>NW_027437192.1:1136199-2571199 GCF_033239565.1 Halichoeres trimaculatus
GAGTCGTTTAAACCTGCACTCCTCCTGTTGTCCAGCAGGGGGCGGCGTCAGCAGCTGATGGAGCAGTGCAGTCAGGGAAACATGACTCATGAAGAGTTTAAAGAGCCAGAAACAGATTTAAACACTCATTAAGTGATCATTTAGTTTGTTTTATTTGTTTTTCATTAGTTTATTGACATTTTTTGCAACTGTTGGATCTTTTGGGTCGTCAAAATCTTTGAGATCTGCTTTACATATTTAATTTTTCATGTTTATAATCTTTTAATTTTTATATTTATATCTATTCATAGGATTTTCTTCTTTTTTTTTTGTTTGTTTTAAATTTAACCTCTGATTTTAGTTACAGTCGGTGGATTCGCCGCACTTTTCTCAATACGTTTCAACCGTCTGTGAAGTTGACGCAGTTTTCTAACTAAATGTTAAAAAGGATGTCATCACTTTACACCAAAACAAATCTGTTTACAAGAATAAATAAAGTAACACAACTTTTATTTTTATGGTAAGGGGTTATCAATAAATCTAAAGGATGAGATAAAATCACTACTTTTTGTTTTGGGTATAGTCAAACTCAGGATTCTTAGTATTTGGCACCAATTTAGCAAAACAACAACAACAAAAAAAAAAAAAAAAAGGAGGATTAACAGAAGAAAAGAGCATGTGTGAAAGAATATCTGATGTTTTTTTTAAATCTTTAAAAACTGAAGTTGTTTGAGCGACAGAATCACCAATAAATCAAAATCTGAACGTGAAATCTGCTTCAGGATTTCTGACGTGTTTGTTTTTGCGCGGCTGGAATGACATCCTTTAAAAAAAAAAAAACCTAAACATCTTTAAAAAGCGGCTCTGACTGAGTTTTCCTCGTGTTATCAGGGTGAGAAAGGAATAAAAACCTGTCGCTTGGATCTGCTGGGAGCTGCAAACAGTGCTCAGAGGTCTTACAGGCGCTGCGCCCTCTGCTGGACAAACGATGTGATGACACCCTTTAAGAGCAGCATCCTCTGTAAATCAAAGTGTTTCCTTGTGATATAAAACCCCACTGAGCTGATGAAGGGAGGATTTTTGGGTGGATTTGTCCTTTAATGTTTCGTGTATTTGGAGGTAAATTCACAAACTGCTGTCGCTGAAACTGAATGGACCCAAACGCCTGTGAACACATGAAATCATCAAAGTGAGTCCTGGTCGTATCCACGGAGTAAATGATTCAGTCCTCGTGTCAAACACGTCGAGTTTCACAAATCACGTGAAAAAATACAAAAAGGTTAAAACGTCGCCGTGGAGTTAGATCCAGCTCGGACTGTTGGTATTAAAGGAGCTCTTCTGAACAGAATGGCACTAAGTTTGAGTTCTTATATTCACAAAAAAAACAGGAGTTTGGTTTTTAAAACCGTTTCTTCTTCAGTAAAATGTTTCCTCGTTGGTTCAGGAGGACGTCCCCGTCTGGATCCACGTCAGGTCTCACCTCGCAGAAATGTTCTGGGTTTTCTTTATACAAACTTTACCTTAAAACGTTTTTCTGTATGAAAACAAGTCCAAAATAAAAGCCCTGTCGTTCCCTCCAAAATAAAAGCCCTGTCGTTCCCTCCAAAATAAAAGCCCTGTCGTTCCCTCCAAAATAAAAGCCTTGTTTGTGCAGGAGCGGAGTGGAGACTTACTCTGGGAGGCGTCCGGCACGTGCGGTTGGTCCCACGGTTCTCGAGCAGAAACACGGCGTCCTGAAGCTTCCTGTGCGTCCCTCCTGCTCAGTGCTTCTCAGCTGATCGGGACCCAAAGGTCGTCCAGGCCGTGACCCCGTCTCAGCTTCCTGCGGCCGCCTTTGGGTCCAGAGCCTTCAGCTGAGAAACACTGACCTTCACCTCCGTGTTTTTATCCCACTGAGAGAGAGACGTCAGGTCTGCAGAGGAGGAGGAGGAGGAAAAGAAAATAAGCAAGAAGAAGAAGAAGAAGAAGGAGAAGGAGAAGGAGAAGAAGAAAGAGAAGAAGAGGAGGAAGAAGAAGTAAAAGAAGAAGAAAAAGGAGAAAAAGAAGAAGAAGAAGAAGAAGGAGAAGAAAACAAAGATGACATGAAACCGTTTCACCTGTGGCATCACGCCGTGTGAGGACCAGACGCTCACCTGTCTGCTCATGTCTGCTCCTCCGCCTCAGGCTGTGATTGGCTGACACCTTCAGACTCCTCCTGGATGGTTTCCTCCTCCTCCTCCTCTTCTTCCTCAGCCATCTCCTCCTCCTCCTCCTGCTTCCCTTCTTCTTCCTCCTCCTCCTCATCTCCTTCCTCTTTCGTCTCCATGTCTTCTTCACTGTCTGCGTGTTCTCCTTCTGCTGCTCCCATCACCTCCTCCTCCTCCTCCTCTTCTTCCTCCTCCTCTTCCTCTTCCTCCCCGTCCTCTCCCTCGGCCTCCTCGTCGCTGAACGGCTCCTTGCCCTCCTCCACCCTGCGGGCGGCCTCGGAGAACCAGTCCCTGACCTGCTCGTAGCTCATGCTGGACTTGGTGACCAGGTCGTCCAGGTCCCTCTCGCTGAGGACTCGGTGTTTGAGGTAGTACTCCTTCAGGAACGCCTTACCGGACTTCACCTGCAGGGGGAGCAGTGACAGACAGAGCCATGAGTTTAAAATTTGTCACTCTGAGGTTTTTAGGAGCAAAAACACAAAAACAGTTCATTATTTTTACCCGTGCTGGAGCTGAAAGCACCAACCTTAAAGGTGGAGTCTGCAGGATTTTCCTAAAATAACTCTATACGTGTGTGTCAGTGTCAGTATCTGTCTCAACCCCCTCCTCTGCCTGGATGTTGATGTTTTGGGACATTTTTGGGCGGAGAGTAAGCGTGGTTACCTCAACCAATCACGGTTAGGATTAGGGTTAGAGTTAGGGTGACTTTAGCGAGTTGAAGAAGCTAATCAGAGCGGCTACGATAGCGGACGTAGCATGAAGGAGGAAAAACAACCAAAAGTGAAACGAAACTCCAAACAGATAAAGTTTTTCCTAAACGAGGGTGAAGCTTGTCTCGACTTTCAGGAACTTTCAGGATCTTGTAGAGCAGCACAGGACGAAGAGTGATGCGAGTTAGCTTGATGCTAACCAGGTATGTGTCAAATATCTGTGATTAGCTTGTGCTAACATGCTAAATCAGGTGCACGGCTCTCGAGTCTCTTCCAGGTAGAAACGTGATACTACAGGTGGTTGCTGGGCTAGAGAGTGTGTTGCAGTAGTCACAGTCAGAGGCGGTGGGGGTGGGTGTGGGCTGCTGCTAGCACTGAGCCAAGGAGGAGGAGCCAAGTTTGAATGTTGTGTTTACTGGAAAATAGGCCTGTCACGATAACAAATTTTGCTAGACGATAATTTTCCAAAATATTATTGCCAATAAACGATATTATTATCAATATTATTTTTTTTTTTTCCATTTTTTCATTGATGTAATTTTGATAAATGGGATACTAAAGTGAGTACACCATATCAAATGCAAGAAACTTTAATTTCTTAAGAGTATTTAACTGAAATTAAAAGGTCAGGATCTTTGAAATAAAATAAATTAAACAAAAAATATAATAAATTTAACAAACAAGAAAGAGAAAGAAGATACAATGAAAATGAAATGGACTCTTTTTAAGAAAAAAATACATGTCAATGAAAATAATTAATACTAATCAAAAACAATAAAACATAGACCCTGTCTCTAAAGAAAAAAATGAAACTCCAAAAACAACAATAAAAGCTAAAGCCTAAATCAAAGGGAGTTTATACAGTTCCTGAATTGTTTGTAACATGTACTTTTTCCCAGTCAATCCGTACTGTCTGTCAAACATTTTGAACATTTCTGGCTTTAACCGTATTGAAGGGCTGCATTTCTTTGGTAATGTATCTGTCTTTGAGCGCCACCATCTGGAGCTTTTATTTCTATTTCCTTTGCCGACCAAAAGCCTCAGTAAGAGCGGATTGTCAAAGAACAAGGCTCCGCTGCACCTCCCCTTCTTCTTCTTCTTCGTCGCCACTATTTTCAAACCAATGCCACATATCAGCTGGTTGGTGTTCATGAGCTCACACTTTGTTCATTCTGATAAAAACTAAATATTCCCACACTGGGACTGTGGCAGGCGGCTTAAGAACCGTATCTTTGGTGCCATCACTCATATTAGCGTGTGTTTCCTCCTTACCCCTCAGGACGCTCGCTTCAGCTCTCTCCGTGTGTACACGCGAGCAGCCCCGTCTTCACCCCAAAGATCGCATTTTTGACAGATGCTCACTCCACTATAAATCCTATAAATCTGCTATAGAACCTATGCACCCCGATGTTAGGAAAGATAGAAGTAGTGAGCCATCTTCTCATTCAGCATCTTACATGCATGCACGTGTCAGTTTATCCAGGCTGGAAAACTTAACAAGGATGTTTTTATTTATCGTTCGATTAATCGATTTATTGATTATCGTGACAGACCTATCTGGAAAATAACCAAAACTCCTGCAGACCTTACCTTGAAGATATGGTACCAATAAAGGGAACTAATTCTCTTTACTTTTGTGTTTCTGTGGTAATAATATTAAATTGTATAAAGTAAAACACGGTGAAGATACAGGAAGTGCACATCACTCAGACCTTGATGGCGGTGGCGCCCCCCTGTGGAGAGCGCTTGCAGGGATACGGCCGACGCGTCCTCCTGGACCAACCTCGGAAACGCTTCCTGGACTTCTTCTGCGTCTTGGCCCCCCCGTTCAGCGCCTCCTCGACCTGAAACCAGGACACAGCTCAGGTTGAAACTCACAGATCTAAACATCGGCGTCTGAGTGTCGGCGCCGTCTAACGAGGGCGTACCTTTCCGCTCTGGTAGAGGTAGTACCACTTCAGGTTGCTGTTCTTGCAGGCGTAGCGCGTGTCCCCGAACCAGTTGACGATGTAGGTCCTGGGCAGACCGCTGTCCTCCGCCATCTGGTCGTACTCCTCCGCCGTGGGCCACTGCGTGCGGACGAACGCCTTCTTCAGGATGTGGAGCTGCTCTGGCGTCTTCTTCAACGTCTTCCTCCCGCTGGGCGGAGTCGTCTGCCGCTCCAGAGCCGAGGAGGACGGCGTGGAGGATGATTTCACCTTCTCAGCGTCTCCCTCTTCGTCGTCCTTGGATGGCGCTCCGAACGGCATTTTCCTCCTCTCCGTGAACCAGGCGTCCACCTCGCGGCGCGTCAGCTTGGTTTCCGCTCGCAGGCGGCTCAGCTCCTCGTCTGACGGCGTGTCCGACGTCTGGAAGCTGGCCTCCAGGATGAGCAGCTGCTCCGGCGTCTTTTCCTTAAACTTCTGCGGCGTGAAGTCGGGGAAGGCGTGGCGGAACTTGACCCGAGGGTCGCTGGTGGAGCCGGACGAGCCGGGGGCGCTGGCAGAGGTGGGAGAGGAGTCGCTGGCGTCGTCGCTGGAGTCGATGATGATGGTGGCGTTGGTGGCGTTGTTCTCGCCGCTGAGGACGCCGTCGTTCAGGCTGCTGCTGCTCCTCCCTCCTCGCCCTCCTGAAGGCGGCGCCGCGGCTCTGCTGGACAAGCCGTCGCTCAGCAGGACGGCGTGGTGGTCCTTGGAGTTCCTCTGGTTGTAGCGCGTGTCGCTGAACCACTTCTTGATGGCGCGTTTGGAGAGTTTGGTGACCTGCATGAGCCGCGAGATCTCCGCCTCCGTGGCGAACTGCCTCCTGCCGTAGCTCGCCTTCAGCTCGGCGAGCTGCTCCTTGGACTTCTTCGGTTTGGTCCCCGTTGAATCCAGACTGAGCGCCGAGCTCACGGACGACGCCGACAGCTCCGTCTTCGATTCAGACGGCGTCGGCTCGGCAGCTTTGGGCTGGTTCCCGGGGACGCCGGCGACGGTCAGCGTGATGGGCGACGCCACCGGCACGGCGCTGCCGTTTCCTGCCACCTGAGTGAGGACGAGCCCCGGCTGGCCGACGATCTGACACGTCTGGAAGATGGACTGGAGGCCGTTGGTTGCCGCGGCGATGTTTGCGGGGATGACGGTGATGGTCTGAGGGACGGTCTGCACCGTGCCGTTAAACTTCTTCCTCCTCGCCTCCTCCACCTGCAGAGAAACGACCACAGAGACTCAACGACCACAGAGACTCAACGACCTCATCCTCAGGGGGACGAGAGACGAACAGCTGACGGAGCGTCTGACCTCTGGACGCTTCGTGTTATAACCTCGGTTTGATGCTAACGTCTGTTTTTTCATGCACAAACTTTCACCTTTAACGGGTTATAAAAAACAGGAAACTGCTTAAAAACAGCTGTGAGGTGTAAAAGTGTGTGTCGTGTGGAAGCGTGTGGAAGCGTGTGGAAGCGTGTGGAAGCGTGTGGAGGCGTGTGGTGAAGCACTGACCTCCTCCGGCGTCCAGCTGACGCCGTGTTTCAGTCTCTGAGCAGAAAACCAGACTTTGATCTGCTCCTCGCTGAACTTGGTCTGAGACGACAGACCCATGATCTCCGACACCGACGGGTACGGGAACCTGCAGGAACAAGATCTCAGAGTTAATCTGACGCCTTTTCGTCCAAACATCACGTCCTGATCTGAGTTTTTGAGGTTGGATGTTTGAAAGGGACACACAAGAGGGCGTAGGAGTGAAAATGACGTCATTCGTCCACACGAAGCCTCGCTGACCCCCTGGACCCCCCTGTGTTGCTAATGCTAAGCTAACAGGCTGTCCCGTGTTTGCTTGTTTTTGTGTTTCTGAACCATATGTCCCTGCAGAGTTACCGTAGGCTGCTGTAGAGCAGATGTTGTTGCTGTTATTTTAACATTTCATCATCAGCTTTACCCACGCGTTAGCATGAAGGTCCAGGCCCAAAAACAAATCTGTTAACAATCAAAAATATTGTTCAAACATGAAAAATAAACACAAAAATAAGACTTATGGGATAAAAGATAAAAACATGATGATTTTTCCTTTTTTCTGTCTGAATGTTTCCCTTTTTCTGAATCTATATTTCTCCATTTAAAGATGTTATTGTCAATTTATCTTTTTTTTTTATCCTGAGTGTCTGATTATTTTTTTTTATCTTTTTATCATCACGTTCTCTATATTTTAAAAGCTTAATCATCATTTTATTTATTTCTCATTATTTGTTTTTCACATTTTTCAGATAAATCTATATTTAAACGGTTTTAATATTTTATTTTTCTAAATCATTTACAGCAAATACTGAAAGAAAAAACTCCCTTTTCTTTATCTTGACTTTTCTGAAGAAATTGTGTTAAAAAAAAGGAAATAAAATAAAATTAATAATTATAAAATTAAATCAAGTTAAATTTAAAAATCATAAAAAAATTATAAAGTTAAATTGAAAAAAAATCAAATGAAACAAAATAAAATTAAAAAAACATAGAATTGAATTAAAAAATTATAAAATCAAATTAAATTGAATTAAATAGAATAGTTCTCTATATCTTTTAAAAGCTTAATCATTATTTTATTTATTTCTCATTATTTGTTTTTCACATTGTTTGGATAAATTCATTTTTAAACAGTTTAATGATTTCTTTTTGAAAAATCAATTACAGCAAATACTGAAAGAAAAAAACTCTCTTTTCTTTATCTTATCTTTTCTAAAGAAATTCTGTAATAGTTAAAATAAGATTATAAAATGAAATAAAATTAAACTTAAAAATTATAAAATAAAATAAAATTAAATAAAAAAATTATAAAATGAAACAAAATTAAAATTGAAAATTAAAAAATTAAATTAAAAACTTATAACATGAAATAAAATTTAATTTAAAAGAATAAATAAATATATAAATAAAAAAGTATTTCTGGATCCAAACTCCAGATCCTGGATGTTTAAGCCCCGCCCCTCCAGGTGTGGTTACCTGTTGTAGGCGCTGACCAGCAGGACGTTGTTGTCCATGGCGGTGTTGTACGTGGGGATGCTGCTGATGGGGATGAGCAGCTGCGTCTGCGTCTGCGCCGGCGTGCAGTTCTGCTGGTTCTGCAGCGCAGACAGAACCTGGGCCAGCGTCCCCGGGGGCAGCATGGCGCCGCCACCCGTCCCGCCTTTGATCTGCAGCACGTTGGGGCTGTTGACCACGATGCTCTGAGGGACGGCCTGCACCTGCAGCGGCGTGGACACGGAGAGGAGGCGGGGGGCGGGGTTAAGAGGCATCACGGGGGCAGGGGACAGCGTGGGCGGCTCTTTGTTCTCGTCGTCTTCGTCCTCGTCGCTCTCCACTTTGATGACGTCGTCCGCAGAGGTTTTTTGCGTGGCGGTGAACTTCTTGGGTTCCGTGCGGCTCTTGATCCTCATGATTGGCGTCTTGCTGAGGGCGATGCCTTTACGGGACGTCTCCTCGCCGTCGTCGTCTTCCACCTTCACGAAGCTGCCGTCGAAGGTGAGGTCGTTGACCGTCTGCTGGAAGACGGTCTCGTTGTTCCGCTTCACCATCGTCCTCGTGAAGTTGTCCTCGCCCGGGTGGAGCCGAGCATTGTGGGCCAGCAGCGTGTCGTAACTGGAGGAGGAATAAAAAGAGAAACTTTGGCAAAAGGTCAGCAAAATGATAAAAACCTGAAACATCCATAAACCAACATGTTAATTCTTCGTTTCACCACTCCTCTGTCAGTGAAGGAGCTCACTTCCTGTGCGTCACACGAACCTCTTGGTGTGGTAGTCGCACTCCATGCAGACGTAGGAGGTGTTGATGATGACGTCGGGGTGCTCCGTGTCCACGTGCATGGTGAACAGGTTGAGGTCTGACGTCTGGAAGCTGCAGTATTTGCACTCGTAGCCTCCCTCCGCCATATTGGAGTCCAGGTAGGGATCCGTCAGCGCTCTGGCGTCCCCGTCCTCGCCTCGCTCCTCAGACAGACCCGACACGTCTGAGGAAACGGTAACCACGCCGTTACTGTCCTCCGGCTCCACCTCCTCGGTGATGTCCTCCATCTCCTGGTCTGAAGCGACGGCCTCGCGGGGAGGAACCATGCAGGGGGTGGTGGACTTCCTCCTGCTCGCCATCCTGAGGTCCGCTGGGCGCTGCGTGGAGCTGGGTGTCAGGTACGAGTTCTCAGTTCAGGTTTTCCTCTTTGGGCGCCATAAAGAAGTGCTCAGTCAAAATGTCTCCTCTGTTTTCCTCGAGCTCTGAAAACCAGAGAGCAACAACATCAGAGACGGAAAAAACAAGTTTAAACACAGCTTCATCAAACATTCGCCATTTTTCAGCGCCAGCCGTGTACTGAGGTAACGGAAATCAAATCTTTTAGCCTGGTCCACTTCTTATCTTTTTAAAAGACCATGTTTTTGCGACTTGGAGCTCAGGAATATTTGGTTTTAATCATGGTGTTCCTCAGGGAAGCGTCCTCGGGCCTCTTATTTTCACTCTACATGCTTCTATTTGGTCAAATCATCACATTTCACAATTTATCCTTCCTGAATTTCCCCTCGGGTATAAATTAAGTATTTTCTATTCTATTCTATTCTATTCTATTCTATTCTATTCTATTCTATTATACCCTTATTCTATGCGGCTGACGCTCTGTTGTAAATCTCTGTCCCAACAAACCAACCTGTTTAACTTCAGTCCCTCATTGTTTGTCCTCTGATATTATTTCGATGAGCAAAATCTTTTTAGACAAAGCGCAAACTAACCGATACCAGCAGCTGATACTCTAGGTAAAAAAAATCCTACATCGAGTAAGTCCTCCTCACCAGTAGTTGGCGCTACAATGCTGTAGTTTGACACTACGGGAAATGTGCGTCAGGTCCAGTTCAGACAACGTGAATGAACCAGTGAGAGCTGAAAGTTTAACTGTTTTATTTTTGCACTTAGGTTAATTTATTTAATTGTGTTTTATTTTGGGCTAGAAGTACTAGAGGTATCAGTGAGTTCTCAAGAGGGAGTACCTTACCTTTTTCCTTACTTTTTTAAAAGTTTAAAGTTTAAAGCGTGAATGCAGACCGATATCAGAGTTTTTGGTGGGAGTCCGTTTATTTGTGTTTTTGGTCAAGTAAAATATGGCCCCGTCTGAGTGCAGAGGAAACCAGCAGAGGAGCAGGGAGGGGGTGTTTGGTGTGAGCGCTCTGGGCTTCTGCTGCACAAAAACACTGCTGTAGGGGTCATTTCTGTCCTAAACCTTGTGATAGGACCCAACTTGTTCTATCCCAGAGCATCGCTTTAAAGGCATGTACGCATTAATGTTGCGACCAGTCTACGTGGGCTACTATCACTGAAATCTGCTGAAATGCTGCTTTTCACACCAGCTGTGTGGATCAGTGTAACCTGCTTTTTGCTGGTTTGCCTGAGGGGTAATAAAATATTAAAACTGCAGCTCTTCCAAAGCGCTGCTGTTATTTGAGTTGTTTAAGTTGTTTAGTTTGTTTATAAGGCGGGAAAATTCCTCCATACATCACTAAGGTTCTAGAACGTTTCTACTTGACGTGTTCCTCACGTGTCCCAGAATTCCAGAACTCTCTGCTCCTGGACGTCAACACGCGGAGCTCTCAGGACGTCTTTAAAAGTAAGTGACAGAATATTTTTACCGTTATAAGCTTGGTTTGGATTATACAGACTTTTTAGGCCTGAGTAACATTTTTAACATTTTAGTTTTTTATATTACTGCTCTCTGTTTTGTTTCAGTCTGGTATTTTTTGCTGTTATTTTCTCTGAAGACCAGATAATATCACAGAGTAGTAAATACATTATGTAAACCTTCTCTAAAACATGGAAACACTCATTTAAGGAAAATTGAGTTGAATAAAAAACTGCTTGAGTTGATTTAAAATTACATATTAGTGTAAAATTAACGTGTTTTTTATAAAGCCTAACTCGTGACAGTGGGGAGACTCCGTTTAAAACCAGTCCATATTAAAAGTAAGAGAAAATCATTTACTTTATGTTAAATTCTGATTTATTTTTTATTCTAACTGCTGTCATCATAGAGAGGTTTGGACAGCCTCTGCCCTGGATCTCCTCAGCTAGCTCACAGCTTCGTTAGCTTCCACACGTCATGTTTAACGGTTAATTCTCCACGAGTGTCCGTGGACAGGAAGCCGTGTGACAAAGGCCGGGCTCAGAAATCACTCTGCTGTCATCCAGGTGTGTGCTTACCTGGTGAATCAGCTGCTGTTCAGCCTCATCTCTGCTCAAACTGTTGGCTGGTTAGCGGCTGTAGCTTCGTAGCATCCCTGTGTTGATCTGCAGTCTTCCGCCTTTCACCCGAACACACCGAGGATCCATCTGCTGCTCAGCCCGGACACAGAGCCCCTCCGACGGCAGGGAATCGGCTCACTGCGGCCTGTCCGCTCCGGGTTTAGAGAGCCCCGCAGGGAGCTTCCATGCTGGACTCGGTTTCTTTGTTAAGAAAAGGAGAGTTCAATAAAAAGGCTCTGAGAGTTCACCGAGTCTGAACATGGACATTTTTCAACCCGCCGCTTCAAGCGAGCAACGGCTGCCGTCCACATCCTGTTTCAGCCTTTCAAAATAAAAGCACTCGCGTCGTTTGAAAAACCATACAAACACCGATAACAGAAAAATAAACACGAAATGAAAGTTTTGTTCGACATATAAAATATCCAAAAAAATATTTGATCAGAAATCGCTGAATCATGAGTTGGTGTCTTTGTTGTTCAGATGAACTAATTATTTTTATTTGGAAAAACATTTTTACAAATAAAAATAATTTGTACATTAGAACATTAATGACACCAACTCATGATTCAGCGATTTCTGATCAAATATTTGGAAAAAAAAAAAAAAAAACAGATTCTGATTCTGATATTTTAGTTTTTTCCAAATAAAAACCAAAATCAGATTCGGATTTTTATTTGGAAAAGTGATTAATTGAAACTGAAGTGATAAGGGGTTTTAAAAAAAGTGAGGAGTAATGAGACAGTAGTCTGTGACATATTCGTCATATATCCATAGCATTGGTCTGCTATCAAGAAATAACACAGCAGTAGTGTTGGCTACTTATTGGGGGAAAAATAATCATGCCTATGAAGGTTATTTTGAATTTGCATTTGTATTGACCAATAATCATTGAGCTAAACTTAAAATAGGCTGTACCACATGTTGCAAAAATAAAATAATAATAAAATGTGGTATTTGTGTTGTTATTGTATTTAAATTTAAATTTAATTCATTTGAATTTATTTGGTTATTTCTTTTAAGTTTTCTTGAAAAATCTGTCTTGCACTGTACACTAAAACATGCATTTATTTTGAAAGTGTTACATCAAAGCGGAAACGGCCTCTGGTGTACTGATGAGAGTTTGACAGATTTATTTTGGGATCTACGTCGTTACGTCTTGACGTCATAGACAGCCCACAGGAGCGTGTTCTAACTGTGTTCCCTCTCAGAGTGAAGAAGGCCGTGTACTCGCTCCTTCACTGCTCCTCCAGGAACACAGAGCTGAGGAGTTCAAAGTGTTTTCAAGTCTCTTTAGAATTCGTAAAAACTTTAATATTCTGCTTTAACTGACAGAGCAGCAGATAACTGCGCATGCCCAGAGGAGCCTGCACATGGTGATGCAGCATGAAATCAGGCACAGACTCTCTCTTGGGGCCACTCTTCAGAAAATAGTCTTTAGACACATAAAAATTCAAGGTGGCCATCAGGTCTATCAAATGCTCATTTTTTCAATGAACAAGAAAACTTTGCTTTAAACTAGAATAATGTCTTAAAACAACTAACTTTTGTCTTGTTTCATTGGTAGATTGTTTTTAACGAGACATTTTTATGGACTGCTCAGGTGAATATGGCTCAGATTAAATCCAAAAAGACATTTTCTACTGAAAATAAGACAAAAACACTTGATAAGATTCCAGTTTTGCAGTGAACTGTCTCTTTAAGAAGACTCAAAGCATTCCAGAAGCCACCCAGCATTCTAGAACAGAAAAGAGTACAAAGTCAAATTTGCCCTTTTAAGGAAGTCCACCAACTTGTGATGTCATAATTTGAACAAACCTGGAGTTGATCTCACTGAAACCTCGCGTGACTTTTTGAACACGTTGTTCCAAACGTCTTCAAGGTGACGGAGGTTTGAGGAGTTGTTGAACAGAAAACAAACACACACACACAGTGATACATGAAGCGTCAGCAGCAACTTTAATCATGTTTAGTTTAAAATCGGTAATACTGCATGGTTATAGGATTGCTCTCTAATAATCTCACATGTATAAATAGATAAAAATGATCAAATATAAACTCTGCAATAAATAAAATCAAACGGAGTGTCTTTAAAATGAGGCGTTTAATGCTCTGAGGTTTTATTCAGCAGGTCGTCAGCAGGAGATCACGAGAAGCTGTCGATTTCTCTCCTCATCTCCTGGGAACAGAAACGAGGAAGAGGAGGGAGGTTATGACTGAGCGAGGTGTAAACAGCGTGTGATGAAGTCCAGAGAGTCTGTGTGTACCTGCAGGAGCTCGCTCTTGTTGTAGCTGTGTCTGTGTCTGTAGATGCTCTGAGCCAGCAGAGCGTACAGCTTCTCCAGAGGCTCCACCTCCACGCCGTCTGTTTGAGACACGGCTCTGCTGAGGAGCTCCTGAAACACACACACACACACACACACACACACACAGCTTACAGACGTTAATCAGAGCTTCAGAGCTGCCGTCATTCCACGTCTGTGGCACAGATTCACCGTGACGACACGTCTGATGTGAGCCGCTGAAAGGCTCTGATGCTAACTGTCTCTTTTCTCTGTCTCTGCGTCAGTGACACACACTGTTCTCTGTTTACGGATTATAATCTGGCTCACGTCATCGTCAGACGATGATCAACTGATTAGGATTAAATTCACCTTCAGCTTGCTGTGATCGACGACCAGCGGCGGCGTTCCCACTTCGAGCGTCTCCTCAGATCTGCCTTTCCCTAACATCTGCATCTGCTCGAAGGCGGCGCGGCTGGCTCTGCTGTCGGCTTCCTGACGCTTCTCTGAGGAAGAGGAGGAGGAAGATGTTTCTGTGAGAAGTGAAGATTCAGAAAGATGGAGAGCAGCTGAGCTGATGTTAGAGACGCTGGAAGCAGAAAATACCACGAAGAAATCCCTGAATCTGTCAACCAATCAGAGATCTGCCTCCAATAAGCCGACCAATCAGAGGAAAGGGGGTTCTTTTAAAGAGACAGCAGCTCAAACAAAGAGTTCCTGACAGAAGCTGAAATAAAGGTTAATAAAACACCAGAGAGAGAGAGGAGGAGTTACTCTGAGCTGAGGGAAATATTTAAAGGATTAAAAAAAGCTGGATACCCCCTCTTTAAACACGCTGCAAACCTCTCCCTGTGAAGTAGATTACTGTGATGTTAAAACCAGAGCGTCTGGCTCAGCTCTGGTCCTGTGAGTTGAAGCTGGTTCAGAAGCAGAAGCGTCTCTCAGTTTGACTTTCAGTTCGTCACTTTGCGTCTGAAGCAGCGGCAGCAGCAGAGCCACGAGCACGCCACTTCCTGCCACACATACAGACCTGTTATCCTCAGACAAACCCTGTTCACCGCCCTCTTCTGGGTCAGCGGGGTCTTAGAGGTCTGGCTTTGAGTCCTGAGGATGCTGCCGGGCCTGGGTCGGTGGAGTCCGTTCACGAGGACGCCGTTAGACGCGCTCTGATGCCCGTTGGAGGCCGGGGCGCCGCTCTGCTCGTCAGAGCTGCTCTCTGAGAGGTCAGACACGCTGCTGCTCAAACTGGACAAGGAGGAGAGGGAGGAGGAGGAGGAGGAGGTGGAGAGGTACGAGGAGGAGGAGGAGGAGGAGACAGGGACTGCTGGCTTCTTCTTTGGTTTTTGGATGATACCCCGGCTCCACTTGGACCTCCTGGGTCGTTTGTAACGCTTCTTCTTACGCGCTGCGGAGAAACGGGGGAGGGAGGGTTAAGGAGCAGGAAGTCAGAGCTGAAGGATGCTGAGAGCTCTCAAACCTCTTCATCTCTCTACTTGAACTCCTCCTCCTCCTCCTCTCTTGACTTTCTGATTTCATCACTGCTCTTTCTCTTCCTCTCCTCTCTCTGCTCTTCGCTCTGACTGCAGCTTCCTGTCCGTGAAACCTCAGCGCTGTTCGCTCTTTCTGTGGCAGGACTTAGACTTTTTATCTCAGCCGCAAAAACCAAATCCAAAAAAAACATCTTAAACATTGTTATTTTCTAAAAGAGTTCCTTATGAAGTAAGACGTTTGACACGAAACACATTGATAAGAAAGAAAAGTTTGACTTGGATTAAAAAAGTTACATCCTCAGCACATGAGACTCACGCACCATCTTCTCTGTGTGTTAACATTTTAAACACTATGAAGACATTGTTTGTTTTTCTTTCTGAGCCTCCAGACTTTCACAATAAAAGCCAGAGATGACTTCCTGATCCTGTCAGAGTGAACTCACCTCCTGAGCCGTTTGGACACAGAGCTGAGCCGTCAGTGTCTGAGTCTGCTCCACATGAAGACGCTGAAACAGGAACAAGTTTTTATCAAAATTTATCTGTGTGCCAGGCTCACAGACAGATTCACAGACAGAAACACAGACAGACAGAAACACAGACAGAAATACAGACAGACAGAAACACAGACAGACAGAAACACAGACAGAAACACAGACAGACAGATTCACAGACAGACAGAAACACAGACAGACAGACAGACAGATTCACAGACAGACAGAAACACAGACAGATTCACAGACAGACTCACAGACAAAAACACAGACAGAAACACAGACAGACAGAAACACAGACAGACAAAAACACAGACAGAAACACAGACAGAAACACAGACAGAAACACAGACAGAAACACAGACAGAAACAAACAGATTAACAGACAGACAGAAACACAGACAAACTCACAGACAGACAGAAACACAGACAGAAACGCAGACAGACAGAAACACAGACAGAAACACAGACTGACAGAAAGACAGAAACACAGACAGACAGAAACACAGACAGATTCGGAGACACAGAAAGAAACACAGACAGATTAACAGACAATCTTACAGACAGACAGAAACACAGACAGACAGAAATACAGACAGATACACAGACAGACAGAAACACAGACAACTACAAACAGATTAACAGACAGAAACACAGACAGACTCAAAGACAGACAGAAACACAGACTGACTCACAGACAGAAACACAGACTGACAGAAACACAGACAGACAGAAATACAGACAGACTCAGACTCACAGACTCATACTTACAGATAAACACAGATTAACAGACAGAAACACAGACAGACAGAAACACAGACAGAAACACAGACAGATTCACAGACAGACAGAAAAACAGACAGATTCACAGACAGAAATTCAGACAGACTCAGACTCACAGACTCATACTTACAGATAAACACAGATTCACAGACAGACTCAGACTCTGACTCACAGACAGACTCAGACTCACAGACTCATACTTACAGATAAACACAGACTCACAGACAGACTCAGACTCTGACTCACAGACAGACTCAGACTCACAGACTCATACTTACAGATAAACACAGACTCACAGACAGACTCAGACTCACAGACATGAGGACCTGTCAGTGTGGTCTCACCCCTCCTGATCCTGGACTCTCTGATCTCCTCACACTCCCTCTCAAAGTCTTCGTCCAGCTCGTCTCTGATGATGGCGCGAATCGTGTCCTTCAGAGCACAGGCACGGTGCCGGATGTGACGGTCTGCCCCACACACACACACACACACACACAGACACACACACACTCATGGTTACACAAACCTCCGTGACTTTCCTTTTCTCTGTTTTCCTGATGGTGACGTCGTCGTCTCACCCATGGGGTCACTGTCGGGGTTGTACTCCAGCGCGTTCTGCCAGATGAGGTCTGCGTCGGCCACGAACTCTCCCACGGTGAGGTATTTGTGCTCGTCGATGTTGGTGAGCAGCGTGGACAGGTCCATGGGCCTCCTGATGACCAGCAGGTAGTCAGGAACCTGCAGGAGGCGCAGACACAGAGCGGGTCACTCCTCAGGACTCGTGTCACAAACAGAAACCTGATGAGGTCATACGTGAACGTCCTCGACCTCCTCGATGTCCACCGGTTTGCTGAAGGCCTTGAAGCGTCGGTCCAGAGACAGACGCTCGGTGACGTTGCGCAGGAAGAGGCGGAGCTCCCGCAGCACGTCCTCCTCCTGCTCCTCCAGACGGCGCTGCTCATCGTCTGGCAGCCGGCGAGGCTGAGGCATGGGAGCGACGGGGAGAATCTCCACGGCCTGGGTCACTGAGGGGAGGAGAAGGAGGTCAGGAGAGTCAGACACATGGTTTGGCTTCTTGACAGGAAGGATCCGGCCTGTGCAGGTCACTCACCTGCGGTCTTTGGCGGAGCCTCAGCCGCCTGGTTCAGGATAAGGTCCTGGAAGAAGTCGGTCCTCTCCTGCCGGGTGGGAGCGCTGACGGTGTAGACCTCCCCATGCTCCTCCTGGAACAGAGACTGGACCTGAGGGGAGGAGGAGTCAGATTACACGTCTGTGCTTCCTGTCTGTCTCTAACACAGAGGGGGCGGGGCGTCTCACCTCCGGGTCCAGCTGCTGGCGGCTGACGCTGCAGGTGGCGAGGAGCAGGATGGGGGAGAAGGAGGGGATGCTGTCCAGGAGGCTGAGGAAGGAGGCTCTCAGCGCGGGGCCTGCCGTGTCCCACCACTGCTGGGCGTGGGGCAGGTAGAGGATGCTGGGAGACGTCCGCTTGGCCTCGATGAACACCTGAGGAGGAAACACCTTTAGCTCACACAGAAACTCCCCTCAGAGGACGCAGCAAAGGAGGCACGGCACACAGGAAGTAACTTAAAAAAAAAATCTGTCCTCTGAGCACAGACGGTGTCATAAAGATGGACAAAATTAACTTTATTGTAGACGTTTCTTTCTTTTCTGTCTTTAGAAATTCTGTTTAAAGTCTCCCAGAGTGGTTTTAACATTGATGTAATAACCGTATGTTACCACTAGATGTCACCAGAGAACCTGGAGCTCAGATTGTTTCCACTTTCTCATCTTCATCTCTACATTTCATCATTTGTTTTTTCTTTAATTCAACTTGACGCGTGTTAAACATGATGAAAAGTCACAGTTTGTGCTTAAAGCTTAATTATCAGGGATTTTTTTTTGCATATTTTAGGTTAAAATGAAAAAATAAATGTAAGTTTTGATTACAAACAGCTGCTGGAGCTGGAGCAGTTTTTCTACCACGCGTGCAGGAGGTGCTGGTGCGCTGCCCCCAGTGGTTGGTTTATATAAATGCGTGTCTCAGATGTTTTCAAAAGCAACTTTGGATCCAACACAACATCTGCGTAACACACAAAAACTCAAAGAGGCACCAGATGGAGGAAGATTAAGATCAACATATAGGAATCTGACTTTATTATGTTTCCACTTTTTCTCCTGTACATTTTTTGGCTCGCTACTCCTCTTACAAATTTTCCCAGATTTTCACTGATTACATCTAAAAATGTTGAGAGTGTTCAGGATAATCGTTTGTGCATGATTCAAACTTTTAACCTTTGTACTGTTTTAAATATTCAGCATTTTCCACATTTTTAGGCCCATTGAAATGAATGGAAATGATCCATCACCACGATGATGTCATGAGGGTTAGGCCGCGGCCACACCAAACGCGAACACGCGAATTTACTCGCGCGAATGGCCTGTCACGCGCCGCGTGAACGCCCGAGTCTCGCCGCTGGACCTTTTTGACAAGCTGAGGCGCGAACACGCGAACGCGCGGTACTGCGCATGCGGAGTAGAGAGCTCGTTCATTTAAAGACCGAAAGTCCAAAAGAGCATCTGAAAAACAATGAGCTGTGGTTTCCAAAGCATGACAGGAGAGTGTGTGAAAGCTTTGGAGATCACAATCAATGCCTGCTGCCTCTCCCTGGTAATCCACCAGCCCTGCTTGGCTGTTCCCAGCGATCTCATCCCCGACCACCCGAACCCCCGACCACCCAAACCCCCGACCCATGTTCCCGGAGGTCTCCCTGGGGATAATGAAGGGGTGGAGGAAAGAGAGGAGCACAGAGAACTTCCATCTTTTCCCTGGCTCTGCCCCTGTCCCGCTCCTCCCTCCTCTCTATCAGGCTCAAAACTCTGCTGAGGAAAACACAGTCGGACTCAGTGATGACCCGTGCAGCAAATCCAGCTGGGAACGAATGTTTACAGAACTTACATTCAAAACCTGTCTCCTCAGAGACTTTCAACCAAGCCTGCTCCTGTTTTTCCGGTCTCTGTAGAGTACACACGTCGTATCGTATAACTCTGGATGATGACACACCGCACAGATTGTTTTCTCCTCCATCCTCCGGCGGAGTTGGAGCCGGAGCAGGCGGCAGTTGCCCCCCAACGTCGTCAAAACAATGACGTCGTGGGGGAATATTTTGAACTCGAGCGAATTCGCGTCTACCGCCCAAACGCGTGAACGCTCCAAACGCGCGAATCGCGCCGCCCGAGGCAAATCGGCGGCTAAACGCGTCTTTGCATTGACTTTGTATGTAATCGCGCCGCCAATTCGCGTTTGGTGTGGCCGCATTAGGGTTCCCTACAGAGGTTATAAACAGGACTGGTGCTTGAGTGTAGCTCCCATCACCATGGTAACCAGGGACTCAGAGGTTCATGAGGACCCACCTGAGCGCAGGCCTCCTCCGGGGACGTGCTGCTGACTCCAAACAGCACGGCCGAGTCCAGGCTGTGGACGGTGAAACGCTCCAAGGCGTGCAGGACCGCCGGGGCCAGGTGAGAGGTCTGACCTGCACCTGGACGACCTGCCAGGAGCAGCCGAGGGCGGTGGGACGTCGGGTGTCTGACGGCGCTCCTATAGAGAGAAGGAGAGCAGCGAGGCGGGTGAACTACTTCCTGTTTCAGCTCCTCCCCCTGGTTGTTAAGGAGGAGGAGGAGGAGGATCAGGGTGTCCTCCTCCTGACAGGTGCAGACTGATCGGACTCACCTGGCAAAGTGCAGGAACTTTGGGCTCTTGGAGGTGGAGGGAACGGAGATGCTGGTCGAGCAGAGGTCTGCGTCTTTTCCACACATCAGCCCGTCATCGAGGACGCCGGCTGTCAGATCTGACGTGAAGAAAGGAAACAGACGATTAAACGTTTCAGTCAGTCGACGTGTGCGAGCGCTCACCTCTGCCTCACCTGGCTCCCTCTTCCTCTTCATCCCCTGCTCGGCGTGAGGGAACAGCCTCTGCAGAGCCTCCAGGACGTCCCGCAGGGCGCCGCCCAGCAGCGGCTGAACCACGGCCGACAGCGGTTTGGCTGGCGTGGTGGCGAGGCGGTGAGAGGCCGGCGTCATCTTTCTCATCGCTGCCACGAAGTCGCAGCTGCTGACGGCGATGGAGGAGACGTCCAGGAGGAGCTTCTGGGAGGTGCTGTAGATCTGAGGGTAGCGGCGCCGCAGGGCACAGAGCGCCGCCTCGGTGCACACCGCTCTGATGTCGGCACCGCAGTAACCTGACGGACAGGTAAGGAGAGTCAGTGACAGCAGAAATATTTCTGCGTGGAGCATTTTTGGAAACGAAGCCTCTCTTACCGACACATTTCTCTGCCAGCTCATCCAGGAAGTCGTCAGACGGGGGAGGTCTCCAGCGCAGCGTGTGGATCTTCAGGATCTCTCTGCGAGACTGACACAGGAACAGCTCGTTTCACTCACAGGAAGTCAGGATTTAAAACTCAACAACTTCCTGTTTCTGCTCTAAACTTCAGGATAATCATGTGATCGTAAACACAGAAACGACCCTGACTGAATTAAGGTCATCGGATAAAACCAACGCCACCTCTCTGTCGGGCAGTCCGAAGAGGAACTCTCTGTCGAAGCGTCCGGGGCGTCTCAGCGCCGGGTCGATGGAGTCCAGACGGTTCGTGGCCCCGATCACCACGACCTCCCCGCGACTGTCGAGGCCGTCCATGAGAGCGAGCAGCGTGGACACGATGGAGCTGAGGGCGAGGAAACAAAGTGAGCGACTCGTCCGTTAAAGATTTCATCTCTGATCATCACTTCCTGTCTGACCTGTGGATCTGATCCTGTCTGCTGGAGCGGACCGGGGCCAGGCCGTCGATCTCATCGAAGAAGATGATGGAGGGACGCATCTGATAGGCCTGAGGACGACACGGACGCTGACTCTAAACGCTCTGATCCGTTCAGAAAGCGGAGCGTTCAGGTGTGTGTGCGTTACTCTACCTGCTCGAACAGAAGACGCAGCTGCCGCTCGGACTCGCCAACCCACTTACTGAGGCAGTCGGCGCCCTTCCTCATGAAGAACGACACCTTCCTGTTCCCGTGGCTGCACTCGTTGGCCAGCGCCCGAGCCACCAGCGTTTTCCCCGTGCCTGGAGGTCCGTAAAAGAGACAACCCCTGGAGGGAGACAGAAAAACTACAGTTTACGATTTTCCTGGATTAAAAAGTGTCTGTCACTAAAACATGGAACATTTAATTCAACGCCAACCTCAAGTTTTACAGCCCTGGGAAGATAACTACATCTACAAACAGACTAATCTGGAAGAAAATACAGATTTAAACTCTGTGTGGATGGATTCATTTAACTGACAACGTACCAGATTAATAAACATGTTGATATGTGGCACAAGTTGCGCAATATTATCAAAATATATGATCAAATTCAAGAATTCTTTCAAAAAACTTAACATTTTTGCAAATTATTTTGTTTTCTTTATTTCCAAAATATTTGCAAATTTATGGAATCAAAAAGTAACTTTTGCAAACTTGAAATTTTCCATTTTCTTAATTTGCAAATTTCAAAAATATTCCATATTTTTCATATTTTGCAATATCTTTGGGACTTTTCTAATTTTGAAATTTCAACACATTTTTTTTTTTTTTTTTTCATTTTTAAAATTTCAAAATTGTCAAAAATTTGTGCCAATTATTTTAATTTCATAATCTTCGAAAAAATTTCAAATATTCGGAATTAAAAAATTGTGATTTTTTATATTTCATGTTAATTTGCAAATTTTGATTTTTTTTAATAACTTTTTTATATTTTTGAAATTTCTAAAAAAATTTCAAGTTTGTCTAATTTTGAAATTTCTACAAATTTTTGTAATTTGATTTCACAATTTTCTGACATTGCGAAATTATTTAAATATTTGCAGATTTATTTATTTGAATTATTTTTTCAAATATTTTGAGATCTTTGAAAAATTTTTTTTTTTCAAAAGCATTACTGATTTTGCAATTTCCACATTTTTCTGTTATTTGTTTTTTTTTTTAAATTTTTTTAAATAACTCAACTTTTAAAAATTGTTGCAGATATTTCAAAAATAAAAAAAACAAAGACATCACATGTTCAATTTTATAAATTCTAAAAGCCTCTTGTATAGATAACCATTTAGATTTAAAAAAAATGTATAGATTTTTATTCACTGTATTGTCTTTATTGTGAAGATTAAGTAGATATTAATAGCTTCTGAATTACTTTTTATCCCAGTGAGCTGAGGCTGAATGGCTCCTTGTAAAGTTAAGTTTTTTTCTCTAAAACAAAGGTATTTTATGCTTCAGAGATGATTAGACTAAAATGGATCTTGGTGTTTTCTAGATACACAGTTTATAAATTAATGTCTAATTGTGGTTTTAATGTTTCATAACTTCTGACAGCTGTGTTTTTAGTCGACTGTTTTCCTCCAGAGTGTGTAACCTCTGTAGAAACGAGAACGATCTGTGCTTTCGTCACCTCGGAGGCTGGATTTTGAAGTTGTCGAAGACTTCGGGGTAGAGGAGAGGGAAGACGACCATTTCCTTCAGGGCTGAGATGTGACCCGACAGACCGCCGATGCTCTCAAAGCCCACCTGAGGAAACAGGAAGCAGGAAGTAGGATTCGGCTGTTAGTTATTCCCTTTCAATCACAGACATGAGCATGCTGGATGCTGACGGATGAGCTGGAACTCACTGATTGGTCGATGGTCATGGGGTCGATGTCAGCCAGGCGAGCTCCTGAACTCATCTTATCTCTGCGAGTCCCGAGCGGGCGGCAGCTGGAGGAGGGAGCAAAATGAAACACGTGAAGAGATCAGCTCCGACACTGAGACGCCTCTGAGTCATTTCATTACTTTTTCTTTTGATTATCGAGATGAACTGTTCAGATCATCATCCCTACTCTTTCTGAGTCTGAAAACTCACTGACACACATTAAAAGGATCTAGTTTGGTGAATCAGGCCGTCAGCAGCAAGATGTTTCAATGTGGTGGTCAGAGTAGGTTCTCCATCTGTCCACAGGGGGCGCCACCTTCTGCTGTCGTTTAGAAGCTATTTTTTTGTGTTTAAAACTTAATAATGATTGTTTCACTTCTGTCCTCCTCCTCCTCCTCCTCCTCAAACTGACCTTTCAGGAACTTTCTCCGTGTTTTGAACGTCTTCGTCTGAGTCGTTATCGTCATCAGACTGATTGGACCAGACGCTCTTTGTGGCTCTGGTGACGAAGATAAAAAAAGAAGAGATCAAAAATTAATAAATCTTTCCAAAAGACAAGATAGTTACTCTCCTTCTGAGACAAAAAAACAACAACCAGGATAAAATTAAAACATTTTGAATAATTAAAAATAAAGCTGCATTTAGCTTTTATCATCCATCAGCTGCTCTTTGCACAACACTTTTGTCGTTTGTTTGAACCAAACGTTTCTCAGAACGTCAGGGAGAGAAAACTATGAACAGGGTGTAAAAACATCTGTTAAACCTGTATTCACAGTAAAGGCAGAAATAAAAAATGGCGTGTCTGACCTGAACGCTCCTCTGCGCGTTGTGTTTGGTCCCGAGGCGCTGATCCTGAACGTCCCTTTTGGAAACTCTGAAAACAAAGAGACAAAAAAAAAAAAACAGCTTAAAATCGACAAACTCAGACTGAAACACAGCGAGGATCAGCCGATCAAAAGTTATCAAAATAATAATAATAATAAAGTCATCAAATCTAAGCTTCAGGTTTGGGTCAAATCTTAAAAACAAAATCAAGGAACCCAAAACCTTAAATTTTAATTGTTGGAAACTTTTAAATCATATCAGGAGGATACTGTCCACTTTAAGACGTTTGAACACATATTGTGACCATAAAATGCTAACTAGCTCTGGTTTCAAAGGAAACAAAATAGAAATAAAGATTTGAAGGATATAAAAAGAAATTTTGAAATAAAACAATCTAAATATTTTCATGAATATATTAATAAAATAAAACAAATTAAAATATAATATAATATCATATATTTATAATAATGTATAAAATTATCATAAATATTTAATATTTTTTATAAATACAAATAAATAGCTGCCTTTTGCAGCAGCTCTCTAATCTTTGTCTGTTTCTTGTAATTTTTTTGTCTCTTTTTCGTCATCTCTGTATCTGGAGTGGATCATCACTTTGTACGGCTCATTTGTTGGTCATGGACACCAAACTTT
This sequence comes from Halichoeres trimaculatus, assembly GCF_033239565.1. Lineage (NCBI taxonomy): Eukaryota > Metazoa > Chordata > Actinopteri > Labriformes > Labridae > Halichoeres > Halichoeres trimaculatus. The sequence continues at coordinate 1,160,526 of NW_027437192.1, forward strand.
TTGTGTCTTCAGTGAAATTTTTACTATTTTTCGCATGTGTTTGTCTGGAGATCCTACATGTAACCATGGCTGTATTGTTTACATGTGAAATCAGCTATTAGCAGCCTGTAGAATGTCAACGCTAACTGGTGCTAGGCCAGATGTTTCCCACAAGGCGAGGAGAAGGAGGTGAGGACGATGTGCTGGTTCTCAGGTGTGAGCTAAGAAGTGACGACATGGACCTGTCCTTCCATCCATCGTTATTGGGAACGTAAGATCTATCTCCAATAAGATGGACGAGCTAGCTGTGCTAACCCAGCAACAGAGGGAATACCAGAGGGCAGAGTAGCATCATGCTATTCACAGACATGGCTAACAGAGCTAACACCAGACACCAAGGCCACATGTGAAGAGCTTCACCTGCTGTGAGCAGACAGGATCCAGGAGACAGAGACTGAACAGACTGCTGAAGAAGCTCAGTCCTGGACCCTGTGGAGGTGCAGGCTGGCTGACTGGACAATGATGGACAAGCTGTCAGCATCTATTTTATTATGGAGCTTTTTACACTTTCTGTACTCTTTCTTACTTTGGTTTTCTTGATCGCTGCTGTAACTTCAATTTCGTTGTAGTTTTTACAATTACAATAAAGTTCTATTCTATTCTATTCTATTCTAAAACAAAGTATTTAATCAAAAGCTGTCATGAGGAACTCATTTTGTGTGGATTTTGCTGCCCCCTCTGGACAAAGACTGTATTACATAGAGCACTTCATATTGGGTAACAGCTTTAATCTGGACCAGGTTGACCTCACCTGACTCACTTTAATTAAAACAGGACTCAAGTGGACTGGACTACCTGGGCCTGGATAGTCAAAATAGGATTACAGGATCAAAACTGGATCATCCTGAACCAGATTAAAGTCTTTAAACAGCTTCTGAATCAATCTGTTGTCAAACTGACGACGTCTCTGCGAGGAAACGCTTCATGTTTCTGTGTCTGAGGTTCGGCTCTGACCGCTGCTCGGTCCCTGATACAGCGACGAGGCTCGGCTCAGCTTGGCGTCGAAGTTTGCGTCCACGCTGCAGTTGCTGTCGTCCCCTGCTGCCACTTCCTGTCTGCTCTCCTCCTCGGGGACGGGACCTGGAAATACCAAAGAGAAGAAGAAGAAATCTTAAATGTCTGTTTCCTCTGACGGTTAAATCCTCCTGAACGTGTGAACGAACCCTGATCCTCCTCGCTGTCGCTGAGGTCTCTCTCTGGCGGTTCTGGGGTTCTCCTCTTCTGGGCTTTGGAGTAGATTTTCTGTAATTTATCAAACAGAAAAACTCTGCTAAAGAAAATGTGTTTAAAGAGGGGGTATTCTGCTTTCCCACGTTGTAAAAATATCTTCATGTGTTGTTGAAATCTCTAAATCTGTCTGTTTTAGGCATCCAGAGGGTTGGCCAATCAGAGGGACAGGGGGTTCTCTTAAAGAGACAGCAGCTGATTAAAGTGTTTCAGAGGCTGGAATGAAGGTTTCCTTCAACACTAAAGGGAAAAAATGATAATTTTAATGAGCTGTAAATCATGTACAGATACTACAGGGGCACCAGAGGGACAAAATAAAGACATAAAAAAAATCGCCTACCCCCTCTTTAATGTTTTAAATGGTAACTACAAGTAGCTGCTCTGCTTGCTGATGATACTGTTTGCCTCTTTAAGCTATGAAGAGATGTTTTGATGTGCTTCAGACTGACTGCAGCTTTCTTTGGTAATGTTGACAGAAATCAGCTGATTTGTCTGTTTACATAAAAACAGGGGCTGGTGCTCTGCGTGGTCCGGCTGCTTTCCAATGTGGTGCCAGCTGATAGAGGTATTTTACCCAGGCAGGGTGCAGCAGCGTGCACCGCCCTCACCACGGCCTGATAAGAGAGTCAGCCCCGCCCCCTCGCTGAGAGGCACGTCAAGTGTAAACAAGGTCTGAGCTGCGGTTTGAGAAATACTGTTTACATCCAGGATTTCTGCTCCGGTGACGGGGAGCTTCACCGCGTGCCTGTTCTGTTTGATTCAGTGATGTTTTAAGATGCTGCCAACCTTCAAATTACTTTGTTTCCCAACTTTTGTTACCTTTACACTCTAAAAACTCGGAGCAATAACACAAATCTTTCCAAAATGATGATGAAACTTATGAAAAGATGAGTTTAAAGATGTCTCACTCCTTCCTTGTTGTTGCTCAGCCGTCGCTTCTTTCTCATGTTGTCCATCGTGCTCATGACGGAGCGGGTCGGGCTGCAGAGAGAACAAAATCATTATTCAGTTTCGAGGGAAGGAAATGAAAAACAATCAGATTCATCAGAAAGAAATAAGATTGAAAAATACTGACGAGCAAACATTAATCATAGCAGAGTGTATTTCAAAGCTGATTAAAAAAGTGTCTATAAAAGCATCGGAGACAATTAACTTGTACATGTAATGGACCAAAAAGCCACTCTGACCTCTTTCATCTGTTTAAAACCAGGTTTAAAATCATTATTAACTCGTTTTTATCCGTTTAGCTGAGATTTTCTCTGTCAGTGATTCTGAAACTGTGCTCCAACAAAGCGGAGCTGAAAGTCACACAGCAGCCTTTAAAAACAGCTTTAAGAGTCAATTTTATTCAGCTGTGCTTGTTGTTAAAGTTGAGTTGAGTTTGTTGAAACAGAAAGAAAACAAAGCTGTGAGGTGAGAGAGAGAAACTGAGACTGAAACATGTCGTCCAGCTGCTCACTTGTTGCTGATGCCGTCGAACATGTTGGACGCCTGGTATCTGCTGGTGGGTTTGGACGTACGGGTGCTTCTCCTCAGCCCGCTCCTCCTGCCGTCTAAACACACACAAAAACACACACAGTGAAACATGATGCCACCCTGAGATGATGTGCTGTTAAAAAAATGCTGCAGAAATTTGCTGCAGAAATTTGTGCATTAGGATCCAAACTTTTGCTCTGTAAGGCTGAAAAACTCTTTAAGATAAGCAGTGCTCACCTGAGATGTCCAAACTCCTCCTGGATTTCCTGTGACCCCAGAAAAAGACTGAGTGAGAGGAGCTGTCTGTATAAATTAATAAACATGATTTAAATTAGGTTAAGAGGTTGTAAATGAGTTTATTTATGACCTCACGGTGCCTCGCTGTGATTTCTGCTCCTCCTCCTCCTCTTTCTCCTCATCATGTGTTTCTGAATCAGCGTGGCTTTGCTCCTCATCTTCGCTGGTTAATCCCTGAAAAACACGTCCAATGGCTCAGACAGTTTATCTTAAAATATTCATGTATGGTATGAAAAAAACTGTCACTTTAAGTGGACACAGTTTCCAAACACATCATATCTTATCTCTCTATATGAAAAATATATAGTATTTATTTAGTGATATTTTTCTAATGGTATTTTCTCCCCAGTTGTATTCCTACAGTATTTTCTTCCTGTCTATAAACTAAAATTGTTTACTGTTTTCATATGATTATAGGCAGTTTTTAATAGTCGTATTATGTTACTACCCTAATCCTGAAAAACTCTACTGCTTGACTAAATAATTTTATTATTATTTTATATTATTTTATATTTGCTGAGTTTGTAAACACATCAACGCTACACAAGAAGGATATTTAGATTATGATTGAATCACCAGTTACTTAGTTTGAACCTGTAGGTAAATTTGTTTGATCATACAAGAGTTAAATTAATGTAAAAACAGTTTCCAGTTACTATATCTTTATCTTAATAATTTGTAATTAAGATTTGGGGTAATAATAACAAAATAACTGTGGATAAGCGCTTCTTCCTGCTAATTATAAAGAGTATGATCAGTTTTTTTGATTATTAAACGCATTTCCTCCGCACATTAGCGATAAAAACTAGCTACATCCGGGTAACTTTTATAAGCGGTAAATTTGTTGTGTTTTTTTAACTGTTATAAAAACAACTTTAAATCTCCATGAAGCCTTGTTCTTCAGTTTGAAACCAAACTTCAAAGACTCACATTGCAGATCCCGGATCTCCTGCCCCGGGTCTCTGGAGGACTCCCCGGCGGTGTCTCAGAGCTCCTGGCCGGTGTGTGCAGCCTCTGTGACGGCCCGCTGCTCCGGTCCGCGTCCCCTCTGCCTTTACCGCGGAGCGTCACCATGGTAACGCCGCTGCTAACTGCTAGCCGCTAAGTCAAGCAGTTAAATATCAGCGACGGTTGGAGAGAAACAGCGGAGTACGGCGGGAGAAACACGCTGGAGACCCTGCTCGTTGTTTTCCTGACAGAACCAACCGTCTGCTCCGTGTGTGAGAGCGAAGCTGGAACTTAAACACACCCAAACACACACACTTGATGAACTGATACAGAGAAGCCTCCGTCACCCTGCTCCTGCTGCAGCTGCGAGGACGCAAACGTTCGAACACCTCATGACGTCATGACGCACGGAGCGATTGCAAACCAAAACAGGAAGATCTATTGATAAACTGCTCATAAAATTAGCTAACTTTCACAAGCAGACGCTCCTGGCATGGTGTCTTGTTTGTAAACATTCATTTTCTCCACATACATTCCAAATTTGGAACAATTGCAGCATTCTCTATAAAAACAAAAGTATTTTCTTTCCCAACTGGTACGAAAATAACATTATAAATGTAAAACAGCTGCTCACTCCTGAGAGATATCTAATGTCATACTCAGAATTTGTATCCTCTTATCAGCTTAGATGGCATAGAGAATATGCCATTGTTATGGATGCAATTCCTCTAGGAGTTTTGATGCTGTCTAAAAGCAGTCTTCAGTCTTTGGAAGATAGGATTGTTACCTCCTCCCTTCCTTTAGTAGAGACTGATATAGGGAAAATGTGTTTTATGTCTAGCCCTGCTTCAGGAAACAAAAAATTAGATCTCTGTTCCAGAAAGACATTGCCACCGTGCCTTATGTAACTCACTATTGGAGACAATTTGTGCCTGTTATTAACTGGACTGCTGTATGGACTTTATCCTCTAAATACCTCATACCAAACAAGCTTCGGGACGTCTGCTTCAAACTTCTCCACGGCTGCTACCCTGCAAAACAATCACTTCATAAAGACGTTGACTGTAGCTGCTCTTTTTGTCATCAGGACAATGAAACAACTGTTCATCTTTTTTGGAAATGCCCCTGTTCAGTGACATTTTGGAAAAATTTTATACATTGTACACAATCACATATCCTGAATGGCTTTGCTCTTATATACACTAATATATATTATTTGGTTTCTACAATGTATGTGGTTCCAAAAAGAATGAATTTTACATTATTAATTTACTTATCATCTTCGCTGAATTTCATATTCATAAATGCAAATTCACTTTTAAAAAGCCATTCTTTGAACTGTTTCTTTTAGAATTACAACAATACGCTGAGTCTATTCAGACTTCTTTGAACCCCAAAGCGATAAAGACTCTTGATTGCTTAAATTTATTTCATTGTTTTAAATGAAAAAAAAAAAGACTTTGTATTATATTTCTTTCTTATTTGATCCATTTTCCTCTGGCATATGTTCCGTATGTTTTTCCTTTGTCTTGTGAAATGTTATATTATTGAATTCTGTAAATGTATACTTTCAATGATATTGTTTGACATTAATATTGACAAAAAAAAATAAAAAATAAACTATACCATAGACTGCAAAAAATACATCTATATTATAAAGATAAAACATAATATATTTTTATATTTTTTATTTTCTATTTATTTTTATTAATAATTGTTTATTATCTTGTGTGTGTGTGTGTGTGTGTGTATATATATATATATATATATATATATATATATATATATATATATATATATATATATATATATATATATATATATATATATATATATATACAGTCCATGCACTATACACATAACGGTCGAAATTCAATTAAACTTTGTTTAAATAATCCTCTTCCTAAAAATGGTCAATTTTGAGAATTTCTACACAAAGTTAAACACAAGTTCGTACAGAAATAAAGTTTGAAAAATTCATTTAAAAAAACAAACAACTTTATTTTATCTTCATATGTCAAAATCTTGTAGAAATACAACAAAAATTAAAATAAAAAAAACAAACAAATAAATTCAAACCATGAACTCAGTTTTCATGAAAGTTTTCAATCTTTAGTGCATGCTGTCACAACATTCACTCTTTCCTTTAAAATCCAGACAAGAAATTCTGAATTCACACATATGCTGATAATTAGATCATTTAATGCAGATTTTTTTCACCCAGAAGTTGAAAGTTAAGAAGCAGAGGTATTTCAATACAAAGTCAAACTATCAACAATATACAATACATTACTTCATTTTAATCAGTACAAGGACCTATAAATCAATTAGCAAAAACAATAACAGTGCAAACAGATTTGATTCAAAGGAACAACACCCATGAGGCAAAAATGCAATGACCATTTGAAAGAGAACTTTACAAACCTTTAAAAAAAACTTGTAAGTTACATCAACATTACATTATATCTTCCCACACAGACAGTGAATATATCATAAACTAAAATACACGAGGCTTAAGAGTAAAAAAAAGATGTTAGCAAAGTTTGTCACACAAAATGGCTCAAAAGACTTCCTTCTAACCCTTCTCACATTGTTTTATCAAATTCAGTCGAGCAGGGGAACTACTTCCTGATCCTACATCAACAAAGTGCTCCAACTGTTCGAAGTGGCTCAGGCAGGGATTTCATTTTGATTAACTGATTGATTTTCACTTTTAGATTTCTACCACAGCAAAGTCATATTTCATCAGTAAAACTGCTTCAGGAGACGAATCAGTCCAGATTTCTCTCCTATAACTCTGCCAGACGCTGGGACTCAGGAGTTTCTCCATCTCTTTCCTCGTTTGCTGAAATAAACAAAAATATTGTTATAAACAGCCCGTCTGCTACTTTACATGAACTTCTCATAAATGTGTAACTGGCATCGGACAAAAAAGTGTCCTAAACCTGCTCTGTGTGGATTTCAGCCAACAGAGATACTTACAGGAAGCACGGGAGTTACTGCCACTGAGGGACCCACCTGTCAGAGAAACACATCTCATTATTGTTGGTGAAACACGATCTGTGATGTCAAAAATGTGCGAGCTACAGCGAATTAAAAAAGGGGTACAGAGAGAAGGATAATGTCCTGCCCAAAACTGTCCCTCTCACAAGTTACAGGGGTTTCACGTCCAGTTCAGATCAATAAACGAACAACGAATCATCATTTGTATAGATGATTTGATGCTCACATGAGTGAAATGTTTTTTCCTGGTTCAGGTTATATCTATTTCAATTTTCTCAGAGGCATATTCCTGAATGAAACATACAATAATATGTAAAATACTAAAAGGAATCCTCCTCACTGGTTTGTCAAAAGGATATTTTAGGACAAAGTCACCTACAAATAATGCCTTTCTTCCACAGGACAAACAGCACAATGCCAACAATCATCAGGGTCAAAACCCCTGCCACTCGGCCAACGATCAGTCCAAGGTTTCCAGAGTCTTCTTCAGGAGGAAGTATCTTATCTAAAACAGAAAAACACTCATTTTACTCTCAGATCACCTCCAGCAGCATTTCTATCTTCAAAGTCTTTCTTGTGAATGAATTACTTGTAGAGTTGGAAAGGAAAGTCATTGAGCGGTCAGGTTGTTTGGTGTGTTTGTAACTTGATCCCAAGTATCGAGAACTGCCCTGACAAACAGAACTGGCTACACGTCTTTGGGTGTTCATGAAGCGAGTTATTGGCTCTCATTAAAGGATTAAACACACAGTCTGCGGTTTCTTACCCCAGGTCGTGGTGGTACTGCTAGCATTGGTGATGCTACTAGCATTGGTGATACTGCTAGTCTTGGTGATACTGTAGTTTGATGCTTCGTGAGACACTTCACAGGTGTACGTCACCAAGTCTTCACGCAAAATCTCGATTCGGTCTCTCCTCTGGTAGGTGTCATCGTGGTTTGGTACAGAGCCTGTGGATGTCAGTCCATCCTCTGGTGCCAGAACGTGGTCGTTCCTTTTGATCACCATGTGGGTGTTTTTGGGGTAGAAACCTGTGGCCAGGCACGTCAAAACCACGTTTGTTGTAACGTTGGTGTTCTTGGCAAACATATGAACCTCTGGTTTCTCTGCAAAGAGAGAAACAGTAGAGTGAGTTTGTGTTGATCTACAGCTCCAAAAACAAAACAAGACGTGGCGTAAATGATATCTGAGATGATCCACCCAGTATGATGCAAATACGACCTGGGAATGAAAACAGGAAGTTTACATCTTACGTACTGGCTGTTTTGAGATCCCTGTTTCCATATTCCACAAACTTCCTCAGCCACTCCATGCACTCCTTCTCCAGGTAGCCTTTGGTGTACTCTTTGAGGACCTGGACGTTGTCCCACTTCCTCTTGGTTGGTTCTGCTGCCTGAACCGGTGCAACCCAGATTTCATGTGAAACATCGAAGGACAGGAAGTCTTCTCCGTCGTAGCTGTACCTGTCCATGCCGCTGTGAAACGTGATGCTACCATCTGGCTGCTCATCACCCTCACAGCCGTGCATCCACTGCAGAGTGTGGATGTCTGAAAGCAGAGGTGAGATCAGGATGAAGCTCAGGTTTCTTCTGTAACAGTTGATTTCATCGTTGGCTGAACGCTCATGGTTCTTACCTGTGTCGTTCTGCCTCATCCTGGTCATCAGGATGTCGATGTTGACTTTGAACCACTGCTGCTTGCTCTGCCGGGACTGTGTGCCTTTCTCCCAGTAGTCTGCAGACAGTCTCTCAGCCATCCAGGGCTGTTTGGGGACTTTCTTCTTCAGAGTGCTGTCATAGTAGTCGATCATCTTGTCATTCAGCAGACCCATGGCAGTAAATTCATGGATGCCAGGGAGCTGGAGAGGTTTGGAGAAGGCTGTGTAGATGTACGTGAGGCTGTGCCTCTCTGGGTAGAAGAGAGAAAGACAGATGTTTGACAACAGGACAGAGGAACACCTGGATCGAGCCTACCCCTGCATGATAATCAATACGACAACAAACACATTTCCACTCATAATACATGAATCAGCAACAATTTTGATAATGAATTGGCGCATTTAATTGAAAAAGTAGCAATCCAGCCACCTGCGACCCTGAACAGGATAAGTGGTTCGGGAAATAGATGGATGGATTTACTCTTTCTGCTTTCAACCAAGGCAGACGCTTGTCTTCTAGCTCCTTCCTCCATATCGGCCCTGCTTGCTGTTGGTCTGTCTCTGTCTGAACCACCAGAGCCTCTCTTTTTATCCTATCCAAAACCTAAAATCATCAGCATGGATTTGATCGGCCGGTCTCTCGATTGATCAGATTTTCTCAACAAGGAAACTGGGCAAAGGGGAGCCAGGTTTGACGGATGTACGATCGACTTTAGGACCGACCTTTAGGTTTAGGACCGTATGCCTGTTGATCCTTTCCGTTGAGGATGTCGAAGATGTCTTTGGGTTTATGATAACAGGCTTTCTGCTGTTTGGGGTTGGCGGTGTCCTGATTTATCGCAGACAATACTCTTGTCAATCAACAAGCTGCACCTCATCGAGGGATTGGGCAGGGCTGTCAACACTCAGACTCAAGCCATATGCGAATTTAATCCCAAGTGAGCCTGGCTACACATGGAAACTGGTTCTTTGTAGTTCCAGGCTAAGTTGTGCAGGATCTTGGAGCAGTAGTGGGCCCCAGAGATGTGGCAGGTAGGCCCACCTGTGTGTGGACACGCCCTACGGACCCGGTTGTGGGTAAACAGCCCCAGCTATGGGTTAATAGAGAAGACCTCAACAGTGGACCAGGCAGAGGATGATGGCTGACCTAACAGGGGGGATCACGACAGCTGGGGAGGCGGATGAAGGCTGCAGCAGATAGGGTCACCAGTCGTCTTGGTCACCATGCCACTGGACCCTGACCCCGATCTGTCAAGGACCGTGTGGTAGCTGTCAGTGCACCAGGCTCCCCACGCTAAACAAAGTCACGCACAGGTGTCTTGTTCAGGGGACCCACCTCAACATCCCGGGCCAAAAGTCCTGTGGTTACCAGTAAGTGGTGACCGAAGCCAGATCGTGAAATCCGGAAGCTGGCACATCAAGTGGTGGATGTTGGATGATCATTGGACTCTTGGACTGAGGCAGAAAAAGCCCTTCGGTAGCCACATTCACGACTGAGCGTCCCGCTTTAGGATCTACTCCGCTCACCCTACCTTGGGAGCCTTCTCTCCTTCAAAGAAGACATTGACTCTGAGGTCAACCATTGCCTGAGCTGTGCTGGTGAATCATACGCCAGACTCCGGAAAAGAGTCTTTAAAGACCGATACCTTTGAGTTGACACCAGGTTCCTGGTCTACAAGGCTGTGGTCCTCCCCACCTTGCCGTACGGGGCAGAATCCTGGACAACATACAGCAGGCACCTGGGAGCTCCAGAACAATACCACCAGAGAAACGCACTCAGGATCAAATGGGAGGACAGGCACACAAACATCAGCGTTCTGGAGGAAGCCAAAATACCCAGCATCACCACCTCAATAATGCAGCACCAACTACAATGGACTGGCCGTCTCAGGCTGGAGGCTGCTGAGTTGTCTGAGGGGACAGAAGCCATGCCAGTGTAGCCTGAACCCGGCTCCTGTTCCCCATCCTGAACTCCATCCATAGACTTTATAAAATAGACTCCATCATATCAATCTTCCTGTGGAAAAATGGGCACCACCCATTTGGGCTGAAATAAAGTCCCGTCTTGTTAGCTGCACGAAACAAATTTGAGCAGGAACGCTAACTCACCGAGTCCGAAAAAGTGGACTCAATGTCCTGTTAAGCGAATATTTCAGCATCCATCCATCCAAACACATCTGAGTCATCTTAATGAACGGTCAAATTAAATAATACTTTGGAAAAAATACAAAAAACAAGACCTGAAATGCCCCATCTCAGTCATGACAACCTGTTATTCACATTGGCTTAAGTGGAGTAAAGGAACATGAGTCCCTTTTGTTACGACGCAATGCTGAAAAAAGAGCGTTTTAAACAGCTACACCAAAAACAGCCACTCCTTCCTCTAAATGCCATTATCAGACTATATTGAGTGTTAATTAAAAAAAATGTGCCTGCAATTTGTCCTTTCAGGGAAAATGTCTTTAGTTTTCACCTTTGTCAGTGTCTCCAGCTTTTTAACCTTGCCTCCATATGTTCATCCTCTGATCACAGCTGTTAAAGTTTATCCACGGAGAACAACAGCAGTGATTGGAGGGTTATGAATGGTCAGATACAAAGGAAGACACCAAATTTCTGTTTCGGGTCTTGAGAAAGAAATTTTCTGCTCTGTAGGGACCTGAAAGGGACTTGTTTGATTATTTAGATTTGAACTGTAGAGACGTTAAACTTTGTTTGTTCTCAAAGTTTGATGACCTGACAACAGTGGTTAGCACAGACCCATCACCGGCATCAGAACATACACTCTGCAAGAAAAAAACACTTGTCCTAAAGACTTCTTAGTTTTTACTTTAGATTTTAAAAAAGCAACTTAAACGTGTCAAAAAACTCAAACTTACCACTGTTGACTGTCAGAGCTGTCCCCAAAAGGACCAGCACAGTGATGAGAAACATTTTCACTCCAAATTTTCACTGCTGCTTCCTTCTTCTGTCCACAAACTTTGGCTGTGCCATCAACCGAGGAGCCAGACACTGTAAACGACCAAACTGGTTTGTGCTGCCAAGTGGGCCCAGATTCTGCTGGACCCACAGGGTTGGGTTGTCAGAGGTGAAGCAGAAATCAGGCCTGTGAGACAAGCAGGCCCCAAGGGTGGAAAGTACTTAGCAGATGCACAGGAAACCACAATGTTTAGAGAAGTGAGAGTAACTGTTCACTGGAAACGGAGGGGCGAGGTGTAGGAGTCAGAGGGGGGCAGAGTTGCCATAGAAACGGCCACAGACAGGATGAGGGTAAAAATACGAGATACGGGCTGTGATAGGGTAACGGCCTGCGTGAGCTGCCACTGTAATAGCAGCTAGAGATGGGAATTCTGTCTCTTTTGGCTCCCAAGTAACCTTATTACCTGTTTTACCACAAACAATGTAAAATTATTTACTGTCTATTAAAGGGATAGTTCAGTTTTTTTGAAGTGGGGTTGTATGAGCTCTATGTGACCACTAAGGACATTAGATACAGTAGAAAGTTGTCTCCTCTCCCTCAGTAAGACACAAACTTTAATCCATGGTGACGAGGAAATAGACGCTAACAGGGACAGACGGTACCAAATTCAAAGGCTATTTTCTCTGCCTACAAGAACTAAAATCAAAAAGTGACACCACAGTTTAAGAGTGCGCTACATAAAATGTTTTTTAAGCGCATTAAGTCTTCGGAAATATAAACATTTATCTGGACCTAACTAACTGGTCATGTGTCCTTACGCTAGTGCGCTCCGTCCCCCTCCTCCTTTCAGCTGTAGGGAATGTAAACAAGCTATGCTTCGAGCCTTGAGTATGTTTGATCAAGTATCGTAATTCTTTTGTTTGTACTCTAAGGATTGTGAGGCAGTGTAGGAAATTCAAAATGAGTGACTATGACAGCGACGATGAAGTTTCATTCATTTTGGAACCAAAAGGATACCTGTATGAACCGGAGCACACAGAAGAGGAGCTGCTACAGATGGAGACTGAAAGGAATACAGAGGAGACATCCACGGACACTGGACATCAAGACAGAGTTGGAAATACTCAGTGGTGTAAATGTCTGAGCTGTGACTCAATGCCCACGGATGCTGAGTGTTACTGCTGCCACGAGTGGAACTTGGTTACAGACACTCTTCAGGATTTGTCTGAGGACACTGCTGGCTCTCAGGCAGTCTGTATAACTCATCACACAGATTTCCCTGCTCTTCTGAATTCTGGAGTGTCCTGTAACAACAACAACAACAACAACAACAACAACAACGACAGTCGTGGCAGCAGTAACACTCAGCATCTTGATGTCCAGTGTCCGTGGATGTCTCCTCTGTATTCCTTTCTGTCTCCATCTGTAGCAGCTCTTCTTCTGTGTGCTCCGGTTCATACAGGTATCCTTTTGGTTCCAAAGTGAATGAAACTTCATCGTCGCTGTCATAGTCACTCATTTTGAATTTCCTACGCTGCCTCACAATCCTTAGAGTACAAACAAAAGAATTACGATACTTGATCAAACTTACACGAGGCTAAAACCAGCGCTCGAAGCATAGCTTGTTTACATTCCCTACAGCTGAAAGGAGGAGGGGGGACGGAGTGCACTAGCGCTGCGCGGAAGGACACATGACCAGTTAGTTAGGTCCAGATAAATGTTTATATTTCTGAAGACTTAATGCACTTAAAAAATATTTTATGTAGCGCACTCTTAAACTGTGGTATTACTTTTTGATTTTAGTTCTTGTAGGCAGAGAAAATAGCCTTTGAATTTGGTACCGTCTGTCCCTGTTAGCGTCTATTTCCTCGTCACCATGGATTAAAGTTTGTGTCTTACTGAGGGAGAGGAGACAACTTTCTACTGTGTCTAATGTCCTTAGTGGTCACATAGAGCTCATACAACCCCACTTCAAAAAAACGGAACTATCCCTTTAAGGTCTTTATTTCTTTTATTACTCTAGCTAATTGTTTATCTTATTCTTTCATTCTTTCTGAATAAAAAATGAATTGGCTCCAATCACTTGCAGCTTAAAAAAAAAAAAAAAATCCGGGAGCTGATAAGAAAAAGCGAACTAGCTCCCAATCAGGAGCCGGATCCTGTCGTTAATTTTGAAGATCAGCCGGCTCGTTTATGACCTAAACATCGCTAACAGCAGACTCCCCTGTAGGAAATTCCAACCTCAGGGGGCGTCCATTTGAAATTTCCCAGAACTCCTAAGTCCCAACGTCTGAGTACAAATGGAACGTACCATTAGTGTGGAGACTCAAAGCCCGCGTTACTTCCAATATGGCCGTGCCAGACGATTTGCTTTAAAGGGGACATATCATGCTGATCCCTGATTTAATACTAACATATAAAATAATAAAGTTGAAAACAAGACCTTTCATCCCCTGAATTTTCAAAAAATGAGATATTGTATTTTTTCTGATATCCTAGAACGAGATTTGATGCCTCTGAAAATAGGTCATTGACATTTGGCCGCGAGATTTCAACCGTCGTGACGACACGAGGATCCTTTCTTTTTATTGGAGTAATCTGATAGAGCAGCTCCTCCTCGGTGATGTCAGTTAGTCACACAACCGCCACCGAGGGATACACCCACCAAGAGCCGACTGACTGAGTGCTGGATGCAGGGACTCTGCTCTGCTGAGCAGCTCGGCTTTACATGGTGAATTAGCAGTTAAAACACTGTAGTATTAGCAGACGTTGTAGTACTTGTGAGACTGTGATATTTGCATGCTTGTTCTGACATGCACTGTGAACCTGGACCACAATAATGCTGCGGTAATAACATAATGAGGAACTGACGGTAGAGGCGATCTTTAGACGACACTTTCAGCATGATGGATAAAACAGACAGAGAAAAGTGAAGGAGCAGGATGGAGCCCTGTTATAGAAATAGTTTATTGGTGAAGTCTGCCTATATTTCCACGTATAAACTATACATGTTCCAGTACCGCTTTGACTCACCACACTGAAGCGTCCTGAGATGATCTGTGTCCAGGTGGATTTTCTTCCTCCTGAGCTGCAGAACCGTCCGGGTCTGACTTGGGGTCCAATACAAAAGGACGTATCCTACACTCTGCTATTTTATTAGTGCTATCAATGCCTTACGGTGAAGTTTTAGCAAACAGCAAACTCGCTCGGTCTGCTCCATTCAATGCGGCGATTTTGTAAATACTGCCATGCTGCAAAAACCGCCCCCTGGCTCTACCCCCCCCTGCCCCTCTGATAGAACTGACCAATCAGAGCACAAAGGGCTGTGACGTTGCGAGGTTACTAGAGGTCATTCTCTAAACGGAGCGTTTCAACCAGATCTTCAGAATGGCCTAAACTGAGGATATTGAGAACGCTATTGTGGGGCAATGAAGGAACTAAATGACTTGTACTGAGGGCAGAAATGCTTTACAGGCATCCTAGTCTGGCAGAGTGAAAAGGAGAAACAAGCAGGATATGTCCCCTTTAAAAATCAATTTCAGAATCAGACAGGTGACATTGGGGAAACTACGGCGAAATTTGTTTCAATCCAATCTTCATTTAATTCCAAAACAAACACCTTGCTAAAAGTTACGTCTTCGAACAGTGAGCGTGAGACTCCGGGTCAAAAGGGGGCGCTGCAGTCCAATTAAAACAGATCCTCCTCACAGCATCTTTAAACATGAATTAGTACAAAATAAAATAGAAAAACAAGCATTTCCAGAAACTGGAAAAACATACACACTGTTTTTTTTTTTTTAATAACTTTACTTCATCTGAAATTGATGTTAAAGCTTTTTCTTACATTAAAAACGAAACGTCTAAAATCATGCAGAATTAAAACTAAATAAAGAAATAAAACTGAAATAAATTCAAAACATAAACTCACTTTTTCATAATTCTTCAGTCTTTAGCACATGGTGCCACAACCACTTCTGAAAAAGCTAATGTAGACTGTAGTGGCTAAAGTCCTTTGTTTCCTCTACGCTCTGAAAGTGCATGAAAAGTTTGTCGTGTGTCGAGTTTAGTAAAATAAACAGACCAAAAGCCGTACGTAAAGTCAAATAAAAAAACTTCAATTTCTTGCCTGCTTCCAATAAGCCTTAGACATTATATACATGATGATGCTGCTCTGACCTCTAGTGGCCAGGTACAAAATAAAGACGAGTAAACAAAAAGTAACACATGGCTCTTTCATGGACTTTTTGGTCAAAAGACAAATATCTGACATTCACCCTTTCCTATTTAATCCAGAAAATAAAAATGTGACATCACATGTGCTGATAGTTGGACGATTTAAGGCAGATTTCCTTCACCTGGAGGTTAAAGGTGAAGAAGCAGAGGTAGTTCATTGCAAAGTCAAACAATAAACATCACGTTTCTTCTCACAACACAGGAGTATGAGTGTGGCTAGCTCAAATACATTATTTATTCAAATCAGTTAGAGTGCCAAAAAACCATGAGAGCAAAAATACTAACTGAAACGAACTGGACTGGACGGTTTCCTAAAAAATAAATATACACAAAAAAGCAAAACAATTCAAAAATAAGACATTGAATGGATATAAGGTCACATTAAATAATGAGATATTGTCTGTTAAAACCAGTCAGAAGCCTGGCTGCTGCGTTCAGGACCAGTTGGAGGCAGGAGAGAGATTAATGGGAAATGGAGAGGAAGGAGTTACAGTAATGGAGACAGCAGAGGAAGAAAGCTCAGATGACTTTTTTCAGGTCGGCTTGAGACAGAAAGGATTTGATTTTGGAGACAGATCTTCACTGGATGAAACTGGACTGGATGGTTTTCTTACTGTGATGGTGGGAGGCCAGGTCTGAGTCCATAATGACTCTGAGGTTTCTTGCAGTCGGTGTGATGTGATAAGTTTGGAGACTGATTTCTGATTTGGAGTCACTGAGCGGTAAAAAGCTTTGGGCCATCCAACGTTTGATATCTCTGGGTCAGTTAAAAACAGCAGCTAGGCTTCCCTGGTCAGCAGGTCTCAGTGGGTATATCTGTGTGTCATCAGCATAGCAGTGAAATTAAAGGTTGTAACACTGAATGATTTCTCCAAGTGGAAGCATACATGTAAAAAAACAAAAGGGACCTAAACCGAACCTTGAGGTACACCACAGGTAAAATGGGCAGTGGAAGACCAGATCCTGTATCAACAAAGTGCTCTGACTGTTTGAAGTGGCTCAGACAGGGATTTCATTTTGATTAATTGATGGATTTTCCCTTTTGGATTTCTACTGTAGCAAAGTCATCTTTCATCAGTAAAACTGCTTCAGGAGACGAATCAGTTCAGATTTCACTCTTGACTCCCCATCAGACTCTGGGGTTCAGGAGTTCCTCCATCTCTTCCCCCATTGGCTGAAATAAACAAAAATATTTTAATAAAACAGACCGTCTGCTCCTTTACACTAACTTCTCATAAATGTGTAACTGGCACCAGAAAAAAAGGCGTCATCAATCAGCCAACTAAGGTACTCACAGGAAACGCCAGAGTCACTGCCGCGGTGAGATCCATCTGTCAGAAAAACACACCTCATTATTAACCATGAATTTTATTTTTTTAATGTCAGAATAACCCTCCTTTATCTGGGGTTGGGGCCGCCAAAAATGATCAAAGACATGAGTGTACAGTGGGGAAAATAAGTACTAAACCCGTCAACTTTTTTCTCATCACATTGATTTCCAAAGCTGCAATTCAAACAAAATTTCTCCCAGACATTGGTATTAACTCCAATAATCCACACATGAAAAGAAATCACAACGTTCAGGTCCATAAATAATGATTATGGTTAATTAAGTAATTAAGTAAGTTGAACACACTAACTGAGACTCATCTAATACTTAGTGGAGAAGCCTTTGTTTGCAATGACAGCTTCCAGAAGCTTCTTGTGTGTTTGAACTAATGGCCCACACTGCTCAGGTGTGATTTTGGCCCATTCCTCTGCACAGATTGTCTTTAAATCTGGAATATTCTTTGGTGCCCTCTGGTGAACCCTTTTCTTTACTTCTTTCCACAAATGTTCAGTTGGATTGAAGTCAGGTGATTGACTAGGCCGTTCTAACAGATTGATTTTCTTTTTCTGAAACCATTTGAGAGTCAACTTTGCCGTGTGCTTTGGATGGTTGTCCTGCTGGAAGGTCCAGCCACGTCTCATCTTCATCATCCTGGTGGATGGCAGCAGATTCAGATCAAGAATTTCCCCATACATGGCTCCATTCATTGCTCCGTCAGTTATATGAAGTTTGCCAACACCATGAGATGAGAAACAACCCCATGCCATGATGCTTCCACCTCCAAACTTCACTGTTGGTGTAGTGTTTTTTGGCTGATGTGCAGAGCCATTTCTCCTCCAAACATGGTCTGTAGTATGACAGCCCAAAAGTTCAGTTTTGGTCTCATCTGACCAGACAACATTCTCCCAGTATTCTACAGGCTTGTCAAGATGCTGTTTAGCAAACTTTAAACCAGCTTCAACATGCCTTTTCTTCAGGAATGGAGTCTTGTGGGCTGAGCGTCCATAGAGGCCATGGTGGTGGAGTGCATTGCCTGTTGTTTTCTCTGTAACAATTGTACCTGCTGCCTCCAAGTCTTTCTGGAGCACTTTCAGGGTGGTCCTTGGCTGGTTGAGTACTCTTCTGACTATCTTTCTGACTCCCTGGTCAGAAATCTTCAAGGAGCTCCTGTGCGTGGCCTGTTGATGGTAAGGTGGTGCTTCTTCCACTTGTGAATAATGGCCCCAACGGTGCTGACTGGAATATTCAGGTGTTTTGATATAAGTCTGTAACCAGTTCCATTCTGATGCTGAGCAACAATCAGGTTGTGAATGTCTTCAGAGAGCTCTTTGCCTTTACCCATCATGAGGTGTGTGCTATTTAACTGCTTGGTGAAAAAAACACCTTTTTTATAGGACCATCAATTTGCTCTAGCCCAGCTGATGTTGGTTTGCACTAATTGGAAGTTCAAGTAATAATTACTGACAGATTTCAGGTGGTATGGTGCATTTCCTGTCCAAAGTATTCAGCCTTTCCATGGTGTGTTCAATACTTTTTTCCTGTGTTATCGTACTTAATTCCACATAATCATTATTTATGGACCTGAACGTTGTGATTTCTTGTCATGTGTGGATTATTTGAATTAATACCAATGTCTGGGAGAAATTTGGTTTGAATTGCAGCTTTGGAATTAAGTAATGCACCTCAACGTTGGATTGCCAACCGTCTCACACAATAAAAAGGCAGAAAAAGAAAGAACAACCACAACAATGACGGCTGATTTCCGAGTAGCATATATACACACATATATCCACATCGCCAACTACTGGCCTGGCATGGCCACTACATTGTTGTGACTCTTCCTCTTGGAGTCGTCCTTTTCTCGCCATCCTCATGTAAACGTGGGTGGCTTTTGGAAACGCAAAGGAAGAATTTTTGCGGGTGTCTCTGTGTAAATGTGGCCTGAAGCTGCTCCCTGACTTTAATTCTCTCCTCTTTAACTTGGAGCTGACTTTAATCCCATTTATTTCTCTTTTTAAGACAAATTACTCACCTTTCATGAGAGGTTTAACCTCAGCGCTTGAGTTGCTGCTGTTATCAGCCCCTAAAACAAAAGCAAACAGGAAGAGAAAACATTAATGCTGATGTTGATGTTTCAGTGACAGTTCATCAGACTTTGATTTGGATAAATTTCATTAGTTAATTATATATATGTTCATAGCTACACTCACATTATTCCAGTTTAAAACATTTCACTTGAAATATTAAGAAAAGTTTGAATACTTACAGGGAGGCATGTTGAGATGAACGTCTGATGAAGATCTGACACTAGAGTTCTCACTAGCTCCATCACTTGGCCACCTTGGACCTCCTGTTGATAACAGAGAGAATTAAAGCTGAATTCAAGCAGCGATGAACGGGCCCTCGCCCTGTGTGCGCCAGTCGGAGTGTATCCTAGCCGTCACATGTGCTCGCCCAAGGCTTGCCAATTGGAGCACGTCCCAGCTGCCGCATAAGCAGCAAAATGTGGCTCAGCCAAAAGCCATACGTCTAGGCATGAGGGTGAAGCCCAAAACTTTTGATGTCCGTAGCTCAAAATAGCTGGACGGGCTGCAGATTGGAGCCCCTGGGTGGCGCTATGGAGCATTAATGTTAGTGCAACCAGTGAAAGAATTGCACTCAGGCCGTGACACTGAACCTCCGTGTTCATTTTGGCCCTGATCCGACACTGTACTAGAGAGCCATTAAGGTTTTCATAAAACAGTTAAAATGGTGGATCGTTATTTGTGGCCATGGGCCAAGAATTGTTCCATTTAATCTGAGGCTAAAAATTGTCAAAATCCGACATTTACGTCCAAATAGCGAACTTCCTGTTCGGAATTGACGATGATCATAATAGACTTTTTTGTAGGTCATGGCATGCTTGTTATGCCCTCTAAATTTCAGGCCTGTAGCTCAAAGTAGCCAAAATTTTGAGCCCCTTGGTGGCGCTAACGAGCATTGATGTTAACGCAACTAGTGATAGGAATGGAATCAGGCTGCGACAGTGAACTTGTGTGTGAATTTTGGTCCTGATCCAACATTGTACAAAAGAGCTATAATGATTTTCAAAAAGCAGCAAAATGGTCAACTTTGGCGGCCATTTGTGGCCACGCCCAAAAAGATTATACCAATTGTATTATGATTAACAATCTTCGATGTCTCTAGTATTCACATGCCACGTTTGGAGTTGATCTGAGAACAAACCTAAGACTAGTTAGTTCAAATATGTACCCTATGAACACAATTTTTGCCACTTTCTAGCCATTGCCACTGGGGGGCGCTGTACTTTCAGGTGACAAAAATGGCATGGCTGCATCCAGGGCGTAACACTGAACATGTGTCTCCGTTTTC
This sequence comes from Halichoeres trimaculatus, assembly GCF_033239565.1. Lineage (NCBI taxonomy): Eukaryota > Metazoa > Chordata > Actinopteri > Labriformes > Labridae > Halichoeres > Halichoeres trimaculatus. The sequence goes on from NW_027437192.1 coordinate 1,181,024, forward strand.
ATGCAGATCGGACAAAGTTAAAAAATTCCGAACTTTGAGCCGATGTCGTAGCCACACCGAAAAAAAATAAAAAAATTCAATCATGATTATTGATCTTCATTGCAGATTGTATACCAAGGCCAAGTTTGGAGTTGATAAGTCAAAAAACCTAGGACTAGTTCGTTCAAAAACATAGCCCAAAACCGCTACATTACGAAGTGTAGGTCCAAATAGTGAAGTTCGTATTCGAAAATCACGATAGCCATAAGAGACTTTTTTGTAGGGCTGGGCATCCTTGCTATGCACACCAAATTTCAGGGCTCTTGCTCAAAGTAGCCCAAGGGACTGCAGTTTTATGCCACTAGGGGGCGCTATGGCGCGTTAATTTTTGTGCAAGTTGCAGATTCATAAATTTTCCAGGGCATGCGAATTTTGGGTACACGTGCGTTCACGTTTTTGCCAAGCGAAAGGCCCGCAATTTGGGGTTAAAGTGGCGGAAACAAATAATAAGAATAAAGAATAGAGAATAATCGCAAGGGTTTCAATAAGGCTTTCACCCCCTGATTCTCGGGGGCTCGGGCCCTAATTAACAGACTGATAGCAATCAATGGACCAATGGATGGGATCAACATGATGGTTTAAACCTGCTCTGAGCTCTTCTTTGTTTCTGTTTGTTAGTGTTAGTGAGCTAAAGATTAACATCTGATGATCCGCTGAGACCTCTGGACAGATCCAAGAGTCCATCATAAAATAATAACAACAGACCATTGGACCTCTTATCCAACAGTTTAATACAGATGGATCATTCTGGTAAGTGAGACGTTCAGGCTTTATAACCGGTATAAAACAATAAAAGAACGAATCATCATTTCTTTTCTTACATACGGATGATTTTAAACCATCCATGTTGGTGAAATGTTCTTTCCTTGTTCAGGTTTTATCCTCACACCTCTTCATGTGTGTTTACATGTTCTCTGAGGAAAATTCGTCAACAAAACATGCAACAATACCAAAAGAAGATATTTTAGAGAGTCACTCACCGATAATGCCAAACCACGACAGGGCGCACAGCACCGACACCACAATGACGACAGTAGCCACAACACCCCCGATTGCTCCAACAACGATCAGTACAAGGTTTTTAGAGTCTTCATCAGGAGGAAGGATCTTATCTAAAACAGAAAAACACTCATTTTACTCTCAGATCACTTCCAGCAGGATTTCTATGTTTGAAAGTTTAACTTTCAGTGTTATGTTGTGTTCACAGCAGACGCTAACAAAGTCTTTCCTGTGGGTGAATTACTTGTAGAGTTGATATAAAGACGTGAGTAGATGCAGGTTCTTACAGGAGGAAACAAATATGGTGATTTTTTATCAAACTGGTTGGAAAGACATTGAGCGGTCAGGTTATTTGGTGTGTTGGTAACTTGGTCCCAAATATCGAGAACTGCCCTGACAAACAGAACTGGCTACACGTCTTTGGGTGTTCATGTGATCTGACGCGTGAATTGAGTTTCAGCGGTTTCTTACCCCAGGTCTTGATGATATCGTAACCTGATGCTTTGTGAGACACTTCACAGGTGTACGTCACCAAGTCCTCACGCAAAATCTCGATTCGGTCTCTCCTCTGGTAGGTGTTATCGTGGTTTGGTACAGAGCCTGCGGATGTCAATCCATCATCACGTGTCAGAACGCGGCCGTTCCTTTTGAACTCCATGGAGATGTGTTTGGGGTAGAAACCTGTGCCCAGGCACGTCAAAACCACGTTTGTCTTAACGGTGGTGTTCTTGGCAAACACGTAAATCTCTGGTGCCTCTGCAAAGAGAGAAACAGTAGAGTTAGTTTCTATTGATCAGGTTACAAATACGACCTGGGAATGAAAACAGGAAGTTTACGTCTTACGTACTGGCTGCTTTAAGCTGCGCGTTCCCATATTCCACAAACTTCCTCAGCCAGTTCATGCACTCCTTCTCCAGGTAGCCTTTGGTGTACTCTTTGAGGACCTGGACGTTGTCCCACTTCCTCTTGATTGGTTCTGCTGCTGGAATTGATGCAACCCAGACTTCATCTGAAAGATCGAAGTACAGGAAGTCTTCTCCGTCGTATCTGTACCTGTCCATGCCGCTGTAAAACGTGATGCTACCATCTGGATGCTCATCACCCTCACAGCCGTGCATCCACTGCAGTGTGTGGATGTCTGAAAGCAGAGGTGAGATCAGGATGAAGCTCAGGTTTCTTCTGTAACAGTTGATTTCATCGTTGGCTGAACGCTCATGGTTCTTACCTGTGTCGTTCTGCCTCATCCTGGTCATCAGGATGTCGATGTTGACTTTGAACCACTGCTGCTTGCTCTGCCGGGACTGTGTGCCTTCCTCCCAATAGTCTGCAGACAGTCTTTTAGCCATCCAGGGCTGTTTGGGGACTCTCTTCCTCAGAGTGCTGTCATAGTAGTCGATCATCCTCTCATCCAGCAGACCCATGGCAGTAAATTCATGGATGCCAGGGAGCTGGAGAGGTTTGGAGAAGGCTGTGTAGATGTACGTGAGGCTATGCCTCTCTGGGTAGAAGAGAGAAAGACAGATGTTTGACAGATACAGACAGAAAAGCTTTCCACTTGTCTTTTTCAAACACAAAACAGAATCGAGGGGTTACTGAACCATCCAGCAGCTGTGAGTGACAGCTGACCACCATGCATGGTCAGAATCACTCTAAAGCAAAGCCAGCTCTTGTGTTTCCTCAACCATAGCTCCTCTGATCAGTCTCCTCCATCCTCTCTGTCCTCTGAGCACAATTATTGCTTTGGGACAGCCACGGAGGAGAGAGGAGAGAGGAGGCTGCAGTTTATCGCTTTGAGACGCACCCTGTGTCGCATTGTGCTGACTGATGAAATCATGCAAACAGACGCTTCACCGTGACATAGGCAGGCCATGCGTGTGTGTGATACCCACCCCAGGGGGGGGGCGGTGCTGTGGGGGGGCAATCATGCTTGACCTTCCTCCTGTGTTAGGGTCGCCACCCGTTTTAGTTTTTAAATGCATACAAGAATCACTTAAAATTTGTTTATTGCATCAGGGCTTTTTGACTTTGTCAGGAACCTTGGTTTCAACAAAATTCACCAAAAACATTTTTTTCACTACATTATAAAATGCTCTGGTTGAAATTACATCCTTTGTAGTGTTAGGGTCAGTTTTGACCCGGTTTTAATAATAAGATCATGTAGCAATTTTTAGAGCCAAATAGAAATCATAAGTGTACTGTCAGCCAACACACTCAGAGCCACCTCCTCTCCCAATCATGTGAGCTTCAGGGAATGCTCATTTGTCTAGTAATGCTGCAAAAAAACAACACCATGTCAGGTCAACTCACTCATTTGACTTGCAGAGGACACATCTCCAATTTGCAGCATACAAAAATGAAAAGAAGATTCATGGTGCTGAAACTCTACATTACATTTTAGGAGGAAATGAGGAAGAAGACACAGATCAGTACAGCGATGCAGAGGAGAAAGTTTCTGAGGAAGAGGACCACAACGGAACAATTAATTAGGAAGAAGAGACAATTGTTTGAACAAACAGAGTGGAGACCTTGGGGGTTCGATGCAGGTACTCTAATTGATGAATACACAGAGAAGAACAGTTGGTATTCTTTCATGGGCTGGCTGAAAAATAGAAGATATGGGCCTAACGCTACAATCTTGGCTATTCAGAAACCCCCAGAAATTACATTTACATTACATTACATAAACATTTATGTCTGTAATCGGCGCCCGAAGCACAGCTTGTTCACATTCCCTACAGCTGACGGACGGAGCGCACTAGCGCTGCGCGGAAGGACACATAAGTTAGTTAGGTCCAGATAAATGTTTATATTTCCGAAGACTTAATGCACTTAAAAAATATTTTATGTAGCGTACTCTTAAACTGTGGTATTACTTTTTGATTTTAGTTCTTGTAGGCAGAGAAAATAGCCTTTGAATTTGGTACCGTCTGTCCCTGTTAGCGTCTATTTCCTCGTCACCATCGATTAAAGTTTGTGTCTTACTGAGGGAGAGGAGACAACTTTCTACTGTATCTAATGTCCTTAGTGGGCACATAGAGCTCATACAACCCCACTTCAAAAAAAACTGAACTGTCCCTTAAGGCTTATTTCTCCTCCCTTTATGTATGGGAATGTCTCCTTATCAAACCATGTTACTGTCACTGCTCTCATACTTCCGTTTATCTACGTGAGCATAACAATAGGCTACATTAACAACCCAAGATGAACGTTTCAAAAAAACTCCAACTTACCACTGTTAACTCTCAAACCTGTCCCCCAAAGGACCAGCACTTTATTTTCGATGAAAATGTTAATATTTCCTTGGTAAAAGCTTCTACACTCTTTGGCAAAATCTTACATTTGCTAACAAACACGCTGATTTTAAGAGACGTCACAACTTACTCGTTACTTTCGATTTTAACAAAGCAACTTTAACGTGACAAAAAAAAAAATCAAACTTACCGCTGTTAACTGTCAAACCAGTCCCCAAAAGGACCAGCACTGTGATGAGAAACATTTTTACTCCAAACCTGACTCCCTCCACTGCTCAAAACCTCGGATTTCCACCGACTTGTGTCCTTCGTTTGTTTACCGTCCCAGCCTCAGGAGTGACCGCTACTTCCTTCTTCTGTCCACAGAGTTGGGTTGATGATGCGTTCAGGGCAACACTAATTTTTTTTAACTAAAGATCATCAACTAAAGATCATCAAGACAAAGTGCTCTTCTCTGTGTGTGATAAATTTCTCATGCTGATATATTTGACTACTCTTTAAAAGTTTAACACCTGCTAACTTGAAAAAACTTCATATCTGGACCTCATGGCAGACTAAAAACTGACACATATATTAAAAAATGATTGAGTTATAACATAAAAGGTATTTCATAGAAATAATCAATAAAAGCACAACACTTTTTCCAATACATGGTATAAAGTTAAGTTTACCACATTGCTGAACCGTGTGCAAACTGTACAGCTCGAGCTCCACCAATCAGAACCTGTTGCTAGGCAGATTACAGCAAAACAGGTTGCGCAGACAGTTACTGGTCATCAGGAGGCAGAGGAAATACTGATTTCTATCGCTTGGTTCCTGTTTTTCTGTAATTATGCTTCATTACTAGTGTTTATTCTACATCTGAAGCACTTTGTCAGTAAAGTTTAACTAAGTTTATAAGTTTTATCATCATGTTTTAAGAGTAGGCTACATTTCATCAGCTTTATGTCCTGAACGTGGAAAACAGTCACAGAGAAAAACACTCTTTAATTTAAGGTCATTACTTACAGCCTCACTGAAATTTATTTTAAATAATGTTCTGGTACAAAGTTTCTGCCTGATCCTAACCCACACTTTAAAATGAGATTGTCAGTTCCACTATAGGTTATTCCTAAATGCTACTTCTTAGCTTCCTGAGCTGGTCGGGCAGGACTGGACTGATTTACAGCACGTCTGGGTCTCTATGACAACACCACGTCAGCTGATGAAGTTAAGTGGAGGGAAGAGAGATCTGTGTTTTTCTCAAAGGGCAACATCCGGTCAGTGAAAATGAAGCCTACGCTGAAGAGCTAAAAGTTGCGGTTCATCTAGAACCCGGAGTCATGAAAACAGACTTTTACAGCATTAAAAACATTTTTAAAGCCTGGTTCATAAAAAGTTTGAGTCTGAAACAATGATTTCACTATCAGGACACACTGTAGGGAGGGAGTTTCTGACTGACCAATCAGAGACCCAGCTTAGGTCATGTGACTGGTTGGTGCCCTGTAGCTGTTGGAAAGAAAACTCACAGCCGGCGTCGCACCACGCTAGCTGACGAAGTTTAGCAGAGAAAACCACATATCAAAAAGAAAGATAAACAGGAGAGAGAGGCTAACACACTAGCTAAAGGCTAACACACTAGCTAAAGGCTAAAGCACGAGGGTAAGTTAAATCACAATCTCAAGGCTAAAACACAGGCTAAATGCTTAAACAGGAGCTAAAGGCTAACTCACAAAATTAAGGTTAAAACACAAGCTAAAGGCTAAATCAAAAGCCAAAGGCTAAAACCACAGGTTAATCTGTGCTGATGTTGTCTCCAACCCACAGTCAGCAGTTATTCTGCAGTGGTCTGTTCAAACTTGAGAGTCTATCAATAAAATGAAGAGCCAGGTTACGTTAGCTCTGCTTGGTGAGGTTGGAGTTGGTAGATGAGCTCTGGTAGGACAGAACCAGGATTCACTAACGTTACACGTTACAGACACGTCTCAGAGCACCAGGCTGTGAGGAGAGAGAAATATAGCAGCTGCTAAGCTACGCTACAAACTGACAAAGTTAGCTTGTTGTCAGGTTTCAAAGCGTAGCTCTACCTAACTGTTGATAAATACCTTACCTCATGGAGCTGGATCTGGGGAAAAGTTGTTGTTAACAAAAAAAATTGTTTCAATCTGATCATTTACAAAACCGACACACGCCGTGTCAAAAGTCACATCTTCCCGACAGTGTGCATAAGACTCCAGGCCAGAAGGTGGCACTGCAGTCACATTTAAACAGATCCACCTCATAGCATCATTAAACATGAGTTATTACAAAAAAATACAATAGAAAAAAACCCAACATGCACAATTTGTTTTTTTTTAAAAACTTTATTTAGTCTTAAAATGTTATTTAAGCCATTTCCTGCATAATTACAACAAAAATAAAGAAATAAAACTTCAATAAACTCAAAACAACTTGTTTTTGCGTATTTCTCTAATCTTTGGCACATGGTGTTACAAGAGCTTAAGGAAAAGTTAATTTGAAATTTTTAGTCAAAAGACAAGATACAACTGGGACCAAAAAATCCATCATGTGCTGATAATTGGACAATTTAAGGCAGATTTAATTCACCCAGAGGTTGAAAGTTAAGAAGCAGAGGTATTTAATAACAAAGTCAAACAACAAACATCACATTTCTTCTCCCAACACACGAGGCAAACATGGTACAAGTTTTTCACCAGCCTTTAAAAAACTGCAAGTTACATTAACATTACATCATATCTGCTCAGACATAAAATAAAGCGTGAGGCTAAAGAGGGAAAAGGTGTTAACACAGTGTGTCACACTAAATCGATCAAAACACTTCCTCTAATAATTAGGATTAAAACCTGACGTTAATTCATTTCTCAAACTGTTCCAGTGTATTCAGAAAATGTGGTTTTGCCTTGACAGCTCAGGCTGTGCGGTTTCCAGATTTATAACCTACGCATTTTTATTTTGTTGTATCAAATTTTGAAGAAAAAAACCCAAAAGGTTGGAAAAAAATCACTAAATTTTCTCTGAACACCGTCAGTGATGTGACCTGTGTGTGTTTTGATGTTTGACAGAATGTGTGATCAAACAGGCGCAAAAATCATTCATGGAAAGTCCGTGAAATATGTTCCTCACAGCTGTTAAAAACTTTGAAGCGCTCGTCTTTAATTACAGCGACAAAGCTAGCATGTTTACTTCTTTACGCAGACGATACTTTTATCTACAAGTATTTTCTGTGTTAAAAAACTGAGAACAAAGTGGAGATTGTAGAATTGAATTAAACTCAGATTATCTAGAACAGGCTTCAAAAAATACATTTCCAATTTTCAAAGCGAGGTTTATTGTGTTTGTGTGATTAAATTTGTACCAGAGAAGAGAAAGTGAAACTTAAGTATCAATCCCAACTGATCCCAATGTTGGCATCCATATATATATATAGTTTAGATTGATCGGCACACCACTACTTATATTTTTAATCTTTAGTAGATAAAAACCTGAATTACCTTGTCTTTGAAATCTTTTCTTTTAACCTAGTATCAGTGGTTTTCATTAACTCTCATGTTTTAGTTTTAACTGCCATCATTTTCTTTTTCTTTTTTTTCAATCTTTCAGTTTTTGAACTCGTGTTCATCTGTTTGCTTCTGTCTGAAACATTTTGAGCTGCTTTAAACGAGTTTACACTAAAAATGTGTTTGAATCTTGCAGCTCAATCAAAGAGAACTGTTTAATAATAAATAACCATAATAATGGTTTCTAACAGTGATTATTAGCCGCTAGAGGGAGCTACACCCCTCAACTCCTCTTTCTTCAACTTGTTTCTTCCTTTATTATTTGTACTTTTAGAAATAAGTGACAGGAAGGAGGCCGTGGCTCCAAACCAGGGCCGACCACCCGCTGACTACTGCTCAAGCCGTATGTCCCAAACTTTTAAAAGTGATTACAACTAAATTTATTGGTCATTGTCGTCTACAGCGTGTCTGTTGAGGATAATTCAGAGACCTGACAGCTGAACATGAACATAAGGTTAAAGAGCGTTCCTCTGTTTCGTCATCGGCTCAGAAATCTGTAAAACTGACTTTTCCATCAGTAGATTAATTAAAAGATTTTTAGCTGCTAAAATCTGATAAAATAAAAGCACTTGATTCAAAAGTCTTAATACCTACCCACATTTCTGCAACTCAACTAGCGAGAGTTTTGAGGACAACACTGCGATGACTACATCAAAAATTCAAGATGGAGTTGTTTAGATACTGGTTGTAGATTTTTAAGGAACAGGAAGTTTTTTTCTAAGTGTCGCCCTCTGGATTCATGTTTTTGTCTGATTTCTCTCACAGGTTGATTAACTTGGGTCATTTAGAGCGAGGATCTTTGAAGCCTGCTCACGTTGTTTTATCAGATTCAGACGAGCAGGGGAACTACTTCCTGATCCTGTATCGACAAAGTACTCTGACTGTTCGAAGTGGCTCAGACAGGGATTTCATTTTGATTAATTGATGGATTCTCCCTTTTGAATTTCTACCGTGGCAAAGTCATCTTTCATCAGTAAAACTGCTTCAGGAGAGGAAACAGTTCAGATTTCACTCTTGACTCCCCATCAGACTCTGGGACTCAGGAGTTCCTCCATTTCTTTCCTCACCGGCTGAAATATACAGAAAATATTATAACAAAACAGCCTGTCTGCTTCTGCTACTTCTCATAAATGTGTAACTGGCATCATAAAAAAGGCGTCATTAATCAGCCAACAGAGGTACTCACAGGAAACGCCAGAGTCACTGCCGTGGTGAGATCCATCTGTCAGAAAAACAAGTTTCATTATCCTTCATGAAACACCGACGCAAACAAATCTGAGCTGGCTGCAACTCTGACACTGAATTATTTAAAAGAAAAAAAACACAACATTTTGACTTTACCCCAAACATGGAATCAATTTCAAATGTTCAATACAGGTACTGATACCTCCACTTTGATACCTGTTCCTGAACAAAACCAATTTAATGACATCAATTCTAACAAAAAGGAAAATGACTTTGCACGTTATGGTAGGTATGGTTGGGGCCACCAAAATGACCAAAGAGACAAGTGTAAGTGGGATTCACAGCATCCTGACCTGTTCTCAGCCTGCAGCAGGTGTCACAGATCTTACACGCCAATTGTATTTTATTTTAATTTAGTTTTAACAGACACTATCATGGGCAGTATTTTAAATCCTTTTAGATTTTTTATCCTTTGTTGTTTTAATTGTTTTAATCCTTAATGTTTTTATTTTTACAGATGTTTTCCTTTCTTTTATTGGTTGTGGTTCTTAGTCTTTTATATATTTTAATATTTTTCCTCACATTTCTCTTTTACCTCTCTTTCACTTCTTCTCTTCTATTTCTTTTTACTAGTTGCTTTTATGATATAAATCGCTTTGTAACTTTGTTTCGAAAAATGCTATATAAATAAAGTTTATTAGGGGCTCCAGCGCCGAACAAGCCCCTCGCCACCATAGCGAGCTCTTCCGTTTCGCCTAGTTTTTTTTTTTTCCTTCATCATCTTATGGCCAAAATTTTGGCTCGCTTCTCCACCTAGGTCTTTGAGAACCCCCACAAATTATACATCAAAATGTGCGGCTTGGTCGGGAATGGTGTGCTATGACTTTTTTCATCATTTCACCAAATTTTGGCCGACTTATTCACGAAAAATGGCGAAAAATCTCTCATAAGGAATGAATGGGGAACCTCGGACTCTCTCGCTCTCTCTTCCCAAAATTTCCACTACCTTTGAGATGCTAAGACTTTGGCATACTTCCACTTACAGGCATCATTTTTGCTTTAAAATGTTCACTGATCTTTCAGCTCTATGAGTATGACTTTACTTTTTTGATATCTATTACAGTTTTTGAGATTTTACTATTTAAGCAACATAAACTTTTTGGTTTTTGCCCTGAAACCTCAGCTCCTAGAGTGTGGAACTTCTTCAGCTAGAGTGAGAGAGGTTCCTGATGACAGGTTGCAGCATTCTTGAACGAATTGTCATAACTTCCAAAATCTTCACAGCAGAAAAATAAAAAATACATTACAACGTTCCCTGACTTCTCCTGCTTCTTCCAAAGGTAGTATTTTACCAAAAAAATGTACTGTTTTGCCAAAAAAATGCCCCAGTGTGAGGGAAACCCTCATTTTTCTGTTATCTGGAGTAATGTTAAAATCTTACCTATATTTCTCATCAACTTCATTTCTAACTACATTTGTAAATCGCCCTCCTGCCCTCAATTTTAATCCTACAGACCTGGCCTGGCCGGGGCGGGCCGATCTGGTCTGGTCTGGTGGTTTTTATCTTGAACGTCTGAAGCTGCTCCCTGGCTTTGAATCCCTCCTCTTTAACTTGGAGCTGACTTTAATCTCATTTATTTATTTTTTTTAGGGCGCTTTCACACCAGAGCTGTTTAGTTTGGACTAAACAAAAAAGTCTGCGGTGCGGACCTTTTGGGCTGGTCTGAAAACAAACCAGTGAACTCTGGTGCAACAATCGGACCGAGGCCTCACCAGTGACCGCACTGTAGTTCGAACCAATTCTGAAACCACACACCTTTTTGAACGCAACAGGCTTCCGTAGCCACAGGAATTATGGGACATTTTGTATGGTTAGCATCACAGTCTGTGGTTAGCATTACATCGCCAAACATGAGTAGGGGAACAATGTGGGCAGACGCCAACATAAAAAGTATGCAATAAAATAAACACATAAAAATGCATAAAAAAATCATTACAAGCACGAGTGCAGCTCACTGGAGCTCCATAATTGTTTACTTCTGTAATTCACCGCGTTACCCCGCCCCAGACCGTTTTGTCCAATGATTGAACGATCTTTGCACACACGTGGGTTTGTTGTCAAATCCTGGGACTCTTGCGAAAATTGCAATGTGAAAAGGAACCGCACCAAACCAAAAAAGATATATTGTATTTTGGTCCGGACCAAACAAATGAGCTATGGACTTTCCTGGTTTGAATACGCCCTTAGACAAGTTACTCACCTTTCATGAGAGGTTTAACCTCAGCGCTTGAGTTGCTGCTGTTATCAGCCCCTTCATCAGCCCCTAAAACAAAAGCAAACAGGAAGAGGAAACATTAACGCCAGCTCCTGGCACCTCCTGATTCATGTGGATGTTTCAGTGACAGTTCATCAGACTTTGATTTCGATAAATTTCAGTGACTCATGTCTGAGCACAGCACACTTAAGGTCACGCTGGCCACACGAACTGGACTTAAGGGTTGAGGCGTGCTTTGTCACAGTATGGGGCGGAGCTTGTCTGAGTGTTGTTTTGGATGGGGGAGGGGCTCAGCACAGCTCATTGAGAAGCAGCGCGTGCTAGAGATCAATACATGTTTCACCTCAGTCTCCAATTTACTCACCTTTCATGGGAGGTTTACCCTCATCTCTTGAGTTCCTGCTGTTATCAGCCTCTAAAACTAAAGCAAACAGGAAGAGGAAACATTAAAAACAGCTCCTGGCACCTCCTGATTCATGTGGACGTTTCAGCAACAGTTCATCAGACTGTGATTTGGATAAATATCATTAGTTAATTATATATATGTTCATAGCTACACTCACATTGTTCCAGTTTAAAACATTTCACTTGAAGTATTAAGAAAAGTTAGAACACTTACTGGGAGGCATGTTGAGATGAACGTCTGATGAAGATCTGAGACTAGAGTTTTCACTCTCTTGTCCATCTCTTGGGCACTTCGTACCACCTGTTGGTAACAGAGAGAATAAACAGACTGATATCAATCAATGGACCTATGGATGGGATCAACGTGATGGTTTAAACCTGCACTGAGCTCTTCTTTGTTTCTGTTTGTTAGTGTTACTCTGTGATGAAGAAGCAGGAAGAGAATCAGGAGATCTCAGATCAATGCTCAGTACGAGCTAAAGATTAACATCGGATGATCCACTGAGACCTCTGGACAGATCCAAGAGTCCATCATAAAATAATAACAACAGACCTTTGGACCTCTTATCCAACAGTTTAATACAGATGGATCATTCTGGTGAGTGAGACGTTCAGGCTTTATAACCGGTATAAAACAATAAAAGAACGAATCATCATTTCTTTTCTTACATACGGATGATTTTAAATCATCCATGTTGGTGAAATGTTCTTTCCTGGTTCAGGTATTATCCTCACACCTCTTCATGTGTGTTTACATGTTCTCTGAGGAAAATTCGTCAACAAAACACGCAACAATACCAAAAGAAGATATTTTAGAGAGTCACTCACCGATAATGCCAAACCACGACAGGGCGCACAGCACCGACACCACAATGACGACAGTAGCCACAACACCCCCGATTGCTCCAACAACGATCAGTCCAAGGTTTTTAGAGTCTTCTTCAGGAGGAAGTATCTTATCTAAAACAGAAAAACACTCATTTTACTCTCAGATCACTTCCAGCAGCATTTCTATGTTTGAAAGTTTAACTGTCAGTGTTATGTTGTGTTCACAGCAGACGCTAACAAAGTCTTTCCTGTGGGTGAATTACTTGTAGAGTTGATATAAAGACGTGAGTAGATGCAGGTTCTTACAGGAGGAAACAAATATGGTGATTTTTTATCAAACTGGTTGGAAAGACATTGAGCGGTCAGGTTATTTGGTGTGTTGGTAACTTGGTCCCAAGTATCGAGAACTGCCCTGACAAACAGAACTGGCTACACGTCTTTGGGTGTTCATGTGATCTGACGCGTGAATTGAACGTGTTTCAGCGGTTTCTTACCCCAGGTCTTGGTGATATCGTAACCTGATGCTTTGTGAGACACTTCACAGGTGTACGTCACCATTTCTTCACGCAAAACCTCGATTCGGTCTCTCCTCTGGTAGGTGTCATCGTGGTTTGGTACAGAGCCTGTGGATGTCAATCCGTCCTCTGGTGTCAGAACGCGGTAGTTCCTTTTAATCACCATGTCGATGTTTTTTGGGAGGAAACCTGTGGCCAGGCACGTCAAAACCACGTTTTTCTTAACGTTGGTGTTCTTGGCAAACACGTAAACCTCTGGTTTCTCTGCAAAGAGAGAAACAGTTGAGTTAGTTTCTTTGGATCAGGTTACAAATACGACCTGGGAATGAAAACAGGAAGTTTACGTCTTACGTACTGGCTGCTTTAAGCTGCCCGTTTCCATATTCCACAAACTTCCTCAGCCACTCCATACACTCCTTCTCCAGGTAGCCTTTGGTGTACTCTTTAAGGACCTGGACGTTGTCCCACTTCCTCTTGGTTGGTTCTGCTGCCTGAATCGGTGCAACCCAGACTTCATGTGAATCATCGAAGGACAGGAAGTCTTCTCCGTCGTAGCTGTACCTGTCCATGCCGCTGTGAAACGAGATGCTACCATCTGGATGCTCATCACCCTCACAGCCGTGCATCCACTGCAGAGTGTGGATGTCTGAAAGCAGAGGTGAGATCAGGATGAAGCTCTGGTTTCTTCTGTAACAGTTGATTTCATCGTTGGCTGAATGCTCATGGTTCTTACCTGTGTCGTTCTGCCTCATCCTGGTCATCAGGATGTCGATGTTGACTTTGAACCACTGCTGCTTGCTCTGCCGGGACTGTGTGCCTTTCTCCCAATAGTCTGCAGACAGTCTGTTAGCCATCCAGTCTTCTTTGGGGACTTTCTTCTTCAAAGTGCTGTCATAGTAGTCGATCATCTTGTTATCCAGCAGACCCATGGCAGTAAATTCATGGATGCCAGGGAGCTGGAGAGGTTTGGAGAAGGCTGTGTAGATGTACGTGAGGCTGTGCCTCTCTGGGTAGAAGAGAGAAAGACAGATGTTTGACAACAGGACAGAGGAACTCCTGAATCGAGCCTACCCCTGCATGATAATCAATACAACAATAAACACATTCCCACGCAGCAACAAACATTTACTACTTTCAGCTTCTCACACATGACAGGTTTTACTTTTGGTTTCCAACATGAAGATTTCACATTGGGCTTTGAAAAATTTTTTCTTCTTTTTTTTTTTTTTTTTTATCTTGCCTTTCAGAATTCACAGAGGACAAAAAAAACAAGAGAGGAGATAAACACTTCTTTGTAATTGATTTGTTTATGAGCCCTTCACGTCAGAGATATCTCAACAATGTCGTCAGTCTGGTTCTGGGTGATTTGCCGCATGGAGCCAAAGTTCAGTAAGTAATAAACAGTTAGTTCAGCCTGAGCAACACTGTTTATACCAATGATACCTTCATTATTCTATGAAAATCAGGCTTCCTAATATTATGAAATAAGTATATTTTTCAATTTAATTACTGAATATTTCGAAAACATGTGTTATTATTCCTAAAACAGATCTACTTTAACACTGTTGTCAAAAATAAATCACATTGTTAGTGTTAACAGTTAATTTAACATCTTTTTTAAGTTAAATATTTAAAACCTTTACTAAACAATTCACTCATATCTGAATTGATATAGCAATCTGATCAACTCTATGTTTATAAAATAACCAAAAATAATGATAAAACAGAAGATTTCAACCACAGATATGTATTGGATTCTTTATAAAATGGTGAAAATGTAAATGAAACATGTTAACGAGTCAGTTGCAGATTTGACAGCGAATTCTTTTTTATTATTGTTAAACCAGAATGAAGTTAGGACTTTAAATTCTTACGTTTTACTTTAATACCATTTTACAAAAACAATTGATCAAAATATTTAAAGTTAGATCAGCTTCGCTTTACATTTAGTCTTAATTAGTAAGTTTCACATAAGCAGGTTTATGTTAAGACGGAAGGAAACTACCTGCTGTTATTCTTGCCTTCCGCCATTTTGTCTCATGATCGGGCCAAAGTTTAACATCGACATATCCCACGTCAATGACTCGTTTTCGTTTGTAAAGCACATTTTCGATAAAAACGTTAATATTTCCTTGGTAAAGCTTCTACACTCTTTGGCAAAGTCTTAAATTTGCAAACAAACACGCTAATTTTAAAAGACGTCACAACTTCTTCGTTTTTACTTTCGATTTTAACAAAGCAACTTTAACGTGACAAAAAAAAATCAAACTTACCACTGTTAACTGTCAAACCAGTCCCCAAAAGGACCAGCACGGTGATGAGAAACATTTTTACTCCAAACCTGACTCCCTCCACTGCTCAAAACCTCGGATTTCCACCGACTTGTGTCCTTCGTTTGTTTACCGTCCCAGCCTCAGGAGTGACTGACTGCTACTTCCTTCTTCTGTCCACAGAGTTAGGTTGATGATGCGTTCAGGAAACCCCGTAATCTATAATTACCATTACGCCATCAATCGCTTGGTCAAGTAATTTGTCATGATCTTTATTTCACCGTTATTCCATGCTGTAAGGGTGAATTATTTTTACATGTTCATTTTTATTTTATCGATATTCGAGTTAGTCTTTCCAATGTATTTATATTACACATTTTCATTTGTTTTGAATTAAACACTTAAAAAAAAAAAAAAACATATCTAGCCTATTAGGTGTTTTTCCACATGAACTGAAAAGCAAACAGAACTGGTTGTGTGTATGTGACAAACTGAAAGAAAAAAAATAATGAGCCAAAACATAAATAGAATGTGATGTATTGAGATACTCGTTTAAAAGTTTACAGATGCAATTAAACGCAACACGGCTGGTCTAACCTGATAACTTATCCTGTTTGTGGTACGTTCGTGTTCAGTAAAGTTGACCAAGTGCATAAAAGCTACCAAATTTATATCCCGAAGAACACAAAATACTTAAAAATGAAGCAATCTTATTATATATACTTCATAACACGAGTTAATACAATCATAACCTTTTTTTTATAGTTGTATTATGTAAAGAGGTAAATTCGCGGCATAGCTGAAGCGTGTACAAACTGTACAGCTCGAGCTCCACCAATCAATACCTGTTGCTAGGCAGATTAGAACGCAATATGTTTGTCAGACAGTTACTAGCTTACTAGACATTATTAGCCAGAGGAAATACTGATTTCTGTCTCTTGGTGAAATAAGTACGGTCGTTATACGATTATGCTTGATAACAAGTGTTAATTCTACGTCTGGAGCAGTACGTGAATACAGTTTGACAGAAGATTATGAGTTTTATCGCTATGTTTTAAAAGTAGTCTACATTTCATCTGCTTTATGTCGAACATATGGAGGGTGGCTTGTCCTTTGCAAAATTATTTAATAACGAAAACCCTTTTTAATTTACAGTAATTAATGACTGCCCCTTTGAGATACATTTAAAACAACGTTTTGACTAATGATTAATATAAAGGACATTAATGCAACATTTTGCATTGCCTTTGTGAAACTAAAATAATGATAATAATTAATAGTTTCCAAAAAATAACAATTAAAAAAAGCCCTTTACTGAAATTTTAATATTTTGCTATTTCCAGTAATTCATAAATTCTCTTCATAAAAACTCATTTGCACACCTACATGACATTCAATAAATCAGCTTCAAGAATCAATCAATAAAATCGTAAATAAATGTGTTTTATTTACAGTCTGCAACTCCCAACTCTTTATTCATTACTTATGCCTTAGTCAACGAATAAACACAAAGGCTCACATCCAAATATCTATATATGTACATAATGTGAATCATGTCTTCATTTAACATTTACATTCACTTTCAAAGAGATATTTTCAACATTTAATGCTGTCCAAAAAAAAGTATTTCCCTGCTGTAGAGGATGGAAACATGGAGAACAGTTAGGACTGCGCTTTTAAACTATGTTACTAATGTTTGAGGGATTCCTGGGACTTTTTTTTGTTTTAGGGAAATAGCAAAAACATTATTTGAATTTAAATTTGTGACTTATATTTGACGTACTAATTGTTGAATATGCTTTTTGCTTAGAGCAGACTCATTTTGAGAGGATGGGGTCAGGGTTCACTTTCCAAATCAATGACTGAAGTGTTGCCCCACACCACTACTGTCAGCTGATTGCAGATGGGTCTTACTTTGATTAAATCATAGGTCAGTGTACAAACAGAGCAAAGGTCAGTGAGCTCCTTTTCTTTCTGCTTGGCCTGTTTTGGGGTCAAAGTGGACAAAACGTGTGATGCCTGCCCTGCTCTCCTTTGTAGCTAACATGATGTCCGTTAAAAGTGGTGTTAAGTTTCTTCTCAGAGTTTAGCTTCAGAGATGTGAAATAAAGCCCAGGTTTGAAATTAGCAGGTGCTCTGCGTGTTTTCCTGTCACATGTGGTTGCTATGCTGTGTTTAACACCCTTCATGTCTCCCAGTTGCTGGGAGACGTCTTCATGCCCAACAACACTGCGTGATGTCCCACCATCCTGATGTGGAGCCTGATCTACCTCCTCCCCAATCACCTCCTCCTGCCTCCACAGCCCCCGTCAGTCCGTTATTTCCTCCCAAAGCGAAAACCAAATCCTCCTTTCTCTCTGCTCACAGCCTGAAGTCCTCCAGCGATGAAGGTCAGCGCTTGGTTCCTCTTCCCGTCGTCCCCCTCTCCTCCGTCCTGGTAGCTAATGCTTTCCAGAGAGTGACCTCCAGGGAAAGGTGACAGCAGCCGGGCCGACGGGTCTCCTCTCTGGGTCCTCAGCACCTCCTCCTTCTCCCTCCCCTCTCTGGGCTCCAGCAGGTTCAGCCGGGAGTCTTTGAGCCTCTCAGCCCAGGCGTCACGCTGCATGAGCCAGGCGGCGCTCGGGTCATCCAGAGCGGCCTGGAGTCTGAGGAGGGTGGACTCCAGCTCGGATCCAGACCGCCTGGGTAGCAGGGCGCTGGGGGGGTGAGGGTAAGACGTGACGGTGTGGGGGACAGGGAGGAGGAGGGTGAGGGAGAGGAAGGTGAGCCCGGAGGTGCCGAGGTGGAAAGAGGGTCTCATCTGGAAACCAAAGGAAAGGAGTCCACTCTGATTAGTTTCCAAAATAACTCAAACATCGTCCGTGTGAAGGACTCAGGACGGCATTAACGCAGAGAGAAACGCAAATTCATTCACAGAAAAAAACAAAAAGAAATCACATAAATATTTTTAAATACTCAGAGATTTGTTTTTAAGAGGTATCTCTGTGCAGGGTTCCTGCAGATCCTTGAAAAGTCTTAAAAGGCATTGAATTCATAATTCTAAAAATAAGGCCTGAATTGGCATTAAAAAGTCTTAAATACAAATTTCAAAAGTCTTAAAAATTTGAACACATTGGTAAGATTTATGTTAGTTTGAAGTAAAAAAATATTAAGTAACATTTATCTACTTTTCTAAATAATTTCCTGATTACTCTCGTGGCAACATCGCTTAATCACAATAGCGGAACTAACAAAACGGTGATGTGGTTGCACCAGGAACTTTTAAAGCAGACACATGTCTTGGTTCTACCTCGGGTGCTTGGAGAGAAAAAAAAATGAGGAAAAGTTGGCAAAAAAAATCCAAAAGTGGCTTAGGAGAACTGATTATGGCAGCAAAATTGAGAAATAAATTTGAAATTAAATTTCAAAAACTATGTAAAAATTACAAAAATGTTTGTGACAGTGGCCAAAAAAGATGAAAAGGGGCAAAATAGGCATAAAGTTGTAAAAATGGGGTTAAAAAGGTAAAAAGTGATGTTTAATGTAAAATAAACAAAGGGTTAAAATTGCCTCTAACCCAGGTAATTCATGTGGTGTTTTCGTTAGTTTTGTTTGTTTCAATTGTGGTTCGTTATTGACTTGTTTTTAAATTTGATTTCCAATGCCATTAAAAAGTCTTAAAAAGTCTTAAATTGAACTTGCCTTGAGCTGTAGGAACCCTGTCTGTGGATTTTAACCAACCTTCACAAACGATTTAGTTCATAAAAGCTAAAAAAATAACCTCATTTAAAAATCTAAAAAAAATCGTTAAGTTCAGAAAAACAGACTCGAATTCTTATTTTACAATCCTAGAAATCAAATCTTAGACTCAAAACTTTGAGACAAAAGTGACAAAAAAAATTGTTCTGGCCTCAGAGTTGGAAAGCCATGAATCTGATGAAGTCTAAAATCAGAAAACATCAGCAGAAAAACATAATTTAAAGCCAATCTGCACACTTTCTTCATCAACTTTAAAAATCTGAAACAACTTCAAAAACTTAAGGTTTGATATTCAGTCTTAAAGGATCATTGCACTGAAAATGTGACTCAAAATGTGACAGAGAAATCAAAAGAAGTGCATAAGGAAGTCTCATGTAAGAATCAAAACAAAGATAGAACCACGGGAAAGTTATCAGCTGCTTCCTGCAGAATCAAACAGGAAATGAAATCTTGCAAAAAGAAAAACTGGAGGATTATTCACAAGAAAACGTGAAAACTCAGTCAAAAGTTGCTTCTTACCTTCTGTGGCGGTCTAACTTCCAGTCTCAGGTCTCGGGTCTGTCCACCTTTTTAACTTCTGCCCCTCCGTCACACCTCAGGTCGCGGGTCCCCGTCATCCTCTGGTCCACGCCCCCCCCCCTGACGCACAGATCATCGTAACCTTCATTCTTTCAGCGCAGAGACGCAGACACCCCTGCAATTATTGGCGGCTGATTGAGGAGCCAATTCACATTGAGGAAGCAACAATTCATCAAGATGTTTGTGAGGAGGAGGAGGAGGAGGAGGAGGAGGAGGATGGTGAGCTGAGGATGAAGGATGTCGGTCGGGTCTTTGTCGTCATGAAGGTCGTTTTGCCGGGAAGACGGAAACACACCTGAAAGAATTTAATTCAAGCTGTCTGATGAACAATCAACGGGTCTGAACTCGGACTAATTAAAACGTCAACTTCATTCACTGCCAATTATCCGACAAAGACTGCGGCTCAGTCTGACGGTTATCTTCGCAACCACCACCTCGACAACGACGAGCGGGATAGCTCTGAAACGGTAAACCCCAGGTGGTTTATTCGTGCGTAGAAAACAATAAACACGGGAGATCATCACAGACGTTTTAAGAGAAATGAAGTAGAAAGCCGCCACGTTCTCCTTTCGGTGGAGGTTTTTCTTGTTTTGAGTTTGGTTGTGGAGATTAGCGGTTAGCATCTCTGCTGCGCTGAGCTGTGCTGTGCGCTCTCATCCAGACAGAGCTCACATGCTTCTTCCTGTCGTACCGACGTCGATCGAAGTTTTGCCTGACACTTGAACATTACGTTTCATCCTATAGGTGAAGATAGTTTGAGGGTTTCTGTGACTCTGTTCTTGAGTATTCATGATGTACTGAAAGTGACCCATGGCTAAGTCCCGCCCTCAAATGTGATGAGCCAATCACATTGTGTATATCCATTTCTTTCTTTCAAGTGGTGTTCATGGGGAACATGTGACTCCCACACAAAGTATCCTGAGAGTCTGGGCGACAGGGTGTATTTTTAACCGTGTCCTTAGTCACATCTTGGTCACATGTGCGGTAGACCCCAACATCAACTCTGTGAGAATTAAACAAAGAAGGACGAGGCAGCAGAAGAAATATAAAGTTATCTTTAACCCTCGAGCCACCACTCTAGTCTGACGGACAGCGTAGGATTTTCTCTAACCTTAGCTAAAGTTAGCATAACGTTAGCTCCTAGCTGCGTTGTTCATCGTATCTCTTTGTTTGTTGGGAGTTCGTTGGCCTGTTTTCTTCTAGTGTTTGTTTTTTGGTGGTCATACATCATTGGCTACGTTAACATGCAGTCAATGTTTGGGTTGATGTCTATTTTCTGGTTTCTGGAACATTCCGTATAACCCGTGAGCAAACAGAGTTTTTCCTGTTTACATGGTATCCCGATCAAAACAGCGGCACACGGGCAACATCTGGATGCACAGAAAATGTCATGACGCAGTGCGCATCGTCTCCACTTCATCTTGCTGTATCCATAGCAACAACAACAGCAGCGGCGCAGCGGACTTCCTGTACTGAAAAGACAAAGGTTTCTTGTGAACAAAACATGCGTAGTACACAAATTAGTGTTTCTTTTTATGGGGATATCCGGAAAGGCGTATACAAGATGAAATGTTGGGGTTAGAAAAGGAGTACCCAAGGGGTGTTTTGGGGTTTCTTAAAAAAACAGAATATGAGCATAGTCTGATTTTTAAAAAGGGTTATTGGTGTTCACATGGCCCTTGCGCAACCGGGTTATTGCTAGTATTCCAAATATGAAAGGGTTACTGACTGCATGTGAACATACTGATTGTTAGCTATTAATCAAAGAGCTCTAGTTAAGCTAATGTTAGCTCCTGGTGCTTAGCTTTATTAGCTTATCTGTAACAGCCAAATGATTCAGTGTAAATACAGTAGCTTCAAACTAACAGAGACACACTCTTGTAGGTATGGGAACTGAATTAGGAACTTTTGGACCTTTTTGGTACCGTTGGTAACGATAGCAATTGCCAGGTACCAAGCATTGGTACCATAAGGTTACAGATGTGAAAGGTACCCATCCCCACACTCTGGGTAACGATGGTGACAAGGAGGTTATATTTTTGTCCTGATCAACGCTCAGTGAGTTAAGGGGGCGTGGCTTAGTCATAGGTCAACTGAATTTAAAATTTTGGAATTTAAGGAAAATAAAGAGTTGAATTGTCTAGGTTAAAGCAAATAAATTCAGTTTTAAAAAGTTGAAAAACTCCAGCGACACGTGTCGTAAAGAGAAAAAATTTATTCCAGACTAATGTGTTTGGCTTCATCAGGGTCAGAGTAAAACGTGCTGCAGATTACATTTAGTTAGAGTGAGTTAAAAACAGAGTGGCTTCAGATTGAGAGTCTACCAAGGGACCTCAGAGGTCTAACATCCACACAGTCAGTATTAAGTCAGTGATTCTACGTGAAACGCTCTTATTTTGAAATTCTATGTGGGGAAATAATCGACAAATTGAAATCAGTGTCAGGACTCTTGATCAGCAGTAATGTGGTCTAAAAGAACCATCAGGATCAACTTTCCCCTCTGCTCCTCCAAAGTCCTCATAGGCCCCCAGAGGAGAGATGCACCCTGGTGCATTCTGGGAATCGTAGTCTAGGAAGAAGTCGGGGTTTTGTAGCAGGTCGTGTTGCTGGTTCACTGCTGGACTCACTGGCGAGTTGCTGAGCGGAGCGGTGAGCAGGGAGAGCTGCAGGTGGTCGATGGTGCTGGTGGGGAAAGGTGGGGATTGGTCAGGTGGGGAGCAGGTGAGAGGGGGGGAGCCTGTCGTCATGGTTACTCCTCTGGATGAAGCAGAGAGAGGATTCACCTGAGAGTCCTCAGCAGTGAGGGAACGCCTCAATTTGGCCCGAGCGTTTTGGAACCACACCTGAAAGAGAGGAAGTGGAACAAGCCCAGGTAGACACTTCTTAAAGGGACAGTTCACTTTTAATACAGGGCCTATATCTGGTCTTAATAAAAGAAGAAGAGCTGCTTTTAGCTCGGTTTCTGTGCAGGGACTTTGGCTTTCGAAAACCTGGGACAGATATCTGATTGGTCGTACCTGTAGGACTCTCTTGGGCAGACCGGTTTTGTGTGCCAGGCAGGTCCAGTCTTTCCCATCCGGGTTGTGTTTCTGGGCAAAATACGTCTCCAGGGCTCTGAGCTGCTCGCTGCGGAAACACGTTCTGATTCGCTTAGTCCTCCTGCGGGCCCTCCCACTTGCTCCCCTGTCGTCCAATCGTGGCTCAGGGCTGCTGACAGACTCCTCCCCTTCACCTGAGGCTGGATTCTGAGCTGTTACAGACATAAATCGCAGAATGTTGCTGCAAAACTGTGTAGTTTGTTGTGGGTGACAGAACTAAACTTATAAAATATCTGTGTTTTCCCAGAAACCAGGCTATGTGTGGGCAGGGCCTAAGACTCTAACTCTGAGAATTGATGATAGAGAATGTGATGTCACTGAGGTTCTAGAATGTTCAACATCATCAAGCACAGATTCTGCCCTGATGATGTCACTACATTCCGGAACTCTTTCAGCTCTCAGGCAAATTGAAGAGCTGTACATTTTAAATA
Organism: Halichoeres trimaculatus; assembly: GCF_033239565.1. Classification (NCBI taxonomy): domain Eukaryota; kingdom Metazoa; phylum Chordata; class Actinopteri; order Labriformes; family Labridae; genus Halichoeres; species Halichoeres trimaculatus. The sequence continues at coordinate 1,204,195 of NW_027437192.1, forward strand.
AGCTTCAACATTTATCTAATGATACAAGTATATGATCTATGTATATTAATAGTAAACAAATATTTTTAGAAAAATATCTATACAAAAATAATTGTTATTTTCAGTCTTTACTTTGTCCCTCTGGTGCCCGTGTAGTATCTTCACCTGATTTACAGCTCAGTATAATCTTTATTTTCCTCTCCCTCATGTTTTAAAAACACTTATTTCAGCCTCTGTCTGAAACATTTTGTTTTAACTGCTGACTCTTTAGCCCCGTTTCCTCTAAGTGTTTCAGGTCCCTTTGTCTCAGTACTGCGCACATTCTGTGGTGTTTCCTATGAAGTAGTGAGAGTCCTAAATTACAAAAATAAATCTATAAAAGGAAAAAATAAATAAATGAATTAATAAATAAATTATATAAGAATCTATAAAAGAATAAATAAATAGATAAATATATAAGAATCTATAAATGAATAAAAAAATGAAGGAAAATTGAATTAATAAATAAATTATATAAGAATCTATAAAAGAATAAAATATGAATTAATAAAGTATATAATAATCTATTAAAGAATAATTAATAAAATGAATCAATAAATAAAAAATAAAAACAAAAAATAAACTCTTAAAATAAAAGGCTAATGAAAGTATAAATATAAACACCATCCATTTACTTATTTATTTATTAAGCACTTTTCTATTTATTTTTTTTAATTTTTCTTTATATTTCTGTTTTTATCACCCTTTTTTTTGTGAATTCTTATATAATTTATTTATTAATTCATTTTTTATTTATTCTTTTATAGATTCTTATATATTTTTTATTTGTTTATTTATTATTCCATAGATTCTTATATAAATTATTAATTCATTTATTTATTTATTCTTTTATAGATTCTTATATAATGTATTTATTTATTTATTTATTCATTTATAGATTTATTTTTGTAATTCGGCACTCTCACTACTCTATAGTTTCCTTTGACTAATCCCGGGACAGATCCCCAAATCACTGACCTGTATCGCCCCACTTTTTGGGACCCTTCTGTTTGGGTGCCAGACGTACTGATCCTGCCCTTACATTGTGTCGGGAACCAGTTAAGAGATCCCTGTCCTTCAGCCAGTCTCGTGAAGATCTCCAGTATTTTTATTTTGAATGGAGCGTTTTGAGCCGTTTATAGATTCAGAGATTTCTACAACATGTTCATGTTTTTAATATGAGAAAAAAAGAATACTCCAGCTCTCACCTTCGCTCACGTTTTGTTCAGGTTGGAGATCGTGGGACAGCGCGACACTCCTGTCGTCATGGTAATGGGACTGACAGTAGAGGTTCTGGCCCTGCATGCAGTACAGGTTCCCTGGTATCAGTTTAACGTCACACTGCTGCAGAACAGGGAGGAAGTAAAAGGGCTCAGATCACACAGAGCTGGAGCTGAAACACTGCACATTATGGAGGTTAGCTTTACCTGACAGGAGAAGCAGTGGGGGTGAAAGGTCAGCTCACCTGACCTCATGACTAAAGCAGAGGCAGGGATTGGCTGGAAGCAGCGTGCACACTGACCACTCCCAAACGCCCTGATGAGGAGGAGGAATAAGAAATCAGAGGATACCAAAAGGAAACATAGGTGTAATCTCCTTTTCTGGCCTCTCTGACCTGCCGTAGTCCTGCTGGCAGTAGATGTTCCCGTCCCTCCAGTAAAGCGAGGGGTGTGTCTGTAACTCGCAGTGGCACTGGCTGCAGCGGAGGCAGGCGCCGTGCCACACCTGGCCCACCGCCAGCAGGAAGAAACGGTCGCACACCTGCTCGCCACAGCCGGCGCACGTGATGGACTCCTGGATGGACACGGCTGCTGGAGCCTGAGAGAAACCAGCACAGGCATGAAAGGAGACGAACACAGACGCTGGTTTATGTTTGTTTTTATCGTCCTGAGCCGTGATGGAAAACTAGGTCAAGCAAAGTGACACTCACGTTGTCTCCATCAGCTCTCTCCTCTGACACCCCAGGGCCCAAATTAAGCTCCGCCCCCTCCGCCTCATCACCAAGGTCATCACCATAAAGCAGCTCCTCGAGGGCCGGCTCGTCTGGCGACATCATAATTGTCCTGAAGAGGCAGAGAGGTAATCACCAGGAGGGTCAGCTCTTCCCTAATCAAAGAACTAAAAACAGCCTCATTAACCAGGTCAAACGTTACATGTGACACATACGTGTTCCCTTAACGCCGCGTGTATCTGTGTCCGAAGGTTAAATCACAAAGTCACACAGACATGTTTCTACAGGTGACTGTAAACCTCAGAAACATCATGTTATTCTCTCTAACAGCTGCAGCTCAGAGCTGGGTTAAAGCTTTAAAGCTGCTTTGAGTGACTTTCAGCTTGTGCTGGTTTTGGCGCCCCCCTTTGACAAATCTACACTTCTTTCTTCTGACCTCATTCTCTACATATGTGAGTCGTGTTTCCTGATATCTCGGCAACTTTCGGGGAGGAAATCACATTTTAAAGCTGTTTCAGTGACATGCAGTCTGCCACCTACTCTGCGTCAGTTGTGACAAACACACACAATAACTTTGAAGTGATACAATTAAAATATAAAATTACTCTTCCTGTTTGTCATTTTTGCTTTTAGAAAATCAAAATAAGGACTCAAAGTTCGTTTTATTACTTAGTTTCGACAGTTGAAATATCCTCCCAGGAGCTTTAAGATCCTATTTTTCTAAATTCAGCATTTAAGAGTTTTAACTTTGATTTGAAAATAATATATTAAGTATTTTGAGAATTTAAAGTGTTGAAATAAAACAACACTTAATTAAATAAAAATGTAAAAATAAACATATATATGAAAAAAATATATATTTAGTAAGAAAAGAATAAATAAAAAAATACATCAATAAAAAAATGTTTTATATTATTATATGGATAATTATATGGGTAATAAAAAATTGTAAACCTTTTTATTGATGTATTATTTTTGTTTATTTTTTTTTTATTTAATCTTTTCTAACAAAATATATTTTTTACATATATATGTATATTTTTACATTTTTATTTATTTTATATGTATTCATGAGGCTTTTTTTATCTACATTTCAATTTTCAGTTCGTATATATATATATATATATATATATATATATATATATATATATATATATATATATATATATATATATATATATGTATATATACATATATATGTTTATATTATATGTGTGTGCATATATTTATACACACGCACAAACACACACACACACACACACACATTTATATATATATATATATATATATATATATATATATATATATATATATATATATATATATATATATATATATATATATAACAATAACAACCCTTATAAATATACATTTCATGTCCCTCTTACATGTACAAAAACCTTCATAATTTTTTTCCTTTTTTTAAAAAATGACTTTTGTATGTCTATATTTTAAGGTGTTCTTCAGTGTCTTAAAAGGTACCATTCAATTAAAATGTTTAATTATTATTTTTATTGTTATTATTTATAATTTACATTTTTTATTTACATATTTCTTTTTAAATGCAAAAAAAACCCCAAATGTTTTCATTGGCTCAGTAGAAATCTGGATATCATGATTAAATATAAATGCTGAGTCATGTTAAGTGATTGTTGAGACGTCATGAAGTGTTCTTAAAATAATTAACCTTTGACCAGATGATATTTTTGAGGTTTTGATGATGTGAGAGAAGAAGTCTCTGTGGAGACAAACCTTATTTTTAGTCATTGCAGGAGAATTAACAGACGCCAAACAGGAAGATGAATTTGCTGAACCATCTGTTGAATCAAATCGTCTTTCCTCTCTCCATGTCAGACACCTGTTGCTCATTCTTTACTCAACGTTTAGTAAAAGAAGTGAAAAATAAAAATATAAATCTCCTACCTCTGTTCATCCAGGTAAACCAAAGAAAAGGAGAGCTCACCTGTGCTGTGCAGACTTGTTTCCACTGAGCACGCTCTGTAGAAACTCACACCTGTAAACTGTCCTGTCACCCAGCTCAGTGCTCGCCGTCCTCCAGGTGTCCCTGCCGCCGCCCATCCTGTGGTTTTGGGATCGCTCTCCACCTCATCCACGGACCAATCAGGACTGACAGCAGCATCAGCACCTGTCCCCTGTGACGTCCTCACCCACACACACACCTGTAAACAAGAGGCCCAGCTGGCTCAGAGCACAGGTGAGGAGGGATGTGATTGGCTGCCTGGTGAGCCGACAGGTGGGAGGAGCTGCACCTGTGGGATCAATTAAAATGAAGAGGGACATCTGGGATGAGTCCCACCTGAGAGCTGCTCAAGGTGACTCCTGTCCTTCTTACCAAACAACGAGAGGGAGCACACACACTTCCTGTTCAATCCTTTTATTATCTGTAAGGCAGCTCAGTGAAGAGAGGAACAGAAACAGATTTACACAAAGAAGTTCGACCAAAACATCACAAAACAAACGTCTGGGTTCAGACAAGTTTCACCACAAACAGACTGAAAACTGAGGACAGTGCATCTGATATAGCTTAGAGCAGACAGCGGGGGGCGCTGCTGAGCTTTAAAACAGGGTCCAACAGAATCTGCACAGTCACATAAAGAGCTGAAACAAAACCAGGCCCTGTTTTCTGTTTTACTCAAAGAGAACATTAAAGAGGGGAAACATTCAACAGAGGAGACAAATAGTGAAATTAAATACAACATCACCTGTTTTTGATCAAATCTGAAAAGCTTATGTCAGGTTTTTACCTTTAAAGACTGATGTGTGTCCGGTTTTCTGAGTTTATTTTGCTTTCCACCTTTTAATGGTTTTTAACGGTATCTGACAGACTTTCTCTGGACCTGGTCTGAAGAGAAGAGAAGGGGGTGCTCTGCTGTTTCAGGTCTGTAAACTAGGTGTAGGCCAAGATTTGATCGAGTCATGAAAATGCCAATCCCAGCAGGGGGCAAGTTACAGAAACTCCTCACCAAAGCAGATCACTTGTTTCCCAATTCTTCTTTTGAGCCCTGTTCCCACCAAGTGGTCCAGAACGGATCAGTACAGTATGGTACGGCTTGGATCAGTGAAGCCTGATCCTGTTTGTGTTTCCAAAGCCAACCGTGTCCTTCTTGGTAGGCGGTTGTAAGCTGGATGCTGATAGCTTAATAAATCCAACGAAGATGCGACACAGTTTGGTTTCAACAGCAGTTTCCAGCTGTTGGTGACACCATTTTCCAAACAAACAGGAAGTGACGATCTTTTCCACCGATCAACAGACTGCAGTGTTTCTAGCTCCACCCCAACAGAAGGGAACCAAAAAGTGGGACGGTACGGGTCGGTGATTTGAGGACCTGTCCTGGTTTTAGTCAAAGGAAACGCCACAGAACGTGTGACGTACTGAGCAAGGGCGGACTGGCGTACGGGGATACCAAGGATTTCCCTGGTGGGCTGGTGGGCCACGGCTACAACATGACAGAGAGGGGGCGGGGCGGATCAGGCTGTGGCAGAGTCGCCTGGCAATCCCGCTGCTCGAACGGGGGACAGTGCCAGACAGTGTTGTTGGAGGATTTGAAGATTGTGTAATCTGCAGGGGCGAGCTGGCCATCGGGAAATTTGGGACTTTTCCCGAACGGCCGGTCTTTTCCAGACCCTAACCGCCCGGTGGTTGGAGTGTTTTTCTTTTTTTTTAAGTAATGAGGTCAGGGGCGGACTGGGCATCTTGATGTTCTGGAGAACACCAGAATGGCCAGTGCTGCCAATCCTGACGGCCAGTACTGCTGGGGGCGTGCTGCCAGTTTACCGATGTGTTCCATTGTTGTGGGCCGGGCCGAGTCAAAGTCCGGGCTGTTTTTCAGTCCCAGTCTGCCACTTGGTGGAAATGGGGCTCTTGTTGCCCTTCCTGAAACAACTCTCCTTATTTATCTTGCAACCTCCTGTCCAAACGTATGAGACAATGCAGTTCTTCGAGTGTCCACTAGAGGCTGTCTGTAGAAGCAACAGCAACCACATACAGCCACTCAAAAAGACGATCTTTACAGCAGAGTAAACATGTTTTCAGCCTGGTCCAAAGCATAATTTTAGTCCGAAGCGGTAATTTCTCTATCAGCACACATTAAACGGAGGGCGAATTTTTTCCAAATTCTGCGATTTTGTCGAGATTACGACATTACACAAGTTTGTCCAATCAGAGGCTCAGCTCAGCTGATTGACAGGCTTTGTAACAGAAACAGACGAAAGAGGTTACAGGCTTTGACGTCTTGGGACTTGCAGTGGAAGAAACACTGCCCCCTAGTGGCTGGGTGGAAACATTGTTGGATAATTTGGGATTCTTCAGGGAGCTGGGACAGGGATCAAACCCCAGATCTTCTGACTAAGACTTACTGACTAAGACAGGGCAAGAATCTAAAGATTTGTCAAAGTTTTCTGAGACGTGTTGTTGCAGTCTTTGTTTTTAACCCTGCCCTGTACGGTGAGTCGTTTTGGTTGCAGAATAAAGAATATCTCTCTATGAACTGATCCACTATGACACAAAATATTTCATTTAAATAATAAACTGTTATGCTCCCAAACCTGCCAAATCAACATGAACCAGAAACAAGTGATCTGGCGCCCCCATGTGGCCAAAGTATGTAACACATAGTTCAATTTAGAGCCTGGGTTTGGGACCATTTAAAAGTCTGAGTTTGAGTCTGTTTGATTGAATACGTTTCCTGATTCTGAAGGGAGTTTCCACTGCGCATAATACAGGGAGAATCTAAACAGGAAGTGACCTCTGAGTGGTTTCTTTGATCCAAAAACCTGAAGACAAACAGGATTAAAGTAGGAAGTGTAGGAAGTGTGTATGGTTGCTTATGTTGGTGAACTGGCCCTTTAAATACGGAGCGAGTGGGAGCAGCTGCGAGAGAGAAACTGTACAATCTACAGTAACATACGATAACTGACCTCTATACACATGGAAGAATACGTTCCCTTCTTATATCTGTGTGTGTGTGTGTGTGTGTGTGTGTGTGTGTGCATGAACAACACTGCTGTCCATGCGTGTGTTCAACAGTTCATCCTCCTCCTCCTCCTCTTCATCCTCTGAAGGATGCCGGTCTCATCTTCATCTCGGTGAAGGGGATGGAGTGCTCCTTCCCCTTCCAGCTGGTCCAGATGATTCCCTGACACACACACACACAGGAAACACACCTGAGCCCACCTTTCCCGCCAAAATAAGAGCGTGTTTCATTAGAAATATTTCAGCTCTGTTAAACTTTAGACGCCGTTACCTGGTGTTTGACGTCGATGCCGTACAGGCCGTTGAGGTTGGCTTCGTGGCAGTTCTTGTACCACCAGCCTCCTCGGTACGACATGGCGCAGCGGGTGATGAACGGCATCGGGTCGCGGTCTTTGGTGGAGAAGAGGCGGTTGTTGTGATACGTGAGGGAGTCGCCTGAAGACGGGAACAGACATCTCTTACTGGTTTTATTCTTTACATTTAAGCCTCTGGTCTCATCAAACTCCAGCTCCTCTCACCGGCAGTGCCGCTGTACCCGCCCACGGACAGCTTGTAGTTCCTCCGCGCCACCTCGAAGGTGGAGTATTTAGCGTACACAGCCTCGTCTCCGTCTCGCAGGTCGACGCGCAGCACCATCCTGGTCATGGTGGTCAGGTTGTGAAGGTTATCGAGGCCTGAAGGAGGAAGAAGAACGAGAAGTGTTGTGTAACGTCCAGGAGTAAATGTGATTCCCAGCAGCGTCTGCGTGTCAGAGCGTCTCACCGAGCCAAAACTCTCCGCTCAGATCTCCAAACCCTTTGGTGTAATCCTTCCAGCCCCTGAAGAAATCCACGGACCCGTCCTTCCTCCTCTGGAAGACCTGCAGACAGGGACACTCAGACCTGCTCTGACTCAGACATAACTCAGGACGACAGCAGAAAGCTTTCCTCCTACCATCCAGCCTCCTCCGTCCGTCTCCATGTCGCAGTAAACCATGATGGACGTCCCGGGTTTGCCCTGAGGGAAGATCTCCACCTCGCCTGACGTCCTGATGCCGTTCTGCAGCTCCTGGGTGCAGTCGGTGGGGAAGGGGAACCTCAGCGTGCCTGGAGGAGAGACGGACAGGAAGTTACCCTCCTTCATCAGTTAAAGATGGCTCCTCTTTGTGATGAGAGCGGCGGTTACCCGTGGTGAACTCTGTGGAGATGGCGGCAGAGAAGCGTCCTCTGTTCTCCGCCTGCAGCTGGACGGTGTACTTGGAGCCGGGGTGAAGTCTGCTCAGGTTGAACTGGGTGACCGAGGCGTCTACGATCACTTCCTGTTGAGGGACAAACAGGAAGTTACCCAAATGTGTGGATCTGCTGGATTTGATTTCATTCTAACTTCAACGTGTCGAGATGAAATGTTTTAGCATTTTAACTGTTAGCCTTTCGCCCATGTTTTAGCCTTTAGTCCATATTTTAGCATGTAGCTCATGTTGTAGCTTTTAACTTGCCTTTTAGTCCACAGACCATGTTTTATGCCTTAGCCAGTGTTTTAGCCTTTAGTCCAAATTTTTGCCTCTAGCCTGTGTTTTAGCTTCTGGACAGTATTTAAGCCTTTAAGCCTTGCACATTTTAAAGCCATTAGCCCATGTATTAGCCATTAGCCAGTGTTTTAGCCTTTAGCTCTACTTTAAGTCTTTAGCTCGTGTTTTATCCTGTGTTGTATCCTTTCCGTGTGTTTTAGCTTTTAGCCTAAATCTTAGCCTGTAGCCAGTGTCTAATGCTTCAGCTCTAGTTTTAGCCTTTAGCCTGAGTTTTAGCCTTTAGCTCTAGTTTAGGCTTTTAGCTCGTATTTTATCCTGTGTTATAGCCTTTCCCTGTGTTTTAGCTTTTAGAGTGTGTTTAAGCCTTTAGCCTGTATTTAGGGTTAAGTCTATGTTATAGCATTAGGCTCTTGTTTTAGCCTTTAGCTGGTATTTTAGCCCATTAGCCAGAGTTAAATCTTTAAGCTTGTGTTTTCGCCTTTAGCCCAAATTTCAGTCTGTAGCCTGTGTTAAATGCTTTTGTCCATGTTTTAGCTTTTAGCTCAAGTTTTAGCCTTTAGCTTGTATTTTAGCCATTAGCCAGAGTTAATTCTTTAAGCTTGTGTTTTAGCCTTTAGCCCAAATATTAGCCATTAGCCAGTGTTTATTGCTTTAGTTTGTGTTTTAGCCATTAGCCCGTGTTGTAGCCTTTAGTCAGTATTTTAGCATGTAGCCTGTGTTTTAGCCTTAAGCACCTTTTTTAGCCATTAGCCCATGTTTTAGCCATCAGCCAGTGTTTTAGCCATCAGCCAGTGTTTTAGCCTTTGGCTCATTTTTAGCCTTTAGCTTGTGTTTTTGCCTGCGTTATGGCTCTTAGCCTGTTTTTTTAGCTATTAGTCAGTGTTTTAGCCTTTAGCTCATGTTTTAGCCTGTAGCTCGTGCTCTATCACTCCCCTGTTCAATAATTCATTAAACTGATTTAGACTGTTGTCATGAAGTGATCTCAGTTATTAGTCTTTATGGATCCATTAATGATGAGGAATCTGCTGCAGAAATATAAATAAATCAATATGATTTAAATAAACACTAAATGCATTTTTATCCTTCTCCTCCATCACAGGTGGACTTCATGTTTCGGACAGTTCACCTGGAGAAATGATGGTTTTTAAACTCTGAGAGACAAACTTCACCTTCATCTCCTGACCCTCGGTCTGATAGGTCAGCCTGTAGCTGCCCACGGGGTTACGAGGAGGTTTCCATGATATCAGGGCGGTGCGGGGGGTCACGTTGGTGGCCTGGAGGTCCCGAGGTCCCTCTCCCGATCCACCTGAGCCTGCAGACGTTAAAAGGATCAAACTTTAGAAAGAGAGCGATGAAAATAAGTCGTGAAGCCTGAGTCGTCACAGAGCGCTCTGTCAGGAATAACCGTGACGATATTTAGTCATTTTTAGTGATCTGTGTGAGAACGCTGACCCCCGGTGGTGGTGAAGCTGGTGGTCTCCTTGGCGCTCTCCTGGCTGCCCAGCTGGCTGGTGATGGTGACGGTGTAGGTGGTGGACCCCTGCAGGCCGCTCAGCGGGTGCTCTGCTGCGTTTCCAGACACCAAGACCCTCAGCTCTGAATCTGACCCAGGACACAAAAAGTTAAAGAGGAGGAAATCCTTCAGCAGCCTGAGGAGCACGGCGTCTGTCAGCGCCTACCTGTGCCCGACCCGTACACGATGGCGTATTTATCCACAGCCGCCAGAGCTGGACGCCACAACAACAGCGCCGTCGTGTCGGTGACGTTTACGGCTCTGAGGTCCGTTGGCGGGTCGGGGACTGAGGGAGAAACAGAGATATGAAGAGAGTTTTTATTTAATCTGCCTCATGGAGGATAATAAAAAGCCGTGACACACCTCGAGGGATCAAACGAGTGATTCAGGAATGTGTAAAGAGAAAGAAACAGATGATTTCACACAGAGAAGGAAACTTTCTGACAAAGAAAACTGTTTTGAAATCAAACACGGGGCGCTGAAGCGATCCAGGACGGGTCTCCTCTGAATAAAACACAGATTGTTTCCAGATCAGACACCTGCTGCAGACATCGTCCTCGTTTCAGAGTCAGACTGTCAGAATCTGCAGATTTCAGAGCTGAAGATGGAGAAAAACTAACTCACTAGTTATCTTAGCTGTGTTTAAAAACACAAAAACACAGTTTCAAAATAAAACACCAGATTAAATGATCTAATCTGGGTTCAGTCAATGATTTCAGCTTGGATTGTCTAAGACGGAGGAGAAAGACTGGTTCTGGACCTGGAGGACTTACGAGTGGTGACGAAATCTTTTAGTGGGTCGCTCTCGTCCAGTCCGAGGACGGAGATGATGCTGACCTCGTAGGTGGAGCCAGGTGAGAGCTTGGACAGGCCCAGAGAGGAGTCGCCTGAGTCCACAGAGACCGACACCGGCTCACCTGAAGAAAAAAAAAACACAAAAATCCCCAACATTATTTTATGTTAGAAAGCTGGAAATAATGTACGGAAGTGTATTGCATTCACTTGAAGAAAAAAAACAACTCAGGTTTTTCAGAGTAATTTATTCTTCGGTTTGTTTTTTGTGGTAATGAATTTTGTTTTCCTGATTAATATTTTTTTATTGGTTTGTTTTTTGTTATAATCATCTCTGTTTTTATGAGTAATTTTTTGTGGTAATTAATTTTGTTTTTGTGATTAATATTTTTTTATTGGTTTGTTTTTTGTTATAATTATTTCTGTTTTTATGGGTAATTTTTTTTTTCTGTTTTCAGATTACTTTTTTCCTGTTTTTCGGAGAATTTTTTTCCCGAAGTTTCGAGCTACTTCGAAATCCCATGAGAACCTCCAAGTCGAAAACATAATAAGGGTATCATACCCTGTGTGTGGCTAATACCTTACCTTTATTGACCCGGTACAGACCGGTAGAAAGTTAAGGATAAGGCATATATGTGCCGAACAGGATCTCTGATCCGTGCGGGACACAGAAGCCACCACACATCCACGGGAGTCGTCTGCAGGTTGGAGGCTCTCACGGGATTTCTAAGTAGCTTGATACTTCAGGAAAAAAAAATTACTCCTAAAAACAGGAGGAAAAAATTACCACGAAAAACAGCAAGTTAAGGTTCTCGAGGGATTTCTAAGTATCTCGATACTTCAAGAAAAAATTACTCTGAAAAACAGGAAAAAAGTAATCTGAAAACAAAAAAAAAAACTCATAAAAACAGAAATAATTATAACAAAAAACAAACCAATGAAAAATATTAATCAGAAAAACAAAATTAATGACAACAAAAAACAAACCGAAGAATAAATTACTCTGAAAAAACGAGTTGTTTTTTTTTCTTCAAGTGAATGCAACACGCTTCCGTAATAATAACTACTGCTAATAAAATTATGATTTAAAGGTTATTAGTTAGCTCTATTTACTCCTTATAGAAGTTGATGTGCACCAACACATTACATCACTCAAAGCTATTCTGAGGAACATTCCGGAACATTTATCTTCAGAGACATTGAGGAAAACATTCCGGAACTCTTTTTTTCTCTTTAACCCTGAAGGATGGAAGTTAGCATGAGTCAGCATTTCTTATAAGTAATGCTGACCTATCCTAGCTTCCATCCTTCCATCACCGACCATATATATCCTGTATATAGTTCCATTGCCACATATGGAGACTGCTGATCAGAGTTTAAACAAGCTGTGAGGAGGGTTTGTCTTAATTGGACTGCTGGGTTATTCCTTTAAACACTGTATCATTATTTTTTTCCTTCTACCTCTTCTTTGTCTTTATATTATTTGTTCCACTACTGAAATAGGGTTAATGGATAGACGTGCATAGGAATTTATGCATGTATGTAGTTAAATATGTATTTATACATATATACATTGGTATGCATATGTGTGTATATGTATATATTTCAATTACAGTCTTGTGCTTGTTTTTTGGAGGGCCACTCGACAAGCCCTTATGGGTTATTTTGGCCTCTCCTGCACATTTGTCTTTCTTGAAGTTACTTTTTTTGTATGTTTATCTTTCTATATGTGGAATAGATAGATAATAAATAAATAAATAAATAAATATGCGTCAGGGGTTTAAAGGACGAACCCTCCACATTCCTGAAAAAATGATTAAGTTATAATAAAAATTTACCTTCTGTACAGTAAGTATGTAAAAACAATCAAGAGTTATTTGAGTTGTTGGCTCTTTCAACCAGCCTCAAGTGGACACTGGAGGAACTGCAGTTTTTTTTGTATTAGTTTCTGGTTTTGGCAGCTGTTGATTCTGCTTGGCTGAAACAATAGCAACAGCATTACAGCTAGAAAACACTTTTCTGAGGTTAAATATAGAACACAAATATTTAAATATTTTATAAAAATTAAAAACCAAGTTGATATATTTTAAAAAAGTTCCACTTTGTAAGATCTTCAGTCCTTTGTGCTGGTTTTACGAGTGGGTCTTTGTCTTTATCCATTCATTATGTCGCCTGTCAGAGCTCACTGTGGGTAGTTGTCTGTTTCATGGTGCTCTCATTTCTCACCTTCGTCGGTGTGTGTGTAGGTGACCTTGAAGCCACTGACTGCGGTCTTTGGTTTGGTCCACGACACAGTCAGAGACTTATCCGTCAGATCACTGAAGACTATGTCCGTGGGAGGCTCCGGGCCTGAGGAAAACCACCAGAGAGAGGATTGAAGACCGGACGGAGGATCGATGGAGGTGATGACAGAACATTCATGAAGGAGGAGGAGCAGGTTTTACACAAAGTGACGTGAAAAAGAGCGAAAAATTGTGTTCACGTTAAATCTGAGTCATCCACACATTTACTATTAGTGCAGTGATGAGTTTCTGTGTATATATGTACAGTGCAAACATATATACAGTATACCAATCATATACAGACACACAGTGATCAATAACAACAGGTAAATGCAGGTGATGGGTCCTGGGCAGCAGCAGAGGAAAGAAAGGTGAACGAATTGTTAACTGGTCCCTCAAACCTGAAATGTAAGGTGTGGAAAGTCTGAAGAGCAAAAATAAGAAGTGGACAATTTACCAACATGAACCACGTATTGTTAAATATGGACACAAAGAGGCCGAACAAACCAACAATACATCTGTACATGCATCAGGAAATGCATGTGTCTTTACTCACAGTCGAGTATTACAGGAGACTCTCTGTAATACCGGTCTAAGACAGGTCGGTTTTAACATTTACAGAGTTCTTTCTCTGAAGACAGACCAACAACGCAGACCAGCCGCGGTCTTACCCTGCTTTGGGTGAGAGATGAAGGAGTGTCAGTGAAGCTGGCTGTTAGCTTACCCTGAATGAGAGAAGACCAGAGCAGCAGTGAGTGAACTTGTTGTTACGTCGAGGTTTAAACTCTCATTTGATGTCAACTCAGAGAGACACAACAGAGGCTTACGGCTACAGATGCGTTAGGCGGTTCAAAAATCACTTAATGACCTGTTTACTGGAGAATAATGCAAAGACAACAAGTTCAATGTGAGACTTACTTTTTTACAACAAGGTCAGCAACACGTTTTAAAAAGATGGGACAAAGAAAGTCTAAAAATGTGAAACAGCTCGAGGAACTTTTAGTTCCTGTTGAAATATTCCCTTGGGATAGTTCCTGTGGCCCATTGGACAAAAAAGAAAAAAAAATACTGCAAAGCACCTCCAGACCAGTAGAGGGCAGTAAGACAACAACAAAGGCCTTTCAGCCAAATAACAGAGACAGACACACCATATAGCACTGCAGTTAGCCTGTTAGCATGGAGGGTCTTGAGCCTTTGCTGGTTTTGATGGATTTGTTGACTCTAGAAAGGAGAAAAGCTCTAGAGACAAAGTCGTCTAAAGCTGGTCCAGGCCGTTTTTAAGGCATCCCTACCATCAACAGAATATAAATCAAAGGGTTCAGAGACTCTGATCAAAAGGGTCAAGGACCAAAACCAAGACTGAATGGACCACATCTTGAGGCCCTCAAGCAGCACTGGGGGTTAAAAACATACACAACTCTGTAGGGGAAGTCACCACATGGGCTCCAAATCACCTCCAAAACCCCAGTTGGTTGCTGCCTCTAGTGGTCTGGGGATCAGAAGAGTCCATGGCATGGGGAACTTAGGCCTCCATCAAGGCTCCATTAGAGCTGAACAACATGACCATGTGCCGCCTTTTAGAAACGTGTTGCTGACCTTCTTAACTTTTAAAAGAACAACGTTAATTCCTGCGTCTCCCAAAAAACGTGGGTGCCCCGCTCATTCACTGACTCACTCTCTGATTCCTTCAGTCTGAGGTTTGACATCAAATGACAGAGTGAATGATCATGGTTGACTGCTAGTGCATGGATTTGTGTGTCATGAATTATTGACAAGTGCACAGATACAGCATCAACACAAAACATGAGACAACAATGGAACAATAATCATCGAGAGTCACTGGAAACAAACACGTACGTCATAAAGGGACGAGTAGATGGAGTGAAACGGTAAATGCAAGCATTATGGCACCTTCAACAACAACATGAAGGAAGCATTTAGTCTGTGAGCAAACACTTACAGTCATTCTTAAGACAGTGACGATTAGTTCAGGACTGACTGTTTGATGAGGACAGACAGGATGAAACAGGACACACGATGTGGGCTGAAGTTTCTACAAAGAGTACGACAAGTTCTCCGGAGAGGACGTCACAACATTGACAGAAATGTTGAAGCAATGTGAAGCAGGAACTCATGTTCTACTCTCACAGTTGCTTGTACCTGTACTGATGACAAGCTTGTGCATCCGCGACAGGATGCCAGGACCCTTTCCGAGCAAGGTCACGGTGTATTCGGTCTGAGGAGGCAGGTTGTCAAACTGGAAGGAGCGAGCTGAGGCAGGAAGGACCTTTTTAAAGATTTGGTCGCTTCCTGTGGTGCTGGTCTGGGCTCCTGGAAGGTGAGTTGAGACCGTTTCTGGGACTCTGTTTTCATCTTCTGGTCCTTCTCCTTTGGTTGGCCGACCCCTCACACCCTCCTTCTCAGGATCTCCCTGTTTTTCCCCTTGATCTGTCTCCTCTGGGTCTTTATCCTTTTCAACTTTGCTTCTTGTCACAACAAAGTTTTTATACCTCCCTTCAGGTGAGTCCCATACAACCGCAAACCTATTCGACGTCCGGTTTGTGACTCCCACATTGTCCAGGGGTTGCCTTGTGACTCCAGTAGGGGGGACCTTTGATCCTACTGGAGGTTTGGAACCAGCAGTTTTATTCTCCTTTCTTTGACCCTCACTGAAGTAGTGTCTGATCCGACTCGGACGTTGTTGAGTTGGACTTCTTGCAGGGGGTTGTCTACGTCCTGGTCTTGATGGATCAGGATCTCCGGGTGTTGGTCTACCCTGACTTATATATCCAGTATTCTGACCTCCATTGAGATTCTGTTCGTCCCGGTTTGGGTCAGAGTCCCGGATACTGGTTTCTTTTACCCCCTGTCCAGTAGTCTGGATTGGAGCATCCCCTTCTCCTTGTAGCACATTGGGTTCTGGTTCAGTTGAGTCGTGCCGATGAACTTGGGTACCTGGGGCTACTTCTGCAGAGTCTTGTTCTCGGACTCCTTGAGGAGACTTGGGGGCATCCTGCCCTCCTGATTTGCTTTCTGGAATACTAGTTTCTTTTACCTCTTGTTCAGAAGTCTGGAATTGAGCATCATCTTTTCCTTGTAGCACATTGGATTCTGGTTGGGTAGAGTCTTGCGGATGAACTTGGGTGCCTGGAGCTACTTCTGCAGCGTCTTGTTCCCGGACTCCTTTAGGAGACTTAGGGGCATCTTGCCCTCCTGACTCACTTCCTGGCATGCTGGTTTCTTTTACCTCCTGTTCAGTAGTCTGGATTCGAGCATCATCTTCAGCTTGTAGCACGTTGGATTCTGGTTCGGTTGAGTCTTGCCGATGAACTTGGGTACCTGGAACCACCTCTGCAGCGTCTGGGACTCCTTGAGGAGACTTAGGGGCATCCTGCCCTCCTGATTCCCTTCCTGGGATCTCATCAGTACCATGCCTCTCTAACTGGTTTGTTGGACTTCCAGGTGGGATTCTGATGCCACCATTTCTGTTTGGAAGAGGTCTGCGTATGGGACCTCTGAATGGTCTCAAATTTGGATTGGTTCTGTTTTGGAAACGTCCACCAAACATTGGGCGACGGTAGGGACCAGCTTTTGCAGGCCCAGCACTTCCTCTGAGGGTTTGATTGAACTCATTAGTTTTCCCGACTCCATCATTGTTGACCTCTTGTACTGGAACTGGAGTTTCTGCTGGGTAGAGCTCTCTGGAGACAGGAGAGGATGGAGGGGCTGGAGTCTCTGAGGAGGACAACTGCTCCTCCCTTGTTTCTGAAACTGAACTTGAAGGTCTTGAGGGGGCAGGCAGTGGTCTACGATTTGGACGAGTACGGTTCTGAAGGGACCCAAAGTTTGCAAACTGCTGACGTGGATATCCTCCTTTTGGAGGAAGACGGCGGAGGGGGACTTTTCCTCTTTCTGTTAACACCTTCTTCTCTTCGTCTCCAGAGGATGCAGGTGCAGCGTCTCTATCTGCACTCGATGGTTTCACAGGTGGGTTTACGTCACCTGAAGCTGGTTCCTCTGAAACTGATGGAGTTGCTGTAGGGCGTATCTCACCTGAGGATGTTTGTGTGATCTCCGTCTCTCTTCTTGTGTCAGGGTGCAAACGGGAAGGAGGGCGCTGTGGAAATCTCAGATTCGGATTGGTTCTGTTCTGAAATTGTCCAGTGTTTGGGCGACGGCCGTATCCTGGTTTTGTCGAGGTGCGGCGGAAAAAAGTGGACCCTGTTTTTCCTGGGGTTGGTGGTTTCTGATCATCAGGTGATGTTATGCTAACGGACTCTCTGCTCTTTTCAGTTTCTGCTTCGTGACTTTCACTTGAATCGGAGCTTTCTGAGCTGGAGGGCGATGAAGGCGATGAAGGCGATGAAGGCAATGAAGGAGATGAAGGTGATGAAGGTGATGAAGGTGATGAAGGTGATGAAGGTAAGGGTGCTGGCGAAGATAAGGGTGATGATACCTCAGCTATCGATGAGGAGGAGGCTTCTGAAGGTGATGGAAGCAAAGCCTGTGGGGATTGTTGTGGGTTTACCTCGGGGGATGAAGAGGACCTGAATGAAGACAGCGGCCTCAGTCCATCTAAGATCTGTTCCTTGACAGATTCAGCGTCGTGAATGAGGTCTGATGCTTTGGACAGGTGAACAGAAAACTTTGTGTTGTTTAAACTTTCATAAGTCTCTGTAAGGAGCTTGTATAAAGGATCTGATGAGTAATCAACATCAGGGGCATCGTCTGGCGTCTTCCCTGCCAGCCCTTCTGCTCCTGCTCTGCACCCGCTGCCCCGGTCTTTAATGGGTAATCTGAGGTGCGTCACTTTGACTTTGTTGAAACATTTCTTTTCTTGGCTTGGAGTCGTCCGAGTTGGCTCTGAAGACACTGGGGCAGTGTCGTTACCGCGGCCCTCTCTGCCAACATCTGTTTGCGCTTTGGAGTCGTCAGTAGGAGCCGGTCCCTCTGAGCTACTTTCTCTCCTTGTATCTGAATCAATCCCAGATATCATTGCTGGGTCTTTGGCGTCTGTCCCGTCTGTGCTTGGAGCCACTTTACTCGGTGTCCTGTCACCAGAGGTCGGAACGCCTAGTTGGCGTTTTGGGGCTAATACCGGTACCTTCCTTTTCTCTCCAACTGGGATCTTCCTCGGAGGACCTTGTCTGACCTTTTTACCTCCGGGCACGACTCTGGTTGTGTTTAAACGAGACGGCCCTGGGACGTTCGGCTTCCTAGGCAATGCGGGCTTTTGAATGGGTTTGGGCTTGGTGCCGTCTGTTGGCACCTTTTTTTTGAGGGGAGGTTTTGTTTTTGCAATCACAGACCCTTTGGGGTCTCTTTTAGGTCCATGGATATCTCTGTCTGGCTTCTCAGCGGACGGCTGAACCTGTGGAGCTCTGCCAGCAGCATCCGGTCTGGGTTCTGTTGGGACCTGCAGGGTCAAAGCTGCTGTTGATCCTCTTGGTGATGTTTGTCCTAAAGATATGAAGGAAGTGAGCATTTGAATTCAGGGTTACAGTCATATTAAACTGTCGTTCATTCATCCCAATGGACGCCAGCCCTAGGAAAGAAGTTGGGAGAGAAAAGTCAGTTTATTTTTATTCTTCCAGTGCAAAACAAACTCCGAGCCGTGGTCTCCAGGAGGAACCTGTAAGGGGAAACTGAAATACAGTTAATGTTGGTGTTTGGTTCACTGCAGAGAGGGAAACGTTGCAGTTAAAGAACTATTTTCTCCTTCATTATTTTGCTCCTGGAGGTTGGAGCTGGCTTTATTAACTTTCACCGTGATGTGTTTTATATAAAGCGTGCTGTGGGATGATGAGGTGTCAGAGCAAATAAATGTTCCCTCTCCTTTATTAAGCTGGAGCAGGTCCATTCTCACCTTAAATGAGCACACACACACACACCAACACACACTTCAGCCCATGTGTAGGTCTGCTGAGGACTTGTCCAGCAGTACGTTGTATGTTGGACTGATTTGAAACAAAGTACGACGTGTGAGTGTTTGGTTCAAGCAATGGGGAAATGTTGGGATGGGGTTTTGACCCTCAGTGACGGAAAAACTTCCTTTTCTAACGATGGAGAGTTTTACTTCCTCTTGAGAAATCCCCATAAATGAATCCCCCACCCCTAATAAATTCTGGGGCACCAAATAATAATCTTACCCAGGGGGCTAAATTAGCTTGAGCCACTCTGAAGCGCTATCAACAGACTGTATTCTGTTCTGGTTGGACTTTTAGTCTGACAGTTCTCTCGAGTGACTTTGTGTCCTATTGTTGACTCAGCTGTTTTTCTGAGTTGGTAAATTGGGATGGTGGAAGACATAACATGTGAATTTGTTCACATTGGGGGGTTCATGGTGTAATTTGTCACTACATTCAGGTATGACGGTTTGTTGGAGTGACTCTTGATCTTATTTTGGTTGAGGTTGTTGATTTTACTGGGATGTTTCTTTATGGAAGTGGGAAGGTACGTAAGCTGTTTTACGTCTCTTGAGAGGGATGTTATAATTTAAATCTTCCGTGTGGAAGTGTCATCCCGAGGCTTTTATTTTGAAGGAAGCAGGAGTAGGTGTGCCTATGAAGGACAATCGGTAGCAGTGAGCCAAAATTAAGGTAGACTGTTTCGTTGAAACCATCCCCACTGCGCAGAGAGATGTTCAAAGGACGTCCTTTCACTGTCATTTTTGGACGTCTTACTGTGGTCTCCTGAAAGTGCGAACTGTTCCTCCGGACAACGTCTTTTTGGGACATCTACTGAACGTCCATTTATGACAACCACAACGAATGCTCAAAATTTTCAGAAAGACTTTAACCTCCCAATGTGTTCCTGTGAGGTGGAGGTTGCAGGAACTTCCATCTAACGGCGTCTTAAGACCCATGTCTATAGACACGTCTCACAGAAACGTCTAGACTTACCAAGACGTCTCTAGACATCCCAACAAATGTGTCTTAGAGACAAATCTTAGGACGCCTAGAGACACTTTGATGGCTGGGTATGAAACTCTTAGCGCTTGCCCCTGACTTTAATTTTAAGTCCTGTCCCCTCACCAGCACAACCGGTGATCCAACGTCCATGACTTTCTGTGGAACTTTGCCGAGCTACCTCAGTACCTCCTTATAAATCAGTGAACTAACTCTTTCAGTGATAAACTACCACCCTATTATTTTGGAAAACACTTCTTTAGCAGGTGGTGACTAAGTTTTCAGAATATAAAAATGATCCTAACAAGTTTTCCCTGACTTGCATCAAATTTCAGATCACCTCCAAGAGCCTGATGGAAAATGTGAGTTACTGATCGAGGACAAACTTCCAGCACCTGAAAACAAACTTAGACACAACAACTACTGAAACGTAGTGATGATATCCTGGCTGATGTTTCGTCTTCTCTTCTGGGTGATATCCCCAGAAAGTTCAGTCTGGCTCCACAATCACTGAGGGGTAATCTAATCAGACGGACTTCATGGTTTCAGGACAGGGAATCGGTCTCGGAAAGCTTCGTTTAATGTAGCAGAACAGTATTTAGTCTCTGTTTCTCTCTGTGTTTAATAATTATTTCTCTAATATGAGACAGGTTAGATCTACAGCCTGAAGGAAGAGCCAGATTCAGAGTTTCAGAATCAGAGTCCATTTATACTCCTCTGTTTGGAGAGACGAGGTAGAAACAGGTGAGACAGACGAGGGTTTATAGAGAGATGGACCTGATTTAAACTCTGAGTCATCGCCCTCAGGTCGTTATAATCACCGTTCGTTTGTTGTTGATTTGTTTGTAATTTTCCATGACATCTGACCGGTTCATGAAAAACTGCTCTTTAAGGACTGCATCTGTTCTCAGAGCTTTAATAGAAGGTTTCCAGATTCACTAGAGAAGAGGCGTCAAGAAGCTGGAATTTCTGCTTCTTTAACGGAAACTTTCCCATGAGCCCTCTCTTCAAACCAGCTAACACACACTGGTGGTTCTGGAGGATTCTACTCACCTGGAGTGACCTGGGTGGTCGCCGGTCCACTCTGACTCTCTCCTTTCTCTGCAACAAGTATGATGTCATACAAACGCCCCGCCTCCAGCTCCTGGATGTGGGCGGAGTCTTGGCCAGCTGGGATGGTCATTTCTTTGCTCCTTCCTGAACCGTCGCTGGGGGTGACGGTCAGACGGTACCTGTCGATCTCACCCTGAGACTCCTCCCATTGGACCACAGCTGACGTCGTGGATGTTTTGACGACTTTGAGGTTGGACGGACCGGAAATGACTGAGGAGGAAGACGAAGGGACAATGGAGAGGAAGAGTCATGATATGATATGATAAATCTCATCATCTCACAACACATCACATCCAGATAAGTCTACTTCACATTGTGACATCACAAAATGTCACATTATGTAACAATTTGTCACAAAATGTCACTTTTTACAAAATGCCATTTCATGTCACAATATGTCACAAATCTCATGAATTGTTGTGAAATGTCACCCAAAGTTAGTTTATTTTGTCATGTCAATATGTTATTTAGTGTGACGTTGTATTATGTTGTGCCGTTTCATGTCTTCTTTTGCTCAATCAAGTCACACAATTTCACATCGTGCCACTCTACATCAAGCCACTTTACGTCAAGCAACTTTACATCAAGCCACTTTACACCAGGCCACTTTACATCAAGCCACTTTACATCAAGCCACTTTACACCAAGCCACTTTACATCAAGCCACTTTACACCAAGCCACTTTACATCAAGCCACTTTACACCAAGCCACTTTACATCAAGCCACTTTACACCAAGCCACTTTACATCAAGCCACTTTACATCAAGCCACTTTACACCAAGCCACTTTACATCAAGCCACTTTACATCAAGCCACTTTACATCAAGCCACTTTACACCAAGCCACTTTACACCAGGCCACTTTACATCAAGCCACTTTACATCAAGCCACTTTACATCAAGCCACTTTACATCAAGCCACTTTACGCCACACCACTTTACACCATACCACTTCATGTCATCCCAGCTCACGTTACACTGAGACATACTTAATGTCATGATAATATCATGACAAGAAATTGCATGTTATGAGTTTACATCATGTTAGGTCACTTTACATCAAACACATTGCTTCGTCATGACACGTTACATCACGTGAAGTCACTTTATGTCATGTTATGTCAAGTTACATCACATTACGTCATGTCATTTTCCGTTTCATCAGGTTATGTCATGTCTAATTATCTTACTTAATGTAACAGTTCAGTACGATACAAGGTTATGAGAAAGATTGTATAAATCAATGATCAAAGATAAGAAATGATAAAAACCATTAACTAAAGGACAGGTTGGCCTGTGAAAGCACTTAATCTTTATGATTCATATCTTTGATATTGATCCACTGATCAGGATTAAGTTCTTCGTTAACACCAGAAGGATTCAGAGGGATCAGTCAGCGTTCCCTGCCGGTCTCTTTTTAAGCAGGTAGCAGGTATCTGTGGGACTTCTTCCACACAGGGAAGTTGATTCACAAACATCCAGTCAGCCCTAAATTTACTTTGGCTGTTAACGTTTCCTCTTCTCCACTTTGCTCACACTCTCACTCCTGCAGCTGTCGCAGGAAGGGCAGCTGGAGGGAAACGTGTAAACTGTCTCTGCCAGTTTGGATGTTTTTGGCTCATGTCGGGCAAAAACTCTGTTTTCTAACCAGTAAACTTGAACCTGAACTTTTGATAGAGTTTGAATTGAGTCCTGTGAGTGTCTGTGGTGTGAAGTAAAGGAGATAAAGCTGCTCACGGGTCATGAAATCGGTGGTGCTCTCAGCTCCCTTCCTGCCGTCGGTCTCTCCGATGATGCTGACCGTGTACTCCTGACCCGCCGCCAGCCCCGTCTGGGTGAAGGTGGTCAGGCTGCCGTCCACCTGATCGCTGATCTTCTGGTCAATCTCCTTCTGCATGAGAGGAAGCAAAAATACATATATGACTTAAACATGTCCCTGATTTTTAGCCCAATATTTAGTTTGTCTTCTGGACCCAAACACGCTGACTCATGTGATCAGCTCTTGAAAAGGATCCAGATTTAATCTTGAAAATCCTGATACTACAGAGTGATTACCTCCATTAACTTTCCTCCAAACTGTTTGTGAAGTGAGCTGCACGCTGACTGAACAAAGACGCTCTCAGAAATAATAACAATAATAATGAAATGTAGTCATCGTGAAGAGAAGCAGTGGAAACATTAAGCTGTCTGCAGGGCATCATCCCGTGTGTGTGTGTGTGTGTGTGTGTGTGTGTGTGTGTGTGTGTGTGTGTGTGTGTGTGTCTGTGTGTGTGTGTGTGGGCAGAAACAGATGCTCCGTCTCATTTCATGTTTTTAAAAAGTCTGGACCAATATGTTCTCAATCAGAAATATGAACTTTCATTAAAGATGATTCATGGGACATTGTGCAACATTAAAGGACAATTACACAATATTTGGGCTCTAAGTTAAAAAAGTTCAAACATCTTTCACCACCCTATCAATCAACTAACTAATGAAGATAAACTGCTGTTCAGGTGGTTAACGTACATTAAACACGCCTCTTATAATCTCCAAAGAAACACTTCTGGTGGGTCTCAGTTTCACTGTACAGTGTAAGTTGCTCATAGGTTTCACTGTGACTTATTTCCCATGATTTTCATGAATTTCACAGACTTCATATATTCTTTAATTCTGCTAATTTACTCTTTTGATTTGGAGTGTGTTTTAGTTTCACTGTTAATTGTTGGAAACAAAAAGTTTCACACCAGGTTGCTTTCGTGGTACAGCCTTGGGGGAAAAAACTCATCCAACAGCTGGGTCTCAGATTCACAGTAAAAAAAAAAATAACTTACTCATGAGCTTCCCTCTAGAATACTTAAGTTGTAAGATTTCCCCCAAAATTTATTTTTTTCCCCGGGATATATATATATATATATATATATATATATATATATATATATATATATATATATATATATATATATATATGTTTCTACTAGGTCTCAGTTTCACAGTAAATTGAGAAAGACAAAAGATTTCCCTCCACATTCATTCAGAAGTGAAACCTTCCCTTAAAAATAATTATCTAAATAGTAACTTGCTTTAAATAGGCCTCTTACATTCCCTAAATTAGCATCCATGCCTTTGTTTCTGATGGGTCCCAGTTTCACAGTATATAGTAAGACTCTCAAAGGCTTCACTCGAACTTTCTCAGTAAATAACTCCCAAATTTTCAGTTTTCTAAAAAGCTAAACTTTGTTTTAATGCCTTATCCTAAAGCACCCGTTTTTGTATATAGTAGGTCTCAGTTTCACCGTCAATTACTTGTGACTCAAAGACTCCACTCTGGCTAACCTTTAAGCTGTGAGACTCCCAGAAATAAACATATGTTTCCTGTAATTATCTGTATTTAACTTGCCTTATAAATTACAGAGGAAGCAGTAATCCATTTTTTACATTCTGGTGGGTCTCAGTTTGACTGTTAATAGCAAGTTGCTCATAGGTCTCAGTCGTGCTTATTCTATTTGTATCAGTACTAAAAAATAAACCAGTTTTTACATAATCTACCTGCATTTTACATGCCATAAATTTTTGTTGACCAACAACCTTTTTGTTCCAAGAAGGTCTCAGATTCACTGTGAATAGTCATAAAATTTCAATTTACCATTTAACAAGTCATAAAATTTCAATTTCAGGTTACTTCATTAATGTGACCCCAAGTAAAAATAACAGTTATCTCTGATTAACTTCCATTTAACAGGTCTTATTTATCCCTCAAGGAGCACCCAATCATACTGATTTTATGAGTCTCAGTTTCACTGTTAACTATAAGTTATTTCAAGGCTCCACTCTAGCGAGTATTAGCTGTATGATCCCTAGAAATAAACCGTCTTGTTATTTCCTTGAATTTAACAGGCTCTAATATTCCTATTGTAGAACTTTTATATATTTTATTTTCTGGTAGGTCTCAGTTTCACTGTAAATTGTAAGTAATAAAAAAAATTTGGATTACTTCATCAATATGGTCTCAGAAAAAGTTTCCTTGCAATTTACCTGACCCTGAAAAGAGCAGCCAATTATTTTGATTTGGTGTGTCTTAGTTTCACTGTAAATAGTCATCTACTCAGAGGCTTCACTCTAGCTTACTTTGGACATATGAATCTCCAAAAGAAACCAACTTTCGTGTGATTTAGTGTGATGATGGCGCAGAAGGGATGAACTGTTTGCCAAACGGAGGTCTGATTGACGATCTCTGATGCGTTCCAGGAAGTCAGAAATCTCAACATTGATAGATTTTCACAACACGGCATCAGGCAGGTTTGTTCTGGGTGTAAATGTTTGATGCTGAGCAGATTGTTAGCTGCAGGTTTGTGTTTATACAGAGAAGTAAATTGTCATCAGGTTCCCTCCAGTGGGAGCTGGACTGTCGTGACAAGAACTGCACTCCCCCTGCTTTTGCTTTCCATACGGACCGTGTTTTCTGCTGACACCGGTGCGTGATCGGCCAAAACTGCTCGGACTACAGAAACCAGAAGGCTTCCCACGCAGAGCGGAGTCTCTAAATAACAACAAAGTCGTTTTGGTCATCGCTGGTCTTTATCAAAGTTCAGATCTGATGATAAATAGACTCTGCTGTGTTCACTGTTCCTCTCTTTGTTCAGTCAGGATCGTTTAAATCAGGCACAGAGATCTTATTATTCAGATGATCTGCTGGAAAAGTTCTCATGCCTCAGCCTCTGAGGATTACTCAGCTGGAAGGGACTTTGTTTTCGGCTGTAATGAATGGATACCGTGTTGTAAAGCAAATGGACCGCAGCTGGGTACCGCGCTGGTTGCCATGTTGGCCGTTCCAGAGGTCGTCCTGGATTATCGTCCGTGTGTCACCAGGCTTTCATCCATCCCCGTATGAACGAGGGTGACATCATGAAAACTGAGGCTCTCATAAATTCACAATTCGCTCTGAAACAAGTGGAGGCTGTGGAGCCTGCCCGTGAGGCGTTCAGGGACCGTGGGGTTTGATTCTTTCAGCACACAGGGAGGTCTGAGCGAGTCTGAGTGTTTATGATGGGAAACAAAAGAAGAGGGTTTTCATCAGCGTCATTTTCTCTGTTTGGTTTTTTTTTATGTTAAAATCTGCAGCACAGTGTGAGATCCTCTGGATAAATGCTGCGTAGACAGTCAGCTAATGTGGACCAGCCAGACTTCAGCTGCTACAACATCATCATCATCACTATCATCATCACAATCACTATCATCATAACCACCATCACCATTATCATGAACTTAGACCTCATCATCATTTCCTTTAACATCATTATAATCATCATTATAATTACCATCATCGTCATCAATATCATCATAACAATCATTATCATTATCATTATTGCCTTCATCATCATTATCATCAACATCATCATCACTGTTATGTGCTGTGGACAGCCCACTGCTGTGCCCCTGCCAGACTCCAGCTGTTACAACCATATACAGTCTTATGGTCATCATCATCATTATCATACCTATGATAATCTACATTATTATCATCATTATCATCATCATTTTCATCCTCATCACAATCATCACCATCATCATCACTATAAACTTTGACATTATCATCATTTCCAATGTCCTCATCCCCATCATTGTCATCACTAATCATCACTATCACCTTCGTTATCATCATCATCATTGTCATCATTATCACATCATCACCATAATCATCACCATTATCACTATCACAAACTTTTACATCATCATCATCATAAACACAATCATCACTGTTATGTGCTGTAGAGAGCCCACTGCTGTTGACCTCCAGACTCCAGCTGCTACAACGTTATGCTGTATCATCATCATCATCCTCATCATCATCATCATCATCATCAATATTATCATCATAATTTTCATCTTCATAATCACGATCACCATCATCATTATCATAAACTTATCATTATTAACATCACTTATCGTCACTATCACCATTGTTATCATCATCATCACTTTCCTCATCGTCATCATCATCATTTTTATCCTCATCATCATTTTTATCCTCATCAGAATCAGCATCACTGTTACTATTATTACTGTTACTACTATTACGAACTTTACCATCATCATCATTTCCAACAACATCATCATAATTATCATCACTAACCATCACTATCACTATCACCATCATTATCATCATCATCATCATCATCATCATCATCTACATTATCATCATTATCATCATCACCACCATCATCATTGTCATATACTGTGGACAGACGGCTGCTGTGAACCTACAAGACCTTGGCCGCTACCACAATATGCAGTCTTATCATCATCATCATCATCATCATCATCATCATCATCATCATTATCATTATCATGAACTTTAACATCATCATCATTTAAATCAACATTATCATCATCATCACGTACCATCACGATCACTGTCACCATCATTATCATTAGCTCATCGTCGTCATCATCATCATCATCATCATCATCATTACTGTTATGTACTGTAGACAGCCCACTGCTGAGGACCTGCCAGACTCTGGCTGTTACAACCATATATAGTCTTATCATCATCATCATCATCATCATCATCATCATCATCATCATCATCTTTATCATCACTCTCATCACCATTACAGTCGTCATCATCATTACCATCACCATTGTCATCACTTTTATCATCATTATCCATCATGATTTCCCTCTATTCTTTTTTTCTGTCATTTAGCCTCCATCAGCATCTCTCCATCTCCCTCCATCTCTCTCCTCTTCTTGCTCTATGACTCTATCCCTCTCTTTTTCTCTTTCCTTTTTCCCTGAGCCTCTTTCTCTCTGTGTTTTTTGTAAAGCATATCTAGCGTTCATTGTTATTTGGAATAGAAGCGGCCTGATAGATTGTTGATCGGTTGATTGGTTGGTGTTAAGTGTGGATCCTAAAAACTTTGTTGTTTTTCTCTTGACGCTGGTTTGTGATAAATAATCAGAGTGAGTGCTCTGTTCCACTTCCTGCACCATCCCAGCTTGTTCTGTTGTTGACTGCTGCTGCTGTTGTTGTTGTTGTTGTTGTTGTTGTTGTTTGGAGGTGTCTGACCGATCGTCTGAACATGGATGGAGTAAGCTCTTCAGATTCCTCCACCTGTTCCTCAGCTCCACTGGAGAGGAAGTCTTTAAGTCCAGACCCTCTTTAAACCAGATCCCTGGACTCTGCTCACACGTTAACACAGATGATGAAGATGATCCTGCAGAGACGGCGCTCCGTGGGAACCTTCATCTTCATCAGTTTCAGTGTAGAAGTGAGAACACTTTGGCTCTGCTGTTTCTTCCTCTTTATTTGGTCGTAAACTGAATATTTTGGTGTTTTAAGACTTTTTACAAAACAAACAAGATGCTGTGAGAAAAAGTTTGTGAACATTTGAAGGAAAGCTTTATTGATTCTTGACGTAACGAGCGGTGAAATGCTAATCACCTGGGGCTGGTGTAAGCTTCCTGCGCTCGGTGCTGCAAAGGGAAATGTAAAATCTATTCTTGGAGGGCCGATTACTGACGTCAGCTGGAAATAATAAATATCAGGCTGATAGAAACGTGCCTCATTATCCGGCGTTGTTTCTTGAAGCCAGATGTGCTCTCAGACTTTCTCCGGTCCCCCGTGACGATCTGTTCTTGCTCCGCTTGTTGTTGTCACCGTCTTGTTGTTTGTCTGTCTACAAACATCTCTCTCTGTCTCTATGTGTGTCTCTGTCTCTCTCTTTCTGTGTCACAGCTGTGCACCGCCGCTGATGTCATCCATCTGGCAGCGGCCATGTTTTTGACAATGTTTACACGTTTCTGTGGCAACAAGCATCCCACATCTGCATCTTTTCCTCTGCAGCTCTGAGCGCGCTCTGTTCTGCTCTGGTTTCATCCTCGGCTCTCTGACTGTTTTAACTTTCATGTATCCCCCTCTTCCCCCGCTCAGAGGACTCTTTGTTGTCCTCTTTGTCTCCTCTGACCGAGATGATGTGTGAAGTTAGAGCGGGCCAATGAATGACTGACAGATGTGAGGGGAACATGAGGGAGTCATCAGCAGAAAGACACTTGGACCACAGTGTGAGACCTGTCCACCTGTGACCGCTCCGAGTCCCTGGAGACGACACAGACTCTGAGATTTGGGGCTGAAATTTCACAATTCTCCTGCTGCAGCGAGTTAGACAAACTAAACAGAAGGAAACAAAGGTAGGCGTTGGTTTCAAACATGTTTTCTAAACGGACCCTCACGGCGAGTTGTGTTAGCTTTAATCCAAAGTTTTAGAGGAGAATGACGGAGAAATAAATAGAGCAACACATGAAGACGGCTGATCATACGGAGAGACGGTTCAAGGACTAGTTAAAGAGGGGGTGTTGTGTTTTTTGTTTGTCTTATTTTGTCCTTCTGGTCCCCCCGTAGCTTCATATAGAATCTCCATTTACAGTATCTTTTATTTAGAAAACCCTTTTTTCAGCCTCTGTGTGAAACTCTCAATTTGAGTTGCTGTCTCTTTAAGGGAAACCCCCTTCCCTCTGATTGGCCAGCCCTCTTGAGGTGCCGCCCCTCCAACTTAAGCCTCAGGACAGGTCCCCAAATCACCGACCTGTACCGTCCCACTTTTTGGTCCCCTTCTGTTTGGGGTGCCAGACTAAACCGGTCCAACCCCAGAAGGCGGCGCTAGAAACACTGCAGCCTGTTGATTGGTGGAAAGAATCATCACTTCCTGTTTGACAGCGGTGACAAAGCTTGGTTGTTCTTCGTTACAGAGAGACACATGCCAATCACAAAGAAGACGAATTGCTGGATGTCTTCCGTCGTTGCTCTTTGTTTACTGTGTCATGTTTTTCTTCTTCGTTGGATTTATTAGCGGCGTACACTGTATCACACCCCTATGCCGTCACGCTATTATGTAGCTGATGTGGCTATCAGCATCCATACCGGATTACTGAAGGCCCATTCACGCCGAATGTTACATACGAATCTGGATCTGTATTCATTTCATCTATATTTTTGCGCGTTTTCATAAAGATTACAGATACGGACCAAACGAAGCAGTACCACTGGAAACCATAGGGGCAGTGTTGCTGTTACAACCCCAAACGTAGCTTTACTGAGACACAAAGAAGAAATAACAAAGGAGGAACTTTCGCAACGTATTTAACGGCCTCACCAACCACCGCCTCTGTTTTTGTCTTTTATGTTAGAGCTACATTAGCAACACCTCCCCACAGTCGCCATGTTTGTTTCTGAGTTTGTTGTTGTCATAAACTTTGACTCTTGGCTGCCCCCCCTGGTGGATGTGTTGGGTAACAGCAACGCCAACGTAAAGGACGTTTGAGAGCAGTGACGGTAAGTTTGTTGTTGTTTTTATGACATCCTCTGGTCAGTTCCACTCTTGCGAACACTTCCTGGTGCCGTTACCCTGGTCCAAACCATTCAGGGTTGTTACAGAGGCCTAATCCCTTGATGATGTCACCGTGGGAACCTCTTCAGGTCTGTTTCGGTGAAACTACAGTTCACGATAAGTGAGTCTGTGGGAAAACACGTCTGAGAGGACGCCAGGGCATGTGCGGTGAGGTGATGCAACGGTTCAGAGTGGATTGTGACTGATCTAGAAAGTGTTTCCTTTGTTCAGATTCCCACTTTCTCTTTCTTTAAACGACTCTCATAAATACCAACACAATTAGTCATTTTGTAGGTTTCTGAGGCTCCCGCTGCAGATTGATATCACATGTTAGAGAACGGACCGTCATGGTGAAAAGTGAAGCAGAGGTTAGAGATGTTCGGAGCCAGGTCATCAAGAAGAAGGACCAATGATCGTCATGTCCCTGCCTGGACATCCAGAGCTCTGTTCATTCCCTCACTGGTTTGAGTCACACACATCAACAGATCCACAGTCCATACTGAATCAGGCGACTGAAACAAAAAGACGTGGGTGCAGATTTTCCTGAATCTGTAAACTGATCAATACACTGTTAAAAAAAACAGCACGAGATCTTCAGGAGATCAGCACGAGACTTGCTGAAATGATGACATCATCACATGAGGATCTCCTGACTGGTTGGAGTTGGAGGGGTGGAGCTTTAAGTACCAAAGTCTGCCCATTGCTCCACCCCCATTGCTCCTCCCCTGACAGGCCTCCAGAGGGCGGTCTCTGTCTCTTTTACAGGACAGCAGCTAAAACAAAGTGTGTCAGATGGAGGCTGGATTTACGGTTTATGTAAATCGTGTAGAGGAGGTGGCACCAGAACGACAGAATAAATATTGAAAAAAACAACACAAACAAAAACTTACTGACATAAATGTGAGTATAAATAAGATTTAAAGAAATGATGTTTCTGAAAAATAAACCAAGTTTTACTCCAGATTAAAAAGCTAAGGGTTTTTAGTTTTCTCTACAAACACTCAGAGAGTTCCGGAATGTAGTGACATCATCAGGGCAGAATGTAGTGACATCACAAAGACAGAAAGCTCTCTGTGCTTGATGTGGAACATTCTAGAACCTCATTGATGGAACTGCAGCACTAGCTAGCTCTGTTTGATATGTGTTTGGTCCAGTGAGAGAGTCATGTGCCGCTCTGTTTTTACCTGAAACTTTTATAAAAGGACAAAAACATGAAGTCAGAAGTTTTTTGACGGGACTAAACTTTAAAGTATGATTAACCTGAAAAAAGATGGAGTCACAACTTTAAACACCAAAACACGGTACTCAGGCTGGCTAGTGTTAGCAAATTAGCTTCAAATACCCAAACATCATTACGCCACTGTGGTGGTGATGTATGTATACAGCCTGTTCTTAAAGAGACAGGGAGCCAGAGCAGAGTTTGATGGCTGAAATAAGGCTTTTACTAAACACCAGGAAGAGAAAAAAAAGATCTTACTGAGCTGGAAATCATTTAACGACACTATGGGGGCCCCAGAGGGACAGAATAAAGTTAAAAAAATAAAAATAAAAAAGCACAGTACCCCCTCTTTAAAGGATATTTGTAGAAGGTGGGGTTGTGTTAGCGTGTTTTGAGAAACAGAAACACTCAGACTCCTGCTGTGCTGACCTTCATCAGTGATGAAGAGTGGCAGATCATCATCAGACGCTCGGGGCTGTAATATTTCCATCATAACAGCAAACAGGAGTGAGCCTGTTAGTCACTCGGTGTGAGCGGCTAATCTCTGCCTGTTGCTATGTTCACTTCATGTTTGTGAGTCACCAGCTGAAGCTGTTTGTGTTGCTAACCCTGTCTCCAGCGACACACCCTCTCTGACCGCTCAGCCGCTCCTGAGAGGGATTAAAACCAGTGTGAGGAGCAGATCTCGGAAATGCAACACATCTTCAGACAGAGAGGATGAAGTGTTAGTGTCGTCCTTAAAGACTAACACACAGGGGAACAGTCGGCCTTTAGCATGCCTGAATAAAACTGTCATTTTCAGATTGACGGACGTTTAACAGGCTCATTTTACAGGACAAGTCCCAGACTGACTAACCTCAAGTTTTACAGCCCTGGGAGGATAACTAGATCTACAAAAAGACTAATCTGAAGAAAATACAGATTTTAATTTCTGTGTGGATGGATCCATTAAACGTGCTTAATATATATGCTCGGTATGTGGACAGTTATTAGCAAAAAACAAACAAACTAAAAGTAGCTGATTGATATTTTCAAAATATGTTATCAAATTCAAGTATTCTTTTAGATTTTTTTTTTTTTTTTGCAATTATTTGAGACATCAGAATTTTTTTGAATTTTTGCAAATAATTTAATTTCATTTTTTGACACTTTTTTTTTTTTTACAAAGCTTTGATATCCTTTTTAAAAAAAACTTTTGCAAATTTGGCAAATTTTGATTTTTTTTTTCAAATTTTTCGAAATTTCTATTTTTTTTCAAACTTCAACAAATTTTTGAATCCGTTTTTTTCAATCTTGGAAATATTAAGAATTTCGTTGTTTTTTTTTCTATTTTTAAAGACAATCTGAAATTTAAAAAATCTGCTAAATTTATTAAAAAAAATATTTTTAGTGGACATGAATTAAATTTCCTTTATAAAAAATATTTGCAGATTTCTGAAATGTCTTTTTTTACCCAAAATGTTTGTTAATTTTTGAATTACCATCATTTTTGAAAATCTTTGAAATTATTAAATTGTTTGAAATTGTTGCAGGTTTATATACAATTAAGAAACTAAGACATCACATGTTCAATTTTATAAATTTAAAAGAGTTGAGGTAGAATGGCTTCTATGATTTGAAATAAACACCAGGTGCTTCCATCCATTTACCCAATCCATCAAACATTAATTCTCCATGGATGTGCTGTAAAACCCGTCGATGGACCTGATGTCCATCTACGGGCAAGTACATCAGCGAGATTATCAAGCTAACAACTTCCTTTAACGCTAAAGTTAGGCACACAACAGCTCGAGGAGACTCCAGAGTTGGCTCTGGTTTCCTGTAACTATCCCCATTCACCCCGAATCCAACTTCCCAATGAAAACAGACACTAAAAAGAGTCAGAGATCATGGCCAGAAAGCTCATCTTCTCTTCTTTCAGGACCCTTTTGAATTTTTTCTCTTGCACATATAGTTGAAGAGTTACGGTAATGAGAACAGCTTGGATCAAGTATTTCCTGTGATTGGAGCGTCGTTGCAGGTGGATCTCTATGCAGTACCGTAACAATTCAGATATCACAGTTTGATTTTTCTTGCTTGTCCAAATAGTTGAAGAGTTACGGTAATTTAACCAGCACTTGGAAAACGAGAACGCTGGTGCTTCGATAACTTTTAAAGACTTAAAATCATTTTGTCTGTTAGGGAAGCTCTCAGGCTTCTGCAGTGTCTCTTCACTTACTGTGAAATAAATGTTTTTACATTTTTAAGCACTTTGTAAAATTTTCTGGGTTTTTTTTTTTTGAAGCTACACAATCTCTGCCGACGAAACGTTATCCAAAGTTTTTCATGAAAGTGACGACATCAAACGTCTGAATTTATTTTATCCTTTGCCATAATAAACCTTCAAAAGGTTTCATGAAAAATATCCAAATGTCCTGTTTTCATTGGCAAAACATGTCAGGGCGCTGGGGATCTGGTTCTAAGAGCCCTTTTTAAATTACCGTAATTTCTCTAATATTTGGGTAAGAGAGGAAGATTCAAACTGAGACAAGCTTTCTGGTGGTCTCAGGGGTATTACGGTACTGCGTAAAAATACACATACAACAACGCTCCAATCACAGGCAATGATTGATGCAAGCTGTTCTCATTACCGTAACTCTTCAACTATTTGGGCAAGAGAAAAAAAAATCAGCCCCTGAAAGAAGAGAGGATGAGCGTGACTGCCATGATTTCTGACCCTTTAAGAGCAAGAGAACGAAAAATGTCCAGGTGGTCTGGAGGGTATTTGGGTGATGAAGGGTTAAACCTCGTCAGTTTAGGTTTTAACCTTCGTCAGACGAGGATCTACAGGTTGTTCTGTTCTCTCCTCAGATTGTTGAGGTCGTCTGAGGTGACGCTGAATCTGCAGAGCTCATCGACTTGTTTTCAGAGGATCCCTGTGGATCTCCAGTAAATTTCAGGGACAGGTTTCAGTCTCAGAGTCCAGCTGTCAGAGCGGCTCAACACGACTTGGCGGATGAAGATCGTGACCGCTCTCCTGAACGCTGGGACAGGTAGGGAGGACTCTGATGGAAACTGAAGGTCATGGTGATACGGAGCAGAGTCTGTCAACAGAAACATCTGCTACCTGGATTATTCATCGGTGTGTGTTTGCTGCAGGGTGTGTGAACAGGAGCATAAATCAGAATTATTAAACTACATTAAACTCTCACCACACCGGGATAAAAACACACGTTCAGATCTTTGATCTGAGAATCTAAAGAGTCAAAGAGAGTCTGTTGTTTTTCTGTCTCTGGTGGTTTGTTCATGAGGCTCTAAAACAAAAAGGTGAACACTTTCTTACCTTACTGGTGAAGGTGATGTAGTAGGTCTCATACCGGACTGGAGGAGGATCCCAGATCAGAGTGACGGAGGTTTCCGTGACGTCCCGGGTCCTGAGCTGAGGAACTCCTGACATGACTGGAGAAGAGACAGAGACTCTGTTTACATTCATCCCAATCATCTTAATTAACCCTTAAAGACCCACCGCATCAAGTCTGTCAGATCATTTTTTCACATTTTTACACACTCCAGGGTTAGTTTTACTTATTTATTTGTTCTTGCATAAAACTTTTGCTTTATACAACCTTAGATTCCAAACTTTAATAAAGTGTGTAGATCACTAACACAGATCACTAACCACTATACGACTTATGCCCAGGCTAACTGAATCACTTGCTAAAAAAGTGCAATAAACCATGAAAAGTTAATTTTACCCTTATTTTTCTAAATGTAGAAATGTAACGGCTGTTTCCCTTAAAAATGTAAAAGCTAAAAACATTATCGTGTGTATTCAACCAGGGAGGGGATGTGAACATCCATGGTCTGGATTTCTGAGGCACTTTGGTGGAAGGAAACAGCGCTCAAGGAAATGTTGAAAACGCAGAATGAAAGTATAAATCTTCAAATTTTACATCCAAAAATAAGGGTTTTTCTGTCTTATCTGGTTTCAAATCTACTGCCAATCGAAATTTGATACGTAAATTGTTGAGCCGGCGCCGTGCTGGGCTCTGTAGGGTTAAAGCTCAAACAAAGCCGTCACCTTGGATGTCTTTAGGGTCTATCTAGAAACTAAATTTAGATCATTATCATGTTGAATTTGAACTTTTACTTAACCAAAATGAAAATCGACTCTTTATTCCTTAACTCACATGTAAAAAGTTTCAGTTTCAATCCATGATGTCTTAAAACCCGGGACTGAAAAATCAGGTTTGCTTACTCCTCCACACAGACATAGATGATGTAATAAACTGCTAAACTGAAATTGACAAAAATCTAAATTTTGTGAACTGAAATTGAATTTCATAAATTTTGAATTTAAGGAGTTTCAAAGCATGAATTTAATTTCAGATCAGTGTTTTCAAACTCAAGATAATCATGTTCAGATTCTAGAGGCACAAATCTCAGCCTGTAAAATTTGTTTAAAAAATAAAAAATAAATAAAAATCCATGCTTCGTGCAGTTTCTGTACTAGTAGCTGCAGTTCCTCAAGTGTCCACTTGGGGCTGGCTCCGATTGTAAAGAAATCCTTCATTGACCTTCATAATAAATTGCCAATTTTAACCATAGACTGTTGAAAAAAAATTGACATCCGCTTGCTCGGCTTGAAGTGAGGTCGCCACAAAAACTGCTCCCCCTGGTGGCTGGCTGCAGTATAGGTTTAAAACTCCATCTCCCCAGTCATTCCAGATGGGCTGTGGTCAAACTTTAAAAAATTAATACACCTGGTAGAAATGTTTCTCACGTCTGATTGTTGTGGTGATTTGAAGATATCATTTGGCTGTCTTGTATCCAAGTCCTCTTTGTTCTGAAAAGTTTGTTTTCATTAGTTATAAGAGGTTAAAAACGAGGTTTTACAGCACGTTTAACGATGATTGACAGCTGACGTTCTCGTGTATTTTTTTCGGGGATTGTAAAATATGTCAGCAGGTAGAGTCAGGAAGTGATCAGACTCTCAAAAGAAAGAAATTATTATTATTTTTGTCACCCAGCTCCACTCAGATTCTCCCACAATCCCTCACAGTCTCCAAACAGCTACAATGTCTGCTCCTGTGATGGAGGAATTTTGGCTTCAAAACCGTACAATGATAAATGGCGGAGCCACACTGCCCACTCTATATACAGACTATGATTTCAACACACAGACCATGTAGTAACTGGACATAGTCTCTGTGATGTCACTCATCTGGTTCTAGAACAGAGTTTTAAAGCAAACTGTCGACAGCGGCCATGTTGGAAAGGGGACGGATTTTGAAACTTCAACAGCAAAAACTTAAATCTTATCAAGTGTTTTTGTCTTATTTTCAGTAGAAAACATCTTTTTAGACTCAACATGAGCCACATTCACCTGAATTTAAAAAATCTGCCAATGGAAAAAAAAAATTTACTTGTTATAGCAATTCAGACCTCACTTTTGTCTTAAGATAACTTGAAATAAAACATTTTTCTGGAGTGGTCTTCATTGTTCAGTTGACTAAATGAGTGCTGTTAATTATTTATAACTGGAGAACAGCTGACACTCTCAGGTTTCTCTCATTTCTTTCAAATAAAACCAACAAAACAAAGTCTTCTTCATCACAGCTCAACAGAAACCAGAGAAACCAGATCAACAAACTGTTTTTGTTTAGCTCCAGTTTTATCCTCGCTGCAGCGTCATGAGAATCTTTCTATAAAACCTGTCGTTTCCTCGCTCCTTCTCTGGGATAAAGTTAACGTGTTGTTCTCACCCACACGTGTGAGCCGCTCTGACTTCCTCCTCACATTCACGGTGTCGATGCGTGAAACTTAGGGAAAACTCGACGTCAGGCTCTCGCTGACCCACTGAGCCGTGGATCCTTCAAAGTTTACGAGGAGCTCGTGAACTAAAACCAAACAGGGAGTCATTATGAGCTCCTCCGTGACGCTGCACATCAGCTGAGCGTGAGCGCCAGGCCGGGGCTGAGCTGGCAGCGGCGGCCAGAGACACATGTTTCAGTTTGTCCTTTATTAGCAGCACTTTGTGCAGAGGAGTGAATTACGGGGAGTAAAGATGGAGCGAGATGGAAAATCTGAACGATTACACAAAAACGTGAAGTGGACAAGCAATTATTTCACACTTTACTCACCAGTTTGACGACGCAGAGAGCTTAAAGTTGGAGTTCAGTTTCCTGAGGCTACTTTTTAGGAAATGGAAAGACGCCTCGAGAAGAAATCAGAAAGAGCTGGAATTAACTTTCTAATTTTCTGCTCCTGCAGTTTTTCGACCTGACTGATGGAAGAAATATTCCTCATTTTTCTCCAGTTTTCTCGTCTTCAATCATGAAACTGGACGGACCCTTAATGACAAAAACACGCCGTCTGTCAGAGCCGGATCAGTTTCAAGCAGCGGATCAGGAGGAACCGTGTGTGACCAGCAACCGACCGCTTGATTGAGAGTGATGTCAAACGCCGACGCATCCCTCGCTACATCCTGGTTGGATGTGCACATCTGTCGAGAAGACTTCCCAGGTGAAGCGTCCAGGACGTAGTCACAAGACGTATCGGAAAGTTTTGAAGGAGCAGTCAGTGAGCTGAAGTTACTCATTTCAATAAACTTAACCCAGGGGTGGCCAACCAGTCAGAGATTGTGATAGATAGATAGATAGATAGATAGATAGATAGATAGATAGATAGATAGATAGATAGATAGATAGATAGATAGATAGATAGATAGATAGATAGATAGATAGATAGATAGATAGAGATATGAACACATGAGAGACTGAGAGGAACACATGTAGAGAAGAGAAACCGAAACTTAAGTATCAATCTCATCACCCAAGTATTGATCAACACTGATCCCAACGTAGGCATCAATATATCAATATTTTCGATTGTCCGGCACACCACTACTCAAAACAATATATAGATCTATGTGTATATTTTTTTAGGAATGGATCAAAGAGCCGCACAACAAAAGGCGAAGAGCCACAGGTTGGCCACCCCTGACTTATCCTTTGTTCACGTTTCGTGTCATGTGAAGCTGAAAATTAGTCTCAAAGATTAAACATCTTAAACTGGGTCTTGTCACAAACTTAATATCTGCAGGTTCAAAACCAGAAAACCGTGTTACAGCCTCTGTTAGACCTCATCTAATTGATCCACCTCGAGCAAATTTGACGGCATCGTCTGCATAAAGCTTGGTTTATGCTTGACACATCTGCGCGGCTCTGTGCGGACAAATGACATCACATTGGCGCCCTTTAAGCAGAAAAAGCACAATTCCCAAAATTTCTTACGTCTGCGCAGAGATGAGTGAATGAACTGGAGCCCCTAGTGTCCAAAGTACAATAAATACTGGCGCCGCCCTGTTGGCTATGGCTGCCTTTTGCAGCAGCTCTCTCTTCTTTGTCCGTTTCTTGTAATTTTTTCGTCTCTTTTTCGTCATCTTTGTATTTGGAGTAGATCATAACTTTGTATGGCTCATTTGTTGGTCATGGACACCAAACTTTTTGTGTCTTCAGTGATATTTTTACTACTTTTTCCCCTGTGTTTGTCTGGAGATCCTACATGTAACCATGGCTGCATTGTTTACATGTGAAATCAGCTGTTAGCAGCCTGTAGCATGTCAATGCTAACTGGTGCTAGGCCTGATGTTTCCCCACAAGGTGAGGAGAAGGAGGTGAGGACGACGTGCTGGTTCTCAGGTGTGAGCTAAGAAGTGATGACATGGACCTGTCCTTCCATCCATCGTTATTGGGAACGTAAGATCTATCTCCAATAAGATGGACGAGCTAGCTGTGCTAACCCAGCAACAGACGGAACACCATCTGTTTTCTTATGAAGCTTTTTACACTTTCTATACACTTTCTGACTTTGGTTTTCTTGATTGCTGCTGTGACTTCAAATTTCGTTTACTTGTTACAATGACAATAAAGTTCTATTCTATTCTATATCTCAGATATCGTTTGCGGTACACCGCCCTCTGCTGTTTGGGAATAAGAGACTCCTCACCTCTCGTAGTTGTTTGTCTCGTGTGTGTGTGGAAAACATGACTCAGCCTTGAAGCTGAATCTAGACTTGGAAAGTTGTATTCAAGTCATTTCTTAACAGACCAAAAAGCAAAGGGCCGAGGATGGATCCTTGAGGAACACCACAGACAGGATTAAATCTGGATTAAAGGAGTCAGGACTTGGTAAACACAGAGTCACTGAAGCTTAACCATCTAAATCTAAAAAGGTTAACTCCTTTTGAGTTTCTTTCAAGGATGTAAACCTGCACCAACCCTGTCAGTGCTAGCTCTGCAAGTGGTAGCTACCACTTTCAGGAAATTAAAAAAGTTTCAGGTCCAAAACAGATGGAGATGTCTGTGAATGCAGACTGTTTAAGAGAAAAACGTTCAACAAAAGAAAGAAAGAGGAGACGTTAAAAGGTCTGAATGAGCAAAGAGACTCGCAGATAAACCAGACTCTGAGCTTTCTCCCCTGTTTTCTTTCCCTTCCTCTCACACGGAGCCTCAGATAGTGATCCGTCCCTCCTTCCTTTGACCAGAGGTCGACCAGATTAGGAAAACACTTAACACTCCCACATGTGTCTGAGCTGCTTCACCCCCAGGCCGCACGCAGCAGTCTGAGCGTTTTTTACAGGAAGCAGATCTTTAATGAAACAGTTCCTTCACAGCTTTAACACATGAGCTAACACGCTAACGTAGCCTGGCAACCATACAAACAGCTCAGAGTGTGAAGAAGCACGCAGAGGGGCCCGCTGTGGAAGTAATGATGCATTAAATCATGGAAGTGAATAAAAACGTCTGTCAGGAGCGAGATGATGAAGATGGAAACGCTCGCTTCACTTTCTCAAAGTCTGCAAACATTTAACACCTGCGTCCTCCCAGTGACTAACTGTCTGCTCTGGAGTGTCGGATCATTTGGTAATTACGTGAAAATGTATTAAAGTCAGACATCTGGGATGAACACATCCTCTCAGAGCGGCTTCTCCAGACCTGGGAAAGAAAGCTGCAGTGACAGAGGAGAGGGGAGTGCTTGTGGGTAATGGGAAGATGATTTAAACGCTTTTACAGCTTCGTGCCAAAAGATAATTCTCATGCAGACTCTAATTATGAAGCTGATTTTAATTAAAGGACACGTATTGACAGACTGTGTTTACGGATAAATACTTCCCAGGTCATCCAGAGGTGGAGTTTTTGCCCTGACTACTGAAAAGTTTTTGCGTGGATTTCCATATAAATACTGCAGCATGTGTCTTTTATATTTAAATGAAGTTAAAATGTTTTGCTAGTTTGGCCCCAAGTTAAAAATCAACACCCCTCTTGAACACTGACAGTTAACAGAGCACAGTGACGAGGGTTGGATATCGAGAACTGGTCCTGTTTCGGAAGCGTGAACAAATTCACAAGACTCGGTTCCTCTTCTTGGTTCCTGACAGTGACGTACATTTTTCAGGGATTAAACTTCAGAGAGGATCCTGTGGCAAACATAAAGTTTTTCTGATCTGACAAGACCTGAGGTGTTGTGTTAACCCCTCAAAGCCTGCTGTCGCTAATTTGTCTGATAGTGCTTTGATCCAGACTGCTGACGAAAAAGTGTATGCATTCCCCGACTGCTGGTTTTTGCATAGTTAACACTAACTGGGAACCTTTCTCAAGCTCTGGTTTCTCTTAGGACTGGTCGGAGGGCGATCAAGAAGTGGTTTATGGAAGCGTGCATCGTGGGTAGCAAATTGAATAGCTGGGGCTGCAAATTTTATGTAATTATCTTGTATTATTATTTTATGTTTTATTATATGTTATATGTTGTGTTTTGTGCTACAGACAAATTAACAATCTCTAGCATCAGCTTAAAAGTAGAAACACAAATAACTTTTTTTTAATATCGTTGTTAACGAATGTCAGCAAAGATAGTCAAAAGAAAATAATCATGGCAGACTACAACAACCTGGAGATACACCCAACGTGGGTTCCTTCCGTTGTCCCACTCGGACAAGACGGGACAGATCAAGTCCATCTGGTCCACATCTAGACGGCCTTTTCGGAACACCGGCCGGACTGTTGACTCCAGCGTCTTAGTCAAGCTTGCTAACCCGGCTAACACTCCAGGTAACCATGGCAACGCCAGCGTTTGCTTAACATCCGCTTGCTCACGGGTAAAGGACATCTTGTTCAGAACAAATTCTTGCTTCACACATTCAAAGCCATCCACAACCTCGCCCCCCTGTACCTTTCAGCCCTTATTGGCATCTCTGTACCTGCCCGTACCCTTCGTTCCTCTTCTTCTATCCACCTCTCTGTCCCCTCTGTGCGCCTCAGCACCATGGGGGCTGCTCAGCTCCCCGATCATGGAAATCACTCCTCCCTGACCTCCTCAACTGTTCAAACTTGCATACTCCTTCTGATAATTTGCACTGTCTTTGTATTGTTTGTCTCTTTTCTTGCTTTTTACGCCTGCTTTTAATTTACTTTTATAGATACTTCATGTGCTCTTTGTTGTGACTCATGTAAGGTGACCTTGAGTGCTATGAAAGGCGCCCTGAAATAAAATGTATAATTGTTATTATTAACAAGCATTCTGGATCTGGCTAAGCTCTGTTTGAAATGATATCAGCACTACATGACAGGAAGCACGTCCATTGTCTGCTCTAT
Source organism: Halichoeres trimaculatus (assembly GCF_033239565.1). Classification (NCBI taxonomy): domain Eukaryota; kingdom Metazoa; phylum Chordata; class Actinopteri; order Labriformes; family Labridae; genus Halichoeres; species Halichoeres trimaculatus. Next base: position 1,246,492 of record NW_027437192.1, read on the forward strand.
TGCTGTTTGGCTGCATCCCTGCTCCGGCAGGTCGCAGCAGATACTCAACCACCGGATGCCAGAGTGTGTCGTGTCAATTCACAACAAAATGTGTCCAAACCAGATGGTTTTATCTTGACTTCAACAACAAACAGATATAATGAGCAGAGCCAGACCAGGATCAACAGGTTTGAGGTTTAACAATCCAACATGAACCAGGAGAGGATCTGGGAACTCCTTGGTCTGTGACTCCGGCTGTCTGGAGACCCTGATACGAGCCGGACTGAACACACAGTTGGTGTGATTTCCCTTCATCTATCTTAATAAAAAATAAAGGAAAAATGTTTTTCACATCTCAAAGTTCACATGAAAAGTCTGAATGGCCTGGCCATAATGACGGCAATGAGCAAAACAAGAAGCAAAGTTTGGCTTTCAGTGCCTCTCAAAAAATGATGACATTGAAATCAGGAACCGATAAACAGAACCAGAATCCTGGCATGACTGCGGGGCAAGCCTCGAGAAGTTTTAGAGCTTCAATGGCGACGATATGGCGTACCACCTTTTTTTTTTTTACAATTGTTGGTGCAGATTTCAGGAATAGACAAGGGGACCCAGGCTACAGCCTTGTGGAACACCAAAATTAGTCATTGCACTACCAACACTTCAGGTACCGTTTTGAATGATAAATCTTTAAATCGATGTGTTCTTGGTACCAAACAGACCGAATTGGGACGTCAACATCAACATTTCCAGGTGTTAAACCGATCCAGAAACCCTAATCAGGACATGAACTGTGACCGCTGTGGTGTATTTGCTGGATTTGTTGGGTCTGACTCACCTGTGTCACAGTTGGGTCCGGTCATTCCCTCTTCGCACTGGCTGCAGTCCGGTCCAGTTAACCCACGTCGGCAGACACACCGTCCTTTCACACACCGTCCCTTGTTGTTGCAGTTATTCGGACAGCCTTTGGCGGCGCAGTCCGGACTAGCGAAGCCCACGTCGCAGACGCATTTCCCGTTCACACATTTGCCGCGGTTGCTGCAGTTATTGGGACAGGCTTTCTCAGAGCAGTCGTCACCGGTGAATCCATCATCACAGACGCACCTGCCGTTCACGCAGCGCCCCCTGTTGTTGCAGTTCCCAGGGCAGGCATCCTCAGAGCAGTCCTCACCCGCAAATCCCTCATCACAGACGCACTGCCCGTTCACACAGCGCCCCCTGTTGTTGCAGTTCCCAGGGCAGGCATCTTCAGAGCAGTCCTCTCCTGTGTATCCAACGTCACAGACACACCTGCCGTTGATGCAGCGCCCCCTGTTGTTGCAGTTTCCAGGGCAGGCGTCCTCAGAGCAGTCTTCACCCGTGAATCCAGCGTCACAGACACATTGTCCGTTGACACAGCGCCCCCTGTTGTTGCAGTTCCCAGGGCAGGCATCCTCAGAGCAGTCGTCACCTGTGGATTCACTGTAACAAACACACCTGCCGTTGATGCAGCGCCCCCTGTTGTTGCAGTTTCCTGGACATGCAGTCTTAGAGCAGTCTTCACCTGTGAACCCGACGTCACACTGACACACTCCGTTCACACAGCGCCCCCTGTCGTAGCAGTCATTCGGGCAGACTATTTCTGAGCAATCCGGTCCTCCGTATCCCTCATCGCAGACACACTCCCCGTCCACACAGCGCCCCCTGTTGTTGCAGTTCCCAGGACAGCTGGTCTGAGAGCAGTCAGGGCCGGAGAAACCGCTGTCACACACACATCTCCCGTTCACACACCTCCCGTGGTTGTTGCAGTTGCCTGGACAGCCCCTCTTAGAGCAATCTGGTCCAGCAGATCCAGGGTTGCACACACACCGCCCGTTGACACAGCGCCCCCTGTTGTTGCAGTTTCCAGGACACGCTTCATCAGAGCAGTCTTTCCCGGTGAACCCGGCGTCACAGACACACTGCCCGTTCACACAGCGCCCCCTGTTGTTGCAGTTGTCCGGGCAGCCTCTGTCTGAGCATTCAGGACCCGTGAAACCAGGATCACACTGACACTGTCCGTTCACACAGCGCCCCCTGTTGTTGCAGTTCCCGGGACACTCGGACTCGCTGCAGTCTGGCCCGCTGAAACCGGAGAAGCAGACACACTTGCCGTCGACGCACCGCCCCTGGTCGCTGCACTCGTTGGGACACTCGCCGGCCCCTGGTTTGATGGAGCATCCTGGACCTGGAGGGGAGGACACAGACCGGGTTAACGGACCAGAAGGAGGGGGTACATAGACCAAACCATGCAATGACTGAGCCAAACAGGCGCCCCCTGGTGGTCTTTTTGATGAAACAAATCTGGGTTCATGCATCCTGCTGTTTTGAACATCTCTGGCCCCTGGAGAGCTTTTTTTTGCATCGTCTGTCGGTTTTTACAGACTCCTCCCTGGCTAAAAGTGTCCGTCTCGTGTTTTCCTTCCTGTCACATCTGTTCGGCACCAGATGCAGAGAAAAGACGCAGATTAACTCACTGGAATAAAAGAGATCATGTTAGTGATCAAAGGTAATTTCCAACAGATTTAGACGTTTCTCTGCGGCATGTGGCGCCGCTCCTTTAGGTTAGAAAGAAACAAACAGAGAGAGCATGTGGGTACCATGACCACGACGTTTGACAGAGCGCCTGAAGACGTACACGTTCCTCACCCAGAAATGTTCAAGGTTGCTACGTTATCCGCCTCATCACGCAGAGGTAGGAGCTTCAGGTTGCTGGTTCCCTTCCAGCGTCCTGTTTTTGTGTTTGTGTGGTTGTGATGTTGGGGGCGGAGGTCTGATCCTCTCTAATGAGTCTGCTAATTATCCTGAGGGTGGAGGAGGGGGGCTACAAAGGACTGGGAGGAGGTCTGGTCTGAGATCACACTGGGCAGAGAGCTTGGGACTCACACACACACACACACACACACACACACACACGGACAGAGCGCGGGGTTAGCTCACACGTTGAGCTCTGCCAGTGAAAAACGTGACCTGTTCAGACATAAATCAGATCTCGCTCTGAGCTCAGATTAAGTCTAATTTTATGATTGGGGGGTGAACTCCAGGATGATAAATCTCAAACTGTTTACAAAGTCCTGGTCCTGGTCCAGGGGAGTGCCTCAGACCTGACATGGTGAAAAACGCTGGAGCAGCTGCAGAGTTATCTTTGGGGACGATGACTCCGGACCAAACCGTGTCCACACAGACTTCATGTTTTTATCCCTGACAGGTTTCGAGCGGTTTCCAAACCCTTCACAAAATCACGGCACGAATCCCTGCAGAGACGGCTTCACGTGAGGAGTACAAAGACGGTTTTTGGGAGCCTGAATCAGCCGTCATGTTGATGTTTTTATACTTTTAGGAAGTCTCAGGTTTACAAACTGAAGCCTACTTAATCACCCTGACTTTAATGAAGATTTATTGTGTTTTTCTAACCGGATGTTTGACAGTTACACTGTTATCAGTGATATTAAGTGTGTTGACAGTGTGTTGATGTTTTTGGGGCTTTTCTGTTTTTATTCAGAGAGGACAGGACAGAGGATGGAGCAGGAAACAGGACCAGAGAGAGGAGTGATGGGAGCTAACGGTGCATCAGCTCCCCAACAGCAGGGGGCGGTGTATCGCAAACGCACGTCTACCACAGTTTTTAAGTGGAGGAGAAGAAGCCGTTCACACTGTTTGCATTTTATTTTTTATTTTTTTTGTGGACGCAATTTCATGCCAGAAATCGTTCATCACGGTTATCGCAGTGATTTCCGTTTCATGGATCGTAGAAACGCTACGATTTCTTTTTTTTTTTTTATACTTTTTATTTTCATCATATCACAACTTTCATTGCCCTTTTTAAGAGACCACTGTAAAGATGTCAGCCATTTTTATACATATATAATGTGTGCATCACTCTGTGATAGTGACATTTAATGTGTTCAGAAAAATGAATAATAACAATATTTAGCGTCCAAGTTTAAAGTGCTACCATATTTAAGATTCTCCATAAACAATTAAATGTATACAAAAAAAAAAATTGATTTATGAAAATCTGACTACTGTATTTTCTCAAATTTTCACACCTCCTGAACATTATGACAAAAAGATAAAAAAAAAATTAAAAAATTAAATAAATAAATAAATTAGAAATAAATAAATTAATTAATTAATTTATAAAAAATAAATAAATAAATAAATAATAGTAATAAAAATACAGGACATTGCTGGGATATCTGGTTGGTTTTTGGAGACTTGGAGCTCCTAACAACCATAAACTGTAAAATAAAATTTTTTAAAAATGGACGTCATCTTGCTCAGCTTGAAGTGAGGTCTCCACAAAAACTGCTCCCCCTGGTGGCTGGCTGCAGTATAGGTTAAAAAAATCCATCTCCCCAGTCATTCCAGATGGGCTGTGGTCAAACTTTAAAAAATTAATCCACCTGGTAGAAATGTTTCTCACGTCTGATTGTTGTGGTGATTTGAAGATATTATTTGGTTGTCTTGTATCCAAGTCCTCTTTTTTCTGAAAAGTTTTGTTTTCATTAGTTATACGAGGTTAAAAACGAGGTTGTATGTAACGTTTAACGATGATTGACAGCTGACGTTCTCGTGTATTTTTTTCAGGGATTGCAAAATATGTCAGAGGTAGAGTCAGGAAGTGATTAGACTCTCGAGAGAAGAAAAAATATATTATTTTTGTCTCCCAGCTCCACTCAGATTCTCCCAGAATCCCTCATCGTCTCTACCGCACAGACTCTGGCTGCTATTGGCTGCGCCTGTGACGGGGAAACCGTAAAAGGCGGAGCCACGCTGTCCACTCTATATACAGTCTATGGTCCCCTACTGTCTCACATCTGTTGTGTTATTTAGGGTCAACATGACCAACATGTGTAAATAAAGCTTTTTAACCTCTCAGAGTGTTTGAAGGTTTGAGTTTTGCTCGTTATGAAAACACCCTCTGGATCCAGGTCTTTCTCTAACGTCGGCCAGTTTCAACAGGAAACTCCACCTTTACATATTTCATGACCAACAAGAATCAAAATAATGAATCTAAAAAAGCAGATTGGTCATTTTTTCCAGGCCTGTCCGGTCCTCTGTGTGTTTGTCTCTGGTGTTGTTGTTTCTTGTTTGTCAGCGCTCTGGTTTGTGTTTGTCTATGTCCACAGGAAAACAAAGGGAGGACGGAGGACGGAGAGAAGGAGCTGGCAGAGGAGTGAAACTCTGCTCTTCATAAAAATATAATTGTATAAAAATCAACATATTTGATGGCTTTGTCATTGGTGGGCTTAGCTCTGTGTGTGTGTGTGTGTGTGTGTGTGTGTGTGTGTGTGTGTGTGTGTGTGTGTGTGAGGGATGAGTCAGTGAGCTACAGGCCGATCAGTGAAGTAATATAAACTTGGCTAAAACAAACACACACACACACACGTGATCAGGCAGATCATCAATACGTGAGTGAGTTTCAAGCTTGGATGGAGAAAAGGAGCCACTGAGGAGCAGTTTATTGTTCTTACTGTTGTTATTAATATGAGCGAACTTTTCTGAGTCACTTCCTGATCCTGGTGTGACTGCAGGGTCAGAGCCGGAGGGAAAACCAGGCTGGAGGAGGAGCAGGATGGGATGATTGTTTCTGCCGTTTGATTTTAATACCAGATTGTTGTCAGGTCTGAATCCTGGCCGGGGTCTTTCTGTCTATGTGTATGTGAGAAAAATGCCATCTGATCGCTGAAAACCGTCTAAACACTGATTACCGTCTGCTCGCTGATAACCGTCTGATCACTAAAAAACGTCTGATTACTAATAACAGTCTGATAGCTGATGGCCATCTGATCACTGATAACTGCCTGATTGCTGATAACCATCTGATCGATGATAACCATTTGATCGCTGATGGCCATCTGATCGCTGATGGCCGCCTGATCACTGATAACATCCTGATCGCTGTTGGCCGCCTGATCGCTGATAATTGCCTGATCACTGATCACTGTCTGATTCCTGATAACCGCCTGATTGCTGATAACGTCTGAATGCTGATGGCCATCTGATTCCTGATAACTGTCTGATTCCTGATAACTGCCTGATCACTGATGGTCGCCTGACCGCTGATAACTGTCTAATCGCTGTTGGCTGATTGCTGATAACCGTCTGATTGCTGATAACCGTCTGATTCCTGATAACGTCTGATCCCTGATAACTATCTGATCGCTGATAACCGCCTGATGGCTGATGGCTGTCTGATTCCCGATAACCATCTAATCGCTGATGGCCGTCTGATTGCTGATAACTGCCTGATTACTGATAACGTCTGATCGCTGATGGCCGTCTGATTGCTGATAACTGCCTGATTGCTGATAACTGCCTGATTGCTGATAACTGCCTGATTGCTGATAACTCAGATCGCTGATGGCCGTCTGATTCCTAATAACCCTCTGATCGCTGATAACTGTCTGATCGCTGATGGCCGCCTGACATGTGAGTGTTTGTTTTTTGTCTGGGGTTTTGTTGTCCGTTTACCTCAGACTCACTCTGCTGACGACAAACTTTTAGGCAGAGAGGAGGTCCTCATTAGGGACAGCTCAGTGTGTGTTTACACGCCACATGTTGGGACAAACACACACCCAGTGTGTGTGTCGTCCTGAATGTAAATAGAGAAAATCTTTTCAAGCAGAACAAGGTAGAGCGTGTTCCTCTGCTTTGTTTGTTTTTAATAACAGATAAATCATATTCATATGAGCAGCTGGGCGTGTGTGTGTGTGTGTGTGAGTGTGTGTGAGTGTGTGTGTGTTTGCTGCCATGGAGCAGGAGGAGGGGAGCAGGCCGCAGCTTAAACCACATTTCCTGTTTGGGCAACTTTTGGGCTGAATCTGAGTTTTTGGATCAGAGAAAAAGTTTAATATTTGTTGAGTTTCACTTTGTTCTGGTTTGTCACACACAGGCCACAGTGACGGTGTAATGCTGTTAACAAATGTTAGGAAGGAGCGTCTGTGTGTGCTTTTCCCAGAGATTTGGCTCGTTAAGACGCTAATAGGAAGCCTGGCACTGACGATGACTGAGTCTGTGTAGAAAAATGAAATCTGGATGAGTTTAGTTTGAATAAATGGACAAAAATAATGTTTTGATGTCCGTAGAAATTAAAGTGTAAACCAGCTTCAGAACATACGGGAGCAGGAGATGGTGGAGACCAAAAACAGAGATTAAAGAGAGTAAATACTGTCAGTGAGTAGGGGACTCATACAGCAGGCTCAAGGTTCAGAGTCCAAGCAGTAACCATGGCGATAAGGACAGTTGACAAGTTGCATCAAAAATTATTTTTTGTTTTTGTTTTTGGGGTGGGTTTTTTTTCAAATTCAAATCTTTGTTTTTGTCTCTTTTTCAGTAGACTACATGGACCTGAACATCAACCAGTCTGAACCTGAGTTCAAACTCTATAAACTCTGGTCAGCAGTCACTGTACCAGAAACGCTGACTCATGCTAACTCCCATGCTTTAGAGTTAAATAGAGCAAAGGAGTTCCGGAATGTTGCCCTTACAGTCTCTAAATCTAAAAGAAATTCCGGAATGTTCATCAGAATGGCTTTGAATGATGTAATGATGATGTCATCACATGATGAGACTGGGCAGCATTCTAGAATCTGCTGTTTGGAGGATACTAAGATTGTGAGTTTGTCCAGTCAGCTCACTACAAGTGTTTGTGAGGAGACTCAGATCCCTCCCTGTTTTCCAGGATGGTCGCGCCAGCTGATTTGCTTCAAACATCTTTTTAGAAACAGACAGGAGACATCAGCGAAATCCATTATTTTACTGTCTATGGTTGGGACAGTGTGATGAAGCTGTTTCAAGCAGCAGAGTGAGGACCAAACATTAACTGTATGAAACATGGACAAAGTTACAGACATGGTCTCTCCAGTGGACTCCAAGCTACTGAGCATTCAGCTACAAATAGTATGATTTTCTTGTCAACATGAATTAAGCTTTTTTTATATTTTTATTTTATTTATTTATTTATTTATTTATTTATTTATTTATTTATTTATTATTTTTTATTTATTTTTATTTATTTATTTTTATTTATTTATTTATTATTTTTTTTGGGGGGGGTCATCCCATGAATATTTATTTATTTTCATGATTTGAAAATATTTTAACACTTTTTAACTATGTGTATTTTTTGATATGCTTTTTTAACCCTCTGATGCATGTCTACAACTTTTTAAACGAAATCCAATATATATTAAAAAAAAGTTTTAAAAAAAAATCTCATGGCCTAAGAATACAAAAAAAAAAAAAGAAAAAAAATTGTTTTCATGCCTTAGGAAGACACAAAAAATCAGGCCATGAGAAAGACCAAAACATATTTTTTTTATTTAAAAAAAAAAGAAAGAAAAATGTTAATATGCCCTAAGAAGAAAACAAATAAAAAAATATATTTTTTATGCAATTAAAACATGACAAATATTAAAATATTTTAATGCCATAGAAATAAATAAATTGATTAATAAATGAATAAAAGATGAAAAGACGAAAATCTGGACACAGGCTATCTACTGGTCTACAGGTTTATAGAAACCACCGACTTTAGGGGAAAATGACTTTGAACTGTTGAACACTGCAGTCACCACTCTGAGCCAGAGGGTTAAAATTACCCTGTTTGAATTTGAGCTCTTTTCACTGTGGTTGGTAGTTTGACTCCCAACTTTAACCCTTTGCTGTTTGTCATGAAAAATAACCTCAAAACACATGAATTTTGCCCAATGTTAACTCTCTTTTAGCTCTGTGTTTGGGCTCCACCACCTCCATGCTCCTCTATGTTCTCAAGTTACAGTTGATAACAGTATCAAGCTAACGTTAGCTTATAAAAAGTAGTGTAAAGCTGCTATAGCTCTGCTTCTTTTGTCCTGTAAATGACGCTGTAAGAGCTCTGAAGTCAATAAAAATTGTAACGTTTTTGGGACGAATCTATTAAAAAAAAAAAAAAAAAGGGATTTAACCTTTTTTGAATGATGAAAAAACTTAATGATTGTGAGTTTTTTAAACCTGTTTTGAATCCTATTTCTGATGTTGTACCTTTGCTCTCCTTGGAGGAGCAGCAGCCTCCTTCAGCTCCACATTTCTCCCTCAGGCTGGACACCTCCCTCTCCAGCCTCTCCAGACGCTCCCGGAGGGCAGCAAAGTCCGCTTCACAGCCGCAAGACCCGGACCCAGACCCTGAGCCCTGACCAGACGGGACCAGTTTGATCTTATGGGTGAGGACCAGAGGAGCTCCGGCGGTCAGGTCGATTTCTTTCCCTGAGGACACAGAGACAGAGACTCAGACACCTCAGGCGTCGTGTGGTCGTCTCATGACCTGCAGGTCTTTACCTCCCTGGGCGGCGTCGGCTGAGTCCCCCTGAGTGATGCAGCCTCCAGAGATCATCACCTGGATCAGGGGAACAGGAGGATCTGGTTTAACACTGAACACTTCTCCTGCAAACGGAGCCACAGAGACCCAGACCCAGTCTCACCTTCATGGAGTCCTGGCCGGCCTCCCTGGGCGTCCTCTGACCTCTGACCTCTAACTCTCTGGAGGGGGACGGGGTCAGGAGGGCGGGAGCAGCCAGGAGGAGGACGAGGAGGAGGGAGGGAGACATGGTCGGGGTGGGACTGGAGAGAAACGCTCCTCTGGTGGATCAGGAGGAGAAAAGGACGCTCAGCGTTCAGCGGAGCTGGTGGAGCAGATGTTCCTCGTTGAACCTGACGATCAGCGTCTCAGACTCTCCTCTCCTCTCCTCCCTCTGTGGATCTGCAGTCACTTCCCTCTGGAAAAAGGTCAGAAACACACGTTTAAAGCCACGTTAACGTGTCTCCTGAGCTCAGCGGACTCCACTTCAGTCACAATTAGCAGAAACGAGGCCATTAGCTGTTTACGGGCCTGTCAGTGGAGCGTGTCAGCCCGTAAAACACAACGGAAAAACCAACTCGGTCAGAGCGAGTAATTATTTACCCCGCCGCCAGTTTCTGACGCGGACGCCTCACGTGTCAGACTGAGCGGGGTTCATCATCAGAGCGTGCACGCAGGATTTACATCCGTCAGGCCGCTCTGCTGCGGATTGGTTCAGATTATCCTGGAGGATAAACACCGAGTCCAACAGACGTTTGTTTGTTTTCGAGAGCAGTCGACATCTGTGAGTGTGTTCCTGGTTTCCAGTCGTTCTTCTTTATGGATATTAATCCTAATCAGACGGTTTCTGTGTGTTTCTTATCAAATCTGCAAAACAAAGAGTTTCCAGTGACGTCTCAAAGCTCAACAACAACAGGAGATAAAAACAAGGGCTGCTAATTTGACATTTTTTAAGTTTATATTGCTAAAAAAAAAAGGTTTACAGACGTAGAATTGTTCATGATACGTTAAAAAAATCTGCCAATGGAAAAAAAGAAATATGCTCAAACTAGAATAATGTCATTTGCTCACAAAACAGCTCCAGACCAGTAGAGGGCAGTGCGACAACAGTAAAGGCCTTTTTTCAGCCTGTTAGCCTGTTAGCATAGCAGATCTTCAGCCTGTGCTGGTTTTGATGGAGCTTTATTTTTTAGTGTTCCAGCTTAAAACAACCAATCAGAGACGTCCAACTTGGAAGCCCCGCCTCCCCAGGTAGGGCAGTTCCCATGGGTCAGTTTATCCCTTAGAGCTACATTCAGAGCCTGGTTCAGAGGGTGGGAAAGCAGCTTCAGTCCGTCAGGGGAATGAATAAAGAATAAAACCGTTTGGTCCGTCCTGAAAACCCGACACCATCACAGCTTCACTGCTGCTGGCTGAAAACTGGACTCTGATTCATCACACCGAGCTCCAAACGTGTAAAAAGAAAAGCCAAACCATGACTCCCAGAGTGAGCAGGTTCCTGAGCGTTTGGTTTATTGGTGTAACGTCAGGATGTGTTCGAGTTTCTGACCAGTGAAACAGAGAGAGCTTCAGAAATCAGTTTGAGAAAACATCAGGAACGATAACGCCTCAGACTCTGTGAGAGCGAAAGATAAAGTTTGATCAGAGGAAAGAAAACACAAGAAAAGGAGGCAACGACTGGATTTACACACGTCACAGAGTCAGTCTGAGGAAAACGTCTGAGCAGTTTGGAGCCAGGACTGGTTTCTCGTCATGGTTTCCAGTTTAACATCTGACAGAAACAAAGATCACACCTGGATCCATAAACGTCTCCTACCAGAGCACAGGTCTGCAACCTTTACCTTAACCTCAGCTCACCTGGATTAAAGTCATCCAGGAGCCACAAAATCTACTGTATCTTCACAATAAAAACAATAGAGTGAATAAAAATCAATACATAGTTAAAATCCAGTGAATAATTATCGAAAATAGAAGGTTTTTGTAGATTGATAAAATTGTAAATGTAATGTCATACCTTTTTTATTTTTCATAAATTTTGCGAAAAATACTCAAAAAAAAATAGGAAACTTCCAAAGAAAAATGCAAAAAAATGCAACAAATTTTATTGATTTATTATTATCTAAAAAAAAAAAAAAAAAGATTAAGAGTTTTTCAAAAATTCAAAAATTGCAAAAATTTCAGTTTCAAAACATCCAAAATTTGCAGGGATTTTTCCAGCATTTGATATAAAATAAATCTGCAAAAAATTCAAAATTGTAGAAGTTACAAAATTAAATATATTCCAAATAAATTTAAATTTCCAAAGTTTTGCAACATTTCTTTTGAATGAAAAATGCAACAATTTTGAATATTTGTAAAATTTGTAAGTTTCAAACAATTTTTGAAATCTCAAAAAAAGCTCAAATTAAAAAAATAAAAAAAAAATTAAAAGAAATTTGATTTTTTTTTTTCAAGAAAAAATGAAAATCATCAGAATTTGTTAAAAAAAATTGGAAGAGTTTTGAAATGTCTAAAATTCTGAAAAAAAGTGAAAAAGAAATATAATTAGATAAATTTGCCCAGGTTAAAAAAAATTTAAATGTAAAAACATTTGACAAAAACACAAAAAAACATTGAAAGTTTCCAAAAAATGTGCAAGCCTTGTTTAAATAAAAAAAAAATCAAAACAGATTTTGAAATTTCCAAAATTGTTCAAACCACAAAAATATCTGAAAATTCAAAATTTTTCCAAATATTAAGAAATTTCAAAAATCGCAAAAAAAATATGATGTTACCAAAAATTTTTGAATGTATAGTTTAACTGACACTATGCAGGCCTATTTACAATTTTGCACAAATCACCATTTTTGGGATGTTTGCTAATATCTAGCCACATATCAGTCATGTAAATTAATCCAGCACGTTGTCAGTGAAATGAATCCATCCACACAGAATTAAAATCAGTATTTTCTTCCAGATGAGTCTTTTTGTAGATGTAGTTATCTTCCCAGGGCTGTAAAACTTGAGGTTAGCTACAGGTGCATGGAAAGTTGGTGGGCTGTTGATGTTGTAGGAGGTGAAGTAGAGCGGTGGCAGGCTTTATTGACAGATGGGATGAAGATTTAGTTCAACTAAATGTTAACACAGGATTTTATTTAGTGCCAGTGTCTTTAATCATCAATACCCTTTGGAAGAAAAATAACTATTCTTTATTTCAATCAGATTTTTTTAAAGCTTCAAGGAGACACTGCAAAGGAGTCAAAGGGCCGCATGAGGCTCCAGAGCCACAGGTTCAACACTGTTGTCCTGGAGAAACACAGGAGCTACAGGAACTACAGATACGACTCAAACCCTGAGTGTCTAACCCCCCGTTCCCCCGTGTTTCTTCTGAGAGATTTATCACCAGAGCCGCCTCAAACTGACGAGATCTGCTGTGAACCTGCCTCCAGGACCAGGTCTGGATGCAGAAACCAGCTGCTCAGAGCTCCTGGAGTCCACAAGAGGTACGGCGCACATGGAGCCACACATGTGGAGCGTTTTATGCATTTCAGGAAAAATGAAACGAATCAAGATTCACTCTGGATCAACGGGAGCTGTTTGACTTCCTGTTGAGTTTCTGAAAGTTCCTCTAAGAGGACTAACGGTCTACAGTCCAAACTGTGAAAGACTCCAAACCCACACCTGGACCTGACCCCCCCTAACCGACCTCTAACCGTCACGTGTTGCTGGTTTGAGTTGACCCGACACAAACAGAGTTCAGCATCTGGACTTTAATGGGTCTTTGTCTAGACCGGGGCCTGATGGCGACCCCCCCCCCCCCCCCCCCCCCCCCGCTCTGACCTCAATGGGAACAATTAGCTTGTAAATACCTGTCGCTCAGAGCTGCTCCAGCTGAACAGGTAAGACGTCCCAAAGGACAACAGGAGCGCACCATAACAACTCCTTACACCGTAACAACTCCCTACAGCTGAACGACTCCTTACACCTTAACGACTCCCTACAGCTTAACGACTCCCTACACCTGTAACGACTCGGTCTGCTGCTGGGCCGAGATCAGGAGTATGAAGAAAGAGTCCGTCTCTGCAGTTAACCCACAAAAATCATCATTTCAGGTCTTTTCAGTCCGAGCAGAAAATCACAGGGCTCAGAAACTCTCCTTGGGTCAATATTTTACAAATATCTCGTACGATCATGTAATTGATAGAGACGTGTAGAGTGTAATAATTAAAAAAATATATATTTATTTATAAACTGTGTTTTCATTTACTTGAAGGTTTTTCTAGGTGAATTCCTTCAGTTCAAAAATTCATTTATTTTTTGTTCGGTTCAGTTTTTAAGTAAGTTTAGTCTTTATGTCCTTCTATCACAATCTCCCTGCTGGCAGCTACTGATGTACTGAACTGAGTACAATCAGTATATATACATATTTAGGATATATATTTAACACTTTGTTACCAACATTTCAGAATTTTTTTTAATAAGATGTTTAATTGTTTTTCATTGTAACATTTTATTTTATTATTATTATTTATTATGTTTTTTTAATTATTATTTTATCATTATTTTTATTATTTTATTTATTGTTAATGTGTTTGTCCAAAAATAAAAAAATATTTAAAAAACATAGTGTTAAAAAATCAATTATCAATTTTAGTTTGCACAATTCAGATTCAGTTTTCCGTACACTTCCGGTCCACGAGTACTCCTCTTTACCTGTTTGTGAGTTCTGCATTTGATTATTTGTCCTTAAGAACCAGAAGTGTCTGAATTCAGTGAACTGAGACTGAATATTAAAATATTGAAGTTTTGATGTTTATAAATGTTTGAATGTTAAACTTTTAAGTGAGTCAAAACAAAGTTTCAAAGCAAATAATTAAATTTTGAAATATCAAATTCAGTTTTAATTAATTCTATCCTCATACAGGTGTATCTGTATCTGTATGGAGCAAAACCTAAAACCATAACCCATGATTCATTATTGAGAATAACATTTAAAAAAAAATGAAACTGTAAAAAGAGAAACACTTGTATTAATAGCATCAAAACGTTTCACTGAGGTTAAAAAAAACCCTGACATGAGATGGTATTTAAAGTTTATCAATTACCTTTAACAATATTTGTTAATTTATAGTTCTGAGGCGAGTTTTTTCCTTTGTTTCTGTGAAAGAAAACCAACTTTATCCTCAGTTTTTTTGTTTTCTTTGATGGACTTTGAATGTGACGACTTAAACAATCATCCAGAGGAAAACCCAGATATTTAAAAGTTAGGACACATTCAATCTCCTCAGTCTCTACGCGCCGTAGTTCACAAAGATTTCTTTGGACAGCGTTAAAAGCAGCGAGCTGATCATTAACGTCACACAAAGGGAAGATGATAAAGAACAGTGTCGTCTGCATATCGACGAAACTTTGCATCTTTGATGCTTTTACATGAATCACTGATAAAACAAAAAGAACAGGACCCAGTACGGACCCCTGTGGGACACCATCAACACTTTTCTTCCTTCTGCTCAGGTAAACTTTTCAACCTGGTGTTAATAAATCTCTCTGCTCCTTTTCCCACTCTCAGCGTCCTCCTGATAAATAACTCACGTTAAAGAAAAGAAAATCATTTTTTTTATGCACGGCTCGTTTCATTATCAAGCGTCAGGACCGTCTGGTCTCTGCCGTCCTCTGTGAAACCCATCAGAGTCCAGATCAGAGTCCAGGACTTTTAACAGGCAGAGCCACACGGACGTCCAGGAATCATCCTGAGGAGGAAAAACTCACAAACTTTGTGGTTTTCACATAAATCTGAAATCATTTCCGTCTCATGAGCCGCCACTT
This sequence comes from Halichoeres trimaculatus, assembly GCF_033239565.1. Taxonomy (NCBI): domain Eukaryota; kingdom Metazoa; phylum Chordata; class Actinopteri; order Labriformes; family Labridae; genus Halichoeres; species Halichoeres trimaculatus. The sequence continues at coordinate 1,261,634 of NW_027437192.1, forward strand.
TAAAACAAAAAAAACTTCTGGTCTCCCACATGCAGCGACCACCTGACGCCTCCGAGTCAGAAGAGCTCAGCCTGAAATCTGCTTCTTTCCATTTCTCCATCATAAAAAACTCAAATCATCCTGAAACGAACCGCTCGTCATGTCAGTTACTCCAAAAACATCTGGAGAATCAAACGTCACGAAAACAAGATGCAGAATATCCTGCACAGGTTCATGTTTCATCGATTTGGTCCTGAGAGTGTTTTCAAATACTGCGCACAGGATGAAACGAGGAGGAAGCAAATATTTACTGTTAACAACATCTTGTTTTTCTACTAAAAAGTATTTTTTATCCTTTAGATTAGATAATTAAATGTTTTTTCATCCTTCTTGAGGTCTAAAAATGACGTCAAAGGTTGCTTCTGTCTTAAAAAATAAAAATAAGGAAGAAAAATTTAACAAATTGTGCACATTTTTTAGCCAAATTAAGATTAAATTCATGCGCGATATCAACCCCAGCTGCAGACTAACTCCTCCAGGTGAGGCTGAGGAGCATCTTACCTGCTCGCAGCTGCAGGAGGACGCTCCCTGTCTCTGTCTCTGCAGCTCCTCAGCTCCTTCTGAGTCCGTGAACGTCTCGGTGACTAACCAGCAGCCTGAATGGACAGAGAGGAGGAGGAGAGGGGAGAGGGGAGAGGGGAGGAGAGCTGTAAAATTTTCTCATACTTGAAGAATTTTTCCTCCCTCTCCTCTCTTTCTCTCCTCCTCCTCCTCCTCCTCCTCCTCCTCCTCCTCCTCCTCCTCCTCCTCTTCTCTGATGTAATTCTGTGAGCTTTACAGGTCCCTCCTGGGCGGAGGATCCACGATGGAAAACATCTGAATTTTTAGATGTTTTTTACTGGATCTTTAACGTCTTTGGACGGTCTCTGTCCTCTGCAGGACTCTTCATGACGCTCCTCTTCCTCCTCGTCTGATGGTTGTGTTTGTCACTCACGGGTCCAGATGTGAGGGTGGAGCTGCAGAGGCCAAGAAACGGTTGCCGAGCAGCCTGTCGGTGGATTCATTGACAGAGTTCCCTCTCGTTGGGGTTTTATGAGAGACGGTAGCTGACAGGGTCTGTTATTTATTAGACCAGCTCAGACAAACAGGAGGCGCTGCTCCCTCAGAGGAGGAACAGGGAGGAAACACAACAAGGCGAGTCTGAGCTCCCGGTGTTATGGTCTAAAGAGTGACCCTGTAAAGTGGAGACCTTCAGCTGAACGTGTCAGTTACAGCAGCTGTTCACACACAGAGGAAGTCCTGGTCTGGTGGAGAATTGCAATCAGAGTTTTCTGGTCCAGAGTTTCACACACACTGTCATAAAGACATGACGTTTCACCAGGCGTGTGTTTGTTTAGGAACAAATTTTCAACTGTTTCCCAGATCCAGCTCCACGAGGTAAGGTATTAATCAACAGTTAGCTAGAGCTACATTTTGAAACGTGACAACAAGCTAACTTTGTCAGTTTGTAGCGTAGTTTAGCAGCTGCTATATTTCTCTCTCCTCACAGCCCGGTGCTCTGAGACGTGTCTGTAACGTGTAACGTTAGTGAATCCTGGTTCTGTCCTACCAGAGCTCATCTACCAACTCCAACCTCACCAAGCAGAGCTAACGTAACCTGGCTCTTCATTTCATTGATAGACTCTCAAGTTTGAACAGACCACTGCAGAATAACTGCTGACTGTGGGTTGGAGACAACATTAGCACAGACACATTAACCTGGGGTTTAGCCTTTGGCTATTGTGTTGGCCTTAAGCTTGTGCTTTAGCCTTTAGCTGGTGTTTTAGCCTTTTTACCTAATGTTTTAGACTTAAGTTTGTGCTCTAGCCTTTAGCTTGTGTTTTAACCTCAAGCCTGTGCCTTAGCATTTAGCTTGGGGTTTAGCCTTCAGCCTGTGTTTTAGCCTTTACTTCATGTTTTTAGACTTTATCTAGTGTTCTAGCCTTTAGCTTGCAGTTTTGCCTACAGCACACGTTTTAGCCTTTAGCTCGTGTTTTAGCCTCTAGCTCCTGTTTTAGACTTTAGCTTGTGTTCTAGCCTTTAGCTTATGAGCATTAGCCATTAGCTTGTGATTTAGACTTAAGCTTGTGATGTAGTCTTTGGCTTGTGTTTTAGTCTTTAGCTTGGGGTTTAAGCTCTTAGCTTGGGGTTAAGCCTTAAGCCTGTGTTTTAGCCGTTAGCTTATTTCTTAGCCTTTAGCATGTATTTAAGCCTTTTGCTCGTGTATTAGCCTTGAGCTAGTGTTTCAGCGTTAAGCTTGTGTTTTAACCTCAAGCCTGTGCTTTAGCCTTTAGCTTGGGGTTTAGCCTTCAGCCTGTGTTTTAGCCTTTACCTCATGTTTTTAGACTTTAGCTAGTGTTCTAGCCTTTAGCTTGTGGTTTAGCCTACACCACACGTTTTAGCCTTTAGCTTGTGTACTAGCCTGTAGCTCCTGTTTTATGGAAGTTTAAAGTTAAGTTTAAACTATAAGTTGTACATTAATTGACATTTTATATTTAGCTTAAAAAACATTTGTTTTTTGCCGTGTTGTTAATTTGCTGCTCTGTGTTTTTTTTATCGGCCCCGGAGTCGAATAAAGTTTATGTAATTGACTTGAACTGGACTCCTGGCACCCTTACTTTTAGCAATAGGCCAAAACAAGTTGATTTTTTTATGTAAAATGAATCTTTTGTGGTCTGTATGGGTCTGTATGGGGGTTGTATAACGTTTGGAGCCAGCCCCAAGTGGCCAGTTGAGGAACTGCATGTATTTATGCTTATTTTTTATTTGTTGCCTCTGTTCGAATATTTCTAAGGGGGAATCAAAATGAGCAGATCTGTTTAGTGTTTATTTTCTTTGAACTGTTTCTGTCCTCGTCAGCGTTTGACACGGCGCCCTAACTTCAGCTGGATCTGTTTTCTGCATAAAACCTGAAATGTTAAAACTTTTTCTCACAGTTTGATGCTCCTAAAGCTCAGCCTCTGAGTGTTTTCTTGAAGGTTTGAGGGATTTTCAGCCTCCTCTGCCTGATTAAACCATTCACACTGAGCCGAACCATACAGGGCTCAAACAGACCTGCAGCAGGAACTCATCTCTCACGCCCAGAGTCCGTAATTCATCCCGGCTCCTCACGGTCCTCTGGATGACCCCACGTGAACCGCCTGGATCCTCCGTCTGGCCGTGACTCTGCTTCAAAGCGTCTCTGCTTGACTCCTGAACTCGGCCTTTGAACGACAGACGACTATAAACTCAGATTTACTCCTCAGGACGGACAGACGGTAGAAATTTCTGCTACTGGTTCCTCGCTGAACGCACGCTCCCGTCCAGCCCGACACATGTTTGATGTTTTTCACCAAGCAACCGATCAACAGAGAGATAAATAAAGCCGTCTGAATATTTCATTTAGTGTGTGGTGGATTTATTATCTGCAGAAATACAGGCAGTAAATCTACAAACCAGCAGCAGAACGACCATTAACATTAACACGAGTCTCAGTTTCACTGTTAACGGTCACTCACTGGCTAAAAATAACCTGACTTCAACTCTAAGAATCCAAAACTAAGGTCCAGGTTTTCTGTTGTTGTTGTTGTTTTGTGCAGTGTGAGGAGCTGTAGACTGATCCAGTTTACCATCAGGTTTACAGACGGCCCTACAGCCTGTCAGACCTCCCTCAGGGTGAAAAACTCTCACTGCTCCCCCGAGTGACTCAGAGCTGGCACGCCACGCTTCAAACTTCAGTCAGAGGGGATTTATAGCCTCACTAAGAGAGATTATACCTGAGTTTAACTCCCTGATTAAAATCTTTAATAATCTCTTTATGTGTTAGTAAAAAGTTAAACTGGGACAAACTCTGGTGGAAAGTTACTGCGTGTAAAACTGACTGTTTTCATCCTGTGTGTGGCATTAGACACAAAAAAAACAACATATTTTTCGTTTGTTTGTTTGTTTAAAGTGTGTTTTAGCTTCGGGCTAATGTTGCAGCCCTCTGCTTGTTTTTGCCTTTAGCTCATGTTTCAAATATCCAGCTCTTTTTGAGCATTTAGCCTGTGTTTTAACTTTGCATCTGTGTTTTAGCCTTTTAATCATGGTATTAGCGTTCAGCTTGTGTTTTAGCTTTTAGCTCATGATTTAAGTGTTTAGCCTTTAGCTCACCTTTAAGTATTTAGTCTGTTTAAGCCTTTAGCCTCTGTGTTCCAGCCTTAAGTCTGTGTTTTAGCCTTTAGCTCATGTTTTAGCATCAAGTTATTTTTAAGCATTAAGCCTATGTTTTAGCCCCTAGCCTGTGTTTTAGCCTTTAGCTCATGTTTTTGCTTTAAGCTCTATTTAGCCGGTGTTTTAGCCATTAATTTATGTTTTAGCCTTTAGCTCATATTTTTAGCATTTGGCTTGTATTTTAGCTTTTAGCATTTGCTCCAGCCTTAAGTCTGTGTTTTAGCCTTTAGCATATATTTTTAAGTGTTGAGCTTGTGTTTTAAGCTTTAGCTCATGCTTAAGCATTCAGCCTGTGATTTAGCCTTTAGCTCATAATGTAGCCTTAAACTAAAGTTTAGCATCAAGTTATTTTCAAGCATCTAGCCTGTGTTTTAGCCTTTTGCTAATGTTTCTACTTCTTGCTTTATACAAGCATTTAGCTTGTATTTTAGCCTTTAGCTCAGTTTTTTTAACATTTAGTTATTTTAAAGCATTAAGCCCATGTTTAAGCCTTTAGCTAATTTTTTTTTTTTTTTTGCTTTTAGCTCTATTTAGCCTGGTTTTAAGCCATTAGTCAATGTTTTAGCCTTTAGCTCGTGTTTATAGCATTTGGCTTGTATTTTAGCTTTTAGCTTGTGTTCCAGCCTTCAGTCTGTGTTTTAGCTTTAAGCTCATATTTTTTGCATTCAGCTTTATTTTAGCATTTAGCCTGTGTGTTAGCCTCTGGTCTGTGACTTAGCATTTAGCTAATGTATTTAGCTTTAGCTAATGTTTAAGCATTTAGCCTATGTTTTAGCTCATGTTTTAAACATTTGAGTATTTTTTTAGCATTTAGCCTTTGTTTTAGGGTTTTTTAATGTGTTTTAGCCTTTAGCTCATGTTTTTACTATTAAGCCCTTTTTTAAGCACTTAGCTTGTGTTTTACTCATTAATCTATGTTTTAGCCTTTAGCTCATGTTTTAAGCATTTGGCAAGTGTTTTAGCTTTTAGCTTGAGTTTTAGACTTTAGGATATGTTTTAGCTTTTAGTTCATGATTTTAGTTTTTAGCATTTTGCTTGTGTTTCAGCCCTGAGCTTGTCGATTAGCCTTTATTCTGTATTTTAGCTTTCTAGCTCATGTTTTTAGTGGTTAGCCATTAGCCTTTAGCTCATGTTTTTAGTCTTTAACTTGTGTTTTAACCTTTATCCTGAGCTCCTTTTCTCTCCTGATGATCTTTCTCCTGCTCTCCTGTCCATTTTCTGTCTGAATTAATCACAGAAATCTTTTTTTGGAGGAGAAAAACACAGATCTTTCTTCTCTCGACTAAACTCCATCGACCGTATGTTTGGAAAAAACATAAATCAAAAAAAGATAAATGATTGTAAATCCACGCCCTGTTTAAAGTGTAACTGAAGCTTCGTCCTCTCAGCTGAAAGACTTGTTGTGTTCACCTCTGGCGCGGAGCGTCCCAGGTAATCACCTTAACTACCCTCTTTAACGACCTGGCTCAGAGGTTTTTAGTGTGCCCCCCTGGACCCATCAACAGCACTTTCACTGCCTCCATGGAGCCCTGAAGGCCTCAGAAACCAGGAACACATGCAGGATGAAGCCGGGCCTGATTGCTCCATGAGAGGCCGGCTGATCTGAGCCGAGCCGAGCCGATCTAAGCCGATCTAAGCCGATCTGAATCTGTGAGTGAGGAAACAGAGCCGCGGAGCCCTGAGAGCGTGGATCGTGTCAAACCGGAGAAGGATAATTGAAGCGGACACGTCCTCCTCCTTGGTCCTGTCAGAAACTCTGATGGAGTTAGTGTTGGAGCAGGAAAACCAGCTTCAGAGTGGATAATCTGTGATTTCTTTCCACTGAGGTTTCAGACTCTCTCTGACCCTCAGGTCTCTGTTTCCACTCAGACCGAGGGCTCCTGTAGACCTCTGACTGACGGCTCGGTGTAAACACAGAGTTTAATAAATCAAACCACTGAGTATTAGAAACGAGCTCTCTTCAGCTCATGGGACGCAGTAAACCGTGGTGGTGTCTGTTTGCTGAATGTGTCGCTCTGATCTGACGCAGTTTATCATCAGTCGGTGAAAATCTGTTCGCTTTGGGAGAGGAGGAACAGTCGCTATGACTACGGCAGCCTGGAGCGTCCAGGAAGATGACATAACAAGGGTCAAGTGGCGGCTGGTTTCTGAGAGATGATTTTTTTGCCCCTCCCCCTCCACCCTTAGCCTGTGTTTTAGCCTTTAGCCTAAGTTTAGACTTAGTTTTAGCCATTAGCCTGAGTTAAAGCCTACAGACTGTATTTTACCCTTTAGCCCGAGTTTTAGGCTTTAGTCTGTGACTAAGCCTTTAGCCTTTGTTTTAGCCTTTAGCCTGTGTTTTAGTCTTAAGTCTTTTTAGCCTTTAGCCTTTGTTTTAGCCTGTGTTTTAGCCTGTAGCCTGTGATTTAGCCCTTAGTCTGAGTTTTAGCCTTTAGCCTGTGTTTTAGTCTGTAGCCTGTGATTTAGCCTGTAGCTTGAGTTTTAGCCTTTAGCCTGTGTTTTAGCCTTTAGCCTGTGTTTTAGCCTTTAGCCTGTGTTTTAGCCTTTAGCCTGTGTTTTAGTCTTAAGTCTTTTTAGCCTTTAGCCTTTGTTTAAGCCTGTGTTTGAGCCTGTATTTTAGCCTTTGTTTCAGCCTCAAGCCTGTGATTTAGCCTTTAGCCTGAGTTTTAGCCTTTCACGGTTTCACGGCCGGACGGTTTCAGAGCTACCTGGGTCAGACTGAGGACTATCAGCAGGTGGTCTAACCCTCACTCTCAGCCTTCCTGACCAGCGTTGGAGTAAAAGTCGATCTGTGGTTTACAGAGTGAGAGTAAAGTTTGGTTTCTCACTTCCTGAAACTAACCACCACCACCACCATCATCATCATCATCATCATCATCATCATCAGCAGCAGCAGCAGCTGTGGTTCGATGATTCACAGAGTTTAACCACAAAACCTCAGCTGAGCGGCGAGCAGACGCTGCACAGAAACTTCCTGTAACCTGAGACCAAGTGGTTCAGAGATTTCATCACCTGCCTTAAAATCTGACTCTGAAACTGTCCCAGCTCTCAGAGGAAACATCAGACTGATTATTAATATAAAACAGCTCAGACACTGGATCAGGGAGGAGGCACTATTTCAAATATTCAAATAATCATTTCAAATAAAAACTCAACCTCATTTAAAAATGTATTTTCTCCTTGTATTTAAATTAAAACCACCAGCGGGTGTTTGTAGAGAATCTGAATAATCAAAAACAAACATAATTAAACGACAAAATCAAGATTTAACAAAAAAAACTGCAAATGTGCAAACTATGTAAAGTCAAACTGGAAAATAAACTGAGATCATATCCACTGCTATAATTTTTTTTTTTTTTTCATTGGTGACGCATGTTAACAATTAAATTAAATTAAATTAAATTAAATTAAATTAAATTAAATTAAATTAAATTAAATTAAATTAAATTAAACTAAATTAAATTAAATTAAATGATGTAAATTTAATTGTTAAACTACAATTTTAAATGAAATGAAATGAAATGAAATTAATTAAATTTAATTATTTTTTTGTAAAAAACTGATTAATTAGAGGCTTTGTGATTAATTAATTGCAGTTAACCGTAAACAAAAGAATTAAAATTTTCCCTTCAAATGGGTTTTGGTAGAAGACTGAATCAGGTATTCAAAATGTAGATTAAACCAAATTAATTTTAAGTTTTATGCTCTTTTTAAGTGTTTAAGTTTAGTTTAAGGAGCATTACCACCAATGATCACAAGGCTCAGCTGATGAAATCATGGTTTTAAGAGTTTTTCTTAACTTTAAAATTGTAAAAAAAAAAAAAAAAAACCCGAAAACAAACTTGTCTATTTATTGATTTATTTTTTCATTTAAATTTTATTTTTTTTATTTATTTATTTATTTATGGTGGGGGGGGGGGTTGGGGGGGGGCAAGAAATTATTTTGGGGCCTGGGACAAATTGTGTTAATGTTTATAGGGGTGGGACTTCATCAAATAATATCACCTGATTATTAATTACAATTAATTATAATTAATTATTCCCAATTAATCACATTTTAATCGCAGACACAGGAATCAATATTTTTGACTTTGGTAGGTAACTGAGTCAGTAAATGGACAGATTCACAAGCTTAAACAACGGAATCATGATTATTTTAAACCTATTTTCTGTTTAGATACAAAGAGCCGTCTTGTCTCTGTCAATGTTCAAAAGACTCAACCCATAGTTTCAAGTTTTAAAGACTTTCTGTAAAATTTAAACTCGACAAACACAGAACTTTTTTTCCTGAGGAGAACCAAGAATAAAACTTGGTGATTAAAATGATTAATATGTAAAATAAACACAGATTAACATAAAGTGACACTCCAGCTTCAGACTGATTAATGATGATGATACAACCTTAATTTATCCCTTTAGAGTCTGGGGTCTGTAACCAATCAGAATCCAGTATTTACCTGGGTCATGTGATTTCTGAATCTGTGCAGGGACTCTGAGCTGACGCAGCTACACGAGTGTGTGTGTGTGTGTGTGTGTGTGTGTGTGTGTGTGTGTGTGTGTGTCTGCTGTGAAATACGAGCCAGCGTCCAGACTGAGAATCTATTAGAGTCGAGGGGATCCAGCTCGCTCCCAGGTCCAGGTCTGAGTCCAGGCCAGAGCGGCAGAAAGACGCTCTGAGGGACGATCAGCGCGTCACGGTCTCGACCTGCCAGGTCTCTGACCTCATGCTCTGCTACCCCACAGACCGAGGATCAGGGTCCGGCTCGGAGACTTTAAAGGACACAAGACGCTTTTCACAAATCCCCCTCAGAGTTTGGAAACATGAAGACACAAATCCAGCTCTCACCACGAGCTCTCAGCGTCTTTTAAATCACACTGAACCACCACAGAGTCTAAACCTCTAAACTTAAAGCTCCTCACATCTGGAGGTCTCACCGTGAGCACAGGCGACCCGGTCTTCACCCTCTCAGGTGTTAACGGGGACGAACTGTGGACCTGGAAAGAATCCGCTCGGGGACACGGGTCAGAGTCAGCTGATCGTTAAGGTGTCAGCGTGAGAACAACAGAGAGGATCCTGGGTCGTCTTTATGGGACACGCACTGTAACACTTCCACCATCTGTCCAAACACACACACACACACACACACACTCAGTGCTGTAATGCTCTACCACCAGGATGTAAACAGGCACAGATGACAGATGGCGTCTTACAGCGGAGAAGGTTTGGCAGGTTGATCTAAATCTCTGTAACAAACTGATTGACAGTAAAAATGTTGTAATTGAAACAATCGTGAGTAGAATGCGATCGAAAGGTGAAAGTTGAAATTAAATGTAATTAAAATGTGATTAAGCTGATAAAAAGGGGGATAATAAAAATGTGACGGACTGTGATAAAAATGGGATTTATCATGATTTAAATTGTGGTTAAATGCAGTAAAATCCGAACCGGACGCTCATTCCACAAAGACACGCTCTCCTGTGCGTGACTTCAGCCCACGCCAACGCGTGCTCGGTGTGTGACGGCACATGTCGACCACACAGAGAGACGGTCTGACCACAGGTTCCAGATCCAGATCCAGATCCAGCGATGAGTGACCGGTGAAAACAGCGTCTTTGCTTTGGCCCAACCACAGCCAGATGTATGGAGGCAGAAACAGAGGACAGATGGAGCCGTATAAAAACCAACAGAGAGGTGGTTTTTCTGCACCAATCAGCAGCCGGCTGAGCTGGCGTGGAGACATGAGGCTCGTCTACTCAACATGTTCATGCAGATTTCTGACCAGGGGTCTGTGACCGTCACTTTCAGAGGGACCATTTACCTCAGCTCATCAGGAAAAATCTACTTTACCTTCACAATAAAGACAATACAGTGTATCAATTTCTATATATAGTTAAAGAGTGGTAAAAAAAAAAAAAAAAAAAAAATCTAATTGAGAGGCTTTCTTTTAATTTATAAAATTGTACATTTTACCCCTTTGTTTTGATTTTTTTTATATTTTCATTAATTTTGTAAAAATATTCAAAAAACTGAAATTTCAAAATAAAAAAAAATGTAAGAAATTCGAAAGCTTTTGAAAAATCAAAAAAAAAAAAATTCAAAAAACTTTGTAAAAAAAAAAAAAAAATTGAATTTCCCCAAATAAAGAAAAAAATAAAACATCTGTAATTTCATAAATTTGCAAAAACTTCAAAAATTTAAAGAGGAAAAGTTTTGCAATTTTTTTTAAAGTTTTTATCAGTTTGCAAAACTTAAAGAGGCAAAAAAATAGACATTTCCAAAATTTGCAAACATTTCATTTTTTTAATTCATAAAAAAATGGCACAAAATTATGAATTTAAAAATTTAGATTTTTTTTTTACATTTGAAACATTTGATATTTCAAAAATGTGCATTTTTTAAGTGCAATTAAATACATTTCAAAATTTTGCTGATAGGTCCAAAAATTTTATAAATTGTGAAATTTAAAAAATTTGCAAAATTCTGAATATATTCCGGATTTTTTTTTTAAGTTTACTTAGATTTGATAACAACAACAACAATAATAATAATAATAATTATAATAATCTACAAATCATAATAATAATAAAATAATAAAAAAGTTCAACACATCATAATTTGTTGTTTGTTAATCTCTCTCCACATATCAGTCATGTATATTAATCCAGCACGTTATCAGTGAAATGAATCCATCCACACAGAATGAAAATCTGTATTTTCTTCCAGATGAGTCTTTTTGTAGATGTAGTTATCTTCCCAGGGCTGTAAAACTTGAGGTTAGCCACAGGTGCATGGAAAGTTGGTGGGCTGTTGATGTTGTAGGAGGTGAAGTAGAGCGGTGGCAGGCTTTATTGACAGATGGGATGAAGATTTAGTTCAACTAAATGTTAACACAGGATTTTATTTAGTGTCAGTGTCTTTAATCATCAATACCCTCTGGAAGAAAAATAACTATTCTTTATTTCATGAATATTTTTAAAGCGGAGCCACTGCAGAGGAGTCAAAGGGCCGCATGAGGGTCCAGAGCCACAGGTTGAACACCCTTGCTGATGACACACTGTGCGTCTGTTGCTGTGTCACTGTGTTTTGGTTGTAGCCTGGTTCCTCATCGTTCCTCAGACTCTGGTTTATCGATCTCAGAGACTCGGAGCGACTGGAAGAACATCAAGAACCGTCAGCGCGCTCGGCCTCAGAGGGAGGTGGAGGTAAAACAGAGACGGGATCTCAGGCCACAGTTTATGAGACAGGCTGAAAATTTCAGCCTACCTTTTTACTTTTCCTCCACCTCTCCATCATTCCTCCACCATATGGGGCTCTCTACCCCACGTCTCGTAAAAAGGCTGAAGGACAGAAACCTGGAGCGCGGCGAGGTGGAAGGCGTGACCTCTGAGAGGCTCAGGAAACATCAGGAGAGAGTTTGATCAGAGGTTAATTCATGTTTGGAGAGGTTAAAGGTCATTAACACGCTGTGAGCGTTTATTAATCTGTGGTTCAGCTCTGTTTCCATCAGAAAGCTCAGAGCAGCTAACTGTCCGCTCGCCGTTTGTCCGTCAGGGAGAGGTTTGGCCCGCTCTGTCAGAGGTTAAGTGTTTCTCACTGAGCGGCGGGGCTGCCTTTGTTTTGGCTGTGGGAAACACGTCCCGTGGGCCGAGCAGGGGATTCCTGTGAACTTACTCATATGTCAGCGAACGCAGATTGTTGTTGGAGCTGAAACGGCGTCCAGCAGCTCTCGCTACAGCAGAAACAGAGCTCAGCAGGCCTGAAACAGGCGCCGCGTCACGCCACGGAGCAGGTCTCCTCTAGGAGAATGAGTCTTTGTGGGAGCAGAGAGGAGGAGAAGGATTTCTGTCTGAAATTCAAAGTATTCAGTGACGGATGGAGCGGGAGAATCTGAATAACGCAGTCACAGAGCGAGGAGGAAGAGGAGGAGGAGGAGGAGGAGGAGGAGGTGTGAAATATTAGAGCTGAGGAAGACTGTCCCAGATCATTCTGCACCACGCTTTCTGTGAATGTTTCCTAAACTATGTTAGCAGTTATTCTCAAACCTGAGAAGAAGAAAATGAGGCTTTCCAAAGAGCTGTGGGCTGGATTCAGTAAAACAGACACTAACGGTGCCCTGGCACATTTGGCCATAGCATTAGCCACATGCTTAACTGCCAAAAACTGGCCAATTAATTAACTGCACAGTGAAAGTGATGCAGAACATCATATTTCTAAGGAATTTTCTGGAAAACTCCTATCCAACAAATCCAATTTGCACATGCCTGGTGTTCCTGATTTTGTCTTTCAGAACTTTGCCCCCTCTCTTAGCGTCCTCCACCCAGCAGACGTGGGTAAATCATGGAGCCCCACAGGTCAAAGACGTCCTTCCTGTTAGCTAAGGCTCTCAGTGTTTCAAAGATCCTGTGGTCACCAAAGTGGTCGGGTCCCTTTTCCTGCTCATGATCAAAATAGGACTTAGTGTGGATCACTTTAGCCCCGTTTCCACCAAGCAGTTCAGTTCAGCCCCCAAATTACCAAGCCATTCGGGAGCCGCAGAATCTACTTTATCTTCACAATAAAGACAAAAAGGGGTGGATAATCAGGTGAATAATTTTCTAAACGAGAAGTTGTAGTGTTTATACATTTGTACATATGATTTCTTAGTTTTTCATATTTATTAATTAATTTATAACATTTATTTTTTAATAAATTTGCAAATTTAAGAAGAAAAAAAAGAAATTTGTAGTGTCAGATTTTATACATTTTGCAAAATTTGGAAACTGAAAAAAAAATCAAAAATTTGCAAAATAAAAAATTGATTTAAAAAATGTGCAAAATTTCAAAGAAATTAATGAAATGCCACAAATTTGCAAAAAATAAATAAATTGATAAATAAAAAAATAATGCAATTTTAAAATTTTGCTTGATTTCCAAAAATTGTAAAAACTTTCTAAAATTGCAAAATAAGAGGGATTTATATTAAAAAAACTAAAAAATTTGCAAATTTAAGAGAAAAAAAAGAAATTTGTAGTGTCATAGATTTTATAAATTTCGCAAAATTTGGAAACTGAAAAAAAAATCAAAAATTTTCTAAAATAAAAAATTGATTTAAAAAATGTGCAAAATTTCAAAGAAATTGATGAAATGCCACAAATTTGCAAAAAAATAAAAATAAAAAAAATAAATAATGCAATTTCAAAATTTTGCTTGATTTCCAAAAATTGTAAAAACTTTCTAAAATTGCAAAAAAAGAGGGATTTATATTAAAAAAAAAATTTGCAAAATCTTTTTTAAAAATGTGGAATTCTTTTTTTTTATTTGCAAAAATGTAAAAAAAAACTGAAATAAAAAAAATCCCCCCCCAAAAAAATACAAAAAAAAAAAATCACAAAAAAGTTAAAGCTTTGTTTCACTAGGTGATGCATTTTTAGTCCAAATATTATATAATGATTTTACTTCGTGTCTGTGTTGTTATCATTAAAATATTAAAAGCCCTTTATTTTAATAATATTTTTAAAGCTACAAGGAGCCACTGCAGAGGAGTCAAAGAGCAGCAGCTTGAACACCCCTGAACTAAATCAATCCAACCCCAGAAGGTGGAGCTAGAAACACAGTCTGTTGATTTGTGGAAAGAATCGTCACTTCCTGTGTGACAGCGGTGATAAAGAACAAAAGCTTGATTGTAACAAAGAGCCACATGCCAATCACACAGAAGACAAATTTCTAGATGTCTCCATCGTTGCTCTTTGTTTACTGTGTCATATTTTTCTTCTTCGTTGGATTTATTAGCGGGGTACGATGTGTTGCGCTGCTATGGCGTCATGCTATCATGTAGCTGACGAAGCTATCAGCATCCAGCTTATACACCGCCGGCCAAAGAGGGCTCGGTTGGCTGTGGAAACAGAAACAGGATCAGGATTTACTGATCCAACCCGTACCAAACTGGACTGATCCAAACCGGACCACCTGGTGGAAACAGCGCTTTAGAAACAGGTGGATTGTGATGACGGATATTTGGGACCTTGCCTATCAGTCACTGACGGACAGGCAGGTGTCACCAAGGGTTTAGTTTAAACAGCCTCAAAAACATCCGACTTTAGCATCATTTCTTTCCAACAGCAGTCTTCAAGATTTTTTAAAGTCTTGCTGAAGGGAACTTTTACTGCTTGGTGATACCAAACTTTCACCACAGAGAGGACAAACTCAGAAAACAGAAACCAGCTACTTTTTCAAACTTCTTGTGATCGTGTTGACAAAATAAACTCTTAAATTCATTTTTAAGATGGAAAGAAATGTTGTAGAAACCCCCTGACACTCACTCCTGAGAGATGGCTCCAGAAAGTATAAAAAGTTTCCTCTTAGAGGGAGTCTGAGCTTCCTGAGCGGTTCCAGTCCCAGGTCCAGACCTGAAACACGGTCCGTCATCTGAGGCTCCTTTCAAACACAGCGGAGCGTCTGCGGGGACGAGCCAACGGGAGCTCCTCCAGATCCACAGCTCCTCCATCTGTCACTGCAGTTTGTTCAGTCGCCAGGGATCAGGAAAACAAATGTTGGAAGGTAAGGACGCCACGGAGAGAAACAGAAACAGTGATGTCACTCCAAGAGCAGCATCTTCATCATCATCGGCAGCAGCATCTTCATCATCCCTGCTCGTCAGCACAGTTTGTGCTCAGAGGCAGGAGCTGGGATCTTCCTCCTGTGTGCAGGAAAACTCTCTCCAGCTTCTCCCGCACACGCTGAGGTCAAAGGTCAGACATCAGGGACGCATTCAGTGGTCGCACTCACACGAAATATGGCGTGTGATAAATCAGCCGAACAGATGATGACTTCAGGGTTTCACTGTTCTGACGCCAACGCTCGCACCGTGAACACTTTCACGCACGGTTTGGTTTCACACAGTGAGACGTCAGGGATGTCTGCTTAAAGGAGCAGTTCAACAAAAACGCAGGAGGAAAACATTTTCTCTTTAACTGTATCTGCTGGGATTTCTCAGTCTGGCTTTGATCTGAGGCTTAAAAACACATCGGAGGTGAGCGCTCACAACCCCAGCAGCAGAGGGAAACGATGGAGAGACACAGCGATCGACCAGGACAATGAGACTCAGCAGCATTTGAATCCATGGCGTGTTTGACTCCAGTCTTTAGGAGTCAGAAAGCAGCTTATGGTAGGCCACTGACACAGTGACACCTGCCAATCACAGAGTGACTCCTGCCAATCATTCAGTAAAACCTGCCAATCTGTTAGAAACACTTGTCAATTAGTGACAACTGCCATTCGCTTAATAAGTATATAAAACCTGTCAACTGCTCTTGACAACTTGGCAATCTGTCAGTAACACCTGCCAATCACTCTCTCATGTCATGTCATTTGCACTGTGACACCTGCCAGTCCCCCAGTGAAAGCAACATGGCAGGTGTCACAAGTTGATCGGCAGGTGTCGCTGGGTACTTGGCAAGTGACACCTTCCAGTCACTAAATGAGACCTGCCAGTCACTCAGTAACACCTGCCAATCTTTCAGCAACACCTGTCAGTTACGCAGTGACACCTGCCAATCCCTCAGTGACAACTGCCATTCTCAAAGTGACATCTTCCAATTGCTTTATAAGTATAAACCTGTCAACTGCTCAATCAAACTTGGCAACCTGTCAGTAACACCTGCCAATTGCTCCGTAAGTCATGTCATTTGCACTGTGACACCTGCCAGTCCCCCAGTAAAATGACATGGCAGGTGTCATTGGGTTATTGGCAGGTGTCATTGGGTTATTGGCAGGTGTCGCTGGGTACTTGGCAAGTGACACCTTCCAGTCACTTAATGAGTCCTGCCAGCCACTCAGTGACATCCCCCAATCACTCAGTGACACCTGCCAATCACTCAGTGACACCTGCCAATCACTCAGTGACACCTGCCAATCACTTAATGAGACCTGCCAATCACTTAATGAGACCTGCCAATCACTCAGTGACAACTACCAACCACTCAGTGACACCTGCCAACCACTCAGTGACACCTGCCAATCACTCAGTGACACCTGCCAATCACTTAATGAGACCTGCCAATCACTCAGTGACAACTACCAACCACTCAGTGACACCTGCCAACCACTCAGTGACACCTGCCAATCACTCAGTGACACCTGCCAACCACTCAGTGACACCTGCCAATCACTCAGTGACACCTGCCAACCACTCAATGACCAACATTGCCCAGTAAAACCTGCCAATCAGTCAGAAATGCTTGACAGTTACGCAGTGACACCTGCCAACAGCTTAGCGACAACTGCCATTGGCACAGTGACGTCTTCCAATTGCTTAATGAGACCTGCCAATCACTTAATAAAACCCGTCAACTGCTCACTTTAACTTGGCAATCTGTCAGTAACACATATCAAGTACTCTGTGACACCTGCCAATCACCCAGTGAAAGCAATATGGCAGGTGTCACTAAGTACTTGACAAATAACATCCTCCAGTGGCTTAGTGAGACCACTCAGTAGCACCTGCCAAATATTCGGTTCGACATGTCAGTTGCACAGTGAATGGAACTTCACTGCACATCACTAGAGTTTAGTTCTGCTCCCTATCACCATGGAAACCACACAGGTGATGATGTCATAAGGGGTTACAAAGTTCTGTGTTTGACAGGTTCAAAAAAATCCTTAAAAACTTAAATTTATTTGTTGAGTCTTGTGAAAATTGCTGGAAACACAACCCTTTAACTTCCTTTCCTTTTCACCGTAACTTTTCAAGTGTGAGGGATACGAAGTCTGTTCAACTTCTAAATACTCTGTTACACATGTCAAATGCACAGTGACACCTGCCAGTCGCACAGTGATAGGAACTTGGCAGGTGGCACTCAGTGATCAATGGCATACCAAAAGCTGGTTTTGGATCTTTGTGTTACTGGTTTTTTTACACACTTTGGTCATTTCCTAAGACATGCTGGAGGTTGGTTTGACTTTAAAACATCTGATGTGATCCTAACATCCGTAGTGAGCCGACACAGCGAGCGTCTGTGTGTGAATATAAAGCTAAAGAGGGGAAAGGGAAATCACCCTAAGTCAAATATTGACTCTTTTCCTGCTGGAAGCTTGTTAAAAAACACAAACTGACAACCTGAAAGAGAGATCCAGTTCTTGTGCTGGATTTAATCTGGAAACAAGAGTCCAACAGGTTTTCCTCTGAACATGTTTGTGATGGAGCTAATGACCCTGACCCTGAGGTTGGACCTCGCTCTGGAACAAACCCTCAGGAGGAGTTTAGGAGCAGATTCTGGGAAAGTCCTGAACGGAGTGAAAACTTTGATTTCTGATCTGGAAACAGTGTGTGTGTGTGTGTGTGTGTGTGTGTGTGTAGATGAGGTGTGTTGACTTCCCTGTCAGCTCGCTGTGACTCAGCCGATGCGTTTGACTCCAGCTGTGTCTCCGCCTTAAATCTGCTTCCTGTTTTCAAACATCACCACGCGGCGCCAACTGGCTCGGGGTCCGGCCTGGAGGATCTCAGAAACATGGATTTATGAAGTGATGAATTCCTCCAGCTCTGCCAGTCAAACAGTCTGTGAAGGTGTGAAAACAGAGCTCAGGGAAAACATCCAGAGCGCTTTCCATCAGCCATCAGCCGGGCCTGCCGGGCAGCCTTTGAGCAAGGCACAGAGACGAGTCTGTCAGAGGAAAAACAGGAGACTTACACAGATAACACACATGGAGACGAGGTGGACAAATACAGGTCAACGAGAAGCTTCTGGAAACATATATCTCTCACAAACATTTACAAAATCAATCTGAATCCATAAATCTGAGTTTTTAACAATGAGCTACATCAAAGAGCGCCGCATCCACAAACTTTACCGTCATATTTTCTTCTGTTTTATAGGAAGGGCCTGTGGGACTTCAAACACTCTGACAGAATGTGATATCTGTTTTATATTTGGCCTAGGGTGTTTTTTATGTGTATTTCAACATATAAAAATCCTGTGACTTACATAAACCTCTTACTCGTCTGTACATTTTTTTGGCTCGCTACTTCTCCAACAAATTATCAAAGATTTTCACCGTTTGAATTCTAAAATTTTGAGCATCTTCAGGAGAAGTGTGTCGTCATTTTTCACATTTCTAACCCTTGTACTTTTAAAAATATTCAGCATTAAAAAAAAAAGAATGGCCCATTAAAATGAATGGAGATGATCCGTCACATTGTAAACCACACAAGGCCACACAGCTGATGATGACACGATGATGCCAGCTTATTATACATGCTTGATATGTGGCAAGATATTAGCAAACGACAAAAAAAAGAGTTACAGATATCGCCAATAAATGTTATCAAATTTGTGTATTCTTTTAGAAATTTTGACTTTTTTTTTCAATTTAATAATTATTTTTTATTTTTTTGCAAACTTAAAATTAAAAATTTCTTGAAAATGTTTGTAAGTTTTGGAAATTTCTTCTTTTTGTATATTTTTGCAATTGTTTGACCTAAAACTTAAGTTTTGCTAATTTTCATCATTTGTATTTCTTCTTTTTTTTTTTTTTTTTTTACATTTTTGGGAAATGTGCTGAATTTCAGAATTGTTTGATTTTTCCAAATTAATAAAAAATCTTATTTTTGAGATTTTTGATCACATTTGAAACTCTAAAAGTATTTAAAATCTTAAATGTGTACATTTTTAGAATTTTTTTCCTTTTTTAAATGTTAAGTTTTTGCAACTGATGTATTTGGGAATTTTTGGCAAATTTATTTAATTTTTAAAGATTTCTGCCAATGTGAAAAATTTAAAAACTGAAATTTTTGAAAATTTTTCCAATTTAAAAAGTTTTAATTTTTTTGTGAAGTTCTAGTTTTTTCTTTACTTAGACAACACATGTACAATTTTATGAATAAAAAAAAAACTTCTTGTTCAGATAATTTTAACTTTGTATCGAATTTAATTAATTTATTTAATTTAAGATTTTGTGGCTCCTGAATGACTTTAATCCAGGTGATCTGAGGAAAAATGGCTCCTATGAAAGTAAAAGTAGTAAAAGTTGCAGACCCTTGGGTTAGGGTTTCATGCTTCCCATCACCATGGAAACAACACGGCTGATGATGTCATAAGGGGTTACAAAGTTCTGTGTTTGACAGGTTTAAAGTTTACAAAAAATCCTTAAAAACTTAAATTTATTCGGTGAATCTTGTGAAAATTGCTGGAAACACAACCCTTTAACTTCCTCTCCTTTTCACTGTAACTTTTCAAACGCGAGAGATATGACGTCTATCTAACAAATAATCCTTCATATTTCCATCAAAAAAAATAATTAATTAATTAAAAAATAAATCATTTTTTTTGTTGTTGTTGCTGGAGATCAGAAACCACAAAATTCCTAAAAATTATTTCAAGTTGCGGAGACGACCCGTGACTCACAGAATACACTCACACCACCAAGGATTATTTAAATAAGATCTAATAGTGTGTGTGTGTGTGTGTGTGTGTGTGTGTGTGTGTGTGTGTGTGTGTGTGTGTGTGTGTGTGTGTGTGTGACTAAATGTCTTTACAGAGACCACTGAGGACTGCAGAGTTCAGGTTCCTGTCTTCCATTAGAGATGCATATTTCACCACCAGCTGTGAAAACCATCAGCGTGAACCTGAACATCTGGCTGAGGGGGAACACTTTTATAGGGGACACATGACCGCAGCGCACGCCCCCTGAAAACACAGCTGTAAGGTTAATGGTTCCCAGCTGGGAGGTTCTCCCTCGCTCTCTGTGTTTACCTTCGTCAGACCCCGAACGCCGCGGCGTCTCTGCTACCACACCGAGAACACGGGAGTCAGCTCCGAGGTGACGAGACCTCAGAGCAGCTCAGAGAGAGGCAGCCAGCAGAGGGCGCACAAGAGCAGAGGAGGTGGAGATTCAAAGAGGGGGAACAGGAGGCTGCTGCGCTTGTGAAGTCATATCAGACTGAACTGGACGACTTCAGGGTTCAGTTAGGCCACAGGAAACATCAGATCTGAGGAACGATTTAAAGGGAACTAAAAGTTCCCACAGTCATGGTCAAAACCCATTTATGGTATTTACAGTGAAACTGAGACCACTAGAAGTCCACTGCATGGACGAGGATCTGCCCTGTTATCAGACAGCTCATTAGCCAGAGGAATACGTTTGGATTAAGTCGATATTCAGAAATCAAAAATTATTCTGTCTAATTAGCCTCTGAAGAACTGGCTCTGTGATTTTCTGACTAACAAGCCTTCTAACTTTTAACGTGCTGCTGATTTTCTAAAAAAACAGCCCACCAACTGTTTCACTGATGGGCCTCCTGACAAACAGGCCTTCTAATTTACCAACTAAAAAGCCTTCTGCCTAATCCTTCTGGTTTTCAAAGATCAGGCCTTATGATTTTTTGACTATTAGGCTGTGTGATTTCCTGAGCAGTAGACCTTCTGACTAATGGGACTTTTGACTGATGGGAGCTCTGATTTCTGACTAATGGGCCTTCTGACTAATGGGCCTTCTGACTAATGGGCCTTCTGACTAATGGGCATTCTGACTTCTGACTAATGGGCCTTCTGACTAATGGGCCTTCTGATTTCTGACTAATGGGCCTTCTGACTAATGGGCCTTCTGACTAATGGGCCTTCTGACTAATGGGCCTTCTGACTTCTGACTAATGGGCCTTCTGATTTCTGACTAATGGGCCTTCTGACTAATGGGCCTTCTGACTTCTGACTAATGGGCCTTCTGACTAATGGGCCTTCTGACTTCTGACTAATGGGCCTTCTGATTTCTGACTAATGGGCCTTCTGACTAATGGGCCTTCTGACTTCTGACTAATGGGCCTTCTGACTTCTGACTAATGGGCCTTCTGACTAATGGGCCTGCTGACTTCTGACTAATGGGCCTTCTGATTTCTGACTAATGGGCCTTCTGACTAATGGGCCTTCTGACTAATGGGCCTTCTGACCAATGGGCCTTCTGACCAATGGGCCTTCTGACCAATGGGCCTTCTGACTTCTGACTAATGGGCCTTCTGACTTCTGACTAATGGGCCTTCTGACTAATGGGCCTTCTGACTTCTGACTAATGGGCCTTCTGATTTCTGACCAATGGGCCTTCTGACTAATGGGCCTTCTGACTAATGGGCCTTCTGACTAATGGGCCTTCTGACTTCTGACTAATGGGCCTTCTGATTTCTGACCAATGGGCCTTCTGACTAATGGGCCTTCTGACTAATGGGCCTTCTGACTAATGGGCCTTCTGACTTCTGACTAATGGGCCTTCTGACTTCTGACTAATGGGCCTTCTGACTAATGGGCCTTCTGACTAATGGGCCTTCTGACTAATGGGCCTTCTGACTAATGGGCCTTCTGACTAATGGGCCTTCTGACTTCTGACTAATGGGCCTTCTGATTTCTGACCAATGGGCCTTCTGACTAATGGGCCTTCTGACTAATGGGCCTTCTGATTTCTGACTAATGGGCCTTCTGACTAATGGGCCTTCTGACTAATGGGCCTTCTGATTTCTGACTAATGGGCCTTCTGACTAATGGGCCTTCTGATTTCTGACTAATGGGCCTTCTGACTAATGGGCCTTCTGACTAATGGGCCTTCTGACTAATGGGCCTTCTGACTAATGGGCCTTCTGACTAATGGGCCTTCTGACTAATGGGCCTTCTGACTAATGGACCTTCTGACTAATTGGCCTTCTGATTTCTGACTAATGGGCCTTCTGACTAATGGGCCTTCTGATTTCTGACTAATGGGCCTTCTGACTAATGGGCCTTCTGATTTCTGACTAATGGGCCTTCTGACCAATGGGCCTTCTGACTAATGGGCCTTCTGACTAATGGGCCTTCTGACTTCTGACTAATGGGCCTTCTGACTAATGGGCCTTCTGACTAATGGGCCTTCTGACTGATGGGCCTTCTGACTAATGGGCCTTCTGACTAATGGGCCTTCTGATTAATGGGCCTTCTGACTAATGGGCCTTCTGACTAATGGGCCTTCTGACTAATGGGCCTTCTGATTAATGGGCCTTCTGACTAATGGGCCCTCTGATTTCTGACTAATGGGCCTTCTGATTAATGGGCCTTCTGACTAATGGGCCCTCTGATTTCTGACTAATGGGCCTTCTGACTAATGGGCATTCTGACTTCTGACTAATGGGCCTTCTGACTAATGGGCCTTCTGACTAATGGGCCTTCTGATTTCTGACTAATGGGCCTTCTGACTAATGGGCCTTCTGATTTCTGACTAATGGGCCTTCTGACTAATGGGCCTTCTGACCAATGGGCCTTCTGATTTCTGGCTAATGGGCCTTCTGACTAATGGGCCTTCTGATTTCTGGCTAATGGGCCTTCTGACTAATGGGCCTTCTGACCAATGGGCCTTCTGATTTCTGACTAATGGGCCTTCTGACTAAGTGGGCTTCTGACTAATGGGCCTTCTGACTAATGGGCCTTCTGACTTCTGACTAATGGGCCTTCTGACTTCTGACTAATGAGCCTTCTGACTGATGGGCCTTCTGACTAATGGGCCTTCTGACTAATGGGCCTTCTGATTAATGGGCCTTCTGACTAATGGGCCTTCTGATTTCTGACTAATGGGCCTTCTGACTAATGGGCCTTCTGACTAATGGGCCTTCTGACTAATGGGCCTTCTGATTTCTGACTAATGGGCCTTCTGACTGATGGGCCTTCTGACTTCTGACTAATGGGCCTTCTGACTTCTGACTAATGGGCCTTCTGATTTCTGACTAATGGGCCTTCTGACTAATGGGCCTTCTGACTAATGGGCCTTCTGATTTCTGACTAATGGGCCTTCTGACTAATGGGCCTTCTGATTTCTGACTAATGGGCCTTCTGACTAATGGGCCTTCTGACTAATGGGCCTTCTGACTAATGGGCCTTCTGACTAATGGGCCTTCTGACTAATGGGCCTTCTGACTAATGGACCTTCTGACTAATTGGCCTTCTGATTTCTGACTAATGGGCCTTCTGACTAATGGGCCTTCTGATTTCTGACTAATGGGCCTTCTGACTAATGGGCCTTCTGATTTCTGACTAATGGGCCTTCTGACCAATGGGCCTTCTGACTAATGGGCCTTCTGACTAATGGGCCTTCTGACTTCTGACTAATGGGCCTTCTGACTAATGGGCCTTCTGACTAATGGGCCTTCTGACTGATGGGCCTTCTGACTAATGGGCCTTCTGACTAATGGGCCTTCTGATTAATGGGCCTTCTGACTAATGGGCCTTCTGACTAATGGGCCTTCTGACTAATGGGCCTTCTGATTAATGGGCCTTCTGACTAATGGGCCCTCTGATTTCTGACTAATGGGCCTTCTGATTAATGGGCCTTCTGACTAATGGGCCCTCTGATTTCTGACTAATGGGCCTTCTGACTAATGGGCCTTCTGATTTCTGGCTAATGGGCCTTCTGACTAATGGGCCTTCTGACTAATGGGCCTTCTGATTTCTGACTAATGGGCCTTCTGACTAATGGGCCTTCTGATTTCTGACTAATGGGCCTTCTGACTAATGGGCCTTCTGACCAATGGGCCTTCTGATTTCTGGCTAATGGGCCTTCTGACTAATGGGCCTTCTGATTTCTGGCTAATGGGCCTTCTGACTAATGGGCCTTCTGACCAATGGGCCTTCTGATTTCTGACTAATGGGCCTTCTGACTAAGTGGGCTTCTGACTAATGGGCCTTCTGACTAATGGGCCTTCTGAATTCTGACTAATGGGCCTTCTGACTTCTGACTAATGAGCCTTCTGACTGATGGGCCTTCTGACTAATGGGCCTTCTGACTAATGGGCCTTCTGATTAATGGGCCTTCTGACTAATGGGCCTTCTGATTTCTGACTAATGGGCCTTCTGACTAATGGGCCTTCTGACTAATGGGCCTTCTGACTAATGGGCCTTCTGATTTCTGACTAATGGGCCTTCTGACTGATGGGCCTTCTGACTTCTGACTAATGGGCCTTCTGACTTCTGACTAATGGGCCTTCTGATTTCTGACTAATGGGCCTTCTGACTAATGGGCCTTCTGACTAATGGGCCTTCTGATTTCTGACTAATGGGCCTTCTGACTATTGGGCCTTCTGACTTCTGACTAATGGGCCTTGACTGATGGGCCTTCTGACTTCTGACTAATGGGCCCTCTTACTTCTGACTAATGGGCCTTCTGACAAACAGGTCTTTTAATTTCCTGACTAATGAGCCTTTTGACCAATGGGCCATCTGATATTCTGAATATTGGGCCTTCATATTTTTTTGACAAACAGACTTTCTGACTAACAGGCTGTCTGATTTCCAAAGATCAGGCCCTCTGATTTTCTGACTGATGGACCTTCTGTTCAACAGGCCTTTTGATTTTCTGACAAATGAGCCTTCTAACCGTTAGTGGGCCTTCTGATTTTCTAAAAAAAAAAAACAGCCCACCGACTGTTTAACTGACAGGCCTCCTGACTAACAGGCCTTCTGATTTTCTGACTAACAGGCCTGATTTTTTGACTGTTGGGCTCTGTGATTTTCTGAGCAGTAGGCCGTCTGACCAATGGGCCTTCTGATTATCTGGTTGGCTAACCTTCTTATTTTCTGACTGATGGACCTTCTTACTAATGATTTCCTAACTAATGAACTTTCTGACTGATGGGCATTCTGATTTCCCCAATAATGGACCTTTTTTTGACTAACAGGTTTTCTGACTATCAGGCATTCTGATTTTCTGGCTAATTGGCCCTGTGAACTCCTGGCTAACGGGTCATCTGATTTCCTGGCTAACAGGCCTTCTGATTGTCTGACTAATGGGACTCCATTGAGGATGCTCTGAATCCTTTGAATGATGTAGACGTGACAGACCTATAGATGAAGGGATTAAGCTCAGTTCTGACCGGTGTTTGTCTGATCCTGTCTTTAGTTTGGGTTAAAGTGTACAGTTTGTTGGGTTTTTTTTTCAAACTCTACAGAGGATTCTTCCCGTGTGATTTCTTATTTGATTTAAGACGATATCTGACCTTACGGTGAGGCTGGAGAAAGGTCAGTGACTTTAGATGTTGAGGCGTCATTTCACCGCTTCCCCACCACAAACATGAAGTTGCTCAACCTAAAGAGGATGGAGCGTCCCCCCCAGCTTCATGTAGATCTGTACGTCAGACCTCCATGTCTGCAGTGACATCATGGTCCCTCTGCTCCCCCTCCTGTGAGGTAAAACTGGAATAATATATGCACGCTGCCATCCAGCAGCAGGAGTCAACTTCCAGCACTGCGGAGCTGACAGCCAGCGGCGTCTCCTCCTGCCAGCGGCGTCTCCTCCTGCCAGCAGCAACACACAGATCAGACAGAGCAGAGCCTCCACATGCTGCTCGTATACTTTGTTCTCATATACTTTGTTCTCATATAGTTTGTTCCCTGTCTTTACGGCGCCTCAGAGTTCACGTATGAAGACAGAGAAGAAGAAGAAGATGTCTGAAACAGATCTGAGCTCAGTGAGAGGAGGAAACATCAGGAGTAGATTTCAGGTGTAAAGATTTATCTCCTGCTCTTGATCGGCCTGCTCCTCTCCCTCAAGCTTCCTTTAGAAAAAAGATCAATATAGATTAAAAAAAATATTAATGAGTTTGTTAGTCTGCTTTACTGTAAACCCAAACAAAAACATAAAACGCAGAAGTTTTTGCAAATTTTTGAATTTTTCTAACTTCTTACATTTCTGCAAATTTTTGCAAATAATTTAAATTCTGGTTTTTGGAAAAAAAAAATTGCACAATTTCAACATTTACAATTTTTTTTAAATAAAGCAAATTTTTGAAATACTCATTGATTTTTTCCCCAAATTTATAGAATTTTTGAAATTTCCAAATTTTGGGGAATTTTTGCACATTTTTAAAAGTCTTTTTTTAAAATGAATTTTTAAATTTGGGGATTTTTTTGCACATTTTTAAATTTCTTTTTTTAAAAAATGCTAATTACTTTAAACATTTAAAATTTTCGCACTTTTAAAAAAAAAATTTTGGGGGGAAAAATTGTTAATTGTTTTGGAATTTCAAAAATTTTGAACAATTATGCAACTTTCTGAAATTTCAGAAAAAGTATTACATTGCAAATCTTATTTTTTTTTTAAAGTTGCAAATTTTTTAAAAATAAAAAACCGAGAAGTCACATTTGAAATTCTGTAAACACATAAAACTTCTTGTTAAGTTAATTATTCACTAGATTTTTACTTTGTATAGTATTTTATACACTTATTGTCTTTAAAGTGAAGATAAAGTAGATTTTCTGTCTCCTGAATGACTTTAATCCAGGTGAGCTGAGGAAAAATGGCTCCTATGAAAGGGGCTGGAGGTTCATTTTGACATCAGCTAACTCTGATTTCTGAGCTCTTATCTCGTAGATACACAGCTCCAGTGTGTCAGTAATTTTCTCTGTGAGCTCGTTAACGTCTTTTTCCACTTCCTGTAACTTCCTGTGATGAACCGTCTCTGGAGGGTTGAAAAAACTTTGGTCCAGACTTTACAGAAAAGGATAAAAAGGTTTTTGAAAGAAGCAGACAGAAAGATGGATGAGTCATGTCATAAAGAGATTGTGTTTCAACCAATTTCCTGTTTCAAGACAGAGAAAGCCTCCATCTCCCATAATCCCACATTCCTGCGGCCTGTTTCCTGGTTGCCTGGTAACCGTCTCTGTTTTCCTGAGCCTGACGCACACACATTCTTACCTGTGGCGTGTGGAAAATGAGGGATGATGAATTTAAGAGCGCTGGAATCCACTCCCCGTGTTACGGCTCCGCAGGAAATATTTCTGTACGCGTCCACGCTTCACGGTGTCCACGCCGTGCAGAACGCTTTCTGCTTTTTTAACGGCAGCTCGCCGTGCAGAGAGGAGCTATAAAATAAAAGAAAACATTTCACATCCAGAAGAAACTTTTACATTCAGACGTTTATGATTAACATGGAAAACATGACGTGCTCTGTGTTGGCAGATATAACCCTGCTCTGTGAGAGGCCGACATGTAAACACAAACTGAAACACGTGGATTAAACTCACCGTCCTGGTTTGGTCTGAGGAGCTCAGCAGATCCGTTTGGATCACGTCAAACTCCACATGTGGATACTGGAGAATTTAAAAACAATCATTTCATGAAGCTCAGAGTTTCTCTAAGAGGTTTCCACAGGAACAGATCATCCGTCATCATTACTCTGTAAACCCAGCCTGCTAATCCAATCACGCCGCTAACCGCCAGCCTCAGACGGCGACGGCGTTGGAGAAAGTCCCTCATTTCTCCAGCAGATGTCATTAATCTCAGTCACACACTCTCCTTCCTTAACGTGGCACCAGCTCCTGGATCTGGACCCGTCCAGAGCTGGTTCCTGTCCCTCAGATGTTTTAATCATTCACTGTAATCACCTCATGCTTCGTTACCAAACTTCTGACCGTTACTGTCCGTCAAACCCTTCAAATCCTTCGCCACAGCCACCTCGGCTGAATCCACGTCCTTTCATTTTTCCACTGTGGCTCCAACCGCCGTGACCACTTCAATGTCCCCTTTAAATGTTTCATTACCCAGCAGCCCTCCAGAAACTCAGCATTAATGGAAACCAAACCACATCAGCCTCACACTCATTACAGGAGAATATCAACTCAAGATGCCTCAGCGGTTATTAAACTCTACGTCTGGACACAGGAAGTCTTCATTAGGGAAAAGGTATTCTGTACATTAGGAGCTCCCATAGAATGGACGTCCGCTTGCTCGGCTCGAAGTGAGGTCTCCACAAAAACTGCTCCCCCTGGTGGCTGGCTGCAGTATAGGTCCAAAAATCCATCTCCCCAGTCATTCCAGATGGGCTGTGGTCAAACTTTAAAAAATTAATCCACCTGGTAGAAATGTTTCTCATGTCTGATTGTTGTGGTGATTTGAAGATATCATTTGGCTGTCTTGTATTAAAGTCCTCTTTTTTCTGAAAAGTTTCGTTTTCATTAGTTATACGAGGTTAAAAACGAGGTTTTACGTAACGTTTAACGATGATTGACAGCTGACGTGACCCAAGCTGTGGAATAATCTTCCACCACACATCAGAATGGCGCCCTCTGTTGACGCTTTTAAGTCTCGTTTAAAAACACTTTTTTATTCACTTGCGTTTAACCCGGCATGAAATTGTGTGGTCCTCTGACTGTTTTTATTTTTTATTTATTTGTTTTAATTATGTTTTTAATTCTTTTTTTAGTCATGTTTTTTTTTTTTTTTTTTAATATATTCTTTTGTATTGATGTTGGTTGTCTGTTTTTATCAGTGCTATTACTCTGTGCAGCACTTTGGGGATCTTGTGTTGATAAAATGTGCTATACAAATAAAAATGGATTGGATTGGACGTTCTGATGTATTTTTTTCGGGGAATTTTGGCTTCAAAACCGTACGATGATAAATGGCGGAGCCATGCTGTCCACTCTATATACAGACTATGGATGCTCCTAATGTACAGAAATGATCTATAATTGCTAAAGTATGATTGACCTGAAGGAGGACCGGGTCAGAACTTAAAACACCGAAGTAAGGCTTCTAGCTCAGGCTAGCTCGTGTTAGCAAATTAGCTTCAAAGCTGCAAAGAAATGAAGACATGAACAATTTGTAGACTAGAGACCAAGACGATTCTCCGTATATCCTTTTCAGACACTTTGGGCAACTCCAGCAATCACCTTATTGTATTGGTTCTGTCGTGAAATCCCAGGGAGAACAATGGAGGTGGAGGACCCAAATGCAGATGAGCAAAAATCTTTTATTTTAACTAAATCCAAAAACTCAAAACCAAAGACACTAAAAAAAACTTACTGATAGAAACAAGAAGCGCTGGAAACACATGAGAAGCTAGGAAACATACAGCGAACAGGAGACAGCTAACAACGGACAGCAAACAGCAAACAATGAATCGACAGAGAAAAAGGAAACACAGAGACTTGATACACTGGGGGGTAATCAACCACAGGTGCAGGACAAGACACAGGTGAGACACATGAGGGGCAATCAACCACAAGAGAAACACAAGGAGAACCAAACCAAACACAGGGAAACTCAGACAGATACCAAATACACATAAAAGACACTAAAACACCAAAGACAATCACATAAAGACACACACCTGACCAGAACCAAGTCAAAACCATAAGGAGACAAACCAGGGAACACAGAACCGCACAGAAACACAAGAAAACCCAGCAAACCATAAACCAAAAACCCAAACCATGACAGGTTCATGAAAAGCCATTTCAGCCATATTCCTCTAAACACATCAAATAGTTCATAAATGTATTTTCTTAAAACATTTAAAAAGTCTTTCAATCATTTTAAGTTTCATTGTGGAGCTCGGCTCACAAACTGTGTTTCAACTCGCTATGTCAAGGATTTAAAGGGCCAGTCAGAAATCATGGCTGCGTTATCTAACAGAGCTATCATTAGCATTTCATTAGCAACATTTTTCTGTCCAGTTGGGCGTTTCAACCACACGAACACAGCGATTTCACGCAAGTTGACGCAATCACGACAAGCGCCTAGCAACAAGTCAATGTAGCAATGATTGCTAACAAGAACGATGGCCGAGATGTACCACGCTACTTCTGTGTACTTTGCACTTTTTGCCTAAGTACAGCTCTACAGATCAATGTAACGTTTTTCTATTTGTTTTTTTCACCATCTCTTTACCAACTTTACTCCCTTGACTGCTTCTTCTTCCTGTTTTTGACTGCACATGCTCATGACGTTCTTCTTCTGTAGTTTTCACACTTTGCTAACCTGCCACCTCTCTGCAGCCTTCAGAGGCGATCGTTTTCAGTTTTGCCTCTTCGTAAGGACAGAGATATTTCTGTGGTGTGGACAGAGATTTTTTTTAAATGAGGAAAAAGATATTCTATCAAAAAAAAATTCACATACCTGTGGTCCAGGCCTCAGGGTGTTAGCTTGAGTATCAGATAGCATCTGTTACTACAGTTTGCAGCTAGCTATTTGTCAACTTGTCAGCTAACCAGTCACGTCTCCTCCACATTGCTCAGGCATCTTTCCTGGATGCCACAATATGCAGGGAAACGGCTTTAGCTAGCTAGCTAGCTAGCTTATTTAAGTTTTTGATGGACGACAAGGTAAGGAAACGGTGGATTGATTGTGTCAAGAGGAGCAACTGGAGAGTCCTGCAGAGTCCACTTTACCCTGATAGTTACAACAGCTGTCCTCAGGTGGAGTCTGGGTTTCTGAAGAGTGTGTCGGTGCTGGTCAGCTGGGCCAAAACCACCATCTCTGTCCCGGTTTCTGTGGGTATCCAGAAATACCCAAACACCCTCACAATGATGCAGAGGTGATCTGTGAGAGGAGCTCGTTCCGGAATCAGTGACAGAGTTCAGTCATTGATGATGTCAGAGTTCTAGAACTCCTGCTGTTGCTCTGCAAACAGAATGCTCTGCATGCATGCTCCTGATTGGTCGATTCCACTCAGGCTAAGACAACAGAAACCAAAACACTTCTAATATTTCACAGTTTCTACATTTTCACGTTGTTTGTTTCACTTTAACCTGTGTTCAGACTTTAAACTGAGAGTGATCTGAAGATAAAACAGAGACGATCTGTTCATCTTTACGTCTGTTTGCTCCATCTCTCTGTTCCTCCTTTCTTTCCAGACTTTACGTTATGACTTATTGGAAACGTTGAAGGCGATCCTGATGCCCGTACGCTGAATGGTCGTTGTTAAGATGAGCCTGGATGAGTTTTTCATCTGGGCCCTGGGAGAGGAACAAAGACAGGGAGCAGGAGCAGGGCCGTGGCCCTCACAGGGGCCTCTGAGCGTCTATAAAGAGTTTTATTCAGGAAAAAGACAAACTGTTCTCTCCGGCTTACAGCGACTATAAACCTGCTCTTATTTTAATGTTGAAGTGTTTTTCTCTAACGTCAGCGCGGCTGATGGCGGCTGATGGCTGAGCTCAGAGTCAGTTTCCACTCCTTGTTCAGAGATAATTTAGCAGGTTTAATGATTAAACTCTCATGATGAGGACGAGGCTGCAGCTCTATCCGTGTTTTAAGCGTGTTGTGACGGAGCTGAGGCGTGTCACAAACACAGAGGTTCAGGTTCACAGTGGGTCACCTTGCTCTCACAGTTTCCTCTGAGCTGTTTTTATGACGGAGCAGAGTCCGGCCTTCAACAGCAGCTCTAAATCTGACCCTGGACCTCAGACAGCCGCTGTAAATCAGGACTTTGTCCGTCCTGAGGGACGCTTCCTGCTGACTTCAGGCTCTGAGGAGATGTAGAGGTATTAAAGCTGCACATGTTAGAAATATCACATGAATCTTTTAGTTCAAACCTTTTTGTTACATGATGTAAGACCCCAGCGTTTAGAGATCCCTGAAGGTTTAACTTTGGCGTGTCCTGTTCTGAATTCATAAAGAAAACTTTGATAACAACAAACACTAACAGAAGAAAATCTGTTCATTTATTTATTTTTATTCTCAGTTTGATTCAATTCCTGAAAGTTTTGTCAGTTTTGCTTCCTTTTTGCGTTAACTGAAGCTGAAGTGTGTGAGATCCCCGTTAGAGTTAACGATGATGTAAACAGTGGAAACGACGCTGGGCTCATAGTTTAGTCATAAAGAGACAGAGTCAGCAGCGTCTGTCGTCAGCTGCTGAGTTACAGTCTGCAGAGGAAGCGCTCATTAATACAGACTGAGAGCACACACACACACACACACACACACACACACACACACACACACACACTCAGAGGTTGTTTTCAGACGTGTGTGTCAGCAGCAGCAGGGCCGTAGCTATCATTTCAGGAGGGGGGGCCTCGTTAAAGAGGACTAAGGTAGAAAATGTGTTGTTTTCTTTCTCAGAAGCTGCTCTGTTGAAGTCGTCCACAGGGACAGGAGTTTGCCTCATGTCACGAAGTGTTTATGACTTTTAAAAGAGACAGGACAAAAAAAAAAATCATATTTATACATTTTGAAATGTTCAGTCTTTTTGGAGATCTTCCAATCCATCAGTTTGTTTTCCCAAAACCTGTCCCATCAAACCCAAAGACAGTCACTGTAAACTGGAGGGACTACACTGTCTCCCCATGCAGCTGAAGAAGCCTTTTATATGATTAAGTTGACCATTAGGTGGTGCTGTTTTTCTTTTTTTTTTTAAGTAAATTTCATATCACCAACAGGGGTGCTTGATTAAAGCATGTAGGCTAAGATTTGGATTCTAAAAAACCCTAAATGTGTTTGTTCTTTGTCTTCTTAACTTTGTAATTTATTTATTTTTTAAAAACACAACTACTTTATATTTTTTAAAACTTTATTCATTTGTTTTTTTGTCTTATGTATTTATACAATTTTCAAACTTACCCATTATTAATTTGAAACAATATTTTATAAACATATTTATTTTGTATTTTTTCTTTTTTAGAATGTGTTTGTAAATTGTTTTAAACCTTATTTGTCATTTCTTTTTTGTAGGCCTTATGTGATATTTTCAAACCTATTTTTTTTTCAAACCTATTTGTGGTTTTTTTAAAATTTGTTCATTTATTCTTTTCTTTTAAATTTAATGTATTTAACACTATCATTATTTCTTTAAAACTTTATATAAATAATTTTTAAACCAGTTTATCTTTCACTTTTTAAAAATCATATTAATTTTTCTTTTCAAGGACAAGTCCTGCAGTTTTGAGGCAAATTACTGTATTTTTTTTTCCCCTGACAGAAATTGGCTCCTAAATTAGTCCTAAAACTGAAATAAGTTCTGCAGCATTATAAAGCTACCTATGGAGGCCTGTTCCTGCCAGGACGCTCCACGTCCTTCAACCCTTTATAGCTCCACTTGGTGGACAGTCAGAGAAACATTTCTAACTTTGACATCATGCTTTATTTGTTTATGTTGAAAAATCAGCCTGTTAATTTTCACCGCTCTGTTCAGTGTGATTGTTTCTGATGATTCAGTCGTTTGGTGTTAATGTTTATTTATTTCAGTCAGTTTGTGTTACTTTCAGTCTCCTCACAGGACGATCACAGCGCCTTTAGGAGCTGCTGTCCTCAGATAAACATGACGACACTTGTGTGTTGGCTCTGTATGCGTGTGTGTGTGTGTAATGAGGTGTGACCCCCCCTGGCTGTGTGTGTGTTTATGACTCTGACCTTTCCTCTGCAGGGTTGGTCTGAGTTTACTGAAGCTTAGAAACATTTACAGCAGCTTGATCAAACTTGGTCAGCTACGAGCTGCAGATCACCACAGGTCTACAGGACTCAGGTGGTCTACAGCAGTGTTTCCCAATCCTGGTCCTGGAGGACCCCCTGCCCTGCATGTTTTTAATGTTCCCGACTCCAACACACCTGATCCAAATGATCAGCTCGTCATGAAGCTCTGCTCCAGCCTGATAACGAGCCAGTCATTTGAATCAGGTGAATTTATTGAATTTATTTTTTTAATATTTGCACCTTTTTAAATTTTTTTCCTCAATATTTTTGCAATTTTTTTTAAATTATAATTTTTTTGAAATATTTGCACATACATGAAAAATGTTTTAATTTTTTTTTTATTTTTTTTTTTAAACATGATTTTAATCATGTTTAGTATTTAATACACTGTATTGTGAAGATAAAGCAGATTTTGAGGCTCCTGAATAACATTAATCCAGGTGAGCTGAGGGTAAATGTTTCCTCTGAAAGTAAAAGTTTCTGACCCTTGATCTAGAAACACGACAAAAACACTTGATTAGATTTTAGTTCCCGCAGAGCGGTTTTAATTTCAATGAGGTTAACAGTTGAGGATACAAATCCTACATTTCCCATGATTCCTTGCTGAGTGATATTTATGCTGCAGATTCAAAAGTGTTTGCATTTAAATTCAAAGAAAATCAAAAAGTGTTTGTGCAAAATAAAGAAAACAAAGGATATTTTTACAAACTTTTTTACAGGAATAAAAAAAGACTCAGTCGGGTTTTTCACTCGATGACGTCACACGAAGCGTGTTGTAAATTTATTCTGTACAATAAAAAATCTGAGTGACATTTTCTCATAAATAGGTTTAATCAGGAGACGATCTGCAGAGTTTACACCACGAGAGAAGCTGATTGGTCCACTGAGCCCGACAAATAAAAACACTTTAAAAATTCATCAGCAGTTTTTTTTTTTTCCTCAGGTTTCACTTTTTCTTTTTTTAGCCAAAGACAGAAATAAAAAATTATAAAAAGTGACAAAAACAAAATATCTACAGGTGATATTTACAAACCTTAAATAATCCAGATTCTTCTACAAAAACAGGAACGAGACCAACGCTGTACGGCGCTGCACGAGGCCGGACCAGCTCCAGGATCCAGGATCCATCAGCTGATCAGACCTGGTCCCTGGAGATCCAGGATCCAGCTTCACGCAGCGGACATCAGCGCAGAAAACAAACGCTCAGACTCTCCGTGAAGTCCAACGACAAACACACAAATAAACAGAAACAAACCGTGACAGACGAGCAGCGAGCGGTGAGAGCGCCATGACGCGGCTCCCAGGTGAGCTCAGGTGTGAGAGCTGCAGACACACCAGGATTTAAAGTCCCAGACCCCAGGATCCTTCAGATCTGGATCCTGAGGTCTGGAAAGCTTAGCACTGAGTGTGTGTGTGTGTGCAGCTCCACCTGCTGGTCAGACTGAGTATGACCTGTAGGGAGGAGCTGAAACAAACGGCGCTCTCAGCTCCGGCTCAGAGCTCCTGGTGCCTCCACGCCGCGTCAGACCGAACTCTTCAGGGTGAAACATCAAAACACCGCCGCTGGCCGCTCTAAGTGCAGGGCGCCGCTGCCGCGTCTACGTCCCACTTTCAGGAGGTTTTCAGGAGGTTTTTTTTACAAATGGATGTTTCCAGAAGTCTTTCCAGGAGGAGAAGCTGTGATGGTTACCTGTCCAGGTGAGCACGCAGACTCACCCTCACACTCCCTCTGATTGGCTGATAAAGTACTCCGCAGTCCGGCGTCCGGCGGGCAGAGGCTGCCTGGGGGGCGGTGATGATGATGAGGAGGAGGAAGCTGACGGGTGGTGGTGCTGGTGGCGCCCCCGCAGAGAGGTGTGGTTGTGGTGATGGTGGGAGGAAGGCGGAGGAGACGGCGGGTCGCGGAGAGACGGCGGCACGGCGGACGCTTTGATGGGGACGATGCGCGTGTCCATGACCTCACAGTCCACCTGCATCATCATCTCGTAGCCCTGAGACGAGTTGTAGAGGCTCTCTGAGGAAGAGGAGGAAGAGGAGGAAGAGGAGGGACAGAGGAGGGACAGAGGAGGGACAGAGGAGGGACAGAGGAGGGACAGAGGAGGAAGAGGAGGAAGAGGAGAGACAGACGGGTTATTAAAGGAGGACTGATGGAGATGTTTGAAGACGTCTCCTTCAGACGCAGAGACTCACCGTTCACAGACATGGCCGGCATCACCAGAGACATCTTAGGTCGACTGGTCTTATTGTGACTGATCGCCGGGAGCAGGAGGTGGTCCTGCAGAGGAGAAAAGGAGGAGGCATGAAGGAGAGACAGAGGAGACAAGTAGGAGAAATGAGGGAGACACGGAGGAGACAAGGAGGGGAAGAGGAGAAGGCATGAAGGAGACACAGAGAAGACAAAAAGGAGACATGAAGGCAACAAGGAGGAGACAAGAAGTAGACATGGATATGACATGAAGAGGACAAAGAGGAGACATCAAGGAGACATTGTGGAGACAAGGAGGAAACATGAAGGCAACAAGGGGGAAAAAATGAGGGCGACAAGGAGGAGACAAGGAGGAAACAAGGAGGAGGCATAAAGGTGACATGGAGGAGACATGAAGGCAACAATGAGGAGACGAAGAGGAGACATGAAGGACACATGAAGGAAACATGAAGGAAACAAGGAGGAGACAAGGAGTAGACAAGGAGGAAACATAAAAAGGAGACAGAGGACACATCAAGGAGACATTGTGGAGACAAGGAGGAAACATGAAGGAGACAAGGAGAAGGCATAAAGGTGACAAGGAGGAAACATGAAGGAGACATGAAGGAGACATGAAGGATACATGAAGAGGAGACATCAAGGAGACATTGTGGAGACAAGGAGGAAACATGAAGGAGACAAGGAGAAGGCATAAAGGACACAAGGAGGACACAAGGAGGAAACATGAAGGAGACAAGGAGGAGGCATAAAGGCAACAATGAGGAGACATGGAGGAGACAAGGAGTAGACAAGGAGGAAACATGAAGGAGACAAGGAGGGAAACAAAAAGGCAACAAAGAGGAAACATGAAGGAGACATGAAGGATACAAGGAGGAAACAAGGAGGAGGCATAAAGGTGACATGTAGGACACATAAAGGCAACAATGAGGAGACGAGCAGGAGAAATGAGGGAGACAAGAAGTAGACATGAAGGCAACAAAGAGAAGACATATAGAGGAGACAGAGGACACATCAAGGAGACATTGTGGAGACAAGGAGACATAAAGGTGTCAAGGAGGAAACATGAAGGTAACAAGGAGGAAACAAGAAGGAGACAAGGAGGAGACATGAAGGAGAGACAGAGGAGACAAGGTGGAAACAAGGAGGAGACAAGGCGGAGACATGAAGGAGACAGAGTGAAGGCACAGAGGAGGCATGAAGGAGACATGAAGGAGACCAAGCTTTTGGAGCTGAATGAAACTGAATCCAGTAAACTTGATGTGATCGTCTGAAACCAGACGCCTCCTGCTGTCTGACCCTGATCTGACAGAGGGAGAGAGGAGAGAGGAGGGAGGAGAGAGGAAAGAGGAGAGAGGAGAGAGGAGGGAGGAGAGAGGAGGAAATGCTGCTGAGGCTTCGTACCCGTCTGAAGGAGACCACGTAGAACGTGTCCTCTCGGCGGTCGATGGCGTCCAGGAAGTCGCTGTAAGTGACCTCAGGACCAGGAAGCACCTGAAGATGACTGAGACACAAACAGAGAGGAGGAGGGGTTAACATCAGGATGAGGAGCAGACACAGAGAGGAGGAGGGGTTAACGTCAGGATGAGGAGCAGACACAGAGAGGAGGAGGGGTTAACGTCAGGATGAGGAGTTTCAGAGTTCTCTCCTTCAGAGCTCTGACTCTGGGTTTGTTCCTTAAAGCTTAAAGCTGTGAGGAGGTGTTTCCGGACCTTTCTATGGAGCGGTGAGTCTGGATGGGCAGGTATCTGGAGAAGTTTGTTTTCCTCAGCTGAGCTTTCTGCAGAAACACAGAGACACAAACAAACATGAGGAAACATGAAAACACCTGGAACATGACGCACCTGCTCAGATTAAATCCTTATATGTCCTTATTAAACGTGTTTCAAGATTCATTCACATCCTCAAGTTGATTAATTAAAGACCAGGACATTGTGTGAAAACAGATTTAAACTGATCAAAAGGCTCAGACCTGGACAAACACAAACACAGCTCCTGATACAGTCACTCATCCTCAAACCAATTAAGAAAACAAAAAATAATAATAATACTAAAAAAATAATACTAATAAAAAATGATAAGGAAATGATAAAAAAAAAAATCATTTTAATTCAAGATGGCGTTTCCTCGGTCTTTAAATTCTTATTCTGTTTTCCGTCTGAATTTCCTTTTTATGTCCTTGTGTGTGTGTGTGTGTGTGTGTGTGTGTGTGTGTGTGTGTGTGTGTGTGTGTGTGTGTGTGTGTGTGTGTGTTGGATGTGGTTTGGGGGTGGGGGGTGGGGGAGTCTTATGTTTTCACTTCATTCAATGCAATTTTCTGCTTTTTATTCCACTTCTTGTTATTTCATCGTATTGTGATTAACTTTTTTTTTTCATTTAATTATTTTTAATTGTTATTATTATTATTGTTATTGTTTTTATTGTTTTTTTTATTATTATTTTTTACCCTTTTTTTTCCATTTATTTATTTTTTAGATTATTTATTATTATTACTATTGTTTTTTTTACTATTGTTTTTACTTTTTAACTATTTTTTTTTATTTATATTTTTTATTTTTTAACCATTTTTTCCATTTATTTATTTTTTAAATTATTTATTATAATTACTTTTGTTTTTTTATATTTTTTTACATTTTGACCATTTTTTCCATTTATTTTTTATTTTTTAAATTATCATTAGTATTTTTATTTATCTATTTTTAGTAAAGCACTTTGCAATACACAGTCCTGTTTGAAAAGTTCTATACAAATTTTGATTGATTGATTGATTGATTGATTTCAATCTTCTTTTACAAATTGAACAGGACCACCTCACCTGAGCGATTTTGGCTTTCTTGGCGATCTTCGGTTTCCCTCCAGACTTCTTCCTGTCGATCTGGTGCCGGTGGACCCAGCCCCGCAGCTCGTCGGCCAGCCTGGAGACCGCCAACAGAGGGCAGAGCTTCAGTCAGACAACTCAGAGACGACAAAACAAGAATGAAATCTGGTTTCTCAGAAGATCAGGGACGGAAAATCAGAGGTTAGAGGAGAGGAAGAGGAGGAGGAGGAGGAGGAGGAGGAGGAGGAGGAGGAGGAGGAGAAGGGGGAGGAGGAGGAGTCTGGGACTGACCGCAGAGACTCGGAGCGGTTGAACTGTCTGCAGTCAGAGGAGGTGAAGTAACGATCGATGTCCTGAAGAACCAGATCCTTCATGTCGCTGAACACATCGCTCAGGTTCCTGCAGACACACACACACACACACACACACACACACACACACACACACACACACACACACACACACACACACACACACACACACACACACACACACACACACACACACACACACACACACACACACACACACACACACACACACACACACACACACACACACACACACACACAGGGAAGACGCACACACACACACACACACAGGGAAGATGCATCTTTTACTGTTAGCTCACAATGCTAACGAAGCTAACACTGAGACATCCTGCAGGAGGGACAAAAGGACATCTGTGACCCAACCCAGCATCTGTCTCTGCTCCATTGTTTCTCATTCTCACGCAAACGAGCACCAGATGCATGATGGGAAACTGCTCTGAAGTCTGACCTGAACTGATACGTCTCTGCGGCCTCTTCTCCTCCCTCCTCCTCCGTCTCTTCCACCCTGCTGGACGGGGGAGGGACCGCCGCTTCCTGCTGGTGTTGCTGTTCTATCGCCAGGATTCGGCGCCCCGTGTACGACACCACGTCGTCCTGTAGGCCAGGCAGCTTCCTGTCTGTGATGCTGCATGAAAGAGGAGAAGAAGAAGAAGAAGAGGAAGAGCTGAATTTAGAGGTTTCACAGAAATGAAACGTCTGGTTTGATGCAATCCCAGAACTGGACACTAGGGGGAGCTTCAGCTCATGGTTTACAGTCAAAGGCTGTTAAAACACCTGTCAGTGATCACCTGAAGGTGTGACTCTGAGTTTAATGGATTAATGAAAGTGTTTGGATGGATTTAAGAGAATAAAGACGATAAAATGAACTTTAAGTTTCAGGAAAACATGGCGGGAACGCGATCGTTGACCTTAAAAAGTCTGTTTCAGGTGTTGTTGTGTGGACTGCAGAGCGCCGAGGATACCTGACGGGTCCGAAGCTGAAGGTCATGAACAGCAGGACGGCCATGACACACACGGCGCGCTTGTTGCTCGCCGAGTCGTTGCCCTGAAAACACAGAGGAGAGAGCGCTGAGCGGCGTGCAAACAGAAAACACCACAGAGAGCTGCACCTGAGCAAACACGCTTCCTCATATCTGTGGAGCTGGATCCACGAGACCAGGTCTAGGTTCAGGTCTGAGGTTCAGGTCTGGGAACACACTGACACATTTCTCCGTCTGCGTTTGTTTTGGTTCGTCAGGTTCAGCAGGTTGAACCGCATACTGTCAGTAAACAGGCGATGAAGAGGCTCCTCCTCACCTCCTTCCCTGCCAGCCTCTCCCTCAGCGCCTGGTTCTCCCTGCGGAGCCGCTCGTTCTCCTGCTGCGCCTCCCTCAGCTGGGCCTCCAGGTTCTGCAGGTACTCCTTCTTCTTCTTCCTGGACTGGCACGCCGACTCCCGGTTCTTTATCATCCGCTGCTGCCGCTTCAGCACCTTCATCTGCACGAGGAGGAGGAGGAGGAGGAGGAGGAGGAGGAGGAGGAGGAGGAAGAGGAGGAGGAAATCCAGGTTTAATCCCAGATCATCTCAGCAGGAAGGTTCAAACACAGAAATATTGAACTAAAGTCTCATTTTTCATGACTCACGTCGATGTCGTTGCCGTTGTTGCCCGGTATCGTGGTCGTGGCGGGGACGATGGGTTTGCTGGTGGGCGGAGCCGTGGGGCTGGAGCAGTGCTGAGGGATGCTGGGAGAGACCGGCTCCATTTTGACGATGGCGGGAGCCGAGCCGAGGCAGACAGACTGAGACAGGACGACTGGAAGAGGCAGAGAAAGACGACGAACATCGATGATAAAAGTCAGAGAAATAAAATATCTAGAAAAGCACTCAGAGAGCGCAGACCTCCACCAAGCACACTTTAGTCCGACTTTAATGTTATACTCCCTTTCAGCAGACTGCCTGTTATGATTTGGTGTTAGTTGCAGGTTTGTTCGATAATTTGTTTCCTGACAGTCTTGATAATAATGATGACCCAGTTCATATTTCATATTCTGGATCTTAGTATCCAGAATATTTACAGGATCTGGATCGTACTTTAACATCTGTCAGAATGATGGTGACCTTGTCTTGTATTGTGTTGCAAAGCAATCCGACCATTTACAGTGGAGTTATATACACATAACCCTATTTCACAATGAAAAAGGTCTCATTATTATAATTATCATTATTATAATTATTAGTTAAAAAATTATTAATATTATTATTATTATTATTATTATTTCAATAAATTATTATTATTATTATCATAAAAATAAGTAAAAATATTTTTATAAATAATCACAACAATATTAATAATTATTTTTATTGTTATTATTAAAAAATAATAACAATAATAATTATTATAATTGTTACAATCAAACTACATTATTATCAATTATTATTATTATTACTATCCACCTAATAAAGGGAAGGAAAACAACTGAAAAATAAAAAACATTAAAACAGATTAAAACGAAAAGAATAAAAAAATAAAAAAAGGATTTTTGATCCTGCCCATGTACTATAAAAGAAAAAAGTTCAAGGTAAAATAAAATAAAGGCAGCATTTTAACTTTTACATTCAGCGAGAATCTCCAGTACAAGCCAATGATTAAAATGTGTCTTTAAAAGGGACTTTTTTGGTTCTTTGGCTCTTTAAGACCCAAACCCAGCTTTACTCTTTAAACAACGTAAAAATCTTGTTATTTTCAGGATTCTAAAATTTTATTGCCCGCATAGTGACCTGTGATACTTCTCTGAGCCGTCAGTACGCAGTAAAAACTGACAGTTCAAATCAAATATCTAATTTCTCTTCATCTAAGGCAGATTCACCCTACAAGTCAAAATATAACTCAATTTTTTAGGATAAACTGAGCAAAAACAGACCTGACTCGTGTGTAATACATAAAAAATAGTGACTATGTGACAAATTAAAGCACAGTTTGTGGTTTTTGGAGGATTTACCAGAAGAATCTCTAAAGACATGAATCATACTACACTCTAATATGGTTATATGGGAGTGATACCGCCTTAATATGAAAATATTTTGTGTTTGATAACTTAAACTGAGGGTTTTTATCTCCATCAGAGTGAGGCTCCTTCAGCAGCAGAGAAACAACCCAACAGCCGAACACCGAACACTCAGGAAGAAGTTTTTACTTTTCTTGATTATCAGAACCCAAAATGAAACAGAGTAGAGGGTTTTGTTTATAAAATAATTTGTATTTATAGACGTTTTAGTGGTTAAATCTAAAAAAAATTAAGGGTCAAACTTAAGATACTGTTTTTTTTATTTCCTGTTTGAGCTGGTTTATAGAATTCGCTGTGATTTTCAGGTTGTTTGATTTTCTATTTGACTGTTATTCTGTGAACTTTTTGTCATTTCAATACTGCTAAATTTTATGATCTTTGTGCAGCACGTCAGATTCATGCATCATATGAAACAAAGTCAAACTGCATCGTCCTGATCAAATAAAAAAATTCAAATTTAATTGAATAACAGGAGCTTTTTGTCCTAGAAGGCCACTGTAGCTTTTAGTCCAACATCAATTCAGTTTTTCTGTTTTTCTTTATCGTCCACAGTCGCTGAGGGAGGAGCCTGGAGGAAAATTTATGCTGACTTTTTACACTTTTTGACACTGATATGCTTTAAGTTTTCTAGATTTGAGTGAAATAATCAACTGTTTGAAGCTTCAGTATGAAAATGTGAAGCAGAGCAGGGTGAGAGGACTGGGAACCAGGTCTCAGACGTGACCCGTAAATAGATCTGTGGGTCCTGTTGGTCCAGAGTCACAGTGATGAATAAACACAGGATCGAGCATCATGTCTCTTTGTCTTCATCCAATCACACGGCGGGATGATGTCACATGACCCCAACAACAAACAACAAAGCTTTACATATGAAGGCAAATCCAAAACACACACACACACATAGGCAAACACACACACACAAAGTTAAACAAACCAGTCTCCCACCTGGTCTGCTCTGGTCCATGGAGGGGAGCCCCTGCAGGATCAGGGTCTTGGCGGGCGTGGGGGTCTGGGACACGGGGAGGGTGGTGACGCAGACGGGTTTGGGCTGGATGGGGGGTTTGGTGCTGAGGATGGTGCTGGCCTTCAGCGTGGCTCCAGGTAAGACTTGAGGTGAGGAGGAGAGGAAACAGAGAGTTTAACGTTTGATTCGACTGTTTCCTCCTTAAAACCTCAGACGATCACATGACCTCACTGATCAGAGGAGGAGAGCCCAGAGCGGAACCAGAACTCAGCAGGTTTAGGTAAAAACACACACGGGTCAGGACTCAGAGTGACTCTGTTTACATCACAGGTCACACATTAGCATGACTAGAGGAGTGGGGTTACAGCTAATCTCTGCATTGTGTGGAGTCTGCCTCAGGGGGTCTGTGCAGATCTGCTCCTCCTCATGTGGGGGCGGGGCACGGATCAGGTGGTAAAGTTTCCCTTCAGGCTCTGCAGAGAGCTCAGATTGTGTAA
Source organism: Halichoeres trimaculatus (assembly GCF_033239565.1). Lineage (NCBI taxonomy): Eukaryota > Metazoa > Chordata > Actinopteri > Labriformes > Labridae > Halichoeres > Halichoeres trimaculatus. The sequence goes on from NW_027437192.1 coordinate 1,304,865, forward strand.
CCATGACGATGAATTCTTTGTATTTAAATATTTCTGTTGTTTCATTTAATTTCATTTCATTACAAACTGATTATCTCAAATCTTTTTTGGCTTTGCTACTCCAACAAATTTTCATAGATTTCCACCATTCAGATTTTAAAACGTTCAGAATAATCTGGAGAAGCATATGTGTACTTTTCACATGTCTAACACTTTCACTTCGTAAAATATTCAGCATTTTCCAACATTTTTTGGCCCATTAAAATGAATGGAGATGATCCGTCACCATAGAAACCACACATGATGATGTCACAAGGGGGTTAGGGTTCTGAACGGATTATAAAGAGGACTTGTGTGAAAAGCTAGAGTGGAGTTCTCTGTCACCATGGAAACCGCACAGCTGATGATGTCATAAAGGGGGGTTAGGATTCCGAACAGATTATAAAGAGAACTCAAGTGAGTGGCTAGAGTGGAGTTCTCCGTCACCATGGAAACCACACAGCTGATGATGTCATAAAGGGTTAGGGGTTCCGAACAGATCATAAGAGGAATTGTGTGAATAGCTAGAGTTGAGTTCTTTGTCACCATGGAAACCACACAGCGGTTATTTCCTGAGATCTCCACCCTGAGGAACGAAGCGCCCTCACTCAGACGTACCTGCAGCCTGCGTCTGAATCCCGTTGATCACCGCTGGGATCTGCGTTGTCAGCGGCGTCTGCAGAGGCGTCTGCAGCTGCGTCGGCTGCGATGGGACGGCTGATGTGGCCACTGTGACCTCCATGCCCCCCAGAGGAGGAGACAACACGTCTCCGTACATGTAGGGAGGAGTGGGAGGGTTTTCTCCCTTCACTGTGATCTGAGGAAAAGACGATGCAGAGAGTTTTTTATATGTTTCATGATCCAAACGACGCCAGCTGAAGCTACCTGCTCTCTTCGTGGTTACCTGAGGGTCCGGGGACAGCGAGGAGCAGTCAGACCCCAGAGAGGACGCAGGAGACAGGGGCTCAGACTTCACCTGGAACACTGAACACAGGGAGAGGGACATTAATCTGAGATTACTGCTTTAAAGAAATGACCCAAAGGATTTAAAGAAAGAGATGAACTTACACATCTCCACAGGTAACGGCTGAGCAATCGTCATCTCGCTTTTTATCACCGGAGTTTCACCTTCAGGGAGAATAAAGACAATACACCAAAAATGTTCAAGTCTGCAATTTTTACTCTTTCTTCCATCGTCTGCGCAAAAAAATCTGTATTTTTCTCCCACCAAGTGGTTCAGTCCAGTTTGACACACATTTTGTGGCATTTTCTTTGACTAAAACCAAGACAGGTCCTCAAATAACCGACCCATACCGTACCACTTTTTGGTTCCCTTATGTTGTGGTGGAGCTAGAAACACTGCAGTCAGTTGATTGGTGGTTGATTGGTGTGACAGCAATAACAAAGAACAACTAATAACTCTGCTCTGCCATGTTTAAATCTCCAGTCCACTTCCTGAAGAGAACTTCCTGTTTGGTTGTAAAATTGGCGTCACGAACAGTGTGAAACTGCTGAACCCAAATTGTGCCACGTTTTGGGTACGCTGTGTTGCACCGCTATGATGTCATGCTATTGGGTAGCTGATGTAGCTACTAGCATCCAGTTTACACAGCGCCTGCCAAGACGGGCACGGTTGGCTGTGCAAACACAAACAGGATCAGGCTTTACTGATCCGACCCGTACCAAACTGAACTGATCCGTACCGGACCACTTGGTGGCAACAGTAGGGATGGGCATTAATAAGATTTTATTGATATCAATGCCCTTACTGATTCTGCTTATTGATTCAATTTTTTGCCGATTCCCTTATCAATTCCTTATTTTTCAAGTGAATAAATATGTAATTTATCACTGGATCTGGCACAAATATAAAAAATAAGGGAAAATTGACATATCATGTGACGTTGATGTACAGTTTTGTAATATGTTATTGACTCAAGTAGGCCATCTAGTGTCTCGAAGTGGTTATAGCATTATTCCAAGTTGTTTGGAACCTTGCCGTAGTTATGAAGCCAGCTATGAGCCTAACTTTTCTTTCATTTGCTTGAAAGTATTTTGACATTTGGAGTTCTCAGTGTTGTTTGAAAAGAGTAACTGTGATCTGCCTCTGTGATAGAAGTTGAAATTCTACTCTAAAGCCAAAGTTATACCTATGTATGCTAACCGCTAGCGTATCAATGCAATTTCCCGTATCCACTAGCATCAAGCTAGCACTATTTTGTTTATTTTGAATGTATTGAAAAGGAATTTCCTGTAAGAGAGTAATGTAGATTTCTTTGAGTGTTCAGTTCGTCAGTAAAACTTCAAGCTGGAAATCCTTAAACAGGGTTTTTTTGGGGGAAACGTTAGCTAACTGCTAAGCTAAGAAAGCTGCTGCAGACTGGTCACATAATGTCCTGCAGCTCTGGCATAGTGTAAAGAATCGTTAAGCACAAAGACTAACGATATCAATGGATAAACCCTTATTTCAGCATCTATATGAAAGATTTTGTTTTAGCGGCTGTCTCTTTAAGGCTCCCCACTCCTCAAACCCCCTTCTTTCTGATTGGCCAGCCTTGTAAATCCTCATGTGATGACCTCATGACTTCAGGAAGTTTTGTGCTATTTTCAACTTTCAAAATGACCTCCCATCTTTTGAGAGGTTAACTTCTGTCCTCAAAGATTTCACTGTCCTTGAGGAGAAAAGAAAGTTTCAAAATGAAAATGTTTTTGGGTAAAAATGACAAAAAAAAGCACAAAAGTTTTGATATTTCTTCAATGGATTGTTTCAGTCTAAAACAAACTTTTTAACAGGATGCACTTTGATCGGACTCATCTGGCCCTGATTACCATAAATCAGCTGATACGACGTTGAGCAAACAGCAGCTGAAACAACAGAAACAAGTCCAGAACTTCCTGTACCTACGAGGTGAAACTGGGACCAGAGTCCACAGACAGAGGGAGCACCCTCAGCTTAACCCGCCAAAATAAAAGCCCCAAACATGGGCACAGCATCTCTGGGTGTAAACAGACTGGTTCTGATGTCTGAGCTGGGAGGAAGCGAAAGGAAGCTTTGACTTTAGCTTTCAAAGGCGGGGCCGGGCGTCTCGTCTTTCACAGACCGCTGAGCCGTGAAAAACAAAACTCTGACCCCGAGGCGGTCTAAGGTTTCCCGTGTAGAGCGCTCAGGTGTGGCTCTGTACCTGTGAGGAGGTTGTCGTCGAGGTGTTGCCATGGGGACGTGGGGTTGTCTGGATCCAGGGTGAGCACGAGGTCGTTGTCAAACTGCGAGAGGGAAATGTGGAAAAAACACAAGTCAGGTGGAAAAATAGGTCAGCTGTTAGTGTGTGTTTGTGTGTGTGTGTGTGTGTGTGTGCATCACACAGCCTGCCCACAATTAGCCTGATTCTCCTTTGACCCATCGTCTGTACTCACTGAGCGTTATCACTCTCTGAGCTCTCGTAATGTGAAATCACTGATTTTAAAGGAGCAGTCCCACTTTTTTCAAACTTACTCTTTAAATTCTCAAACAGCTTCAGGAGCAAACATTTATTTGCCTGAGAGTCAGAGAGTCTATCAACAAACCTTATTTACCACACAGTTTGATAAACCAATAAAGGAGCAGTTACCAGTTTTATGTTTACAGTAAATTCACCATCAGGTGTATTAAATGTGAGTCAAGCTGACATTAGAGAGCAGAGTGATGTGTTTTCCTGGTGCTATCTGCAAATGACTCTCTGCTTATGCAAATTCTGTCTAACACAGTCTCCTTTTGTGTTCATGAAAAGTCCTCCTCATTTCCCCGAAGCATCAAAAACAGGTTTGAAACCAGAGACAAACAACCTCGCAGTCCGGTTTGGTGTTGACGTCTGCTGCCCCAGTGCTCTAAAGCTCTACTACCTGGATGAAAACAGTCACAGGTGACAGAATTAATCTGGAAGGAATGTCTTTCAGACTTTGATCAACCAAGCTAGCAATTTTACAGCAACTTCGCACACTGAACGTAGAGTCCATGTGATTAATGTTCGACTACTCCATTATCTCTGACGATTAAATTAATCATTGATTATTCGATTAATCCTGGACTGTTGGATTATCATCAAATAATAGATTAATTATTGATTATTGGGTTAACTGTTGACTATAAAACTCCTTCTTGACAATAAAATTAACCAATGACAACTTGATTAATCATGGACCATTCGATTAATCGTTGACTATTGGATTAATCGTTGGCTACTTGATTCATTTTTGATTGTTTGACCAATTGACAATTCAATTTATCACAGACATGAGATTTATTTTAGACTAATATACTATCAGTTAAATTTTCAACTAGTTTGGAACTATCAGATAATTGACCAACTACTCGATTAATCAATGACTACCTGATAAATTGTGGACCATTCGATTAATCTTTGAATATTTGATTCATCTCGACAAGTCAATTAATTAATTACTTTTGGATTAATTCGGATCCTTGGATGATGAACTGGCTTTTCTGTTATGAACTGTTGGATTAATTGTTGACTATTCGATTAATCATCAACTATTCGACTTCTCACTGACTATGAGATTTATTTTAGACTAACAGATTATTAGTTGACTTTTTGATTAGTTGTGAGCTGTTGGATTATTGTCAACTATTGGTTTGTTGCCTGTCTACTTGATTAATCGTTGACTATTTGATAAGTTGCGAACCATTTGATTAATCGTTGACATTCAATTAATCAATCAGTCAATAATTCAATTAATCACTAACTGTTGGATTGATTAGAGTTCATTAGACTATTGGATTATTAGTTGACTTTTCTATTACTTATGAACTGTTGGATTAATTGTTGACTTTCCGATTAATCGTCAACTATTTGACTTCTCACTAACTGTGAGATTTATTTTAAACTAACAGATTATTAGTTGACTTTTCGATTAGATGTGAAATACTCAATTATAGTCAACTATTGGATTGTTGCCTGATTACTCGATTAATTATTGACAGCTTAACAAATTGTGGCCCATGTGATTAATCATTGGCTTTTCGATTAATCGATTAATCGACAATTCAATTAATCTCTAACTGTGGGATTCATTTTAGACTATTGGATTATTAGTTGACTTTTCTCTTAGTTATGAACTTTTGGATTAATTGTTGACTCCTCGATTAATCGCCAACTATTTGACTTCTCGCCGACTATGAGGTCTGTTTTAGAATCGTTGACTTCTAGATTAGTAGTGAACTGTTGGATTATAGTCAACTATTGGATTGCTGCCTGACTACTCGATTAATCATTGACTTCTTGATAAGTTGCGAACCATTTGATTAATCGTTGACTATTCAATTAATCGATTAGTTGACAATTCAATTAATCACAGGAGGATTTATTTTAGACTATCAGAATTTTAGCTAAGTTTTCTATTAGTTATTGCTTAAACTGACAGATAGCCACTCAACCAGAGACATGAAAGACCTGAAAGCTGCTGGAGCTACTTTTGCTAACGTTAGCCTCCCCTTCAGAGAGAAGAAGCCATGACCCAGCAGACTGAGTCGGTCTCAGAGCTCTGAGCAGGCTGCACAATGTGCAGGTGGAGCGTTTGCATAAAAGGCCCAGCATCAGTTTCACTCTCCGTTTCGAAACAGAAACCCGAGCAGCGAGCCGCGACTCTTTCTTTTCTGTGTCCGTACCGATGGTTCGTATTTCAGCCCTCGGCCGAGCCCGCCGTCCTCGCCCTCCTCCATGCTCTCACACTGATACAGGCAGGCATCTGGGGAGAGGAGAGGAAACACACGTTACGTTATCTTCAGGGTCTGTGGCATCACATCTGGTCCATTGGACGGTTTTAATCATAAACACACACATAAAGGAGGGATCTGGATTTCCAAGGAACCAGCTCGGCTTCTGCAGAACTCTGCTGGATTCTGGATCAGGGAGGTTTTGGAAACACATCGGCTTTTTCAGGCAACAATCCCAGGGAAACAAACGCAGGGGCTATTCAGAGGAGCATGCGTCTGTTCAGAGTTTGACGCCTGACGTTACAGAGACGTTCCCTGTCTGAGTTTTTTCTTCTGTTTTTGTGAAGATGAATGCCTGTTGCATCACCCCCACAGAAAAAAAACACCTTTTCCTGCTTCACTAGCTCAGTTTCAGAGTATTCTTAGGTGTATTTTGTGTTAGAGTGGTTGGTTTTCATCCAAAAAGATATTTTTTAACATCCACAAAAAGGAGAAATGATTGCTAATATTTATTGAAGGGAAGATCGATCGAGGTTTAGGCGCCTCAAATCAAATTAATGTCTGATCTGCGTTTATTAAGACCACAATAACACAATATTTTAGAAAACTGGGCTTAAAGCTGCGAGAAAATACAGATAACTAAGATTTAGCAGCTGCAGACCTGGACTGTAACACAGTTTTTTAATAAAGAGGTCCCAGAGAAAGCCATTTAACTTCTATTTTAATGAGTATGGATAAAAAAAAATTGAAGCATATTGGAAAAAAAAGAAGAAAACAATAAAAAGAAAAAGAAGACTAAAGCGCAAGAAAGAAAAAAAACAGATGAAAACAACACAAAAATATGTTTTGTCTTTTGGTGCCAAGTTTCGGTACCCAGAGGGTTAATCATGTGATCAAGATCTGATTACGCCACCTGTGATTGGCTGTAACGTCACATGTGGTTTCAGCATGCTGAGCAGTGTTGATCGTACAATATTAAATCAATAGTGGATTATTGGATCAATTTAGTGTCGAATATTTGATTAATCTAGACCAGTGGTGTCCAAACTATGGCCTGCGTGCCAACTGTGGCCCATGGTCCATTTTTAATTGGACCATGTCTTGCCAACTCATGGCTAAGCAGCTCTACATTTAGCAACTTTTCAGACCCCTTCAAGTGTCTTTTTTTTTCCAAAAAAAAAAAAAAAAAAAAAAAAAAAAAGCAACTGGCAACAAATAAAGCTACTTTCTGGAGTTTAGAGACTGAAGTGAAAGCGTGTACTGATCTGCAGCACCTGCTGCTTCTCAACGAGCTGCAGGTGCTGGGACCCTCCTCTATCCAAAACACTCACAGGCAGACGAGTCCTTCTCCCAGCTGCAGCCTGAGACGTCTGCATATTAGACATGCACCGATCGATTGGTGCTGATTTCCTTATTTTCAGGGATCAGTGATGGGCCCATCTTACATATGAAACTGATTTTGTCTTCCTCTGGGAAGGTCTGACAGCCAGCCATTGTTGTTTTTTGCTCTGAGACCTACAACTCAGGACACTTAATTGGTTGTTGAAGTTGAAACATAAAGATTTGATTGTTTCACATGTATTTATCAACAAAATGAGATTGAAACATTAAAGGTTTATGCTGTCAGTTATTAAAAAAAATCCAAATCGGTATTGGCAGGTCAGACCTTTTAAAGATTGTCCAGAAAATTGTGATCGGTGCACTCCTACTACATACGCTTGTCCCTTTTGGTCATTTTTGCCGGTCCCGTGCCAGGATAAAAGAGGACGATTGGAATTTTGACATAAAATAAATGAATAAAGACAAAAAAAGGAATTGACATTTATCATAATAAACACATTTCTGATACTTATGTATATTCCAACCTGTCACTTGTTTGCTACTGTTCTTTTGTACGGGCAATTATTTGTTTTTCATCTTATACGTAAGAAAACGGCTCAGAGTGGAAACACTAAACCTGCAAAATGTAACTCAAGATTTGTAACTTCATGTGTAATTTTGGTCTTTTTGATAGAATTAATGCTGTTAAGTTTTTATCAAAAATAGTTTCATTAAGGAGCCTGTATTGAAGTGAGGCATTGGTGCTGGTTTCAGGTAGGGATGGGTACTTTTCACATTTGAAATGTTATGGTTCCAATGCCCAGAACCTGGCAATTGGTACCAGTACTCAACAGTACCAATTTTTGGTTCTTTTGTGTGTTTATAAGGTACTAAACATTAACTAGTTTTATAATAAAATCTCAAAGTTTTTCACTTTAACATACTTTTTTCTCAATATACACACTTGCAATGCTGTGTTCAAGTCCAGTATGGAAAATCTCCTACTCGTCTACTTCCTCACAGGCACAGGATGTGTTTAGGTACCTAAACATGGTACCTTATGATTTTATGTGACTTGGTACTCTGTACTAAAGATGGACTTCGGTTGATACCAGTAAAATAGAATAGAATAGAATAGAATAGAATAGAATATACTTTATTTATCCATGAGGGGAAATTCAGGAGTCACGGCAGCAATCAAGAAAACAAAAGTAAGAAAGTGTATAGAAAGTGAAAAAAAGTGAAAAGTAAAAGAAAGTAAAAGAAGTAACAGAACCTTACTTGGTTTCCATCCCTACTATCAGGTATCAAGAGTTTTTTACTGATACCCAGCCCTATAAAGAACGGCTTAGGAATCAAAGAGAGTTATTAATTAAACATTTTATCATCCAAAAACAATCCTCCAACACTAAAGTACAAAGTATGTTTGTGAAAATGTGTAAAAATAAAAGACATTAGCTGAGAGGTTGATCTCATAACGTCTTGTTGAATAAAAACCTGCAGGTATGATTTCACCTGGTGTAGTATCCCAACAGAAAAGCTCCCAAACCTCCTGAGACCAAACCTGTCGACGCCCTCGCTGCTTTATGAAGCCGTAAAAAGACTCTTAATCTCTGGCTCTTTGACTTTATTACCTCTTGTTGTTGTATTGACCCAGTTCTCTCCAAGGAGTCATTAAAGTTTGATCTAATCTAACGCCGGCGCTCACAGAGAGTCGAACAACAGGCCCACGCTGCAGGAACAGCTTCAGATCAGAGGCTGGTATAACCCCTCAGCGAGCAACGATTGCATGATTTACTGAGACTCCACTCTTATTTACTCAGAGTTTGGTTATCTGCACGTTTTGATTCAGACCAGCAGGCCATCGATCGCTGAGCAGATCTCAGCCAGGGACTGAGGTCAGAAAACGTGCCAAACGGGGAGTTTACTCTGGATGCCCCTGGATAGAAACGCACGTGAACGATCCAGGATCTGAAGTATAAACATGAGGCAGCATGAAAACAACTTTTTAGATATCAGGTCTAACAAGTGTGACATGTCTGTGACAGCATTTAAACATAAAAACTAGCAGAATATATCGTTCAAGGTCCTCGTAAACACCTCAGAGTGATGTAAAGAGTCGTAACGAGGCCAGGGTGAGGTCAAGCCTCAGAGGTAGGGCTGCTGCAGGTCTCCTGAACTTGTTCCTGATCACTATCTGTCACCTCAAATCGAGGCGTCTGCTCTGAAAGTGCGGCTGCAGGCAGCTTGTAAAATGTAGATTGTTCCCTTTGAGGGTTTTCTTTTTATTCCTCTAACAGCTCAGAACGGAGAGGAAGAAATACTGATGAAAGCTGTAGTTATTTTGTCTGTTCAGGGACAGTTTGTTCCTCACAGTGTTGATTATCAGGGTAATGCTGCAGTTTGAATACATCTATAGAACAATAAGGCAAGGAAAGTTAAATTTTAACTAATTCTATGATAATAATTACAATAAAAATCAATTGCTGTGCTTTTCTATTTTGATTTTTAAGACGTAAAGCCTTGCACATGCTTAAAATACTTACAAAAATTCAACACTTCTGAAAAAAATAGCATTTCCCTTTCCCAAAATTACTAATCTATTTATATTTTGAGCTCATGCAGGTTTTTAATTGTATATTAGTTACTTAGTTATACTTTATTCCAGACCCTTAGGTCCATATATATACAACAAATAGTTAATAATAATAAAAAGTAGGGCTGGGCAAGAATTAAAACTTTTAATTGTAATTAATCGCATGATTTCCCTGATTAATCATAATTAATCACATTGTGAAAGTGCCATAACATCTGTCATGCAAACACTAAATCAGAACTTGTTATACAGTAATAGTTAAATCACAAATTTAGTGCAAATCAAATTTTCAAAATGTAAATACAAAATTAAAGCTTATTGCCACTGTCAGGGCATTAAAGTGAGACTCTGGGATGGAACAAGTTGGGTCCTATCACAAGGTTTAGGGCAGAAATTACCCCTACAGCAGTGTTTTTGTGCAGCAGAAGCCCAGAGCGCTCACACCAAACACCCCCTCCCTGCTCCTCTGCAGGTTTCCTCTGCACTCAGACGGGGCCATATTTTACTTGACCAAAAACACAAATAAACGGACTTCCACCGAAAAAATCTGATATGGGTCTGCATTCACGCTTTATTTAGAGAATTTTCAGCGCGTTACTTCCACACAAAAACACCGCTAACTTGCCCAGCACTGATAAATAGAATTTAAAAAAAGAAAATACAGTTCATATGTTGACAGCGATTTAAAACACAAAGAGACATTCGTACCAATGTTTCCAACAGCAGGATGTGAACCTTGTGTCGCTCATTGTGAGCTGAGTTAGAGACATTATTATTCCATCGTCTGAATCAACCAGGCGACCTATGAATTTGTGCATATAGTTTCTAAGAACAGCATAAAATGTGGGCACATTGTTATAAACAAACATGTGACTTGCACTCGACCATCGAGGTAATCTAAGAAATATTCTGAAAACATCGTTATAGGCTGCATGTAGCTTTTTCATTTTAGCAATGAGCAGTATGGAGTACAGTAAGCTCTAAAAAGCTCAATTTTAACATTTTCTGTACACATTTGAAATTTACATGCTAGGGTATTAGCTTGTGCAAACAAGCTTGTGCATGCTTTGATGCAAGTACCAAAAATGTAGCATCCTTACCAGGTAAAAAGGGACCCCCATATTTTGTAGTTTCACATATGATTTTTGATGATTAATTCTATCAAAAGCTTTGGATGCGTCAAAGAAACACAGAAATACTGTAGAGTTTTTCCTTCTATATGCACTTACAACTTCTTTTAAAGCATATTTACACATATATCTGTGCAGAGTTTATGTTTAAATCCAAACTGATGGTCTGTTGTTGCTATATACTCATGTAAACGATCCAAAAGAATAAGCTCTAAGCCTTTAGACAGTAGACTAGCCAAAGCAATAGGCCTGTAGTTCTCAATGCTAGAGATTTTACCAGTTTTGTCTTTGACTATAACATAGAGTCAGGTAGACCCTGTGATTCCATCAACATTTGATGGTAAGGGCATTTTGCTACTATTGACAACCCTAATTTCTTTCCAAAACTCATGTACATTATTCTGTTGGAACTTTTTGGCCATAGAGTCAGCCCTCATAGCTTTTTCATGTCTTTTAAGAAATCTAAGAGCATATTTGAACCTCGCATTTGCATGCTTCCTATGTTCAAACTCTGCACCATGCCGAGCTAAATTAAGGCATAGATGTGTGTTATCAGACAAGTCTGAGCTAAAACATCTCTGAAATGAGGAAAACTGACTAAGATAAGAATGAGCCGTTCAAGGAAGTCAGGAAGAATTTAGTCTTTAGATAGTCTTTGAGGATGTAGCTTGTAGGGATGTCCCGATATTACATTTTCACTTCCGATACGATACCGATACTGCAGCATTGAATATTGGGCGATACCGACATTAATCCGGTACGATATCAGCATTAAACATAAATACTTTTATTACTTATTTTGTAGTAAGTCTGTCATGTTAGAGAAGGCTTGATTAAAGGATGTTATTCAAACAAAGAACAGTAGTCAGCAACAGTAGGTATGAGGAAAAACTGACCCATTTGTTATTAACCAATGGGTAACAGAAATTTTAACATTAAACATAAGAATATACTAGTAATTGAATAAAATAAAGAATAAATTAATAGACCCAGAATATTAATCTTTTGTTGCTAGCATTTGTTACTTCATTTTACACTATTTTCTCATATTTCTAGAAATTATAACCACATTAATGGCCAATGCACAGCTCTTTTGAGTAAGAAAACCAACCTTTTACTCTTATCTGATCTCTTAAAGCACCTGTTACAGACCATATTCAATGTGCAGTAGATGGAGATACAGTTTAAGCTGTAAACCTGTAAAAAACACCAGTAAACTGATGGTTTAGTGCAGAGAAAGGAGGAGAAGAAAGGACGTGGGGTTTTATTAGTGTGATCACGCTTCCACCCACTGTGTGTTAAAGATAAACTGACATATCCGGGTCTCCTGACCAAGGAAGCTCACACACACACACACACACGCTGGAACCGCGTGTAACGAGAATCCTTCACATAATCAGACTGTTTCAAACCAAATAATCCCAAATATTCCTGAAATATGAGTTTAAACACAGGAGGTTAAGGTTTAAAGGCTGGACGCCCCTGCTCCGGCTGTGGGGAGGGAGGCTGAGGGGCATCACCCTGCTGCCTCCGCATCATTAAAACACATTATTTCACACAATAAAGACTTCAAATGATAACTCACCCCAGTCTTCGCTCGTCAGGAGGTTGTCAGCGAAGAAACGAGTGTCCAAATCAGAAAGTAAATCCGTACTCATCGCCACAAAGGCGGTGGGCTGCGGTTAAATAACGAAGAGAGGACAAACAAAGGCTCCAAACGGCCGCTTAATTCAACATATATCTCCCTCTGTGGCACCAGGTACAGGTATGATTCATAAAGTAAGCGAATCTATTACTCAGAGAGTCTTAAATGTTGTGTTTAATCCAGTTTATCTCGCAGGACGATCTTTCGGTTCTCCCTTAGCTTCGCGTATGACAGACAAGGAAACAGCTCCCACAGCTCTACCGCCCACTTCTGAACCAACAGCCAATGACAGCAAAGAATAATGTGATCGACGTGACTGAGCACCAATCACACGCGAGAAGCGGTGCATTTGGAAGGACGGGGCTTTAAGGGTGATTCGAACCAATCAAATGAGCGCTTTTTGATTGACAGGCTAATCCACCAATTCACACGAAGAATTTGAGTTTTATGTTTGAATTGGCATGCCCACCAGCTAATGGTGTGGCATGAGGATATAAAAACCAGTTGCAGTGAAAATCACGTTGATTCAGGATTCCGAAAATAACACCGTGTTATGTAAATAAAAACAGTGATAAAGGAAGCAGCTTTTCACAGTCAAACCAGATGACGTTCATGTTTCTGTTACACTCCTCTGCAGTTGGAGTGGTTACAGTTTGAATGTTCACTGGAAAGAAAAGGAGTTATTACATAACTCCTGTGAGGGGCGTATGGGGACAGGATGAACCCTGCAGCTCAAACCTTTTTTTTCTTTGAACATTTGTTATTTAATTTTCGCCACAAAAAAGGCACAGTATTTTGTCATTTATGGGGGCATTATGAGCTGTAGGCCACAAATTGAACGCTAATAGTACCTTTAAAAGATATATAAAACGGAGAAATATAAAAAGAAAAAAAATCATTATTACTATTATTTAAAAATTTATTGCTTTGTAATATTTTGGGGTGGGCTGCACGGTGGTGCAACGGTTAGCGCTGCAGCCTCACAGCAAGAAGGTCACCGGTTCAAATCCCCACCTCGGCCGGTGGGTCTTTCTGTGTGGAGTTTGCATGTTCTCCCCGTGCATGCGTGGGTTCTCTCCGGGTACTCCGGCTTCCTCCCACAGTCCAAAAACATGCTTACCAGGTTAATTGGTCACACCAAATTGTCCCTAGGTGTGAGTGTGTGTGTGCATGGTTGTCTGTCTATGTGTCAGCCCTGCGATTGACTGGCGACCAGTCCAGGGTGTACCCTGCCTCTCGCCCAATGATTGCTGGGATAGGCTCCAGCCACCCGCGACCCTAAACAGGATAAGCGGTATAGAAAATGGATGGATGGATATTTTGGGGTTATAGGAAGGATATTGAACATTAGGAATTCTGACTAAGAAATTGTAGTTCACAATTCATCCCAGCAGATGGCGGATATTCACCAAGAAGACAAAATAGTGCTGTGCTCTTTCTCATAATAATAATAATAATAATAATAATAATAATAATAATAATAATAATAATAATAATAATAATCATAATCATAATAATATAATTCTTCATAGAGGATCTTTAAAGCACCACAGCAGAAGTATACCAAGAACTTAAAATAAATAAAAACGATGAAAATCCAGTAGTTACCGTGAAAAGAAATAAAACAGAGGAATAGAAAAAGAAAAGGGGCCTTATTATCATTTTTAAAAAATTGTTTTTGTTATATTTTGGGGATATCAGAAGAGAATTAAACAGGATTTCCCACTAATACCCTATTTCTGTATAGAATTAGTAGTTTACACTTCATCCCAGCAGGTGGCGGAAATGCACCAAGAAAAGACAAAATAGTGCTGTCCTCTCTCATAATAATAATAATAATAATAATAATAATTATAATAACAATAATAACAACAATAATAATAATAATAACAAAAATAACGTTAATCATAGAGCATTTTAAAAGCATCACAGCAGAAGTCTGCTGAGAAACCATGAAAATCCAGCAGTTAAACAGTTCAATAATAAGCAAAAGAAGGGAATGTAGGAATGAAAACCGTATAAATAATAAAAACAAAAATGAAATGTAAAGAAATCGATAAAAGAAGATTGAATTATTTAGGTAAACTTGTAAAAATGATAAAATGAATAATGATGATTAATAAAGATACATCAATAAGACAGAAAATAGAAATCCGCCGAAAGAAAAAGGAAATAACAATGTTGGATATTTTACCGCCAGTACTCAAGACCCCGTCAGTTGCATCATAACGTAATGTATTCATGTGAAACTGGATGCTATGGGCGTCACCATTTCGGGGAACGTCACGAGACACGTCTCAGGTCGTTTCTCGAAGCTTTTCAGAAAAACTTCGACGCAAGAAGAGGGCGCTGAAGCTGTCACTCCTTGTCCACACGGTAAAAATTGACAACAGTTGAAGGAACTTAGAGCCCCGTTTATATATTTTTTTATTTGTTTGTCGTTTTTGACATAATTGTACAACAGTTAGTTTTTTGTTAGCATCCCGTTTGTTGACTTTGTAGTAGAAACGTACTGTTAGCATGCTGCATTGGTTGGATCCTCTCTCGTTATCCTGGCAGAGGTGAGTGAATATTAAAATTACCGATTAAATACCTAAATAAATTGTGTCAACTCAGGGAAGACGTGTGGTGTGGGCAAAAGTTAACATTTATGAACTTACTCCGTCGAATGTGACCGTTAATAGAGCCGTTAAAGGTAATGTGAATGCAAACGGTCAAACTTGAAGCTAACGTTAAACCGTTTAACCGCAGTGTTACAGGGACTTTTATTAGTGTGTACTCACAAACCATTTGTTAATTTAAGAGAATTGTCTGCTTATGAATGTTTTGTCAAATTCTGCTTAAGTATGAAGTCAGTAGCTGTGTGATATAAAAGGGATAGTGTTTGGTTAGAGAAATCGAGTGTTTGCACTGATTTGGGTCGTTACCCGGATGTGTAGCCATATTGGAGGTACACAAATTTAATCAGTGAATGGATGGCATTAGAAGTGTGCAGTAAAATATGATTCTTAAACGTCTCATCTGCCAAAAAATATAGAAAAGACAGAGAACATAGAAACTTATGCTGACTCAGCCAGCAAGAGAATTAGAGAAATTTTGAAAAATTACACCTTAAAAGCATGGGAGAGCCCTATCAGGAGACAGCATTGTTATTTTCATCCACCCAAAGCTTTGAAAACAGAGATGTTACTGCTGTATTTTCATGGGAGAGGGTCCATGGAATAAATTATGTTCTTTTGGGAGAGACTCGCTTCCAGACACTTTAAAGACGATAAGTTATCTCTCAATCAGAGAGAATTGTAAACTCTGAAGGATACCACAACAATGCTCAAAGAACCTTGAACTTGGCTCTAGAAAGCACCACTATAGAGTTCTTGCAGATTCCTGAAAAGCCTTAAAATGTCTTAAATCTGGTTTACAAAATTCAGGGCTGATAAGTGTCTTAAAAAGTCTCTGTAAATTAAAAAAAATGCTCTGACAAACCAAAATACTTTAACTACATGGAGCGCCACTTAAAAGAGACGCCATCAGCTGCTTCATGATGTAATGCATTTATGGGAGACTGGGTGTCATGGGCTCTTCCATTTTGGAGGACTTCATCAGACCTGTCACTACTCATTTCTTTGAGCTTTTTCAGAGAATTCAGTTTGTAAGAAAACGGTTGCTCAAATGGTCACTCCTCCAAGGCACCCAGAGTTTCACACATTTGACCACATTTGATAATTTCACACCAAATATGGAAGTGTCATTGCTCTTTAACCACCAACACTGTGAGGTTTTTTATGTTCGAAGCACAAGCAAACACAAACACCCAGACAGCTGAGTTCCTGTCCTCTCGTCACCGACTGAAACCTTAAAATTAGAGGAAGTGTCAGTGCTCTCTAACCACAGGATGAAACAGACTCTGTTAACAGTGACAGTCACGCTTTCTACGTGTTAGAGGAACCCACACAAACACCCAGACAGCTGAGTTCCTGTCCTCTCCTCACCGACTGAAACCTTCAGCTAGAGTCAGTCTGACGATGAAGACGGTTTTAAGAAGCTGCGTGTTAGCCTTCCTGCTTGGCCTTGATGTCACCATAGGTAAGGTTTATATTTTACTATTTTTGTATAATTTTAGTGTGTAGATTTAAATGTAGGTACCAGAAAATATTTTGTGTTAACCCCACGGCGGTGACTTTTTACTTTCTGTCTGTTGAAGTAAAAGTTGGATTGAGTTTTGATTGAACATTAAGCTCAAGTTTTCTGCTTTTACTGAGGAATGCTTAGATGAGTGTGATAACTATATTTAGCAATGGTATGCATTTTAATTCTTAAAACTGGGTTAATAGTGTTTTCATATTTAATGTTATTTTGCATTTGAAGGAACAACTGAAGCTAGAAACCCAGTGCCACACAAAGGGTCAACGGATGAAAAAGTGTCAAAGTCTGACATTTGACAAATTATAATTTAAGCCGTTGTACAAATGCTGACACTGAAATCAGAGGTTTTTGAAATCTAAAGTTGTTTCTTTTGCAGCTATAATCCATGAAATAATCCAGGAGAAGAATCCAGTCCGTTTGAAGTGTCCTCACCCTGTGGAGGGTGATGTAACGTGGAGCAGAGAGAGGGATGGAAACAAAGAGGACATCCTCACAGTTCATGGTGACACTGAGACTAAACATATTAATGACCCAAAGAGACGATACAATCATGAAGGCTTTACGTCACTTTATATCACAAGAGTTAACATCTCAGACACTGGACAATATTTCTGCAACGATGAAGCAGCTGTGGATCTGACTGTGGTTCCATCAGGTAACTTCAAACTTTAATAATGTTTCAATATTTTGTCAAAACTTAACTTTTATGACATAATTACAGGTTCATCTCAGACATGTTGTAATTTTTTTTTTGTCAATGTGTCAATTTAAAAAGTTAAACTCATATTTTATAGATTCAGGTCAGGAGAAGATTTTTTTTATTTTTTTGATGACTATCATCTACAGTATATGAAAACACAAAACTCATTATCTCATTAAATTACAATCAGACCAGTAAAAATAATAATACAGAAAGTTTGGCCTTCTGAAAAGTGTATTTTGTCAATACATGACTGGGGCTCTTTTAGCCTGAATTACTGCGTCAGTGTGGTGTGTCACAGAGGTCATCAGTCTGTATCTGAGGTTGTTTTGGTAGCAGCCTTTAGCTAGTCTGTGTTAATGGTTTTGGAGTGATCTCCCTCCTGTTGGTACCTCATAGACTGTCTCTGGGTTCAGGTCTGGTCAGTTATCTAGACGATCAAGCACAGGCACATATCATGGTCCTTTAACCAGTTTTGGTACTGTTGGCGTTGTCGGCATCCTTTTCTACCTCCCTCTCCCCTTAAACTGTAATAAACTGATTCTTGTTTCTTCTTTACAGGAGCAGTCGTTTATAATGCTGCAGAGATGGACACTGTCACTCTGAACTGCAGTACTGGAGTTGGAGGATCAGACAACCCAACATGGAGCAAAGACGCTCAGGAAATAAAACAAGGAGGACGGTTACTCATTTCATCACTTCACAGGACACTGAAAATCAAAAAAGTTCAGCCTGCTGACTCTGGTCTTTACTACTGTGATGGAAAACCTGCTGCATACCTGAGGGTGACCAAAGGGGATCAGTCTGACAGAGGTGAGAGAAAGACACTGAGAAAGACCATCAGAGAAAGCAGAGCCGTGCTGTTAGATGGGCAACTATAGACATAGTTCATCTAAATAACTTCCACTTTTCAGAGTTTTTAATTGACACTGTGGGAAAATGCATTAACGTTTCCTTATATTGTCAACTATTCACACCTAAGGTAAAAAGAAAGAATCCACAACAACAACTACTTTACCAACACCACCAACAACAACAACTGTACCAACAACAACAACAACTGTACCAACAACAACAGGACCAGCAACAGTGAAACCAGTGGCTTCATCAACATTAACAGGTACAGTACCGTTAACTACAGCAGCACACAGTGAAACAACTACAACAGAAGAACTGAGACTAAACAAGAAAGTGGAAAGAAACAAAAGAGAAGAGCAGTAAGTTCACTCTGATCTTTAATATTTAGATACAGAGTTTTTTTTTTAAACCAGACTGTTGAGTTTTTTTGTCTGGTGGAAAGTTTTGCACACAAGTGGTTCAAGTCCTGAGAACAACGCTGCTAGACAACTCACCACAGTCTATCAGTGGTTTCCTTTCAGAAAAGGTGCAATGTTTATTCCCAGACTGGTAGAGCCTTATAATCATCATGAGGAAATGTCTCAATATTTATAAAAGCTTCATGTTTCTATAAATCGTGTGCCATAGACATTTATAATGAGCTCAAGTTAAAATCAGGATTTTTATCACAACATTTTCATCTGTCAGTAAATATTTTCAAACCAGAGAAACTGGAATAAACACCAACCAGAGCTGAGTGAGAGATATGAGTATGACTCAGTCATTTTAATTTAATATGGTGGTCAGTTTTTGTCCATTGATTTCTAGTTTAGTGTCCCTGTTGTTTATGTTTAGTCTTTGTAGAAACTTAATTTCTGTTTTGTTTTCTTACTGTGTTGTTTTCTGTCTCCTCACAATATTGTTTTTTCATTTAATTCATCGTGGTTAATTCTTGGCCAACTTTCAAAAGAGAAGAACGAAAACTTTTCTGAGTTTTGATAATTCTGAAGTTACTGCAGTGGACACAGAATACGAGATAAATAACTTAGAGCTAAATAGTATAAATTAAACTAACAGATGTAACTTTTTTTTTACTTTTTCAATTTTTTTTTTTTCCCAGAAGGCAAGAGAACAACACCTTCACTAACGATGACGACTTCTCTCCAAGCTGAAAGTGGTAAACACTCTACAGACTGTCACAGTTTGGCTGCTGTACAGACACAGATGTTAATTTTCTATCTGTCTGACTCTGAGTGTGTGTTTGTGGTCCAGGTGCTCCTTACCTGTGGCAGATGAAGGTTCGTCTGGGGATTGTATTTCTCTATTTAGTTGTCATGATCAGCATCACTGTGACCACCTGGATGAAAGGTGGGTGTAGTTTTCTGTGGGTATGAAAGTTTTCTTCTCTTTTTAAGTCTAAACAGACTTAATTCAGAGTTTTCTTTAAATGACCACAAGATGGCGCTGCCTGTGTGTTTAGACATGTCTTGTCTCTCCATAGTTTGTCAGTAACTCTGTGGAAAAGCTTGAAGGCAGCTTTAATGATCACCGTAGGTTGATTTAAATGTTGAACCCAGAGTTTGTAGCGAGCAGAGGATCCATGAAAACGTGTCCTTCACCCCTGACTTCATCTCCTGCTTTTCACAGCTCTACACATTGAGAAGAGACGCAGCAGAAAGAGAGAGGAGAGCGCCACCTGCTGACAAGTCCTCTCCATCCATCGCTCACTCAGTAACCAGTCACACTGAAACACAGAGACTGTGATGAAGCTGCTGAAGCCTCTGATGCTCAGAGGCTTGAATTTGAAAAGACACCTTCTGGGTACCATGATTCAGATAAAAATGGTTTACATTTAAACTGAGCCTAAAGCTACTCAGACATGATATTGGTACTTACCTGTGGTAAAAAAAATTAAAAAATAAATAAAAAAACTATCTTCAAACTTGTGATCAGGTTACCGCTCAGGGAAATTTGTTCTTTGAAACAGATGAAACTCATTTTTTGAGATACCTTAAAGTGATACTCCGGGATGGAACAAGTTGGGTCCTATCACAAGGTTTAGGGCAGAAATTACCCCTACAGCAGTGTTTTTGTGCAGCAGAAGCCCAGAGCGCTCACACCAAACACCTCCTCCCTGCTCCTCTGCAGGTTGCCTCTGCACTCAGACGGGCCATATTTTACTGACTAAAAACACAAATAAACGGACTCCCACCGAAAAAATTTGATATCGGTCTGCATTCACGCTTTATTCAAAGTGAACGGCAGGTCGTCCTCGCTCTCATAATCACTCATCTTTATGTTGTTATTGCACAATTCATCCTGGCAGACTACCTGTGTTTGTTTATATCTGGCACGCCACGCGCGGACTGATACACTAAGCGGCAAGCGCCTCGTAGCCAGCTGTGGCTCTGCAGCGGAGGTAGCGCCGTTTTACGACACGATGAGAACTAGAGCCTTATTTAGCGGTGTTTTTGTGTGAAAGTAACGCGCTGAAAATTCTCTAAATAAAGTGTGAATGCAGACCCATATCAGATTTTTTCAGTGGGAGTCTGTTTATTTGTGTTTTTGGTCAGTAAAATATGGCCCCGTCTGAGTGCAGAGGAAACCTGCAGAGGAGCAGGGAGGGGGTGTTTGGTGCGAGCGCTCTGGGCTTCTGCTGCACAAAGACACTGCTGTAGGGGTAATTTCTGCCCTAAACCTTGTGATAGGACCCAACTTGTGCATCCCGGAGAATCACTTTAAACCAGTCTCTATAAGTGATTTAAAACCATCAACCAGTAGTTCCCAGACTTTTTTACTTGGACTGTCCCACTTGTGTGTGTGAGAGGGCAGCCCCCTGACTACACACACAAGCACCAGAAGAATAAAGAGACTGGTAATAACAGTTACTGTTTACTTTTTCTTCCATTTCTCTTTGGTTTACCCTGTTTATGAATAATTATGTTTTTATTTTGTTTCTTTATTCTATAAATTACACACATATTAAAAAAGTAGGGTCTTTTACATATGTCTTATTATATATCATATATTTAAATGAGATGAAAATACTTTGTTGTTTTTTTTCATAGAGCGAAAAAGCGCTAAAGTAATTAAAGGTTTCCTCTCTGAAAGATTAGATCTATGTCTGGTTGTTTTATTTACCATATCAAATAGCCTTATGTCTTCATATGGTCACTTGTTTACGTTTCTCCTCTGCTCTCTGTGACGCACAACAAACACGTTAGCATACACACACAGACAAGCACACTCCATAGAAGAAACAGAGAGTCTGAAAAATACAAAATTACAAATTCTCTGGCTGAAACAGCAGCAGAGTCTTACATAAACAAAAATTTTTTCTCAATGTTAGACTTCTGATTACCCTATAATTGGGTTGTTATAAATGTATTTTTTTATAGAACATGCAGAAAAATAATTTTTCACAACCTAATGGCCTCAGTTCAGTCAAAGTCCTTCACTCTCCGAGCCCTCTGGGGGGCGCAGACCCCAGGTTGGGAACCACTGCCGTACGGTAAAGGAAATCTCAAATAGATGTTGTGGATGGGCTTTTAACTTTTCCTCAAATGAGAAACTTGAAACAAACACTGAAAGGTACCATGACAGTGCTCAATGAGTCTTAGATTACCTTCAGTAAAAATCGCTGTAGTGAACTTGAAGGTGGCAGAGGAAGGTTACTGAAACAGGCCCTGAAGGATCCTGGGAAATGACTCATAGGGCCATGTAAACAGACACCTGTGGGTGCCTTGGAGCAGATGTTCCACTAACTATTGCATCACCGTCGTCTCAACTGGTTTAATTCAAGCTGAATTTTAATTCCTCGTTACTGAAGAACGTGAGAACTTATTTAGGAAATGATGATACAAATCCTCACCCAGAGGAAGTCCTGAGTCGTTTTACTGCTCTGTGACTGAAACTGGATCACGTCAGAGAAATTAGAGGAAGTATCAGTGCTCTCTAACCACAGGATGAAACAAACTCTGTTAACAGTGACAGTCGCGCTTTCTACGTGTCAGAGGAACCCACACAAACACCCAGACAGCTGAGTTCCTGTCCTCTCCTCTCGACTGAAACCTTCAGCTCGAGTCAGTCTGACGATGAAGGGGGTTTTAAGAAGCTGCGTGTTGGCGTTTGTGCTTGGCTGTAAAGTCACCACGGGTAAGATTTAAACGTTTTTATATAATCTTAGTGTGTAGGTAAGATTAGGTCACAGAGAAATTAGATTTTATCTCATAGCTGTGACTTTTTATTTGCTGTCTGTTAAAATGTTAAACAAAAGTCACAGAAGCTGCTGAGTCTGTGAAGTTAAAGTGAGATTTATTTTGGGTTAAAGCATCAAGTTAAAATTTTCCACTTTTACTCTCACGTGTGAAAATGCAATTTAATTCTTAAAATTTGTTGAATAATTATTTTCATATTTAATGTGAAGCTAGAAACAAATGTAGCACTAATGCTCTTTAATCTTAAGCTTATTTGCCCTGTACAGATAGGCGTTTAGCATTTATTGTTGATCTTCCTGTGTCTTAAAGAGTGAAAAGAAGAGGTTTTTAAGTCTGTTATTTGACACAATTTTACAAATCCTGACACTGAAATCAGAGGTTTTTGAAATCTAAAGTTGTTTCTTTTGCAGCTATAATCCATGAAATAATCCAGGAGAAGAATCCAGCCCGTATGAAGTGTCCTCACCCTGTGGAGGGTGATGTGACATGGAGCAGAGAGAGGAATGGAAGCAAAGAGGACATCCTCACAGTTCATGGTGACACTGAGACTAAACATATTAATGACCCTCAGAGACGATACAATCATGAAGGCTTTACGTCACTTTACATCACAAGAGTTAAAATCTCAGACACTGGACGATATTTCTGTAATGATGAAGCAGCTGTGGATCTGACTGTGATTCCATCAGGTAATTTAAACTTTAATGATGTTATTGTTTTTTGTGATAAACCTTAACTTTTATAACAGAATTAAAGGAGCATCTTAAACAAATAATAATAATAATACTTTATTTGAATCGTGCAATTCAATAAATAAAAACATAAATTGTGTATATTCAGTTCACACAGAGTGACACAATTGAAAGCATTCATTTTTTTAATTGTGATGATTTGTGATGACTTACAGTAAATGAAACACAAAACTCATTATCTCATTAAATTTCAATCAGACCAATAAAAGGATTTTTAATTCAGAGATTTCAGCCTTCTCAAAAGTTTAATTTATTTTCACTCAGCACTTGGTTTGGGCTCCTTTAGCCTGAATTACTTTGAAATTGTGTTTGTTTATTATTTCGTGGACAGTCCTATTTAGTGTACTGTACAAAGTAAAAGAGGCAGCTTTAGCATTTGTGGTTAATTTCCAGCTGCAGTCCCGGCCAGTTGTCAATAGGCAACCTAAAAAAATGTACATTAAAATGCGTTACATTTATAACAACATCAAGCCCAAACAAAAAAAAAAGAGAAGACACAACATGTTACACACAGATCAAGCAGACACACACAACACACATCAAATCAGTTCATCCAACACATATAAAGATATACTGTGTCAGTGTGGTGTATCATGGGGGTCATCAGCCTGTATCTGAGGTGTTAGGGTTCAGGCTGTTTTGATAGCAGCCTTCAGCTCGTCTGTTAATGGCTCTGGAGCCTGTGATCCTCCTCTTGTTGATTCCTCATAGACTGTCTCTGGGTTCAGGTCTTGTCAGTTATCAAGATAATCAGAAACAGTCACATATCATGGTCCTTTAACCGGCTTTGGTACTGTTGGTGGTTTGGGCAGGGGTCAAGTCCTGTTATTTTATTATTATCATTATTATTTATCTATTTTATTTAACCTTTATTTAAACAGAGTGGTCCCATTGAGATTAAAAAAACTCTTTTTATAAAGTAGACCTGGCTGGGACAAACAGCAGAAAAATCACAAAGTTACAGACAAGAAGCACAAAAAGAGACAAAGCACAGTCAACAAAACACGAGATTATGGATGAAAATCCAGGAGTCATTGAAGGAATCACTTGTTAAGACAGCTATGCTAAAACATTGATATCTTATAGAATCTGAGTCTTTCATTGTAGATTTAAAAACATTTAAGGAACCAGCCTTTTGAGCTCTAAGTTGTTCTAAGTAGTTGTTCTAAGTAGCTGGTTTCAGGCTGAGGGTTCAGGGTACCCAAAGGCCTTTTCCCAATGTTTGTCTGTTTGGGACAGAGCGCATAAAGAGGCCCCAAAAACACAGAGAGAACTGTCCAGTACTTTTCTTGAGCATCTTTTTCTATCACATTTTTTCCTTGAACTGTAAAAAACTGAATCTTTTGTTTCTTCTTTACAGGAACAGTCATTTATAATGCTGCAGAGATGGACACCGTCACTCTGAACTGCAGTACTGGTGTTGGAGGCTCAACCAATGCTACATGGAGCAAAGACGGTCAGGAAATAAAACAAGGAGGACAGTTTTTCATTTCATCAATTCACAGGACACTGAAAATCAGAAAAGTTCAGCCTGCTGACTCTGGTCTTTACTACTGTGATGGAAAACCTGCTGCGTACCTGAGGGTGACCAAAGGGGATCAGTCTGACAGAGGTGAGAGAAAGACACCGAGAAAGACCATCAGAGAAAGCAGAGCCGTGCTGTTAGATGGGCAACTATAGATAGATATAATAAATAACATGCCTTCCTGTTTTCAGAGTTAATCGATTCAATGCATTAATGTTTCCTCATATTGTTATCGACTTACACTTTAGGTAAAAAGACAGAAAACACAACAACAACTACTTTACCAACAACACGAAAAACAGAACCAACAGCAACTTTTCCAACATCCCAACCACCATCATCAACAACAACTACCAATGTACCAACAACAACACCACTAGCAACAACAGTAAGACCAACAACAGTGAAACCAGTGGCTTCATCAACATTAACAGGTACAGTAACATTAACTACAACAGCACACAGTGAAACAACTCTAACAGAGAAACTGAGACTAAACAAAAAACAGGAAAGAATAAATTAATATTGATCTGGTATATGTGATCAGTCTGCAGGGCGTTCGGAGAAACTCACGGACTGGAGCAGAGAGAAACTCTATCTAAAATGAAACTGTTGAGGTTTTGTCTGATATGGAAAGTCACGCGTGTTAGCTGCATGCTCTCTGTAAGCAGGGTTGCAGACAGCTCACCACAGTGTCTTAGTTGTTTCCTTTCAGAGGTGTGGTGGTCAGGTGTGGCTACTGTTGTTCAGAAACATTTGATCATTTTATTGTTTACTTTTTATAAACTCCGACTGCATTTCACAGCTCAGAATATTTAACGTGTTCTTTAAATCAGTGGATCTGGAAAAAGCTTCAAGCAGACGAACTAAAGTGTGTCAGGCAGAGCAGTGTGTAGGAGACATGCAAAGCTTACAGGAAGCAGAGCTCCAGTATAAGAACTGATACTGATTGTGGGAAACTCAATTATCAGTGACGCCTCCACACACACAACACAAAACAATCTGTACCACAGACCGTACACCCCAAACCCTGAACAAAACACTAACCAGGGGAACGTCAGAACACCAAAAACTCAAAGTTCAACGTCAAGGGTTATAACTGATAAGTACAAGGTTATAATGCTAGAACTTCTCCAAATTTTAACCAGTTTTTACTGTTCAGATTTAAAACTATTCAGGTTTTTCAGTACATGGGTGCTGTACCTTTTCTCGTCTGCAATCCTTAAACTTTTTGATTTATTCAACTTTTTCTGGCAAAATTTACCCCATTCAAATGAATAGGGAACTCCAGCTCTCCCACCTGAAAGTCCCTCAGCTTTGAGATGCTAAAACTTTAGCATGCTTCCATCTGAAGACTTCATTTTTGTCTTAACATGCTCATAAATCTTTTGGCTATTCATGCATGATGTAGATTTTAGGTTTCTTGAACAGTTTTTGAGATTTTACTGTAAAGGCAACACAAACTTTAACAAAAATCACCACTCGTAGAGTGCGTGACATCAGCAGAGTGAAGGGGCTTCTGTTGAGACGTTACAACTTTCTCAAACAAACTGTCATAACTTTCAGAATCTTCACTCTAGAAACATAAATAACATGTCAAAACATTCCCTGACTTCTCCTGCTTCTAACAAATGGGGTATCTTAGCCAAAGATTTTACTGTTTGGCCTAAAAAATGCCCAAATGTGAGACAAACCCTCATTTCCCCCTAACCTACTGCAATGTTATTTTAGACCTGCTCCTTCACCTCCGCGCCATTTGTAACTGCATTTTTAGCTAACTGTCCTGGCCTCATTTCTGGCTCTACGGACATGCAAAACACATCACTGTGTTCATCAAAGTCTTGAGGTTCTTATGTTGTACCAGTTTTTCCGATAGCCCTTACAATTTTGCCACGACACAGGACATTCAGACTCTACTTTTTGGTTGTTCATCCTCTGTCTCAGACAGAAGTCAAACAGCTGCAGCTCTCCACAGCCTAACGAGCAGGTTACCATGGCAACCTTTCATCAAACACAGCTGTTTATGAGTGATTCATGTCCATGTTCATGTTCATTTCATGTCCATGGTGCATACTTATCCATTTTACTAAGTATTAATTTCAAGCAATGACCAATTTTAAAGCGGGTCATTTGGCTGATATTTCACTTTAATTTTACACAGAAAGTTAACAGGTTTCACCATTTGTTTAGCAAAAAGGCAAATCATGTGTTGGAATTTGTTAGAATATATGTTGTGTTTATTATTTCAGTATTATTTTTTTAAATAATGCTTTAAACATGACAAAGCTCTCAAAACTATTTATATAATCTAAATGGATAAAACGATTCATTTTGTGTGTCCAAGAAATCTGCATCAACTGTGTTACCCATTAAAAAAAAAACTATAAATCAGTGATTTTTCTTTATGCAGTTGATATTTGGTTAACTATAATAAAAATGGACTTAACTATCCTTTATTCTTATTTTCCCTCACAGAGAATAAGAGGACAGCAACAGCTGCATCGACCACAACAACACCAACACCAACACCAACACCAACACCAAAAACAGGTAAAGAACCATGGCAGGAAGTTTTTCATTCATGTCATTTTTTAAATAAATCAAGTAACAGTTTTTAGGGGTACAGTATCCTATGTTTTGTTTAGCTTGTTTAGCTGGAATCACATGTTAAGATGTTAGCAAAAAAGTGTCAGCAGCGTTTATCGACCTGCTGAGTTTGGTGTTAACGTGTCTCCAAACGCTCCTCTGATCTGTGTCCAACACTCACTTTAAATGTTGTTATTCTTCATTTATGTCCACCCAAGATCTGATCTTGACAGCGGCAGTCCCCTCTCTCCTCTTCCTCCTCCTCCTCTTCTTCCTCTTCCTCATCATTGTCTACTTCAGAAGACGCAGATCTAAGAAACAAGGTAGATAAACTGTCACCTCCACTTTAAATCAGATGTTTTCAGATAAACTCTGGCCAAGCTTGTGACGTCATCTGTGTACTTTAACTTTATAATTATGTTACATTTGGATAGATTTATCATCAGTAGGTTTTCAGTCGTTCTGTTTGTCCTCAGGTAAAGATGAAGGTCATATCTACGATGAAATCCAGGATGGATCAGTGTGTCTGGACAAGATAGGTGAGAAAATAAAAACTGTCAAACTTCCCTTTTCCTTTCTTACGTTTGTTCAGCCAGCTCTTAACAGGTTTTTATTTCCTGCAGGTGATCCAAACCAAAATGATCACACTTATCACACCATCTCCTATCTTCCCCTCGTGGTCAAACAGAACGGTAAAAACATCACTAACACACATCTCATCAATAAAACACTGACTAAACTTAACGCATGAACTTATTCTGTGTTACAGACACGTCTCTGCAAACTGAGTCTCCTTATTCTCTACTTGGTGACGGCGGCGTCGGTGGAAACCATCAGGGCAACTTTTAGCTCCTTTAAAAAAAAGGGTGTTACATTTAAAGTTGGAGACAACAGGAAGTGAAACAAACACTTTCCAGAGAGAAGTGACACAAAGCTCAGTTTCAGATTCACTGTTAACACCTTTTTAAAGTCTGAGAGGTGAGCTGTGCTGCAGGAAACCAAGGGAAAATGCGTCCTCCAGTCCAGGCTGCCTCTGACTCAGGTGTGGTCTGTGGTTTTCCTTCCTGTTCTTAGGTCTGATATAGAGAAAGGAAACTCTTTTTGTCTCATCAGAGAAACCCGAAACTTCTAGGAAGGATGGTGACCAACAACTGTACTTCGAGCTGAATCAGGTTAAAAATTAAGAAACAAGTTGAGCTGTTTGTTTCGTTGCTATACTTGAACTTCTGGAGCTTTTAGAGACTTCTTCAGAAATATTTAAGATCTAAAGAGGCCCAGTTAATCATATTTATAAAGAAGTGTTATCCTCTCTCTGGATGTTAAGTCTTTCCTCAGCTGTAAATGTTCAATATCTGATTTATCATTATTTTTCTAATGCTTCTGTGTTTATCTTCAGTTGAAAAATGACCAAAGTCAAATAGACAATAATTTATTTTTTCACTCAGCGGCCACTTAATCAGGTAGACCTTGCTAGTACCGAGTTGGACCCCTTTTAGATAGATCCAACAAGGTGCTGGAAACCTTCCTCAGAGTTTGGTCCATATTGACATGATAGCATCACACAGTTGCTGCAGATTTGTGGTCTGAACATCCATGATGAGAATCTCCCGTTCCACCACATCCCAAAGGTGCTCTATTGGATTGAGATCTGGGGACTGTGGAGGACATTTGAGTACAGGGAACTCATTGTCATGTTGAAGAAAGCAGTCTGAGATGATTCCAGCTTTATGACATGGAGCGTTATCCTGCTGGAAGTAGCCATCAGAAGATGGGTACACTGTGCTCATAAAGGGATGGACATGGTCAGCAACAATACTCAGGAAGGCTGTGGACTTTTTTTTTTTCTTTTCTCTTTTTTTTCTTTTTTTTCTTTTCTCTTTTTTCATTTTTCTTTCATTTTCCTTTTTTCTTTTTTTTTTTTTCCTTTTCCTTTCTTTTTTTTCTTTTTTCCCTTTTTTCTCTTTTTTCTTCTTTTTTCTCTTTTTTCCTTTTTTCTTCTTTTTCTGTCTTTTTTTTCTGTCTTGTTTCTTTTTTCCTCTTTCTCCCTTTTTTTCTTTTTTTTTTCCTTTTTTTTCTTTTTTTCCTTTTTTTTCTTTTTTTTTTTTTCTGTGGACTTTAAACCATGCTCTGTTGGTACTAAGGGGCCCAAAGTGAGCCAAGAAAATCTTTCATTTTCCTTTTTCTTTTTTTCTTCCTTTTTCCTTTTCCTTTCTTTTTTTTCTTTTTTTCCCTTTTTTTCTCTTTTTTCTTTTTTTCTTTTTTCTCTTTTTTTTCTTCTTTTTCTCTTTTTTCTTTTTTCTTCTTTTTCTGTCTTTTTTCTTTTTTCATTTTTTTCCCTTTTTTTCTTTTTTTCCTTTTTTTTCTTTTTTTTTCCTGTGGACTTTAAACCATGCTCAGTTGGTACTAAGGGGCCCAAAGTGAGCCAAGAAAATCTCCCCCACACCATTACACCAGCAGCAGCAGCCTGAACCGTTGATACAAGGCAGGATGGATCCATGCTTTCATGTTGTTGAGGCCAAATTCTGACCCTACCATCTGAATGTGGAGCAGAAATCCAGAAATCTCTGAGTTACTGTTTCCTTTCTATCAGCTCCAACCAGTCTGTCCATTCTCCTCTGACCTCTGGCATCAACAAGGCGTTTTGTCCCACAGAACTGCTGCTCACTGGATATTTCCTCTTTTTGGGACCATTCTCTGTAAACCCTAGAGATGGTTGTGGGTTAAAATCCCAGTAGATCAGCAGTTTCTGAAATACTCAGACCAACAACCATGCCACGTTCAAAGTCCCTTAAATCACCTTTCTTCTTCATTCTGATGCTCGCTTTGAGCTGCAGCAGATCATCTTCACCAGGTCTACATGACATAATGAACTGAGTTGCTGCCATGTGATTGGCTGATTAGAAATTTGTGTTAACGAGGAGTTGGACAGGTGTGCCTAATAAAGTGGCCGGTGAGTGTATTTATCCTGTGTTACTGCTGGATAATAATCCTGAATACTCTGAATACTGTTTGATAAGTGAACAGCTTTGAAGGTTTACTTCTGAATGTATTTGATTTCATTTATTTTGATGTAGCATTTTAACCTTTCTTTATTTCATATGAATGTACACCTTGCACACATTTACTTCCTGTTTGTGGATTCTGTTGGTATAAAGTTGTAAATATGTATGTGTGGTAAAAAATGAATGTAGAATAACTAATTAATGTGGAAATAAAATATATATAAACAAACACAGATGTTCACTGTGTGATGAATATTTTTGATTTCAGCAGGTTTAGGTGAGAAGTTTTTAGATTTATCATCTTAGTTAGCTGAAGTTAGACAGACAAAAAAAGCTGCCCAGAGGTCAGCGATGAGTCTATATTTGTATTTTTAAGTTTTTCATTCTGTTGTTACTCAGAGAGGACAGCTTATCGAGCAGGAAGTGGTGAGAGCAGAGAGTGACATGCAGAGGCTGTATTTGTAACACTTTGTGTGTCTGAGGTTGTCTGACTCGCTGCATTAACGAGCGTTTAATGGAGAAATGTTGAACCACGTCAGTTGTTTTCCCTTTCGTAGGCGCAGTAAGATTTGGGGGCTTGATAACCTCCTGTTTCCCTTCTGATGAACTCTGATTCATTTCCACCGTGACTTAAAACCATCTCAGACAGGCAGAGCTGTGGGAACGGGCAGAGCTGAGATCAGATATCAGACCTGTTCCTCTTTCTGTATCTCAGCGTCAACAGCTGGTTGATCAGTGGGTATAAGAGGCTCTGTAGGTTTGACTCTTTGCCCTCTCACTTCCTCTGATCGATGGACGGTTTTAGCTGAACTCTCAACCTGCTTCATGTTCACACGCTGTTAATGAACACAGACTCTGTTACAGAGGCTAAACAAAGCTTTATGGCTCATTTTCCCCAGAAATAACTTACAGACGGTTTCCAAAGTATTCACAGTCATGACTCAGGTAGAGGTGTAGACAGTACGGTTTATCAACTCCAGCTTTTTTCTTAAAGTGTGAAAGTACTGACTTTAAAACTACTTGAAGTATGAAGGTAAAAGTAATGTAAGGGGCAACATAAATGTTTAATCAGACTAATCTCAGGGATGCTGTGGATATTCATCATGTTTCATTGTTCATGCACAAACAGACTCAAGAAAGAAGGAAACATTTTTTGATTAAAACCGTTAAAAATTCACTTTAGCAAAAAACTTTCTGCTACTTGTGCTACTTGATGGAGCCTTGTTCAGTTTCCTCAGAGGAAACCTGGAGTTTGTCTCAATCCACTTTGAAACCCTGTGAATTTATCTGAGGTAGACTCGCTGACGCCCCCATGAGGGCGGTTTGTGGCGAGCTAGGTGATGTGTTAGCCAAAGAGCTGGCAGCAAAGAAAACTCCTTCCTGTAGAGTGTGTTTAGTGTGTTTCTGTCTCATTTTCCTTTTTTGTTGCGGCAACATTTCAGGGATTTGGAGTCATCGTGTGAAGGAGATGAGATGACTGTGTTGAAATTTTTAATCAGATTAATTATGGTGATGGGATTAATCTGATTAATTTGTGATTGGCAGACTGGGGTTTATCATCATCGTCCCCTTTTTCAAGAAGGGGGACTAGAGGGTTTGTTGCAGCTACAGGGGGATCACACTCCTCAGCCTTCTTGGTAAGGTCTACTCCAGGGTGCTGGAGAGGGGAGTCCGAGGGTTGGTCCAACCCTGAATCCAAGAGGAACTATGTCCAGCAAGGAGGAGACCCGTGGTAGACCCAGGACATGGTGGAGGGATCATATCTCTCAACTGGCCTGGGAAAGCCTTGGTATCCCTTCAGAGGAGCTGGTGGAAGTGGCCGAAGACAGGGGTCACTGGTCTTCACTGATGGCACTGCGGTGGAAAACAAAATGAAACTAAACAAAACGATGTGTGTACTACTGGGCATTAACACCTGATACATGGAAGCTATGATGATTAATTGCCTGTAAGTATAAAAAAAAAGTTTAAAAAAAAGTATTACAGCAGGGGTGTGAGAAAAAAAATCATTATATCACAGTGTCAGGTTTTATATATTCTTTATGTTGGAAAAAGTTGAGATGTCAGGTCCCCTGAATCAATCCTGAAAACTGACTCACACGTATTGTGCATTTTTTGACATCGTTATCATCATCATTTAACTTTTTCACCTGGTCTGGTGTTAACAAAAGCGAATCGAATCAGCACCCCAAGAATCATAAATGAATTAAATTGAAAGGAAAAGCATATAGTCCCAGCCCTGTAGCCTTTGAGCTAATCTAGGCTAGCCAAAATGTTTGATTCCTTCAGCTCCAGATCACAGCTGAAGTAATTTAAGGTTTCCTCTCTCATAGATCAGGTTCTGGTTCTGGTTCTGGTCAGGATTAGGGTTAGAGTTAAGGTTAGGGAATAACCTGATGTTATTTATCTTATTTACATGATGGGAAGTCATTTCTGTCTCTATGTGGTTGCATGTTCATGATTCTCCTCTGCTCACTGAATGAATTCGAGGCTACTTTTTAAATGTGTTGAAGTGTTTGTTCCTTGACACCTCTGGTTTTATTAGACTAGATATGAGCAACATTCACTTGGAAGTCCAGAAAATGTCTAATCTCCAGATACAGAAAACTAGAAATGAGGCTGAATCACTTAAAGATTCATGTCTTGGCCCTTTTGTGTTTTTATATGTTGAATAAAAGTTGAGGAGAGTCTTAGTCGAACAGGTAAGATGTCTGATAAACAATGCTGAATGTGAGTTCATTTTCTCACTGTTCTGTTTTTATTCCTGGAGTTTCAGGCCGTGCACGCAGACCTCTGTTTTCCAGGACGATGACGCTGCAGGAGGAGGAAGTCGTGATGAGGAAAAGTGTCTGACACCCTGAAGCCGCTCTGCAGTTTGATGGTTTTCCTCTGAAGATGCTCAGTTTCCTGATCCTCTGTCACGTCTGGATCCTGCTCACAGCTCTGACGCGCTGCAGGGAAGACGCCACAGGTACGGCCTCAAAAATCACTCAAAATACCTTTCATTTCTATCAAACTGATGTTTTTATAACTGAATATGTGGGTTAACTTCTTAATCTCTACTTTTTCCTTTACAAATTTGTTTGACTGTGATAATAATGTAAAAAATAGACAAATCACATGATCTTCTCCTGGAAAGGAAATTTATAAACAATAAAATAAGGTATGTATGACTCTTTTTCCTGATCAAAAAGTGGCTTTATAATCAAAATAATGATGACAAATTCTGAGGTTTTTCCAATCTACAGTTAATTTATTGTGTTAAACACGTTGGCGTTTTTCTTTAAAAGCATCAGAAGTTTTTAAATGTTAAATCCGGAGACGGCCTCCCTCACAGAAACATTAATAGCAGCTGACTCAGTGTTTCCTGGGACGTTTTATTCGAGGCCCAGTGGACGTCTTCGAGCGTGTTCCCATGAGATAAAAGAGGAAAAGCCGACAAAACAGGAAACGAGCTGAAAAAAGTCCCGATCAGCAGGACGTGAGTGGCTGGGTCTGCTGCTAAAACAGGAGCAGGTTTCTGAAGGAGGAGAGGAGAGGAGAGGGATGAAGGGGTTAAAACCATCTGTGACTGTGTGCAGGTCTGTGTGGAGCTGGTCTGGTCTGTGTGAACAGGAAGATCTGCAAACGTGTTTTCTCACCTTTAAAATAATCCTCTGCTCATCCTGCCCGTCTCTGTGGTTTTCACCTAATCACCAAACCACCAGCATCACACGGCCCACTCAGCCTCAGCAAACATTTCAGAGTACTTCCTGTTGTTTCTCACACCAGCTCACACACTTCGGGGCTGGCAGGAAAGTGTGTGCCGATCCTCAGAGACACAGAATCAGCTGTTTGTGCAGATCACCCTGCAAAGATCAGAGAAACATGTTGTCCAGGTGTGAACACAGAGCTGAAACTCCTATAGCTCCAACGAGCAGCGCTGAGGCACAGGATCAGATTTAATGCAAAGTCGTTTTCACGTTTTGAGGAATTTATCCTGGTCCGTTGATGTAAAAACAGGAAAACAAACAACAAATAGCATACATAAAATTATAAAATTATTATTACAAATACAACAAAACAGAAGTGTTTGAGTGTAAAAGTGAAAAATGAAAAATAAAATATAAACAAATATATCCACTAAGAGATGATGTATAAAGGCCCATTTCCATCAGCAAAAGATAGATTTATCAAATTATTTAAACTTTTTATCCCATAATTTTAACTTTAATTGCATATTTTAAACTTTTTATCACATAGCTTTTGACATTTTTTCTTACTTTAAACTTTTTATCTTATAATTTTGAATTTTATCTAATAATTCAAATGTTTTATCTCAGATTTTTTTTCATTTTTTGTTATGGTTAAGACTTTTTATCTTATAATTTAATTTTTTTATCACATAATTTCAACTTTTTATCTTGTAATTTTCAGTTTTTATCTCATGATATAAACTTTTAAACCTGTACTTTGGAACTTTATCTCATAGATAAAACTTTTTATCTTATAACTTTTGGCATTTTTTCTCATGATTTATACTTTTTATTTCATAATCAAAAAAATGTATCTCATCATTTAATTTTTTTTCCCATAGTGTAAACTTTTTATCTTGTAATTTTTTTAATTCTATCTCATAATTTAAACTTTTTATCTTATTATTTTTGACAATTTTTCTCAGTCTTAACTTTTTATCTCATAATTTTTGACATTTTTTTTTAGTCTGAACTTTTTATCTTATAACTTTTGACATTTTTTCTAATGGTTTAAACTTTTTATCTCATAATTTAATCTTTTTATCTTATAACTTATGACATTTTTTTCATAGTTTTTTAACTTTTTCTCTTATAATTTAACTTTTTATGTTATGATATCCACTTTTAATATCATAGTTTTGATCTTTCATATCATAATTTTGATTTTTTTTTTTGACTCATTGTTAGGACTTTTTTTAAATTTTAATTAATTAAAGCAGAAAAGTGAATTGTTCTCTAAACCCCTGGTAAAAAAAAGTATTCGTCAAGTTTTCCTGATGTGGTGAAAACTCTGAATGTTGGAGCTCAAAAACACTGAACAGCTGAGATTATAGATATTATTATTGTTGACATGGGTTATAAGGGTCAGATTAGCTTTGTTTTTCTTTGTTTAGTCTGGTCAAGGTTTATTTTTACAGAAAGAGAAGAAGGTAAAACACTTGATCTTTTAAAATTTGATGGATTCCCTAAAATCTGTATGTCTATGAAATTTTTTGTGAGTTTAGCTTTTTCCATTCTTTTTAAAGATATAACACAGTTAAAATCACAAAAATGACCTCAATCAAAACCTGATGAGCTCCTTCTCCCCCAGTGAGTCGCTTCTCAGTCCCTGAGGACCACCACATCAGTCTGCAGTGTTCTGGTTCTGATGGCTCCGACGTGGTCTGGACTCATCAGGGCAGGACGGTCCCAGTGTTCCGGCATGAGGGCGACGAGACCAACGCAGACCCTGATCGTTACCACCTGCGGTCTGACGGCAGCCTGGTCCTCCGGAGGCTGGAGCAGTCAGACAGCGGGGAGTATCGCTGCAACCAGAGGCTGGAGGCCGAGGTCCAGGTGCTCACAGGTACGCAGGGAGAGAGGGGGGCTTTGGGTCACTGAGTGTTTGTGTCTGTGCCTCTGTCGCCCCCTGCTGGTGGGTTTCTGAGTGAAGGACGGTCAGGACACACTCAGCTTCATTTATAAAACACATTTAAACACAGAGAGAGGCCTGACAGCGTGCTACAAAGGACAAAAAAACAACATTAAAAGCATTTAAGGGGTTACTGTAAGGGTCTATCCTTCAAAGTACAGTGATAGTGGCTCGTCTGCCAGCTTCCTCCTGACGGCTCCACAAACCACAGGCTGTCTGAGGGGAAGTTCATCGGTCTGGAAGTTGTTGTGAAATGTTCAACAAGCGTCTTTGATTTTAGTTCTGCATCAAAAGAGGAACTTTATGGTTCAACACTTTCAAACCAGTGAAGGGATGTTAAATATTTTAGACCTGAATGTGTTCAAAGGAGCTACATTTCATTAAACATGATACTACTGGTTAGTCTCA
The DNA here is from genome assembly GCF_033239565.1 of Halichoeres trimaculatus. NCBI lineage: Eukaryota > Metazoa > Chordata > Actinopteri > Labriformes > Labridae > Halichoeres > Halichoeres trimaculatus. Next base: position 1,341,100 of record NW_027437192.1, read on the forward strand.
AACTGGGCTCCTCCTCCTTGGCTCAGGGCCAGCTGCAGCACACACCCACAGCCTCCAACCGTGACTACATGAACACACTCAGTAGCCCAGCAACCACCTGTAGCATCACGTTTGTACGTGGGGAAGACTCGAGGGCCTTACACCTGACTTAACACGTTAGCACAAGCAAACCACGGGTATTTGACACACACCTGGCTAGCAGAAAAAGTGTGACTAGAAGCCCTGAGGAGACGATGGAGCAGGATTATTCCTGTAAAAGTTGACTTTTTAGTTTTTAGGGAAAATCCTGCAGACTCTATCTTAAAAAAAACACAAAGATGTGCAAAAAAAGGGTCAAAGCTGTTTTTAGAAATCCAGAGATGCAGGTCAGACGGTGTTGTTGTTATACTAAAGCTGCCTCAACCAGGATTTTACATTAGATAAAATAGGAAACAGTTGAGGAGGACACCCCAGAGTCTCACACTTCCTGTTTGCTTCGCCCCCTCAGGTCGTAACTTCACGGTGCCTGCAGGCCGCACGCTGCTGCTGCCCTGCAGAGGCTCCCACAGACTCAAACAGAGGTGGTTTCATCGCCGAAGGCCTGGAGGGCGGCGGGAGCTGATCTTCACCTGCTTTGGAAACGGGGTGGTGAAGCCTGAGAGGGAGGGGAGCCGGCTCAGGTACAAGGACGAAGCCCTGCACATACAAGACCTGCAGCCAGGGGACGCTGGAGAGTATCTGTGCAACGGGAATCTGCAGGCCACGCTCACCGTGCTCACAGGTGAGTGGTTTAATGACTGGTCTGAAGGAACGGAGCTGAAACCAACAGCTGGATTTTAAAAACTGTTTTTCTTTCCTGATCAGTGCAGCCAGAGCCCACCAGCATCCTGACCACCAGCAAAACCCCGACCCCTGAGGTGACCGTGACAGGTAGGATTCCTGCTCCTAAGTCCCTGTGAAGGAAGTCAAAGACTTTTCTTTAAACAGTTTGATTTTATTAAAAAAAAGGTTGTTGAATGAAGTCAGATGGCAAAGCTTCAGGTTAGGGATTAAAAAGATGATCGTTGACAATCTGCAGATTCTTAGGCCTGATAAAATTTTACAAACGTCTTTAGGTTTAACGGTGTTAGTGTCAGAGACCAGCCTAAGGTTGTTTTTGTGTCTTTCAGCTAAAAAGAAGGAAAACAAGAAAACTGACAATGGTTGGTGAGCTTCATCCTCTCAGTTCCCTGCCTGTTCCCTCGTTGTTCCCTCTCTGTTCCCTCTGTTTCCTCTGTTCCCTCTCTTTTCCCTATCTTTTTTCCTCTCTGTTCCCTCCCTGTTCCCTCTTTATTCTCTTTTTGTTCCCTCTCAGTTTTCTCTTTGTTTCCTTTGTTTTCCCTCTCTGTTCCCCTCTTTGTTCCCTCTTTAATCCCTCTGTGTTCCCCCCCTGTTTCCTCTCTGTTCCCTCTCTGTTCTCTCTCTTTGCCCTCTCTGTTGCCTATCTGTTCCCTCTATGTTCCCTCTTTGTTTCCTCTCAGTTCCCTTTCTGTACCATGTCTGTTCCATCTCTGTTTCCTGTCTGTTCCCTTTGTGTTCCCTCATTGTTCCCTCTCTGTTCCTTCTTTATTTTCTTTCTGTTCCCTCTCTGTTCCTTCTGTTCCCTCTATGTTCCCTCATTGTCCCCTCTCTGTTCCCTCTGTTGCCTTTCTTTCTCTTTCTGTTCCCTCTCTGTTCTCCTTTGTTCCGATCTGTTTTCCCTCTTTGTTCCATATCTTTTTTCCTCTCTGTTCCTTCCCTGTTCCCTCTCTATTCCCTCCCAGTTTTCTCTGTTTCCTTTGTTTTCCTTCTCTGTTCCCTCTTTGATCCCTCTGTGTTTACTGTCTGTTCCCTCTATGTTCCCTCTCTGTTCCTTCTTTGTTCCCTCTGTTCAATCTCTGTTCCCTCTCAGTTTTCTCTCTGTTTCCTTTGTTTTCCCTCATTGTTCCCTCTCTGTTCCCTCATTGTTCCCTCTCTGTTCCCTCTTTGTTCCCTCTCTGTTTCCTCTCTGTTTCCTCTCTGTTCCCTCTGTTCCCTCTCTGTTCCCTCATTGTTCCCTCTCTGTTCCCTCTTTGTTCCCTCTCTGTTTCCTCTCTGTTTCCTCTCTGTTCCCTCTGTTCCCTCTCTGTTCCCTCTGTTCCCTCTCTGTTCCCTCTGTTCCCTCTCTGTTCCCTCTTTGTTCCCTCTCTGTTTCCTCTTTGTTTCCTCTCTGTTCCCTCTGTTCCCTCTCTGTTCCCTCTTTGTTCCCTCTCTGTTTCCTCTCTGTTTCCTCTCTGTTTCCTCTCTGTTCCCTCTGTTCCCTCTATGTCTCCTCTCAGTTCCCTCTCTGTTCCCTCTCTGTTCCCTCTGTGTTCCCTCTCTGACTCTGGATCTGGTTTTGATCTGGTGTTTCTGTCTCCTCAGTCCTGCTGATGGTCGCCGTGGTCGGGTTGGGGCTGATGATCCTGTTCCTGGCGGCTGTTTGTGTTTTGCTGACGGGGATGAGGTGCAGGAGGAAGAAGCTCAGCAGGACAGGTAGGAGGATTCTACCTCTGGCTCCACCAGCGTCAAAGAAGGAGGTTAAAAAGGTTAAAAACGTTAAAAACGTCTGTTTCATTGAGTTAGGGTCAGAGTTTTGAGCCTCTTTCTGACAGCGTTTGTCTTCCTCCTGCTCAGCGTCTCAGCAGCCTGAAGACTCTGAGCTGGAGCCGTGGGAAACCTCCATCACTCAAACCGGTAACTCCTCAGACCTCAGACCTCAGACCCCAGATCCTCAGATCCTCAGACCTCAGATCCACAGCTCCTCAGCTCCTCTGGTCTCTCAGACCCTGGACTAACCCGTCTCTGGTCTCTCTGCAGACTGCGGCGTCAGGAACAGCCCGCCGCTGCCCGAGCAGACCATCCACTACGCCTCTCTGGGCCGACAGAACTGGAGGGAGAGACCCAGCAGGACTCCCCCAGACCAGAACCACCACAACGTCATCTACTCCTCGGTCATCACCAGACCTGCAGCCAGATGAGACTCCAAACACACACACACACACACACACACACACACACGCACACACACACACACACACACACACACACACACACACACACACACACACACACACTCTTTCAGGAGGATCAAACCTCTTCAGCTCTTCTTCTCCAGCTTTTCTGATCAAAACAAAAAGATTAACGTGGTCCTCAGAGTCCGGGGGGGACCCAGAGGGGGACTCTGGGGTCTGTGCATCAGTGAAACAAGCTGTTAGCCTCTCCAGTCTTTATGCTAAGCTAAGCTAGCTGTTAGCTGTCTCCAGTCTTTATGCTAAGCTAAGCTAGCTGTTAGCTGTCTCCAGTCTTTATGCTAAGCTAAGCTAGCTGTTAGCTGTCTCCAGTCTTTATGCTAAGCTAACCTTTAATAAATGTGACCGATCATTACAGCAAACTCTTCTTCACTTCTCTTCATTCTCAGTTGTTGATTAACGACAGCTCAGTCTTTGAAAGTTTTCACTTTATTATAAACAGAAACAGATCTTCAACAGGAACAGATAAAAACAGTCAGTAACAAATAAAAACAGTCGGTTACAGATAAAAACAGTCGGTTACAGATGAAAACAGTCGGTTACAGATGAAAACAGTCAGTAACAGATAAAAACAGTCTGTTACAGATGAAAACAGTCGGTTACAGATGAAAACAGTCAGTAACAGATAAAAACAGTCAGTAACAGATAAAAACAGTCAGTAACAGATAAAAACAGTCGGTTACAGATAAAAACAGTCGGTTACAGATGAAAACAGTCAGTAACAGATAAAAACAGTCTGTTACAGATGAAAACAGTCAGTAACAGATAAAACCAGTCAGAGATAAAAAAACAGTCATTAACAGATCAAACGATCAGATATCAAAACAGAAACAGATAAAAACAGTGATGGATAAAAACAGTCAGTAAAGATAAAAAGAGTAAATATAAAAACAGTCAGTAAGAATTAAAACAGTCAGTAACAGATAAAAACAGTCACTAACAGATGAAAACAGTAACAGATCAAAAAACAGTCGGTAAGAGATAAAAACAGTCAGTTAAGATAAAAACAGTCAGTAACAGTTTAAAACAGTTAAAACGGATAGAAATAGTCAATAACAGATAAAAACAGTCAGTAACAGATGAAAAAAGACAGTAACAAATAAAAACAGTAACACGTAAAAACAACCAGTAACAGATAGAAACAGAAAGAAACAGCCAGTTAAAGATTAAAACAGTCAGGAACAGAAAGAAACAGCCAGTTAAAATAAAAACAGTCAGGAACAGAAAGAAACAGCCAGTTAAAGATTAAAACAGTCAGGAACAGAAAGAAACAGCCAGTTAAAGATTAAAAACAGTCAGGAACAGAAAGAAACAGCCAGTTCAAATAAAAACAGTCAGGAACAGAAAGAAACAGCCAGTTAAAGATTAAAACAGTCAGTTTCAGAAAGAAACAGCCAGTTAAAGATTAAAACAGTCAGTTTCAGAAAGAAACAGCCAGTTGAAGATTAAAACAGTCAGTTTCAGAAAGAAACAGCCAGTTAAAGATTAAAACAGTCAGGAACAGAAAGAAACAGCCAGTTTAAGATCAAAACAGTCAGTATCAGAAAGAAATAGCCAGTTAAAGACTAAAACAGTCAGTAACAGTTGAAAAAAAACAGTCACAGATAAAAACAGTCAGTAACAGATAGAAACAGTCAGTCACAGATAAAAACAGTCAGTAACAGATAGAAACAGTCAGTCACAGATACAAACAGTCAGGAACAGTTAAAAAAAACAGTTACAGATAAAAACAAACAGTAACAGATAGAAACAGTCAGTCACAGATTTAAAAAACAGTCAGTCACAGATAGAAACAGTCAGTAGATGCTACAAACAGCTTTATGTGCAACAGGCAGGAGGAGGAAATCTTCACATTTTACTTTTTTCTGAGGAGAGTTTGTTTCTGGAAACGACCGAACGTGATAAAGAGTCGATCAGAGCGACGTTTTTACAGCGTCAGCCTCGTTTAAGGCGGGATGAAGATCTGCTGAGTCATCACTGACGTCTTCAAAGAGCAGAAAACAGTTTGACAAACAGTCTGAGCAGACCAAACCTACACTCAGCAGAAACACACACACGTTAATTCATCGGCGGTCATGTGATCTGTGTGGCGTTCTGCAGCCGGCCACTGTCGAGTACGTGACTTCCTCTTTGACCAACCCTGTCCCTCCTCCTCCTCCTCCTCCTCCTCCTCCTCCTCCTCCTCCTTGGCCTGAGAGCTGTTTGGCATGCCTCAGACTGGAGTAGTGCAGAGCTGCATCCTGCATAGGAAGATAGGTAATTCATCTCAGCAGGGGGCGCCAAAATCAACACAGAGCAACACAAAGATGCTAACAGTTAGCATGAAAAAGTTAGAGCAGATAAAAAAAAAACTGTTTTTTTGTTTTGTTTTTACAAAAAGGATTTCAAACAGGAAAGTTGTTTTTTATGTTATTGTACAGAGAGATTAATTAAAGGTTTAATTCTTTTTACCTCAGCCATCCTCAGACTGTCGTTGGCTCGGCAGCAGCACGCTGACGCCTGTTTTCCTGCAGAGAGGAAGAAAACACTCAGTCACAGCGCTCTCTGTGCTTCAGATTAAGACCTGTTTTTATCTAGTTTTAGTCAAAATGAATTTCAGAAACAAAAACTTAGTTTGTGATTAAAAGTCACAATTATGACACAATAAAATTTGGAATCATTAGAAAAAAAACACAATTTCAAAATGAAGTACCACTGTTGAAAATTATCCTGTTTGACATAAAATTTATTTTAAATATCACATAATGTGAGAAAAGTCTCATATACAAGAAAAAAATGAAGTAATGAGAATTTTCTCTTGAATTAAATTCATAATAACAACAAAAGTTTCCAAACTGTAAGAAATGCAGTTTTAGTTATCATTTGAAATTAGATTATATAATAAAACTTTGCTTTATTTGACAAAAGTCAAAATTATGAAAAAAAAAACGATTAATGCATCAGAAAAATAATAGATAATTATTATATAATTCATAATAATAAAAAAAAAATAAAATGAAAAAAAATCTTTAAAAAAAAAATGTAATTATCCAGAACAATAAAAAAGAATAAATTAAAAATTTGTTAGATGAGAAATTTGTGTCACAAGTTAAAGTGAGAATGAATTAAAATGTGTTATTATGTTATAAAAGAGTCAAATAAAAAAAGAAAGAAATATTGAATTAGATATTAAAATGTGTGGAAAAAAAAGCGTAAAAAATTAAAGGTATTAAAGGGCAAAACAATAATTTTATGGTTAGAAATAATAAATAAAAAATTATAACAGTTTTTTTTGTTCAAATTATCTCAATGTTGAATTTTTATCTTTTCAGTTTAAATAATTTGACTTTGATCGTATAATTATGACTCATCTCTTTGACTTATTTCTTTAATATATTTTTTTAAATGTTGGAGTGTTATTTTTAATCTTGAGGAGGTCTTTAATGATTTCTCTAACTGGTGGACTCAGCCTCAGTGTCTCAGTCTGTGAATAAAAAGACGTTTTCCTGTCAGAGGAGGATTTGCTCCCTGCCCCCCTCTGTGTCTGAGTCCAGTCTTTGACCTGAAACCTGATCCGTGTTGAAACTCCTCTGAGTGAACTGGCCCTTTAATCTGAGCCCGGCCTGGATACCAGCGTGACTCAGAGGACAGGCTGCTGGCTCTAACTGAAAGTGAAAGTATGTCAGTGAAACTGGATTTGTTTGTCAGAGCAGACGACGACACCCAGCACTTTTTTCTCCGTCTGTTTCCAGGAGAACGAACCGAGAGCTCAGGGGAGAGGAAAACCTGTTTTTACTCTGAAAGGAAGAAAAAACTCTCCTCCTGCTCCTCCTGCTCCTCCTGCTCCTCCTCTCAGCACCATGCCAGACACACAGCTGGTCTTAGAGGCCCTGTCTGCGCTTTCCGGCTGCACCATGGAGCAGACGGACGGAGCCTCCGTCATCACGCCGCAGGACTTCGTCAACGTGGTGGCCCTGAAGGAGTTCTACAGGCAGGAGGGCTTCAAGGAGCTGGAGTACCCCAGTCTGGGGACTCTGTCCCTGCAGGAGGACGGGGACCTGTACAGCTCCCCCATGCCTCTGGCTGAGGGTCCCCACAACCCAGAACCATCAGGGAGCCTGAGGCCCACGGTGAAGATTAACCCCCAGGACTTCTTCCACCCACAGTACGACTACGACTTCACACACGTCAAGGTGAGAGCGACGGGCTTCTCTGAGCCGCTGGGTCATGTGACCAGACCTGGGTATCTGTGTATGTCTGTGTACTTCCTACAGGGGTGACAGTGTAGGTGACAGGGTGAGGGCGAGGGGGCGTGGTCTGTCCAAAGTTCTGCTGGGATCTGTATCAGTTCCAAACCCAGGATCTGTCTGTAAACCGCCCCCCTTTAACGGTCTCCTCTGTCCCCCTTTCAGGATGGGGACAGGAAGTTCCTGCGGGGTAACGAGCAGTACCTCCGCCCCTGCGGGTGGAACCGCGTCGCCCTGCGCGTCATGCAGAAGTACGACGACGGCGACGCCTGGCTGGGGACGGGGAGCAATGCCTGGCCGGTCTCGTACCACGGACACAACATGGACGGGTCCCTCGGCATCATCTGGACCCGCAAAGGCTCCGCCACGGACGACCCCGAGTTCCTGGACGCTGCCGCCGCCGCTCTGGTCGACAAGGGACAGACAAAGAGGGGCAGAGGGGTGTACTCCACGCCGGATGTCAAGATCGCAGAGAAGTACTGCAAGAAGTTCAAGTCCAAAGTGGACGGGAAGACCTACCAAGTGGTCCTCCAGAACCGCATCAACCCGGAGAAGAGGGAGCAGTGTCAGAGGGAGGACGTGTGGTTGGTCTTCGTCCCTGAGGGCGTCAGCGACGTTCAGAAGAGAGCCATCGTCCAGGAGGCCATCCGGCCGTACGGGCTGCTGCTGAAGCAGGTGTGAGCAGATCCACCTTAAGAGTCCTGGAGAGCAGTTCCACCTTAACTAACCAGTATACCTTAACTAACCTGGTTTAGGCCTTCAGATCTGTCTAAACCCTGTGAAGCTGTAACACACTCTCTCTGTTACAGATCATAAACTTTTTTTCTCCTCAGGTTAAATTAACTTCCTGTTGAGGGACTTCCTGTTGAGGGACTTCCTGTTGAGGGACTTCCTGTCCAGCTGCCTTATCCACGCTCTCCTGTTTGAGTGATTTCTGCAGAAACGTTAAACTCTGGATCTGTGAGGTCAGGATTTACTCGTTAGGCTCTTATCTGTGGTTTCGCTTGTAGACGTAGAGCAGGAAATGCTGATGTGAGTATTAACAGCTCTCTGCTGCCACCTGGTGGTGAATCACTGCATGTTGAGAGGTGGTCCTGTGTGGTTGTGATATGATGATGTTTGAGTTCTCTTTAGAAGAAGGAAAATGTTGAGGTGTTTTGTGTTAATTAAACAAAATAAGAATTAATTTTACTGTTTCAGCTAAATTAAAATGTTTAAAGTCTCAGACTCTGAGAGGAAGACATGTTTGATGAAGTTTCTTGAAAGTTTATTAAAGATTTCTGTAAATTTACGTCTGATTTTCTTTGTTTCTTTTGTTTTTTTGTTTTTGTAGTTTATAAAACCATCAGGACTACAATTCCCACTCAGCTGATAGATTAAATTCGTACTCCTTGTTCTGTTTTGTATTTGTGTTGTTGGAGTGTGAAGGATGTGAATCGTTTTATGAACACATGAACATGGACACATGTCAACGAGAGAATCCTCTTTAAAGGATCAATCCGTGGATTTTTAAAGGCAAACACAGAACACGCCCCGAGCTTCACAGTTTCATTCTTACTGCGCTAAAGTTAATCTTTAATGCTTTCACATTTCTGCTTTTAGTTTGGTTTCTCTTCTGATGAAACAGGCGGGGCTGGTGTGACTGGTTTTCCTGCAGGGTGGAGTCACAACCTGCCCACAGATCTCGAAGACCGTCACATTTCTGACCTGGTAACGTGTGCAGAGTTTTGTTTGAGGCACAGATTTAGCTCGACCAACAGTATTTTTATCACGTCAAAGCTGTAGTTCAGCCACCTGCCGCTGGGTGGCACTGCAGCTCAGATGTCAAATATCTTTCTTCAGCGTGTTGTTGTTGATCTGAAGAGGAAGCTGTGTGTTTGGTTGAACAGAAAAAGAAAAAGCAGAAAAAGGAAGACTGACTGACTGACTGTGGAAACCTGAGGCTGAGTGCTGAGTTTCATTTATGAGGAAATCTGCAGCATGTGGTCACAAGAGGGAGGGTTAGGATCAGATCAGACCTTAATCAACATTTACTGGTCTTGACCTGTGAATGCTTTTGTTAAGTGTTTGTTATGATTTTGGCGTTATACAAATAAAGACTGATTGATTGACAGAAAGGGGAAGGTAAAAAAAAAGAATTAAAGCATGAATTTAAGGTTTGACCTCAGTGAAAAAACAAACACATTTATTCTTTGTAACATTAATTTACAAACAAACAACTTTTCAACTCAATTGGATCGTATAATGAAATAATAAAAGATATATTTGTGCCTGAAAGAAGAAGAATCAGGATCGTGGAGGACAGATAACAAAATCACCATCACATTTTTTAAACATTTTTTTTCTCTTTTTTTTTCTTTTTTTGTACTTTTTTATCTCATTATTTTGAAACTTTGATTTTTTTTAATCTCATTATTTCGAAAAAATAAATTTTTAATCTCATTATTTTGACATTTTAATCTCATAATTTCCAAATTATGATTTTTTAATCTCATAATTTCCAAATTATGAATTTTTAATCTCAATATTTCGACTTTTTAATCTCATTATTTTGACTTTTTAATCTCATTATTTTGAAATAATGATTTTTTAATCTCATAATTTCAAAATTATGAATTTTTAATCTCAAAATTTCGACTTTTTAATCTCATTATTTTGAAATTATGATTTTTTTATCTAATTATTTTGACTTTTAATCTCACTATCTTACCTTTTATCTCATTATTTCGACACTTTATCTCATTATTTTGACTTTTATCTCATTATCTCGAAATTATAATTTTTTTATCTCAGTATTTTGACTTTTTATGTCATTATTTCGTCACTGTCTCATTTTTTTTAGAAATTATGAATTTTTAATCTTATTATTTTGATTTTTCATCTCATTATTTCGACACTTTCGCTCATTATTTCGAAATGTTGATTTTTTTTATCCCATTATTTTCTGTTTATCTCATTATTATGAATTCTTATCCCATATGATGACTTTTTTATTTATTTTTCACTGGAAAAATATTGGCTCTGACACAGAGGAGTCAGATTGTTGTTTTGTTGCTTTGAGACTTTTCCTGAATTTTTGACTCGTTGCTGAATTTCTAAGAACTGTTTCAGCTCCTTCTCTGAAAGACTCACCTCAGGAGCGTGTGCAGAGTTTTGTTTGTGGCACAGATTTAGCTCAACTAACAGTATTTTTAATCATGTCTGAACTGCAGTTCAGCCACCTGCCTCTGGGTGGCACTGCAGCTCAGATGTCAGATGTCTTTCCTCAGCGTGTTGTTGTTGTTGATCTGAAGAGGAAGCTGTAACTGACCTGAGCAAACACAGAGTCCAACGATGAACACGACGCAGGAGACCAGGAGAGCTGGGAGAACGCAGACCCCCAGAGTCCAACACGGCAGCCCGGCCGACCCACCACGCTCAGATCCAGCCGACGGACCTCCTTTAATGTGGAGAAAATCACATGAAGGTTTGTTTTACCAGTTTGGATCAATGTGTAGCTATTAACAGTGAAACTGAGACTCCACAAACCGTGAACAGTCAGATGAATCCCTCTGTTGATGGAAATATTTCTGTGTAGCTGCCAGGAGCAGAAATAGATCCCAGAGTCCTCCTCCTCAGCCTGCGGGATCTCCAGAACCACCTCCCCATCCTCCAGACCCCCTTTGCTCACAAACCTTCTGCTGTCTGCGCTGTGAAAGTTCACTTCCTGTTTTTTCATTTTGTTATATCCCACCGTCAGCAGGGGCAGCAGCTGGTCTGAGCGCAGCCGGTACCAGGTGATGGTGTTGCTGGTCGTAAAATTACAGCTCAGAGAGACGTTCTGACCCGGCTGGACCACCTGGACCACCTGGACCACCTGGGCGGAGCTTGGAGCTGCTGCTGCTGCACCTGAGGGATGCACAGGTGAGGAGGGAGGTCAGATAACTGAGGGTTAACAGGAAACAAACACATCCGCTCATAGTTTGTAGTTTGAGAACGTCTGAGAAAACAAAAACTATGATTAAAGGAACATTTCGTCATTTTTTGCTCTTTTTTTGGCGTTTCTTCCAAACTTGTCTTTTATAAAACTCCACACCAGGGGGCGACAAATATCTGTTTTTCTCTTCCTGCTGTTTTAAAAACTCTTATTTCAGACTCCACGCTCCTCAGTTACCTGGCTACATACGACAACTTTATTCTCATGAATTTGAGAGATCAATCTCGCAAGTTAACTTTTTTTTTTTTTAATTTAACGTGTCCCTAATCCTGTGTCCACAGTGTGTCTGAGAAAAGAAACAAACAAGAAACAGATTTTTTAATTATTTAAAATGGACGTTACGTTTCTGAAATATCACAAGGACTCCCCCGTAGCACCCCTGACTGTCATTATTCACAAACCCAAACATGAAGGGTCTTTCCCTGACCCCTGGAAGTCCTCTGTCATCACACCAGTCTTTACATCGAGTAACCCTGCAATGGGTAGTGACTAAGTTTACTTCCTGCAGTCTCCAAACTTAAGGAAAAACTTGTGGTGGAGCAAATTATTAAACATCTTAATAACAAGATGCAATTTGGCTTCAGAAAACATCACTGGACTGAGACGGCTGTCTGTTTCTCTCTAGAAAAGTTAAAATCAAAGTTGCAGGTGGTGTTGGTGCCGTCTTTATCGACCTCAGGAAAGCTTTTGACACTATACACCATCAGATATTGTTAACCAAACCGTCTCACTTCAACCTCTCATCACACACTCTGAACTGGATTGAAACCTATATCTCCTTAAGGACACGTTGAGTTAGAATACACAACAACTCAAATGTATGCTGATGATGCTGTTCTGTACGTTCAATGGTGTAATACAAGTCATGCTACTTAAAACACAATGATTGACGAGTTTAACTATTGAAAGATCACACACACACCCCTCCCCGTGCGATCCTCGCAGTGGTTTGATCCAATCTGCACGGATGCTGCAGCCGCGCACACACACGCACACAAATAAACGCACACAGACAGAGCGGAGGGTCGCGGTCAAGTAAGTAGGTTTCACTAAAAGACTTATCAATCATAACTTCACTTGTTCAACAGACACACAGAGAAAATGAAAAGCAAATGTCAACTCCTTTTTCCGAAGTCTGACAGTATGCTTTTTTTTTTTTTTTTTTTTTTTTAAAGGCGCTGATTAAGCTTTCCATCCGATGTGGTGAGCACACACAGACACAGACTACAGAGCGCCAAGGATCGTGATTAAATGCATTAAAACACTGAACAAATTATAAGTTAATTATCACACCGTTTGTTGCTGGCTGGCAAACAGCCTCTCCTTTATGGTGCAAAGAAGGCTGTGACAGATAAGACAGACAGGTGACATGCTGACATCCTCGTCCTCTCATTTATGACACAAAGATTAAAACTATTTAAGATGCCTCTAGTGAGACAGAGGCATCTCTAGTGAGATTTATGAATTCATAGATGAAGCCATTATTTATTAAAGTCTTATGTTCTATTCTAGCTTTATTGATTTAAAAATAAAGTAGTTATGACTTTGACTTAGATCTTGAATGGATCCAGTTTCTAATTCCATTCTGACTGTTAATTTTAACCCCTTATTGTCCTCCAATTAAAATCAACACTTTTTTCATTAATTTGTATATAAAATACTAATTATTGAGTTCATAGTGTTGTGGACGTGTTGCTTCCACATTCATGCCAAAACATTTTTTCATGAACTAAAGGAAAATTAAATCTCGGCTGATTATCCATAGTTGGGACTAGTCACTGTTTAATATCACAATATGAAACAACACAGCAAAAATTATAGCATTTATTTTTATGTCCCCCCCTAGGAATCAGTCTCTGAAATTTTACTGTTTATTGTCCCCCCCAACAATGAAACGGGATTTTCGCCCCTGCGCTGCACAAGAACTGACGCATGCTATGACGAATGTACACAACTGGCTCGAGAAATCAAGATTATACCTGAACGTATCCAAAACTGTCTGCATGTACTTCTCAAATAAGGCAAATAACAACAATGATCCCAACGTCTTTGTACTTATTTCAAACATCAGATAAAAAAGACCATGAACAGAATTAAGTTAAAGAATTTGTGTGTGTCTGCTCGATCTATGTGTAACATGTTTTGTCGTCTCTTTTTTGTTTGGGCGTGATGTTGTTATAAATTTAATGCGTTTTTTGTTTTTTAAATATATTTTTGGGTTGCATATTGACGACTGGCCGGGGACTGTAGCTGGAAATTAGCGGCAAAGGCTAAAGCTGCCTCTTTTACTTCGTACAGTACATTAAAGAGGACTGTCCAGGAAATAATAAACAAATAAAAATCCAGATCAATATGATTAGATAATTAACTGAATAACTCTGGGTTGGTCCAGATCCTGGCTGTAGCCACATGAATGAGGAGTGAGACCGCTCCCAGGTGTGGAGCCACTTTGGTTTCTATTTCACCACCAGAGTAAACAACAAAACCCTGAAGCATAAAGGTTTTACACGAGAAACGAAGCTGACTTACAGAGCACAGAGATGATCCACGTCAGAGCTGCCATGATGGGGCTGCTGGTTCCTGGTGTGAGCTGCAGGAGCTGCAGGAGGACTGACCGACTGACTGCTCCCAGAGAAGGAGCTCTGATAATAACCTGAGAGGAGGTGTGGGGGGGACTTTTGTTGTGTGCAGACACAGACCACCAACATGTCTGTTTATAGCAGAAAAAGGAAGACTGAGTGACTGACGGAGGTTACCCAGGAAACCGCTGACCGAGGAAACCTGAGGCTGAGTGCTGAGTTTCATTTATGAGGAAATCTGCAGCACGTGGTCACAAGAGGGAGGGTTAGGATCAGATCAGACCTTTATCAACATTTACTGGTCCTGACCTGTGAATGCTTTTGTTAAGTGCTTGTTATGATTTGGCGTTAAACAAATAAAGACTGATTGATTGATAGAAAGGGGAAGGTAAAAAAAAGAATTAAAGCAGAAATTCAAGGTTTGACCACAGTGGAAAAAACACACACATTTATTCTTTGTAACATTAATTTACAAACAAACAACTTTTCAACTCAAGTGGACCGTCTAATGAATTTATAAAAGTTTTATTTGTGCCTGAAAGAAGAAGAATCAGGATCCTGGAGGACAGAATACAAAATAACCATCACCTTTTTTTTTTTTTTTTATGTATTTTTTTTTTTATTATTTTTTATTTTTTTATTTTATTTTATTTTATTTTATTTTATTTTATTTATTTATTTATTTATTTATTTATTTATTTATTTATTTATTTATTTATTTATTTTTTGGGGGGGTCACATATTTTTTTTCTCTTTTTTTGTACTTTTTTATATCATTATTTTCAAATAATGAATTTTTAATCCCTTTTTTTAAACTTTTTTTTTTAAATCTCATATCAAAATTATGATTTTTTTAATCTTATTATTTCGAGTTTTTATCTCATTATTTAGAAATTATTTATTTTTAATCTTATTATTTCTACTTTTTATCTCATTATTATGATATGACTTCAATGTTTTTTTCCCTATTTTTAATTTTTTTTTTTGTACTTTTTTTATCTCATTATTTTGAAATTATTAATTTTTAATCTCATTATTTCAACTTTTTATCTCATAATTATGAATTCTTATCCCATATTATAACTTTTTTATTTATTTCTTACTGGATAAATATGAGCTCTGACACAGAAGAGTCAGGCTGTTGTTTTGTTTCTGAGACTTTTCCTGAATTTTTACTCGTTGCTGAATTTCTAAGAACTGTTTCAGCTCCTTCTCTGGAAATCTCACCCCTGTTATTTTCTGTATTGATTCCTGTTCGTTATAAAACGGTTTGCAGAGAAAACGAAACTTAGAGCGTAATGTAAACTCCTACGGAGCCGTAACCGGAAGTTACGTCTGCAGCAGAGTCTTTAAACAGATCACTGAGCACACACACACACACACACACTCAGAGGCTGTCGCAGAGCTGGACGGAGGTGTGTGAAGAGGACTGAGCTACATTTCCAATCAGCAGACAGCATGAAACCCCTCACACTCCGAACATGGTGAGAAAACTTCCTTTCCTCTTTATTTACAGCCTTTTATTTTGAAAATCCTCGCTGTTCATGCACCGAGCTGCGGGTTTTAAACTCTTCATGCTTCAACATTAACCCGATGAAAACGAGCTCAAACTGAATGAATCTGCTCACAGAGAGAAACCCAGCTGGGGTCTGCAGGATCAGAGAGTTTGGTGTTAAACGCAGATTAATAATCCAGGATATAATCCAGGTGTTTGTTTGTTTCATGTCGCGCTGCAGCCGCAGGTGATGATCGCTCCTCCGTCAGTTTTGTTTAACCGGAAACGATCCTGGCTCCAGAAACGAAACTTAGTGTCAGCTGATCCCAGCAGATAATGATTAATGATGGAAACACCCAGAGTCTCAGTTATCAACTGTTATTAAAGCTTCATCTCTCTCATTAGTTTCTGTTTATTTTGACATTTTCAGATTTTTATTTATTTATTTATTTATTTAATATGAGATGTTTTTTCAGTTATTGTCAAAGATAAAAAGTGAAGACATGTTTTTTTAATGTAATTGAGTTAACTTCTGGAACACTGGATGCTAATGTTTTTGGTCTTTTCTTCTTCACTTTGATCTGTCGTGTTGTCCCTCCAGGTTTCTCAGGTGTCTCCCCTTCTTCCTGGATGGAGGTTTAGTTGGTGAGTGCCCGTCTGTTAGTTTGTAGATGGACTCTGATCTCATCAGCCTGACCCCAAACACCAAATCAAACCTCAAACTCTGTAAGAGAAGAGTATAGCGTCACCTAGACTCAGCTGTTAATTGCGTGTGTCTCATTTCGCCATCAATCCAAAGTGAAGCTGGCTGGGTAACAAAAGATAATTCATGTTTCATTTCCCCACAAGAAAATTCACAGAGAAACGGCAGAGAAATGAAAATTTTACTATAAAATACATAAAATTCAACATCATTAGTGTAACCAAAGGAAACTGTGACCAGAGCCAGTAATACAGGTAGGTAACATAGACAGTATATACATATATATATATATATATATATATATATATATATATATATATATATATATATATATATATATATATATATATTGTGTGTGGGTGATTTAACTTATTTTTCAGCTTTTATACCGTTTTAAATTATACTTTTTATAGTGTTAATTTATGTTTTGCTTATATATAAATAAATATCTTGATGTATAATTTTCATATATATATATATATATATATATATATGCATATATATATATATATTTATATATATATATATATATATATATATATATATACGTGTGTGTGTACATATATAAATATATATATATATATATATATATATATATATATACGTGTGTGTGTGTGTGTGTATATATATATATGTATATATATATATATATATATATATATATATATATAAACTAATCCCTCTTAATTAAAATTATAGCAAAACAAAAATGAATTTAGTGTACATAATAAAACAAACTAAACTAATTATTTATTTACACAGTTTAAAAGTTGAAATGAAGTCAGATCGTCAAAAAAAATATTTTAATCATTAAAAGCTGATTTTAATTAAATCATTCAAAATACCAACATTATGAAAATAATAGTCAGAAAAGAGAGTTTTAAATAAGAGTCCTTAAGACATAAAAAAAAAGGAAGTTAAAAACCCAAAAAACTCAAAGTAACAGTTCAGTTTTTAGTCCATCGTGTAATAAGGTCAATAATTGAACCAGTGTCAGTTGATCTTTTCTGATGACTGATTCAAACCTTCCTCTCAGTCCGACTGCAGCTGGTGGAGCTGGGTCACACATCAATCCCACAATGCATCATGTTGCTTATGTTTTCCCCCTGGTTCCCCACGAGTTATAGAAACCCCCGAGCACCTGGCCTCAAACGTTCACACCTCTGTGGAAAACGTCACCAGAGTGTGGTACACACACTGTGTGACACACACTGTGTGACACACACTGTGTGTACCGCTCTGCTGGGTGAGGAGGACGGGGACAGCACCCTGGTCTCTGGGAGCTTTCAGAGGAACAGGGATGGTCCCTGAGACGGCTCCTGATCCGTCAGTGCAGCTGGTCTCTGTCTGGCAGACCGTCACTGTGACCTTTGACCCTGCAGAGACCAGCAGCCTCCTCTAACGCTCCTCTTCTCCTCAGACTCCTCCTCACTCGCCTCCATCCGCCCCCTGCCCGTCTCCTGTGACGTGGGTCACGACGTGGTCCTTCCCTGCAGCTGGAAGCCCCGCCTGGGGGAGGTGGACCTGCCCGCCTGCCACGTCCAGTGGATGAACCCGTCAGAAACCGTGTACGAGCGGCTGGGGGAGCAGAAGTTTGAGGCTGAGGGGTTTGAGGGTCGGGTGGAGGTCCCTGAGGACAAGCTGGGGTCTGGGGACTGTTCTCTGACCATCCGGGATGTCCAGATCATGGACACGGGGCGCTACGAGAGCTTCATGGTGGTGGAGGGGGTGAGGGAGACCCACACCAAGGTCTTCATCCAGAGCGTCAGGCTGTCTGTGAAGGGTCAGTTCTGTCCCCACGATGTCACTTCCTGTCTTCCTCTGTGTCCTTCAGACGTGTGTTAAAGTCTCTTTCATCTCACCTTAGACCACGAGTCCCATCAGGTCCATGCTCCTGGTGAGGAACTGGTTCTGGATCTCTTCACACCTCGCTCCAAGAGGGTCGTCTTCCAGGGCAGGTAAGCTGTTCGGCGAGGAACCAAACCTTGTTCCCCTCAGAGGACTGAAGGTCCAGACTAGACCGTCTGCTCAGCCCTCGAACTAGAAACCAGACCCTGATGGATAACAGAGCCTGTTGGTCCTGGGTCATCGATGAGTCTGAAGACGTGGATCTGAATCCTGCTCGTTTATTTTCCCGTTTATGTTTTTAAAAAAGGACGTGTTGGATTTTTTCCCCCGCTGTAGTTTCCATCTCAGATGAAACTCGTCGTGCAGCAGAAGAAGAAGAAGAAGAAGAAGAAGAAGAAGAAGAAGAAGAAGCAGACCTCCTGCAGGATGCTTGCGAGGAGACCCTGATGGACCAGGAGAGGATCAGCGCTGCTACCGTCTACTTCCTGACCAATAAGGCACGCCGGCATGGCATCAAGGGAGACCAGCACCCTGCAGAGAGGAGCATGTGAAGCTTTGACCCGTCATCAACCCTGCACCAGGCAGAGTGACCCAGACTTCGTCCAGAGGGCAAAAATGTTTCTCCAGATTCTCCTGAGAAATGAAAATGAAACTTAATTCACCCTGAAACTTCTGTGACTCTGAACCATCCATAAACAGAATCTAGTCCCGACATCAGATCAAGGCTTTGGATCCAGAGGCCTCAGCGTTTCCTCTGTGAGGACTCTCTGTTTGCTGTTGACTGCAGTGACCCCTGTGGCCAGAATGGGAAGTGTTTTTCCAGGATTAAGACTCCGTTTCCCATGAGCACCATCACCCAATGCAGCAGGAAAAGGTTTTTCCATTTTGATCCATCCTACAGGAGTCGAACGCTCTGGTTAGCACTGGTTTTTAAGTCGCAGTCCTGCTCCCCAGAGGATGAACCATGAGCGTGAAATATTTTAGACCCATCTTAAAAATTTGAACTCAGATAAAATGTCCAGTGGAGCGTTTACGCCACATTTAATGTGCTGATGAGTCGAGAGATAATATCAATACATGTTGTCAAAATCCAAAACTTAAAAAAAAAAAGTCAAAATTTTTGTGATTTTTTTTTTATTAAAATTTTTTGAAATTATTTTATATTTTTTTAATTCCTTTTTTTTCAAATGTATTTTTTTGCAATCATTGTAATTGGGAAAAATAAACAAATTTTCAGAAATTTCATGTTTTTTCAAATTGATTTTTTTTGCATTTTTTTGTATTCAATTTTTTTTCTGAAATGTCATATTTTTTCAAATTATGAAAAAATCTGATTTTTTTTTTTTTGATTTTTCAGGGTTTTTTTAAGTAACAAACTATCACATCGCATATAAAATTTTGTGATTTTTCTTTTTATTATAATTTTTTAATTATTATATTTTATTATTTTTTTATTCCTTTTTTTCTTTTTTTTTTAAATTTTTGTAATTGAAAAAAAATCTGAATTTTCAATCTTTTCCTAATTAATTCTTTTTGCATTTTAATATAATAATAATAATAATATTTTTTCTGAAATTTCATATTTTTTTCAAATTATTGCTTTTTTTTTTGCTTTTTAGTGATAAAAAATTCTGAAATTTGATAAATTTTTTGAGATTATTTTTCTTTAATTTTTTGTAATTACTTTTTTTTCTGAAATTCAAGTTTTGGTTTTTTTTTTTCGAAGATTTTGCAAGTATTTTTTAAAGTAAGAAACTATCACATCACATATAGAATTGCACAAAATCAAAAAAACTTTTTGTTTATAGAATTTTTCAATAGGTTTTATTTATGTATGGAAGTTTCCACACTCCTTATAGTCTTTATTGTGAAGGTGACATAGATTTTGTGGCTGTTGAATGACTTTAATCCAGATGACCTGAGGTTAAATGTCGTCTTTGAAAGTAAAAGTTGCAGAGCCCTGATCCAGAAGATGACCCCTGTTAGTTTGACGCTCTAAGAATTGATCTGTTTCTCCGTCTCGCTGGTTTCTTCTTCCTGTTTCACTGATCCTCCTCTCGTCTCCTCAGGAACAGCTCGTCGTGGACCGTGCTGTGGATGAGGGAGGAGGGAGACAACCAGCGTCTGGAGAAAGACCCTCAGAGGGAGCGTCTGACGATGAGGAGCTTAGGACGCTCAGATGAAGGGACGTACAAAGTGGTGGATGAACACGGGCTCACCGTCAGCACCGTGCAGCTCACCGTCAAAGGTGAGACGACTGTTCAACGTCCTGGAGGTTTCTCTGTCCGGCTGCTTTAATCTGTCTCATCTGTCTGCTTTTAGAAATCCATCCCTCCATCCCTCCTTCCATCCCTCCATCCATCCCTCCATCCCTCCATCCCTCCATCCATCCCTGCTTGTTTGGACCCTCTCGTCTGTTTAACTTTCAGCTCTGCCTTCGTCGCTCTGCTCCTCGTAGTGAGGCTCAAACTCTTCGAGCTCTGAGTCGTGTTTTCATGTCCTCATAATCAGTTTTTCACTCGTTCACAGAAAGCTCCACGCCTCTCAAGTTTCAGCAGGATGTGGACGATCGGTCCCCCACAGGTGAGGAAAGAAGAGTTAATGTGTAAATCTGTGAAACAAGAAAAAACACTTGAATCACTCCGTTTTTCTCTCATGTCTTTCAGGCAAAGCTGCCAAACACAGCGTTTCAGCGTTTTTCCTCTCGTCTCTTCTTCTTTTAAATTTCCAAATGTTTCATCTGTCCTGAGAAAATATCATTTCCTAACAACTGGAGGTGAAACTCGAGCACCAAGCACTTTCACTTCCAGAGTCTGTTTTCATCCTTTTTGGGAATTGAAAGAAAAAATTTTCAAAGATTTTATTACAGCTGACATTCAGTTGACGATGCTCATTTCGAGGTGCTCAGAGTAGAAATGAGGCCTCAGTTGTTTGATGAAAAATCTGCCAATGGAATAAGAAAAATTTACTTTTTCAGTTTCTTAAAATAGAACGATGTTTGATATTTTAAGAAACTAACGTCAGTTTTTCTTATTTCTCCGTCTATCTGAAAAGAAGTGATAAGAAATGTTTTTAAAGAAACCCAAGAAGGAGCAGATAGAGAGGAAACAACAGGGGACCCAGGACAGAGCCCTGAGGGACTCCACAGGTCAGGTTTTCTGCTGAATGTGACGTATGAAATCTTTGAAGATGTTTCTAACAGAAATGAGAGAAAAGGTGAAGGTGCCCCCAGTTTTCAAACAGCGAGCCCTCAGAGTCAGTGAACCCCACAGAAGCCCTCTCAGCTCCCTCCATTAGAATCAATAGGTTTGGAGCCTCCACCTCACGCAGGCTGCCGCATTTGGGCCTCTAGACAAAAAAGTAAAAGTTATACAGCTTGAAAAATGACACGCATGGATTCCTGACAAAATTTCCAACAAAAAATATCACATTTTTTCACAGATTAGATCAACATTCTGGCCTATATGACGAGTTGTTTGTAAACTTTGTGAATTTGAATCCTCCCTCTGCTGCAGCAGTTCCGTGGTGATGTCACACAGTGATTAGGAGTTCCGTGATGATGTCACAGTGACTAGGAGTTCCGTGCAGCTGGTCATGTGACCCAGCAGAGGAACTAATACATGGAATCAACTGTTAGAGCACTAAGAGGGACAGAAAGGGATGAAACTCTGACTGTGGAGGGGAAACGGGTACGACAGAGGGACAGGAGGAGCCCGAGGACCCGTCTAACGCTGCTCTCAGCTTTAATTCAAAGGTTAGTTTCATCAGGATGTGATGTCAGACACTGAGAATAACAACCTGAGCCTGTAAGAGACAAACAGGACAAACTCTAAGTCGACTGACAGTGAGGGCAGATTTTACAGTCCATGTGTAAAAAGTTTCTTTACTGAGTCCTTTAGACTCCAAAAACTGTACAAATTTATCATAAAACAACTTCAATTTCAGAATGTTGATAGTTCATTGTTTTTGTTGTTGTGGATATGTACAGTACATCGTTGTTCAGTTATTTATTCTTCAAATCGTTCCTAAAACTCTGGGTTCATATGGCCCTGTGTGCTTTGGTCAGATCTGGATGAAACGCTCTCACAGATCCACCGTCTGCTCTGAGACCTTGGTGTTTATATGTTCAACAGATTAATAAGAAATTAATAAAAAGAAAGATTTAATGTGGCTTCATCTGTACAGTCGCTCATCTAACCAGCAGTGAAACTACACATGTATGCTTCAGATTATCCTCATGTAACCAGCACTAACAAATAAACTCTTGATGTGGATTATGATTTTCAGAAAATAACAAAGAATTTATACAAACAGTGTTTACCTGGTGGGCTTATATACACACACACACACATATATATATATATATATATATATATATATAAAGATCGGGTCATCGGTCCTATACATATGTATACCAACACCAACATGTCTAATGTCTCCTAATTTCATTGTCTGCAGGTGTATTAAGATAATAAAGGCTTTCTGCTCTGATACAGTGTTTTTAAATGACATTAATGAATTTTCAGGTATTTCCTTCTCACTGAGTCTGACTGTGTTCAGGCAAAAGTATTAGTCACAAACAAACAAACATGTCTGAAACAACATTATCAATAACCCTAAAAGTAATAATAATAATAATAAAAATACATTTTATTTCATTGCGCCTTTCAGGACACCCAAAGATGCCGTACAAAACATAGTTTAAAAGCATTTCAGCAAAAGTTAAAACAAGAAAAATGGATTTAAAAAAATGGATTTAAAAGATTTTAAAATAGTCATTTTAATCCACTTTTTACTGTTTTGTGGACAAATGAACAGATGGGGAGATAAAAGCTAGTTTTTATCAACCAAGCTAGCTAGCTTGGTTGATAGCACCATAGGCTATGAATTAAACTAAATATCAGAAACTGACAAAAAATATATTTTCTTCCTAGCTAGCTAAGCTAGTAGAGCCGATATAGTTCATTGCAAAATTCAAAAAAGTAACGTTAGCTGGTTAGCTAGCTATCCTTACAGTTCAGTTATTAGCCAATGTTAGCTCACTACAATGCAAATTACTTGTGTCTTGTCAGTTGGTGGGTTTATCTGGCTAAGCTAACAGGAAACAGGCCAGCTAACTAGCTAGCTAGCTTCTGAAATGATGGACATGTTGATGAGCATTTGTTGGTTTAACTGAAATGTATCTATGATTTAAAGTTAAACCAAAACATTAAATATATTTACTCCAGATCCAGATCCAGAAATGTGGCCACTTTTATTTTAAATTCAGTCATGTTTTTTCAGTCAATATCATTTTTTTAACCCTTGTTTCAGTTGATAACAAAAACAAAAATCCACTCTTTGCATCTGTTTGTGGTTCCTAGTTTTTAAAACACATGTGTCTGTGAAGTCGGCTGAAGCTGGTTAAAGTTTATCATGTTTTTATCCAATAAAAGAAGCAAGCGCAGGCTGTGGTTTCAGTTTATTGTTGACAGACAAACAGAGACAGATTAGGCTGTAATCTGACTCTAATCCAACACATCCTTCATCACAAACACAGAGACAGAAGATTTCAAGTACCACGTCTGCAGCAGCTTCAGCAGCTTCTCTTCCTCCAGAGCAGCGTCAGAAAATCAAACGAAGCTTTTCTTCTTCTGGATTAAAGAAAAACAACTTCCTGAACGTCATCGTTAACTTTTTAATCCAACAGAGGGAGAAATGAACACACACACACAGAAACATGTAATCCAGTGTTTATGCTTGGAGTCTGGTCCCACGTCACACCAACACTTCCTGCTGCTGCTGCTTCAAAGTAAAAGACTTTAGCTGAGTTTTATTTTGAAGGAGTTGATGTAAAACAACTTTGATATAAATCATGATTAATCCAAGCAGTGAAAAGAATCTGTGCCTCAGTTTGGGGCGTCTGAAAGGAAACATTTGAGGGTTTTTTTTTGCTGGGTATCATCAGAGTCGATCTGAACCAGACTGAAATCTGGAGGAATCTGATTTAAGACGTGGGAGATTATCTGATTACACGTTGTCAGGATGATATTAATCACGATCACGTCTTGTTTTCTTCTTATGTTACAGTAACTCTGATTAAATCCAGCTTCTCCTCTGCGCTCTGATTTCATGTGTTCATGTTTTCAGGTCCTGCTCTGCAGCCGCCCAGCCCCTCATGTGTTCACCCCGTCGCTCTGGATCTCTGATGAAACCGTCTCCTCCTGTTAGAAGTTGGGTTTGTGCTTCTTCACCTCCACCATCAGGTGGTGCAGGTTGATGAGCTCGGAGCGGACCGCCAGGGTCCGGAACGTGGGCTGGTTCAGGATCTTGTGGAAGCCGTGGTAGTACTGGATCAGCTGGGTGAGGGCGCCCTGTGGAGGAAACGGGGACGGTCACAGACCACTCCAGGTTCTCACCTTAAGGAACAAACTCCTCAGAAAAATAATTTTTATTTTTTATTTCTGTCACTTTCAAACTGAACAGACGTCTGACTGCAGCTCTGAGATGAAGATTTAATGACTTTCTAACTTCATTTTTAGGATTCTTAGAGTTCCTGTGAGAAGTTTCTAAGTGATCCTGAAAGTTTCTCTTCTAGAAATCTGAATTATCCTGATCAACACGTTAACATTAGATTATCAGCGCTAATACGACGGGTTATAAAAAACAGGGTAGAGGCTAAAACATGATGCTCTCTCACCTGTCTCACATGTTTCTGTCTCCTGTCCCTTGTCTCACCTCTCTACTATCACAACTTTTTACTGTCCCTTACCCCACCTGTCTTAACTGTCTAACCTGTCTCCCGTCTCACCTGTCACCTTTTTCACTTGTCGTACTAGTCTACCTGTCTTACAAGTCTCACCTGCCCCCTCATTAGTCCCCTGTCTTACCTGTCCCCTGTATTACCTGTCTCCTGTCTTGCCTATCCCCGTCTCACCTGTCTCCTGTTTCACCTGTCCCATTTCTCACCTGTCTTACTTGTCTCACCTGTCTTACCAATCTATCCTGACCTCTGTCTTACCTGTCTTCTGTCTCACCTGTCCCCTAACTCACCTGTCCCTTGTCCCCTGTCTCACCTGTTCTCTATCTCACCTGTCCCCTAACTCACCTGTCCCTTGTCCCCTGTCTCACCTGTTCTCTATCTCACCTGTCCCCTAACTCACCTGTCCCTTGCCCTCTGTCTCACCTGTCCCCTGTCTCCTGTCTCACCTGTCTCCTGTCTCACCTGTATGATGCTGGTCCCGTTCTTGAAGTTGGTGAAGGACCTCATCACGTCCTGGCTCATGGCCTCCACAGACTGTTTCCAGGAGCTGGAGAAACCCCGAACCAGCTGAGTGATCCGAGCTGAGACACACACACACACACACACACACACACACACACACACACACACACACACACACACAGGATTAACTCTGGTACAGTTTGTCCTCTGATGTGTTGATGACTCAGAGGACAGAGATGAAAACAACTCGATGAGACCACACGGGACCAGAGTCCGGCTCCTTTCCACATATCAGCGTGTTTCTGTGTGTGTGTGTGTGTGTGTGTGTGTGTGTGTGTGTGTGTGTGTGTGTGAATCTAACAGGAAACAGTCTGTGGTCAGCTGAGGGGAGGATCTGCTGCCTCAGACTGACTCAGAAACAAAACTCAGAGACCAAAACCTGCTCAGGAAAACAAAACCAGAGCAGGACTGAAACCAGCTCCGTCTCACTTCAGCTCTGGGTCACATGGGCCAGCAGGTCCTCCCAGTCTGAAACCACATCCTCAGACCTCAGAGCCCCCCCCCCTCACCTTCCTCGTTCTTCAGCCGGTCCAGCTGCCCCTTCTCCATCAGACCCTCGGCCTCCTTCACGAAGGCGATCATCCCTCCGAAGGGGGACGACAGGATCTCCTCGATGAACTCCTGAAAGACGGACACGAGGAAAAACCAATTAGAGCAAAACAAGAACCAAACACACAAAAACCCAACACAGGAGAGAAAACACAGAGGAAAGGAGATCCAGGATGAAAACAAGTCTAACGAGATAATCCGGACTAATGATAAGACACAGAGACTCATTAGATCACAGTTTGTGCCGAGCAGGTCACAAACAGAGCAGTGGGTTTACCTGCGTCCTGGCCAGGAGCAGCTGCTGGAAACCCTCCACCTCTTTGCTGTCGTCTGCTGCCCTCTCCTGGACAAACAGGGGAAAGACAGCCAATCAGGGACTGTGCTCTGAAGCTGTAGTTCTCCATTATCAACGTGTGTCAGGGACTCACCATGAGCACGCTCAGCATCATGTCGTAGTTGTTGATGAGGAAGATGAGCTGATCTCTCCTGGAGGGAAACTCTGCCGCCATCTTCAGGACAAAGTTTTCCACTTCAACCTGGAAAAACATCATTTTTTAATTCATCTGCTGACTTTACGTCTATTTTCAAATCTGTGATTCTTCCTTTTTGGTGATTTCCTGTCTAAAGCTTCTTTATTTCTTCCGTTTCTTTGACCTTAAAAACATTAAACTCATTGGCTCTATGTTGACAGCTCTATAAACACTGGCAGCGCTCACAGATATTAAATTAATCACTAAAGCTGGTGTGTGTGTGTGTGTTACACATTCCATTTTCCCGCCTTCACTGAGTCACATGACCAGCTGCACGGAACTGTCAGTCATTGTGACATCACTGGAACGCTCAATCAGAGTGACATCACCAACTGCTGCTCTCTCAGGAGTAAAACTGAATGAAGTTTTAGAAACAACTCCTCATAGCTGCCACAGTTTTGACCAAATCTCTCTAAAATCTGGTATTGTTGTAGTAAATTTTGTCAAGAATCCATCCATGTCATTTTTAAAGCTGTAAGATTTCCACTTTTTTGTGTAGAGGACTAACTACTGCAGCTTGTGTGGAGCTGGATCCTCCTCTCCCATTCATTCTTCATGGGGGAGCTTTTTTGGGGTTCACCCACTTTGAGGGCTCGCTGTTCAAAAACCGTGTGAGAGACAACAAAGTCATACACAGATTTTGTAAAGCAGGGTCCACTCTGTCATCTGTGTTAATTTCAAGTTGATACCATTTACGGCCTACAAGAAGATGACTTTTGTAGAGGGCCCAAAATTGTGGGATAATTTTATTTTAAAAGGCAAATTGCCAGCTTCCTGTTTGTGAAAGGTCAGAGGTGTCTGTATATAATTTGTGCATCTCATTGAGATGAAAAATTTTACGTTGGTTTGATCTCTCTACAACATTCCTACTGCCGTTGAGAGCAGTTTTAGTATGCTTAGGTGGCGCTGGAAAGCACATTTTGGTATGTTGTGCTCAATTTTTTATATTTACAGTATGAGTTTGAATTTTTGGCCCTATCTGAGGTGTGTGATTTTAGTGAGTTTTTAAGGGGGTCAAATTAGAGCTCAAAGACCAATAATCACGAAGAAATGGACAAAATATAAAAGTGTCCTCTCCTTTAGAGCAAGAACACCAAAAAACCAAAAGAGTAAACTTGGCTCAATTTTTTGTGGCATGTGTTTTGTTGACGTGTGTGTGTGTGTGTGTGTGTGTGTGTGTGTGTGTGTGTGTGTGTGTGTGTGTGTGTGTGTGTGTGTGTGTGTGTGTGATACCTGCAGCTGCCCCAGCAGAGCGTTGGTCCTCTCGTTGGGAAACGTTTGGTTGATGCTGACGATGGCCGACGAGAACTCGGCGTAGCGGCGAGTGATCTGAAGTATGACAACACAAACACTCATTACAGCTGTTTAACTGCTTCAAAGTGTGTGTTCATGGTGGTTGTGTGTGTGAGTGTGTGTAGACCTACATAGTGAGGTCTGGTGTCCAGGACTCCCAGTTTCTGAGGGTCTGTGTTTCTGATGCTGTGGATGTTCATCTCCAGGATCATCTCGAACCTCGGCCACAGCAGCTCCAGCACCGCCTCCCAGTACCTGTACACACACACACACACACACACACACACACACAGGTACACACACATCTTTAAGGGACGGTTGGTAAACTCCTGGAGGTCTGAAGTCTTTAAAAATGTTAGATGTGGTGCAGGGTGCAGGTCGTAAACGTGGGGTGACTGACTTGTCCAGAGCGGGGATGTTCCTCTTGGCGGTGATGGCTCTGAAGCGGAGGATGATGTGGATGCAGAGGAAGATGGCGATGCTGTCGTAGCAGTCGGACACGTACGTGGACATGCTCTTCTACAGAGACGAGAGGAAGACATAAAGACGTTATCCAACTGTAGCACAGGAAGTGTTCTGGTTCCTGTTTTTAGTCTGAGAAGAATCGACCAATCAGAGATCAGCTAGCAAACTGCTAGCTATTGAATTAGAGATATCTGCAAGTGACACTTAGGATGTGTGACGAGGTGAAGGGCAGCTTTCAGGAAGTCATTGCAGATATCTGTAACTCAGTTTGACTAGTGGAAACTGAGTTACAGATATCTCTAACTGTCATTATGATTAGTCAAAAATGAATTATAGATATCTCCAACTGTATTTTTGACAAGTCAAAATTGAATTTTGACTTGTCAAAATTATGTTGTTGATATCTGTAGTGTTAATTCCTGAGAGTCAAATGTAGCTGTTAAATGTTAAAAGGGGTTGCCATAGCAGCAAGAGTTCTAGAACTCTGACATCATCAACAACGGAGCTCTGTCATTGTTCTCTGGATTGTTCTAGAACAGTTAAATGTCTGACATGAACCTGTCTGTGTTTGTCTGTTGACAGCTGTGACCTTTGAACCCTGCAGGTCTGAAACCAGCGTCAGTTCGTGAATCAAACATCGTGAAGAGCTGA
Organism: Halichoeres trimaculatus; assembly: GCF_033239565.1. Classification (NCBI taxonomy): domain Eukaryota; kingdom Metazoa; phylum Chordata; class Actinopteri; order Labriformes; family Labridae; genus Halichoeres; species Halichoeres trimaculatus. The sequence continues at coordinate 1,369,726 of NW_027437192.1, forward strand.
TCTGAGCGTACCAGGAACATGCTGAGCGTCTTTCCCATGATGCTGTTGAAGAGGTCGAGGGCAGAGTTTCCCGTCACCATGAAGAAGTCGGACAGGAAGAGGAACTCTCTGCAGCCGTTGTCCAGCAGCGCGTAGTGCTGGCTGCGAAACAGCGTCTCGTACGGATACTGAGGGAGACAGAGACACGGAAAGACGTGATTCATCCTGCTGGTCGTCTCCGTCCTCCGTCCGTCAGAGGACGAAGAGGATCACTCCGTCCTGGACTGATGGAAAGATCTGGAAAGCTCTGTCAGGAGGTGTCAGTGTTGATCTACACTTCTCTGAGACATCAGTCACAGAGTCATCAGCTGTTTGAGGCTTTAGACCAATCACTGAGCTCTTAATTACACCGTCCTGGTTTCATCCTGGATCCAGCAGATCCTGTTTTTTAATTCTGGGTCCCTTAAAGTCCCTCGTTCTTCCTCCATGAGTCACTCCTACACCTCTGATCCACGTAACAGCTGACGTGTCCCAACGAGCCGTGTTAAAAATACATTTAACCATAATAACTGCAGTCATTACTCTACCACTGTCCCACAACTGTCTGTCATTTCAGACCAATTTAGAAACCAATCATCCAACGTCAAACCATCAGGCTTTGTTTCTGTCCCAGCACAGATCTGGTTCACACGCCGTGATGTAAAGCTGTGATATAACAGATTTATAACTGCACAGATACATAACCTACAGGCTACGCTACAGTCAGACAACACCTGTAACCTCAGCTCCGTCTGACCGCTCAGATCAATCTGTTAAACGACGACCATCAGCTCAAAAAGACACTCAGGGTTTTTCTTCTGCAGCTTTCTGAGACTCTCTGCATCATTTTCTGACGTTCATCTCCTCTGAGAGTTCGCTCAGTGACGCTTTGATCCACATCAGGTTCACTTCACTCATCTTCACCTGCTCCTGTTGTTAAAACACAGTTTGACTGATACAGACCGTCTGTGGCTTTAAGCTGCTTTCACTGACGACAAAGCTAACGGCTAACTCCAAACACTACACTACAGACGATTTGCAAAAGCTACAACAAAAATGTAAGAGCAAAAACACAAATGTAAGAGCAAAAACACAAATGCAACAGCTACTACACAAATGTAAGCGCAAAAACACAAATGTAAGAGCAAAAACACAAATGCAACAGCTACTACACAAATGTAAGCGCAAAAACACAAATGTAAGACTAAAACATGAAATCAAAAGCCACAACATAAATGCAAAAACTACAACACAAATGCATAAGCCACAACACAAATGCAAAAACCACAACAAAAATGCAAAATCCACAAAAGAAATGCAAAAGACACAACACAAAAAAACCCCACAACAATAATGCAAAAGCCACAACATTAATGCAAAAGCCACAACATTAATGCAAAAGCCACAACAAAAATGCAAAAGCCACAACACAAATGCAAAAACCACAACAAAAATGCAAAAGCCAAAACACAAATGCAAAAACCACAACATAAATGCAAAAGCCACAACAAAAATGCAAAAGCCACAACATAAATGCAAAAGCCACAACACAAATGCAAAAACCACAACAAAAATGCAAAAGCCACAACACAAATGCAAAAGCCACAACAAAAGTGCATAGGCCACCACAAAAATGCAAAAGCCACAACAAAAATACAAAAGCCAAAACAAAAATGCAAAAGCCACAACACAAAGGCAAAAGCCACAACACAAATGCAAAAGCCACCACAAAAATGCAAAAGCAACGACAAAAATGCAAAGCTACAACAGAAATGTAAGAGCAAAAACACCAATGCCAAGTCTTCACACTAATGCCAAAGCCAAAATATGCATGCAAAAGCTAAAGGACAAATGGATGAGCAAAAACACATATGTGAACGCTGCAACAGGAATGCTAAAGTTTAACAGGATGCAAACAACAACAACAACACAACTGCTAAAGCTAAGACACTAATAAAAGAGCAAAAACACAGATGCTAACCCTTGAGGTCAGTTTTCCCAACGGACACAGAAAAGTTGAGAAAGTTAGTAAATGATTTGATATTTTAACTTCATCTGAGATAAAAAAAAAGCTTCGTAGGAGTCTCACCGTGTCACATCCTTTATAGCACTCATATTTCTTTATTTACTGGTAATGTGTCATCCTACATCAGAGCTTTGTTTATCACAGCTGAAGTTTGAAAAGAAAACAGTTTTTATTTACTTTTTAGGAAAACTCTTCACTTCTGTCCTGAAATATTTGAATTGTTATTGTTTTAATTTTGATTGAAGTTTGGGATTCTCTCTTTGTTTTGCTGTGACAGTTAAATCCAGTGTAAATCAGCAGGCGGCTTTAAGGATTGGTTGTTTTTTCTCACTGTTTTACTGCACATACTAACTTTTAAATCTGTGTTTTTTCCTCACTGGAGCAGTTTTTGTTTGTTTGTTCCCTGTGTGTTTTGTCTTTCTGTGCCGTCTCACCCTGCTGTCTCCTCTCTGGGCCGTGTGGGGCACCAGGATGGGCCCCTCCAGCTCTGCAGGACTCAGGATGGCCCCCCTCTGGCCCAGCGTGAAGATGGTGTTCCTGCTCTTCAGGGACGGTTTGGAGAAGAAACCTGCAGCGAGGAGTCAAGGAGCTCAGCATGTGTGTGTGTGTGTGTGTGTGTGTGTGTGAAGGCGTTGGCAGGTCACAGGAGCTGATTGCTGCTTCAATTAGCGTCAAATTAGCAGAGACACATTCTTCATCACGCCCCGATGATGACGGACACACCCTGAGGGTTTAACCTGTAAGTAGGTGACACGGCGTCCTCGCATGGCGCCTTCACCCCAATTTAACGCGTTCCTTTCATTCTGCGCCAGCTCTGAGGATCGGTGTCAGCTGGAGAGGAGCCATGAATCTCATTCCTGTGTTTAGCAGGACGTGAGGTTAAAGATGTTTGTGTCGTTGTTCCTGTACAGGAGTAAACGTCTGCTCTAAAGGATACCTTTCTTGGCCGTGTCTTCTACTCCCATCAGGTCGTCTTTGTCCGCCACCTCCTCGTACTGCAGGAGAAACAAACAGGAAGGAGACATTAGGTTAGCTCCTCTCTAACACCCCTTCACTCAGCTCATCAGCTGATCCAGGAGCTGATCCACTGACCTGCACTTTGAGCAGCCGCCCGCTGTACGACTTGAAGTAACTGTAGTAGATTTTGCTCATCGTGTCCACGTACTCGTCTCTGATCTCCTTCGCCACCGTCCTCTCGTTGGCCAGGAGGAACTGGTAGAAAAACCTACAGAGAGATGAAACGAAAGAAACTCTCAAAGATCAGAGAAGCTGTGAGAGTCCAGCTGAAACAGTTACATTTTTCATATTTGGTAGAAGGTGTGTTTCCCTTTCTCAGAGATCAGGAACAGACTGAGTTACATGGATTTCTGACTGACTGTCCGGCCTTTCTTCAGGCTGTCAGTACCGTATCGTCTCAGATGTTAAAGGTACCATCCCTGCTTCAGGAGCTGCTCACCTGTACTTGAGCAGAGTGTTCTGGGGGATCTGGTAGTTGGTCATTGGTTTCCTGAAGGAGTAAATCTTCTGCAGGATGAACTCTCGGATCTTTGACACGGCCTGAAGGGAGGCAGGCACAGGTATCAGAGTTTGCAGATTTCAGTGAGTCAAATTCAAGACTTTCTAAGACTTTGTGATGCCACCTGGAATTAGATTGAAGGTTGAAAACACTATGAACACAGGCGATGGTTGGGGGATCCTGCTGTGTTTCAATCCAGATGGGCGTCGTAAAGAATAGAATAGAATATCCTTTTAGTGATCCCCCTTGGGATTTTTTTTTTTGTCACAGCAGCTCACAAAAAGTGCAATAATGCAATAACATTAGAATATGAAATTAGAATTTAAAGAAATAACGAAAAATACTATTATTTACATATTTACATAGGAGCAAAATATGTACAAAAAACAGCCAACCCTCAATAAATTCAGACTGAGTTGCAGACTGGCTAGCTGGCATTAGGATCATTTGTATCACAGGAATGAAAGCCAAAAAAAAAGAAAATTAATCAAAACTTTTATTACTAAAAAATATAAAACAGAGGTGTGTTATATTTAAGGATTAAAACTGGCACATTTTTCTTTTTTGGAGCCAAAGAGCTGGGCTGACAGATATGAGTTTACCTCCTTTAAACAAATCTGACAAACAATCAAGTGAATTTTATTACTTTAGAGAGTAACAGATGTTGTATAAAAAACTTTGAATTAGTTAAAATTAGTGGTGGGACTTGATTAAAAAAATTAATCGAATTAATTATGCCATTTGTAATTAATTAATCGTAATTAATCACATTTTAATCACATCAATATTTAACATCAGAAGCAACAATTTTCAATTCAAACAGATTTTGGTAGAAGACTAAATCATTTAATGATCTCATACGCAAGTTTAAACAACAAAATCCTGTTTATTATGTTCAGAAGATGTTTTTTTTTTTTTTTCCTGTGGACACTACTTTCAAGTACATTCATCAGCCGTTAAGTGCTGTCAGGAAATTTAAATAATAATCTAATCAATTACAGGATTTGTACTTAATTGATCTTATTAATCACATTTTAATCTCATATTTGCTTAAGGTCCCCGCAGCCCTAGTTAAAATATGAAAAGAGTCCCTAAGAGGTGAAACCTAGCTATTCTAACTTTAAAATGAAGCTTTTTGGATAAAAAAAAATAGAGATTTTATTTGAATTTAGAGGATTAAGCAGTATATCTTTTTAAAAACATTTGGACATAACTAATGCAGTTCAGTGTTCTATACATTTGAACCACTCACTCCTTAAAAGTTAAAAAGTGAACCAGAGCTAGCTTGTTAAGTTGATTAGCCATGTCAAAAAGTCCAGTTTGAGCTGTTTTACGACCCACGTTCGTAAACTTCATCATGTCGTGGTTCCTGGTCTTTCTTTTCTTAAGTCGGGTAAACGGTTTGTACATCAGAGCCCAAAATAAAAGTCCTGACTAGTCCTGCCCCCAAAAAATGTAAGACTTCTGGGTGATGTAATCAAGACCTGTAGATGACATTTTTCACCAATTTAAGGCATTTTGAGACTGTTTGAGGATGTGTGGAAACCCTGATTAAAGACATGAGAGAGTCTACAGTAACTCAGTTTGTTCATCAAAGCTCAGAGGAGAACTTTTTAACGACCTGCTGTCTCTGGTTTTTTTACAGGAGCAACAACAAGCTGATTGGCTGAAACCTGGTGAGATAAATGTTACTCCCCCCTCCTCCCTCTGAGTGTCACCTTCAGCTTGAGGCGGTCCACGATGTCCTGGATGTCCGAGCACGCCAGCGTCTCCCTGAAGCTCAGCTCTTTGGCGAAGTTGATCTTGTTGTTGAGCTCGTGCAGCTGCTCCAGAAACTCCTGCTCCGTCACCGGGCTGTCCAGGATGGTGCTGCAGAGACACGACACACATGTCAGAAAACATCACACTAAACTGTTCCTTCAACGCTTCCTCCTCCTCGCCTCACTCACGAGATCATGGCTCCAGGAACCACCAGCTCGTCCACCAGCTGGCTGAGGTGGCTGCGGACCGCCTGCCGGTTCTTCAGCCGCACGTTCATGCTGACCGACTGCTGCTGCAGAGTCTGGATCTCGCTGCTGATGGAGGACAGGTCGCTCTGGAAGCCGCTCAGCATGCCTTCCATACGCTGAGGGGAGGAGCAGGAAACAGGGTTAAATCAGAGGGATGGAAAGAAGCTTCCTCATCTTTCAGGGAGAGGAAGAATAAAAAAACTTCTTTAAAACCTTTTTTTATTTCTCAATGCAAATTTATGGATGGCTGATTTTACTCTGAGTGATCTTAAATGAACATATTTCTACAGGTCTCATGTTTCTTCCTGGTCTCACCTCCAGGATGGAGTCACAGGCGGTGATCTGGTTGTGCAGCAGAGCGATGTTCTGACTCTCTTTAATGTCTGTGCGGTGAACAGTCAGGGAAACAACAACACTTTCAGTCACTTCTCAACATTTTTTAAAGTCTGCACTTTGCACAGGAAGGATACAGTCTTTGATGGAGGCCTGTTCGATCCTCTGCAGCTCTGACTCCACCTGTTTGGAGTACTGCCGCAGGTCAACGCCCTGAAAACAAAAACAAAGACATCACGTTCAAAAACAAAAACAAAAAAAATCAACAAGAAGTGGGTTTGAACTTCTACTTTCACAGGCAGAAAGATGCAATCGGCTCACATCCCTCTATCAGACAGCTTGATGGTAAAAGTTTCTCACCGTTTTCAACGCCTCCTTCACCAGATCGTCCTCCAGGTTGGCCTGAATGTGAACTGCAGGAGGCAGAAAGACGCAGCATCACAACCAAATCAGAGATTATCTGCTTCTCCCTCAGCAGGAAGTTTGATTAATGACAGTTAAAATAGTTTACAGGAACTTTTGATACTGACTGTGGGAACTGAGAGTGCTGTGGTTCGCCATGTTTGCTGTTCTTTATCTGTGTATCAGCCGAACTATGTGTGTATGTGTGTGTGTGTGTGTGTGTGTGTGTGTGTGTGTGTGTGTGTGTGTGTGTGTGTGTGATAAAGGCAGGGCTTACTGTCCACTTCATCCAGGATAAACTCATCAGTGGTGAGGTCCAGCTCTCCCAGGTTCAGGTTAGCCATGTCTCCATCAGACTTCTGGGAAATAAAGAAACATGATTCCACTCAGTCACTATTTCAGACAATTTATCAGACTAAGACGACAAGACTATTGTCCAAAAAATGAGAGGAAGGAGCTTTTATAAACAATTATTACAATGCTTAACAGGTTGAATATCAAGAAAGGAGGAAATACTGCTTAATGACAAGATGATAGAAGACATTAAAACCTAACCCTAACCCTGGTTCTGTCAGATTAGCCCTCTAAACTCAAGTGTTACAGCGTTGGATCTGCAACATAACAGTTTCTTCCAGCTTTTTTTTGTCTTCCTTATGATTTATTAATAAATTAAATATGGAAAAGTGTCGATCAACATTCAAAACACCTCATTTTTTAACCCCAGTGAAGTTGGACTGTCTGAAGAAATTTCCAGAACCAGTCTGAGCTTTGACAGGATGCTAACGGCTACAGCAGTGAGAAAAAAGCGTTTGAACAACCTAGTTTAATTTAAAAAAAAAAAATTGAATTTATCTTGTTTGCTGTCGTTGATTATCTGAAAACATTTCTGTCCATCTATCCGTCCTTTGGTGGTTTGATCTAAGGTTACAGTTCATTGATAGACTGGTTTGTTGAGATCAGGAAACAGAGGCAGTGGCGGTTTTTTAAAGGCGCCATTTTAGTTTAAAACAGGTTCCGTTAAATTAATCAAATGTCACCTCGTCTTGTAAATACGCCATGGAGATATCTGAGTGTTTTCCAGCTGTGTTTACATCCACATCAGCTCCACCGACACACACAGCTTCTTCCGCCATCTCTGCGACAGTAAGCTAACACGAATTCATCTACGAAACAAAGGTTCCGCCTCGTCGTCCCTGAAGAAATTCATTAAAATCCGTCTGTTGTAAAAGAATTTAAAAAAATAAAGCGAGAAATTATTAACTATTGTAACTCGTATTTTTAGAGTAGAAAATCTATATCTAAAATAATACACGAGCTACATAACTTCTTAATATGTGTAACTTCTTTAAGCGACGGACTGATTTCCTTTCACCAGAGCACTCAACCTCTCGCGAGACTTCCGCTTCTTCCTCTTCGCACGGAACCTACTTCCAAGATGGTGAGTTTGATTTCTGTTACTGTAGAATATTTCAAATCCGCGATCATCCAGTGTATATTCCACAATTTTACTTCAGTTAATCCTTCTACGAATTTCTCACAAACCCATCTGAGTGTTTAGATGTTGAATTGGTGGGATATTAACGGTAGATGTTGTTTAAACAGGACAGTTTGTGCCAACGCTTGGCTGAATGCTAACTAGCGCCAACGCTCGAGTCAGCCCTGCTCTCTCTCCCTTACTTGAGCTTCTAAATTCGTGTTTAAAGCACGGACAGATTAACAGATAAAGCCGATAAATAAATTCATTAAGCTTGTTGTTTAACCGGCTTTTTTGAGTGATTAAAAAGTTATATTAGGCAGCTGGATGTAACAGCTAGCTAACGCTAACCTCTGAGATCTTAGCATGCTGGATCATCAAACTGATGACTCCTGACTTGGAAGTGATATGGATTTTCAAGATTTTGAGTTTTTATAGTTGTAATTTATTCATTTATATAGGTGTAAAGATTTTGGGGATGGCTAAAACTTTTGTAAGCATTAGCATTAGCTCTTGTTGTGCTAACTGGAGCCAAAAGTAATGGCTGCAGATAGCAGAGAGTTCAGCCTCTGCAAGTTTTGCTCAGTTATCTATAAAGGAACATGATTGTGGCTACTACCTTAGCTGTTAACTGTTTGTAAACATGATACTTAGAAATAAAGGATCCAGGTGACTAAAGTTCTTTTTGTCTTTCTGTGTTTTTTAGTCTCTGGTCATCCCTGAGAAGTTCCAGCACATTCTTCGTGTTCTCAACACGAACATCGATGGCAGGAGGAAGATCGCCTTCGCCATCACTGCCATCAAGGTAAAGCCTTCCATACTTTAACTGGTTTTCTTGAAAGGTTTTCATGGTGATGTTTTGTTTTTCTCAGGCTGATGTTCTCCTGTTTCTTGTCTCAGGGTGTTGGCAGACGTTACGCCCATGTTGTCCTGAGGAAGGCCGACATTGACCTCAACAAGAGGGCAGGAGAGCTGTCTGAGGAGGAGGTAAGGAGAAACATAATGCTGAAAGGAGGGTCTAACAAACAACAAATTTAGCTTCTCTTCCCCTTCTCTGTGAGGTATCTGGTTGAACAGAATAATTTCTTCATTTTCAAGTCTGTACATGTTTGTCCAACCCTCAGGGTTCTGATGTCCTTTGTTTTTTAATCCCATAAATCACCCCAAATAATTTAACCATTACGTTACATAACTGAACACTGAACAAAAACCCTGAAGTGAAAGAACCTGTCTGAGTTTTTCAGGAGAGGCATCAGCCGTGTGTTTAACGACCTGTGTTTTGTCTGTCAGGTTGAGCGTGTGGTGACCATCATGCAGAATCCTCGTCAGTACAAAATCCCAGATTGGTTCCTCAACAGGCAGAAAGACGTCAAGGATGGCAAATACAGCCAGGTACGTGAGCGGGGGTCAGAGTTCATCTGAAGTCTCACAGCCGTGACGTGTCTGTGTGGAGTTTAAGTCAACCAAAGTCAGAGTCCTTCAGCTCCGTCTAATGGGGCTGGACGATGGGCTTTTTTCCCGATTTGATTCTTTTACGATTTTTGGAGTAAGGAGCAGTGTGACTAAGAAAATGTATCATGTTTAGGTACCTAAACGCATCCTTGTGACAGTGAGGGAGTGGAAGAGTAGGAGATTTTCCATGCTGGACCTGAACACAGCATCCCAAGGATATATACTGAGAAATAAATGTGTCAAAATAAAAACTTTGAGATTTTATTATAAAAAAAAAAAAGTATTTATCACCACTGAAACGCACCCTGTACCGTACGTACACACGCCCTTGTACCGTATCTTTCCAAAATGCGAAAAGTACCCATCCCCAAGCGTGACAGTGTACCCTGCTAATAAATCCAACAAAGAAGAAAACACCACACAGTTTGGTTTCACGCTGTTCATGACGCCATTTTCCAACCAAACAGGAAGTCAACTAGAGATCTAAACATGTCAGGGTAATGTGTTGTTCTGTATCATCGCTGTGGCACAGGAAGTGACCATTCTTTCCACCAATCAGTGGACTGCAGTGTTTCTAGCTCCACCTTCTGGGGTTGGATTGGTTTAGTCTGTCACCCCAACAGAAGGGAATCAAAAAGTGGGACGGTACGGGTCGGTAATTTAGGGAGCTGTGCCGGTTTTATTTAAAGGAAACGCCACAAAATGTGTACCGTACCACTTGATAAAAAAATAACTTCGCGTCACATGTGAGTCCGTTTTTAGTGTTTGTTCAGGGAATCTGACATCACATTAGTAGATGAAGACAAACATTTCGCCCTCTGCTGGAGAAAAGCAGCATTTTTTCCAACAGAGCTTTTAAACAAAGACTAAAAATGAAGGATTTAAGTTTAAAAAATAGCGTAAAAATTGTAAAATAAAAAAAACACTTGTATAAATTGAAGCCTCTGCACAGAAGGTTGATCTGCAGACGAGTGTGTGACGATGGCGTGATGCTTGAGGACATAAAGAAGGAGGAAAACCAAAGTAGGAGATCAGAAACCGTTTTTAAAAACTCAGAACATTCTCCCCTCCTTCCAGCGTGCGGCGCCATTTCTACCTGCAGGGCGTGAGCTTTGTGCTCACGTGTCTCTGAGTCACAACTTTCTTATGAGCTGAGCGCCAGGAGTGGATCTGAGCATGTCACGCGTCGTCTCTGTTGGTTTTGGCAGGAGGCGTCCTCGGCCGCGCTGTGAGTCACACGTCGTGTTGACAGACGTGTTTAGAGGAAACAGTTAAACTTCATGTTGTTATCGTTGGTGGTTTGGATGTTAAATAAACTGACGTGTGAGAAAACCACATCAGACGCTCTGATCTCCTCCCTGCCCGTCAAACTAACCTGTAATCCGTCTATGGCGTTTCAGGTCCTCGCTAACGGTCTGGACAACAAGCTGAGAGAAGATCTGGAGAGGCTGAAGAAGATCAGGGCTCACCGTGGGCTCAGGCACTTCTGGGGGTAAGTGATCCAGGTTCCTCATGACGTGAAGACTGAAGACTGATCCAGACTGAAAAGACACAGGAATGGTTTTAACCGTCTCTTCTCTTCTCTTTCCTCCAGTCTGCGTGTGCGCGGTCAGCACACCAAGACCACCGGCCGTCGTGGTCGCACCGTGGGTGTGTCCAAGAAGAAGTAAACTCCCCTGCTTCCCTTTGTTTCAATAAACAGTTGTCAAAAAATCACCGTCGTCCTGTTTCAGTTTCTCTCAGACTTTGTAAGTTCAGGGTTTTGAGCCGTAATTCTTTTGAATTTTGTCTAAACTGTGAAATAAATGATGAGGGATATTTCTAGGGAGCGTAGTCTGACAGAAATGTTGAATTACTCTAAATTCAGGATAAAATGGATTTAAGGGGAAGAAATAGTCACAACTTTTGTCCTTAACAGTTGACAAAATTATGCTCCTAAAGCCGCGTTGTGAAGGTAAATGGTGTTTTTTATTTGATGGTCAACACCGGCACGTCGCTCCACAAACCATTAAAGCTTTTCAGAATTTCCTGTTTTTATGAGATAGCATCTTGTGCAAACAGGAAATTCAAAAATAAATCAATAATTCTGTTTTTATGAAGTGGCTTTATTGTAAAAACTGTTATTCAGACCTGATCAAAATCTTAAGACCAGTTGAAAAATTGCCAGAATAAGCATTTTGCACATTTGGATCTTAATGAGGTTTAAAGTAGAGCTACAATCTGCAAAAGCAAGAAGGAAGAGTGTGACAAAAAGCACTTTGAAAAAGTAATTTATTGAAAACAGCAAATAAACTGAAACAGGCTGTTTATCAGCTGATCAAAAGTTTAAGACCATCACTCAGAAAATGTCAAAAACTCTCCAAACCAGAAGAAAAGTTTTTCTCAGCAGGACTCGGTGATGAGGAGCTCCACTGTTCTTGTTCATCACTTCAAAAACTTGTTTGTTGCTCGATGTGAGTGTTTCCAGGAAGTTTTGGGAACATTGCTCCAAATGGTGAAGATGGCTTCATAAAGGGCAACATCTGTCTGGATCTGACGGCCATTTTTATAAACTTCCCTCGCCATCCATCCCCAAATGTTCTCTGTTGGATTTAAATCAGGGGAATATGTGGGATGGTCCAAAGAGTGATGTTATTCTCCCTGTAGAAGTCCTTCATCAAGCCAGCATTGTGACCTGCAGCGCTGTCCTGTTGAAAAACCAGCTGTTCTTTCATTTATATTTTTTATCTTATTTTTATCTTATTTTTATTTTTTCAATTTTATGTTTTATATTAAACAAAATGGGACATAGAAAAACCCAGCTGTTTTTAATTTAATTTATATATTATTTTTATTTTTTGTTTTATTTTTTCGATTTTATGTTTTTTTTATCAAAAAAAGAAAATAGAAAAACCCAGCTGTTTTTTTAAATTGTTTTTTTAATTAATTTTTTTCAATTTTATGTTCTTTTTTTTTATAAAAAAAGAAAATAGAAAAACCCAGCTGTTTTTTAAATCATTTATTTTTTATTTTATTTTTTAAATCTACTTTTTGTTTATAATTATTATTTTTTTCAATTTTTTTTTTATTAAAAAAAATAGGAAATAGAAAAACAGCTGTTTTTAATTTAATTTTTCTTGTATTTTATTTATTTATTTTTGTTTGTTTGTTTTATTTTTTCAATTTAATGTTTTTTTATTAAAAAAAGAAAATCGAAAAACCCAGCTGTTTTTTATTTCATTAATTTTTCATTTTATTTTCATTTTTTAAATTTACTTTTTTTTTTTTTTTTAATTTTATGGATTTTATTAAAAAAAAGAAAATAGAAAAAACCCAGCGTTTTTTTTATTTAATTTATTCTTCATTTTATTTAAAAAAAAAATTTATTTTCAATTTTATGTTTTTTATTTAAAAAAAAAGAAAAGAAAATAGAAAAACCAGCTCTTCCCACACAAACCAGGGCCCTCAGTCATGAAGGATGCCCGCTGCAACACCTGAAGTAACCAATCGCCGTTTGACCACCCTGCTCCACCTGAGCTGTTTGACCACCCTGCTCCACCTGAAGCTCCAGAGTTCACTGAATAAAAAAAAGCCCAGATCATGATGGACCCCCTCCACTGTGCAGGGTAGGAAACATCTTTTAACACCAGTTACGTTGAAGCCATCTGGATGCCAAGGTTACATTTTTTCTCATCAGAGAATCAAACTTTTTTCCACCTTTCAATTTCCCATGATGCTCCCTGGCAAAGTCTAAACGGGCAGTTTTGTGGCGTTGAAGGAGACGAGGTCTTTGAATTGTTTTTGTTTTTGAAACCCTTTTCCTGCAGATGTCGTCTGATGGTTATTGTGCTGCAGTCGGCTCCAGTAAGCGCCTTAATTTGTGTGATCCGCTCAAACGATCTGCAGGAAACTTAAACCAGAAACAAAAAAACATCCAAAACTTTTAGACAAACTGTTTATTGTGCTGCACGCTGAGAGAAAGGTGTGTAGATTACAACAGAAGCTGCATCAGTCTTTATGTACAGGTAACCCACACACACACACACACACACACCACACACACACTCTGAGGTAAGGCGGGACAGACTTATGGCTGCGCAGGAAGTTTAAAGTGCATAAGACAGACGAGGAGCTCAGGCTGGAGCTCGCTCAGGCTTATGGCTTCTCACAGAGCGCCGGAGGAGGAAACGGCGCCACGCTCGAGTGTTGGGAGGAGAATCTGTTATTTCCAACATCGGCTCGGCTTCAGACTCAGAGTGATTAAACCTCTAAACGTGTAAAAACCAGAGCCACAGTTAAAAACACCAGACTCTCCCTTTAAAGGATGGAAACAGAAGGAAAGCTGAGTGTTTACAGCCAGGTTACTGAGAGAAAAGATACAGGAAACAAACACGTCTGAAGCTCTAAAGCCCACATCACAACGTCCCGTCGTAAATATTGCTTCTCAGAAATCTCCTCACCTGTCCTCGGAGAAAAGGACAGGTGCTTCAGTCGATCAGGAGTGAAGTGTGAGTTGATGAAAGATGAAAGCGAAAGCATCATAAACACGACGCTCTGAAGAGCAGAGCTACAGAAAGCTTCAGTCAACGTCTGAGAAACAAGATCAGGAAATCTTTTCCCCGTGTTTTAATCATGAGTGTGAGCTAACAGGATGCTAACAGGAAGCTAACAGGAGGAGAGGGGTCTAGCTGCAGACCCCCACTGTGAAATCCCCTCCACCATCGGCAGGAAGTGACATCAGGATGTTAAACTAAAAAAAACAACTGAGTTTATAATCAAGTTAATATGAAACTCGTCACTGGAGCTGGACGTTGATCTCTAACTAAATAGAAATACGCAAAAACGTCACGTCTCACCTGATGGTAATGTTTTGCTGTGTTGGCCATCTAGTGGCCGTTTACACAACAACAGTTTTAGGATGAAACGCGAAAGTATTGTTGGGTTTCTGTCTTCTGTTTACGTGGAAACAGCGTTAAGGTCGATATAAGACGCAAACTTTTGGATGTTTTTTTCTGAAATGCTGCAGCCACCGTTGCCGTGACAACAGCAAGCCGACGTTTTAGTGGAAACTCTAACATCACGCTCTGCTTCATGCATCCAACAGTCCAACTGTTGGATGAACAATACATCAGATGATCGGCCCAACTCTACTTCAGAGGAGATCCACCAAAAGCTGCTTCTGGACAAGACAGTTATAGCTCCACCTACAGGCCTGGCATGCTTACTACAGCGTTTCTGTGAAAACGCAGTTGTTTTTACACTGCGTTTTTGCGTTTTGGGGTAAAACATTGTCGTGTAAATGGGTCTAAGGAAATGAAAACGGTCACAATCACGATGATGCGACTTTTACGGCGGAATTCCACCAGATGCGTCTGCGGTCCGTCTCCGTTCTGTCATATCCTGATGTCACTTCCTTCTGACGGTGGAGGAGTGGAGGTCTGCAGCTGGACGTTCAGACTGAGCGCGTGCAGATTTTCAAACCTCATGTCGTAGAAATCCCTGAATCAGTCTGTGAGCTCAGATCTGCATTTTCTTTTTCCCTCTCCTCCCAAAAAGCAGATTGTTCTGATTTCTTATTCCTCTCAGAAAATCAAACCTTCATTTCGATTAAAAAAAAAAAGTTTATCTCGTTTATATTTGTTAGTTTTTTTTTACTGATCATGATAAGCAGAAATTGATGCTTTGAGTGATTTAAAAACGGTTTCATGTGAAGATTTTTTAAACTGACTTCTTCGCTCACACGTTCGTCGATTCATTCAAGCTGAAACAAGCGTAAAAAAAAAACATCAGTCGTCATCTCCTGAATCTGAATCTGTGCATAAGTTCGTTTATGGCTCACAAATCTCTGGTGCACACGCGCTCGGGGAACCACAGTGCATAGATGGACGCTGTGTTACAGGTAGAAATGATGAATCGCTCTGCAGAGCTCGTCAAACGCCGACGCAGAGGAAAAACAGAAGCTAAGAGGTTTTTACAGTTTCCCAGGAACCGCTCGCGTCGTTTGGGCTTTCCTCATCCTCAACGCCTCCAAACACAAAACTAGTTTGATCACTTTCAGCTGGAAATTCAGGTCTCTGATTATTTTTAAGCTTGAGAAACAGAAGCAAGCGAGCCAAGACTCTCCATCCTGGTCTGGTCTCACAAACGGAGCCAGGTCTCAGTCCTTCAGGGGACGGACGGAGACACGAGGAAAGAGGACAGACAACATGTTGAATCATCGCCTCCTCTCTTCCTCAGCCCTCCCTCTGAGGAGGAGGGGGAGGAGGAGGAGGAGGAAGAGGAGGAGGAGACTTCTGCTGCGGCGTCTGTTGCTGGGGTTGTTGGTCCTTGGTGGGAGCGTAGTACAGCTCCAGAGGTTTCCTCACCTTCCAGTACTTCTCGTTGACCAGCTCCAGGGTCAGGGAGCCGTTCAGGGTCTGAGAGGAAGAGGAAGAGAGGAAGAGAGGAAGAGGAGGAGAGGAAATGTAAATAGACCCGTCCTGAATCTGTATCTGTGGCGTGTTTGGCGCTCAGAAGCCGGACTCACAGAGAACTGTCCCCCGCGGGTCATGATGTAGATGGTGTACTGTTTCTCGCTGATGTTGGTCAGACCTGATCCCTCGCCTCCTTCTCCTCCCTCCTCACGCTCTCTGCTGCTCTGTCCGTCCTCCAGAGCGATCCGCAGGGCGAGGTACTTGGAGAGATGGTCCACGGTGGCGTTGGCGGTCGTCTTCACGAACCTGAGGGAGATCACGTAAAGGGTTAAAGAGGAAAGAGGACAGAAAACAGGGACATCTGGATCTCACTGGACCTGGTCTGGTTGTAGTCCTGTGCGTTGACCAGCTGTGGGTGTGGCCGAAACACCAGCTCGATCTCAGAGGCCGGTCCCTCTTTGTGGCGCCTGAGCGGCGGCGTGGGGCTGCAGCTGTCCGCCTCAGGCCCCGAGCCGTCCTCCGACGCCCGGGGACGCTTTCTGCTGGGCCCCGCCTCTGAGGGGGTCTGTCCGCGGGGCTGAGGCGTGTGTGAGGGGGCGGAGTCATGGGACAGGTGCGAGCGGGAGTCCCCGTTGTCCTCCCCGCCGCTGAAGGTGGTGTTGTCGCTCTCCTGGGTCGGCTTCTTGACCCTGTGGTTCCTGGGGGGACGGTTCTGGTTAAGTTCTGACCTTGTGATTTCCCGCCATAAGAGGAGCCGCCGCAGCCCTTACCTCTCAGACCGGTAGCGGGCCTGCTGTCGGAGCCCCTCCTCGATGCTGGAGCTCAGCGCCTCCGTGTTGTGGAGCCGGTTGAGCCGCTCCAGGACGCGGCGCTGATGGGCCTCGTACTCGTCCCGGCTCGGGTAGATCTTTGAGATCAGGGCGTCGAAGTTTGAGTCCCGGCGCAGCGAGCGCCTGGAGACCAGCTTCTTCCTGCAGGTGGGACACTCTTTGTTCCTGAGGAGAGGAGACGCCGTTAGCATCCTGTCAGCGGTTTTATTCCTGCTGTGAGACGGGGGACGTGCTCACCCTGATCGCAGTGCGGTCACGATGCAGTCGGAGCAGAAGCGGTGCAGACACTCTTTGGTGGTCATGGTGTTCTTCAGCATGTCCAGGCAGATGGGACACATCAGCTCGCTGTGCAGGGAGCGCGGGGACACGGCCACCTCGGTCCCGTCCACGATGGCCTCCTGAACACACACAAAGACACGCTGAAGGAAACAGACACACAGGAAGCGTCTCCTCGGAGCTACAGTCAGATCATTCAGTGGGTTAGAAGAGAGGGCTGTTAGCCGTTTCTGATTCAGGGATTAAAAACACTTCTTAGCTTCCAGTCTCAGACTCCTCCTCAGGCTCCTCCTGGGGTTTACCTGAGGGCTCCGGTGAAGCTCGTACAGACTCAGCTCCCAGGTCTTACTGGGTGTCTGGATGTTGACTGGAGCTGCCATGGCGCCTGGTTCCTGTGGCGGTCAGACCGGCCTGAAGCACGAAGAGAAAGAAAGAAAAGAGAAATGTGAATAAGTCTGAAAAAAGGTCTTCACTAAAGTTTTGAAACTATAATCCATAGGGCTGGGGGTAAACGATTATTTTTTTTTTAAATGATTAATCGGGCGATTATTTTATCGATTAGTCGACTAATCTAACGAATAATTGGACGATTAGTCTAACGATTATTTTTTTGTTGTTCGATTATTTCAAAACCATAATGTATCCAAATAAATGCCAAAACGATCTCTCTCATAACAGCTAATTAAACAACACTGTTTTGCACAGCAAAATGCAAAATATAGAATAAAATTATAAAAAATAAAAAGGCCAGTCTGTTTACTCTTACAGTCCAACAGGGCTGCAACTAACGATTATTTTTAAAGTCGACTAATCTATCGACTATTTTTTGGATTAGTCGATTAATCACGGTTATTCTGTGTTTCAACCTAATTTGGAGTTAGGTTCTCTCCTCTGATTGGTCAGCCCTGTGTCATGTCTGTTTGTCTTTATTTCATTCATGATGACATAAAAAATATAAGTAGCCTTCTATACAAAAAAATTAAATAAATCTCAAAATGAATGAAGCAGGAAACAGGGAAATGAAGTTGTTGTTCAGTGTTGGACAGACGCTTATCAGTGACTTTGTTCTTGTTTTCTAATGTTTATTTGTTTATTGGGGCTTTGCTCTCTGTATGATCCCGTCTGACTCTCTCCCAGCTCTCCATGACAACGCGTTTAGTTTAGTTTATCTACATGCACACTCCGCCCCTCCTCCTCCCGCTGAGTGTTAGCGCTGCAGTGTGAGCTTGAGAGTGAGAGCCCCCTCAGATAAATGTCCTCTCTTCTCTAAAGTTAGGGGAGTTTTGACTCTAGTTTGTGGCTCAGACCCTGAATCTGTAACAGAGAGTGAAGGAGACTCTCTAAATCACGTCATCAGACGCTAAACTCCAGGAGCTGTCAGGCTGTCCAAGCCGGAGATGCAGAGCCTCCGTCAGCGCACAGCGCTCTCTGGGAGTGGAGATTGTTCCTCATCAATATTCCTCACGTATGAACTTAGTGATCTTTACCCATAAAAGTATCCAATAACACAGCACCTCATGCTGTGAGCTGAAGTTACAAATCAGTATTACCCCCTGGTGTTTGATTTCACCATGTGACAACCACAATAAAAACAATAATACGACGCGTCATCTATTAAAATTTGCGTCGATGAATTTTTATCGTCGACTAGTCGATTATGTCGACTAATCGCTGCAGCCCTAATAATCCATGAAGAAGAAACAGTGCGTCATACTTTTCTTTATATGTGCAACAAGGGATGGGTACCGACCGGATTCTGTCAAAAGAAACGGGTACTGATTCACGTAAAATCAAAAGGTACCATGTTTAGGAACCTAAATGCATCCATGTGACTATGAGGGAGTGGAAGAGTAGCCTATTTTCCACGCTGGACATGAACACAGCATTATAAGGTTATATATTGAAGAATAAATATGTTAAATTAAAAAGAATTAAGATTTTATTTTTAAACACATCAGACCGAAGAGCTACTGGATCCTGTCCTGCAATCCAGACACCAACAGAGAAATGCAGAGAGATCACACCAACAATAATCAGAGCTGGGATGCTTGACTCAAAGTGGATGCGTTATACACGACATAATGCTCTGTAAACAATCCTGTTCTTGTATCTTCCTGTGATTTTCGATAATGGAGTTAAGATTTCTCTGGAAACCTGTGGCCAACATTTAGGTGGATGGGTGAATACACAGCAGAGCCATGCTCCATTCAATAACCAGGAGAAAGAACAGTTTAATGAGGTCAGACTTCAACTACAAGTCACAGCTATACAAGGCTGGAAGGGTATCAGTTTTAGGATAAATAAAACACACCAGAGATAATCTGAAAGAGGGCAGAAACTCATGTTCCGCTACTGAACGCAACGAGAAGCTCCGTTAAACTTCCCTCAGAAACCCCGCAGCTACTTTCCATCCCCGTTCAGATCCGTAAAGAAGTTTTTAAAAGTAGTTTTAGGAGACGGTTGGTGAATTACAGAGTAGAAACAGAGTGGTAACAATCTGTGGGATGAAAGACACGAGAGGAAGCAGACCAAACTCACCTGAGCTTTAAACTGACGGCCAGCTGACACGAACCCACTCCCCGGACAAAACAACTCCAGAGGCCGCGGTAAGGTCCCACTTAGACGGAGATCTGAACCCGGAGACGGTGAACTGTCTGTGGGGTGAGTGTATGAGCAGCTGGGGGTCGTTTAGACAAGAATTAAAGACAAAATGATCGAAAGTTCGACATCTTCAGGGCTACTAGCTAACGTTTCTTCAGTTTCTTCTTCTGCTGCATGGAACAAGCGGCGTTGTTGTCCTCAGCTGCCCGGCAGACACAACGCCCTCTGCTCAACGGTAGGGACCCCTAATGGTCGCTCGGTACATTACAAGAGCAAATATTGACAGATCGTTATTATTATTATTATTATTATTATTATTATTATTATTATTATTATTATTATTATATACAATTTCATCTAATTTCACCTATACATTAAAAAAAATATATTACCTGGCACAATTCTAACAAATTTCACCCCCATGGTCCTGTTTTTTAGTCCAATAAATATCTATTTATAATATAATATAATATAATATAATATAATATAATATAATATAATATAATATAATATATAAAAAAGGATGAAAACAAGATATCTTATGTTCAAGAAAAATACAAACAATACATTTTCGACGTAGCATATATCTAACTATGTTTGTTTGTAAAAACGTGATAGCCTCTGTGTTTGCTATCAAATTAATCACATCAATTGCAGCAGTTAAGCAAATTTCTTTCTGTTTTTGTTATTATTATCATATACCATTTTATCTAATTTTACCTTTACATATAATAATATTGTAATAGTCGAGATTCAAGGCACACTGCCAGGCACTTTTTTTTTTTATTTCACCCTCATGGTCTTGTTTTTAAGCCCAATGAATATCTATTTGTAATATAATATAATATAATATAATATAATATAATATAATATAATATAATATAATATAATCTAAATAATATAATATAATATAATATAATATAATATAATATAATATAATATAAATAATATCCCTTTTAAAGACTCACTTTTACAGACTTGCCTTTATGTGATGCCGTCTATTACTGTCTTTTACCATCTTTTAATGTCTTTTATCTCTATCTTATTTTGTTTTACTGTTTGTTTTTCTTTACCTTCTTTTACTGCTTTTCATTAATTTATTAATACTAATATGTGCTATTAATTATGATTTTAACTTTTTAATGGTTCACCTTTTTAAACTCTTTTATGGATGAATTTTAATTTCCTTAACTCTTGCTCATGTTTATTACTGTATCTTATCATCGCCACTTATTTTTTATTATTTCGAAATTTTTCCATCATTGTTCATGTCATCTTTTTATATTTTCTGAACTGGATTTCTGCTTTCATCCCTTTTTTTATTGCGTTTCCTATTCTTGCTGATTTTATGTTTATTTATGTTTGGTGCTCATAGTGTCTTTTTAGGCTGTATGGTTCTTGTATTGTCTGGGTTCTTATCAAGTACTATAAATTATGGAAAGGACCTTTTCACCTTATGTCTTTTTACATTGTCTCTCTCTGTTAGTCTTGATTTAAGCTGTGCCTTTTGTTTTTACTTTATTGTGCTTATTGTTTGTTTGTGTTTTATTATTTTGTGCTGAATGCTTGTCAAATCACTTTGTAAACTATGTTTTTAAAAGTGCTATACAAATAATAATAATTTAAAAAATAAATAGATTTTCGACTACGCATATATTTAACTATGTTTGTATATTTAACTATCCTTTCTATTTGTTTTCAAATTAATCACACTAATTTTCAACAGTTTAGCAAATTTATTTTCTTTTTTTGTGTTCATGAAGCGCGGTGGTAAACTACGTTTAAACATTTTAAAATGAGATTGAAGCTGAACTGCCTGAAGCGGGGCTTTCTGCTGCGCTGTCATCTACACCAATGGGGATCAGACTGTGACGCCATCTTCAGACACCGACATGTCCGCGTAGGAGACCAATGGAAAAGAGGTACCGTCGTATCGTGATTACGTCACACAATAATCCTCGAGTTTTTTCCCGCCGCTCCACTGCAGACACACAAACGTTCGCTTCACTGAGAGACGGCAGAGTGGGGAGGTGGAGGGGACCTGAAGCTGTCACCGGAGGAGTCACCGTGGCCCCTCCTCACCAGTTATATGAGTTAATTTAAAAAATGGAGGGAAATTGTGTGTTGATGTGCTTAATGTACCAAACCAAGGTAAAGTTTCTGTCAACTTTCAAGACGTTCAACACGATTCCCTGATGTGTACAACCAGCAATTAAGCTAACCGTTGCGCGTCAACACAAACGAGCTAACGGCTAAGACTTCGCGCTGCTGTATTAAAATACTCAGACCTCACACTGAAGATCATATTAGAGTTAAGTAGTAGATGATAAAAGAATTTGGAAGAGAATTGAATGACTCCACATGAATAGACTTAAGAATTAGACCTTGATTTAGGTACACTGATAGTTAAATCATACAATTGACTGAATTTTATATCATTGTTGGTGACGTGTCTAAATTGTGTAGACTGTAATGGCTTACTTTATGTCTGTAAAAATAGATTATATCAAATGAAACCTTTTATTCACTCATTTATAAGTGGTGTTTACTAATAGAAGCATATACACATATATGTTTAGTGCACTTAGGGCAAAAATGATTGTTTAATCTTGAACAAGTCTCTGTTTAACCTGAAATTTATTGAGACAATGTGGAGAAAAAAAGTGACAACAATGTATTTTGCTTTTTTGGCCGTTTTGCTGTAGCTAAGCCCGCTACATTTCTGTGGGTCATAGCTTATCTGTAGTAAAGCCTGATCAAGCACATAGTAACTGGTCGCTTAGCTCACTTAGCTTAGCACCAAATAGCTTTCTAACACTGGCAATAGCTTAAATTCTCACTGAAATTGACAATAAGTATAAGAATCTATCTTATCACACGGTCAATTGTATTTTAATTTTGATGTCATTAATTTGACTTTACTCTATTTGTCATTATTATTCTTTTGATTTTTTTTTATTTATTCCTCTTTTTATTTTAAATCTTTACTCTCTTGAATATTTTTACGATCAATTTATGGTTTTATTTCTTCATCTCATTATTTACCTTTGCTAATTCTTTGTGTTGACCATTCCCCACAGGCCATGACTGCTTATCTCTTTATACTATATGTTTATCTTTTCACCCCCCTGTTTCTCTTCCATGCTCCTGCTAAAAAACGTTTGTTTTCTCACTGATCACCTGTGCAATACTGTTTTAGTGGAAGACACCAACTTTTGCTTGCCCATCTGTGGAAGAGGACCACCTCTTATGTAAGCCTACACATCTCAATCAGTCAACAAAAACAGAAGATTTTTTATACCAAGGCTATTATATACAGAAGTGTATTGTATTCACTTGAAGAAAAAAAAAACTCAGGTTTTTCAGAGTTATTTATTCTTCGGTTTGGTTTTTGTGGTAATTAATTTTGTTTTTCTGATTAATATTTTTTCATTGGTTTGTTTTTTGCTATAATTATTATATTGGTTTGTTTTTTGTTATAATTACTTCTGTTTTTATGAGTAATTTTTTTGTGGTTATTAATTTTGTTTTTTTGATTAATATTTTTTTATTGGTTTGTTTTTTGTCATAATTATAATATTGGTTTGTTTTTTGTTATAATTCTGTTTTTATGAGTAATTTTTTTGTGGTAATTAATTTTGTTTTTCTTACTAATATTTTTGTATTAGTTTGTTTTTTGTTATAATTATATCTGTTTTTATGAGTCTTTTTTTCTGTTTTCAGATGACTTTTTTCCCGTTTTTCGGAGTAATTTTATTTCCTGAAATATCGAGACACTTATAAATCCCGCGAGAGCCTCAACCTGCTGTTTTTGTGGTAATTTTTTCCTCCTGTTTTTAGGAGTAGTTTTTTTTCCTGAAGTATCGAGCTACTTCGAAATCCCGTGAGAACCTCCAACCTGCAGTTGACTCCCGTGGATGTGTGGTGGCTCCTGTGTCCCGCACGGATCAGAGATCCTGTTCGGCACATATATGCCTTATCCTTAACTTTCTACCGGTCCGTACCGGGTCAATAAAGGTAAGGTATTAGCCACACACAGGGTATGATACCCTTGTTGTGTTTTTGACTTTATCCTTAAATTTTATATAAGCCTATTGTTCAATGTAATACTTAAGGAATAGACGAAGATGTGGCATTAAAAACATGCATTGCTTCTACATTGGAAAGCCGGTGGAAAGTTCAGGAAAAACTTCGGGAAAAAATTACTCTGGAAAACAGGAAAAAAGTAATCTGAAAACAGAAAAAGGTTCCCTAATATTTTTAGCTCAAAGTTACTAACCAGCTGAGCTGCTTTCACTTGCATTGGACTGATCAGTAAGTTTAAAGTGAACTGTCTCCCTCTGAACGCCTTCAAACCTTAAAAACTGTCTGACGTCCACTCTGCATGCTACCTGAGATGGTTCAATAAAACAAAAAACATCGAGCTATTGTTAATCATTAATTTATTGATTAATCAGAAAGCATTCTTTCACAAACAAGGTTAAGTGCATGTTTGAGTTGCAACATTGTGGCATTAAGACACTAATAATGATAATTTACTCAAGCATTAATTTTTCAAAAGTCTAATGGGAAAAGTATCTTTCAAACACACATTCATGCAGGATTAGCTCTTAAGGCACTGTTCAGTTTTCACATGCACACAATAAATAGGACAATAAATAGAATAACTTACACCTGTTTAAGAGATTGTATTAGTTTGCAACTGTTGCTGATTAGTGAGAGTAAATATTCCTTGTACCTAGAGTTATGTGTGTTATTATATTTTTAAAACCACCTTGTTTGACTTCTTAAAGATAACATAAAACATTTCCTGACTGAAAACATACACAGGATAGGTTTGACCAGTGAAACAATAAATATACAGTATGATCTGTGGTAAACATGAGTCCATCCATCATGACACACAAAGGAAAATGTGTCCTGTTGGTTTTTATAGGAGCACAGCAGCTATGATGGTGAATGTGACCAAAGTGAGGCTGATCTTGTTGTGCGCAGTGGTAGTTGCCGCGTTGCTCATTGTTGTTGCTGTTGCAGTACTGGCGCCACCTCCGGCTGTTGTGGTTGCTTCTGTTGTCGTTGCTACGGTTGTTGTTGCGTTGTTGGTGCTTGACACAGCATCTCCTGCAGCTCCTGCCGCCGCTGTTGCTGCTGCTTCTGCTGCATTTGCTGAGGCCTCCATTGCCTCTGCCATCTCTGCTGCAGCCTGAGCTGACGGTGCCGACATTGCTCCTGCTGCTGTTTCCACCGTTGCCTCTCCAGACTTGGCTGCTGCCTCAGCCATCATTGCCACAGTATGTGCCTTTTTCACCGACTCCATCTCCTCAGCTGTTAGCCCTGCGTCGTCGGTTAACACATCCTGGAGTTGTTCAGTGGCCTCTTCTGCTTCTTTCACTGCTGTTTTGGCATCTTCAACCAGTGCTTTCATAGATTCTGCATCCGAAGAAGCTGCCTTTTTCGCCACATCTGCTGCTGTTCTTGCTGCTTTTGCAGATTTAGCGGCTGATGCTGCTAGTTGTTCTTTTTGCATTGCTGCTATTTCTGGTGTTGCAGCCTCTGCTGCTCTCTTTGCTGCTTGTGCTGCTTTCTCTGCTGCTTGTGCTGCTTTTTCTGCTGCATTAGTGGCCACTTCCACCGGTGCTGACCCTGCTGCAACTAAAGCAGCAGCTTTTGCTGCTACTTTTGAAGCTCTCGCCGCTGCCTCTGCTTCTTTCTGTGCTGCAGGTCCAGCAGCTTTGGCAGTGGCTGCTGCAGCAGCAGCAGATGCTGCGGCAGCTCCTGTTGTCCCAACTACAGCCATCTTCTGTCCTTGAGCTGCTTCGTATGCAGCTCCCTGTGTAGTTGCCGGGGGCAGTCCTGGATTGGCTGTTGTGCTTTCAGTGGTGTCTTGGGTTGTCATCAAAGCTGCTGCAACTCCTGCTGCTGCCTCTGCTGCCGTTGCTGCTGCTTGTGCTGTAGGCATCATTATACTGGCCAGGTTTTCAGACACAGCCTCTGCTTCCAGTTCTGCATCAAGGGCTGTTGATTGTGTCATTTTGGCCACAGTCACTGCTGCGGACACTGCAGCAGGGTTTTCATTTGCTGTCAGAGCCTCGAGTAAGTCTTGTGCATCCCTCGCTTCCGTTGCAATTGCATTCGCAGCGTCTGCCGCTTCTTTCACGATTTCTGATGTTGTATTGTTAGAGGCTGCATTTATAGCTGCTGTTGCTGCTTTTTGTGCAGCCTTTGCTATTCCTAAGGATGCATTTGCAACTTTTTGTAAATCAGCTGCTTTTGAATCTGGGGCTTCTGCTACTGTTTTAAGGGCTTTGTCTGCAACTTCTTCTGCAGCTGTTGCGGCGTCTTTGGCAGCCTGAGCTGCTGCTGCGACGGTTGATTCTCCTTTTGTTAAGGCTGTGGCAGCTTTGGCTGCTTTCTCTGCAGCTTTGAAAGCAGATTCTGCTCCAGAGACAGGGGTTCCAGCAACTACCGAGGTAGAGGCTGCTAGTGCTGTTGCCGCAGCAGTTGCTGCCGTGGATGTTGCCACCAGTGCAGTTTGTTCTTCAATTGTTGCAGTTGTGTTATCATTATTGGTGTTGGGATCTCTAGGGAGTGCATTTTTGGCAGCAGACGCTGCTGCTTTTGCAGCTGTTGCAGCTGCAATTGCCGCTGACTTTTCCGTTTCTTCTGTGGTTGCAGTTCCAGTTGCTACTGATGCAGTTTTTGCTGTTGCCACAGCCATTTCTGCTGCTACTTTCCCTGCAGACATTGAAAAACCACTTGGTCCCGTACTATCTTCCTCACTGAGCGAGGATATTTTTTCCCCCAGGATTTCTGCAGCTTTTTCTGATTTGTTAATCACTGACTTCACAGCTTCCTCAACAGCTTTAGTTGCTGTGGGTAGACCTAGAGCAGCCATTTCTGATGCTTTTGCTGCTTGCTCTGCAGCACCTGCTGAAGCAGATGCTGCGTCACTGAGATCTTTCACTGCTTGTTTTAATGATTCTGGTGCTGACTTTGCTTCTTGAATTGCTGCTTGAGCTGCTTCTTTGGCGGCTTGAGCAGCTTTTACTGCAACTTCCGCTGCCATCTTTGGTAGTTTTTTTCCTGTGGCAACAAGTTCGGCACATATCGCTGCCTCTTGTGCTGCTGTGATTGCTGACTCCAGACTTTTCGATGGTTTACCTCCTGTAATTACTGATGTTGCTGCTGCTGCTGCTGCTGCTGTGGAAGCTGCAGCAGATGTCACTGAAACTGATGCTGAGGCCAAAGAAAATAAGGGGGTGACTTCTTTCTTTGCGGCATCTGCAGCTTTCTGTGCTGCTTCTTGAGCTTCCTTGGCCTGTTGCTCTGCTGCTGTTGCTTGTTGAGTGCCATTTTCCGAGGGATCTACATTGAGAGCAGCCAGTGTTGCGTTTGCTGCTTGCAGTGCTGTAGAGAGTGCATCTTTGGCCGCTTCCAGTGCTGTTCCTGCTGAGTCCAGAGCTGTCTTTGATTGCTCTTGTCCTTGTGGCATCTGTGAGGCTGTGGCTTTCAAGGCTTCTCGTACATCAGCCACTGCTTTTTCTGCATTGTCTGCAGCTTTTGTTGCGAGCTGGGCAGCTTCCTTGGCCTCTTCTACTGTTTTTGCATTTGCAGCCTTCTCTGCGGCTGCTTGTACCTCATCTGCTGCGTCTGTTGCATTTGTCAGCGTGTCTGTAACTGTTTTACCAACAGCTTGCAATGGTTCAGGGAAATCTTTGACAGCTTCTTTGGCGGCGTCTGCAGCATTTTTGGCGGCCCTTACTGCCATCTTGGTGGAGTTCATGGCTTGTTGTGGGGTGATTGATCCTTCCAACAGCTGTTTGGAGGTCTGAGCTGAGACCTCAGCAGCCTCAGAGGCCTCTTGTGCTGCAGCTTGTGCCTTGTCAGCATTGGGTCCTGTGGTGACTTTGGCTGCGGCCTGTGAAGTTACAGCAGAAGCGGCTGCTAGAGCTGCTGCTTGGGCAGCAGTGTTGGCTGCCAGCCTTCTTGCATTGTCTTCTGGTGTCAGTCCTGGTGTGGGGGTTGCTGCCTCCTTTGCGGCATCTGCAGCTTTCTGTGCTGCTTCTTGAGCTTCCTTGGCCTGTTGCTCTGCTGCTGTTGCTTGTTGAGTGCCATTTTCCGAGGGATCTACATTGAGAGCAGCCAGTGTTGTGTTTGCTGCTTGCAGTGCTGTAGAGAGTGCATCTTTGGCCGCTTCCAGTGCTGTTCCTGCCGTGTCAAGAGCTGTCTTTGATTGCTCTTGTCCTTGTGGCATCTGTGAGGCTGTGGCTTTCAAGGCTTCTTGTACATCAGCCAGTGCTTTTTCTGCATTCTCTGCAGCTTTTGTTGCGAGCTGGGCAGCTTCCTTGGCCTCTTCTGCTGTTTTTGCATTTGCAGCCTTCTCTGCGGCTGCTTGTACCTCATCTGCTGCGTCTGTTGCATTTGTCAGCGTGTCTGTAACTGTTTTACCAACAGCTTGCAGTGGATCAGGGAAACCTTTGACAGCTTCTTTGGTGGCGTCTGCTGCATTTTTGGCGGCCCTTACTGCGCTCTTGGTGGAGTTGATGGCTTGTTGTGGGGTGATTGATCCTTCCAACAGCTGTTTGGAGGTCTGAGCTGAGACCTCAGCAGCCTCAGAGGCCTCTTGTGCTGCAGCTTGTGCCTTGTCAGCATTGGGTCCTGTGGTGACTTTGGCTGCGGCCTGTGAAGTTACAGCAGAAGCGGCTGCTAGAGCTGCTGCTTGGGCAGCAGTGTTGGCTGCCAGCCTTCTTGCATTGTCTTCTGGTGTCAGTCCTGGTGTGGGGGTTGCTGCCTCCTTTGCGGCATCTGCAGCTTTCTGTGCTGCTTCTTGAGCTTCCTTGGCCTGTTGCTCTGCTGCTGTTGCTTGTTGAGTGCCATTTTCCGAGGGATCTACATTGAGAGCAGCCAGTGTTGTGTTTGCTGCTTGCAGTGCTGTAGAGAGTGCATCTTTGGCCGCTTCCAGTGCTGTTCCTGCCTTGTCAAGAGCTGTCTTTGATTGCTCTTGTCCTTGTGGCATCTGTGAGGCTGTGGCTTTCAAGGCTTCTTGTACATCAGCCAGTGCTTTTTCTGCATTCTCTGCAGCTTTTGTTGCGAGCTGGGCAGCTTCCTTGGCCTCTTCCGCTGTTTTTGCATTTGCAGCCTTCTCTGCGGCTGCTTGTACCTCATCTGCTGCGTCTGTTGCATTTGTCAGCGTGTCTGTAACTGTTTTACCAACAGCTTGCAGTGGATCAGGGAAACCTTTGACAGCTTCTTTGGTGGCGTCTGCTGCATTTTTGGCGGCCCTTACTGCGCTCTTGGTGGAGTTGATGGCTTGTTGTGGGGTGATTGATCCTTCCAACAGCTGTTTGGAGGTCTGAGCTGAGACCTCAGCAGCCTCAGAGGCCTCTTGTGCTGCAGCTTGTGCCTTGTCAGCATTGGGTCCTGTGGTGACTTTGGCTGCGGCCTGTGAAGTTACAGCAGAAGCGGCTGCTAGAGCTGCTGCTTGGGCAGCAGTGTTGGCTGCCAGCCTTCTTGCATTGTCTTCTGGTGTCAGTCCTGGTGTGGGGGTTGCTGCCTCCTTTGCGGCATCTGCAGCTTTCTGTGCTGCTTCTTGAGCTTCCTTGGCCTGTTGCTCTGCTGCTGTTGCTTGTTGAGTGCCATTTTCCGAGGGATCTACATTGAGAGCAGCCAGTGTTGTGTTTGCTGCTTGCAGTGCTGTAGAGAGTGCATCTTTGGCCGCTTCCAGTGCTGTTCCTGCCGAGTCCAGAGCTGTCTTTGATTGCTCTTGTCCTTGTGGCATCTGTGAGGCTGTGGCTTTCAAGGCTTCTTGTACATCAGCCAGTGCTTTTTCTGCATTCTCTGCAGCTTTTGTTGCGAGCTGGGCAGCTTCCTTGGCCTCTTCCGCTGTTTTTGCATTTGCAGCCTTCTCTGCGGCTGCTTGTACCTCATCTGCTGCGTCTGTTGCATTTGTCAGCGTGTCTGTAACTGTTTTACCAACAGCTTGCAGTGGATCAGGGAAACCTTTGACAGCTTCTTTGGTGGCGTCTGCTGCATTTTTGGCGGCCCTTACTGCGCTCTTGGTGGAGTTGATGGCTTGTTGTGGGGTGATTGATCCTTCCAACAGCTGTTTGGAGGTCTGAGCTGAGACCTCAGCAGCCTCAGAGGCCTCTTGTGCTGCAGCTTGTGCCTTGTCAGCATTGGGTCCTGTGGTGACTTTGGCTGCGGCCTGTGAAGTTACAGCAGAAGCGGCTGCTAGAGCTGCTGCTTGGGCAGCAGTGTTGGCTGCCAGCCTTCTTGCATTGTCTTCTGGTGTCAGTCCTGGTGTGGGGGTTGCTGCCTCCTTTGCGGCATCTGCAGCTTTCTGTGCTGCTTCTTGAGCTTCCTTGGCCTGTTGCTCTGCTGCTGTTGCTTGTTGAGTGCCATTTTCCGAGGGATCTACATTGAGAGCAGCCAGTGTTGTGTTTGCTGCTTGCAGTGCTGTAGAGAGTGCATCTTTGGCCGCTTCCAGTGCTGTTCCTGCCGAGTCCAGAGCTGTCTTTGATTGCTCTTGTCCTTGTGGCATCTGTGAGGCTGTGGCTTTCAAGGCTTCTTGTACATCAGCCAGTGCTTTTTCTGCATTCTCTGCAGCTTTTGTTGCGAGCTGGGCAGCTTCCTTGGCCTCTTCCGCTGTTTTTGCATTTGCAGCCTTCTCTGCGGCTGCTTGTACCTCATCTGCTGCGTCTGTTGCATTTGTCAGCGTGTCTGTAACTGTTTTACCAACAGCTTGCAGTGGATCAGGGAAACCTTTGACAGCTTCTTTGGTGGCGTCTGCTGCATTTTTGGCGGCCCTTACTGCGCTCTTGGTGGAGTTGATGGCTTGTTGTGGGGTGATTGATCCTTCCAACAGCTGTTTGGAGGTCTGAGCTGAGACCTCAGCAGCCTCAGAGGCCTCTTGTGCTGCAGCTTGTGCCTTGTCAGCATTGGGTCCTGTGGTGACTTTGGCTGCGGCCTGTGAAGTTACAGCAGAAGCGGCTGCTAGAGCTGCTGCTTGGG
This sequence comes from Halichoeres trimaculatus, assembly GCF_033239565.1. NCBI lineage: Eukaryota > Metazoa > Chordata > Actinopteri > Labriformes > Labridae > Halichoeres > Halichoeres trimaculatus. Next base: position 1,400,065 of record NW_027437192.1, read on the forward strand.
CAGCAGTGTTGGCTGCCAGCCTTCTTGCATTGTCTTCTGGTGTCAGTCCTGGTGTGGGGGTTGCTGCCTCCTTTGCGGCATCTGCAGCTTTCTGTGCTGCTTCTTGAGCTTCCTTGGCCTGTTGCTCTGCTGCTGTTGCTTGTTGAGTGCCATTTTCCGAGGGATCTACATTGAGAGCAGCCAGTGTTGTGTTTGCTGCTTGCAGTGCTGTAGAGAGTGCATCTTTGGCCGCTTCCAGTGCTGTTCCTGCCGAGTCGAGAGCTGTCTTTGATTGCTCTTGTCCTTGTGGCATCTGTGAGGCTGTGGCTTTCAAGGCTTCTTGTACATCAGCCAGTGCTTTTTCTGCATTCTCTGCAGCTTTTGTTGCGAGCTGGGCAGCTTCCTTGGCCTCTTCCGCTGTTTTTGCATTTGCAGCCTTCTCTGCGGCTGCTTGTACCTCATCTGCTGCGTCTGTTGCATTTGTCAGCGTGTCTGTAACTGTTTTACCAACAGCTTGCAGTGGATCAGGGAAACCTTTGACAGCTTCTTTGGTGGCGTCTGCTGCATTTTTGGCGGCCCTTACTGAGCTCTTGGTGGAGTTGATGGCTTGTTGTGGGGTGATTGATCCTTCCAACAGCTGTTTGGAGGTCTGAGCTGAGACCTCAGCAGCCTCAGAGGCCTCTTGTGCTGCAGCTTGTGCCTTGTCAGCATTGGGTCCTGTGGTGACTTTGGCTGCGGCCTGTGAAGTTACAGCAGAAGCGGCTGCTAGAGCTGCTGCTTGGGCAGCAGTGTTGGCTGCCAGCCTTCTTGCATTGTCTTCTGGTGTCAGTCCTGGTGTGGGGGTTGCTGCCTCCTTTGCGGCATCTGCAGCTTTCTGTGCTGCTTCTTGAGCTTCCTTGGCCTGTTGCTCTGCTGCTGTTGCTTGTTGAGTGCCATTTTCTGAGGGATCTACATTGAGAGCAGCCAGTGTTGCGTTTGCTGCTTGCAGTGCTGTAGAGAGTGCATCTTTGGCCGCTTCCAGTGCTGTTCCTGCCGAGTCCAGAGCTGTCTTTGATTGCTCTTGTCCTTGTGGCATCTGTGAGGCTGTGGCTTTCAAGGCTTCTTGTACATCAGCCAGTGCTTTTTCTGCATTCTCTGCAGCTTTTGTTGCGAGCTGGGCAGCTTCCTTGGCCTCTTCTGCTGTTTTTGCATTTGCAGCCTTCTCTGCGGCTGCTTGTACCTCATCTGCTGCGTCTGTTGCATTTGTCAGCGTGTCTGTAACTGTTTTACCAACAGCTTGCAGTGGATCAGGGAAACCTTTGACAGCTTCTTTGGTGGCGTCTGCTGCATTTTTGGCGGCCCTTACTGCGCTCTTGGTGGAGTTGATGGCTTGTTGTGGGGTGATTGATCCTTCCAACAGCTGTTTGGAGGTCTGAGCTGAGACCTCAGCAGCCTCAGAGGCCTCTTGTGCTGCAGCTTGTGCCTTGTCAGCATTGGGTCCTGTGGTGACTTTGGCTGCGGCCTGTGAAGTTACAGCAGAAGCGGCTGCTAGAGCTGCTGCTTGGGCAGCAGTGTTGGCTGCCAGCCTTCTTGCATTGTCTTCTGGTGTCAGTCCTGGTGTGGGGGTTGCTGCCTCCTTTGCGGCATCTGCAGCTTTCTGTGCTGCTTCTTGAGCTTCCTTGGCCTGTTGCTCTGCTGCTGTTGCTTGTTGAGTGCCATTTTCTGAGGGATCTACATTGAGAGCAGCCAGTGTTGCGTTTGCTGCTTGCAGTGCTGTAGAAAGTGCATCTTTGGCCGCTTCCAGTGCTGTTCCTGCCGAGTCCAGAGCTGTCTTTGATTGCTCTTGTCCTTGTGGCATCTGTGAGGCTGTGGCTTTCAAGGCTTCTTGTACATCAGCCAGTGCTTTTTCTGCATTCTCTGCAGCTTTTGTTGCGAGCTGGGCAGCTTCCTTGGCCTCTTCTGCTGTTTTTGCATTTGCAGCCTTCTCTGCGGCTGCTTGTACCTCATCTGCTGCGTCTGTTGCATTTGTCAGCGTGTCTGTAACTGTTTTACCAACAGCTTGCAATGGTTCAGGGAAATCTTTGACAGCTTCTTTGGTGGCGTCTGCAGCATTTTTGGCGGCCCTTACTGCGCTCTTGGTGGAGTTGATGGCTTGTTGTGGGGTGATTGATCCTTCCAACAGCTGTTTGGAGGTCTGAGCTGAGACCTCAGCAGCCTCAGAGGCCTCTTGTGCTGCAGCTTGTGCCTTGTCAGCATTGGGTCCTGTGGTGACTTTGGCTGCGGCCTGTGAAGTTACAGCAGAAGCGGCTGCTAGAGCTGCTGCTTGGGCAGCAGTGTTGGCTGCCAGCCTTCTTGCATTGTCTTCTGGTGTCAGTCCTGGTGTGGGGGTTGCTGCCTCCTTTGCGGCATCTGCAGCTTTCTGTGCTGCTTCTTGAGCTTCCTTGGCCTGTTGCTCTGCTGCTGTTGCTTGTTGAGTGCCATTTTCTGAGGGATCTACATTGAGAGCAGCCAGTGTTGCGTTTGCTGCTTGCAGTGCTGTAGAGAGTGCATCTTTGGCCGCTTCCAGTGCTGTTCCTGCTGAGTCCAGAGCTGTCTTTGATTGCTCTTGTCCTTGTGGCATCTGTGAGGCTGTGGCTTTCAAGGCTTCTTGTACATCAGCCAGTGCTTTTTCTGCATTCTCTGCAGCTTTTGTTGCGAGCTGGGCAGCTTCCTTGGCCTCTTCCGCTGTTTTTGCATTTGCAGCCTTCTCTGCGGCTGCTTGTACCTCATCTGCTGCGTCTGTTGCATTTGTCAGCGTGTCTGTAACTGTTTTACCAACAGCTTGCAGTGGATCAGGGAAACCTTTGACAGCTTCTTTGGTGGCGTCTGCTGCATTTTTGGCGGCCCTTACTGAGCTCTTGGTGGAGTTGATGGCTTGTTGTGGGGTGATTGATCCTTCCAACAGCTGTTTGGAGGTCTGAGCTGAGACCTCAGCAGCCTCAGAGGCCTCTTGTGCTGCAGCTTGTGCCTTGTCAGCATTGGGTCCTGTGGTGACTTTGGCTGCGGCCTGTGAAGTTACAGCAGAAGCGGCTGCTAGAGCTGCTGCTTGGGCAGCAGTGTTGGCTGCCAGCCTTCTTGCATTGTCTTCTGGTGTCAGTCCTGGTGTGGGGGTTGCTGCCTCCTTTGCGGCATCTGCAGCTTTCTGTGCTGCTTCTTGAGCTTCCTTGGCCTGTTGCTCTGCTGCTGTTGCTTGTTGAGTGCCATTTTCTGAGGGATCTACATTGAGAGCAGCCAGTGTTGCGTTTGCTGCTTGCAGTGCTGTAGAGAGTGCATCTTTGGCCGCTTCCAGTGCTGTTCCTGCCGAGTCCAGAGCTGTCTTTGATTGCTCTTGTCCTTGTGGCATCTGTGAGGCTGTGGCTTTCAAGGCTTCTTGTACATCAGCCAGTGCTTTTTCTGCATTCTCTGCAGCTTTTGTTGCGAGCTGGGCAGCTTCCTTGGCCTCTTCTGCTGTTTTTGCATTTGCAGCCTTCTCTGCGGCTGCTTGTACCTCATCTGCTGCGTCTGTTGCATTTGTCAGCGTGTCTGTAACTGTTTTACCAACAGCTTGCAGTGGATCAGGGAAACCTTTGACAGCTTCTTTGGTGGCGTCTGCTGCATTTTTGGCGGCCCTTACTGCGCTCTTGGTGGAGTTGATGGCTTGTTGTGGGGTGATTGATCCTTCCAACAGCTGTTTGGAGGTCTGAGCTGAGACCTCAGCAGCCTCAGAGGCCTCTTGTGCTGCAGCTTGTGCCTTGTCAGCATTGGGTCCTGTGGTGACTTTGGCTGCGGCCTGTGAAGTTACAGCAGAAGCGGCTGCTAGAGCTGCTGCTTGGGCAGCAGTGTTGGCTGCCAGCCTTCTTGCATTGTCTTCTGGTGTCAGTCCTGGTGTGGGGGTTGCTGCCTCCTTTGCGGCATCTGCAGCTTTCTGTGCTGCTTCTTGAGCTTCCTTGGCCTGTTGCTCTGCTGCTGTTGCTTGTTGAGTGCCATTTTCTGAGGGATCTACATTGAGAGCAGCCAGTGTTGCGTTTGCTGCTTGCAGTGCTGTAGAGAGTGCATCTTTGGCCGCTTCCAGTGCTGTTCCTGCCGAGTCCAGAGCTGTCTTTGATTGCTCTTGTCCTTGTGGCATCTGTGAGGCTGTGGCTTTCAAGGCTTCTTGTACATCAGCCAGTGCTTTTTCTGCATTCTCTGCAGCTTTTGTTGCGAGCTGGGCAGCTTCCTTGGCCTCTTCTGCTGTTTTTGCATTTGCAGCCTTCTCTGCGGCTGCTTGTACCTCATCTGCTGCGTCTGTTGCATTTGTCAGCGTGTCTGTAACTGTTTTACCAACAGCTTGCAGTGGATCAGGGAAACCTTTGACAGCTTCTTTGGTGGCTTCTGCTGCATTTTTGGCGGCCCTTACTGCGCTCTTGGTGGAGTTGATGGCTTGTTGTGGGGTGATTGATCCTTCCAACAGCTGTTTGGAGGTCTGAGCTGAGACCTCAGCAGCCTCAGAGGCCTCTTGTGCTGCAGCTTGTGCCTTGTCAGCATTGGGTCCTGTGGTGACTTTGGCTGCGGCCTGTGAAGTTACAGCAGAAGCGGCTGCTAGAGCTGCTGCTTGGGCAGCAGTGTTGGCTGCCAGCCTTCTTGCATTGTCTTCTGGTGTCAGTCCTGGTGTGGGGGTTGCTGCCTCCTTTGCGGCATCTGCAGCTTTCTGTGCTGCTTCTTGAGCTTCCTTGGCCTGTTGCTCTGCTGCTGTTGCTTGTTGAGTGCCATTTTCTGAGGGATCTACATTGAGAGCAGCCAGTGTTGCGTTTGCTGCTTGCAGTGCTGTAGAGAGTGCATCTTTGGCCGCTTCCAGTGCTGTTCCTGCTGAGTCCAGAGCTGTCTTTGATTGCTCTTGTCCTTGTGGCATCTGTGAGGCTGTGGCTTTCAAGGCTTCTTGTACATCAGCCAGTGCTTTTTCTGCATTCTCTGCAGCTTTTGTTGCGAGCTGGGCAGCTTCCTTGGCCTCTTCCGCTGTTTTTGCATTTGCAGCCTTCTCTGCGGCTGCTTGTACCTCATCTGCTGCGTCTGTTGCATTTGTCAGCGTGTCTGTAACTGTTTTACCAACAGCTTGCAGTGGATCAGGGAAACCTTTGACAGCTTCTTTGGTGGTGTCTGCTGCATTTTTGGCGGCCCTTACTGCGCTTTTGGTGGAGTTGATGGCTTGTTGTGGGGTGATTGATCCTTCCAACAGCTGTTTGGAGGTCTGAGCTGAGACCTCAGCAGCCTCAGAGGCCTCTTGTGCTGCAGCTTGTGCCTTGTCAGCATTGGGTCCTGTGGTGACTTTGGCTGCGGCCTGTGAAGTTACAGCAGAAGCGGCTGCTAGAGCTGCTGCTTGGGCAGCAGTGTTGGCTGCCAGCCTTCTTGCATTGTCTTCTGGTGTCAGTCCTGGTGTGGGGGTTGCTGCCTCCTTTGCGGCATCTGCAGCTTTCTGTGCTGCTTCTTGAGCTTCCTTGGCCTGTTGCTCTGCTGCTGTTGCTTGTTGAGTGCCATTTTCTGAGGGATCTACATTGAGAGCAGCCAGTGTTGCGTTTGCTGCTTGCAGTGCTGTAGAGAGTGCATCTTTGGCCGCTTCCAGTGCTGTTCCTGCCGAGTCCAGAGCTGTCTTTGATTGCTCTTGTCCTTGTGGCATCTGTGAGGCTGTGGCTTTCAAGGCTTCTTGTACATCAGCCAGTGCTTTTTCTGCATTCTCTGCAGCTTTTGTTGCGAGCTGGGCAGCTTCCTTGGTCTCTTCTGCTGTTTTTGCATTTGCAGCCTTATCTGCGGCTGCTTGTACCTCATCTGCTGCGTCTGTTGCATTTGTCAGCGTGTCTGTAACTGTTTTACCAACAGCTTGCAGTGGATCAGGGAAACCTTTGACAGCTTCTTTGGTGGCGTCTGCTGCATTTTTGGCGGCCCTTACTGCCATCTTGGTGGAGTTCATGGCTTGTTGTGGGGTGATTGATCCTTCCAACAGCTGTTTGGAGGTCTGAGCTGCGACCTCAGCAGCCTCAGAGGCCTCTTGTGCTGCAGCTTGTGCCTTGTCAGCATTGGGTCCTGTGGTGACTTTGGCTGCGGCCTGTGAAGTTACAGCAGAAGCGGCTGCTAGAGCTGCTGCTTGGGCAGCAGTGTTGGCTGCCAGCCTTCTTGCATTGTCTTCTGGTGTCAGTCCTGGTGTGGGGGTTGCTGCCTCCTTTGCGGCATCTGCAGCTTTCTGTGCTGCTTCTTGAGCTTCCTTGGCCTGTTGCTCTGCTGCTGTTGCTTGTTGAGTGCCATTTTCCGAGGGATCTACATTGAGAGCAGCCAGTGTTGCGTTTGCTGCTTGCAGTGCTGTAGAGAGTGCATCTTTGGCCGCTTCCAGTGCTGTTCCTGCTGAGTCCAGAGCTGTCTTTGATTGCTCTTGTCCTTGTGGCATCTGTGAGGCTGTGGCTTTCAAGGCTTCTTGTACATCAGCCAGTGCTTTTTCTGCATTCTCTGCAGCTTTTGTTGCGAGCTGGGCAGCTTCCTTGGCCTCTTCCGCTGTTTTTGCATTTGCAGCCTTCTCTGCGGCTGCTTGTACCTCATCTGCTGCGTCTGTTGCATTTGTCAGCGTGTCTGTAACTGTTTTACCAACAGCTTGCAGTGAATCAGGGAAACCTTTGACAGCTTCTTTGGTGGCGTCTGCTGCATTTTTGGCGGCCCTTACTGCGCTTTTGGTGGAGTTGATGGCTTGTTGTGGGGTGATTGATCCTTCCAACAGCTGTTTGGAGGTCTGAGCTGAGACATCAGCAGCCTCAGAGGCCTCTTGTGCTGCAGCTTGTGCCTTGTCAGCATTGGGTCCTGTGGTGACTTTGGCTGCGGCCTGTGAAGTTACAGCAGAAGCGGCTGCTAGAGCTGCTGCTTGGGCAGCAGTGTTGGCTGCCAGCCTTCTTGCATTGTCTTCTGGTGTCAGTCCTGGTGTGGGGGTTGCTGCCTCCTTTGCGGCATCTGCAGCTTTCTGTGCTGCTTCTTGAGCTTCCTTGGCCTGTTGCTCTGCTGCTGTTGCTTGTTGAGTGCCATTTTCTGAGGGATCTACATTGAGAGCAGCCAGTGTTGCGTTTGCTGCTTGCAGTGCTGTAGAGAGTGCATCTTTGGCCGCTTCCAGTGCTGTTCCTGCCGAGTCCAGAGCTGTCTTTGATTGCTCTTGTCCTTGTGGCATCTGTGAGGCTGTGGCTTTCAAGGCTTCTTGTACATCAGCCAGTGCTTTTTCTGCATTCTCTGCAGCTTTTGTTGCGAGCTGGGCAGCTTCCTTGGCCTCTTCTGCTGTTTTTGCATTTGCAGCCTTCTCTGCGGCTGCTTGTACCTCATCTGCTGCGTCTGTTGCATTTGTCAGCGTGTCTGTAACTGTTTTACCAACAGCTTGCAGTGGATCAGGGAAACCTTTGACAGCTTCTTTGGTGGCGTCTGCTGCATTTTTGGCGGCCCTTACTGCGCTCTTGGTGGAGTTGATGGCTTGTTGTGGGGTGATTGATCCTTCCAACAGCTGTTTGGAGGTCTGAGCTGAGACCTCAGCAGCCTCAGAGGCCTCTTGTGCTGCAGCTTGTGCCTTGTCAGCATTGGGTCCTGTGGTGACTTTGGCTGCGGCCTGTGAAGTTACAGCAGAAGCGGCTGCTAGAGCTGCTGCTTGGGCAGCAGTGTTGGCTGCCAGCCTTCTTGCATTGTCTTCTGGTGTCAGTCCTGGTGTGGGGGTTGCTGCCTCCTTTGCGGCATCTGCAGCTTTCTGTGCTGCTTCTTGAGCTTCCTTGGCCTGTTGCTCTGCTGCTGTTGCTTGTTGAGTGCCATTTTCTGAGGGATCTACATTGAGAGCAGCCAGTGTTGCGTTTGCTGCTTGCAGTGCTGTAGAGAGTGCATCTTTGGCCGCTTCCAGTGCTGTTCCTGCCGAGTCCAGAGCTGTCTTTGATTGCTCTTGTCCTTGTGGCATCTGTGAGGCTGTGGCTTTCAAGGCTTCTTGTACATCAGCCAGTGCTTTTTCTGCATTCTCTGCAGCTTTTGTTGCGAGCTGGGCAGCTTCCTTGGCCTCTTCCGCTGTTTTTGCATTTGCAGCCTTCTCTGCGGCTGCTTGTACCTCATCTGCTGCGTCTGTTGCATTTGTCAGCGTGTCTGTAACTGTTTTACCAACAGCTTGCAGTGGATCAGGGAAACCTTTGACAGCTTCTTTGGTGGCGTCTGCTGCATTTTTGGCGGCCCTTACTGCGCTCTTGGTGGAGTTGATGGCTTGTTGTGGGGTGATTGATCCTTCCAACAGCTGTTTGGAGGTCTGAGCTGAGACCTCAGCAGCCTCAGAGGCCTCTTGTGCTGCAGCTTGTGCCTTGTCAGCATTGGGTCCTGTGGTGACTTTGGCTGCGGCCTGTGAAGTTACAGCAGAAGCGGCTGCTAGAGCTGCTGCTTGGGCAGCAGTGTTGGCTGCCAGCCTTCTTGCATTGTCTTCTGGTGTCAGTCCTGGTGTGGGGGTTGCTGCCTCCTTTGCGGCATCTGCAGCTTTCTGTGCTGCTTCTTGAGCTTCCTTGGCCTGTTGCTCTGCTGCTGTTGCTTGTTGAGTGCCATTTTCTGAGGGATCTACATTGAGAGCAGCCAGTGTTGCGTTTGCTGCTTGCAGTGCTGTAGAGAGTGCATCTTTGGCCGCTTCCAGTGCTGTTCCTGCCGAGTCCAGAGCTGTCTTTGATTGCTCTTGTCCTTGTGGCATCTGTGAGGCTGTGGCTTTCAAGGCTTCTTGTACATCAGCCAGTGCTTTTTCTGCATTCTCTGCAGCTTTTGTTGCGAGCTGGGCAGCTTCCTTGGCCTCTTCCGCTGTTTTTGCATTTGCAGCCTTCTCTGCGGCTGCTTGTACCTCATCTGCTGCGTCTGTTGCATTTGTCAGCGTGTCTGTAACTGTTTTACCAACAGCTTGCAGTGGATCAGGGAAACCTTTGACAGCTTCTTTGGTGGCGTCTGCTGCATTTTTGGCGGCCCTTACTGCGCTCTTGGTGGAGTTGATGGCTTGTTGTGGGGTGATTGATCCTTCCAACAGCTGTTTGGAGGTCTGAGCTGAGACCTCAGCAGCCTCAGAGGCCTCTTGTGCTGCAGCTTGTGCCTTGTCAGCATTGGGTCCTGTGGTGACTTTGGCTGCGGCCTGTGAAGTTACAGCAGAAGCGGCTGCTAGAGCTGCTGCTTGGGCAGCAGTGTTGGCTGCCAGCCTTCTTGCATTGTCTTCTGGTGTCAGTCCTGGTGTGGGGGTTGCTGCCTCCTTTGCGGCATCTGCAGCTTTCTGTGCTGCTTCTTGAGCTTCCTTGGCCTGTTGCTCTGCTGCTGTTGCTTGTTGAGTGCCATTTTCTGAGGGATCTACATTGAGAGCAGCCAGTGTTGCGTTTGCTGCTTGCAGTGCTGTAGAGAGTGCATCTTTGGCCGCTTCCAGTGCTGTTCCTGCTGAGTCCAGAGCTGTCTTTGATTGCTCTTGTCCTTGTGGCATCTGTGAGGCTGTGGCTTTCAAGGCTTCTTGTACATCAGCCAGTGCTTTTTCTGCATTCTCTGCAGCTTTTGTTGCGAGCTGGGCAGCTTCCTTGGCCTCTTCCGCTGTTTTTGCATTTGCAGCCTTCTCTGCGGCTGCTTGTACCTCATCTGCTGCGTCTGTTGCATTTGTCAGCGTGTCTGTAACTGTTTTACCAACAGCTTGCAGTGGATCAGGGAAACCTTTGACAGCTTCTTTGGTGGCGTCTGCTGCATTTTTGGCGGCCCTTACTGCGCTTTTGGTGGAGTTGATGGCTTGTTGTGGGGTGATTGATCCTTCCAACAGCTGTTTGGAGGTCTGAGCTGAGACCTCAGCAGCCTCAGAGGCCTCTTGTGCTGCAGCTTGTGCCTTGTCAGCATTGGGTCCTGTGGTGACTTTGGCTGCGGCCTGTGAAGTTACAGCAGAAGCGGCTGCTAGAGCTGCTGCTTGGGCAGCAGTGTTGGCTGCCAGCCTTCTTGCATTGTCTTCTGGTGTCAGTCCTGGTGTGGGGGTTGCTGCCTCCTTTGCGGCATCTGCAGCTTTCTGTGCTGCTTCTTGAGCTTCCTTGGCCTGTTGCTCTGCTGCTGTTGCTTGTTGAGTGCCATTTTCTGAGGGATCTACATTGAGAGCAGCCAGTGTTGCGTTTGCTGCTTGCAGTGCTGTAGAGAGTGCATCTTTGGCCGCTTCCAGTGCTGTTCCTGCCGAGTCCAGAGCTGTCTTTGATTGCTCTTGTCCTTGTGGCATCTGTGAGGCTGTGGCTTTCAAGGCTTCTTGTACATCAGCCAGTGCTTTTTCTGCATTCTCTGCAGCTTTTGTTGCGAGCTGGGCAGCTTCCTTGGTCTCTTCTGCTGTTTTTGCATTTGCAGCCTTCTCTGCGGCTGCTTGTACCTCATCTGCTGCGTCTGTTGCATTTGTCAGCGTGTCTGTAACTGTTTTACCAACAGCTTGCAGTGGATCAGGGAAACCTTTGACAGCTTCTTTGGTGGCGTCTGCTGCATTTTTGGCGGCCCTTACTGCGCTCTTGGTGGAGTTGATGGCTTGTTGTGGGGTGATTGATCCTTCCAACAGCTGTTTGGAGGTCTGAGCTGAGACCTCAGCAGCCTCAGAGGCCTCTTGTGCTGCAGCTTGTGCCTTGTCAGCATTGGGTCCTGTGGTGACTTTGGCTGCGGCCTGTGAAGTTACAGCAGAAGCGGCTGCTAGAGCTGCTGCTTGGGCAGCAGTGTTGGCTGCCAGCCTTCTTGCATTGTCTTCTGGTGTCAGTCCTCTTCCGACCACAATGGTTGTATTTGCAGAGCCCGTGGTTGTTGTAGGAACCTCAGTTGTGATTCCCGGACACTTTGATCTCAGGCTCCCTTCGGTTAGCTGGCTGTTTGAAGCTATTGGGAAATTTTTTTTTAGAATTTAGAGGCTTTTGTTCATCTTAAGCATGCCAACTTATTTTAATGTCTATTTCGATACTTACCAGCCATAATAAGGGCGACTACTAAAGTCTTGATGATCATTTTCTCTGCCCTCTGATCTCCTCCTCCGATTTCAAAATGATGTCTTGCCCCCTGTAAGAGACATTCACAGGTTTTGCCACATTATTCAAACTGAAGAGCTTTCTACAAACTTAAGAAACAACAACTTTAAGATTAACATATCTATGTATTTGACTAGAATTCCATCTTCCCTTGATAAGCTTTGACAATCTTCTCATATTATTTAACAAAGATGAAGAATTTTCCTCTCAGGAGGAAAGTTGGTATCCCTTTATATTGCGGTCCTGTAATAAGCATTAATAAGACCTTTGTAAGTACTTACAAGATTATCATTCACGTTATTATTTGTTTATAAGGACGCGGTCACACTGGCCAATTGTGCCGTGCCTAAGCACGCTTCAGCCGTAAAGCACGTTTGGAATGGCCAGTGTGACTGCAACTGTACCGTGCTCAAGCACGATTCCCTTCCGTGCTTCGGCACGCTTCGAAGAGGTGGGCTTCGGCACGGTTTACTTCATGCACGAGCACAAGCACGCGGACAGCGCGTGCGATCCATTACGTATAATCACTGCGAGCGCATCTCTTGACAATCATTTCAAACAAAGCGGGGGTGTTAGAGGGCTGTGTCAGTCGAAAACGACTTAATATAAGTCCAAAAGTCTCTAAAGTTGTAGCAGTGCTCTCTGTGTCTCATTGTGCTGACTCTGATGAGATCGCGCTTCATGTAAACAAATGCTTCACGATGACGTAGGCGGGCTGTGCGCGTGTCTGATACCCGCTAAAGTCTGGTTCATATTGGGGTAGTGTGACCGCCGGCCGTACTCTCCAGCTGGGGATCGGCGCTGCAGGGGGGCAATCGTGCTCAAGCACAGGCACGTTTTGGATGGCCAGTGTGACCGCGTCCCAAGACTATATAACTGCTTAATAAGTGTTTAATAAGGTCATTATAAGGGTTAGGTGTGAGGCCCCACAGGTTAGGTTTAGGCATGGGGCCCCGAATGGTTAGGTTTAGGGGAAGGGCTGGTGAGAGACAAAAGCAGATGACAAAAAACAAAGAGGGTTAGGGGTAGGGTTAGGGTTAGGTTCAGGTTCCACATACCGTATAGATTAAGTTGTCTTGTATTAACTACTACAATGACCTTATTAAACTCTTATTAATAAGTTATATAGTCTTATAAACAAATATGTTAATAAGCATTTTATAAGTACTTACAAAGATCTTATCAATGCTTACTACAGGACCTTAATATAAAGCGTTACTGGAAAGTCTGCCCCCTGCTGCCAGAATGATGCATCAGTAGGACAAAAGATTTTTTGTGAAATAATTGCACTTGAAAAGCACAAATGTAGAACAGAATTATTCATGAACCAACTTAAAAGTGTTCAACTCAAGAAGAGTAAAATCATATCTTTCAAGGAATATTTTTATTATCAGATGACAAGGTAGCAACATATGGAAGATATAATTTTTCAAGTGTGGCAATAACCTATGTTGAAGGTGTTTTAAACGTTAGCTAAGCCTTGAAATGACTTGTACATCCGTCCCTGTATTTTAAAGTCAAACAATTGTGAGAAAGGAAGTCAGAACATTTTTATGCAATCAAAGAGCCAAACAAAGCACTAAAGACAGAAAAACCTCTTCTCAACAGCAACAGAAAGATAATCTTCCCTGTACACCCTCTTAGTCACAGTCTAGGATTATAGCCAAGACTCTGAGCGATGAACAAAACATTCATTCAAAGCTTCAGATAAAACTGATGCCTCGAGCACTGCTGGTTTGTAGTTACAAACATACGGCATGTTCTCACAACAAAAGTTCAAAGTGGACACTTCCAAAAAAGGAAAAGATTGAGGTTGTTGTTTGCACAGGTATAAGCTGAAATTTGTGCCACTTGATACTGAATTTGAAAAGCATGATCTCAAATTGAAGTGTGTTCAAATTTGAAAAATATGACACAAAATGACCATTTCAAAAGAAAATAGAATATAACCAATGTTTGAAACAGACTTGAACAGAATTTATTTTTGATTGCTGTGGTGACATAATGTTCGTGCCATGCTAACTTGAATTTGTATTGAAAAACTGACCCTGAATTGCACGAACAAAGATGAATTTTGCACGTTTCAATTTGAGGAGATACATTTTCAAGCAGGTTGAATAAAATTTTAACGCAAATAGATGTAGTTGAAACATTCTTGTTTTTTAAATTCTACATCTTAAATCAAATCAGTTTCTAGTGGCACAAATCTCAGCTCATATACAGGTCATAAAACAACTCAGATTTAACCAGAGGACAGACAACTTCACCTCTATCAAGTCTGCATTTCTGCCTTTCTTGTCGCATTACACCTTTTTTTCTTTCAGATTTAAACAACAACAACTGCATAGAAAACCACTACACATGAGCAAAATGGACTACACCTAAATTCAGCAAACTCAAAAGGAACTTGTGATGATGTTTCAAAATTAAGACAGTTATCCTTTTTTAAAACACCAGCAGCAGCAGCACATCATAAATATTGAATTCAGTCTTCAACCTAACATTATGGTTACACCAGCTTAAAGAAAAATAAGATAAAATCTGGAGTAGCAGAAATGAAAATCTTACCTTAGAGATGAAGTTGAGTTGCTGTCTGTCTGCTCCCTCTCCTTAAGTTTGTGAGTGCTTTCTGGCTCTTGGCACCCTGAGCCTCCTTCATATATAACTAGATTACGTCAAATAATAAAATTAATGGTAATGATTACAGGCCTTGCTGTCCCCACCCGGCTAGGTGTGTTTCCTTCTCTGTGAATAGAATCTAATTGGACGCTGAACGGTTAATTGGGCTTGATACTTGTTGAGTCACATGTTGAGCTGTTGGTTGACGTTGTGATCAGTAATTAACTCGTGCATTGTTCATACTGCTGTTGCTTAATGTGTGTGACAGCAGGTGTCACAATGGGCATTGTACATTTTTCTAAAATTATTTGTGCACACCCTTTAAAATGACCATGGTTCAGATCCACACCTGTTACACAAACATGTTAAAAAATGTTGCTTTAAAATGTTCTTCCTCATACAGACACATAGCTGAGTCTGGGTCAGCATAGGGGGAGTTTGGGTTAGAGTTGGGAGTCAAGGTTAGGTTTTGGGTTAGGTTAGGGGAAACTGTCTTGATGATTCCCCCCACTTCGTCCGACGACTGGGTGGTTCAATGGGGAATCAAAGGAAATGCACTGGCCGGCGCCCGTCATTCATGACTCTCTTGTCCACTAATCCTGAGGGGGTTCTGCTTTGTATGTTTGGGTGAGGGTAGTGTTTTGGTCAGGGCCAGGGTTAGGGTCTGTGGCTGACTTCGATCTGGGTTTGTAGAGGCCGGTGCGGGCTTGGCCCTGCGTGAGGGCCCTTCAGGGGGCTTTGAGCTAAGTCGGTTAGGGCCGGTAGCTGGCTTTGAGCTTTGTCTGGGAATGTTAAAACCTATTTCTAATTGGTAATCAAAAACCCACGTCTTCCTACCAGGGGTGGGATGTTCCTATCGGACGGGCTGATTGGTGTAGTCCACGGAGGGGAGCTTAAGTTTGGGTTCCCCGGGACTCAGTGGAGAGCAAGGCACGGGCAAGGGGGTTGAGTCCCAAGGACCCAGCGGAGAGCAAGGTGCGAGCTGGGGTAGGTACCCCGTGGTGTGTGGGTTCAGAGGGTGGGGTAGTTGAGTTTTACGGCGTTGGGAGGGGAAGGTTAGGTTTGGGAAAAGGGTCAGGGTTAGGTTTAGACCTAGGGTTGGGGGGGGGGGTTTAGATTTAGGCGTGGGTTTGGAGAAGGTCAGGTTTAGGGAATGGGTGATGGTTAGGTTTAGACCTAGGGTTCAGGGGGGGGGGTTAGATTTAGGCGTGGGTTTGGAAGGGTTAGGGTTAGGGTTGGGGCTAGGTTAGGGGGTTAGGGTTGGGTAAGGGTTACCACCGGTCAATCTCTGCAATCAAAAACACGAAAACAGCAGCGATTGACGGGTGTTTCAGTTTAGAGAGCCACCCTGTTAACTGGAGACCTTTAGCAAGTTACATCCCACTCAGATACATTTGGATCCTTACTACATAAACGGTGCCATTTGTTGGGAGTGGTAGTGGGGCCTAGCCACTCCTCTAGTTTTACATCCCTACCTCTGCTGAATGAATTACACCCGCCATTGACTTAAAACCAGTTGAAATCACAGATTGGGACACTTTTCTTTCACTTATTCATTGAGCAGTCTCTTCTTCATCACTGGTGTGCCCGGCTTGCGTTCATTCCCTGGAAGTTAGCAGAGATGTGGATAAAGAAAGAGCATAATGCTGAAGATAACGCCCCAACAGGAAAGCCGAAAAAGGCCACATGGTGTAGGAGAATGAGTACTGTAGTTTTATGTACATGTAAACTTTAGAGATGTGGTGGCAAAACTAATCCAAATGTTTGTTTTTTTTCAGGTGGACATAAAGCCTTAAAAGAGGGGCTGTGGTCAGCTAATCACAAAGCCATTGGGTACCCTGACTTAGACTGGGGAGGGTAAAACAGTGATTGTTTCCATGCAATGGAATGCAGTCTAATGCCCTGCAATGCTCATGGGCACCCACCATTTCACCATGGAGACCTACAGAGTGTGTCGCATCTACAACTACATTCATTGTAGACTTACTTGAATTGAGGACAAGGAGAGTAAAAATTTTGTGTTTTGTACAGTGAGGTGTTAGCACAACTAAGCCAATACACTGACCAAACCCTAATCCCAACTCCAACTCCAGTCCCAACCCTGTTTCAAAAAACCTTGAACAGACTCTCTGGAACAGCTTGTCTCATTTTGAGTGTCAACTCAACAAATCCATCTGCAGTAAAACAAAGCACAAGCTTCACTATGACAATGTGCTGTCTTGCAGCCCTGTACTGATCCGAGATGTACTGCAATTACTTTTATTTCCTTTTCTATATGTAACATTCCTGATTTACATGACCTACCCAGCCAGTGGTGGATATGCAAACACTGGGCCACAGGAACCATGCAGTTCCTAGGATTGTGAATGGTTGAGATATACCACGAGATGGTCTTCTTTGTGGGGTTTGGACCCAAAAAGTTAGTTTTGATTTCTTGACAACCGTTCGATCCAAAGGACAGATCTACTTAACCCTTTGTTTACAAAGTCAGAAAAACCATCCATCCATCCATTTTCTTCCGCTTAACCGGGGTCGGGTCGTGGGGGCAGCAGCCTAAGCAGGGAAGCCCAGACTTACTTCTCCCTAGCCACTTCGTCCAGCTCTTCTGGGGGGATCCCAAGACGTTCCCAGGCCAGCCGAGAGATGTAGTCTCTCCAGCGTGTCCTGGGTCTGCCTCGGGGTCTCCTCCCGGTGGGACGTGCCCTGAACACCTCACCAGGGAGGCGTTCGGGAGGGATACTCATCAGATGCCCGAGCCACCTCATCTGGCTCCTCTCGACGTGGAGGAGCAGCGGCTCTACTCCCAGCTCCTCCTGGATAGCCGAGCTTCTCACCCTATCTCTAAGAGAGAGCCCGGCCACCCTACGGGGGAAGTTCATTTCGGCCGCTTGTACCCGCCATCTTGTTCTTTCGGCCACTACCCAAAGCTCATGACCATGGGTGAGGGTGGGATCGACCGGTAAACAGAGAGCTTCGCCTTCCGGAAAACCTGAAACATTATTCCCAGTATCATCCACATAATAAGGAATAGACACCATAAAGTTTATACTGGTATCAGTATTAGTTAAGTGGTTCAATGCATCCCAACTTTTATGATACAAAAGTAGACAGATAAGTGTCTTAAAGAACTTGGTTGTGAAATGAATTATAGCGGGTGCCGTTCAGGTTGAAACCCTTCACCACATGCAAATTTTGTGTTCTGGATTTGGCAGCTGCTCTGGCCCGGCTCCGGAGATTCCTCAAAAGGTTATCAGCTGAGTGCGCCTACCAAAGAACAGCCCGTCTCTTTAAGTACACTTATGTTTCCAGTCAACAGTGATTTGGAGCATTGACGTGAAAATTAACGGGCTTTCTCTGGAGATCCTGTTCTGAACTCCAGGTCGACCTGAACCACCACACAGAACCGGCAAATCAAAAAAAGATGCACAGGTGAAACCAAACTTGGCACAGCTTGAGAATTTAGCCCCCTGAACCTTTTGTTGGATTACAGTCCCAACACATCATTTATTCAATCTTGGTCTCTGGCAATGAAGGGAGCCCAAAAATGTCCAACTTCTCTGGAGCTCATTGTGTCAAAACAGAAAACCTCTTAGACGTGTTCACCCTCGAACAGCTTGTTAATTATAAGAAAAGGGGCTTGGCTTCTCAGCATGGACATACCGTTTGTTTACATTCACGTGTTTGTTTCAATCAGCACTCATAAAAAACACACTATTACAGACCGTCTACATGCACAGAGCCACTCCTGCTTACATTGACTTCTTGAATGCCTAACCACTTTGTTGAACTTGCTCCAAGTCCAACGGGAGATGATATTGTTACATAATGGATTATAATTACTACTATCATTACTGCTTACTGCAGGGCGTCACGCCTTCCATGTAGTGAGTACTGACACGCCTTTTCAAAGAAAAGAGGACTCAGTCTAACCCTTTAACATCCACTCGCAATGTTTAATCTTATTGTTAAAAAAGGTCTCAAAACTAAGGGGATCACAGATCACCTTGGTGTTTAAACTGGATCAAACTTTGTCATGATTAAGTTTAGTAAAGCTGGTTCAAACGAAGCATAAATGAAAAAATAAAACTGATGTGATGAAAGGAGCTGGAAAAAAACAAGGTATGCTGGGACGAAAGGTATCCAGGCTTTGGAAAAGGCAAAACCACCCTCAAGGAAAGCGACTACATGAGACCATCATGAAGAAGAGTTTGGAGCTGTCATGGCTTAGCAAAACAAACCAGGTAATGCCCCTGACTGCTATAGACTGCAATAAGATCAGGCTGCTTTAGGCAAAAATATCCATAAGTTTAAACTGCTATAGGCTCAGACTGCAATAGGATAGGCCTGCTTTAGGCTTCTGTTTGCGTTTCCGCAGCCAACCATGCCCTTTTGTGGTAGACAGCGTGTCAGCCGGATGCCGATAGTCACACAATAGCTTGACGCCATAACCGGGTGGTAGCGTACCCCGCTAATGAATCCAATAAAGAAAAAAAACACAACACCATCAACAAAGACCAAAGGTGGAAGACATCGAGCAATTCGTCTTCTTTGTGATTGGCATGTGTCTCTTTGTTACAAAGAACAATCAAGCTTTGTTTCAGAGAAGGCTGTGTGCCACAAGGAGAAATACAGCAGCAGTGACCAGTCTTTCCACCAATCAATGGTCCTTCTGCGATCGGTTTGGTTTGGCACCCCTACAGAAAGGTCCCAAAAAGAGGTACAGCTCATCTCGATTATTAGGGGATCTGTCCCAGGATTAGTCTGTGGAAACCAAGCGGCAACCCTCAGTCTGGGAATATGAGATAATGCGGGAGTGCTAAAATCTGCTGTTTCTCCAGCATCCACTTGAGGCTGGCTCCAGAAGTACAGGAAGTCACAAACACACCAAGCCCAAAACAGCTATTTTCAAAGCATAAATTAACCTATTTACAGCCTGGTTCAAAAAACGCCTCCTGACTGAGTCGATAATTTTACTACCAGCACCCACTGTACGGGGGTGAATTTTTTCTAACTCGGCCGTTTAGAGGATATTTAGATCGCAAGCTCCCCCAATAATAGGCACAGCTGGGGGTCACGTGACCGACAGGCGCCCTATGGCTGTAGGTGAAGCCCTTGCCACCACCAATATGGCCGCTATAGCCGATCTGCTTCGTTTTCTGTTTCAGAAACAGACGGGTGACGTTGGCAGGACTACGTCTATGTTTTATACAGTCTATGGTGGAAACCCATAAAATACGTGCCGTGCTGAACAACTTGGTCGAAATGAGGTTTAGACAGCTGAAGGCTCAGACTGGTATAGGTTCATAATGCTTCTGGCTAAGACTACTATAGGCTTAGTCTTCTTAAGTTTTACTTGCTATAGGCTCCTTCAGGCTCAGACTGCATTAGGATCAAACTGCTTTAGGCTCAGATCACTATAGGTTGAGACTGCGATACATGTATAAGCTTGACCTGCTCGTCTTAGTCCTGTACTAGGTGTTGAACCAGGCCTGAGCCAGCTTAAAGTATAAGCTTTAAATTTAAAGTTTTTCCCGTCTTTAAAAAGTAGAGTGTCCGCCTCCCTGCCCTGACTTGTTGACGGATGCTGTCAGAAAGGCTTAAAATAGACCTGTATGAAAATATCCAAAGGGCAAAGTGTTTGTCAGTCACTGTTTCTCCACCCCTCTCTGTCAGCTCCCAGAACTCTGGGATCAAGAATTTGAATGGTCAGTCTACCTGCTTGGTAGGAGGGTCAGGTGTGCAGTGGTGAGTTACATCAATGGGAAGTGAACCGCCGTCACAGGACGTGTCACTGCGGCCAAAACGACTCGTAACGGGTAACTTTCCAAAGGGTAGCTTTGGATGTTTGAGGCTACCTGGGAACAAACTTTTGCGGTGGTCTGTGTTTGACTGAAAGAGTTAAACATGGCGTTGTATTCCGTGTCTGTCAAAATGAACTTGTGTGAAATCGGCTTGAACCAGAGCACCTCAGACAGTGAATAGTGGGTGTAGGTTTAATTGTGATAATGTCATGTGTTATGTGATGAAAACTTAAAGAGGGAGGGGAGGGAATTGTTTAGGCTGAAGGTTTTAAAGGAGTCGCCTGCTCGGCCACACAATGAGGAGTAATTAAAGGAGGCTGTGTCTACATACCTTTAATTAGACTCATCCCAGCTAATAACGGGGGTGTGTTGATTAAAACCGGCCTCACAGCACACATAATTACAACATCGTTAGTTATGGCCACTATAAAATGATTATTAATGATGTAACAGGTTATTTTTATCTGTTTTGTCCTGCTGTCCAGCGTCACATGTTGTTATGTAATGACGTCTGCTACAGGATACTAGCTCCCTCTGGATACCGTTTACTCAAACAACACTTAAATAACCACAAAAACATTGTTTCAGGGTCATTTTCACGAGTTTAGAAGAAAGCACTTGAAACAAGACACTGAACACATATTCCTTTCTTACTCTTTGGGAGCAGTTCAAGTGTCATTTTGTCTTTTAATATCTTTAAATATGACTTTTTCTGGACTTTTCAGATAAATGTGGCTCAGGTGAAGTATAATAAGACACTTTTTACTAAAGTTAAGACAAAGAAACTTCATTACATTTTAGTTTGAGCCAGGTCTTAAGCAACAACTCCAATGAAACCAATAAAAAGTTGGTTGTGACGTTTGTGATGATGGAAACAATTAAGTTAGTGTCTTGTTAAGCGCCAAATCATAACAAATGTTATATCAAGACACTTCCCAAAAACATTAACAGGTATAGACCTGTTGATGAAGATAAAAACTTTATTAACAGAAACCCAGCATCAAGACAAGAAGTCTGATCTGGTCTTAACCCACCATGAGTACTGGACTTTGCAGCATTTAGCAAGTTACAACGGAGAGGAACAACTTCCCCTTTAACGGGCAGAAACCGTGTAGTGTTCACTGCAGGTTTACCCCCACACAGATATGAAAATACAGCAACATGGCGGAAGTTGTAAAAGTTTTCTATCAGGTCTTAAATACCAGAAACATCCCTAGCACATTCCTGGGGAGTCACAGTTTATGCAAGGCCGTAACACGTTCCCTTCACGTTGGTTTACGCAGGCAGGACGGAGGACGGTGCAGCTCAGGTCCAGGTGTCCTCCTTTTTATGCCCCAGAAGCATCACAAACAAAAACAGGTTTACTGTTTTTGTCACTGTGGAGAAGACTGAGTGACTGACTCACAGGTGAGAAAACACCAGAGGATGCAGGTGAACGATAAGCTGTCTGTGAACGTGCACTCATGGAGAGACCCGGAGGAGCTACACAGTGTCTCAGACAGTGAGCCAGCACCTTCCCTCAACCAGTCCTTACTGCCATACTGTGGTCTGTACTAGGACATGACCAGGATCTCTGTAGCTCCTAGTTCCTGCAGACTGAGCGACATTAGCTTTATCAAACAATTAGAAGGCCTGTTAGTCATATAGTCAAAAGGCCTGTTACATAACCAGAAGACCTGTTGGTCAGATAACTAGAAGGCCTGTTAGTCAGATGGTCAGAGGGCCTGTTTGATAATCAGAAGGTCTACAAGTTAGATAAATTAAAGGCCTGTTAGTCAGAAAGTCAGAAGGCCTGTAAGAAAATCAGAAGACCTGTAATGGTGCGGCCACACCAAATGCGAATTTGCGATTACATCCAAACTCAATGCAAAGACGCGTTTAGCCGCCGATTCGCCTCGGGCGGCGCAATTCGCGCGTTTAGCGCGGCGAGTTTGGAGCGTTCACGCGTTTGGGCGGTAGACGCGAATTTGCTCGAGTTCAAAATATTCCCCCACGACGTCATTGTTTTTACGACGTTGGGGGGCAACTGCCGCCTGCTCCGGCTCCAACTCCGCCGGAGGATGGAGGAGAAAACAATCTGTGCGGCGTGTCATCATCCAGAGTTATACGATACGACGTGTGTACTCTACAGAGACCGGGAAAACAGGAGCAGGCTTGGTTGAAAGTCTCTGAGGAGACAGGTTTTGAAGGTAAGTTCAGTAAATATTGGTTCCCAGCTGGATTTGCTGCACGGGTCATCACTGAGTCCGACTGTGTTTTCCTCAGCGGAGTTTTGAGCCTGATAGAGAGGAGGAAAGAGCGGGGCAGGGGCAGAGCCAGGGAAAAGATGGAAGTTCTCTGTGCTCCTCTCTTTCCTCCACCCCTTCATTATCCCCAGGGAGACCTCGGGGAACATGGGTCGGGGGTTCGGAGGATCGAGGATGAGGTCTCAGGGAACAGCCAAGCAGGGCTGGTGGATTACCAGGGAGAGGCAGAGGCATTGATTGTGATCTCCAAAGCTTTCACACACTCTCCTGTCTTGCTTTGGAAACCACAGCTCATTGTTTTTCAGCTGCTCTTTTGGACTTTCGGTCTTTAAATGAACGAGCTCTCTACTCCGCATGCGCAGTACCGCGTGTTCGCGCCTCAGTTTGTCAAAAAAGTCCAGCGGCGAGACTCGGCAGTTCGCGCGAGTAAATTCGCATGTTCGAGTTTGGTGTGGCCGCGGCATAAGTCAGCAAAATAGAAAGCCTGTTAAACAGACAATCAGAAGGCCTGTTAGCTAATTAGAGGGCCTGATATTCAGAAGGCCCGTTAGCCAGAAAATCTGAAGGCCTGTTAGTCAGATAATTAAAAGGCCTGTTAGTTAGAAAATCACAGCAAGGAACGTCTTTACAGCACATTTCAGCAAGGCAATTCAGAGTGTTTTACAGAGATACAAATCAGCAAAACATAAATAAATATATGAATTATATATTTATATATATATATATATATATATATATATATATATATATATATATATATATATATAATCAAAAAGCAACAAAGTAAAATACAACAAATTGAAATAAAAAAGCACAAACATTTTAAACGAAACATACTTTTAGATATAAGCATAAATTTCAGAGTTATGCAGAAAAAAAAAGATTTAAATGATTTGTGAGAATTCTCAAAAGGCAGCTGTAAAAGGTGGATTTAAAGAAGCTGAGAGTTTTATCAGACCTGGTTTTCTCTGGCAGTTTTTTCAGATATTTGGAGCACAGAAGCTGAATGCTGCTTCTCCATGTGTGGTCCTGACTCTGGGGACTGAAAGCAGACCTGATCCTGATGACCTGAGCGGCCTTGATGGTTCGTACTGGATCAGAAGATCACTGATAAATTTTGTCCCTAATCCATTTAGAGCTTCGTAAACCTGCAGGAGTGTCTTAAAATCTATCCTCTGACAAAGCTCAGGACTCAGAAGGCCAAAAACTTAGTTTGAATTAAAAAAATATCAACAAAAGGCACACTAACTTTTTCCGACCAATGGGGCTTCTGACTAACAAGCCCTCTGACTAAAGGGTCTTCTGACTGATGGGATTCATACAGGTGACCCTCTTGCCGGCGTGCAGGTGGTTCACTGAGGAGAGACAAGTATTGAGTTTACTGTGTTAAATACTTGTTTCTGGATTTTGGTCATAAACTCCAGCTGCAAGAAAGTTAATCCTTTAATGATGAGTTAAATTTGGATAAACACGTGATTAACTACAATTAAAGGATTAATTTTGAGACTGAAATGCAGAACAAAGTGTTTTACACAGTGACCCAAAAATGCCGGAAAAAATGACGAAGCCAGTCCATCAGTGAACATCTGAACACCTCAGATATGACCTGAGTCTCTGTTCGTTCCTGTTGGTCCAGGTATCTGTGAGCTCAGGTAAAGACCTTTAAAGAGCAGAGCAGCTAATTATAGGTGTTAGCACGGCCTCTGCACCTGACTGCATTCTTTTTTTTCAGGTGACAGGTGTGACCTGTGCGGCTCCTCACACCCTGCAGGTGGAGGAGAAGCTCCAGCTGGAGTTTGAGGTGCTTCTGGGTGACTGGCCCAACATGGAGAGGAGTCAGTCACATGCAGCGACTCTCTGCAGCGACTCTCTGCATCATAGATTGGGGGTCTACAGAACAATTTAAAAACAATTGTTACAATGTGCCACAATAACTAGAAAAACAAAACTGGGATCGCTTGCACCAATAAAATCTGTTATTTGTTTCCCAGTGTTGTCGTCCAATTTAGTTTTGTGCCGTGAGATCAACACTTATCATGACATGTTTATCTTCTCATATTTCACAACAATAATAATAAATATTATTATTATTATTTAAAAAAAACCTTGGGCTATTTGGAGGGCAGGGTCCCAGAGAAGAAAATAAAGGAACATACACTGTGTGTTTTTTCCACCCAAGAGGGAACTTCAGTGCAGGTTTTGGCTCCTAGAGGCCACTTCAGCTTGTGTTTTTTGCTTGGCGCCGCCCTGTTGGCTATGACTGCCTTTTGCAGCAGCTCTCTCTTTTACTACTTTTTCTCCTGTGTTTGTCTGGAGATCCTACATGTAACCATGGCTGCATTGTTTACATGTAAAATCAGCTGTTAGCAGCCTGTAGCACGTCAACGCTAACTGGTGCTAGGCCGGATGTTTCCCCATAAGGTGAGGAGAAGGAGGTGAGGACGACGTGCTGGTTCTCAGGTGTGAGCCAAGAAGTGACGACATGGACCTGTCCTTCCATCCATCGTTATTGGGAACGTAAGATCTATCTCCAATAAGATGGACGAGCTAGCTGTGCTCACCCAGCAACAGAGGGAATACCAGAGTGGCATCATGCTATTCACAGAGTTTACGAAATGAATTACTTGGAAAGTTTAACTCTACTTCGATGGAGATCTACCTAAAGCTGCTTCTGGACAAGACAGTTATAGCGCCACCTACAGGCCTGGCATGCTTACTACAGCGTTTTAAGTCTCTCAGAGTTTCCGTGTAAACACAGATATATTTTCCCAGCTTTTTTGCGCTTGGGTGAAACGTTGTTGTGTAAACAGGACTTAAACTCAGCCTAATACTATTGTAGCAACATACTACATAGTACATCATTAAATAATATACCTGCGTACGCCGCGTGAGATCAGCCCCTTGTGATGTCACACTCATGCACTTTGAGCGTTGGCACGAGCGTTTGGGATCCTGGTCTCCTTCAGCTTCACCCCTGAATTCACTGACGCACATTTTATACAGTAGGTTATGTAAAAATCCACGTTACATCACCATCTATAGCTTTAAGAAGAACCATGAAGCAGAGCGTCTTCTTCAGCTGTGAGGGATTACCTTCAACTTTAATCTACAAACTCTCTATGAAGTGGGTTAATCTGATAATTACAGAATGCTGAATGGAGGTGAAACATCAACGTATACATGATGGCTCTCTCAGTGACACACAATCACTGACACAGAAACAACACGAAGGATTACATCTCTTGTTTTTCTCATACATTTGAAATTTGATCTCATTTCTGGGACTTTTTTGTCATGTTTGATTGAAATTGTATTCTATAACTTTTGGAAAAGTTGCGTCAGGGGGGACGTTAGCCAGCAAACAGTTCGAAGGTAAACACCCGCACACTTCAATTTGCAAAGGAAATGAGTATTTCTTTCCACTGTTTTGGTGCCAGACCAACATCAGACAAACCTACTGGGACGACTAATCTAGGTCAGATCTTTCCCTCCGAGCTCGTCTCTGCTGATGATGGTGATCGTTGGTTTCTGCACGTGTTGTTGTTGTTATCATGTATGAATAGAAAGATTAGCTCCGTGACTTTGATCAATGCAGTGTCTATAATTATTCTTAATTGGAGTCTGATTTCTTTCCTTTGAGCTGTTTCCTTTCATCGTCCTCTTTTCATTTTCCTTTATCTGTTCACTGATAATCACTGGGTCATCTGTGTCGTGTGATAAGTGCTTTATAAATAACGTTAATTTGATTTGATGGGTGTGATTTCCAGGTAGAAACGTGCGGCTCGTGTAACCCAGATTCTAAAACTGGGTTTTGGTTGTTTACCTCTCTGGGTCACTGAGCTCCCAGCATGCACTCTGCCTGTTTTACCAACAGTCTCTTAGGGGGTATTCAGACCTGGACTGTTTGGTCCACTTTAAACGGACCAGGGTTCGTTTCCCACGCTAGTCCAGACTTTTCATGCAGGTGTGAATAGACACAAACAAACCCTGGTGCGAACCAAACAACTGGACCGAGACCCACTTTTTGGCTCAGTGAGGGGGTCAGCCTCGGATCCTATCCTTACTGGTAACAGCTAAAACCAGAGGGTGGTTAAATTTCCTTGCAGAAAATGCTGGAATGTTGAAATGTTGAGCCCTAACCTATAACTCCGGAACCCTTTGTGACATCATCAACTGTGCAGTTTCCATGGTGATAGGGAGCAGAGCTAAATTCTATCACATCTGTTCGGAACCTTTAGTTAAACCCATTATGACATCAACACCTGTGTGGTTTCCATGGTGATGGGTCACCTTCATTCATTTTAATGGAGCAAAAAAATGCTGAATATCTTAAAAAGTGCAAGGGTTATAAATGGGAAATATACACACATAATTTTCCTTAACGTTCTGAAAATTTTTAAATTCCAACGGTGAAAATTGGTGAAAATTTGTAGCACGAGTAGCGACACCAAAAAATTGCGGAAATTTACGAAAAAGAAGTCCTTACTCCTTACTTCCTGTAAATAAAACCAAAAAGAATCACCAAGCTTTTCTTTATTTTAAAGGGTGCAGTTTGTTGTTGTCATGCCCAGTTAAGTTCATTTCTCGGTGAGCTGTCATTTTCAGACTAATGCGTTTATGTGATCATGCTCATCACTTAGTTTCTGACTCATGCCTGTTGTCAGATCTCCACCTCAGTGTGCTGTGAAGCCACCTCTGAGGGTTTTAACTGTTAGCAACTGGCGCCCCCTGCTGGTCTAACTGGACACGCTTATCTGTGAGCTGCAGAGTAGATTTTACATGTTCTTTAAATGAGGTTATTTATCCTTATTTTAGTGTTTCAGCTCAGAATAAAGTGAAGGAGTATTTGCAACATAAAAAACACAAAAATATAAAAATAGATATGTGGAATAAAAACAACCTGATGAAAATATCTTCAAATACAAAACATGATAAAAAGACTGTCTAGATGTGAAAATAGATCACATCCTGATCTCTGAAGGTAGAAACTGTTTCTCGTTTTGCATGGTTTTACAGAAATGCCTTTCTATCTCTACAATCACCGGCCACTTTATCAGGCACACCTGTCCAACTGCTCGTTAACGCAAATTTCTACGATCTGCTGCAGTTCAAAGCGAGCATCAGATCGAGGAAGAAAGGTGATTTAAGGGACTCTGAACATGGCATGGTTGTTGGTCTGAGTATTTCAGAAACTGCTGATCTACTGGGATTTTAACCCACAACCATCTCTAGGGTTTACAGAGAATGGTCCCAAAAAGAGAAAATATCCAGTGAGCAGCAGTTCTGTGGGACAAAATGCCTTGTTGATGCCAGAGGTCAGAGGAGAATGGACAGACTGGTTGGAGCTGATAGAAAGGCAACAGTAACTCAAATAACCACTGGTTACAACCGAGGTCTGCAGAAGAGCATCTCTGAACACACAACACGTCCAACCTTGAGGCAGATGGGCTACAGCAGCAGAAGACCACACCGGGTGACCCTCCTGTCAGCTAAGAACAGGAAACTGAGGCTACAATTCACACAGCAACACCAAAACTGGACAATAGAAGATTGGAGAAACGTTGCCTGGTCTGATGAGTCTGGATTTCTGCTCCACATTCAGATGGTAGGCTCAGAATTTGGCCTCAACAACATGAAAGCATGGATCCATCCTGCCTTGTATCAACGGTTCAGGCTGCTGCTGCTGGTGTGATGGTGTGGGGGAGATTTTCTTGGCTCACTTTGGGCCCCTTAGTACCAACTGAGCATGGTTTAAAGTCCACAGAAAAAAAGAGAAAAAAAGAAAAACAAGGGGTGACAAAAGAAAAAAAGAAAAAAAAGAAAGAAAAAAGGGGAAAAAAAAAGAAGAAAAAAGAGAAAAAAAGAAAAACAAGGGGTGACAAAAGAAAAAAAGAAAGAAAAACAAAAAAAGAAAGAAAAAAGGGAAAAAAGGAGAAAAAAGAAAAAAAGAGAAAAGAAAAAAAAAAAGTCCACAGCCTACCTGAGTATTGTTGCTGACCATGTCCATCCCTTTATGAGCACAGTGTACCCATCTTCTGATGGCTACTTCCAGCAGGATAACGCTCCATGTCATAAAGCTGGAATCATCTCAGACTGCTTTCTTCAACATGACAATGAGTTCCCTGTACTCAAATGTCCTCCACAGTCCCCAGATCTCAATCCAATAGAGCACCTTTGGGATGTGGTGGAACGGGAGATTCTCATCATGGATGTTCAGACCACAAATCTGCAGCAACTGTGTGATGCTATCATGTCAATATGGACCAAACTCTGTGAGGAATGTTTCCAGGACCTTGTTGAATCTATGACACCAAGGATTAAGGCGGGTCTGAAGGAAAAAGGGGGTCCAACCCAGGACTAGCAATGTCTGCCTAATGAAGGTGAGTGTATAGCGCCTCATGTTTGGTGTAGTACCCTGCAGCTGCCTCTAGGTGTCAGCAGAGGAACAGCTTTTGCCTCTCAGCAGGTGTGCACAGGTAAGTCTACAGATGTGTAGAGCGCCATCCTCTGGGGAAAACACTGCAGCACAACAAAAAAAGCTCTGTCATTATTTCACACTGGTGGAAAAAAATAAAACTACAAATGCATCTGATATACTGAATTAATAAAAACCAGAAGAAAAAACTTTGAAATAACTAAAACAATATATCATTACATTATAACTCACTCTTATTGTATATTAAAACTTTAACCCTAGATTAGTTTTAACTTTTACCTGCAACCAACTTTACAGTGAAAGTTGAATTCACAACAATGTAAAATTAAAATAGTGACCTCAGACGAATGAAAACGAACCCTTAAGGGAGTATGTTTACAATTTTTATGATTGCATAAATCTTTCAATAGAAAATGAAAATACAACACAAATTTAATTCCTGTGTATCTTTCTTTCTTTCTTTCTTTCTTTCTTTCTTTCTTTCTTTCTTTCTTTCTTTCTTTCTTTCTTTCTTTCTTTCTTTCTATTCTGTACCAACGGTCAGTTTTTCTCACTAATAAGGGCCCAGGTTAGGTCTGGGGGTTACTGAATACAGCAAATCCTCTGACAATTGATCTGTTTCTATTGTAATAAAAAATGATCTGGATCTATTATAATAAAAAACGAAGGCTAAACTGTAAAAAATGTCACTGTAAAATAACAGTAAAATACTGGCAGCTAAAAATGTCCAGTCATTTCCTGTTACTGTGCAGTGCATGGACTTTCAATTTTCTTTTTTTTTATAGTGTACAGTTCTATCATGAAGCTCACACTCTACGACCTAACCCTTTAAACCCTAATGGCTGTGCTATGCTTTCCACACGAGAATGAGACACACAGAATCAGCACAAGAGAACACAGGTGGCTTTTCTACTTTTTAATTTTCTGAGCAGCATCTTTCCCCAAACTGCAGGGGGCGGTGTATCACAAATACACTTCTGCTTAAGTACAAAACTAGAGGAGAAGGAGTTGTCATGTCACCTTTCACCACTTAACCGGGTACGGGTGGCTGGAGCAGCAGTGATGAGCAGTAGCCCCTGTCCCCAGCCACCTTCACCAGCTCCTCTGAGGGGAACGTAGAATAGAATAGAATAGAATAGAATAGAATAGAACTTTAGTGTCATTATAACAAGTACAACGAAATTAAAGTCACAGCAGCAATCAAGAAAACAAAGTAAGAAAGTGTATAGAAAGTGTAAAAAGCTCCATAAGAAAATAGATGCTGACAGCTTGTCAGCAAAACTGCTAGCGTGATGGGACTTAAGGATTCAAGGAGGGATGAAATCTGAGTCTGTACCCCAAAAAGAGACCACTGAAACCAATAAGCGACCTGTTTGAGTTCACTTACCAGGTCAGTGTGTCAGGTTAACCTTCGTCACGCCCTGAAAGGAGGATTACAAGGAGAGGAAAGGACATCCAGTCTGATGGGATGGAGAGGAAAACAACACGTTTGTGTTTTTGTTCTTAATTAGATGCATTATAAAACAGAGGGCTGTGACTCAGGTACAATGCATGCTGGGAATTAAATTCCTTGAAATGTGTCTTAAAATAGTCCCAGCTGTGGATGTGACTGACGTCTCTAAACTCCCGCCTCACATTTTTTAGTGATGATTACAGTTTAGAGTATGTGAACAATAATACTCGTTAGATCTGGCACTCCTTCATTTTTTATGTGAGTTTATTTTTATTTCTTTTAATTGTTTGAGCCGGGAATCAGTATTCTAAAAGTTCCTTCTGAAGTTCCAGGAACTTGTTATTGACAGCGTGAAACATGTGACTGTTGCTGTGGTGTTGTCACGGGTTTTTTAGTTTGGGGATAAGTTCATAAAAAAACGTCTCTCTCCTCACCCCTGCTGTAATAACTCCCACCACTAGAGGCCGCCACATTTCCAGAGTATGAGGGTGTTCACTCAGTGCTGGCAGATATTAACAGAGATAAGACTTTAAGAACAGAACCCAAAGGGCCTGTTGAGACTTGTTTCAGGGTTTGGTTGTGAACTGAAGTCTATGGTCTGTTTTAAAAACAGCCGTTGGTTACGTAACCTGGCTCTAAATGGTTACCAAGCTGTGTTGATGGTTTGTTTTGCTCTGAAGGGTGAGAAAAGTGACTGAACATGTCTAAAGTGCACAGTGAGGTGGGAACTGACGGAAGGGATCAGGGGGTGAAACATCACAGGGACACCCGTACATACAGTGGATGATGGAGGACATGTCCCTGAGGTGTTTGCACCGTTTGGGCCTCATAGCATCACAGACATGTTCTCGAAGTAACTCGCACCTAACAAACTCGAACAGATGGGTTGTGTCTATTTCTTAAAGAAAAATGATTTCTATGATTAATTTTGTAGTGATGGTGGACACTGGAGCCTAACTGTCAGACAGAAAAAGGACAGAAGAGCAGAAGAAAGAGAAACAGGAGAGAGATAGAGCAACAAAGTAGAATTCCTCTACTATCCTGGAAAAACAGTACCAATTCCAACCACAGGTGTCACTGCAATCAACACCAAACAGATAACCCTGCTTCTCCCAAGTGGTCCGGTTTGGATCAGTAAAGCCTACTTGGTAGGTGGGCATTGTTAGCCGCGTCAGCCAGGTATTAGCGTAAGGCCATAGTAGCTTGACACAGTGTACCGCGCTTATAAATCCAACGAAGAAGAAAAATGCGACACAGTAAACAAAGAGCAATGATGGAAGAAACCCAGCAATTCTGTCACACAGGAAGTGACCATTCTTTCCACCAATCAACAGACCGCAGTGTTTCTAGCGCCACCTTCTGGTGTTGGATTGGTTTAGTCTGGCACCCCAACAGAAGGGAACCAAAAAGTGGGACGGTACGAGTCGGTTATTTGGGGATCTGTCCCTGTTTTGGTCGAAGGAAACGCCACAAAATGCGAGCTGTACCAAGACGAACCAAACTGAAACTCTTGGTGGGAATGGGGCCATAAAGGCTCTAAGGAGTGTCCCTCAGGGCTCTATGCTGGGCCCCTGTCTCCTTTCTTCCTGAAACCCCCTCAAAGCTTCAAAAATGCTAACTCTGACAGTATCTGGATCTGAAGACCCAGGAATGGGACCTGGGCCTCACACAGCAGGGTCTGTCGTATCGAACGCAGCACGTTTCCAGCAGCAGAGCAGTGACACACTCGCACTGATCTCTGGATTTTCCTGTAGAGTCACTTTGACTCCGGGGTGTGAAGGGTTTCAAACCCGCTGCATTTCTGCGGTGAGGTTTCCTACCCAGCCTGTCGTCAAACAAAGCTCCTGTCTGTTAGTGATTTTATCTCTCATTATGCTCCGTCTTTACATCGTCTGCTGCTTTATGATGCTGTGCAGAACACGCTGTAACACTTTGAAGAATGCAGGCGACAAACCTCAGAGCCAGATCTGTCAAAGCTGGATCTTTATAAAGCATCGAGTCTGACGGCACTAATGACACATGAGACACACGCCAACTTCTTTACATGTTTACAGATCTGTCTGGGCCGAGTTCAGGGTCACCAGATCACTTTAGGTAACAGTCCTGGAAACCAGTATTCCTACTGGACTCTTCATTGATGATTTTTTTCTCAAATCTTTTAATGAGCTTCAGTCCTAATTAAATATATCAAATATTTAGTTATTTCTATTTCTTTAATGCCCATTTAAATACTTGATGTCATTTTCTCATTTTCCTTATAATAAATGTTGGATTTATTATACAGAAAATCAAGGGAATTATTTATTAATTTATGTATCTATTTATTTATTTTAAATCAGGCTTTAACATACATAAGATTAGTATTGTATAGTATCATAAATTGATTTTGATGCATTTTTTGTTTTAGTATTATTATCATTATTTATATTACTATTTTTTTTTTCTTAACATTTTTTTAAACATTTTTTTTTTATTTTTTATTTTTTTATTTTTTTTGTTTTTGGTAGTTTTGAGAAAAATAGTTCCGTTTTTTTTACTGTTAATCATGAGATGGGAAAAGTTTTCCATTGTAGGTCTAAACACAAACACTCACATTTCTTAATGGGAAAAAAATAATGTAGCAGTTTTTTTCTATTTACCTGAAAAAAAAATATTTAGTGTTTTTTAGAAGGACTGAAGTTGACTGAAAGATCTGAGGAAAAAAGAAGCAAAGATATTAATCTGTTGTGTTTTTAAAGCAGTTTTTTATAGGGGGCATTTCTGACATAATGTCTTCCAAAGGTAGTGAAGTAAAAATCTAAAGCTACAAAAGAAAAAACAACAACAACAACAAAACTAACAGGAAAAAAAAAATAGAAAACCCCTCAAAATCATTTATATTGTGAATTTCTTGCATATTAAAGTCAAAACTTGAAGAAAAAAAATCCCCAGCCCTCAAACCTTCATAATATGAATAATAATTTGATTTGAATTGATGTCTTTTTCTAGTTTTCAGTTTGATAAATGTTGGAGGGTGAGAATTTATTTATTTATTTATCTATTTTTAGATCAGGCTTAAACTTACATAAGACACGTTTGTACAAAATATCATTCACTGATTTTTATGCATTTTTTTGGCAGTTAAGAGAAAAATAGTTCATTTTTTTATTTTTACTGTTAATCATGAGATGGGAAAAGTTTTCCATTGTAGGTCTAAACACAAACACTCACATTTCTTAATGGGAAAAAAAACAATGTAGCAGTTATTTTCCATTTCCCCGAAAATAGTAATTTTTTTTTATTTTTTTAGAAGGACTTAAGTTGACTTAAAGATCTAAGCAAAAAGAAGCAAAACTATTTGTCTGTTGTGTTTTTAACACAGTTTTCTATAGGGTACATTTCTGACATGTCTTCCAAAGGTAGTAAATCATGAAACAGAAACTGCAAAAGAAAACAACAACATCCAACAGGAAAAAAACAAAAACAATTAAAAAAAAAAAAAGTCAAAATCAATTTTATTATGAATTTCATGCATATCATAGTCTAATCTAAAAAAAACAAACAAACAAACAAAAAAATTCCCAGCCCTCCAACATTTATAATATGAAAAATAATATTTGATTTTTTTCCAAATTTAAATGGTGACATTATGTTTTTAATTGTAAAATTCAAAAATTTTAATAATAATAATAATAATAATAATAATAATAATAATAATAATAATAATAATAATACAAAAAAACCACAGGAAATATTTTGCATTTTTGTTGAGGACCAAAGTGAATTAACCAGAAAAACAAAAACAAAACAAAAGTAAACAAAATGTATTAATCTGTTTTGTTTTTGTAGCACTTTTTGTTAGAGGATGTTTTGACCCCTGTCGTCCTCAAAGGTTGTATGAACATCTCTCAGACATGACTCAGGTGTTGTGATGATCTCTGTGACGCAGTTTCAAACAGGCACGTTTCTATTCCTGACCTCAGAGAAATCAAACGGACCTTAAATAGATAAAAATAACCTCACATGATGAAGGCCTCTATTGTTAATTCACCTGTGATGATGACGATGATGATGATGATGATGATGTTCATAAACACACCTGTGAGGGGACACACCCTGAGAGCAGGCATACTCTGCACATCTGGAGGATGACTGTCTGAGTCTGCTTTTGTTGTCCTGACGTTTGTTTACGACCTGGCAGCGTAAAGGTGTCGGTCCAGGTGCTTTCCATGAGGACGAGGATGA
This sequence comes from Halichoeres trimaculatus, assembly GCF_033239565.1. Taxonomy (NCBI): domain Eukaryota; kingdom Metazoa; phylum Chordata; class Actinopteri; order Labriformes; family Labridae; genus Halichoeres; species Halichoeres trimaculatus. The sequence goes on from NW_027437192.1 coordinate 1,433,820, forward strand.
GGCTGAGTGACGATCTGATTGGCTGAGGCCTGACTCTCAAAGGTCACCGCTGACTTAGAGGAAAATATTTCTCAACATCACGTTTCTATGATCGTAAATCCTTTGAAACGAGTGAGACTGTGAGGAGCTGTCTGGTTGGTGAAGATGAAACAGGATGTCTTCTCTGTTCACTCATTTTTATACTGATTAAGTAAAGAAAAAGTCCTCACGGCATCGGCCTCTACATCCAGAAATGGGACATTTTTCTGGACTCTTGGGCTACGGTCTGAAGGTCTTCACTGTGTTGTTAAATCTTTACGAGGTGACTAAAATACCTCCATTTTTCTTTGAACTGTGTCTGAAAAAGCAGAAAATCTGAGTCTATGAAGCTGTCACATGACACGTGACGCGTGTGACGTTTTGTGTTCATGTCAGAGCGGGAGGTAAAGCTTCAAACAGCCTGAGCGTAATTACAGCATCAGAAACACGCAGACAGGTATGTCAGTGACTGAACCAGCACAGCAGGAACACAGTTATACCATCATCATCATCATCATCATCATCATCATCATCATCATCATCGTCGTCGTACTGGTTCACCTCAGAGAGCTTCACAGCTGATTTCACCTGACACAAACTCCCCGCTGGTTGTCCCTCAGCTCACAGGTTACAGGTTACTGTTTTCGTTTATGAACATCGTTTCCAGGACCAAAAAGCAGAATTTAGCTCAAGTTAACGTAAGAGCAACCTCTCCTCATGAATTTGTTAATAAAGACGCTTAAATCACTGGATTAAAACATGCCCTGCTTTTTATTTTCCTCCCACAGCAGAGACTGAGGGTTATTAAAGCTCAGTTCAGTACAATAGAAACAGACACACCTGCTGGATTAGGTAATACAGCCTGTTACTGTCACTGGGAGCAGCAGCACTTTGTGGCTTCCTCAAGGTCATTTCTACAAAGTGTAATTACAGACGCATTGATTAATTATTCAACAATGTGTCCAACAGTTGTCAAATTGTTTTATAATTTGTGTTTATTTTGCTTGTTTTCGCTGCCAGCTGTGAAGCACACTCTTACCTGTGTTTAAGGTCATTAGTAATAGTATAAGTATATAATAAAGTAGTAATGGTATAAGTATATAATAAGTATTATTATAAGGTGCCTGAGTCTGCAAACCAGGGTGAAGGCTCCTAGCCACAAAATTTAGTAATAACGAAAAATGTATGAATCCAATGTTTTCATGCTGGTACCTGCTCCAGTGCGCCCCCTAGTGACTTAAATCTACAGCCCCTCCGGCTACTTTCAGATACTGGCCTGAAAATTTCTGTGCATAACTATTTTACCTAGACCTACAAAAAAGTCTCTGACAACCATGGTGAATTATGAACAGGAAGTTTAGAAATTTAAGTTAAATTTCCGATTTTTAGGATTTATAGGGTACTTGTTTGAATTAACTACTTCTAGGTTTTTCATCAGATCAACTCCAAACTTAGCATGTGTGTAGTAAACACATAGATGATTAAAATCTGTGTAAGGATTTTTTGTAACTCAAAGGGCGTGGCCACAGTCAACCGCCAAAGTTCACCATTTTTTCTACGGAATAAAAACCTCAGTAGCTCTCTTGTACAATACTGATCAGGACCAAAACACACACACACACACACACACACACACACACACACACACACACACACACACACACACACACACACACACACACACACACACTTGTCAGCTTTAAGTACAGCGCCCCCCACTGTGAATATGAAGTCATATGTGTAACTCTGTGAAAAAAAAACTTGTCCTGTTGTGTACATTTTCTTTTCAATTGTTCTCAGATTTGGTTTCCAGGCCTTAATGAACCAACACTGATCAGGTCATGTCCTCTACTTTAAGGGTGTGTCTATGGCGCCGACTCAAGGTTATAATAGTGAACTATACCGAAACTAAAAATGAAAACTAAGATTTAAAACACATTGCAGTTGACTCAAACTAATAAAAACTAGAAAAGAAAACAAAAACGATACGTAAACTAAAACTGTATCTTGTGTTCACAAAACTAACTGAAACTCACCAAAATTATAGACAAAATGTCCTTCATTATTGTTTCTGACAATATTAACAGCCTTTAGGATTTAAATTAATCCGACACATTTTCCCAACAAATTTTACAACAGTTTTCGGCAGTTGTCACTGCTGTACGGCACCATCACAGCGACGTACTGGGACGAGCTTGTTTACTGCATTGACTGGCTGTGTGCTGTGCTGCAACCAAACATAGTGGATCAATGAATCAGAGCATCTGTAAGAGTTTAATTTCATGTGAGTCTGACTTTATTGTTACAGAGTCCAAGTTTCTAATTATTAAAGCTCATATTATATTGTTTTATATAATTTATGTTTATATTATTTAATGTAATTTTTGTTAACATTATTTTTATATAATTTATGTTTATATTATTTAATGTAATTTTTGTTAACATTATTTTTATATAATTTATGTTTATATTATTTAATGTAATTTTTGTTAACATTATTTTTATATAATTTATGTTTATATTATTTAATGTAATTTTTGTTAACATTATCTTTTATATAATTTATGTTTGTATTATTTTGTGTAATTAATGTTAACATTTTTTATATAATTTATGTTTATATTTTTTATATTAAGTTTATATTATTTTCATGTGTTTAAGGCAGCAGCCAACAGTTCAGTATCAGCATTGACTGAGCAGTGAGCTCTATGTTGGACTGGAAAAAAAAACAGTATTACAAAATATTTACTCTGACCTTTTTTGAATCCTTCACCGGGCTAATAAGGTATGAAAAAAATAAAACTAAACTGAAACTAAACTGAAACTAAACTAAAACTGAGCCTTGTTGCAAAAATCAAAACTAAATAAAAACTAGAATGCCCGCTCTAAAACTAATTTAAACTAAACTGTAATGGCAGAAAAATGTAAAAACTAACTAAAACTAAACTAGAATGAAAAATCCAAAACTTTTATAACCTTGCGCCAACTCAGAGTCTGATATCTCTCTACCAACAAGGAAGACAGTTACTCCTACTTCATACATATAAGGTCCAATCTGCTTCAAATTTCACACACCACCAAGGTCCAACTTGCAATACATTTGAGCTGAAAATTCAGCTACTGTGATAGCGCCACCCTTTGGAAATGCATGGTACTGTCTTGCACACACATTCTCCAAGCTTTTTCAAATTTGACCCATATGATAACAGTCCTACTTTGGACTCATATTTATATTCATTTGAGGGATGGGGAAAGTGCCACCTATTGGAGACACGCGCTTTTAAGTACCAAAAACTCATTCAAACATGCTTCAAACAAACATCCACATTCACATTCTTTAATAATCTCTCAGTTGCTTATGTTTGCTGTGGGGGCCAGACCTTGTATACCTGTGTAGGTTTTGGCTGAAGCAGATCTTGCTGCACACGCAGTGTATGCAACATGCCCCAACAGGCGCAGGTAGGGCGAGGGCCCGCTTACTGCCGCTTGTGGCTTTACTTATTGCTATTATTATAATCGTTGTTATTATAATTAGTGGTAGTAGCAGTAGTAGTAGCAGTATTAATGGGGGATAATGAAAGTTGACACGAGCATCAGAAAGTGTGGGTATGTACATACAGATGACTGAGAGTCCACCGGAAACTTTACAATCAGACTTCAGTTCAGACCATGAAAAGTCATTTTACCACTTTTCTGAGTGACCGTAATGTTTGACGATTTATATAAACAAATAAACACGTCACTCAGGAATAATGACCCTATTACCTAGATCTTAGTACTCATAAAACTGGTCAGCCTGCTCTGAGACTGACGCTGAGGTGTGACCTCTGAGATTCTCCGTGAGTAGAGTCACTGAGCGACTCCTTCAGACCTCAAGAAGGATTTCAGAGTGGGTACCCTGACAGATCTGCAGTCTGAAGGGAAACAACAGAAGATAAAATCAGAGCTGTTCATAACGTTTCACAGCTTCTCTCTAATCTCATGTGTTTGCTGCTGCGTCTCCTCACTCAGACTCGGCACAATGAGCGCCTGCTGCTGTGTGTACTTTAACAAACCATGCAGAACATTTTGATTCCTCTCCAAGCTGCTCTTAAAGAGATAATGTAACACTAAAGATGATGGATTGGCAGCGCCTGAATGAATTGTAAACCTCTTTTATCCGACCTCTCTCTGCTTTGTTGTCCCTCCCGTGTTCAGCCCTTCTGCGGTATTTCTGACAAACCCCAGCGAACAGATTGACTGTTTGTTTTCCACTTGTTGTGGTCTGCCGTTAGACGATGGATAGATGAGCTGTGTGGCTGATTTCAGTCTCGTCTCTGCTCTCTGTGAATGCCTAACGTGTTTACCCAAAGAGATCGCTCCGAGTCTGTTTGTGCAGTTTAGAAAATCCATGACATGTTTTGTAGACCTATTCTGTGTGAAAACAAATACAACACAGACTACCAAACATCCCCCAACCTTCAGGAGAGTGGGACGGACCATTAATCACAAATAACCAGAATAAAACTCATGACGAAGTTTCCAAAGGATTTCAGGAGAAAGAAGGGAGACGCTTCCAAATGTTGTATTTCTCTTTCCCACGTTTCAATCGTGGATGTAAAGAACTGGATGCTTGGACCAAACTGTGTCCACTTATTGCAGAAGGCCCATTAGTCAGAAAATGACCAACAGGCCTAAATAGTAACTGAACCAAAGCTAACTGTCTGGCTAAAGGGTGGACCCTGGCTCAGCTTGCAGATTCTCAAACCCAGAGGCGTCGCCTGGCCCGGGCATCTGGGGCTTCAGCCCCGGATGTTTTTTCCTCAGCCCCGGATAATTCAACTTCAGAATGAACATTGAGCCACCAAAGAAGTTGTAGTTTCCGTTTTCATGAACGCAACACAGGATGACGTCTTGTTGATGCCAAGACCAATCAGAGAGGGGTTGCGTGAAGGATCCGTTTTCTATTGGCTAAGGACGCGCTGGATTCAGCGAGGCATTAAAAAAACTGCACCTGACAGCCACAGAAAAAATGGACATAAGAAGATTTTTCAAACAGAACGAGGCTGAGGCTCACGTCTCCTGGAAGCATTCAACGGACGAAGGTAAATGAAAAATTTAATTTTCATTTGTTTATCCCTTGAAAATTATCTTAAACTAGTGTCAGGCGGGCGTGTGTGCCGGTACCTTGGCGCTGTGGTAAGGTACCGGCAGGGCTAGACGTGCAGTTTTTAGGCGGGCTGAAAACCCGCGGTGCAGGGCTCGGCCGTCCAGTCGTCCCAGAGATGTAAAGACGTGCTTACGGGACGTCGATAATTGATAGCGCTCGCTCTCCCGGGACAAGCTGAAGGCACATCACCGTCGCAACCATTGACTTTGTAAAATACTATGCATATTACCGCGCTAAGCTTCTCACAGCACGAGACTCACAGAAAAGTTTAGCTAGCCTGCGGGGCTAGTCTGCCTTTTAGCTACAAGACTTGACACAAATAAGGTCTGTCTGTCTCTCTCTTTCATGTGGTCGCGTTCGTGCGAGTGCACATATCTTAATACTTCCTCTATCACAGTCACTGTACAAGAGATTGTAGTTTGAATTAGCCCTCTTTCACTGGCTCAGTCTGCCTCCTCCACATGCACTCTCTCCTGCTCTGAAGACAGAGCGCCGTCGCGTACGCGAAGCGTCTGTTTACATGAAGCGCGGTCTCATCAGTCAGCAAAATGAGACACAGAGAGCACTGCTAAAACTTTAGAGACTTTTAGACTTATGGTAAGTTGTTTTCAGCCAACACAGCCCTCTAACAACCCCGCTTTGATTTAAACGATTGTCGGGAGATGCACTCGCGGTGATCATAAGTCATGGATCACACGCACTGTCCGCGTGCTTGTGCTCGTGCATGAAGTAAACCGTGCCGAAGTCCACCTCTCTGAAGCCTGCCAAAGCAGAGAAGTGAATTGTGCTTAAGCACGGCACGGTTGCGGTCACATTGGCCATTCAAAGCATGCTTAGGGGTTGAAACCTGCTTAAAACCCTTAAAATCCCAAGCACTCTCTGAGCGTTTTTTGCTTCTGTCATATTTTACTCACTGTGCTCTCATTTTTCACTGTGAAGTGAAGTGCAGCACCTCTATAGACTCAGGACAACCGTGGCTATAGGCTGATGTAACTTAATTATGTCTATATGCAGTGTAACAAAATTCAAAAGCTGTAATTCATTAGAAAAAAAGAGATACGAAAAAAATGTTTTTTTTTCTGATTTAATTTTTTTTTTAATAAGGTGGGAGTATATACAACACACTTTTAGGTACCCCGAGGCATAAGGAACACTGGGAAAAAGTGTTGTGGTTCCATCTTTACAGAATCTACACATTCTGGTACCTAAGATAAGTTGATTTGAATTTAAGGCCGGTTTTTGCTTCTGTCACATTTTTACTCACTGTGGACTCATTTTTTACTCACTCACTCACTCACTCACTCACTCACTCACTCACTCACTCACTCACTCACTCACTCACTCACTCACTCACAGTTTGTGAGTTCAATGCTCAAGTTCTTTCTTGCATCCTGCTCAAAATGAATTGTATTATTAATAAAACAAACGAACAAAAAAAAAGGAAATGCAACTAATCCTGTTGTAATGGCCAGATGTTCCCTTAAATGATTGCTTTTTGATAACACCTATTATGATAAAATTAATCTGCTGTTATATTCTGTTTACAGATGACATTGACACTACAGGAAAGGAGAATAAAAGGGAAGATCCCAAGCAAAGGGAGGTAGAAGGAGACCAAGAAGACAATCATGACACTGAGGTCAGTGATTTGGGGGCAGCAGAAACAGGGCCAAGACGCATAAAGCATCACTGCTTTCCCTCCAGCATGTTTGGCAAGGCAAAAATCATTTAATATGTTCTGTTGTCATTGAATATCCATTTTTTTGTTTTTCTGGCAGCAGATTCAAAGGATGGAAGGAATGAGCAGATGGAGAGAAAAGGGCAGCTGAAACAGAGGTGCAACACAACACAATAGGGGTGGAAAGAAAAATTAAGTTCATGTTCAAATGGCTCAACAGTAATATACTTAATAAATCTTAATTAAATATACACATGTGTTGTGCTTTTTGGGGGGAAATATGACTCCTGATATTGTCTGTGCATCATCACTCAACATTTTTTTCATGGTCTGGTGTGTGAAACAAAACAAAACAAAAGCAAACTAAAAATCACAAATCATGTAACCTCTAACACTTTAAAAAATGAGGGGGAATATGACGAGGCTTCAGTCAAAATATTTATTAAAAAAAATATTTTTGGCTTTAATTCCTGTATTATCTATACGTGCATCATCCTGATCTATCAGTACAATATAATTTACTTTTGACACATTCTTAATAGAGGTCGACCGATATGGGTTTTTTGGGGGCCGATGCCGATGCCGATGCTTTCCAAATTTGGGCAGCTGATGCCGATATGCATAGCCGATTTTTCCAATTTGATATTCAGGCCGATTGTTAAATAAATATATATTTATCACATTTTTGTGAAATGCAGCAATTTCTGAGCAACTAAAAGAAATCTATTACAACAAGTCGTGTCCAGTCCTCTGAACATTTATTCAGCTTTCAAAACAATTAAATATTTTGTCTGAGTAAACACACAATGTAACAGCATTAGTAAACATTCACACTCTTCTTAAAATGTCAAAAAAGAAATTTAAACTTATGAATATAATTTGAACAAAAGTATGTAATGTATCCAAGTGGTTCCACAAGTTTGAGGTGCTCATCTTTTTTGTTCCTGATCAAAAATTGTGTTATTTTATACAACGGATCAAAAATCGGCTTTTTAAAAGAAAATACGGCCGATGGCCGATAGAGACAAATGTACAAATATCGGCCCGATATGTCGTCTGGCCGATATATCGGTCTACCTCTAGTTCCTAAGTAGGCTACATGTTGGCAGTACCAGGCTGTAGCAAAGACGTAACAGGGCGAAAGAAAGCATAGAGATGGACCATACATCCCGGGTAGGATCCCCTGAACCTCCCTATAGGATCTGGGCTCAGCCCCCAATGTTCTCAGTCCCAAGAAACGCCCCTGCTCAAACCTCTACGTCTGTTGTTAAAATCCCAGAGTCTGTCTGTAAACTGATTGAAACACTTGGTTCTGAAACTAGAACACTTGGTTCTTCGCCAGATCTTTGCCCAAAATTTGCCAGATTTCTGCCAGATCTTTGCCAATTCTTCAATGGTATCCCGCAGATCTTTGCCCCTTTTTTTCCAGATCTTTACCAGATTTCTGGCAGATCTTTGCCTAATCCTTACCAGATTTTTGCCCATTTTTTTTCCAGATCTCTGCCTGATTTTTGCCAGGTCTTAGCCTAAAATTCACCAAATTACTGCCAAATCTTTACCAAGTCTTGGCCCAATTTGAACCAGATCTTTCCCTGTCCTCTGCCACATTGTTGCTGGATCTTTGCCCGAAATTTTGCCTGACTTATTGAAATAAACGAGATCATCACATAAGGATTCCCTAACTGACTCATGACACATTGAAGGGGCGAACCAAAAACACCATGGGCTGCCCATCATTCCACCAGCAAGAGGCCTTCAAATGGCGGGCCAATCAGAGACAAGGGGGTTTGTGGAGTAGGGGGTCTTAAAGGGACAGCAGATAAAACAAAGTGTTTTAGAAAGAGACTGAAAATAGAGATTTTACTGAGCCGTGAATCATGTAAAGGCTGAAAGTTTTTACTTTACAGATTAAAAAGCTAAGGCACTTTAGATTCCTTTAAGAACACTCAGAGAGTTCCGGAATGTAGTGACATCATCAGGTCAGAAAGCTCTCTGTCCTTGACATTGAACATTCTAGAACCTCATTGATGGAGCTCTTAAAAAAGAACTAGGAGTTCTTAAAGAGACAGGAGCCAGAGCAGAGACTGAAGGAGGAGAGACGACTTTAACTAAACACCAGGAGGAGAAACAGAGAGATCTTAATGAGAAACTACAGGAGCCCAAGAAGGACAGAATAAAGACAAAAAAACCCACAATATCCCACAATATTTAAATTCTACATCCTCTACCAGTGGACTTTGATGTATGAACATGTCATTCTGTGCTTCATCTTTTCATAGTGTAGTGTTGTCTAGCAGCTTTTTTTTTAACAAATACTGGGGGATTCAAATCTTTTTCTTTCCAGACAACAAAACAAATGATGACAGCAAAAATACACCTGATAACATAAAAACCCATGAAAAACAAGCAGACCTTTTCTTTTTGGGTAATAAACAAGTGTACTTAATGGCCCCATCCATCCATCTAACCTTATAAAAAAATATATATATTGCAGCATATTGGAAAATATCATGTCGTATATTAGGTAATATATTCCCATATATGAGCTCTAGTATTCACATTTCCCAATATATTACAATATATGGAAAGCGGCAATTATTGGTATATATTGCAATATATTGCAATATATTTCCTGAATATAAAACATATTGTATGTGTGCCCTCAATATATTATTCCATGTATATCATAATGTATCAATAATATGTTACAATACATTTCAAAAAATATATTGGTACATATATTTCTCTTTTGTAAGGGTATCCATTCATCCATCCATCCATGTTATTTAATTTGAACACACTATTCTGTTGTTTTTAACCTTACATTAAGTTTCACTAATTCTGATTCATCCTCAGGGACGAATAATCTAATAATCTAATAATCTATTAATCTACTCTAATATCAGAACGTATTTATCTCATAAAAACAGGTTTATGAAGAGTCAATGAAAGAGCAACACTTTGATTTAATTGAACACCTCTTCACCTCTTTCACAGCAGCGGGGTGTGTCCCATTAGTGACTGTTGTGTTTACTAAGAGCTCCATTGTGTTTGTCATTCTTCACATTCTCAAATCACTACATCAGCCGGGAACAGGACGTATCTGCACAATCACCGCAGCCTGTGATCTACAGTAAAACAAACTAACGTTAAGGGTGGGATTAAAAATTCAAGCTAAAAATATTCAACAGGACGTCACAACGGCCAAACGTAACAGAACCAGATTCTTCCTCAGTGAACACACCGGCCAAATGAACAGGTAGGACTTATCAGAGAGAGCCACACCTTCACCTGAGGGTATAGAAACATTAGTCATACACTTCACTTACGTCTTTGTTGGCAGCCTGATGTCATGGTGGATGCTGTGAGAGAGTATATAAGCTGCTGTCTGAAATCAGAGAGCATCAGACGAACAGGTGGACTCAGAGAGCATCAGGACCTCAGTCACAGCGCCGAAAACCAAGAAGAGAGAAGATGACAGCTGTAAGTCTTTGACTCGTCTTTGAGTCTTTTTTGAATTTTATTTAATGATTGAATCAAAAACAGGCTCTCTATGTGAGTCTTTAAAGTTCTGTGTCAAAGAATGATTTTGTTTTTGCTCTTCGATGTTTAGAGATAAATATGAGGATGTTTTTTTTTTTTTTTTATTTTTAGATTTAATTTCCGAAATTTAACACCTTAAATAAAAAACCTCAATGACTTATTTTAAAAACAAAACATTTACAGTGATAAACTTGTTCTGTACACAAGAGAAATTTGATTTCAAGATAAAAACATCAGGTGAACTCTTTTTGTAAACACACAAACTAATGATGAACATTTTTTTGTGAAACAGCAAACGACCTCCTCCACCGTGACCATGAGACTCTGTGTCCTCCTCCTGCTCCTCATCGGTGAGTTCATCCTCTGATTTCACAAGATTTCACTGATTTATGAATTTAATGAGGTCAGATAGGAAATTATACTAACTATTGCTGCAACTGTTCTTCAGCCTCATGCAATGGGCAATCAACAATTACTGCTGCTCCAACAACAACAGCTGGAGCAACAACAACACCTACTGCAACAACCACTTCTGCAGTAACAACCACAGCTGGAGCAACAACAACACCTGCTCCAACAACAACAGCTGGAGCAACAACAACACCTACTGCAACAACCACTGCTGCAACAACAACAGCTGCTGCAACAACAACAGCTGCTGCAACAACCACAGCTGCAGCAACAACAACACCTACTGCAACAACAACCACAGCTGGAGCAACAACAACACCTGCTGCAACAACCACTGCTGGAGCAACAACCACAGCTGGAGCAACAACAACAGCTGGAGCAACAACAACTGCTGGAGCAACAACAACACCTGCTGCAACAACCACAGCTGGAGCAACAACCACAGCTGGAGCAACAACCACTGCTGGAGCAACAACCACAGCTGGAGCAACAACCACAGCTGGAGCAACAACAACACCTGCTGCAACAACCACAGCTGGAGCAACAACCACAGCTGGAGCAACAACAACACCTGCTGCAACAACCACAGCTGGAGCAACAACAACACCTGCTGCAACAACCACAGCTGGAGCAACAACCACAGCTGGAGCAACAACCACTGCTGGAGCAACAACAACACCTGCTGCAACAACCACAGCTGGAGAAACAACAACACCTGCTGCAACAACAACAGCTGCAGCAACAACAACACCTACTGCAACAACCACTGCTGCAACAACAACAGCTGCTGCAACAACAACAGCTGCTGCAACAACCACAGCTGCAGCAACAACAACACCTACTGCAACAACAACCACAGCTGGAGCAACAACAACACCTGCTGCAACAACCACTGCTGGAGCAACAACCACAGCTGGAGCAACAACAACAGCTGGAGCAACAACAACACCTGCTGCAACAACCACAGCTGGAGCAACAACCACAGCTGGAGCAACAACCACAGCTGGAGCAACAACCACAGCTGGAGCAACAACCACAGCTGGAGCAACAACAACACCTGCTGCAACAACCACAGCTGGAGCAACAACCACAGCTGGAGCAACAACAACACCTGCTGCAACAACCACAGCTGGAGCAACAACAACACCTGCTGCAACAACCACAGCTGGAGCAACAACCACAGCTGGAGCAACAACCACAGCTGGAGCAACAACCACAGCTGGAGCAACAACAACAGCTGGGGCAACAACAACACCTGCTGCAACAACAACACCTGCTGCAACAACCACTGCTGGAGCAACAACAACACCTGCTGCAACAACCACAGCTGGAGAAACAACAACACCTGCTGCAACAACCACTGCTGGAGCAACAACACCTGCTGCAACAACCACAGCGGGAGTAACAACAACACCTGCTGCAACAACCACTGCTCGAGCAACAACAACACCTGCTGCAACAACCACTGCTCGAGCAACAACAACACCTGCTGCAACAACCACAGCTGGAGCAACAACCACAGCTGGAGCAACAACAACACCTGCTGCAACAACCACAGTTGGAGCAACAACCACAGCTGGAGCAACAACAACACCTGCTGCAACAACCACAGCTGCAGCAACAACAACACCTGCTGCAACAACCACAGCTGGAGCAACAACAACACCTGCTGCAACAACCACAGTTGGAGCAACAACCACAGCTGGAGCAACAACACCTGCTGCAACAACCACAGCTGGAGCAACAACCACAGCTGGAGCAACAACAACACATGCTGCAACAACCACTGCTGGAGCAACAACACCTGCTGCAACAACCACAGCTGGAGCAACAACCACAGCTGGAGCAACAACAACACCTGCTGCAACAACAACTGCTGCAACAACCACAGCTGGAGCAACAACCACAGCTGGAGCAACAACCACAGCTGGAGCAACAACAACACCAGCTGCAACAACCACAGTTGGAGCAACAACCACAGCTGGAGCAACAACAACAGCTGGAGCAACAACAACAGCTGGGGCAACAACCACTGCTGGAGCAACAACCACAGCTGGAGCAACAACAACAGCTGGAGCAACAACAACACCTGCTGCAACAACCACAGTTGGAGCAACAACCACAGCTGCAGCAACAACAACACCTACTGCAACAACAACCACAGCTGGAGCAACAACCACAGGTGGAGCAACAACCACTGCTGGAGCAACAACCACAGCTGGAGCAACAATTACAACAGCAGCCGGAGCAACCACTAATGCTGCAACAACCACTGCTGCTGCTGGAGCAACCACTGCTGCTGCTGGAGCAACCACTGCTGCTGGAGCAACTACTGCTGCTGGAGCAACCAATGCTGCTGGAGCAACTACTGCTGCTGGAGCAACCAATGCTGCTGGTGGTGCAACCACTGCTGCTGGAGCAACCAATGCTGCTGGAGCAACTACTGCTGCTGGAGCAACCAATGCTGCTGGTGGAGCAACAACTGCTACTGCTGGAGCAACCAATGCTGCTGGATTAACCACTGCTGCTGCTGGAGCAACCACTGCTGCTGCTGGAGCAACCAATGCTGCTGGAGCAACCACTGCTGCTGCTGGAGCAACCAATGCTGCTGGATTAACCACTGCTGCTGCTGGAGCAACCACTGCTGCTGCTGGAGCAACCAATGCTGCTGGAGCAACCACTGCTGCTGCTGGAGCAACCAATGCTGCTGGAGCAACCACTGCTGCTGCTGGAGCAACCACTGCTGCTGCTGGAGCAACCAATGCTGCTGGAGCAACCACTGCTGCTGCTGGAGCAACCAATGCTCCTGGAGCAACCACTGCTGCTGCTGGAGCAACCACTGCTGCTGCTGGAGCAACCAATGCTGCTGGAGCAACAACACCTGCTGCTGGAGCAACCAATGCTGCTGGAGCAACCACTGCTGCTGCTGGAGCAACCAATGCTCCTGGAGCAACCACTGCTGCAGCAACCAATGCTGCTGGAGCAACTACTGCTGCTGGAGCAACCAATGCTGCTGGAGCAACTACTGCTGCTGGAGCAACCAATGCTGCTGGTGGAGCAACAACTGCTGCTGCTGGAGCAACCAATGCTGCTGGAGCAACCACTGCTGCTGCTGGAGCAACCAATGCTGCTGGAGCAACCACTGCTGCTGCTGGAGCAACCAATGCCGCAACAACAGCAACAGCAGCAACAACCGTTGCCTCCTCTGCGGCTGTCATCAGGACAGGTTTCCTGCTGCTGGTCCCAGCTCTGTGGGGGATCCTCCTGCACTAAGACCTGGACTGGATCTGTGACTGGATTGCAGACTCTGTGGACAGACCCTCCTCTTCCTCCTCTTCCTCATGAGGGACTGAGCGCATCACTTCCTGTTTCTACTGAGCTTGAGCTGATGATGTCACTCACTCGCTGTCTTCACTGACACATCCTGTTGATTGATCGTTATTTATTGATTATTTATCCTGTTATTTATTCCTTATTTGTACGAACACTGAGTAGACAGAGCTGTGAGAGTGTTTACAGCGGGCTGGCCTCGCCGTAGCATCGTGAGCAGCTCTCCTGACTCAGCCGATCACTCAGTGACGGCACTTTGATGAAACCTCAGACTGAAAGGTGAAAGTCTGATGATTGCTCTGATTTCTGGTGTGTGTCATCGAGAAACCATCAAATAAAACAAACAAACAAAAAAAACAGATTCTACTTTGTCCTGATTTATTCCTTTATTGACTCAGGTGTTTCAGGTGTGATCCAAACCTTTGACAGAGGGAAACACTGAGATCCATGCATCAACAACGAAGTTTTACATTATCAGTCATGTTTTACCAAAAACATCAACAACAAACAAACCAAACAAACAAAAAACTAGTTTCATCAAACGTACCACATTTTAACAGCTATAGAATAGAATAGAATAGAATAGAATAAAAATATGTTATTGATCCCAAACTGGGAAATTATTGTGTTACAAGAGAAATGATCAGAACCAGTGGAACCATAAAACAGAAACATAATCACTCAAAACATCAACACAGAATTGAAGAAAGAAAAATATAAACATCAAAAGAAGAAAGAAGAAAGAGGCCAGAGATGAAGCAGTTGCCCCAAAAGGTTGCTGCAACAGCGACCACAGTTGGTCCAGTAACCACAGTTGCCCAAACAGTTGCACTCCTCCGGCAGAGATCTGACCTCACTGATGGTCAACAGTTTGTTTGTTACAACATCTGAACCCATCTTTTCTTTTTAAATAAACAAAAACACTCATTTGTTTGAGATTTTCATTGTTACAACAATAATATACCAAACATTTCTCAGTGTATTTAGACCCGTATAGAAACACACAGATGAACGCATGTCAGTACACAAACAAAAAACAAAAAACAAACAAACAAAAAACATATATGCAACAAACAAAAGAACAAAAAATAAAAAAAACAACAAAAAAAACCCCCAAAAAAACCAAAAAAGCAATATTAACACCAAAAAAGGTGAAAAACAGATCATGGTTTAAAAAGAAAAGTTAGAATAATGAGACAAAATAATAAAATAAACACAAATAAATACAAATGAAATAAAAAAAGGATTTTGAATTACAAAGATTGAATTAAGGACCTGCAGAGTGTTATTAAGTCTAATTAGCAGGTAAACTTTTCACATATGGCACTGGTGGCTCCAAGGTTACATAAAAAGTTTTTACAGGAGCCTTTAGGAGTACATCAGATTCTCTCCAGATTTAACGCGGTGACAGTCTGTGCTGTGTGTGTGTGTGTGTGTGTGTGTGTGACAGCAGAAGGAGAGACGGTCTGAGTGAACGCGTGGTGTGTGTGGGGCAGGAGTGCATTATTTTGGTCTTTGTTTCCTCAATAAATGTGCGGTTGTGCACAAGGTGCTTCTTTTTTTCCTCCTCTTTAGTCTTTTCCCTCACTTTGGCCCGGACTCCTAGACACCGGTTACCAGCAACGAGCCAAGTAAATAAATGTGAATCAGCTTTCCCATCTACGGTTCAGAGACAGACTGAAGTCCTGGAGTTAAAAAGACGAAATGCCAATTAACACCTGAAACATACGTTCACCTGCATTTCTACAGGATTTACATCACAGGAGAAAGAGCAAAATACGAACAAAAATAACCCGTATCTCAACAACACAAGAACACAGGCCAGGCACCTCTGGTATACTCTTTAAACGTCTGCACTAACAAACTATCGCGAGACCTCAAAGAGGGTGCGGTATTACAACCTGCGGAGGCAGAGAAGCGCTGTGCCTCATCGATGCCCACGTTAATCAGTGTGAGACCTTAGTACGCATGCATGAACCTGCAAAACGTTGTGATTTCAAGTAAACGGTCTCTCTCTCTCTCGGAGTCTCTGCCTCTGACGCACATTACAAGCATGAAGCCAGCGCCAAACGCTGTCCGTCCCCTCTGTTAGCCTTCGTCTTATTGACAAATCAGGAATTTACTTTTTTTATTTTTTAATTATGACAAATTGTATACGAACAACTGAAAAAATATATATTTTTTATAAACATATATATTTTTTTTTTTTCTTGTTAGCCTATATATCTATATATATATATATAAACATATATATATGTTTATATATATATATATATATATATATATATATATATATATATATATAAACATATATATATAGATATACATATAGATATAGATATATACACACACATACATATATATATATATATATATATATATATATATATAAACATATATATATATAGATATACATATAGATATAGATATATACACACACACATACATATATATATATATATATATATATATATATATATATATATATATATATATATATATATATATATACATATATATATATATATATATATTTTTTTTATATATATATACATGTGTGTGTGTGTGTGTATACATATATATATATATATATATATATATATATAAACATATATATATAGATATACATATAGATATAGATATACATATAGATATAGATATATACACACACATACATATATATATATATATATATATATATATATATATATATATATATATATATATATAACATATATATATATAGATATACATATAGATATAGATATATACACACACACATACATATATATATATATATATATATATATATACATGTGTGTGTGTGTGTGTGTGTATATATATATATATATATATATATATATATATATATATATATACATATATATATATATATATATATATATATATATATATATATATATATATATATATATATATATATATATATATATATATATATATATATATATATATATATATATATATACATATATATATATATATATATATATACATATATACATATAATGCCGGCCATGATGCACACTTTTAAATGAGATTATCAGCACCAGTATAACAGGTTACTGGTTATTTTAACAATGCTACCTTTAAGCATGGGGCGCCGATAGTGAAATTGCACTCACTATAAACAAAGTGTTTCCACATTTAGCTCTGAAACTTCAGTTTTAATACAGAGTTTAGTTTAGTTTAGTTTATTTCAGTCACTTCAAACATGAAATCTCACAAACACCAAAGTGAGAAATAGCAAGCAAACAAGTGTTACATTAGTGCCTGCATCAACCCCAACAATCAACAAAAATAAAAACTAAATAACAAAGCACGACCAAAAAATGTGTAGGTTGATATGAAACAATAATAAATTCACATTTATCCAAAATCTGAACACATTTTGTGCTCTCATCACAGTTCAACTTTTTGTTTTTGTTGAAGCAACTTTTTGAACCCACCATGTTTTTGACATTCTTTCATTTCTCTGTCTGATCCATTTCACAGACTGACTCCGTACACTGAAACACATCTTAGTTTAATATTCGTCCTGCTTTTTGTTTTTCTGTGAACATACAAGTTCATATTCACACACTTTAATCTGAAACAATCTCTGGATACAGTCTGATAACATCTTAGGAGAAACATTAAGAGAAATATTTAAGAAGGGAAATTTTTTTTTTCAAATATTATACATAGACATCTAATCTAAATGTTCGGTGTTATATATAAATGCCATAAATAAATGTCCTGATTCTAAATATTGAGCTTAGATTTCTGAGGGTCTATACCAGGGTCTATCTCTGGTTTTTCCTCCCGTGAGCAGGTGCTGAGGAGCAGGACTCTGGTTTCAGGACTTGATGGGAACCAGGAGCTCTGAATAAGCAGACTTTCCAACCATACAAGATTGATTACCAAGACATGATCAACCAAACCCAAGCTGCCTCACTTTTTAGCTGAGTTTAGCATCAAAACAGAATAAGAAACCCGTACAAATACAGACTAAAGATGAAGAGATCCAAACTGATTCAGTTCCTGTCAGCGGACTGATCCCCAACACGAGGAGCTCTTCAGTTCACGTCGAACAATACACCAGACGTTTTACATAACAAGGATTCATCGACTCAGAAAGAGTCAATCCAACGTCACGTCTCTAAAGAAAAGTCCCGCAGCAGGTTTCTGTGATCTGTCCAGTGATGGCCAGATAAAAAAACTGCTTGAATGAGAGATTATGTGGTGGGCCACACCTCGGCCGACTTTAAAGGACATATTCAGACGTTTGTCCTCAGTCTTTGGAGTCTTTGATGTCATCCCGCTTGTTCAGAGCCGGTATAAAACCTGCTGCGCCGTCACCAGACGACAGCTCTGAGCAAACACAGCGGGACGGCAGCAGGAACCCGAGAGCGCCACTGATTCAGCCGCCGCCGCCGCCGGGAGTCAGGCTGAGGAGAGACAGGTGAGTGTCTGCAGCGTCCACACTCTGAGTTTCACCTGTCGTTATTCGTTTACCCTGCTCCTGTGTGAGCTTTCAATACGCAGTCACCGTGGAAACAGGTCGAAATCTGCAGAATACTCCAAAAACAATGATCCATCATCCAGTTTGTTTCTCATGTATGAGAAATATTGGTTTGAATATTTGTTTTTTTACTAAACATCTCTAAAATATTAATCTTATTTTATTTTAGTATAATTAACTAAAGATGTGCTCTGATCTCACATATCTGAACACGCTCGTCTTTCTTTCTGTTTTTATTTTTTAGCTCTAATTACTGCTTTACACTCTTAGTTTTTTATAATTTAGTGAATTTAATTTTTTCTTTTATTTTGTTGAAACAGAGGTTTCTGACAAACTAAAAAAGCCTTTGTGGAGGAAAAAAACAACAAAAGTATTTGGTTCTTTTAGGCAGGACTAAGGTTAATTTTCATTTAAAGCTTTGTATCATGTTTAAAATGTGTATTAATGACGTCAGGGGGACTTTTAAAATAATAGTTTGCTTTGAAATTGCAACAATAATTTAAAATCTTAATTTTTTAGTGGAAGTAAGTTGTAAAAGATTTTTAAATCTAATGAAAATTGCTTTGAGTTTTCTTTAAAAGCAAACAGATAACCCTTCAGTTCGGAAAGTTCAAAACCGGTCTATGAAATATTTGACAGAAAGTAGAAGGAAAAGCTCTGCCTCATTGATTAAGTCTGCTCTTTATAAAACAGAGTAGAAAAGACTTTATTTGTCCCCAAGGGTAAAGTCAGGAGCCATGTCTGTGAATAGCATGATGCTACTCTGCCCTCTGGTATTCCCTCTGTTGCTGGGTTAGCACAGCTAGCTCGTCCATCTTATTGGAGATAGATCTTACGTTCCCAATAACGATGGATGGAAGGACAGGTCCATGTCGTCACTTCTTAGCTCACACCTGAGAACCAGCACGTCGTCCTCACCTCCTTCTCCTCACCTTGTGGGGAAACATCCGGCCTAGCACCAGTTAGCTTTGACATGCTACAGGCTGCTAGCAGCTGATTTCACATGTAAACAATGCAGCCATGGTTACATGTAGGATCTCCAGACAAACACAGGAGAAAAAATAGTAAAAATATCACTGAAGAATATATAATGAATATCACATTTTTAAATTCAATAAAAGTCAATAAATAAACAAATAATGTAGTGATAAATAACAAACATTATACCACAGCACGGCTCCATGGTGACAGAAACTAAAGTCATTGATTAAATGCTTTTTTCTGTCTTAAAATTAGATTTGCATGTTTTTTTGTTTTCACTAAATTCAAATATTTGATTTATTGCAGACAACAGGAAGTCATGTTCAGAGAGATGATGAAGGTCTGTGTGCTGCTTCTCTTTGTTGGTGAGTTCAGATATTTTAAAAAAATGACTCATGAAGAGAAGTGAGTGTGATAATCAGCTGTTACCATAACGATGTTTTTTACACAGCCTCAAGCTCCGGACAGAACCAAAAAACTACTGTTCAATCAACGTCAGCAACAGCAACTACAGCTAAAGAGGCAACGAGAACAACAAAGAACACAGACACTGCTGCAACATCTACTGCAACAAACAGGGCAACTGCTGAAACAAAAACAACAACAACGACTGAAACAAAAATCACCACTGTTGCAACAAAAGCACCCGAAGCTACTCCAACAACTACCAAAGTTGCCCCATCATCAACGGGTAAAGCAACAACCACCACAGCTGATCTAACAACAACCACGGCAACTGCAACAAAAACCACAATGACCCGGACAACTGCAACAGTTGCCAAAAAAGCTACATCAGCTGAAGCAAAAACGACAATAGCTGCTACAAGAGCTGCTGCAACTTTCAAAACTTCAGCAACCACAATTGCTCCAACAACTACAATTGCTTCAAAGACAAGAATAGTTGCTACAAAAACTTCCGAAACTACTCCAACAACTACAACAGATGCCCCAGCAACCAAAGATAAAGCAACAAAGACCACAGTTGCCCAAACAACCACCCCAGCTGCTCCAACAACAACAGATGCAGCAATGACCACTGCTGCTACTACAGCAACAGTTTCTGCAGGAACAACCACAACTGTCCCAACAACCAAAGGTGCATTGACGTCAAAATCTGTTGCAACATCCACAACAATTGCTCCAACAACCACAGCTGTTGCTGCAACCGCAACTGCTGCAACCATTGCAGCAACAAAAGGGGAAACTGCTCAAACAACAACTGCCACAGTTACAACAAAAACACCCACAACTACCAAAGATGTCCCAACAACTACATCTGCTCCAACAACTACAGCTGCTCCAACTACAGCTGCTCCAACCACAGCTGCTCCAACAACTACAGCTGCTCCAACAACTACCAAAGATGTCCCAACAACTACAGCAGCTCCAACAACTACAGCTGCTTCAACAACTACAGCAGCTCCAACTACAGCTGCCCCAACAACTACATCTGCTCCAACAACTACATCTGCTCCAACTACAGCTGCCCCAACAACTACATCTGCTCCAACAACTACATCTGCCCCAACAACTACAGCTGCTCCAACTACAGCTGCTCCAACAACTACATCTGCTCCAACTACAGCTGCTCCAACTACAGCTGCTCCAACTACAGCTGCTCCAACTACATCTGCTCCAACTACAGCTGCTCCAACTACAGCTGCTCCAACAACTACAGCTGCTCCAACTACAGCTGCTCCAACTACAGCTGCTCCAACTACATCTGCTCCAACAACTACATCTGCTCCAACTACAGCTGCTCCAACAACTACAGCTGCTCCAACTACATCTGCTCCAACTACAGCTGCTCCAACAACTACAGCAGCTCCAACTACAGCTGCTCCAACTACAGCTGCTCCAACTACATCTGCTCCAACTACAGCTGCTCCAACTACATCTTCTCCAACTACAGCTGCTCCAACAACTACATCTGCTCCAACTACAGCTGCTCCAACTACAGCTGCTCCAACTACATCTGCTCCAACTACAGCTGCTCCAACTACATCTGCTCCAACTACAGCTGCTCCAACTACAGCTGCTCCAACTACAGCTGCTCCAACTACAGCTGCTCCAACAACTACATCTGCTCCAACTACATCTGCTCCAACTACAGCTGCTCCAACTACATCTGCTCCAACAACTACAGCTGCTCCAACTACATCTGCTCCAACTAAAGCTGCTCCAACAACTACATCTGCTCCAACTACATCTGCTCCAACTACAGCTGCTCCAACTACATCTGCTCCAACAACTACAGCTGCTCCAACAACTACAGCTGCTCCAACTACAGCTGCTCCAACTACAGCTGCTCCAACTACATCTTCTCCAACTACAGCTGCTCCAACTACAGCTGCTCCAACTACAGCTGCTCCAACTACTACATCTGCTCCAACTACAGCAGCTCCAACAACTACAGCTGCTCCAACTACAGCTGCTCCAACTTCTACATCTGCTCCAACAACTACTGCTGCTCCAACTACAGCTGCTCCAACTACTGCTGCTCCAACTACAGCTGCTCCAACTGCTACAGCTGCTCCAACAACTACAGCTGCTCCAACTACATCTGCTCCAACAACTACATCTGCTCCAACAACTACTGCTGCTCCAACTACATCTGCTCCAACAACTACAGCTGCTCCAACAACTACAGCTGCTCCAACTACAGCTGCTCCAACTACAGCTGCTCCAACTACAGCTGCTCCAACTACTACATCTGCTCCAACAATTACAGCTGCTCCAACTACAGCTGCTCCAACAACTACAGCTGCTCCAACAACTACAGCTGCTCCAACAACTACAGCTGCTCCAACTACAGCTGCTCCAACAACTACAGCTGCTCCAACTACAGCTGCTCCAACAACTGCAGCTGCTCCAACTACATCTGCTCCAACAACTACAGCTGCTCCAACTACAGCTGCACCAACTTCATCTGCTCCAACTTCATCTGCTCCAACAACTACAGCTGCTCCAACAACTACAGCTGCTCCAACTACAGCTGCTCCAACCACAGCTGCTCCAACAACTACAGCTGCTCCAACAACTACCAAAGATGTCCCAACAACTTCAGCAGCTCCAACAACTACAGCTGCTTCAACAACTACAGCAGCTCCAACTACAGCTGCCCCAACAACTACATCTGCTCCAACAACTACATCTGCTCCAACTACAGCTACCCCAACAACTACATCTGCTCCAACAACTACATCTGCCCCAACAACTACAGCTGCTCCAACTACAGCTGCTCCAACAACTACATCTGCTCCAACTACAGCTGCTCCAACTACAGCTGCTCCAACTACAGCTGCTCCAACTACATCTGCTCCAACTACAGCTGCTCCAACTACAGCTGCTCCAACAACTACAGCTGCTCCAACTACAGCTGCTCCAACTACAGCTGCTCCAACTACATCTGCTCCAACAACTACATCTGCTCCAACTACAGCTGCTCCAACAACTACAGCTGCTCCAACTACATCTGCTCCAACTACAGCTGCTCCAACAACTACAGCAGCTCCAACTACAGCTGCTCCAACTACAGCTGCTCCAACTACATCTGCTCCAACTACAGCTGCTCCAACTACATCTTCTCCAACTACAGCTGCTCCAACAACTACATCTGCTCCAACTACAGCTGCTCCAACTACAGCTGCTCCAACTACATCTGCTCCAACTACAGCTGCTCCAACTACATCTTCTCCAACTACAGCTGCTCCAACTACAGCTGCTCCAACAACTACATCTGCTCCAACTACATCTGCTCCAACTACAGCTGCTCCAACTACATCTGCTCCAACAACTACAGCTGCTCCAACTACATCTGCTCCAACTACAGCTGCTCCAACAACTACATCTGCTCCAACTACATCTGCTCCAACTACAGCTGCTCCAACTACATCTGCTCCAACAACTACAGCTGCTCCAACAACTACAGCTGCTCCAACTACAGCTGCTCCAACTACATCTGCTCCAACTACAGCTGCTCCAACTACATCTTCTCCAACTACAGCTGCTCCAACTACAGCTGCTCCAACTACAGCTGCTCCAACTACTACATCTGCTCCAACTACAGCAGCTCCAACAACTACAGCTGCTCCAACTACAGCTGCTCCAACTTCTACATCTGCTCCAACAACTACAGCAGCTCCAACTACAGGTGCTCCAACAACTACAGCAGCTCCAACTTCAGCTGCTCCAACTACAGCTGCTCCAACTACAGCTGCTCCAACTACAGCTGCTCCAACAACTACAGCAGCTCCAACAACTACAGCTGCTCCAACAACTACAGCAGTTCCAACTACAGCTGCCCCAACAACTACATCTGCTCCAACAACTACATCTGCTCCAACTACAGCTGCCCCAACAACTACATCTGCTCCAACAACTACATCTGCTCCAACTACAGCTGCCCCAACAACTACAGCTGCTCCAACAACTACATCTGCTCCAACTACAGCTGCTCCAACTACAGCTGCTCCAACTACAGCTGCTCCAACTACATCTGCTCCAACTACAGCTGCTCCAACTACAGCTGCTCTAACAACTACAGCTGCTCCAACTACAGCTGCTCCAACTACAGCTGCTCCAACTACATCTGCTCCAACAACTACATCTGCTCCAACTACAGCTGCTCCAACAACTACAGCTGCTCCAACTACATCTGCTCCAACAACTACAGCTGCTCCAACTACAGCTGCTCCAACAACTACAGCAGCTCCAACTACAGCTGCTCCAACTACAGCTGCTCCAACTACATCTGCTCCAACTACAGCTGCTCCAACTACATCTTCTCCAACTACAGCTGCTCCAACAACTACATCTGCTCCAACTACAGCTGCTCCAACTACAGCTGCTCCAACTACATCTGCTCCAACTACAGCTGCTCCAACTTCATCTTCTCCAACTACAGCTGCTCCAACTACAGCTGCTCCAACTACAGCTGCTCCAACAACTACATCTGCTCCAACTACATCTGCTCCAACTACAGCTGCTCCAACTACATCTGCTCCAACAACTACAGCTGCTCCAACTACATCTGCTCCAACTACAGCTGCTCCAACAACTACATCTGCTCCAACTACATCTGCTCCAACTACAGCTGCTCCAACTACATCTGCTCCAACAACTACATCTGCTCCAACTACAGCTGCTCCAACTACAGCTGCTCCAACTACATCTGCTCCAACTACAGCTGCTCCAACTACATCTTCTCCAACTACAGCTGCTCCAACTACAGCTGCTCCAACTACAGCTGCTCCAACAACTACATCTGCTCCAACTACATCTGCTCCAACTACAGCTGCTCCAACTACATCTGCTCCAACAACTACAGCTGCTCCAACTACATCTGCTCCAACTACAGCTGCTCCAACAACTACATCTGCTCCAACTACATCTGCTCCAACTACAGCTGCTCCAACTACATCTGCTCCAACAACTACAGCTGCTCCAACAACTACAGCTGCTCCAACTACAGCTGCTCCAACTACAGCTGCTCCAACTACATCTGCTCCAACTACAGCTGCTCCAACTACAGCTGCTCAAACTACAGCTGCTCCAAATACAGCTGCTCCAACTACATCTTCTCCAACTACAGCTGCTCCAAATACAGCTGCTCCAACTACAGCTGCTCCAACAACTACATCTGCTCCAACAACTACATCTGCTTCAACTACAGCAGCTCCAACAACTACAGCTGCTCCAACTACAGCTGCTCCAACTTCTACATCTGCTCCAACAACTACTGCTGCTCCAACTACAGCTGCTCCAACTACTGCTGCTCCAACTACA
This sequence comes from Halichoeres trimaculatus, assembly GCF_033239565.1. Lineage (NCBI taxonomy): Eukaryota > Metazoa > Chordata > Actinopteri > Labriformes > Labridae > Halichoeres > Halichoeres trimaculatus. Next base: position 1,459,242 of record NW_027437192.1, read on the forward strand.
GCTGCTCCAACTGCTACAGCTGCTCCAACAACTACAGCTGCTCCAACTACATCTGCTCCAACAACTACATCTGCTCCAACAACTACTGCTGCTCCAACTACAGCTGCTCCAACAACTACAGCTGCTCCAACTACTACATCTGCTCCAACTACAGCTGCTCCAACTACAGCTGCTCCAACTACTACATCTGCTCCAACAATTACAGCTGCTCCAACTACAGCTGCTCCAACTGCAGCTGCTCCAACTACAGCTGCTCCAACTACAGCTGCTCCAACTACTACATCTGCTCCAACAATTACAGCTGCTCCAACTACAGCTGCTCCAACAACTACAGCTGCTCCAACAACTACAGCTGCTCCAACAACTACAGCTGCTCCAACTACAGCTGCTCCAAAAACTACAGCTGCTCCAACTACAGCTGCTCCAACAACTAATGCTGCTCCAACTACATCTGCTCCAACAACTACAGCTGCTCCAACTACAGCTGCACCAACTTCATCTGCTCCAACTTCATCTGCTCCAACAACTACAGCTGCTCCAACAACTACAGCTGCTCCAACAACTACAGCTGCTCCAACAACTACAGCTGCTCCAACTACAGCTGCACCAACTTCATCTGCTCCAACTACAGCTGCTCCAACAACTACAGCTGCTCCAACAACTACAGCTGCTCCAACTACAGCTGCTCCAACTACTACATCTGCTCCACCAACTACTGCTGCTCCAACAACTACATCTGCTCCAACTACATCTGCTCCAACAACTACAATTGCTCCAACAACTACAGCTGCTCCAACAACTACAGCAGCTCCAACTACAGCTGCTCCAATAACTACAGCTGCTCCAACAACTACAGCAGCTCCAACTACAGCTGCTCCAACTACAGCTGCTCCAACAACTACTGCTGCTCCAACAACTACAGCTGCTCCAACAACTACATCTGCTCCAACAACTACATCTGCTCCAACTACTGCTGCTCCAACTACAGCTGCTCCAACAACTACAGCAGCTCCAACTACTGCTGCTCCAACTACAGCTGCTCCAACAACTACAGCTGCTCCAACAACTACAGCTGCTCCAACAACTACAGCAGCTCCAACTTCAGCTGCTCCAACTACAGCTGCTCCAACTACAGCTGCTCCAATAACTACAGCTGCTCCAACAACTACAGCAGCTCCAACTACAGGTGCTCCAACAACTACAGCAGCTCCAACTTCAGCTGCTCCAACTACAGCTGCTCCAACTACAGCTGCTCCAACTACAGCTGCTCCAACAACTACAGCAGCTCCAACAACTACAGCTGCTCCAACAACTACAGCAGCTCCAACTACAGCTGCCCCAACAACTACATCTGCTCCAACAACTACATCTGCTCCAACTACAGCTGCCCCAACAACTACATCTGCTCCAACAACTACATCTGCTCCAACTACAGCTGCCCCAACAACTACAGCTGCTCCAACAACTACAGCTGCTCCAACAACTACAGCTGCTCCAACTACAGCTGCTCCAACTACAGCTGCTCCAACTACAGCTGCTCCAACAACTACAGCAGCTCCAACAACTACAGCTGCTCCAACAACTACAGCTGCTCCAACTACAGCTGCTCCAACAACTACATCTGCTCCAACTACAGCTGCTCCAACTACAGCTGCTCCAACTACAGCTGCTCAAACAACTACAGCTGCTCCAACTACAGCTGCTCCAACTACATCTGCTCCAACAACTACATCTGCTCCAACTACAGCTGCTCCAACAACTACAGCTGCTCCAACTACATCTGCTCCAACTACAGCTGCTCCAACAACTACAGCAGCTCCAACTACAGCTGCTCCAACTACATCTGCTCCAACTACAGCTGCTCCAACTACAGCTGCTCCAACTACATCTGCTCCAACAACTACATCTGCTCCAACAACTACAGCAGCTCCAACAACTACAGCTGCTCCAACTACAGCTGCTCCAACTACAGCTGCTCCAACTTCTACATCTGCTCCAACAACTACTGCTGCTCCAACTACAGCTGCTCCAACTACTGCTGCTCCAACTACAGCTGCTCCAACTGCTACAGCTGCTCCAACAACTACAGCTGCTCCAACTACATCTGCTCCAACAACTACATCTGCTCCAACAACTACATCTGCTCCAACAACTACTGCTGCTCCAACTACAGCTGCTCCAACAACTACAGCTGCTCCAACTGCAGCTGCTCCAACTACAGCTGCTCCAACTACAGCTGCTCCAACTACTACATCTGCTCCAACAACTACAGCTGCTCCAACTACAGCTGCTCCAACAACTACAGCTGCTCCAACAACTACAGCTGCTCCAACAACTACATCTGCTCCAACTACAGCTGCTCCAACAACTACAGCTGCTCCAACTACAGATGCTCCAACAACTACAGCTGCTCCAACAACTACATCTACTCCAACTACAGCTGCTCCAACAACTACTGCTGCTCCAACTTCATCTGCTCCAACTACATCTGCTCCAACTACAGCTGCTGCAACAACTACATCTGCTCCAACTACATCTGCTGCACTAACTACATCTGCTCCAACTACATCTGCTCCAACTACATCTGCTCCGACAACTTCATCTGCTCCAACTACAGCTGCTCCAACAACTACGGCTTCTCCAACAACTACAGCTGCTCCAACTACAGCTGCTGCAACAACTACATCTGCTCCAACTACATCTGCTCCAACTACATCTGCTCCAACTACATCTGCTTCAACAACTACATCTGCTCCAACTACAGCTGCTGCAACAACTTCATCTGCTCCAACTACATCTGCTCCAACTACAGCTGCTCCAACAACTGCATTTGCTCCAACTACATCTGCTCCAACTACATCTGCTCCAACTACATCTGCTCCAACTACAGCTGCTCCAACAACTACATCTGCTCCAACTACAGCTGCTCCAACAACTACAGCTGCTCCAACAACTACAGCTGCTCCAACAACTACAGCAGCTCCAACTTCAGCTGCTCCAACTACAGCTGCTCCAACTACAGCTGCTCCAATAACTACAGCTGCTCCAACTACAGCAGCTCCAACTACAGCTGCTCCAACAACTACAGCAGCTCCAACTTCAGCTGCTCCAACTACATCTGCTCCAACAACTACATCTGCTCCAACTACAGCTGCTCCAACAACAATAGCTGCTCCAACAACTACAGCTGCTCCAACAACTACAGCTGCTCCAACTACAGCTGCTCCAACTACAGCTGCTCCAACAACTAGAGCAGCTCCAACTACAGCTGCTCCAACAACTACAGCAGCTCCAACTACAGCAGCTCCAACTACAGCTGCTCCAACTACAGCTGCTCCGACAACTACAGCAGCTCCAACTACATCTGCTCCAACAACTACATCTGCTCCAACAACTACAGCTGCTCCAACTACATCTGCTCCAAAAACTACAGCTGCTCCAACTACAGCTGCTCCAACTACATCTGCTCCAAAAACTTCATCTGCTCCAACAACTACAGCTGCTCCAACAACTACAGCTGCTCCAATTTCAGCTGCTCCAACAACTATAGCTGCTCCAAAAACTACATCTGCTCCAACAACTACATCTGCTCCAAAAACTACATCTGCTCCAACAACTACATCTGCTCCAACAACTACAGCATCTCCAACTACAGCTGCGCCAACTACAGCTGCTCCAACTACATCTGCTCCAACTACATGTGCTGCAACGACTACAGCTGCTACAAGTACAGCTGCTCCAACTACATCTGCTCCAACTTCATCTGCTCCAACTACATCTGCTCCAACTTCATCTGCTCCAACAACTACAGCTGCTCCAACAACTACAGTAGCTCCAACAACTACAGCTGCTCCAACTACAGCTTCTCCAACAACTACATCTGCTCCAACTTCATCTGCTCCAACTACATCTGCTCCAACTACAGCTGCTGCAACAACTACATCTGCTCCAACTACATCTGCTGCACTAACTACATCTGCTCCAACTACATCTGCTCCAACTACATCTGCTCCAACAACTTCATCTGCTCCAACTACAGCTGCTCCAACAACTACAGCTTCTCCAACAACTACAGCTGCTCCAACTACAGCTGCTGCAACAACTACATCTGCTCCAACTACATCTGCTCCAACTACATCTGCTCCAACTACATCTGCTTCAACAACTACATCTGCTCCAACTACATCTGCTCCAACAACTTCATCTGCTCCAACTACAGCTGCTCCAACTACAGCTGCTGCAACAACTTCATCTGCTCCAACTACATCTGCTCCAACTACAGCTGCTCCAACAACTGCATTTGCTCCAACTACATCTGCTCCAACTACATCTGCTCCAACTACATCTGCTCCAACTACAGCTGCTCCAACAACTACAGCAGCTCCAACTACATCTACTCCAACTACATCTGCTCCAACTACATCTGCTCCAACTACATCTGCTCCAACTACAGCTGCTCCAACAACTACAGCTGCTCCAACTACATCTGCTCCAACTACATCTGCTCCAACTACAGCTGCTCCAACTACAGCTGCTCCAACAACTACAGCAGCTCCAACTACAGCTGCTCCAACTACAGCTGCTCCAACTACATCTTCTCCAAAAACTACAGCTGCTCTATCTACATCTGCCCAAACTACATCTGCTCCAACAACTACAGCTGCTCCAACTACAGCTGCTCCAACTACAGCTGCTCCAATTTCAGCTGCTCCAACAACTACAGCTGCTCCAACTACATCTGCTCCAAAAACTACATCTGCTCCAACAACTACAGCTGCTCCAACAACTACAGCATCTCCAACTACAGCTGCTTCAACTACATCTGCTCCAACTACATCTGCTGCAACGACTACAGCTGCTACAACTACAGCTGCTCCAACTACATCTGCTCCAACTTCATCTGCTCCAACTACATCTGCTCCAACTTCATCTGCTCCAACTTCATCTGCTGCAACAACTACAGCTGCTCCAACAACTACAGCTGCTCCAACAACTACATCTGCTCCAACTATATCTGCTCCAACTACAGCTGCTGCAACAACTACATCTGCTCCAACTACAGCTGCTCCAACTACATCTGCTCCAACAACTTCATCTGCTCCAACTACAGCTGCTCCAACTACAGCTTTTCCAACAACTACAGCTTCTCCAACAACTACATCAGCTCCAACTACATCTGCTCCAACTACAGCTGCTGCAACAACTACAGCTGCTCCAACAACTACAGCAGCTCCAACTACATCTGCTCCAACTACAGCTGCTCCAACTACATCAGCTCCAACTACATCTGCTCCAACTACAGCTGCTGCAACAACTACAGCAGCTCCAACTACAGCTGCTCCAACTACAGCTGCTCCAACTACATCTGCTCCAACTTCATCTGCTCCAACTACATCTGCTCCAACTTCATCTGCTCCAACTTCATCTGCTCCAACAACTACAGCTGCTCCAACAACTACAGCTGCTCCAACAACTACATCTGCTCCAACTACATCTGCTCCAACTACAGCTGCTGCAACAACTACATCTGCTCCAACTACATCTGCTGCACTAACTACATCTGCTCCAACTACATCTGCTCCAACTACATCTGCTCCAACAACTTCATCTGCTCCAACTACAGCTGCTCCAACTACAGCTTCTCCAACAACTACATCAGCTCCAACTACATCTGCTCCAACTACAGCTGCTGCAACAACTACAGCTGCTCCAACAACTACAGCAGCTCCAACTACAGCTGCTCCAACTACAGCTGCTGCAACAACTACATCTGCTCCAACTACAGCTGCTCCAACTACATCTGCTCCAACAACTACATCTGCTCCAACTACATCTGCTCCAACAATTTCATCTGCTCCAACTTCATCTGCTCCAACTACATCTGCTCCAACTACAGCTGCTCCAACAACTACATCTGCTCCAACTACATCTGCTCCAACTACATCTGCTCCAACTACATCTGCTCCAACTACAGCTGCTCCAACTACATCTGCTCCAACTACAGCTGCTCCAACAACTACAGCTGCTCCAACAACTACATCTGCTCCAACTACAGCAGCTCCAACTACAGCTGCTGCAACAACTACATCTGCTCCAACTACATCTGCTTCACTAACTACATCTGCTCCAACTACATCTGCTCCAACTACATCTGCTCCAACAACTTCATCTGCTCCAACTACAGCTGCTCCAACTACAGCTTTTCCAACAACTACAGCTTCTCCAACAACTACATCAGCTCCAACAACTACATCTGCTCCAACTACATCTACTCCAACTACATCTGCTCCAACTACATCTGCTCCAACTACATCTGCTCCAACTACAGCTGCTCCAACAACTACAGCTGCTCCAACAACTACATCTGCTCCAACTACAGCAGCTCCAACTACAGCTGCTGCAACAACTACATCTGCTCCAACTACATCTGCTGCACTAACTACATCTGCTCCAACTACATCTGCTCCAACTACATCTGCTCCAACAACTTCATCTGCTCCAACTACAGCTGCTCCAACTACAGCTTTTCCAACAACTACAGCTTCTCCAACAACTACATCAGCTCCAACTACATCTGCTCCAACTACAGCTGCTGCAACAACTACAGCTGCTCCAACAACTACAGCAGCTCAAACTACAGCTGCTCCAACTACAGCTGCTGCAACAACTACATCTGCTCCAACTACAGCTGCTCCAACTACATCTGCTCCAACAACTACATCTGCTCCAACTACATCTGCTCCAACAATTTCATCTGCTCCAACTTCATCTGCTCCAACTACATCTGCTCCAACTACAGCTGCTCCAACAACTACATCTGCTCCAACTACATCTGCTCCAACTACATCTGCTCCAACTACATCTGCTCCAACTACAGCTGCTCCAACAACTACATCTGCTCCAACTACATCTACTCCAACTACATCTGCTCCAACTACATCTGCTCCAACTACATCTGCTCCAACTACAGCTGCTCCAACAACTACATCTGCTCCAACTACATCTGCTCCAACTACATCTGCTGCACTAACTACATCTGCTCCAACTACAGCTGCTCCAACAACTACATCTGCTCCAACTACATCTGCTCCAACTACATCTGCTCCAACTACAGCTGCTCCAACAACTACAGCTGCTCCAACTACATCTGCTCCAACTACATCTGCTCCAACTACAGCTGCTCCAACTACAGCTGCTCCAACTACATCTGCTCCAACTTCATCTGCTCCAACTACATCTGCTCCAACTTCATCTGCTCCAACTTCATCTGCTCCAACTACAGCTGCTCCAACAACTACATCTGCTCCAACTACATCTGCTGCACTAACTACATCTGCTCCAACTACAGCTGCTCCAACTACAGCTGCTCCAACTACAGCTGCTCCAACTACATCTGCTCCAACTACAGCTGCTCCAACTACAGCTGCTCCAACTACAGCTGCTCCAACAACTACATCTGCTCCAACTTCATCTGCTCCAATAACTACATCTGCTGCACTAACTACATCTGCTCCAACTACAGCTGCTCCAACAACTACAGCTGCTCCAACTACAGCTTCTCCAACAACTACATCTGCTCCAACTACATCTGCTGCACTAACTACATCTGCTCCAACTACATCTGCTCCAACTACATCTGCTCCAACAACTTCATCTGCTCCAACTACAGCTGCTCCAACTACAGCTTTTCCAACAACTACAGCTTCTCCAACAACTACATCAGCTCCAACTACATCTGCTCCAACTACAGCTGCTGCAACAACTACATCTGCTCCAACTACATCTGCTCCAACTACATCTGCTCCAACTACAGCTGCTCCAACAACTACATCTGCTCCAACTACATCTGCTCCAACAACTACAGCTGCTCCAACTACAGCTGCTCCAACAACTACATCTGCTCCAACAACTACATCTGCTCCAACTACAGCTGCTGCAACAACTACATCTGCTCCAACTACAGCTGCTCTTCTTACTACAGTTGTTGCATCAATTACAGCTGCTGCAACAACAACAAATGTTCCAATTACCACAACTGTTCAAACAACTACAACTCTTCCAACAACCACAGCTGCTCCAACAACCACAGATTCTGCAACAACTGCAACTGCTCCAACAACTTCTTCAACAACCACTACTGCTCCAATAACTACAACTGTTCCAAAAACTACAACTGTTCCTAAAACTACAACTGTTTCAACAAGTTCAACTGTTTCAACAACTTCAGCTGCAACAACAACTACAGCTACTGCAAAAACAACAACTGCTGCAACAACCAAAACTAGTCCAACAAGTACAGCTGCTTCAATAACCACAACTTTTCCAACAACTACAGGCACAACAATTACTGCAGCAGCTGCATCAACTACAGCTGTTCCAACAACTACAGCTGCAACAACCACAGCTGGTCCAACAACTACAGCCGCTGGAACAATGACAGTTGCTGCAACAACTGAAGCTGCTCAATCAACCACAGCTGCTGCATTTGCAGGTACTTCTTTAACTACAGCTGCTGCAACAACTACAGCTGCTTCAACAACTACAGCTGCTGCATCAACTACCGCTGCTACAACAACTACATCTGCTCTAACAACCACAGCTACTGCAACCACCCTAGCTCAGGCAACAACCACCGATATTCCAACAACCCCTGTCACTGCAACAACCCTAGCTACTACATTTACAACATCTCCTGCAACAACTACATCTATTGCAACAACCACAACAGATGCAACAACTACACATGTTTCATTAACCACAGCTGCTGCAACTCACACAGGTGTTTCTCCAACTACAGCTGCAGCGACAGCCACAGCTGCTGCAACAACCAGTGGTGCAGCAACAATCACCAATGTTCCAACAACCACATATTTTTCAACATCAACAGCTGCTGTAACAACTACCAATGTTGCAACAACAACCATAGCTAATCAAAAAACAACAGCTGAAGCAACAACTCTGAAGACAAACAAAATTGCCTCAACAATTACCACAGCTGCCACAACTGCAGCTGATCCAACAACCGCCAAAGCTGCAACACCATCAGTTTCAGTTAAAACTACAGCAGTTGCTGCAACACCTACCAACAATACAGCTACAAAAGTTGCTTTTAGAATTTCAACAGTTGCCCCAACAACTACCACAGCTGTGGCAACAACAACCTCAGTTGACTCGACAACTTCCATGGATGCCCCTCCAACTAAAACATTTGTCTCCACAACTACCAAGGTTGCAATAACAACCACAGTTGCAGCAATAACCACAGCTGCTGCTAAGACTGCCATGGCTGCAACAACATTAATGTCACCAACAGTAGTTCCTACTAAAACTACAACAGATGGAGCAACTTCATTTGCCGCCACGTCTCATGCACTTTCTAAAACAACCACAGTTGCCTCAGCAAAAACCACAAATGCTCAAACAAGTACAACAGTTGCCCCAAAAGCTACAAGTGTTGCCTCACCAACCACAATATCTGCATCACCAAGTACCACAACTGCCCAAACAACAACAGTTGCAGCAACAACAGCCACAGCCACAGCCACTAACACAGCTCTGACAACCACGGTTACCCCAACTACAACTGGAGATGGCCAAACAACTACCACAGCTACTGCAACAACAACAACAACAGCTCAAACAATGAACGATAAAGCAACAACAACAGTAACCCCAAAAACCACTTCAGCTGCTAGAGCAACCACAACAACAGCAGGTGCAACAGCAACAACAACAACAAAACCTGTTTCAACAGTTTCAAAAGTGTCCCAAACAACTACCGAAGATTCTGCAACAACCTCAGTTGCCCCAACACCTACAACAGCTGCTACAAGTACAACAAAAACTTCACCAACAACTACAGCTTATCCATTATCTGCTTCAGCAACATCTACAGTTGCTGCAACCACCTCAACTGGTTTCAAAACAACTAATCCAGCTGAACGAGCAACTACAATTGCTGCTGCATTAAAAACCACTGTTGCCAAAACATCATTTGCCCCATTAACCACCACAGGTGATCCAACAGCTACAGGAATTGCCCCAACAACCACCAGCGCTTCTACAGCAACCACAGTTGCACAAACAGTTACAACATCTGGAACAACTACGACAGCCCCAACTGCTACACAAACTGACAACAAAACAACAAAAATAAACCTTACAGCTGCTGCAACAGCAACATTTGCCACAAAAACTTCAAGTTACCCCCAGATTTCAATTGCCCCAACAACCACCAAAAATGTTGCAACAGTCACAGTTTTTGCATCAACCACAGCTGAACATGAAAGCACCACCAGAGCTAGCCCGACAGCAACCACAGCTCCTGCAACAACCACCACAGCTGCAACTACAACTAAGAAACCTTCTGCAACATCCACCATAGCTGACTCAAGAACCAACACTGATGCAGCAACAAACAGGGATTCTCCAACAACAACAACTAAAGTGACAACTACGACAGCTGCTGCTTCTACGACTTCATTTGCTCCAACAACCACGGCAACTGCAGCAACTACAACCACAGGTTTCTCAACTGGCATAGCTGCATCAAAAAGCACAACAGCTGCTGCAACAAAAACCGCAGTTGTCCAAACAACTTTGAAATCTGCAGAAATAACAACTACAGTTGCCCCAACAACTAGCCGAACTGTAGCAACAGCTACCAACGTTTTCCTGACAACTACATCTACTGCAACAACCATGGTTGATCCAAAAGCAACAGCTGCTTCAACAACTTTCACAGCTGCTGCATCAAAAATCACAGTTGCCCCCAAACCGACAACCATAGTTACACCAACAATTACATCAGCAAGTGAAAGGGCAACAGCTGCCCTTGCAGCAAAAATGCCCCTAACAACTACTACAGCTGCTGCAACAGCTGTTGCTCTCACAACTTCAAATGCTGCGGCAACAACCACCACAGTGGCTGCAACTACTACAGCTCTCCTGAAGAACCCCACAGCTACTCCAACAACTTCAACAGTTGCTGCAACAAAAACCAAGGTTGCCCCTTCAACCACCACAGCTGCTTTAACGGCAACCACAGCTGCTGCAACATCTACAGTGACCCCAACAACTTTAAAAGCTGCTCCAAAAACAACCACGTTTGCCCCAGCAACATCCGCAGCTGTTGCAAGAACAACTACCGCAGCATCTCCAACATCAACAAATGATGGCGCAACAACCTCAATCTCAGCTTTTAAATCAACAACTCCTGCTGCAACAACAGCAGGTGTAAAAACAACATCCACAGCAACTGTTGCAAGCAAAACTGCTGCAGCAACTAGAGATGTTTCTCCATCTTTGACCTCAGTGTTTGCAAGAACAATCTCAGTTGCTCAAACCACAGCTACAAAATCAACATCATCAGGCATTGCGACAACGTTAACCTCTGTTTCAACAACCTCCAATGCAACTAACACAAGAACTGCAACATTTACTACAGCTGTAGGCCAGACTGCAACTACAACTGCTGGGGCAACGACTGTATTCTCCCAAAACACAGCAACAGATGTTGAAGCAACATCCACAGCTGGTTTTACAACAATAATAGCTGCAAAAGCAACACAAACAACAAGCTTGAATGCTGCATCTACAACAACTGCTAAACCAACAACAAAAGCTGCTGCAGCAACTTCCAAAAAACCTGCTGCATCAAAAACCGCAGCTCCACCAACAACTACCATATCTCCAGACCAGTCCGCAACTAAAACAACTCTCACAGCAACTGTAGATTTCCAAACAACTGGCTCAGAAGCTGCCTCTACAAAGCAAGTTGCTTCCCCTGTAGCCATAGCAACCACTACAACAATCCCTAAAACCGCCAAAGCTTCTACATCTCCTACTTTGACAACAGTGTCCAAAACCTCAACCATTGCTGACCCCAAAACAAAAACAGTTGCAGTCCCATCAACAACCACTGCTCCAACAATAACCCCAACTGCTGTGTTTGCTTCAACAAAAGCTGCTCAAAAACCTGCAGCAACTTCCCTAACTGCCGCAACAGCATTCACTCCACCAACAACTGGAACTGCAGCAACAAAAACCACAGCTTCTCAAAAATCCACTTCAACAGCTTCCATGAAATCAAAAACAACATCCTTAGCTTTTACTACAGCCGGGCAAGCAACAAACACAGCAGTTGCAGCAACGCCATCAATTACCACATCCTCCAAAACATCAACATCTGATACAGACACATCATCTCTCCCACCTGCAACCACAACTTTACCGGCAACAAACACATTTGGACATAAAGCAACCACAGCAGTTCCTAGAACATCATTTGCTGACCCGGCAACAACCAACGAGCCTGCAACAGCAACTAAAGCTGCTGCAAAATCAACAACAGCCAGTAAAAGAACAACACAATCTACTACAATGGTTGCAACAACAGCTGCAGCATTGAAAACATATCAATCAACAATTTCTGCTGTCCCAACTACAGGCTCAAATGCAACAATGACCACAGCAACTGCTGCAAGAACAGCAGCCCCAAAAACCGTCACAAGTGTTGGAACTACAGACACAGCTGCTGCTGCAACCAGGGCAACCCAATCAACAACTTCTGCTGGGCCATCGAGAAACACAGATTCAGCAATAATGACAAAAGCTTTCGCAACAACAACAGTCTCAGATAAAAGGACAACCATAGTTGCCAAAACTACAGTCTCAGAATTAATCAATACAACTCCAGTTATGACAACCAACACAGACCAAACAACAACCACTGCTGCTCCAGCTACAACAACAACCACAGAGTCACAAAGGAAAACAGTTTTTCCAACAACTGAGAAAACATCAGTTGCCTCCAAAACAAAAGGCACGGTTACAAAAGCAACAGGTACTGCAGGTGCAACCATGAAAGCAACCTCCCAAACCACCGCAGCCAGCGTGCCAGGAAGAACAGTGTCCTTTGTTACTATTTTCAGTGCCGGGACAACATCAACAGGTGCTGCAAGAAAAACTGCAACAGCAACAGCTTCAAAAACCACTGTTGCTACAAAACCTGCGGTGGATACAACAAAGACAACCTCAGCTAATAAACTTTTGACAGGAAGGGCAACAACCACACTGGCATTGGTGACAGATCCCACTCAAACGTCACTAGTTCCCCAAACAGCAGCTGGTGTAACAACAACAGCAGCAACTTTCAGAACAGGTGCTGCGGTAGCCTCTGGACTATCCACAGTTTCTGCAGCAACAAGCATCTCAGGACCAACTACCAGCAAGGCTCCAGAGGCACCTACAGGAAAAACTACAGGCGCAACCACAGATGCTCCAAGAGCATCCACACATATCAGAGAAGCAACAACCAACAGGGCCCAATATGCAACAAACTCAGCAGTCTCAGCAACTATGACACCTGGTGCAAAAAATACAGCTAGTCAAGCAACCACAGAGGGATCTGAATCAACCACACCTCTTGCAGCAACAAGCACAGAAGCCCCAGGGAGTATGACAACATCTGGACCACAAGCCAATACAGATGCGTCAGCAGCAACCAAAGTTCCATCTTCAGTTTCCTCTGGAGTCTTCACAGTTTCATCAACAACAGGAACTACGAGGAGGACAACAGTTTCACAAGTTCCTGTAGCAACAGTATCTGATAAGGCAGGAACTGTGGAACCAACAGCAACTACAAACAACCTCAGAGCAACAGGCACTCTTGCACAAGCATCTTCACCAAACTCAGAGGCAACAACCACTGTAGCAACAAGACTATCACCAAATTCAGGAGCTACAGCAGTTCTTACACCAGGACCTTCAAGAAACCCAAAAGCAACAAGCTCTGTTACACCAACACATTTGCAAAACTCAGAAACATCAACCACAGTTGCACCTGCACAACCAAATTCAGGAGCAACACCAACTGTTGCACCTGCACAACCGTATTCAGGAGCAACAACCGTTGTTAAAACAGCACAAACAAATTCAAGAGCAACAACCACTTTTGCACCAGCGCCACCAAATTCAGGAGCAACAACCACTGTTACACCTGCACCACCAAATTCAAGAGCAACAACCACAGTTGCACCTGCACCACCAAATTCAGGAACAATAACCACTGTTGCACCTGTACCACCAGATTCAGGAGTAACAACCACTGTTGCACCTGCACCACCATATCCAGAAGCAACAACCACTGTTGCACCAGCACCACCAAATTCAGGAGCAACAACCACTGTTGCACCTTCATCACCAAATTCAGGAGCAACAACCACTGTTGCACCAGCACCACCAAATTCAGGAGCAACAACCACTGTTGCACCTGTACCACCAAATTCAGGAGCAACAACCACTGTTGTAGCAGCACCACCAAATTCAAGAGCAACAACCACTGTTGCACCTGCACAACCAATTACAGCAGAAACAACCACCATGGCAACAGCACCACCAAATTCAGGAGCAGCAACCACTTTAGCAACAGCACCACCAAATTCAGAGGCAACAACCACTCTTGCACCAGCACCACCAATTTCAGCAGAAACAACCACCATGGCAACAGCAACTCTGTCACTCTCAGAAGCAACCACTGTTGATTCAGCATCATTGCCAAATTCTAAAACATCAAACACTGTTGCACCAACACCTTTGCCACACTCAATAGCAACAGCTACCCTTGCATCAACAGTGGCACCATTGCGGACCAAACCAGTCCCTGGAGGACCCACAATGACCCCAGAAACATCTCAAAGTGCCATTGCTGAAACTACAACAGCTTCAGGACAACTAACTGTTCAAGCAGAGACCACAACCGCTACAACAGCAGAATCATCTACATTGGAGCTTGCACCAACAGGGATCCAAAGGCCAACCGCAGCCACAGGACTTCCGTCAGGGGCTTCTTCAGGGACTACGTGGACAACAGCAGTAGGACCAGTCACGGAAAACACCAGGGCCACATCTACGGAAGCTCCACCTGCAGAAACAACCATCACCTGCTCTGCAGAAGTCAATCAAACAAGGCTTCTTCTGGTGATCTCTGCTGTTGGTCTATTATTTATGAACTAAAGACCACAGAAGATCTCTGTTGATGGACAACAAACTGAATGAGGCTATGGTACCCGGAGGGGACACAGCAAGTGAAAAGTGCCTTATTAATATAAAGGGTGTGATAATACAGAATAGAAAACACTCTTCCTGTAACTTACAACCACTCATGTTTTTATGACAGGAAGATAACAACAGTTCCTTTGTTGTAGAGTGATATACTATCATGTTACTTCCTTGTTTGTGGCGTGTTAGCTTGATTTGTGGTTTGCCCCAGCTGTTGTAACTTAAACATTGTTTGTCACTCATCTCTCACTTCTTTTTAACGCTCCCTCAGGGCATATCCTGCTGCTGGTTAAGGGTTTAAGTCGGCTGTGTTCAATCAGGTAGATCTGCCAAGGTATAAGGAAACACTGCGCAAGTTCTTGGCAAGGACGTATGTTTGACAACAAATGATAACATACGAGGTAGCAATGGTTTTGGCAACAACAGTTTCCCAATCAGAAGTTAGCAAAGAGTCAGCATCTTCGAATCAAACACTGAGCATGTGCAGGGGCCAACCTTAAAAACCAAGGTCTGCTAATTGCTCAGCTGGCCAATCAGTGCGAGGGGGTTTGTGGTGCCGGGAGCCTTAAAGAGACAGCAGCTACGAGAAAGAGTTTCAGACAGATGCTAAAACACCAGGGAGGAAAATCAAGACGTGCTCCCCAAGAGAGACAGAATAAAGCATCCAAAAAGCACAATACCCCCTCTTTAAGTATGTCAAACCAAATCTTTTAGCCTGTATTCTTTTTTAAGTGGACAGCAGCTTTGGGTTATTTTCTGCTAGCTTAAGAGGAGACTCTCTGACGATGCTAAAGCCTGAAGCTATCATCACACAGTAATGTTTTAGTCTGTTATCTCCACGCCATCTCACTTCCTGTTAAAACACTTTAATCTTCTCTGATGATTTACTGACTGTATATAAAACTCTTCACCCTGACTTTACAACCTGATCTGTTGTGGTTTTCATTTTAGATAAACAAGACATACCGAGGGATCAACAGCCTTCTCACATCGCTTCACACCACTGGCACTGCTCTAAGGTTCAGGCGTTCAGCCAAATATTAGAGATTTATGTTTGGTGAGGAGCCAAGAGCGACAGATAGATTCACATAGACAGATAGCGTTTCTGTTTCTTGGGAGGGGGAGAAAGTTGACGTTTTTCAGCGGTTGTTGACGTATTTAGGGGGAGGTTATATGTATTCAACAGCCAGGCCGTACCGACGCCTCTTCAGCCACTTTTTGGGACTTGGACTTTAATGTCGTTTCATAAATAACACGGCAGTGCGTTTGTGATGAAATGTCAATGAAATGGCTTCCTGAGTGTTAACAGAACTGTAGATGGTATGAATAGACAAATATTTAAAATTAATACAAAGATTTTACAAGAAGACTGTAATAAGTGACCTTTGACTGTTGACACAGATATTTATTCATATTGATTTACATTGTCTTAAATTAAATACTGGAGCGATAGATTTGAATAAAAATGGATAAATACAAGAGCAGGAATGATGTGCATTTCTCCGAATTTTATTTTATTTATTTATTTATTTTACAATTATTTTCCAAATTGATTTCTTTTTCTTTTCTTTTCTTTTCTTTTTTGATTATTTTTATTTTATTATTATTATTTTTTTTTTTTTTAATTTTTTCTCCCAATTAGATTTTTTTTTCTTTCTTTTTGGGGATTCTTCAATATTCATATTTTTGGGTTAGCTTTTTTTTTATTATTATTACATTTTTTTGACTGCTGATCTGATTCAAATTGTGATTCTTCAATATTTATATTTTTATTGGTTTGCTTTATTTTTATTATTTTTTCTAAACACCAGACCAATTTAAAAAAATGTTGAATGATGATGATGATGTCTTGAGACTTTACCAGGAGCCATATTTTCTCAAAAATTAAAACCACATGTGAGTCAGTTTTTGGGATTTATTCAGGGGATCTGACATCTCAACTTTTGTCCAACCCAACTTATAAACAAATGAAGGATGTAGATTAAAAATAAATATAAAATAAAACATAGAAATAAGAATAAGAAGAATAAGAATAAACAAAGAATAAAATGAAGGACCTAGATTAAAATTAAAATAAAATAATTAATAAAAGAATAAATCAATAAATACATAAATCAATAGATAAATAAATAAATAAATAAATAAATAAATAAATAAGAAAAGAAAAATCATTTTTGAACAAAGAAACATGATTCAAAATCGTTAACCAAAAAATCCTGATACTATGATACAATCATTTTTTCTCACCCCTATCACATACAAAGAAACATTTTTGCAGATAAATCCCTAAAGAAAATTTTGCTCCTTGAGGGTGAAGACACTGTGATGCAATGTGTAGTTTAAGTGAGGCTTCATACATTGCACATATTGACAGAGTTCATAAAACCAGATAAAAAAATTAAAGAGGGTTAGATTAATTTTATTCTGTTTGGGTTTTGTAAATAAAAAGTGAAGTAAAGTATCCTTAAAATCCTGAACGTTTTCTTGTCTTTACCACTTTATGAACTGAAATCTAGAGACTGATCAACCCTGAAAAGCATGTTTTTAGACTTTGGGAGAGAACTCATGCATGCACAAGGAAAACATGCAGACTCTGCTGCACCAACACGCAGCCCTTAGCATAAAATAGAGAAAACCCAAAACATCCACTGAGTCCTTTAACATAACAACTTAACACATTTGCATAAAAAATGAGTCAATGCATCTGAAGAATTTAGGTCAGGCATATTTAAATTCTACCCACACCCTTTTTTCTGAAGCAGATGTTGGTGAGAACCTGTAAGTACTTTTGGAAAACCTCCAGGAGAAGTTTTGCTGAACGCCTTTCAGAGCGTTTCAGGACGCAGAAAGAGGAACATGTTCTGCATTGTTTGACTCAATTAAAATAATATGTGGGTAGAAGAGTCTTCACAGGCTGGGATGGGCACATATCAGACCAAACCCTGAACTGGATGGACTGGTTAGAGATAATGGATTAATGTTCTGTAAACAGCGACTCCAGCTCTGCCTTTTGTTCGTCCCGTTAGGTGTGACCAGCAGACGGTTATGAGTCAACATTCTTGATACCAACAGATCATCTGTGAGCTGCTCTGATTCCCTCAGAGGCTTCACGGACAAAACGCAGGATCAGCATCAGGTACCGTGACACTGAGGTCTGATCAGTATCACTAAACGACAACAGTAACAACAGCGGGTAGCCTGGCAACCACAGTGGGCAACAGCTGTTCAAACACATTTTATACATATGCTGTTCAATACGCTGTAAAAAACTGAAATCTTATTTTATATCTTTTTATATTTTAATATTTTACATTCATATTTTTATAAATCCTTTTTTTTTTTTTTACTTTTTATTTTATATCTTTTTTTTGTCTCATATTCAGTAGAAAACGTCTTTTTAGACTTAATATGAGAAACATCCACCTGACCAGTCCAGAAAAATGTCTTGTTTTAAGTTATTTACAGACAAAATGATGCCTGAATTGCTGTAACAAGATAAAAAAAAAAAATCTGCAAATGGAAGAAGGGAAAAATAACTTGATTTTAAAACATTATTCTAGGTAAAAAAAAATAGAAATAAAATAAAATAAAATAAAATAATAATAAAAAAAAATCAAGCAAATTTTTCTTGTTCACATCTATTTTTTTAAAATTTATTTAGATCATTTTTTGTCTTTAAACAACCTAAAATAAGACGTTTTTCTCAACTGGTCAGTTCAAAGTGGCTAACAAGACAATTTTTGATTAAAATAAGAGAAAAACACTTGATAAGATTTCAGTGTTTGCAATGTTTGTGATAGTTTCAGTCCAGCTTTGGTTGACAAAAACTCAAAATGTTAGGCTTTTAACAAATTTATGAGTTTTGCAAATTGGATTAAAAGTTGACAGGTGTATTAGGTGTTCTTGATACAATGGTAAAATAATTTGATGCTTTGACTCGGGGGTTAAGTGTCAATAAATTATCCTTAAATGTTAAAAATAAAAAAATAATAAATAATAAAACGATATTTGGAAATTGGAAAATTAACGCTAATCAGCTCTTTGAGTCACAGGAACATTTTAGTTCCTGTGACTGTTTTACCTGCACCCTAAAGTTCCTGGACCCTCTGGTTGAAAAACACCTTTTGAGACGTCTGGTTTTTGGTTTTTGGTTTAGCTCCTGTTATTCTTTGTCCTTCCTGTTTGACACTTCTTCAAATTGAAACCACACCTTGTGACCAGGTAAGCGCTTGTATAAGCTTCCAGCTCTGAATCTTTGAGCTCCACAGTCTGTACTAATTTAGTCACTGACTTTGAAAACAGTTTTTTGCAGCTGTATATGTCTTTAAGTTTAACGTAAACAGCTGAACAGAGGAGCAGGAAACAGAGATTTGAAGCTCCTGTCTCATTAATAGAATAATAAACAAACACACAGAGACACTCTGTCAATAATTCCTCCACCTTTGTTATGTCATCGTCCTCCCCTCCCCGCGAAGAGCAGGTTTTCACTTGTTGGTTCTGGTTGTATAATTTCTCTAACGCTCTGTGAGTAAACAGTCCACAGAAGTGAAAGACAAACACTCTGAACACTGATTTATAAACAGCTTCTATACAGGAAACCAGACTGAGCCCATCAGAGGCTTTGTTAGAGTCTGAGAAACTGCACCCACTGCACCCACTGCACCCACTGCACCTGCTGCTGGGGATAATGGGAGTCAGGTGACATCACAGAAACCCTGATCGAGTCTGTTTGAGGTGGTAAGACTGCAAGACTTTAAGCAGGGGTCAGTGGAAGTGCATCATCTTAAACCCAAATCAGGCCAAAAACAGAATTTCACAGGTTATTTCTGCCTGTTTGTTGAATAAAGTTGAAAAGGTACCCCAAAACAGAAGATAATGTGCAACCAGAAAAAAACAGGATGTTCAAAAAGTCCTGATGTAAACCTTTGAAGAATAATGTAAAAGTCTGCTAATGGTATCTTAAAACAGCAGTCGAAGTTTCCATACAAAAAATAAAGAGTTCAAAGAGGATATGAAACAGAAGCTAAGACTGTGCCTTAACTTCTGGACTCTCTCAGATAGGGTACCCCAACAAGTCCAAAGATGATATAAGATAAAGGGTTTAGGGCACCTCAAACTAAAGATCGAGTATTAAGTGGTATGACACACTCCCGATTGATACATGAAATTACATTTTAAAGAATTTATCAGGAAAAAAACACCTTGAAAGAGTGTTAACTGTTCACAGAAATCCAATAAGGGGTACCTGAAAACAACCTTAAGTGGGTCATAAAACAGCCCCTGATGAGTTCCCTAAAACGATCGTTCAAGCATGTTCTAAATTTCAGCGTTCCCTCACAGAAAGTTAAAAAAGACAACATCAATAATTTAAGAATGGGTTCATCAAAACAGATGTTCAAATTACATCAGAAAACACGTCTCAAAGGATTCCTGAAAAACAAAACCAAAAGAGGTACCTTTGAAAAAACTAAACTTAAGCTAAAGTTCCCATCTCCTGCTCCTTTCCTGCAGTTTAATCTGGATCATTGATGTCTTCATGAAATGGTAGTAACATGTTTTGGTCCAAAAAGCCAATAAATCAAGCACAGCAGCATTGTTTCCAGGCTCTCATAGCCCCTCTGTTCAGAACGCTCTGATTTAGTGGGCGTGGCCTTCATATGTAAATGAGCCACCGCTGATACCGCCCCGCTCTTCCACGTCACTGAGAGCGGCGCCACGAGCTCCGAGTGCACAATGTTTAGAAAACAGAGAAGCTCGTTTACCGTAACATTACAGGCTAAAACAACAGGCTAACTGCAGCTAAAGTTAGCATCCTGAAGCTAACACAGAGACAGGGGGGACACTGAGGAAAAGCTCTTCCATCTGCTCCACAGCACACAGCATTTAAAATACTCACATTTCCAGGGTCCCAGGTTTGTTGGAGGATGGTTGGTAATGCGCCTGGATTCAGGACCAGTCTATTGGCTAGCCCTCTGTTGGACTGTCCAAAGTTGGAAAAGCAGTCGGCCGTGAAGTGACTAGCACACACATGCTCAGTTTTACTGAGTGTAGCTGGAACATTTCCTGATAAATGAACTCTAGACACTTAGTCTGTCTTCTTCTGAGACGAGAAGCTGGAGCATGGAACTTTGTGGCTGTTTACAGCCAAAAACAGAGCAGTGATGGCTCTTCAACTTTGGCATTCAGGGACTGGGTGGGGAGGGGGTTTGGGGGTATCTGCTCCGGTGGACCAATCAGGTCAGACTTGCCCCTGATTGGTCAAAAAAGGGAATCGCTGACATCAGCAAACCCCCAAAATCCAAACAGCTCGTTTAGGTCAGGATTTTACATTAACAAGCTCTACTAAGAACAGGTTTGGTCATTAAATATCACATTTTGTGGGCTGGGAGGAAAGACAAAGACCCACACATTTCACTAAAAGACTTAATAAAGTGATTTTTGCATAATATGGGACTTTTCAGGGTACCTTTCATCACCTTGTATAAACAGGTAGGATGAAATCAAGTTTCACAGGACAACAACTGCAAACACAAAAATAATCGCAACAGACATGTTCAGGAATTGAAGGGGTAACTTTAAACGTCTTATTCAATATTTTATGAAACAGACTTTAATGGGTCCAGAAAAAAACAAAATGAGCTAAAACAGAGGTTACATTTTCAACACAATCACAATGATGGAGCAGCTGCTGTTGAAATCCACCTGAAAGTTTATTTTTAGCTCTTATTTTCATTCCTTTCAGTGACGAGCTCCAAACAAACAAACAAACAAACAAAAACCCTCCACGTCTAATTAGCAGGTTTCAAGAAGGAAGTTCGTCAGAGTTACTGTAATGACCTGAAAAAGTTTAAAATAGTGACAAAGAAAAAAACCAGTGAGCCCCACCCGCCGTCACTCCAACAGAAACTCATGTCAGAAGAATGTCAGAGGACATGTGTGACTCCCTCATGGAGCAGTTTTATTAGAAGAGACGCAGCGGGGACGTAATTAGAGCTCTGTGACACGCCTTAATGACGGGAATCATCGTTACTCACCTGGTCCCCGGGCTTTGTCCTCACAGGTGATGTGCTTATAAAGAGGAGCTGAGGGAGACAGCATCAGACCTCCATCAGACCTCCATCAGACCTCCATCAGCTCAGAGGACGCACTACAAGCGGAGAAGAAACACCTGTGAGTACACCTTCACCTGCCTTTACCTGAGCTCAGCACAGAATCAGATTTTTCTGGCTTTGATTTGTAGTTTTATCCTTTTTTGAAGCATTACTCATCTTTCATTGAGCAGACGTTAAAGTGTTTTTAAGCAGTTTTGAAGAGGACATTTTTTTTTTATTTATCTTAAACTTGAACAATCTTGTGAATTTAAAAAAGACACAAAAGTCACTCTAAGAATTACATCTGGATAAAAAACAGACGTTGTAGGTCAGTGAAGGTTACAGTAGAAGTGTTTGAAAATGTCTTAACGCAATGTTCTGGAGAAATCTTTATTGAATTTTTTCTTTATGCACTACGGAGGCAAAGTGCATTCGCTTCAAGAAAAGAAAAAAAAACTCAGGTTTTTCAGAGAAATTTATTTTGGTTTGTTATTTATGGTAATTAATTTTGTTTTTCTGATTAATATTTTTTATTGTTTTTTTTTGTTAAAATTATTTCTGTTTTTATGAGTATTTTTTTGTGGTAATTAATTATGTTTTTCTGATTATTATTTTTTTATTGGTTTGTTTTTTGTTAAAATTATTTCTGTTTTTATGAGTAATTTTTTTTATAGGTTTGTTTTTGTTATTATTATTTCTGTTTTTATTAGTATTTTTTGTGGTAATTAATTTTGTTTTTCTGATTAATATTTTTTTATTGTTTTTTTTTTTTGTTATAATTATTTCTGTTTTTCTGAGTAATTTTTTTTCTGTTTTTTCGGGGTAATTTTTTCCTGAAGTATCGAGATACTTAGAAATCCTGCATTAACCTCAACCTGCTGTTTTTCGTGGTAATTTTTTCCTCCTGTTTTTTGGAGTAATTTTTATGTCCTGAAGTATCAAGCTACTAATTCCTAACCCTACTCATAAAAACAGGAATAATTATAACAAAAAACAAACCAATCAAAAAATATTAATAAGAAAAAAAAAAAATCCACAAAAAAAAAAAAACCGAAGATCAAAATACTCTGAAAAACCTGAGTGTTTTTTTTTTTCTTGAAGTGAATGCAATATGCTTCCTTGCAATATGCACTTTTTAAAAAAAAGATTTGCCATAAAAGAAAATATGACAAATAGGAAAACATTTTTCTTTTTCCCTTTCTTTTTGCTTAAATTAAAAAAGCATTTTTTCCTTCTGACAAGAAAAAAATGATTTCACATTTGTTTGAACTTTATTTCAGGAAAAAGAAATATTGCAAGACTCACCATGATTGCCAGAATCTGTGTCCTCCTCCTCCTGTGCCTCGGTGAGCAACTTTCAAATGAAACAATTGTTCAAAAGATTTTTTGATTTGCATCACAAAAAAACAACAACTGATCCAACAATTTCTCAAAACAGGCGCAGCAAACACTCAGAGCCCAACACCTGTAATGACTGTACCTCCTGTAGTTAATGTAGCTCCTGCAACAACTACAGCTGCTGCAACAACTACAGCTGCTGCAACTACAGCTGCTCCAACTACAGCTGCTGCAACAACTACAGCTGCTGCAACAACTACAGCTGCTGCAACTACTACAGCTGCTGCAACAACTACAGCTCCTGCAACTACAGCTGCTGCAACAACTACAGCTGCTGCAACAACTACAGCTCCTGCAACTACAGCTGCTGCAACAACTACAGCTGCTGCAACAACTACAGCTGCTGCAACTACAGCTGCTGCAACTACAGCTGCTGCAACAACCACAGCTCCTGCAACTACAGCTGCTGCAACAACTACAACTGCTGCAACAACTACAGCTGCTGCAACAACTACAGCTCCTGCAACTACAGCTGCTGCAACAACTACAGCTGCTGCAACTACAGCTGCTGCAACTACAGCTGCTGCAACTACAGCTGCTGCAACAACTACAGCTCCTGCAACAACTACAGCTCCTGCAACTACTACACCTGCTGCAACTACTACACCTGCTGCAACTACTACACCTGCTGCAACTACTACACCTGCTGCAATACCTCCTACAGTTTTTGCAACTACTACAGCTCCTGCAAAAACCATGCTTGCATCAACAGCCACAGCTGCTGCAACTACTACAGCTGCTGCAACTACTATACCTGCTGCAATACCTCCTACAGTTTTTGCAACTACTACAGCTCCTGCAAAAACCATGCTTGCATCAACAGCCACAGCTGCTGCAACTACTACAGCTGCTGCAACAATTACTACAGTTCCTGCAACTACTGCAGCTCCTGCAAAAACCATGGTTGCAACAGCAAAGACAGCTGCTGCAACTACTATGCCTGCTGCAACAACAATCACTAACGCAGCAGGTGCAACTCCAGCCCAAGGTGCCACTAATGCAGCCGGTGCCACCAACGCAGCAGGTGTCACTAACGCAGCAGGTGCCACCAACGCAGCAGGTGTCACTAACGCAGCAGGTGTCACCAATGCAGCAGGTGCCACTAACGCAGCAGGTGCCACCAATGCAGCAGGTGCCACTAACGCAGCAGGTGCCACCAACGCAGCAGGTGTCACTAACGCAGCAGGTGTCACCAATGCAGCAGGTGCCACTAATGCACCAGGTGCCACTAACGCAGCAGGTGCCACTAATGCAGCAGGTGCCACTAACGCAGCAGGTGCCACTAATGCAGCAGGTGCCACTAATGCACCAGGTGCCACCACACCTGCAGGAAGTACAGGCAGTACAACGACAACAACATCGTCAACCACAGCCTCAGCCCTGATCCATCGAGCCAGTCTGGTCTCAGTCCTGATGGCTGTGCTGACCCACGTGCTGCGTTCCTGCTGCTGAGCTGAAAAGATGAAACATTATTTATTGAGACAGATTTTTGTATGAAGGAGTTTGCTGCTGTAAATATGATGATGTTAACTTTATTGAGACGTTTGTTTGTGTATAAAGTGTTTGTTTACGTTTGATCACTGAGCTCTGAGACCTCGGCGGTTCAGGGGCCGGTATTTATTCCTTGGACTCTTCATTTTGTGAAAGACATTCACAACAACATTCATGTCAAATCCGTCAGTGTAATATTTATCAAAAATTAAAAATTGAACATTTTTTGCTCCACATCTATATAAAAATAAAAGATCCTAAACATTGACACTTCTGCTGTGGTGTAATCATTGTTGTAAACATTTCTTTCTTTCTCACTTCACTCACTTCTGGGATCGATTTGCTCAACATTAAAGGGTTAACCTTGTTTTGATTTTTTTTTTTTTTTAAATAAAGTTTTAATTTAATTTTCATCAATAAAAATGACAGACTAGTCTTACCACCTGTGGGTTTAAAGTGAATTTGGTTGCATTTTGATAACCCTTTTCTACATTAGTCAGATCTGCCTGCAGCCGCTCTTTATGGCACTGACCATAGAGTGGCGCTCTAACACACCAGTAAGCTGCACTGCTACAGCAGCCTGTTTATTTTAAGCTGTAAGAGCAGGGACATTAACCACGGTTAAATAAATGGAATAAAAATCTTCAGTCTCTCCCAAAATAATGTTCTGATCCTGCCCATATGAAACTAAATGTTTCATTTTTTTTTTTTCAACAGGCTTAAAAACCCGGCACATTTGACAGAGACAAAGCATCTAAAGCAAACAAAACCAAAATGAAGGGACAGAATTTTACCATGGCCTCTTTAAATGTAAAAATTGTGTCTGTGGGACCTTTGGGCCCACCCATAAAACCGCCCCTGGGGGTCACAAAGGTAAAACAAAACTATTAGTGTCAAAAAAACAAACAAAAACAACACATTTGATAAATCACATAAAGGACCTACCTGTGCGGTGTTTGCAGTACTGGGTTTGGGCAGCAGGGGGCAGCATGTTAACCTCACAGAAAAATGGGGTTAGGGTCGCCGAGGTGGCTTCATGTGGACGGCCTGCAGAGGAAAGAGCAGCAGTGACCCCTGCTGGAGGAACACGGTACTACACGTCTAACACAAACTTCCGCCAGAGCAGGTTTGTTTGCAGAAACTCTGTCAGGGATGACGCAGGATGAATAACAGTGAATGTTTGAGTCTTGATATTTCATAAAACCTCCAAAAAAATCCTTCACTCAGAGTCTGTGGTGGTCTTTAAGTTGTTTTCTTGACTTTTCCTTGAGTTTGTTTCTCCTGATTTTCTGACAGCTCGTCTGTAGGAAAGCCGAAACCCTGCAGCTGGAAACGATTTTCCTCCTGGAGAGCCGCCAAGAGAAAGTGTTGATGTGTTGGTTCGCTGCGTTAATCTCTGCAGACTAACAGGAGATTACAGAGCTCTGCTTTAAATCTCTTTCACTGTATGCAAATATTTATCGACACGGAGAGCGATGACAGGAGAGCCTCTGGCGTCAGTCCCAGCTTCTATCACAGAATCGATGTTCACGCCGCCTCAGGCGTCTGCAGCAGAGCGAGCAGTTCAGGGGCGCTGGGAGAAAGGAGCGTCCTCCTGGATTACAGGTGTACAGACACTGGACGGGGCGCTTTCACACACTTTCACACACTTTTACACACTTTTACACACTTGTACGCGCTTTCACACACTTTTACACACTTTTACACACTTTCACACACTTTTACACACTTTTACACACTTTTACACACTTGTACGCGCTTTCACACACTTTTACACACTTTTACACACTTTCACACACTTTTACACACTTTTACACACTTTTACGCGCTTTCACACACTTTTACACACTTTTACACACTTTTAAGCGCTTTCACACACTTTAACAAACTTTTACACACTTTTACGCGCTTTTACACACTTTTACACACTTTTACACACTTTCACACACTTTTACACACTTTCACACACTTTTACGCACTTTCACACACTTTAACGCACTCTGCAGGTTTGACTTTTGCAGGAATGACACACAGGGTTCTTGAAGGTTTGGAAACAATCGGCACCAGGGCGTTGATGGAGAAAGTTTCCGGAGTCAGCAGTCTTTCTTATTATTACGCACTCCAGTGAATCTCTGAGAGTTCCTGTGGCCTCAGGTTTTAAATCCACCACCTCCAAACGTAAACTTCCTGTCCCCTTTGACCTCTCTTTGGAAGGCGTATCGCTCTCAGCCCGTCTGTCTCTGGAGGTCAGAGACTTTAACCTGAGCTTTAAACTCCTCCTTTCACCTTCACTTTGAAGCCGTCCTGTCCTTCCTCATCATCATCATCATCCTGCAGGTAGGTCCAGGAAAAAACAGATACTTTTCTGTGATCGGTGCAGTTTTCTGACCTTTTGTCTTTTTTCTCCTCCCAGAGCTGCGTTTTCTCTTGGTTTAAGGGTTTTATCCTCCTCTCTGTTCATCGGCCAGCGTGAAACCTCTTTTTATCCAGGCTACGTCTCAACAGAGTGAAAAAGAAATGCAGTTTCTGCGTCATCTCAGGTTCAAAATCAAAGTCATCGATTAAAACTTTAAATACCTGGTGGAAGTTTTACTCTCCTGTTCTCTGTTGGTTGTTTTTCTAACTCTAACTTTACTCCTATTCTTTATTTTCCTTTACTCACCAGAGTTTGGCAGAGGCAGAGGAGTCTAACTGATCTTAAAGAGGAGAAACTCAGAAAATACTCAAATCGTTCAGTTTCAGAAACACATGCAAGATCACAAACAAATTCAAAAATATAGAAAAGCATAAAAGAGGAAGCCAACGAGCTGAGTTCACAGCAAACACGAACAATATAAAGTCCCAAACACAAACCCAGAAAAGAAAACCAGAAGGCCGTTCAGCCAGAAAGCTCATTAGTCAGAAAAACTGAAGAGTGTTAGTCAGAAGGCCCGTTAGGCTTGGCAGCCAGAAGGTACGTTAGTCAGAAAATCAGAAAGCCTGTTTGTCAGAAAAGCTAAAGGAGGGTTTGTCAAAAGGCTCATTGGTAAAAATAAAACCAAGAGGTTTGTTAGTCAGAGGGACTGTTAGTCGCAAAAACAAAAGGCCTGTTTGTCAAAATGCCTAGAAGTTTGCACCAGAAAATCAGAAAGCCTTAGTAAAAAAAAAAAAAAAAAAAAATCAGAATGCCTGTTTGTCAGATTGTCCAGTAGTCAGAAAAAACTAAAGGCCTGGGTGGAAGAAAGTCAGAGGGCTTTTTAGTCAGAGAAACTGAAGGAGGGCTAATCGGAAAATCAGAAAAAAGTCAGACAACCTGTTAGTCAGAAAAACTGAAGGAAGGTTAGTCATAAGGCTCAAAAGTAAAAATAAAATTGGTAGGTCTGCTGGACCTTAGTAACAAAATCAGAAGGCCTGTTTGTCAGATTGTCCAGTAGTCAGAAAAAACAAAGGGCCTGTACGCCAGAAAATCAGAAGGCCTGTTAGTAAAAAAAAACTGAAGGAGGGTTAGTCAGAAAAAATCAGAAGGCTGGTCAGTAAGTAAATTTGGATTCCTGGTGGTCAGAAAATCAGAAGGGCCCGTAGTCAGAAAGCCTGTTAGTCAGAAAAACTGAAGGCTGCTTAATCAAAAGGCTCATTAGTAAAAACAAATCAGAAAATCAGAAAGTCCATGAGAAAGCCTGTTGGTCTAAAGGCCAACAGGCTTTCTAATGGGCTTTCTAAAAGTTAGGATTTAAGAAACTAAACTCAATTGAACCCAGATGACTTTTCTGACCAACAAGCCATTTAACCGTCTGGCTAATGGTCCTTCTGACTTCCTGGCTAACAGGCCTTCTGACTTCCTGGCTAACAGGCCTTCTGACTTCCTGGCTAACAGGCCTTCTGACTTCCTGGCTAACAGGCCTTCTGACTTCCTGGCTAACAGGCTTTCTGACTTCCTGGCTAACAGGCCGTCTGACTTCCTGGCTAACAGGCCGTCTGACTTCCTGGCTAACAGGCCTTCTGACTTCCTGGCTAACAGGCCGTCTGACTTCCTGGCTAACAGGCCTTCTGACTTCCTGGCTAACAGGCCTTCTGACTTCCTGGCTAACAGGCCGTCTGACTTCCTGGCTAACAGGCCTTCTGACTTCCTGGCTAACAGGCCTTCTGACTTCCTGGCTAACAGGCCTTCTGACTTCCTGGCTAACAGGCCTTCTGACTTCCTGGCTAACAGGCCTTCTGACTTCCTGGCTAACAGGCCTTCTGACTTCCTGGCTAACAGGCCTTCTGACTTCCTGGCTAACAGGCCGTCTGACTTCCTGGCTAACAGGCCTTCTGACTTCCTGGCTAACAGGCCGTCTGACTTCCTGGCTAACAGGCCTTCTGGGAATGAAGTGCATCCTGAATCAAACACTGCACTTAAAAAGTGAAGCGTATTCAGTTTGTGAGTCTGATAATAAACAGCGATGGAGGTGGAGTAGAAGCGTCGTTGCTCTGTCATCGAAAAGTTGTTTTACTTGCAGCGCCCCCTACAGGCCTGGAGCACTTTCACCCTTGCCCTTCTTTAACCTCATCATGAAACATGTTTGTCATATTTCACAGGCTGGGCTGACTCTGGGTGGATTCTGGTCTCCTGAGTCTGCTGCTGGTTACACACCTCAACACCAGGGCCTGAGAGGACACACACACTGATACACACAGACTCACACACACACACACTCAGGGTGAAATCAAGGTGAGTTCAGATTCAAAAAGCCTGAAATCAAATTCATCTTTCCTCACACACTTCTCTGCGTCCTCTGCTGCCCCCTGGTGGTGGAAACAGCATCAACCTGCAAACAGAGAGAGCCGCCTAACACCTGATGAGTCAGCAGGAGTCACATGACTCAGGAGCTGTAGTTCCCTGTTCTGAGCAGCAGAGGGCAGCATTACCCAGAGTCCCCTGCAGCTCAGCTCTCATAAAGTCTGGATCCTCCTGGACAGGGATCCAGCTTTCTTCAGTCTGTGTGTGTGTGTGTGTGTGTGTGTGTGTGTGTGTGTGTGTGTGTGTGTGTGTGTGTGTGTGTGTGTTTACACCTCCATGTTTAATCACTGCTTAAAGAATCAGAGGAAGAACAGATAAATGATTTACAGAAGCATGAAAACCCTCTGAGTACCACCTGATCAGAGGATGCTGGGAGCTTTCCTGGTGAGTCCTTGAGATGCCTGAGAGGATCCCAGCTGCTGCGACGTACTCTCCATCGATATGAGACGGCGTTCAGTCAGCGCCGTCAGTCTGTGGCTTAATGGATTCTGACCAGAGGAGTCCTGATGGAAAGCTGCGTCCGCACAGAGGATTAGCTGCATCAGAAAAATACAGAGAGTGAAACGGGCTCCAGCTGCTGCAGACATTAAAGAGGAATACAAAACAATGCTGCGCGCTCTGCAGGGAAAGGACAAGTGGGGGATTCTCCACCACACCCCCCCCCCCCCCCCCCAAAAAAAAAGAAAAAAAATTTTCAATGATTTGCAAAAACTGCAAAAAAAATTGAAATTGTAAAGAATTGCAAAATATCATATGTACAATAGAACATTTGAAACTTAAGGAATTAAACTTAAAGAATAAAAAAAATTTTTTTTGAAACAAACAAAACTTTCAAACATTTAAAATTTCTTCTTAAACTTTATTTCTCATAAAAAAGAACTTAAAAATAAAAAAGAACTTTCAATGATTTGCAAAAGTATTGAAATTGTAAAGAACTGCAAAATATTAAAAAAAATTAAAATTTCAAGTTTGCAAAGTTCAAAGAATTTTTAAAAGGTAAAACTTTGCCAAAAAATATTAAGAAGCAGAACATTTGTAACTTAAAGAATTAATAAAAAAAATTTTTAAACAAACAAAACTTTCAAACATTTTAAATTTCCTCTTAAACATTATTATTATTATTATTATTATTATTATTATTATTATTATTTTTATTATTATTATTATTATTATTATTAAATTTCAAATTAAAGAACTTTAAAAATAAAAAAGAACTTTTAATGATTTGCAAAAACTGCAAAATATTGAAACGGTAAAAAATTGCAAAATATTTTAAAAATCAAAATTTAAAGTTTGAAAAAAGTTCAAAATTTTTTTACAAAGGTAAAACTTTGCCAAAGAAAATTAAGAAACAGAACATTTGTAACTTAAAGAATTAAAAAAAAAAAAAAATTGAAAAAAAGGAAATATGGAATAGTTTAAATTTGTTTCTTAACCTTTTTTTTATTAAAAAAAAGAACCTGTAAAATGAAAAAAAGGACTTTTAATGATTTGCAAAAACTGCAAAAATATTAAAATTGCAAAGAATTGCAAAATATTCAAAAAAATAAAAATGTCAAAATTTCAAAAAGTTCAAAGAATTTTTAAAAAGTAAAACTTTGCAAAAAAAATGTTTATAGTAAATTAAAAAAAATTATAAAATCTTTGAAATTAACAAAATTTTTAAACATTTTCATTTTCATTTTCATTTTTTTTTTTAAATTTCCAAAATTTTGAAATTTATTTTTATTCTTTTAGGTAACATATATGGTTTTGCTTAACTCATTATTTTATGTTTCTAGTTACTTTTGTCTCGCCACATTTCAAGCATGTATATTAGTTTATTAATCTGTTACGTTGTCAGTTAAATGAATCCATCCTCACAGAATTAAAATCAGTATTTTCTTCCAGATTAGTCTTTTTGTAGATGTAGTTATCTTCCCAGGGCTGTAAAACTTGAGGTTAGCCACAGGTGCATGGAAAGTTGGTGGGCTGTTGATGTTGTAGGAGGTGAAGTAGAGCGGTGGCAGGCTTTATTGACAGATGGGATGAAGATTTAGTTCAACTAAATGTTAACACAGGATTTTATTTAGTGTCAGTGTCTCTAATCATCAATACCCTCTGGTAGAGAGTAATAATTTTTTTAGAAGCTACAAGGAGCCACAGGTTGGAGTACCTTCCTGTTCCTCAGCCTGTTTCAGATGTCCTCCTCCTCCTCCTCTTCTCTGTTTTTCTCAGTTTTCTCTCAGACTCTTTAAATTCTTGAACATAAAGCCACAGGAGGAGGAGAGCAGTCCTTGGCTGCTCCTCGGAGCTTTCAGAGGATTAAGCAGAAAACAGTAAATCCTGGTTTCAGTGTTTGTACGTTAGAAGCCGTTCAGTGTCAGAGCTGCACCGCCTCCTCCACCAGCAGCACACAGCGTCTGCCTCCAAAGCCTGTTAGCGCTCAGCGTGTTGATCCGTCCCCACCTGTTGACAGCGACACACACACCTCAGTGTTCGTCTGCAGGATGAAACACCTTTACCTGCTCCTGTACGCTCCGTCTCTGCTCCGTCTTCCTCCCTGTTGGAGGTGAATCAGCCGGAGCAGCAGCTCTGGAGCCTTTTCATCCAAACCGTGAGGTCTTCATCGCCGTTTGCTTTGCCCGTGCCAACAGCTGCAGGCCTCTTTTCTTTTCAGCTCTCCCCTTTTCTGCTGCCAGAGTTAAGAGACAGGCGAAAACCATCAAAGCGTCCACTTTGATGTTTCCTGTCACCGCCTCTGAGCGCCGGGTGCTGCTTTCAAAGAAGGCGTGGGCAGGTAGGCGGGGAGCAGTTAGAGTCCTAATGTATTCAAATCGACAAGGACGTTTGATTCCAGCGCGCACAGGCACGTCTCTCCTCTCCAAGGTTATTTCTAACGATGTGCCGGGTGCGGCGTGTCTGACAGATCAGCCAGGACTCACATCTGATCTCTATCTGCGTTATCTCCTCTGAGGGTTTCTCTGCTCCACCTGCAGACGCTCC
The DNA here is from genome assembly GCF_033239565.1 of Halichoeres trimaculatus. NCBI lineage: Eukaryota > Metazoa > Chordata > Actinopteri > Labriformes > Labridae > Halichoeres > Halichoeres trimaculatus. The sequence continues at coordinate 1,492,026 of NW_027437192.1, forward strand.
AACGCTCCCACCGCACCGGAAATTACACACAGGGTTTACTACAGGCAGGAAAACACGATTCCTCTCCGTTTCCCTGAGACGAGCTGAAGGTGTGAGGAAGAGGAGCGGGCTGCGGGGGATCTGATGCAGCGCCGCGTGGAGAAGGAGGCCTGCGGTAATGAAAAGTGACGTTTCTGACAGGCTCCTTCTGCGTATGGACGGCTGAACATTCAATCTGCAGACAGGTCATGGATCCACGGCTCCCTGTCAGCACATCTGCAGTGGATTCAGTGATTCGGAGCACGATGTGGTAAAACAGGAAGTGAATGACGGATGACATCAAAAACACGCTGGTCCTGTCAAAAAATACCAGGTGGAGTAAATATTCAAACAGTTTCTCTTCTGTTGAAGGAGATTTCCTACAATCACACACTGCTGCCTGGTCTGACCCTCAGACTGAGAGCTGGGGTTGGTAGAAACAAACAAGTTGTTTTCACCCAGGACTCACAGGCGCCACCTACAGGTGTAAACAACACAGCCCAAGCATAAACAAACCAAATCCTGAAGAATCCATCACCTACGATCGTGTTTTCTTTGCATAATTTGTCCTTTTCTGCAGATAGAGGCTCCTAAAAACAAGATTGTTTGGAATTTCAAAGAGATTTCTTTTCTCCAGAGACTAAGCACAAATTTGGCTCCCTAGAGGCCTTTTTAGTGCATTGTGACTCCCAGGTATGCATTTATTGGCTTCCAAAAAGGCAATTTAGCCCGTTTGGCCCCTGAGAGGCCACTTTAGTGTGTCTTGGCCCCCAAAAAGGAAATAAAGTGTTATTGCTCCCTAAAGGACACTTCAGTGGGTTTTTGCTCCCAAGTCTTCACTTTAGTGTGTATTTTGGCTACCATAAGGGCACTTGGAGCATTTTGGCTCCCTAAATGCCACTCCTGTGCTTTTTGGGCTCCAAAAAGGCCACCTTAGAGCATTTTGGCTCCCAAGTGTGCACTTGAGCATTTGGCCTCCAGACAGCCACTTAAAAGCATTTCGGCTTCCAATTGGGCACTTCAATGGATTTGGGCTCCTAAGGGCCACACAAGTACAATTTTGCTCCTAAATGTGCACTTAAGTGTACTTAAGAGCATTTTGCCTCCCAACAGGGCTCTTCAGCATTTGTTTTGGCCACCAAAATGGCCACTTAAGAGCATTTTAACCTCCTAAGTCTACACTTTAGTGTGTATTTTTGGCTCCAAACTGGCCACTTGATGGCATTTGGGCTTCCAACAGGGCACTTTAGTATCTTTTTGCTCCCAACTGTTAACTTAAGGGTGGGTTTTTGCCCACAAATGGGCACCTGAGAGCCTCTGGGCCTGCAAAAGGCCACTTGAAGGGTATGTTTTGGCTCTCAAAAGTGCTCTGAAATGTGCATTTAACTGTACGTAGTTTGGCCCGAAAATGGCCTCTTGACGGTATTGGGACTATAAGGCAGTGCAGAGTTTGTTTGGCTGATTAAGTGAATTTTATCCTCCTAAGTGTTCACTTAAGTGTGTAGCTTTGGCTCAAAACTGGCCTCCTAAGAGCATCTGGGCTTCTAAGTGGCCACTTTTTAGCATTTTTGCTCCCAACTGTAAACTTTAGTATGTGATTTGGCCCCCAAATGGCCCCCTTAGAGCAATTTTTCCTCCCAGGTGTTCACTTAAGTGTTTTTATTGGCTTCCAAGGGCCACAAAAGTGCAATTTTGCTCCCAAATGTGCACTTAAGTGAATAAGTTTTGGCCCCCAAATAGCCACTTGAGAGCATTTGGCCCCCAACAGGAAGCTTCAGCATTTCTTTTGGCCATCAAATAACTACTTAAGTCCATTTTATCCTCCTAAGTGTGCACTTAAGCGTGCAGTTTTGGCCCAAATTGGCCACTTAAGAGCATCTGAGCTTGCAAAAAGCCACTTGGAGCGTTTTGGCTTTCAACAGTGCACTTCAGCGTTTGTTTTGGCCACCTCTTAAGTGCGTTTTATTTTCTTTAGTGTGCACTCAAGTGTGTAGTTTTGGCTCAAAACTGGCCACCTGAAAGCATCTGGACTTGCAAAAGGCCACTTCGAGTGTTTTTTCGCTCCCAGGATGGCACGTCAGTGTTGGTTTTGGCTCCCAAAAAGCCACTTAAGTGCATTTTTGCTTGGAAATGTGCACTTCAGTTTGTTTTTTCTTCCCAAATGGCCTCCAACAGGTCTGTTTAGTGTGTTTTAGCTTTGTTTTGCGTTCCATGAGGGCACTTCAGGATGTGGTTGTTAATATTTGGTCCATAAGGGGAGGCCATCCCCCTGCCTTCCCCTTGCTCCACTCTTTTAGTCAATGAACTGAAACATGAATGTTCATTTTTCTCAAAAACAGACGTAGAAATAGCAAAAACGCTCTGTTTGTTTACCCTCATGTTTCTGTGATATACGACTCGTCGTTTGATGAACGCTGATGTGAAATCATCGTTGCTGGAAACTTCCAGGTGTGGTCGTTGGTGCTGGTTCATTTCCCTCAGATGGAGAAGTGCACTCTGGGAGAAACCCACTCCACTTTTTATGAATACAGAGAGGCAGCGCCTGCCACACTTACCAACTATTTCATCATCAGCGTTATGAACAAGTTTTCTGATATCCCAAAGAATCAGGAGGGATTCTGGATGCAGAGCAGCTGCTGATTTAATAACATGAAATCTCCATGTGGAGTTCCACTTGTGCAGCCGGTTTGTCACGGCGACACGTTTCCAGCGCTGATAAGACGAGCCGAGCATGTTTCCAGCTCCATGCATGACGCCTGCATCTGCTGCTGTGGTTACGGCTCGTGTAGGAGGGAGGGGAGCAGGGAGGGGGCGTTAGCGAGCAGCAGAGCTGGATCTGATGTTTCCCTCCGTTTGTCCTCCTGCAGTCTGCAGCTCCACTAACACAGCTCCTTTAAAGCAGAGAGAGGGCGTCGCTGTGGGATTTAACAGATGAGCCGGGGTCGGGCTGCTGCACGGCGGCGGCGAGATGAAGCCCCTCCCCCTCCTCTGTGTGCTGTTATTTTTTTAAAAGCAGGGAAAGCTCATTATAGACGCAACATTAACTCTGTTATAGATTTAATAAATCCTTTCGCCTAACACGGCCATCAATCAGCCCCGACACTGAAGCTTTATTTAAAGCAGCTCCTGAGCCCCGGGCTGCGTTTTTAAAGGTTGATTGGATTTTATTTATTAGCTCCAGAGAGGAGCTTTCTCTGCCCTGAGTGTAAATCTAATAGACTGTATGTGTTACTCTGCTTATTAGAGGGACTGCTCAGAGCTGGAGTTTGGATCTTAATCCTTGTTTTGGTCTCTGAACTGAATAATAAACTGTCAGAGGATCCAGGAGCTCACGCAGGCTCAGGATGGCGCCGTGGAGGTGTCCTCTGTCACTTCATCTTAACGCATCAAACAAAACGAGGTTCAACCCTAAACACAACCTCTCACACACACACTCAGACGCCTAGAAACCTCCTGCTTAGAGAAATGAAAACAATGCTGATGTGACAAAAAGCTGCAGTTCCTTGAGTGTCCACTAGAGGGTGGGGGCAGAAACACCAGAAACCACATACACACCCATTCAAAAAGCAGATCTTGATTAAACATGGTTCATAAAATGTTTTGGGTCTGAATAAATCATTTCTCTATCAACACACACTGATGGAGGATATGCTTGACCATATAAGGGCATGGCTGGCTTGATGGACAGGTGGGCACCAAGAGGCTTAAGCCCCGCCTCTTTATTTCATCCTAACTTAAAGTTTAGTTGAGTTCAGCATTACCAATGTGAAGTCTGTCGACTACTAGCTTCAGAACTCTGTATCAGAAACAAATGGATGATGTCACAGAGACTATGTCCATATATTACACAGGCTATGACATCATCCTGAGCATGTTACTGGATTGGGGGAGGACCACCAGGCAGTCCTGCAACTCAACTCAAGATCAGAAAATCATGGATCAAGTCCAGCAGTTTCCATATCTAATCCAAAGTCATGTTTACAGGTTCAAAAGTTGTTTCCTGTTCGTGACGCCAATTATGTGGAGGATTTCCCAGATGCTAACACAAATACAGCTAAGGATGGGGATCGAAAACAGGTTTCAGTCAATTTAAATCATTAGTCCTTATACTTAACAACTCCCTTATTGATTCTTTACATTATGCTGAAGCTCCCGGAGCTGCAGGACCTGACATTAACCAGTCTGCAGCAGCTATGTTAGCTTAGCAGATGATAACGTTTCCCAAGAAAACTCAGGATGTAAATCCCTTTCTCACAGGAGATTCCTATTCAATACATTCAACATGTTACACATCTTTATGTAAAAAAAAACGATATAAACAAAATAGCGCTAGTTTGATGCCAACGTGTAAAGAAAATTGCATTGATATGCTAGTAGTTAGCATACATTGGTATAACTAGAATTAGTTAGTCTTTGTAAACGATACTGAAAACTCTAAACGCCAAAAAGTCACAGGCAAATGAAAGAGAAGCTCATGCTGAGTTCCTAACTACGGCAAGGTTCCAAACAACTCAGAATACTGCTGTAACCACTTTCAGGCACTAGATGTCCTACTTGGGCCAACAACATTTTTTCCTTGTACAGTGGGAAAAGTAAGTATGGAACGCGTCAACTTTTTTCTCATCACATTTATTTCCAAAGCTGCAATTCAAACAAAATTTCTCCCAGACATTGGTATTAGCTCAAATAATCCACACATGAAAAGAAATCACAACGTTCAGGTCCATAAATAATGATTATGGTGAATTAAGTACGATAACACAGGAAAAAAGTATTGAACACGCTAACTGAGACTCATCTAATACTTAGTGGAGAAGCCTTTGTTTGCAATGACAGCTTCCAGAAGCTTCTTGTATGTTTGAACTAATGGCCCACACTGCTCAGGTGTGATTTTGGCCCATTCCTCTGCACAGATTGTCTTTAAATCTGGAATATTCTTTGGTGCCCTCTGGTGAACCCTTTTCTTTACTTCTTTCCACAAATGTTCAGTTGGATTGAAGTCAGGTGATTGACTAGGCCGTTCTAACAGATTGATTTTCTTTTTCTGAAACCATTTGAGAGTCAACTTTGCCGTGTGCTTTGGATGGTTGTCCTGCTGGAAGGTCCAGCCACGTCTCATCTTCATCATCCTGGTGGATGGCAGCAGATTCAGATCAAGAATTTCCCCATACATGGCTCCATTCATTGCTCCGTCAGTTATATGAAGTTTGCCAACACCATGAGATGAGAAACAACCCCATGCCATGATGCTTCACCTCCAAACTTCACTGTTGGTGTAGTGTTTTTTGGCTGATGTGCAGAGCCATTTCTCCTCCAAACATGGTCTGTAGTATGACAGCCCAAAAGTTCAGTTTTGGTCTCATCTGACCAGACAACATTCTCCCAGTATTCTACAGGCTTGTCAAGATGCTGTTTAGCAAACTTTAAACCAGCTTCAACATGCCTTTTCTTGAGGAATGGAGTCTTGTGGGCTGAGCGTCCATAGAGGCCATGGAGGTGGAGTGCATTGCCTATTGTTTTCTCTGTAACAATTGTACCTGCTGCCTCCAAGTCTTTCTGGAGCACTTTCAGGGTGGTCCTTGGCTGGTTGAGTCCTCTTCTGACTATCTTTCTGACTCCCTGGTCAGAAATCTTCAAGGAGCTCCTGTGCGTGGCCTGTTGATGGTAAGGTGGTGCTTCTTCCACTTGTGAATAATGGCCCCAACGGTGCTGACTGGAATATTCAGGTGCTTTGATATAAGTCTGTAACCAGTTCCATTCTGATGCTGAGCAACAATCAGGTTGTGAATGTCTTCAGAGAGCTCTTTGCCTTTACCCATCATGAGGTGTGTGCTATTTAACTGCTTGGTGAAAAAAACACCTTTTTTATAGGACCATCAATTTGCTCTAGCCCAGCTGATGTTGGTTTGCACTAATTGGAAGTTCAAGTAATAATTACTGACAGATTTCAGGTGGTATGGTGCATTTCCTGTCCAAAGTATACAGCCTTTCCATGGTGTGTTCTATACTTTTTTCCTGTGTTATCGTACTTACTTCACCATAATCATTATTTAAAGAAAAAAGTTGACGCGTTCATCAATACTTATTTTCCCCACTGTATGTACATGTCAGTTTTACAAAGAGAAGAAAAGAACTTCAGGTATATTAAAAACAAAAGTTCTGTGTAGAGACCTTGGTCCTGCTTTTCTTACTGTGCAGACGAAAATAAAAACGGTTAATCTATTCAGATGAGTTCGATGAGGTATTTCTGTGACGTAAATTTAAATTCAGAAGTGACGCTTTAAAACTTTAATTTCCTTTTCGCAGATTTTTAAGTTTCATCCTGTCAGAGGTCGTTTCATAGCGAGGTGGGACCTGATTTTCGCAAGTCTGTGCCTCATTCAATCAGGACACACGTCCTTATCACAGAGGGGGGGTCAGGGTGAATCAGGCCCCGAATCTGTCTGAAAAAGGTTTGGGTCACATGACTTGCAAAGCTTTCCCATCTCTTGGTTTTCTGTCTCTGGGTTCGTTTTCTGCTCCAGCTGCAGAGGGATATTTTAGAAACAGGATTTTCCCTCCAGAGGCTCGGAGGTGGGACCAGAGCAGAGATCACATCCTCTCGCTGTTGTGTGCGTTAACTTTTCTGCAGAGCTCTCTGTTTCTCCTCCTAATGAGCAGAGAAAGAGTCGTCCTCCTGTAAAACTCTCTGCGCGCTCGCTCTGGGAGTTAAAGGAAGCTGCATTAAAGAGAACAATGGAGCCGTTCCACTCTCAATCTCCTCCAAATTACGCTGAAGATAAACTCTGTCCTGCTCTGAACCGCGGCGCTCCGCAGCTCAAGGTAATGAAGTAATTAGCAGACGAGGCTGACCCGGGACCAGCGTCGCCTCCCACTCCTGTGTCCACGTCTCCTCCTCCTCCTCCTCTTTGCTCCCTGCTTTGATGTTGGAGTGTTTGAGAGGAGAGAAAAGCTCCTTCTTCATGTTTTGATGTGATTTTGAATCAGGAGCTGCAGCAGGTGGCGGCTCCCTCCGGCCAGCTGCAGGTCTCCTCCGTGCTGCTCGCCGTGACACTTTCTCTTTGAAGATCATCTTTCTATTAAAAGCAGGCGGCGCCGAGGTGACGCTCATTACACTCGCCAGATAAAAGTTGTGTGACCGGTTTAATCTTGTTGCATTGGTTCCACATGGAAATACAGCGGGCAGATTTATGGACAGAACTAATGTTTTTATGACCAAAAGCGCTTCAGGCGAGGGGACTTTAGACGGCGAGGGCTGCAGCACGGAGAGGAAACAAGCTGCATGGAAAAAACACATAATGTGAATTTTAAAATGTGCTGGTCTGGAGCACGGAGGCCTTTTTGCGTTTCCTCTGGTTCCTTTTGTCACCGCGGCCGTCTTTGTTCTCGTGCATTAGCCTGATTGGCTCTCAAACAGCTGCTCCATTAGCACCGTGGCGATGCCGAGGTCCCTTTTACACCCTTAAAAACACCTGCTGTCCATCAACCTGAGCACAACAACAGCTGTGTGTGTGTGAGTGTGTGTGTGTGTGTGTGTGTGTGTGTGTGTGTGTGTGTTCAGGGGGTAATACAGTCAGATAAACCCTCAATGAAAGCTAATGAGTCGGTTATTAGCCTCTCCCAAACACTTTTGCGTTCGAGAAACAAGCTTCAGTGAACGAGACGCTGCGAGCAGAAAACAGCAGGAAAGTGCTAAGAGTCGCTGCCTCTGACAAATCCAACAAGAGCTGTTGTTTTTCTTAAAAGATGCTAAGAGGAAGTTTGTTTTGACTGGACGTCAGCGCCACCTTCTGGCCTACAGCCTCTCACACACTGTGGTGAAACGTGACTCTGAACAAGGCCTGTGTTTGTTTTGGTAACGAGTGGTGTCTTAGCATTTAGCCTGTGTTTTAGCCTTTGGTTGGTCTATTAGCCTTTAGCTGACTTTATAGCCCTTAACTGATGTTTCAGCAATTAGTTTGTTTTTTGGTCTTTAGCTATGGTATCAGTTTTTAGCTAGTATTTTAGCTTTTAACTCATGTTTTAACCTGTAGCTCTTGTTTTAGCCTTTAACTGGTATTTTAACCTATAGCCTGCATATTAGCTTTTGGCTGGTTTGTTAGCCTTAAGCTGATGTGTTAGCTTTTAATTCGTGTTTTTGACATAAGTTTGTGTTTCAGCCTTTAGTTGTTGTTTTTTTTTGCCTTGACCTGTTATATTAGCCTTTAACCCATGTTTTAGCCTTCAGCTGATATTTTAACCTTTAGCCAGTATATTAGCATTAAGCTGATATTTTAACCTTTAACCTATGGTTTGGCCTTAGCTGATTTTTTAGCCCTTAACTGATGTTTTAGCAATTAGTTTTTGTTTGGCCTTTAGCTATTGTATCAGTTTTTAGCTAGTATTTTAGCTTTTAACTCATGTTTTAACCTTTAGCTCTTGTTTTAGCCTTTAACTCGTATTTTAGACTTTAGCCAGTGTATTAGCCTTAAGCTGATGTGTTAGCTTTTAACCCATGTTTTTGACATAGGTTTGTGTTTCAGCCTTTAGTTGTGTTTTTTAGCCTTTAGCTGTTTTTTTTAGCTCGTAGCCAGTGCATTAGCCTTTAACCCATGTTTTAGCCATCAGTTTATGTTTCAGCATGATGTTTTAGCCTTTGACCCATGTTTTAGACTTCAGTTGATATTTTAGCCTTTAGCCAGTATATTAGCCTCAAGGCATTGTTTTGGCCTTTCACCCGTATTTGACCCTTTAGCACTTGTTTTTTAGCTTTAAGACTGAGTTTAATGTTAAAGGCTTCAATTGTTGTTTTAGCCTATAGCCAGCACATTAGCCTTTGGCTTGCTTTTTAGTCTATAGCTAATGTTTTTGCTTTTAACCCATGCTATCGCCACAAGTTTGTGTTTCAGCCTTTAGCACGTATTTTAGCCTTTAACCTATGTTTTGGCTTTTAGCTGATGTATTAGCTCTTAACCCACATTTTAGCAGTTGAATTATGTTTTGGCATGATGTTTTAGCCTTCAGTTGATATTTTAGCCTTTAGCCAGTATATTAGCCCAAAGGAGTTATTTTAACCTTTAACCCATGTTTTGGCCTTAAGACCACTTTTTAACCCATATTTGACTCTTTAGCACTTGCTTTTAGCTTTAAAGTGTATTTTCTGTTTAAGCCTTTAACTGTTGTTTTAGCCTTTAGCCAGCATATTAGCCTTTGACTGGTATATTAGCCTGTAGCTGATGTTTAAGCTTCAACCCATGTTTTCACCATTAGTTTGTGTTCAAGCCTTGAGCTGTTGTTTTAGCATTTAGCTGGTATTTTAGCCTTAAGATGAGGCATAAGCCTTTAACCCATGTTTTGGCCTTTAAACTGTATTTTATACTTTAGCAATTGTTTAAGCATTTAGAGTGTGTTTTAGCCTCTAGCTTGTGTTTTGGCCTTTAACCTATGTTGTAGCCTTAAGCTGTCGTGTAAGCCTTTAGCTGATGCATTAGCCCTTAACCCAAATTTTAGCCATGAAATTGTGTTTTAGCATGGTGATTAGCCTTTAGCCAGTATATTATTTTGGCCTTAAAACCATGTTTTAGTCTTTAGCTGTTGTTTTAGCCTCAGGCCTGTTGATTAGTCTTCACCCCATGTTTTAGCCTTAAAACCATGTTTCAACCAGACTCTTTAGCACTTGTTTTAGCTTTTAGAGTGTGTTTTATGTCAAAGCCTTTAACTGTTGTTTTCGCCTTTAGCCAGCATATTGGCTTTTGGCTGGTTTATTAGCCTATAGCTGATCTTTCAGCTTTTAACCCATGGTATTGCCACATTTTTGTGTGTTTCTGCTTTTAGCTGCTATCTTAGCCTTTAGCTGGTAATTTAGCCTTTAATCTTTGTTTTAGCCATTAGCTGATGTATTAGCCCTTAACCCACATTTTAGCCATTAGATTGTGTTTCAGCATGATGTTTTAGCCTTAAGCTGATATTTAAGCCTAGCCAGTATATTAGCCAGTATATTAGCCTTTGGCTGGTGTATTAGCGTATAGCTGATGTTTTAGCTTTTAACCCATGTTATCACCACAAGTTTATGTTTCAGCCTTTAGCTGATATCTTAGCCTTTAACCTATGTTTTAGCCTTAAGCTGATGTTTAAGCCATTAGCTGATGCATTAACCTTTGACCCATGTTTTAGCCTTTATCTGTTAATTTAGCCTTTAGCCTGTATATTAGCCTGCCTTTAACTCATGGTTTGGCCTTAAAACCAGGTTTTAGCCTTTACCTGTTGTTTTGGCCTATAACGCACATTTGACCCTTTAACACTTTTTTAGCTTTTAGAGTGTGTTTTAGCCTTTTACCCATGTTTTAGCCTTAAGCTGATAGTTAGCATTTAATCAGTACATTAAGGTGGCTTAAGGTGTTATTTTAACCTTTAACCTGTATTTTACTCTTTGGCACTTGTTTATGCTTTTAGAGTGTTTTTTTTTTTTTTTTTAGCCTTTAGCTTGTTTTAGCTTTTAGCTCCTGTTTCAGCCTTAAGCCTGTTTTAGCCTTTAGCTTGTATATTCATCTTTAACCCATGTGTTAACCTTTAACCTGTATTTTACACTTTGGCACTTGTTTTTGCTTTTAGAGTGTTTTTTTTTTAGCCTTTAGCTTGTTTTAGCTTTTGGCTCCTGTTTCAGCCTTAAGCCTGTTTTAGCCTTTAGCTCCTGTTTTAGCCTTTAGCTCCTGTTTTAGCCGAGCGCACCACTTGGTGGAAACGGGGCCTTTTGGTGGATCTCGCTCAGCTCGGCCTTGAAAAGGAAACCACCAGATGCTGAACTGTCGTCTGCTGCAGACTGAAGCTTCAGCGTGAGATGGAGTTTGGGCTTTGAGGTATAAGTTTGATCTTCAGGATTCTTTAGCTTAATTTTCCTCCAAATTAGCTTTTTTAACAAGAATGTGTACTTATTCCTCTTAATCCAACCAGTGGAGACCTGGACCCAAAGTAGGTAAGAGAAGTTCCTGGCCTGAAATGCTGACGATGGGCCACAGGAACCATGTAGTTCCTGGACTTTCTGGTCAGAAGCGTCTTTACTTTTCAAGTTTCCTGAAATAAAAAGGAACCTTGACACGTGAGTTCCTCGTTCCTTATCCCGTAACTTTTTCAAAACCTCTTCACATCACTTCAAGCCTTGTTTTTTTTTTTAAACTTGAAATCAGATGTTTTTTCCTGGCGCATGTGGCTCTTTCTGAGTCTTCTGTCTTGTCTGACACAAACACTTGAGATGCAGAGCGGTAAATCCCTGAAGGAGCTCGTACATGAAGAAACGAGTCCTGGTGAAGGATGCGTCATGAATGTACCTGTGGTTTCTGTAAACAGGCTGAAAGCTGTCCTCTTCTCCAGCTCTGCTAACGTCCAAGTTAAGATCATTTTTTCTGCTCTTAATTATCGTCAAGTGTTTTATTTTCCTCTTCTCTGAACACGGTTTGGTACATGACGTCTGTCTGCTTCCCTCGAGCTCGCGGCTCTTTGTGTTTGAAGCATCTCTCCTCTCCTCCTGGCAGCTCTCGGCTCCATACGTCCATTGTGCTCCCACCAACAGCCCCGGTTTGTTATTTAGCTGTAATTGTCCTAATGAAGTCTTTCCTCCTCGTCCTCTCCAAGGCTTCATTAGCAGATAAGGAGGAAGATGAGATAGGAGGAGCGGGGTCGTGTTTTATCCTGTTCCAGCTGTTGACCTCTGTCTTTGTGAAGGATTTCAGCGGGGCGAAGCGTGTTAGCGTTCGCCGCAGAGAGGTCACACGGACTGTTAATTAACTCTGCCACCAGAGCTCAGACTGTGGGCTGAAGAAAGAAGTGTTGATGAATCGTCTCATTAAGCCTCCAAAGACTCTGACTCAGTGTGTTACATTCACACGCTAGGATCTTAAGAAAGTTGTAAGAAGAGTTTTAAAATAAAAAAAGAAGAAATGAGAGTGAGACTAAACACGTGTCACAACCAAAGCTTAGAAAAACCTGAAAAACTCCTAAAGCAGCAATCAAGGTGTTAAAAAAGAGACTCAGTGATAAGGAGCTCCACTGACCTGCGCAGATTTCCAGCTGAAACTCAAATCCAGAAAACATTGTAGATAAAGCACAAGCTAAAGGCTAAAAGCTAAACTGTTTGTGCTAATGTTGTCTCCAACCCACAGTCAGCAGTTATTCTGCAGTGGTCTGCTCAAACTTGAGAGTCTATCAATAAAATGAAGAGCCAGGTTACGTTAGCTCTGCTTGGTGAGGTTGGAGTTGGTAGATGAGCTCTGGTAGGACAGAACCAGGATTCACTAACGTTACACGTTACGGACACGTCTCAGAGCACCGGGCTGTGAGGAGAGAGAAATATAGCAGCTGCTAAACTACGCTACAAACTGACAAAGTTAGCTTGTTGACAGGTTTCAAAGTGTAGCTCTACCTAACTGTTGATAAAGACCGTATCTCGTGGAGCTGGATCTGGGAAAAAGTTGACTTGGACAAAGAAAATTTGTTACTAAACGAACACACGCCTGGTTAAAAGTCACATCTCTTCGCCAGTGTGCATGAAACTCCTGGAAACTCGCTGCAGTGCACTTTAACAATTTGAAATAAGGTTTCCTTTTTGTCTTTTTTTGTTTTTAATTTAAAAAACTTTTTTTTAGTTAAAAAAAATAATAATAATTTGAAAAAACATGTTTTTAATAGAAAAAAATTAATTTAAAAAACTAAATTTTTGAACTTAAAATAATAATAATAATAATAATAATAGAAAAAAAATAGAAAAAAACTTTTTTCATTTGACACATTTAACCATGTCATCCTGGCAGATTGTCTTATCTAGACTGTTAATTGGTTCTCAGATTATTAATCAGATAGAACACTTTTCTCCCTGTTTTAAAGGGTGTTCCTCAAGGTTCTATATAAGGGCCATTTTATGACAGTATGCGTTAGAGTTAGGGCCAGAGGGTGGCACTGCAGTCACATTAAAACAGATCCTCCTCACAGCATCTTTAACAATTTGAAATGTGTTTTTTACTGTTGTTGTTTTGTTTTTTTTTAATTAAAAAAATATCTATTTGATTAAAAAAATAAAATAAATAATAATAATAATAATAATAATAATAATAATAATAATAATAATAAAATATTTTTTAAAATAAAATAACCTTTTGAAATATATATATTTGTAATTTAAAAATACTAAAAAAAAACTTTTTTTAATTTAAAAAAAAGAAACTTTTTTAATTTGACACTGTTGACCATGTCATCTTGGCAGATAGACTTTACAAGATCGTCTTATCTAACCAGGCTGTTAATTGTATTTTTTTTTTTTTGATTATTTATCAGAGAGAACAGTGTGTCCATGCTGCTTGGTCATTTTCCTCTTTTCTCCCCTGTTTTAAAGGGTGTTCCTCAAGGCTCAATAATAGGGCCACTTTATGACAGTGTGTGTTAGACTGTAACTGCACCGCCAGAAGGTGACGCTGCAGTTACATTTATACAGAGCCTCCTCACAGCATTTTTAACAATTTGAAATGTGTTTATTTATTAATTTATTTTTTTCAATAAAAAAACAACTTTTTTAATTAAAAAATAATCATGACAATAATTAAGAAAAAAACTTTTTATCAGATTTTTTTTTCTTTAATTAAAAATACTTTTTTTAAAATTAAAAAATATTTCTAATTATAATAAAATGTTTTTGATAAAAAATATTCTTAATTAAAAATATATATATATATTTTTTATAATAATAAAAAAACAACAACTTTACACTAGATGGTCAAAAATATTGCACAGCTCTGTTTTTAGACTTGTCAAAGACATTTGACACAGTCAACCATGTTATCCTGGCAGATTGGCTTAACCAGCCAGGCTGTTCATTGATTATTTGGTTATATATCAGAAAGAACACAGTGCATCCGTGCTGCTGGGTCATTTTCCTCTTTTCTCCCTGTTTTAAGGGTGTTCCTCAAGGCTTTATACTAGGACCACTGTTGTTTACAGTTTATGTAAATAATCTTTGATTTGATCAGTTTTTAAAGAAATTAGATACTGTGTATCACTGTGCCTTGTGTTTTATTACTGGTTGCTAATAAAGGATATTGATTAATTGATTGATTGATTGTAGTCTTTTTTTATGAGCTTAATTGGAAAAAGTTGAGATGTCAGATCTCCTGAATAAATCCTGATCCTGATGAAGTCTGTGAACATCATCATCGTGCAGGAAGAAGAAGTGGTTTGGATCCGTCAGTCTGTCCACTTCCTGTGGTCTGACGTGAAATAAGCCAAAAATCTGTCTCTGTTTCATTTGGAGAGGATTTGTTTCTGTTAATAAACTCGTCTGAGCCGCTGAATTCACTCCCCATGAAACCTCTTTCTTCTGTCTGGAGCTGAATGAAAGTAATCTCTGCTCCTCCTGTGGATTAAACCCCCGCTCCTCTCCTCTCTGCTCCTCTTTGTCTCACCTGTGCTACCTGCTCCTCTTTTATCTCCTCTCCCTCTGCTGTCCTTATTTAACTCTCTGTTTCACTGCACCACGAAGCTCTGGGTTCATTTCCAAAATTGAATTTGTGGCTGTGCGCAGAGGTGACTAATCTCTGCCTGAATCAGCCTGGATGCATTAGACGTGAGCGTTAGTCACTCCCCGGCTCCGAGCCCAGCTGCTCTGAAGTTCGACGGGAAAAGTTTTACGACAGACACGGACGGCGGTTAGTTCAGACTCACGGGGGGATAATTCTGTCGCTCTCAGCTCCTTTTCCCGCTGTTTCCGAGCCTGTTGTGCTGAAAAACGGCGCTCTCGCTGTCCATCAGCTGAATGGGGGCACGCCGTGATGTAAACGGAGCCAAATCGCCCTCCACGGCTGGGTCCGAGCCCAGAAATCCTCAAGTTCCTCCTCTGGTGTGATAACAGTCGCTGCTGCGCTCTCCACAGCCCATTAGCCCAGGATGGATGAGAGGAGCTGACTTCCTGTTACTCCATCACCGCTGGACCACCACCAGTAACCAGGACTGGTCCAGGAGAGGAGGAGAGAGGAGAGGAGAGGAGACAAGGAGAGGAGAGGAGAGGAGAGGAGAGGAGAGGAGAGGAGGAGAGGAGAGGAGAGGAGAGGAGAGGAGAGGAGAGGAGAGGAGAGGAGAGGAGAGGAGAGGAGGAGAGACTGAGGAGAGACTGAGGGGAGCTGACTTCCTGTTACTCCATCACCGCTGGACGACGACCAGTATCCGCAACTGGTCCAGGAGAGGAGGAGAGAAGAAGAGGAGAGAAGGAGGGGAGAGGAGAGACTGAGAGGGGGGAATTGAGAGGAGAGGAGAGGGGAGGAGTAGGAAAGAAAAGGAAAGGAAAGAAAGGAAAGGAAAGGAAAGGAAAGGAAAGGTAAGGATTTGAAAGGAAAGGAAAGGAAGGAGTAGGAAAGAAATGGAAAGGAAAGGAAAGGAAAGAAAAGAAAAGGAAAGGAAAGGAAAGGAAAGGAAAGGAAAGGAAAGGAAAGAAAAGGAAAGGAAAGGGAAGAAAAGGAAAGGAAAAGGAAAAGGAAAGGAGAGGAAAGAAAGGAAAGGAAAGGAAGGAAAGGAAAGAAATGGAAAGGAAAGGAAAGGAAAGAAATGGAAAGGAAAGGAAAGGAAAGGAAAGGAAAGAAAAGAAAAGGAAAGGAAAGGAAAGGAAAGGAAAGGAAAGGAAAGGAAAGGAAAGAAAAGGAAAGGAAAGGGAAGAAAAGGAAAGGAAAGGAAAGGAAAAGGAAAGGAGAGGAAGTGAAAGGAAAGAAAAGGAAGGAAAGGAAAGAAATGGAAAGGAAAAGAAATGGAAAGGAAAAGAAATGGAAAGGAAAGGAGAGGAGAGGAAAGGAGAGGAAAGGAGAGGAGAGGTTTTTGTCTTAATCTTTTGTGGGGTTTTTTAATTTTTTTTTTTTATATCAATTTAAAATATATATATTTATTTTAAAATATTTTTTGACTTTTTTTTATATCTTTATATTGTTTCTTTTTTGTAGTTAGTAAAGTTTTTCTTTTTTTCTTGTTTTTATTTTGCAAAACACTTTCTTCCCTGTTTTGAAAAGCTCTACATACAGTTTATTATTTACCATATTTTTGACTTGATATTCACCTAAATTTCACCTGAGTTTTTTTTTTTTTAAAGTTGTGCAATAATATTAAAGTCATGAAATTTTATTTACCCTCTTCATGGGGTAAAAATAGTGGCACCTGCATTTTTATTTTCTTTTTATTTATTTTCTTTTTATTATTATTATTATTATTATTATTATTATTATTATTATTATTATTATTATTATTATTATTATTATTATCATTTTGATTTATTAATTCATTTTTTGCATTAGTTTAAATTATGTGCATCAACCTAAATTAGTTTTAAAATAAATAAATAAATAAATAAATAAAACTGCAATTGAAACTATATAGATTAAAGACATGAAGATTTTAGAGTAGATAGAGATAGAATAGAGAATTTTGCACATCAAAAGTAATTAAACTTTGTATTTTTTAGTCAATAATCAGTCCAAACACTCAATGAAAGTAAGTGCAAGCTTCAAAACAACAATTCATTTAAAAATTACTGAAATAAAGTGATGAACAGGGTAAGGACAAAGGTTGATGTCAAATAAAAAGCTCCAAAAAAACAAAATGCTGAGCATTCAGATGATTAAAAAGAGAAATAAAAACAAATTAAAAGCTTAAACGCTAAAATAAATAAACTTTCAGTTATAAACTGGAGGTCAGAGGAGGTGTGACCTGTGTCTGAACAGAGAGTAACATCAGCAGCTGTAAAACCAGCGAGCGTCCAAAGAGCCGACAGCTGATCGGACTCTGACCCGTCTGACAGGAAACGGCGGGAAGCTGCTCTGAATGAAAACACACACTCATTATCGTGTCTGTCCTCTTTTACTCGTGTGTGTTTGGACTCGTCTGAGCAGCACGACGTCTGATCGAGCGCCGTTTGGCTGCCGTCCTCTCAACAGTTTGCTGTGCGTGGAGCAGCCAGAGACTCGGGACGCGGCGGCGGCGGCGGCGGCGATTTGGTGCTCCTCCAGACCAGCTGGTGCACGAGATCAAGCTGTTAATGGCAAATGATCCTCCTGTTCGTCTCTGCCAGAGCTGGGTCCCTGACAAACGCCCGCGCTGTGGAAATATCAGGTTCAGACCCAAACCCTGCGCCTCCCGTCTGAGCAGCAGATCACTGCTCCTCGGTGGCCTGGAGGCCGCGGCGGGGCCAAAACTCAGAGACTTCCTGTGGAGGAGGGCGTCGTGTCTGGGATGAGACGAGCCGCAGACTGGAGGCGAGGAGCCGACAGATTGTCACTGATCTGGTGTCACAAAGAAAGGCGCCCCCTCAGGGCGTGTGAAGTCCCCTGTGACGATCGTTATTTCAGTTTCAGGCTGATTTCAAGACTTTACAAAGGGCTTCACACACACACACACACACACACGCACACACACACACACACACGCACACACACAGGTCTCAGACAGTTTCATCACTTCCTCTGGAGGACGTTCACCCTCTGTGTCACTAAGGTTAAATTAAAACACGTCTCATCAATCAAAGACTCCGCCTGTCGGGACAGTTTCATCATCGCTTCAGCTCCTGATGAAAAAAAACAACTTTTCTGTGACAAACAGCTTCAAGCTAACGGCGCTTTTCAACCACAGGAACTACAGACCTCAGCAGGAACCAGGGTCTGAGTTTGGTTCCTTGATACTTATTCTCCCCCCTGGAAAGACTTCCGCTCAAACACAGAACTTCTCACAGGTCAATGACCTTTTAGGGGTGGGGCCTGCAAGATGATTGCTCCTGATTGGTAGATCAACCAGAGTGTTTTCGTTTCATTTTGTTTATGAAAACATTCCCAGGAACTCACTTCCTGTGGCCCATGTTGTCACTGGAACACTTCAAGCTGACAGTCTGACCAATCAGAAAGCTTCAGCTTGCAGGCCCCGCCTCAGAAAGTTCCTGGAGCTCTGGAAAGTACCATCACCAGATTTGGTTAGACTTCTTCCCGCCCATGAAAAGGTGCGTCTCTGAGGTTATATCGCCAACTACAGGCCTGGCATGCTTCCTACAGCACTTTAAGCCCCTCAGCTTTTCCGTGTAAACACAGATTTTTTTGTGAAACGTGGCCTAAGTATTTTACGAGAACTAAATTTCTACCATAAAGCACCATATAGTGTCATCTTTGTTGTATGACCCTCATCTCTCATTTACTGCCCCCTTATGGTCTGGAGGTGCAGTGCTGTTGTGACATATTTACCTTGACGCTCAACCCTTAGCATATATATATATAAGGATAACAAAAGAAGGCTGATGAAATCTGAGGATCTAAACTAAGCAGGTGGCAAAACTTCATGAAGCAAAAGGAAAACACAATGGAAAGGAAATAAATACAAAAAAAAAATCAGTTTCTTTTCAGTGATTTCACTTCACTTCTTTAAAGGTCCCATCTCCTGCTCCTTTCCTGCAGTTTAATCTGGATCATTGATGTCTTCATGAAATGGTAGTAACATGTTTTGGTCCAAAAAGCCAATAAATTAAGCACAGCAGCATTGTTTCCAGGCTCTCATAGCCCCTCTGTTCAGAACGCTCTGATTTAGTGGGCGTGGCCTTCATATGTAAATGAGCCACCGCTGATACCGCCCCGCTCTTCCACGTCACTGAGAGCGGCGCCACGAGCTCCGAGTGCACAATGTTTAGAAAACAGAGAAGCTCCTTTACCGTAACATTACAGGCTAAAACAACAGGCTAACTGCAGCTAAAGTTAGCACCCTGAAGCTAACACAGAGACAAGGGGGACACTGAGGAAAAGCTCTTCCATCTGCTCCACAGCACACAGCATTTAAAATACTCACATTTCCAGGGTCCCAGGTTTGTTGGAGGATGGTTGGTAATGCGCCTGGATTCAGGACCAGTCTATTGGCTAGCCCTCTGTTGGACTGTCCAAAGATGGAAAAGCAGTCGGCCGTGAAGTGACTAGCACACACATGCTCAGTTTTACTGAGTGTAGCTGGAATATTTCCTTGATAAATGACGACTATGAAATTTGCAGAATGTTCACACTGGAAACGCAGACAACAAATAGCCACAGGAATAGTTCCAGGAACTTTCATTGGAAGGTACCTGAGGACGGTGATTTCAACATTTGGCCTTTCACGAAAGAAGCCACGGCCTGTAAGCTGAGCAGGAAGAGGTTTCTAGGACAGATCAGGGAAGTATTGACTCTCAGAGAGGAGTGAGGGCTGATGCTGCACACAGATCTCTGATTAAAGACGTCACTATCAGAGGAATCAGTTTCATCTTTCATTATTCTACAAGCAGGAACCAGAATATTTGAAACCCTTCAGAGAGACTATGGAGGGTCTTTCTCAGAGTCTGGACCCAGGTGTTGAAGTATCCGTTAGTTTGGATTCAGCTGCAGCAGCGTTTCCTGCTCTCGCTCCTTCCTCTCCTCGCTGCACCGCTGCTCTAAACTCTCAGATTATAACCCGAGCTGCCTCCCGTGGATCAGAGCGAGGACGGCGTTGAGCGGCAGCTGGTCAGTGTTTACCCGTGTGCAGCTGCAGGCGCTCAGCACCTCTGCTCACACCCTCGCAGCACTGCCGCCGAGCCGGGTACACGAAGGTTTGGACTCCCACGGCAGACGCTGCTGCATTTATTCATGGACTGAGTCATGAAATCAAACACACTCCATCACACAGCTCTGCTCTGATTCTGCCCTCATCCCTCTCCTCTCAGAGCGGGGAGCAGCCCGTGGAAACTCAGACGTTCAGGTGGTTTGGAGATTGATGTTCAGGTTTTTCTGCCTACATTTGGTGAAGAGACGGGAGCTCGTGAAGTTTCTGCGACCGTGGAATCACCGTTTATCTCCTGTTCCCCGAGCCCAGCTCCAAATCAAAACCCTAATTAGGTTTGA
The DNA here is from genome assembly GCF_033239565.1 of Halichoeres trimaculatus. Taxonomy (NCBI): domain Eukaryota; kingdom Metazoa; phylum Chordata; class Actinopteri; order Labriformes; family Labridae; genus Halichoeres; species Halichoeres trimaculatus. The sequence continues at coordinate 1,511,921 of NW_027437192.1, forward strand.
AGTTTCTCCTCTGTGAGGGTTTGAGCTCTGTTTGCTGAGAGATGAACCCGCGGAGGATAAACAGATATAAGAGCGCAGAGAGTTGAGGGGTGGAGGTCGCTCCCTCTCAGCGTCCCATCATCCCGCGGCGGGAATTGAAACGACTGAATCGGCTAAATTGAAAGAGCAGCGCTTCGTCTGGGAGGAGAAAAATGGAGCTTGAAGGACTATTATGTGATAGGATGACACAGCCGTAAAGACTCATCCAATTTTATGGCCGCATACAGCTGAGACATTAACTGTGTCGTCTCATTCATCCCGCAGACAGAGTGTGTGTGTGTATAACTGTGTGTGTGTGTGTGTTAAATGTGCTTATATAAATTGAATTATCTCCTCCCATGTCTGTAAATAACTCAGCATTAAGCGACTTAATGTACGGTCCTGTCAGAGGCTGCGTTCAATCAGAGCGCTGTTTGTGTTTATCCACAGCAGACGTACGAGGACGCTCACGGAGCTCCTCAAGAAAACGTTTTATTATTTTAACGAAGGAGATTTATCTGACGCTGAGGAGGTGAGAAGATTTAAACTGGGAGAAAAACTCAAAACGACAAAATGATCAATGTTTACACCATGAAATGTTTTTATTTTATGACCTGGAAAAGTCTCTCTCTCTGTCCTGTAACAGGAGGATGCTAGCAGAAGCTAATGATGCTAATGAAAGTCAATGTTTTAGCTTCAACGTTTACAAATACATCACATCCAGAAGCTAATATTTTAGCCAAACTTTTCACCAACTTCATGCTATAAGAAGCTAATTTTTAGCCACTTGTTTGCTAATTTTATGCTAGCAAGACCTTATCTTATGGCTACATTGTTTACTAATATGGTGCTAACTTAAGCTAAGTGTCTTAGCCACATTGTTAATTTACATGATGTTAAGTGAAGGTGGTTATTTAGCCACGCTGTTACTGATATGATGCTAACAATGCTAACCATTGTCATCAAAAGCAATCTAGCAGTTTTAGCTTCATTTTTACAGATATGATGCTAACAGAAGCTATTGTTTTAGCTTCAGTGTTAACAAATAAAACACATCCTCGCTAAACTGCTAGCCAACTTCACGCTTAAAGAAGCTAGCTGATAGCCGCATTGTCTTTTAATATAATGCTAACAGGAGCTAATCCTTTTTGACACAATAGTAACCACTGTCATCCAGAAGGAGTTGATGCATTAGCTTCATTGTTTGTCATGCAACAAGAACGTCACAGATTTCACATCATTTTTAAAAGATATGATGCTAACATAAGCTATTGTTTTGTTTTGTTTTATTGTTTACCAATATAATGCTAAGAAAACTTTTTGTTTTACCTATAATGTTTACTAATATGATGCTAAAGAAGCTAATTTATAGTTATTTGTTTTCTAATATGACACTTGCCGAAGCTAATGTCATAGCTACATTGTTTACTAAAATTAGGCTGACTGAAGCAAAGAGTCTTAACCAAATTAGTTGATGTGATGTTAAATGAAGGAAGCAAGCTAGCCACACTTATACCAATATGACACTAGCAGAGGCTAATGCTTTCTACACAATCCTAACCATTGTCATATAATAGGAATCTGGCGGTTTAATTTCATTTTTACAGACATGATGCTAACAGAAGCTATTGTTTGGCTAAAGTGTTTACCAATATGACGCTTACAGGAGCTATTGTTTTAGCTTCAGTGTTAACATATAAAACACATCCAAAACATAACATTTTAGCTAAACTGCTAACCAACTCTATGCTTAGAGAAGCTAACTGATGGCCGTTATTTTCAAATATGATGCTAGCAGTGCTGATCCTTTTAACACAATAGCAACCATTGTCATCCAGAAGAAGCTGATGTATTAGCTGCATTGTTTACTAATGTCATGCAACCAGAACTTTGCAGATTTACTAATTTGACGCTTGCAGAAGCTAATGCTTTAGCTGCATTGTTTATACTGACTGAAGCAAAATGTCTTAACCATATTATTTGAAGTGATGTTAAATGAAGGAATGATGTATGATGTAAGCTGTAATAAGGGTGATGTATAAAATAAGGCTGATTCATTGATTGAATTATTGATAAAATATGATAGAGTGTAGCAGGACAAAAAAGTTCAGTGGTAGAGCCAAAAATATTTCACCTTTAATATTTTGTCCTGGTGATTATTAACATAAAGATAATAAAGGCTAATTTTTAGCCACTTAATTGACCAATATGATGCTAAAAGGAGCTAATACTTAAGAGAAAATATCCACCATGTCATGCTTAAAGAAACCTACAGGTTCAGGCTCACTGATAACTCCATGATGCTAACAGAAGCTAGCATTTCAACCACATCCTTCAACAATATGAGGTTGAAAAGAGCTTAATTTTAGCAAAAATATATTTACCAATGTCATGCTAAAAAAACCCCCACAGGTTTAGCCCCAAAGTTTCCTAAATGATGCTAACAGAAGCTAACATTTAAGCCACATTTTCAACCAATATGATGCTAAAAGGAGCTAAATTCTAGCAAAATATATTTACCTTGTCATGCAAAAGGAAACGTACAGATTCGGCTTCATTGTTACCAAAATTATGCTAACAGAAGCTAGCATTTTAGCCACATCATTTACCAATATGATGCTAACAGGAGCTAAATTTAAGCAAAAAATATTTACCTACAGTATGTCATACTGAATCAAACCTACAGGTTCAGCCTCACCGTAACCGTTAAGGAAAGCTAACATTTTAGCCACATCATTTACCAATAAGATGCTAACAGAAGCTAATACTTTAGTGAAAATAATGACCATTTTCACGCTTCAGGAAACTATCAGGTTTGGCTTAATTGTTACCTCCATGATGCTAACAGAAGCTAGCACAATAACCACGTCCTTTACCAATATGATGCTAAAAGGAGCTAAATTTTTAGCAAAAAGTATACATTAATTTCATGCTTAAAGAAACTTACAGGTTCAGCTTAATTGTTACCTAAATGATGCTAACAGAAGCTAGCATTTTCCTCTGCTTTTGCTAATGACACTGAAAGTTTTTTTTTCCTTTTTTCCAGTGTCAATTGTCTTATTAGCGTAAATATGAGCCTAAATCACCGAAAGTGTCTAATTTCAAGATTAAAGTAGACAAAAATGACGTCAGTTGGATAAAAATAATTTTATCCAAAAGCTCAAACACACGTCTCTGTTTTTAAAGTCAGAGTGATTCATTCATTATTAATCTCCAGTCTCTCTAACCCCTGGATGACGTCATCCTCTGATCTTTGCTCCTTCCTGTCATCAGCCTCAGAGATCATCACCTCCAGCGTCTGGACTCCACGGGGGCACAGTTAGCTCCAGCTCAGAGCAGACCCCCTTCAATCAGCCGGTCTCCACCTGGAGTTAAAGTTACAGAGACTCACAGTGACTGCTCTCTGTAAAACGATCATATCTTTACGTTTTGTCCTCGTGTGTGTGTTTCCTGTTTGATGCTGAAGTTCCTGCTCCCTGTGCGTCGTGTTTCTCACCTCTTTGATTGAACCTCACAAGTTTCACCTGTGTCCTGATCCTTGTTTCCTCCTGCCTTGGTTGGTTCATTAAACGTGTCTCTGCTCTGTGTCGATGTGAAACGGTCTTTTTAAAGTTCTGAAAATACTTTGTTTTGAAGCCAAACCTTTTATATTCTTCATAAATTAATTACTTCTCATTCTTGCAGGATTTAGTGTACAGAGTTTTTTTTTTCTTCTGAGTTAAACTCTGATGTTGAAGTTTTAATGATGTGGAATAAAAAGTTGAATATCCAGACGCCCCGCCTCTTCAGGAGAGAAACTCTCCAGGCCTCAGGCTGGGATCCGTCTCAGTAACATTTCATGGGTTTTATTGGCAGCACAATAAACCGAGGGCGGGAGTCAGAGCAGTTCAGGAGTCATGGGTCCTATCACTGAGGTCTGACAGCTCGTTGTGGAGTTTTATCACATGGCATGAACACACATGAATCCACAGACGGACAAAGTGAAGCCAAACATCTGAGCTCACTTCACATCGTTCAAAAACTCCTCATCCAGTGGAGACAAAAATGACTTCCTGCTGACAGCCTGCGTCAGACGATGGGAACACTGTGCTCATAAAGGGATAGACATGGCCAGAAACAACACTTGGGTAGGCTGTGGACTTTAAACCATGATCAGGTGGGACTCAGTGGTCCAAAGTGTGCCAGGTGTGCCACTTGTGGTACCAAGGTGAACCAAATAAAGACAGCTGGGGCCAAGATCCAAATCAGCTTACTGTCAGCATTGAATGATCGGTGTCAATAGCTCAGTGACACATGCCAGTGTCTCAGCAACACATGTTGATCCCTCAGTAACACATCGACAGCTCAATGACACATACCAATACCTCAGTGACACGTGCCAGTCGGTCAGTGACACATGCCAGTCCCTCAATGACACATGCCAATTGTTCAGTAACACTTTCCAATTCCTGAGTGACACATGCTGATCCCTCAGTGACACGTCGACAGCTCAGTAACACATACCAATACTTCAGTAACACATTCCACATCCTAGGTGACAAATAGGACCCCCAGAGACACCTGCCGATCCCTCAGTGACACATGCTGACCCCCAGATACACCTGCCAATCCCTCAGTGACACATGCCAGTCCCTCAATGACACATGCCAATTGTTCATGGAACATGCTAATTGGTCAGTGACACTTTACAATCCTTCAGTGACTCGTGCTGATCCCTCAGTGACACATGCCAATTGCTCAGTGACACATGCCGGTCCCTCAGTGACATATGTCGGACTCTCAGTGACATCTCCACAGCTCAGTAACACATACCAAAGCCTCACTTACACATGCCACATCCTAAGTGACAAATGCTGACCCCCAGAGACACCTGCCAATCCCTCAGTGATACGTGCCAATTGGTCAGTGTAACACGCCAGTCCCTCAATGACACTTACCAATCCCTCAGTGACACACGCTGGTCCCTTAGCTACACATGCCGATTCCTCAGTAACACATGCCACATCCTAAGTGACAAATGCTGACCCCCCAGAGACACCTGCCAATCCCCCAGTGACATGTGCCAATCGGTCAGTGACACATGCCAGTCCCTTAATGACACATGCCAGTCATTCGGCAATAAATGCTAATTCCTGTGTGAAACAATCCCCTTAGTAACACATGCCAATCGCTTGGCAGCACTTAACAATTTCACTCCCCATCTCCAAACTGACATGTTCAACAATCCACCAGACACTAGTCAAACTCTCTGCGGCAGGTGCCAGTTGCTGAGCGACACCTGTTGTCTGTACCCTGACCTTGCCCAGAGCCTTGCTGTCTGGTTACTGTGGTGCTCCTTTCATAGGTCTCGACCCTTTTAAGGATAACTTTTCTTCTGAAACTCTGCCTGAAGTTTTAGGTCTCAGAGTGTAGATTTTCTCTCACTGGAGAACTTCTGAACTTTCACAATCTGAACAATTTGGGAAGGAAAAAAAATCCTCTCAGGCGAGAAAGAAACCGCTCCAGACGGGGCGTTAACGAGCGTCTGAGGCTGAGAGGATTGTTGTCCGGAGCTGGCAGGTAGACGTGTTTCTGACAGCAGTGCTGCTGCTCTCAGGTCGGTGAAGTTTCTCTGTTAGCTTTATTCACAGAGGAGGAGGAAGAGGAAATGCTCAGTCAGCATTAGCAGAGCTTTAATAATATAAACTGAAGAGTTAAATAAATGATTGGAGTGTGAAGTTCAGCTCTCTGAAATATGAAGTGAGGTTTTAGAAACAGAAACACATCCCGTGTTTGATTTGTGTCCAGGATTTAGTGTGATTTGTAATAAAACACTGTCGTCCAAACTGTTGACTCAGTGTCTTTTTTAATAGTCGCAGGCATTACTTTTTATGGCGCAGGGATCCCTGCCAAGACTAAATGGTGTCATCCTGATCCCATCCTGATCCCATCCTGCCAGGCGCTCATTACCTGCACTCAGAGGTGACGTCAGGGTCACACACACACACATGCACACACACACACATACACTGCTGCAGAGACTTAACATTCATCCTTTTCTAACCAACAATCAGCCAATCACAGCAGGAGGGAGGCTGCACGGCGGGCCCCAGGTGACAGAAGTTCCCTATAATCAGGTAATGTCAGCGTGTGGGAACCCATTAGCTACAGTCAGTGAGCGCTTAATGCCAGGCGCACACTTCCTGTTAGTGTTTGAAAAGCAAACATCTTTATTTCTGTCCTCTCTGGGTTTCTGTGCAGCTACAGTCAGGGAGAGGAGGATCTTTGTCTGTTTGGAGTATTTCGTTTTGCATTAAATGGGATAAAATCAATAAAGAGACAGATGAATTAAAAACAGGAAACGTTTTGTCGCCCTCCTCTGCTGACACAATCCTGAACAAAATCTTAAAGTGGGGTTAAGCATGACAGGACTCTGCATTTGGCCCTGGTGGATCAGAAGGAGGTTGTAAGGAAAGCTTCAAAATGCAAAAAGGATAAAAATAAAAAGCTTCCCTGATTTCGGCGTTGCAGGATTGTTGAGCTGCATCAGCAAGGACTCTCAAATCACGCCGTTGCTACGGACGCTGGTAAGTCGGTCGTTTTAAACCTCTTCAAACACGCTGAGGGCGACTGGACCAATAATCAAAATGGTGGAGTCTGAGAACCTGACAGATCCAGACCCATCCTCCACTCAAATATATGCCCGTTACTACAGCTGACTGCAATCATGTTTTTCAGGAGTCAAAATGTCAGAAGGCCCTTCAGTCAGATAATCAGAAGGCCTGTTAGTCAGATAATCAGAGAGCCTGTTAGTCAGATAATCAAAATGCTCTTCAGTCAAGAAATTAGAAAACCTGTAAATCACAAAATCAGAAGGCGCTCAAGTCAGGAAACCAGATGGCGCTTCAGTCAGAAAATCAAAAGGCCCTTGAGTCATAAATCAGAGGGACCACTAGTCAGATAATCAGAATCCCTATAAGTCAGAAAGCCTGTAAGTCAAATGGCCAACAAGTCAGATAATCAGAGGGCCTGTTTGTCAGAAAATCTGGAGTCCTATTTATCAGAAAATCAAAGGGCCCTTCAGTCAGAAAACCAGAAAGCCCCTTAGTCAGATAATCAGAAGGCCTGTTAGTCAAAAAGCCTGGAGTCCAATAAGTCAGACAATCAGAAAGTCCACTAGTAAGACAATCAGAAGGTCTGTTGGTCAGAAATTTAAAGAGGCCTATAATCTGGATCCTATTTATCAAAAAATCAAAGGGCCCTTTAGTCAGAAAATCAGAAGGCTTGTTAGTCAAAAAGCCTGGAGTCCCATTAGTCAGAGAGTCAGACGGCCCTCTAGTCGGAAAGTCAGAAAGCCTGTAAATCAAAAAAAAATCAGATGGCCCATTTGTTGAAAATCAGAAGGCCCTTCAGTCAGAAAATCAGAGGGCTTGTAAGTCAGGAAGTTAGAGGGCCAACTAGTCAGAAAATCAGATGGCCTGATGGTCAAAAAATCTGGAGGCCCATTAGTCAGAGAAAAAAAGGCCCTCTAGTCAGAAAATCAGAAAGCCCACTAGTTAGATAATCAGAAGGTCTGTTGGTCAGAAATTTAGAAGGCCTATTAGTCAGATAATCAGAAGGCCTATTATCAAAAAATCAAAGGGCCCTTTAGTCAGGGAAATCAGAAGGCTTGCTAGTCAAAAAGCCTGGAGTCCCAATAGTCAAAATGTCAGAAGGCCCTTTAGTCAGAAAATCAGAAAGCCTGAAAATCAAAAAAATCAGATGGCCCATTAAGTTGAAAATCAGAGGGCTCGTAAGTCAGGAAGTTAGAGGGCCAACTAGTCGGATAATCAGATGGCCTGATGGTCAAAAAATCTGGAGGCCCATTAGTCAGAAAATCTGAAGGCTCTTCAGTCAGAAAATCAGAAAGCCCACTCGTTAGATAATCAGAAGGTCTGTTGGTCAGAAATTCAGAAGGCCTGTTAGTCAGATAATCTGGAGTCATATCTATCAAAAATCAAAGGGCCCTTTAGTCAGGGAAATCAGAAGGCTTGTTAGTCAAAATGCCTGGAGTCCCAGTAGTCAAAAAGTCAGAAGGCCCTTTAGTCAGAAAATCAGAAAGCCTGTCAAACAAAAAAAAAATCAGATGGCCCATTTGTTGAAATTAAGAGGACCCTTTAGTCAGAAAATCAGAGGGCTAACTAGTAAGAAAATCGGATGGCCTGATGGTCAGAAAATCAGGAGGCCCATTGGTCAGAAAAATAAAAGGCCCTTTAGTCTTAAAATCAGAATCCCCATAAATCAGAAAGCCCATTAGTCAGATGGCCCACTAGTAAGAAAATCAGAAAGCCCACTTGTTAGATAATCAGACGCCTGTTGGTCAGAAATTTAGAAAGCCTATTAGTCAGATTATCTGGAGTCCTATCTATCAAAAAATCAAAGGGCCCTTCAGTCAAGAAATCAGAAGGCTTGTTAGTCAAAAAGCCTGGAGTCCCATTAGTCAGAAAGTCAAAAGGCCCTTTAGTCAGAAAATCAAAAAGCCTGTAAATAAAAATAAAATCAGACGCCCATTCGTTGAAAATCAGAGGGCTCGTAAGTCAGGAATTCAGAAGGCCCTTCAGTCAGATAAAGAGAAGGCCCTCTATTGAGATAATCAGAAAGCCCTTTAGTCATAAAATCAGAATCCCAATAAATCAGAAAGCCCATTAGTCAGATGGCCTGTTAGTCAGAGAGTTGGAGGGCCCTTCAGTCATTTGTGAAGATTGAACTGTCTGATTATAAGGGTGACTCTGACTTTGTGGAGATGTTGCAGAGAGAATCATTTGTGACTGGGGGTCCTGGTCTGAACACTGCAGTTCTCAATCTCACCTGAAGGAGGACGTCCTCAGGTAGTTATCAGAGCTCTCTCAGACCATCCAGCGTGTTCCCCTGATTAAAGAAGACGACTTACTTCACTCTGAATGAATCATGCTCTGTGTTCACACCCACACAAACAGCTCTTTGCACAGAAACGTGCTCAGATGGAGAGCGCAGAGTGAGTTTTTGGTCCACGCCGGGAACCTCGTCATTTTTCTGGTCGTATTTTCTTCTGGAGTGTGTTTGTAACCTCCCACGCCGTGCTCTAGATTTCCCAGAAAGCGATGACTGAAGTCGAGTTTGTTCCCGCCCTCAGCGTGAGGCGTGAGCTCAGCGAGCGCTCTGTAAATGTGTGAAATGAGCCCTGGCTCTGCTGGAGTTCAGCCGGTCCTCGTCAGACCCGTGTCACATTAGACATTTTTACAAACACAGGTGGGATCGATCCGATGAATAATGGCTCATTCCTCTGGGCGCCGCGGGCTCGGGGCACAGCTAATGTTCCCGCTGGCTCACTGGACTCTGAAATGGACATCATTAATGTTATTACTTACACTTATTGTGCTTTATCTGCTGTGATACCACCGAGTGGAGCCCGGGCTGGAGGGGAGGGGAGGTTGGAAAGCCCCCGTGGACCTTTTTTTATCCACAGCAGAGATTCAGAGATTCAGGTAGAGCTCAGCGGCAGCTAATGACAGAAATGACTCCACTTCATTTCCAGTCCACACCGAGCATGCTGCTTCATTGATTTGGCTCAGTCAGACACTTTTTCTGGCCTTCAACCAAACAGCTTTTCAAGTGATTACGCTTTCACAGAAAAATGATCGTCCTTCTGAAGGAAGTGATGGCGGCTCTGCTGGAGTCCAGCGGCTCTCCTGGTCTGACTGTTCGACGTCAGACGGTCACAGTCATCAGTCAGACTTTGACTGATTTTTACATCACGATTAAATCAAAGTTCTCTAATAAGATTGCACTCTTGGCTCATGGAAACGTAATCAACCGGACGATAAGTTAAAAAATGAACATGGCGCCGTGTCGAAGACGACTTCAACCAGGAAATGGAGACGGTGAGCTCATTAGAGAAATGTTTACAGAGGTCCTACATCAGCCGAAACATCAGCTCACGTTCATCAAACCCAGCAGCTCTGAGAGCAGGAAGTGGGATCTGACATGGCACATGTGACTGGGTGGAATATGCCACTTCTTTAGTGGCATATGCCAGTTTGAAAACTGGTGTGCCAATTCCATTAGTGGTATCTAAAAAGGCATGCCTTTATCAGACTGACAGCCATATTTTGTTTGGGTAATAAGGACGTTAAATTGCTTTAACATGGCACATGGCTTCATGAGGGGTGGCACTTGGTCTTTAACAAGAAAAGTCTTAAAAAAATAAATAAATAAATAAATGAAATTTCATTGATTTGGTTTGACGGTTCTCACGTGTTCAGTCGGTGGTGATTAGCATTTCTGTTGTTAGCAGTCAAAGAAGAAGAAGCAATGCTCTGCGTTCAGTTTAGTCAGACTGGACATGATGGCTAGGCTAGGCTAATGCTAACCAAGTTAGCTGATCAACCTTAACCAGCTGCTTACTGTAACACTGATAACAGGCTTCGACTGTCAGAGGTTTGACTGTAAGAAAACTTCCTGTTTATTCTGTCACACACGTAAACAAAACCCAAAGACCATATAATACACTTTTGTTTTCATTATTGCTAAAATTATACGACAAGAAAAAAAAAGTACAAAAGTCAGAAACAGAATGTTTCACTCTTTCTGTGCGTTCACACCAAAAGAGACAAAAGAGGTCAAGAGCTTTGACTGCTCCTAAAGAAAAATACCCAGGAGCCGGGCTCTATGTTAATTTTTTAATCAATAAATTAACCCCTGCTCAGCCCGTGCGTATTCCCCGTTTCAAAATAAATCACAACCAAAATAAAACAATAATCTCAATGTTCATAAAACCAAAATCATGAAAAAGTTCCAACTAACGAAAAAATACAAGCTGTCCTTCTTCACACTATTTTAAACGCTCCCAACGATTTTTAAACGCTTTTTCCATGCGCCTAAAATTAGGCTTTACACGATCACAATTTTTGGGCCGATCACCGGTCAGTGAGAATTAAAAAACCGATAACCGATCACAATCCGATCACGTGAGGAGCAATATTTAAACTACTTGTTTATGTACATATATACTTATGTGCTGTTTCCTGAGTATCAGTCTTGCCATGCCCCGATCTGACTGAGATACATGGGTTAAACATTAATGACCTCTGGAGGGCATTAAAGGACTGACAGGTTCAGTTAAGTTCAGTCTGGACAATCAAAAATATAACCCAAGACAAAAATAATTAGCCCAACTTATAGTAATTAAATTACTTTATTGTAATTAATTACTTTCCTGTAACAAGTAGATACTGCAAATTAAGGACAGTAATGCTGCCTCAAACATACTGCAGCATATCAATTAAATTAACAGTCACAGACTGTAACTCTAGTGCAAATTAGGGCTGTGTATTGATAAGGTTTTAACGATTCCAATGCCTTATCAATTCTCTTATCAATTCTCAAAAATATGTGGACACACCCCTGCATGTCAGCGCAAATCTCTCTGCAGGTACGTTATGTTGCTTCGCTAATCAAAAGATAGATTTATGCTGAACTGAGGGTTCAACTCGTGGATTAGAGAGAGTTACAACGCAAAATGGGACTTTACTTTCCCCAGGTAAGAGTCAAACAACTCCCCAAGCATGCAACGCGTCTCTGTCTCTCTCTCTCTCTCTCTCTCTCTCCAGTTAAATTGATGTGGATCGCCCATCTGTGTCCCGTCTGATTCTCCGCAGTCACGAACAGGATGAGCGCAGACGTTTGTCACAAAATACTCAAAGGGCGCGTAAAAATAATAAAAGCCATTGTAGAAAGTTGTGCTCTACAAAGCCAGCAGTGTGCCTGGACATATGGTTGGCTTCTAATCCCTCCAAGACCGACCATGTCAGTCCGAGACCCCTCGAGAACAGGAGACCCCGAGACCAAGACAAGACCGAGACCAAAGACTGTCGAGGCCGTGACAAGACCGAGACCACGAAAAAGTGGTCTTGAGACTAACACCGTCTCGAGAACTACAAGCCTAATTCCCGCATCGTCTTTTTTTGGTGAAATATAGCCACACCTTGGACCGTTTAGCGCGAGCAGCAACAACAAAAAGCACATGGAACGACGTCACCGTGCGTTGCTCGTGGGGTGCGTTCGTTTGCTGTGCTAGCACACCCCGGGAGGAATCGATAGGGGAACCGAAATGGAGTTTTACCAGCAATTCCAAGGAATTGGTTAACTGCGGACCCGGTTCCAAATTAAAACCGGTTATCGATGTGCAGCCCTTGTGCAAATAGAACGAAGTTGCCTCAAAACATTCATATACATCCACGAAATTAACAGTTTTTTAATCATTAGTCATTTGCTCTGGGATACAAACAAATAAACATGTTGATGCTGTGAAACTAGTTTGGAGTAAATGAGACAGATTAAACACGACCATGACGTCATTGATTGATTGGTGATTTATGACATGACGCCCGATCCCCATCATTACAAAAAATGCCAAATATCGGCCGATCCGATATAGCCGATATGATCGGTGTAAAGCCTACCTAAAATCAATTGGAAAAAGAGGCCAAGACCCGCAGGACCGAACGGCACGCTCTCTGCATAAAGATTTAAAACAGTAACCAAACACTTGTGTGATTGTCCACAGTCACGGAGTATAAACAGCTGAATTTCTTCTTCTACGCTTGCAATTTCGCACAGTAGTCCCTGAAAGCACCCAAGCGTCTGGCTTGGTCTGCCGTGGCTTCCGTAGTTCAGGGAGCGCGCGTAGACGTGCACTGCTGAAGAACGATGTAGCTCTGTTTAGGCTCTAAAAATGTACTAAATGTCCTCGTTTCAAATTAATTAAGGACATTACCCGCTCAGGACACTTGGATCACAGCGGACGAGCAGTATGAAGAGAAATAGGCACGTTTTGTGGACTTTTATGGACCTTTTTCTTTCGGGCGCCATCGGCCCCTGTTAGATGGAAGTTTGTTGACAGTGAAAATCCCCCTGGATCTCAGCATGAGGGTGAGTAGGAAATGAAGGAACATCATTCTTTGGGTGAAATATTCCTTTAAGGCGCCTGAGCAACAATTTCGCCAAAATTTGATGATTTCTACAAACTTTATCCAAACGAAGCAGCGTCTTCAGTCAGAGAAGTTTTAATGTTTGTGAAACTGTGGACGGTCTCTGGAGATTCAGTAAAAGTTTTTTAAACTTTCAAACTTTTCTGGTTTGTGCTCAGCTGCAGGAAACGCTTCTTTATCTGAGCTTCGCCTTCAAATCTGAGGAATAAATGATGCTCGTCTGAGTTTCCTGGGCTGATGTTTCATGAAATAACTCATCCAGACTGCAGCTCGTTCCAGCTGAGATAAAGCGGCTCGTATGAGATATTTTCTCCTGACTCGCCGTTTCCCAGCGACCTTCCAGGCGCCCAGTCTCTAAGCGTTTTAAAAAGCAGAGCGCAGAAAGTTCAGCGTCTCCTCGCTGTAATCAGAGCGACACCTGTGATTATCTTCTGTTTACGGGATTTAATTATAGAGAAATTAAACGTCCCTCATCCAGCGGGAGCTCCAGGAGGTCTGTGGAGGGCCCTCAGAGGCCCCTGAACCCGCGTCGGGAGATAATCACGCCGTCAGACGGTGAATCATTGAATTAATCAGAGGATGAGTCAGACGGGGGTCGGTCAGCGAGCGTCTGATCCGCTGATGACCTGTGTGTTACATAAACCGAGAGCGCGGTTTATTGTTTCAAAAAGAGCATCAGAGATAAAAACCTGACGTTTCTCTGAGCGCGCTCCCCGTGACAGAGAGGAAGTCGGTTAATCGTGCCTGGTGGCGTCCCCCGAGAAGAGCTGAGGCTGAGCGGCGGTGACAGACGAGGGGAGGAACTATTTAACCCCCAGCCGATCGCTGTCAGCTCCCGTCAGCGCCGCGGCACAGACGGTACGGAACCACCGCGTGAAAAAGTAACCACAGAGCGCGCTCAGAGCGTCATCAGGCTCTCCAGAGGAGATTTGAAGAAACGTCTGACAGCTACATCCACGATCAGATCAGGACCAATCATCTCGCAGACGTCAGCGCCGCTGTCGGTGCGTTTTTTTCACACGGTGGAATAAACATCAGTCTGATTGTGAGCACGGCGGCGTCGCTTGACGTGTTGACAGTTTGCAGTTTCCAGGGATACGTTCACCAAACACAGAGGAGCTTCACACACACACACAAAGCTTTACTGGAGTGTGTGTGTGTGTGTGAGTGCACAGTGCCCTCTGAGGCTGATCCGTGTCCACACTGATCGATGCTTCTGTTTCCACGAGCAGCAGCGCGGCGTGTCGACCCAGAAGTGTCTCCTCGCTCTGCTGCAGTCGAGTCATTTTTAACTGAAGCTGCGTCGTGTCGGTCAGAGAGACGACAAAAAAAAAAGAGTTCACATTCAGAGACGTTGGTCTCAGGATCATTTACATCCACTCTACGCTCGGTTTGGCTCCTTTTCCTAAAGTACAGCGTCAGTCCAGTGTGGCACGGCCAGGACTGGCCTCAAGTTCCTCTGAGTTTCTGGGTCTCTCGTCCTCTTCTTATCAGCATACGATAGATTCTCTACAAGGTTCATGTCTTTAGAGTTTACTATCTCATTAAGCACCATCAGATCAGGGTAAATGAACCTAGTTCTGGTTCTTTTGGGCTGTGTGGACAGGTACCAAGATTGTAGCCCCATCTCCACCAAGTGGTCCGGTTCGGATCAGTGAAGTCTGATCCTGTTTGTGTTTCCACAGCCAACTGTTCCCTTCTTGGTTGGCGGTGTGTACCTGCACCAGCTATATAATAGCATGATGCCATAGCAACGCAACACAGTGTTGCCCGCTAATAAATCCAATGAATGGAAAAATGCAACTCAGTAAACAAAGAGCAACGATGAAGACGTCCAGCTTTCGTCTTCTTTGTGATCGGCATGTAGCTCTTTGTTACTAAGAACAATCAAACTTTATTTCAGAGAAGATCTGTCTGGGAGGATTTTAGTTTTTACTCCAAAGGCAGCCAAGTTTGGAAAGGCAAAGAAAAAAATAAAGAAACAAAGAAAAGTATATAAGAAAAAACAAAAAAGAAAGGAAAAATAAGGGATAAAGAAAAAAAGGGAAAGGAAAGAAAAAAAGTAGGAAAAAAGAAAAAGAAAGGAAGAAAGAAAATGACTTTAAAGAAAAAGTAAGAAAATAGGAAAAGGACAGTAAAATAAACAAAAAAAACAAAAAGAAAAAACAGAAAGGAAAGAAAAAAGACATAAAAATAAAAATGAAAGAAATGGAAAGAAGAAGACAAAAAAGGTAAAAAAAATAGAGAAAAAAGGAGAAGGTAAGAAAAAAGGAGCAAAATGAAAAAGAACGAAAAGAAAGAAAAGAAAAAAGGAAAAAGACATTAAACAAAAAAAGAAAAGAAAAAGCAAACAAAAAAGACAAAGGAAAGAAAAAAGGAGGAAAAGAGAAAAAGAAAGGAAGAAAGAAAATGACTTTAAAGAAAAAGTAAGAAAATAGGAAAAGGACAGTAAAATAAACAAAAAAAAACAAAAAGAAAGAAAGAAAAGGAAAGAAGAAAGACAAAAATAAAAAGGAAAGAAATGGAAAAAAGAGGACAAATAAGGTTAAAAAACTAGAGAAAAAAGGAGAAAACCAAAAAAGAATGAAAAGAAAAAAAAAGACATAAAAAGAAAAAAGAAAAGAAAAAAAGGAAAGGAAAGAAAAAGGTCACAAAAACAAAAAATAAAGGAAAGAAAAGAAAAGAGAAAAAAGCAAAAAAGAAAGAAAAGAAAGCAAAGGAAGACAAAGGAAAGAAAAAAAGGAGGAAAAAAAAGAAAAGAGAATGAAAAGATAAGAAAAAATACATATCAAACCAAAAAAAAAGGAAAGGAAAAAAGCAAAGGAGAGAAAAAAGGAGGGAAAACAAAAAAAGAACAAAAAGGAAAAGGAAAAAAAAGTAAAAGGCATAAAAGAAAAAAAAAGAAAAAAGAAAAGTAAACATAAGGAAGAAAAAAGTAAAGTGGAAAGAAAGAAAGAAAGAAAGAAAGAAAGAAAGAAAGAAAGAAAGAAAGAAAGAAAGAAAAGATAAAATAAAAAGGGAAATAAAGCAAAAAAAAGAATATAAAAGAAAAAAGACGAGAGTCAGAAAAAGGGAACAGAAGGAAAAGAAAGAGGAATGGAAAAATGAAAACGAAACAAAGAAAGGAAGACAGAAAGAAAGAAAGAAAGAAAGAAAGAAAGAAAGAAAGAAAGAAAAAAATGAAAAAAGGAGATGGAGATTCTCTAAAGAGGCCAGAATGTGATGGTGGAGCAAAAAAGCTGATGGCAAAAAACGAAAAAAAAAGATAGTACAGTATGCAGCCAAATGTGCCAGAAACCGCAGCTCCTGATGAGGGTTGACTCACTTACTGTTTAGCCCTCTTGTGGACGCTCTGGAAACTGCAGCTTACTCCCCCCTCAGCTTTAAATGCTCCTCCAGCTCTGATGTATTTGTGATATTTTTGTAACTAACGCCATGTTTGGCCTTGAATTAATGACGGAGCTGATGAAACAGTAAATATTGGGACGGACAAACACAAACGTTTGTTTGCGGCGCAGAGATCTGGAGCCAAACTCAGCTAAACGCAGCTAAACGCTAAAAGCTCAGAGCCGTGACCCTCAGTGTCGAAAATAATCAGGCGGCCCAAACATGACAGCCTGTTCCCTCCACACAGCCACATGCTCTGCAGCTCGGCTCAGATTAAAGGTTAATTAGATTTATTATGGTCCAAGTATTAACATACAGGAAGTTAATTACATCACCACCTACACACACGCCGCTCTGAGCGCTCACAGCTTAGCATGTCGCCACAAATTAAAGCCAGGAGGCCGCGCATTCAGACGCCGCTCCTGCTCAGCTGTCAGTCAGCACGGACATCAGAGGGGACAAAGACAACGCGCTCGGTTTAGCTCGGCGCCGTGGGCTCCATTGAGTCTGAGTTTGTCGCCTCCTACCTGCAGGACACGAAGACTAAACCTGGGCCCTCCTAATCCTGGTTTCTGCAGAGAGCGCCAGCCAGCGTGAGAATGAGAACGAAGAGCATTCAACGTGTTCAGCTGTTTAAAAAAGTGACGCTTCCTCCTCTCCAGATGTTTCTCTTCTCAGCGACGTGTTTTATCTGACAGCCAGAGTCACATTTTACACAAAGAGGGAGAATAAACTGTCAGCGTCGTCAAACTTTTATCTCCACAAAGTCTTGGTCTCAGGAGCTGGAGGGGGAGCGTCGCCGTCTGAAACACTCGTGGTTGCTCCTCTGCGTTATCTGCAGAGCGTGAATCGGAGGCTTCCTCAGCTCTTAGAGCAGCGTGCGTTCCTCCAGCTGATCTGAGAGCATGAAAACCAACACAAACCAGAGATAGACTGCTTTACCCGGCGCCGGCGATGAGATAAGATGCTGCGGTTGAAGCCTAACAGGAGTAAACTCTGCTCGTCTGTGTGTGTGTGTCAGGACATGTTGTACTCTGTGTGTGTGTGTGTGTGTGCTGTCAGCTGTCAGAGCGGCGTTGGGAAGCCGCCGGTTGACTGACAGCTGTTTGGAGTTGTTGCAGAGCGAGGAGCTCGCTGCGTCTCTGAACAAATCAGGGAGTTTGTTTACAATAATTTGCTGGTTGAGTTTCTGCGTCGCAGACATGAAATGAAAGGTTTTGTGTTTTGAGCTGCGGCTGAATAACAAACAGAGAGAGGAGCTGCTGTAGGTCTCAGGTTCATGTCTGAGGAGGAAACTCGCTCCACTGAACTTTACGGCAGCTCAAAGTTAAAAAAACTGTTTTCAGGTGTTAATTTCCCCAGAACTAAACCCAGACCCCGGTTCCTGTAGTCAAAAAGCATCTTACTGTGTCACCTTTGTTGGCCTTTGTTTTCTTGCTACTGCCCCCTTCTGGTCTGGAGGTATAGTGCAGTAACTGCTGCCTGATTTGCAGAATTCATGGTTAAAAGCAGACAACAGGTGGATTTTTACAACACAACTCCAGATACACAATCAGACCCTGGTCTCCTACTTTAGTGTTTTATGTTTGTTTTTTTTTGTTTTTAGTAACTTTTTTTTCCACGATTGTTCCTGGTTTTAAGTAACTGTTTTAAATAACTGCTTTTAGTTTTTGCAGAAAAGTTTTAGTAATTGTTTTAAGCTTTTGGTAACTTTGTTCAGTAACTGTTTTTAGTTTTAAGTAACTGTTTCTAACTTTAATGAAGTTTTTATGTAATTGCTTTTACTAACTGTTTGAAGTACTTGTTTTAGTTTTAAGTAAGTTTTTTTTAGTTTTTTGGTGACTGCTTTAAGTATATGTTTTATTTTTTTTAGTAATTATTCTTAAATTTCAGTAATTTTTTTAAAAGTTTTTTGTGAGTACTTTATTTATTGTTTTCTTTTTTTAGTAATTGTTTTAATTTGAAGTAACTGTTTGATATTTTGGTGATGGTTTTTAGTAATTGTTTTTAATTTTTTATTAAATGTTTCTTGTTTGTAGCAACTGTTTTTAGAAATTGCTTTCAGTTTTTGGTGACTGTTTTTAGTTTTCAGTGATTGATTATCATTTTTAATCATTTTAAGTCACTGTTTTAAGTACTTGTTTTTAGATTTTAATTATCTTTTTTGTCATTTTTTTGATACATTTTTCAATAAGTGTTTTCACTTTTTAATAATAATTTTTAATTATAAGCCACTGTTTTTAGTTTTTAATTTTAAGTGTTTTTAAGTTTTTGGTCATTGTTTTTAATAAATGTTTCTGTATTTTTGCAACTATTTTAAGTTATTGATTTTAGTTATTGGTAATTGTTCTTAATTTTCAGTGATTGTTTATGGTTTTTAATTACAGTTTTAAGTAACTGTTTGAAGGAACCTCGTTTTTAGTTTAGTAATTGTCTTAAGTTTTCATTGATAGTTTCTAATGTTTAAAAACTGTTTTAAGTTTTTGTTTTTAGATTTTTGGTAACTGTTTTTGGTAATTGATTTCATTTTTATTAATTTTTTTTAATCAATAGTAATTGTTTTAAGTTTTTTTATTCTTATCTTATCAACTGTTTTTTAGTATTTGTTGATTTTTTTTAGTAATTGTCCTTTGTCATTATGTTTACTTTTCAGAAACTGATTTTAGTATTTTAGTAAATGTTTCTGGTTTGTAGGGACTGCTATTAGTGATTTTTATTAGTTTCTGGGGACTTTTTAGTTTTTAGTGATTCCTCTCTGATTTGTCTGCACCATCTTCCCTGTGCAGTACTTTGGTTTAGTTGTGGTTGTTTTTTTGTGCTTTATAAATAAAGTTCAGTTGAGTTGAGAGTTAAAGATGTTTCTGTATCTGCTCTTTTAACACCTCCTTTAGTTTCTGTTTCTGTTTCCCTCCAGAGCAGGTTGGTCGCTCTTTAAACTGAGAGACGTCTCCGATAAAAAACCGTCGACTCACCAGGTTAAAAACCATTCTTCATCTTTAAACTCATTTTTTTATCCCTCCTTCAGTCAGTATCTCATTTTTAACACACCCAGGGCTCTTCCTGTGCTCCCAGTGGCCCCGCCCCCTCGCCGCTGAGCCCCAGTAATGAGCAGAGTATGAAGTCTAACCGGTGTGTAATGGTTATGGCGCCGTGCGCTGCCAAATGACCTGCACTAAAGCCGGCCGCTCTTTTATCTGGTATTAAATTGAATTTTGCGGGTGAAATGTGGTTTCATGACATCACATTTGCATTACGCTGCCGCCGTTTAACCGACGCTGTTATCAGAGGAGGGGGCGCGGCGTAAACCCCCGGCACCTTAACAATGTCTGATTTATGTTTACAAGAGCGGGATAAAACCGCAGGGACATATTGGAGACGTATTTCATGTTTTGTCACAGCTTTTAACCCCCACAGAGCGGCCGTATTTCAGCTGCGGGCTGACGACGGCTGAAGGGGAAAACGTCACGTTTTAATTTTATTAAGTGTAATAATCATATAAACACTGACACACGTGAGGAACGGCCTGAGCAGCTGATGAGGAAGAGGAGTCAGAGCACGTGGAGGCTGAAATATCAGGCACTTAGTCGATTGGTTGTTTTCCTCCTCATGTTTGTTAAGGCGCGTAAACTGGAGATTCCTCTGTGGGAAACGAGCAGAAACTTCCAGAAACAGCTGCTTCATCAACGTCATGAAGCGTTTTAAGAGCTTCACACCCTGTGAATGTGTTATCTGATACATTGATTTTTACAGGTGGACGAATCAAACACGGGACAGAGAGCAGCTCTGACCTCAGAGTCCGGTGTTTGCACCAATCGGTGTAAAGCTGTCATCAGCGTGTCCCCGTCTCCACAGCTTCGTCCTTTATCACGCTGTAAATGTGACGCTGAGGCTTTAACGGCCTGGTTTTGACGTCGTGTCCTGCCTCCTGAGACTCATCCGACCTCGAATGATAGGGAAGACTTCCTGTTTGAGCCGCTGCTCAGAGGACAGAGGATCGAGGAGAGAGGAGGAGAATCTAAGGAGCGATGAGAGGACACAAAGAGACAGGGCAGTCACCCCGTTAGGGCCAATTGTTGAAAAACAGGCGTTAAAGAGTTTAATTAATGATTGCTGGAGTGGGTGCAAAAGTCAGCGCCAAAGTAAGAGCCGTAGTAAACACCAAAATTAGCATTAAAGTGAGCACCAATGTTAGCATCAAAGTGAGCGCCAAATTGAGCGCCAATGTTAGCGCAAAAGTTAGCCCCAAAGTGAGCATGAAAGTTAGCACCAAAGTTAGCACCAAAGTTAGCATCAAAGTGAGTGCCAAAGTGAACACCAAAGTAAGCATCAAAGTTAGCGCCAAAGTGAGCATCAAAGTGAGTAGAAAAGTGAGCGCCAATGTTAGCACCAAAATAAAAGCCTAAGTTAGCACCAATGTTAGTGCCAAAGTGAGCACCAAAGTTAGCATCAAAGTGAATGCCAAAGTAAGCGCCGAAGTGAGCACCAATGTGAACGCCAAAGTAAGCATCAAAGTGAGTGCCAAATTGAGCGCCAATGTTAGCGCAAAAGTTAGCCCCAAAGTGAGTATCAAAGTTAGCACCAAAGTGAGTATCAAAGTTAGCACCAAAGTTAGCATCAGAGTGAGTGCCAAATTGAGCGCCAATGTTAGCGCAAAAGTTAGCCCCAAAGTGAGTATCAAAGTTAGCACCAAAGTGAGTATCAAAGTTAGCACCAAAGTTAGCATCAGAGTGAGTGCCAAATTGAGCGCCAATGTTAGCGCAAAAGTTAGCCCCAAAGTGAGTATCAAAGTTAGCACCAAAGTGAGTATCAAAGTTAGCACCAAAGTTAGCATCAGAGTGAGTGCCAAATTGAGCGCCAATGTTAGCGCAAAAGTTAGCCCCAAAGTGAGTATCAAAGTTAGCACCAAAGTGAGCATCAAAGTGAGTGCCAAATTGAGCGCCAATGCTAGCGCAAAAGTTAGCCCCAAAGTGAGCATTAAAGTTAGCACCAAAGTTAGCATCAAAGTAAGCGCCAAAGTTAAGGTCAAAGTAAGCGCCAAAGTGAGCACCAAAGTGAGCGCCAAAGATGATGTCAAACTAAGCCCCAAGTTGAGCACCAATGTTAGCGCAAAAGTGAGCACCACTTTGATCATCAAAGTGAGCGCCAATGTAAGCGCCAAAATTAACACCAAAGTTTAGTCAAAGTAAGCACGAAAGTGAGCGCCAGGGTGGCAGCAAGTCAAGCACCTTAGTCGTGCCAAAGTTAGGGTCAAAGTTAACACCAAAGTTGGCTCCAAATCGAGCTCCAAAAAGAGCGCCAGGGCGGCAGCAAGGCAGGTACAAAAGTGAGTGCCACAGTAAGCACCAAAGCGGTGTTAAAATTTACAGGAATTTTAAATAAAAGAAATTTGCCTATTTTCAGAATCTTGTATTTTTTCCCCAAATTTGAAAAAAAGTCAAACAATTTAAATAAAAAAATTTGAAAAATTTGAAAGCTTTCTTGCAAGAGGTGACACATATCCATTTCAACAAAATGTCCACCGTTTTTTATGTCGGTGTCTTTAATCATCAATACCTTCTGTAAGAAAAACAAAAAAATATATTTCAATTAAATTTTAAAGCTACAAGGAGCCACTGCAAAGGAGAGCCACAGGTTTAAGACTTTTCATCCAGAGGACTAAACTCGCTCTTTGGGACCATCCTGATGTTCCCTCTGATCCGAATCACACCAAAAAACATTTGGGGATTGATGGAGAGGGATGTTTACAGGAACAGACGTCAGGTCCAGAGAGAAGATGATCCTCTATGAAGACGTCTTCACCACTTGGTTTTATCGTGGTCTGAGCGTTGGAGCAGAGGATTTCAGCTGAAGACTCCTCCACCTTCAGGTGAATCCTCCTTTAGTCACAGCTCATTTCACAGAGTTAAAATCAGCTCTTTGTCTCTCGGCTCTGCTAACCGTCAGCCTCCTGCTGAGCTGGCGTTAGATCCACTCGCTGCCTCCTCCTTCAGGCCGGAGCTGTGGACACACGGCATCTGCATCCTGATCACGCCGAGTGTGTGTGTGATTGACGTTTACATGGCGTGTCTGTCTGTCAGAGCCGTGTGGTGTGTTTGACGCTCTCGTCATGTTCTGGTAATTTGCAGAAGTCACGAGGGAAATCATGTGACATGACACTTCCTGTGTTAGGCAGCAGGCAGTGCATACTGACGACTCTCCTTGAGTCTGACTGCTGGTCTGTGGTGGGATACTCTGGTTTTCAGTTTAGGGAGCAGAGCAACTGCTGAGGGATTTTTGTTTTAATGTTTATAAAAAATTTCCTGTAGCATGTCACTGCTAACTGGTGCTAGGCCGGATGTTTCCCACAAGGTGAGGAGAAGGAGGTGAGTCATGGACCTGTCCTTCCATCCATCGTTATTGGGAACGTAAGATCTATCTCCAATAAGATGGACGAGCTAGCTGTGCTAACCCAGCAACAGAGGGAATACCAGAGGGCAGAGTAGCATCATGCTATTCACAGACATGGCTAACAGAGCTAACAGCAGACACCAACGCCACATTGAGGTTGCGCTCGCCTGTAACTCAACAGACACCTGTTTTTACATTTTTTTTAAATAATTTTAAGCACCACAGTCATTTCTGCTCCTCGTGTTTGCAGGAGAAGTTGAGAAACGATGTTTCACGGTCGTAGTTTTGAGACAAACTGAATCTACAAATTTACGACAGGTGTTAAATATCTGATGATTAGATTTCAACACATCATCGTAGAAGATTTATGACTCAGCTTTTATCTTCACGTTTAACGAAACGTCCTGTTGCATTGTGGGACTCTGTGTGTGTGTGTTAACGGTGTGTTTACATCTCCCATAAATCTTCATTCATCATCCTCACGCTGCCCCCCTCCTCCATCTGCATCAGCATCACTGCCCTTCATCTCCTCCTCTTCCTCCTCTTCCTCTCGTTCTTCACCCCTCCTCCTCTGCTCACTCACTCACTCACTCACTCACTCACTCATTGATGGCGGCGGCGATGTGACCAGCATGCCGAGCGGCTGCTCGTTATTCTGCTGGCGAGCAGCAGGAGTCAGGGTGGAGAGTGGATCCCCCCTCCCCCCTCTGTCTCTCCCGCTCTCTGTCTCTGTGAGCGTGCGCTGGGAGGACGCCTCGGCGAGCCTTGATGAAAAGAACAACAGACGACCGCTGAGCAAACACACACACACACACACACACACACACACACACACTGACAGAGATAACATGCAGTCAGTGTGAGGATCAAAGACAGACACACTTCTCTGTGGGAGCTCCTTCTGTTTTTATCCATCACGCCGTCTTCCTGATCTTCCTGATCTTCCTGATCTTCCTGATCTTCCTGGATCACTGCGCTCAGAGTTGGTGAAATTTAAAGACCGCAGGTTCCCTCACGATTCACGCTCGCTGCAGCGTTGCGGGCGTTTCAGCCACGAAACAAACTGACTATTTTTACTCAGACAGGAAATAACATAATTATTTGTGCAGACAGAGCCAAAACTGCAGTCCCAAAAGTGTCCACTAGAGGCTGTTCCAACACTGAGTCTCTCCCCATAGAGCCCCATGTTAATTAACGCTTAGTTTCTATAAACCTGTTTCTGAGTCCAAACAGCTGACATGCACCATATTTCATCACGCTGTCGTGTCGTGTCCCGCGCCATTTTTCACAGCGTCCAAAGAAGTGAGCGGATTGTGAAGTGGCAGCAAATCAATAGAACAGCTGACAGATCCTGACCCTGCCGACCCTACCGTGGCACCTGTCAGTTCTTCACAGACAACTCAAGACAGTTGTCACTGAGCACCTGGGAGGCGTCATAGAGCCAATGGCAGGTGACGCTGTGCTGTCGGCAGGTTTCACTGAAGGTTTGGTCTGTGTCACTGAGGGATTGGCATGTGACAATTAGGAACTGGCAGGTGACAGCGCTTGGTAAGTGTCATTAAGCAACAAGCATGATTTGTTGACGGATTGGCATGTGTCACTGAGGGATTGGAAGGTGTCACGGAGGGACTGGCATGTGACAATGAGGAACAAGCGGGTGACAGTGATTGGTAAATGTCATTAAGCAATAAGCAGATGTCACCGATGGATTGGCAGATGTCACAGGCAGATTGGCATGTGTCACTAAGGGATTGGAAGGTGTCACTGAAAGTTTGGTAGATGTAACTGAGCAACTGGCATGAGACGCTGTGCTTTTGGGAGGTTTCACTGAGAGCTGGGTTTGTGTCACTGAGGGATTGGCAGGTGACATCGTGCTATTGGCAGGTGTAACTTAGTGATTGGAAGGTGTCATCAATGAATTGGCATGTGACAATTAGGAATTAGCTGGTGACAGCAATTGGTAGTTGTCATTGAGGGATAAGCAGGCAGGTTGGCATGTGTCAACAAGGGATTGGCATGTGTCACTGAGAATTGGGTAGGTGTCACTATGAAATTGGGAGGTGTCATAGAGCCAATGGCAGGTGACTCTGTACTAATGGGAGGTGCTAACCTCAGTGACATTGTGCTACTGGCTGTCATAACTGAGTGTTTGGAAGGTGTCACCAAGGGATTGACATGCGACAATTAGGAATTGGCAGCTGACAGCGATCGGTAGGTGTCATTGAGGAATAAGCAGGTTTCGCTGATGGATTGGCATGTGTCACCAAGGGATTTCAAGGTGTCACTGTGAATTTGGTAGGTGTCACTACAAAATTGGGAAGTGTCATTGAGTGATTGGCTGGTGACACTGTGCTACTGGGGGATGTCGTTAAGGGCTTGGTAGGTGTCACTTAAGGATAGGCAAGACTCACTGAGCGATTGGCAGGTGTCACTGGGTGTTTGTAAGGTGTCACCGTGCTATTGGCAGGTGACAATTACCAGTTGCCAGGTAACAGCGATTGGTAGGTGTCATTGAGCGATAAGCAGGTGTTGCTGACGGATCGGTAGGTTTCAACCATGGATGGGCATGTGTCACTGAGAGTTTGGTAGGTATCACTGGGCAACTGGGAGGTGAGGCTGTGCTATTGGTGTGTGTCACTAAGGGATTGGCATCTGACAATTAGGAACTGGCAGGTGACAGTGATTGGTAGGCGTCATTAAGCAACGAGCAGGTTTTGACAACGAATCAGCAGGTGTCAACTATGGATAGGCAGGTGTCACTTAGAGTTTGGTAGGTGTCAATAAGCAATTTGGAGTGGTCACAGAGCTATTGGCAGGTGTCACTGAGTGATTGGAAGGTGTCACTGAGGTATTGGCATGTGTCCCCAAGCAACTGGCATGTGTCCATGAAAAACTGCAGGTGACACAGCCAGTGGTAAGTGTCACTGGGAAATTGGCAGGAGGCACTGGGCAACCAATGGTATACCACGAGCCACTTTTGGATCTTGCTGTCACTCCGAGTATTCATGGCTTGTTGAGAGCAGTGAGAAGTGATGAATTCTTTCTTTCTTCCTGTTTTTCAGCTCTGTGGGTTTTTCTCTGCTGCTGAAGCTTCTCCTCTAGCTTCTTTCAGATTTAAAGATAAATTCAGCTTCTTGTGGTTTGGTTATTTCCTGAAGGACTCCTCTTCAGCGACGTTTTGTCGTGAGCGTGTTGGAAAAAGCAGCAGGTCAGGCCTCTGCTCTGTGTTCCTCCTTAACGCGTTGTTAACCAGCCGTCTCTTCAGCGAACCACCCTCTCTGTTTCCCTCAGCAGTAAAAACGTCTGGATCGTTGAAGGAGCTGCTGACACACTCAGATCTTTAACAGCTCAGCTCCTCGTGAGTTCATTGTGTATTCTCACTTATTTCGCTCTCAGAGTGGTAGACCAGCTCCCGCTCGATCCTCCCAGGGTTTTTTTTTTTGTTCATTAGATTTCAGCCTGAGTTAAAATCTGCTTTCATTTCCATCCCCCAGTTTGCCTAAAGTATTAAACAACTCACAGACTCCATCTCTGTGCAGCTCAGTCCCACTGTGGCGCTCCAGACGAGTCTGTTATTGTGTTTGCTTCCAGCTCCCCCGTCCCAGCGAGCCGTGGTTAAACCGAGGAGGAATAAATGTCCTCTGGATGACTTCAGACAGACGCTGAAGTCAAATGTCTCAAATAAACACGCTCACCCAGGACGGATGAGGACGTTTTACGAATATAAATCAGGTTTTCTGTTTCTGGGATGCTGGGTTTCAGCTCCTGGCTTTGTTTGAGATACAGCGCCAAAACCTCTCCACAACCCAGCTTCTCTGTCCATGCCATGTCTAATTTGATCAGGGTCATACATGTCAGCTCTGGTTCGTGTTTTAACAGGAACTAAAAGCTCCAAATGCAGCTTATGGATGGACTTGGCTCCTGCCCACAGCGCCAAAATAACTAAAAGCTGGTTTTAAGCTGTAATTCATTCAAAAGGAGCCCCAACCAAGAGCTGAGTGATTTTAAATGAAGATACTTTTTAGTAGATTAGCATCTCACAGTATTTTAAATCCCTTTTTTTTTTTTTTTTAAATATGTTGAACTTATAGTTCCTGTAACCTCTGGTCAGCTAAAAGGTGCTTTTCAACCAAAAACGGAAATTCAAATTTTAAGACAGAATCCAAAACTAGAGCTTGTTTAAAGACAAACTACTTCAATGATCATCAGTATATTAAGTTAAAGAGAAGTGGCTCATCTTTTCTGTTTGTGGCTGTTTATGAGACGTAGAGTCCTGAAAGTTTTATGGTACGGCCACACCGAAAGTGAATTTCTAACTTTGTCATCATCCAGAGTTATAGGATACGACGTGTGTACTCGACAGAGAGCAGAAAAACAGGAGCAGGCTTGGGTGAAAGTCTCTGAGGAGACAGGTTTTGAAGGTAAGTTCTGTAAATATTCGTTTCCAGCTGGATTTTCTGCACGGGTCATCACTGAGTCCAACTGTGTTTTCCTCAGTGGAGTTTTGAGCCTGATAGAGAGGAGGGAGGAGCGGGGCAGGGGCAGAGCCAGGGAAGAGATGGAAGTTCTCTGTGCTCCTCTCTTTCCTCCACCCCTTCATTATCCCCAGGGAGACCTCCAGGAACATGGGTCGGGGTTCAGGGGGTGGAGGATGAGGTCTCAGGGAACAGCCAGGCAGGGCCAGTGGAGGTGGATTACCAGGGAGAGGCAGCAGGCCTTGATAGTGATCTCCAAAGCTTTCACACACTCTCCTGTCATGATGAAACCACAGCTTGGGCTTTCTGTCTTTAAAGCTCCCATCTCCTGCTCCTTTCCTGCAGTGTAATCTGGATCATTGATGTCTTCATGAAATGGTAGTAACATGTTTTGGTCCAAAAAGCCAATAAATCCAGCACAGCAGCATTGTTTCCAGGCTCTCATAGCCCCTCTGTTCAGAACGCTCTGATTTAGTGGGCGTGGCCTTCATATGTAAATGAGCCACCGCTGATACCGCCCCGCTCTTCCACGTCACTGAGAGCGGCGCCACGAGCTCCGAGTGCACAATGTTTAGAAAACAGAGAAGCTCGTTTACCGTAACATTACAGGCTAAAACAACAGGCTAACTGCAGCTAAAGTTAGCATCCTGAAGCTAACACAGAGACAGGGGGGACACTGAGGAAAAGCTCTTCCATCTGCTCCACAGCACACAGCATTTAAAATACTCACATTTCCAGGGTCCGAGGTTTGTTGGTGGATGGTTGATAATGCCCCTGGATTCAGGACCAGTCTATTGGCTAGCCCTCTGTTGGACTGTCCAAAGTTGGAAAAGCAGTCGGCCATGAAGTGACTAGCACACACATGCACAGTTTTACTGAGTGTAGCTGGAACATTTCCTAATAAATGAACTCTAGACACTTAGTCTGTCTTCTTCTGAGATGGGAAGCTTGAGCATGGAGCTATGTGGCTGTTTACAGCCAAAAACAGAGCAGTGACGGCTCTTCAACTTTGGCATTCTGGAAGTGGGCGGGGAGGGGGGTCGGGGGTATCTGCTCCAGTGGACCAATCAGGTCAGACTTGCTCCTGATTGGTCAGAAAAGGGAATCGCTGACGTTGGCAAATCCCCAAAATCCAAACAGCTGGTTTTAGGTCAGGATTTTACATTAACAAGCTCTACTAAGAACAGGTTTGGTCATTAAATATCACATTTTGTGGGCTGGGAGGAAAGACAAAGACCCACACATTTCACTAAAAGACTAAAAGTGATTTTTGCAGAATATGGGACGCGGCATTAGACCTTGGTGTCAAATTTGGATAACAGGAAGGACGGAGGGAGGAGATTGGGGAACTATTTAACCATGTTGGGGTAAAGTCCCGGTGTTTTTGCAGAGGAGCTGAAATGGTTCAAAGGACTTTAAGGAGACAGAAATGGGACGTGGATTTCCTTTGCCTTATCTGAGGGCACAAAAACCTCCTAAATCCGAGGTGCGGGGTCTCTCCTAGCTCATCGGAAACTTAGTACCTTGGACTAAAAGTTCCTGGATCCTCTGGTTGGAAAAAAAGAGTGAAAAAGAAGATCTGACTTCCAAAACGTGAGTCACATCTTCACGACAGTTGGTGACGGTGCTCATGGGAAATGGAGTCTTTGTGTACAGTGGGCGCTGCAGTCAACGCTGAACAAATTGTCAGGAAAAAACAGGAAGTGGGTTTAATGATCTACAAAAGTTTGTCAGGAATTCTCTCTTATCTCCTTGTCTCCTTATCTCCTCATCTCCTTGTCTCCTCCAGGAGGAGGATCGTGAACAATGGGAGTCAGACAGGAACTCTGCGCTGTGTCTCACCTGGGTTTGTTTGTTCAGTAGATTTCCTCCCACAGACGCTCGCAGGGAAAAATTCATGAGTGGAAAACAAACACACCTCGTCTGGAGCTCACACACCTTTACAGAAACACACACACACACACACACACACACACACACACACACACACACACTCTGAGGAAGGTGAGATCTGTGAAGGTCCAGAACCAACAGAAGAAGAGCTTCAGGGAGAATCATTCACCAGAGTCTGTGTGTGTGTGTGTGTGTGTGTGTGTGTGTGTGTGTGTGTGTGTGTGTGTGTGTGTGTGTGTGTGTGTGTGTGTGTGTGTGTGTGAGTCACTGCATAAAATCTCCATCTTAATTTACTTTCTCTTTTCCTGAGAAACCAAATCGTATTTTCTCACAGCTGCGTTTTTTTCCTGCTCCTCGCCTCAGGGGGAGAAAACTCCTCGAGCCGATCCGTCGAGAGCAGAACTGAAACCACTTCCTGTTCGCTTTCTGCGCCGCTCAGACAGACGCTGAGTCAGAAAACAAGACGCACACACAGGTCGCACCTGAGGGGCCGGAGTGTATCCACACCTGGGTGCAAGGAAAGGTCTCCAGACTGAGACCCAGACCCAGATCCAGACCCTCTGAAGCAGGTTTACAAATCCAGGTCAGAGTCAGTGTGTTCGCAGGTGAAGAGGGCCTCCTCCTCCTCCTCCTCCTCCCACTGCTTACTCTGCATTATCTCTGTCCGTCTCTGTCTCCATCCTCATCTGTCTTTCCCATTTTCTTCTCCTCTCTAAACAGACTGCTCCCCGGGGTAAACACTGTGCACACACACACACACACACTCACACTCGTATCCCAGCATCCTCTGCCACAGAGAGCGCTGCAGCAGGGACGATCTGTCCGTCAGAGCACTCTGTGGCTTTCTGTGTGATTATTCTGCTCCGTGTCTTCATCTTTATCGATTCACGGCTCCTTTTCCACACGCGTGTATCTTTTAATTTATCTGTGTGTGGGGGAAAAATCTGCAGAGGGAGCACATCCACGCCGCCGCTGCTGCTGCTGCTGCGTCCTCTGACACGCTCACACAGCTGAGCTGACACTTTGCGTCCTCAGAGTTTGAGCTGAGCTTAGAGGACGGACGCGAGTTTGAAAACCTGATTTTTAGAGTAATGACACAAAAATCTGAGAGTCTAATCACTTCCTGACTCTACCTCCCGACATATTTTACAATCCCAGAAAAATACACGAGAACGTCAGCTGTCAATCATCGTTAAGCGTTACGTAAAATCTCCTTTTTAACCTCGTATAACTAATGAAAACAAAACTTTTCAGAAAAAAGAGGACCTGAATACAAGACAGCCAAATGATATCTTCAAATCACCACAACAATCAGACGTGAGAAACATTTCTACCAGGTGTATTAATTTTTTAAAGTTTGACCACAGCCCATCTGGAATGACTGGGGAGATGGATTTTTGAGCTATACTGCAGCCAGCCACCAGGGGGAGCAGTTTTTGTGGAGAACTCCCTTTTTTCAGTCTATGGTTGCTAGTCATTTTGACGAAACTCGTTGAGTTTAGTTGAGTTTGTTGTTAACAGTTTATCTGTTGTGTGTTTTCATGTGTTTTACAGTTGTTGAATGCATCACTCCCGTCCTATGATGCCCTTTGACGTTACTCCAATTACAGCTTTTTTTTCCTGTAACGACCAACCTAACACATTTTTTTTTTAATTTTTGTTTTGTTTTTTATTTTTTATTTTATTTCTATTTTTTATTTATTTATTTGTTTTTTTAATTTATTTTGTTTTTTATTTTTTATTAAATTTTATGTTTAATTTATTTATTTGTTTAATTTATTTATTTGTTTGATTTATTTTGTTTTTTATTTTATTTTTTATTTTTTATTTATTTGTTTAATTTATTTTGTTTTTTATTTTTTATTTTATTTTTATTTTTTAATTTATTTATTTGTTTAATTTATTTATTTGTTTAATTTATTTTGTTTTTTATTTTATTCATTTATTTTATTCATTCATTTATTTATTTGTTTAATTTATTTTGTTTTTTATTTTATTCATTTTTTTTATTCATTCATTTATTTATTTATTTATTTTTTACACAGAGTGTCTGTTTGGTCTCATTTAAGCCACATATTTCATTCTATTTTATTTATTTCACTTCTCTGTACAGCACTTTGGTCAACAGGGTCTGTTTTTAAAGAGATAATCAAATAATGATGAATTAAATGGTTAATTTTTCCAAACCAGTAATCAGATTATAATTACTAATCCAAGTCACTCTGTGGTTTCTGTTATGGGTTTTCATGTGTCTGACGGTTGTTGAATGCATCACACCCGTGCAGTGATGCCCTTAAACGTGTTACTCCAATTTGAGCACTTTGTTCTGTGATGACAAATTCAATTATTTTTTTAAAATTTTGTTTTGTTTTTAAATCCCTTTTAAAAAAATCCTTTTTTTCTTTTCTTTAATAATTTATTAATTAATAATTTTATCTATTTATTTAATTTATGGTACGGGCACGCCCGCACCAATCTCAAACAATGACTGAAATGTCCACCAAAAATAGTCCTGTAAAGCTTTCTTTGTTTTTTTGACATTCAAAATGAATGAAATAAATATTTTTGTTTTTAATTGTAAAGAACAGATTACACAACTTCCAATAATCTCTGCATGTTCCTTTAAAACTAAACATGTAGACTCAGATTATTATTCATTTAATCACAATTACACAATTTTGCTAAATCAGGCAGCTGCTGAATAAAGTAACTTGTAATCGAACAAAGTTACTTTTAAAACAGAGTAATCAGATTACTTTTTTAAGGTAACTGTGGCAACACTGCTCCCGATAAAAGTGGACGTTTTTCTGATGCTGATTTATTCCAGCAGGTGGTGGTAATGGGCCTGAACCTGTGTTTTTCCTGCTTTAACAGAAACAGGATAAGCGCAGTGCATTGTGGGAAATTTTTAACAATCTGTGAAGAAACAAAAAAAGTCATAGTTGTATGACAAAGTCTTTATCCCATTAAAAACAGTACCGAGTCTGGCCACAGGTGTCACTGTGCTCAAAGCCGCCAAAACTCCAGACCTGATCCAGACCAGCATCTACAGGGTGAGCTGGACATCAGAGTCTGACCCAGGGAGCTTCAGGGGCCTAAAGGATCTGCTGCAGGTCTAGAGGAGTCCAGGTCCCGTCAGAAACCAGCGGGTGGCGTCTCAGAGAGTCGGTTTGATAAAGTTAGAAACTAAACTGACTCATTAAACTCAGAGATCCTGCTTCTCATTCTAATCAGCGCTGATCCGTCTCGCGTGTCCCGGCCTCATTGTCCTTCGTCACGCCTCATCATCCTCAGCACCTCGCAGCTATTGATCCCATTTCCAAACGGCCCCTCTCAATTTGTCCACGTTGGTTTTCTGCCTCCACCTCCTCGTCTCCGGCGCTGGTGTCAGCTCGTATCAGGCGCTCGGCTCCTCGCTGTCATCCCTCGCTCCTTCACCGGGATAACGCGCGGCTCTGGAAACAATCAGGGTAAAAATAAAACGCGTGTTTGGCTCCTGAGAGTGTGAAGTGCCGGCAGCAGTCACAGCCGAGCTGCTTTCCAAAGAGCCGCGGGGCGAACATGAAAGAAAAATCATTACAGGGAGTTTATCTGTGGATGCTCCTTAAACACAGCCAGAGAAACGTCTGTTTAAAGCTTTCTTCAACAACCACGGCGCTTTGTTTCCTCTCACGCTGACGGAGACTCAGAGAGGCCTGGTGCAGGGTTTCAGCCTCGGCGTGATGAAGTCAGGACGTGTCCAGGTGGATCATCATTCCCGTCACACTCTCAGCGCTCAGCAGAAACATCCAAATGTGATTTTGCTGTCGATATTGAGCAGCAGCTCTCGTTTATCTTAATCTGCCACAGACGTCTGCAGCAGCGGCAGCGACATGTCACAGTCTGAGTTTATTCTGCTCCATCCTCATCCTCAGCACGTCCCCGTCCAGGAGGGAGCTCAGGACGACCTCAGGTTAAAATAACCTCATCTCAAAACACGTGTATCTGTGTCCACATGTAGCCAGGTTTGTTTCCTAACGCCACAACCTGTCATCAAACCCCAAACCACAGCTTTACGTCACTACAAACTATGTTTTCTGAAAACTCCCACGAAAGTGAAGATTTGGGAAACTCCAGTTTCATGGTTTCATGTAGAAACTGAAAACTTTTATAACTGAAAAACACCGACACACTTCAAAAAACTGAAATCTTAAGTTAAAATTGTCTAGCTACACTCACCGGCCACTTTATTAAGCACACCTGTCCAACTGTTCATTAACACAAATTTCTAATCAGCCAATCACGCGACAGCATCTCAATTCATTACGTCATATAGACCTGGTGAAGAGGATCTGCTGCAGCTCAAAGTGAGCATCAGAACGAGGAAGAAAGGTGATTTAAGGGACTTTGAACGTGGCATGATCTGAAACTGCTGATCTATTGGGATTTTAACCCACAACCATCTCTAGGGTTTACAGAGAATGGTCCCAAACAGAGAAAATATCCAGTGAGCAGCAGTTCTGTGGGACAAAATGCCTTGTTGATGCCAGAGGTCAGAGGAGAATGGACAGACTGGTTGGAGCTGATAGAAAGGCAACAGTAACTCAAATAACCACTGGTTACAACCGAGGTCTGCAGAAGAGCATCTCTGAACACACAACACGTCCAACCTTGAGGCAGATGGGCTACAGCAGCAGAAGACCACACCGGGTGACCCTCCTGTCAGCTAAGAACAGGAAACTGAGGCTACAATTCACACAGCAACACCAAAACTGGACAATAGAAGATTGGAGAAACGTTGCCTGGTCTGATGAGTCTGGATTTCTGCTCTACATTCAGATGGTAGGGTCAGAATTTGGCCTCAACAACATGAAAGCATGGATCCATCCTGCCTTGTATCAACGGTTCAGGCTGCTGCTGCTGGTGTAATGGTGTGGGGGAGATTTTCTTGGCTCACTTTGGGCCCCTTAGTACCAACTGAGCATGGTTTAAAGTCCACAGGAAAAAAAGAAGAAAAAAGAAAAAAAAGAAAAAAAAAAGAAAAAAAGAAAAGAGAAAAGGGAAAAGAAGGGGGGGAGAAAGAAAAAAGAAAGAAAATAAAAGGAAAAAAGAAGAAAAAAGAAAAAAGAGAAAAAAGAAAAAGAGAAAAAAGAAAAAAAGAAAAAAACAAGAAAAAGGGAAAAAAGAAGAAAAAAAAGAAAAAGGGAAAAAAGAAAAAAAGGGAAAAAAAAACAAGACAAAAAGACAAAAAAGAAAGAAAAAGGGGAAAAATGAGAAAAAGAAGAAAAAGAGAAAAAAGAAAAATGAAACAAAGAGAAAAAAAAGCGAAACAAGGAAAAAATGAGGGGAAAAAAAGAAGAAAAAAGGAAAAAAGAAAAAAAAGAAAAAAGAAAGAAAAAGGGAAAAGAAAAAGAAAAAAGAAAAAATTCGTGATGCTATCATGTCAATATGGACCAAACTCTCTGAGCAATGTTTCCAGGACCTTGTTGTGCTCTGCGTTCATTTCGTCCATATTTCTACATGTTTCTTTGAAGTTACAGATATGCGCCAAACAGAGCAATACCACCGTAAACCATGGGAGGCAGTGTTGCTGCTACTATCTGATATGTAGCTGTGAGACATGAAGAAGAAACAACAATGGCCAAACTTTCGTGATGTATTAAAAGGACTCATCGACCACTGCCTCCAACAATGCTGCCTCTGTTTTTGTCTTTTATGCAAGAGCCGAAGTTGACTCTGGACTGCGCCCCCTGGTGGATGTATTGGTTAACAGCAATGCCAATGTAACAGATGCAAGGAAGTATGAAAGCATGGTTTAAAACGGACAAAGTCATTTTCGTTCGTAAAGCGAGGAGAAATGGGTCTTAAGAGGGACAGGAAGTGGTTCACAGAGGTAAGATGTGAAATATTTACAACCAATTAGAACAAAGTATTTAACTTGGGTCTTTATCCTGGTGCAGATTTTTGGTGACAGAAGAAACAGACATGGAGTCAGCTGCTGGTGTTAACGCTTTGTTTTCAGATCAGAAACCGTCTCTTCTTCTCTGCTTTCAGACCCTGACATGTGTCATCTCTGCAGAGACGCATCAAACCCACCTCCTCGCCGTCAGGATCCACCGCTGCTCCGCTCTGACTGACACGCTCGCTGCAGGCGTGAACTGACTACGGGGCGCTGAGTGTAAAGTTACACACACTTTAAATAACAACATTTCTCCACTTTTCCAATCATTTACTACAACTACACAAGCTTGAAACGTTGAATGTTATTAATAAATGTTATAAATTAATGTCCTGATTCTACATGTGTAGCTTCAGCAGGGAAAATAAGTATTGAACGCGTCAACTTTTTTCTCATTGCATTTATTTCCAAAGCTGCAATTCAAACAAAACTTCTCCCAGAAATTGGTATTAACTCCAATAATCCACACATGAAAAGAAATCACAACGTTCAGGTCCATAAATAATGATTATGGTGAATTAAGTACAATAACACAGGAAAAAAGTATTGAACACACCATGGAAAGGCTGAATACTTTGGACAGGAAATGCACCATACCACCTGAAATCTGTCAGTAATTATTACTTGAACTTCCAATTAGTGCAAACCAACATCAGCTGGGCTAGAGCAAATTGATGGTCCTATAAAAAAGGTGTTTTTTTCACCAAGCAGTTAAATAGCACACACCTCATGATGGGTAAAGGCAAAGAGCTCTCTGAAGACATTCACAACCTGATTGTTGCTCAGCATCAGAATGGAACTGGTTACAGACTTATATCAAAGCACCTGAATATTCCAGTCAGCACCGTTGGGGCCATTATTCACAAGTGGAAGAAGCACCACCTTACCATCAACAGGCCACGCACAGGAGCTCCTTGAAGATTTCTGACCAGGGAGTCAGAAAGATAGTCAGAAGAGTACTCAACCAGCCAAGGACCACCCTGAAAGTGCTCCAGAAAGACTTGGAGGCAGCAGGTACAATTGTTACAGAGAAAACAACAGGCAATGCACTCCACCACCATGGCCTCTATGGACGCTCAGCCCAAAGACTCCATTCCTCAAGAAAAGGCATGTTGAAGCTGGTTTAAAGTTTGCTAAACAGCATCTTGACAAGCCTGTAGAATACTGGGAGAATGTTGTCTGGTCAGATGAGACCAAAACTGAACTTTTGGGCTGTCATACTACAGACCATGTTTGGAGGAGAAATGGCTCTGCACATCAGCCAAAAAACACTACACCAACAGTGAAGTTTGGAGGTGAAGCATCATGGCATGGGGTTGTTTCTCATCTCATGGTGTTGGCAAACTTCATATAACTGACGGAGCAATGAATGGAGCCATGTATGGGAAAATTCTTGATCTGAATCTGCTGCCATCCTCCAGGATGATGAAGATGAGACGTGGCTGGACCTTCCAGCAGGACAACCATCCAAAGTTCAAACATACAAGAAGCTTCTGGAAGCTGTCATTGCAAACAAAGGCTTCTCCACTAAGTATTAGATGAGTCTCAGTTTGCGTCTTCAATACTTTTTTCCTGTGTTATCGTACTTAATTCACCATAATCATTACTTATGGACCTGAACGTTGTGATTTCTTTTCATGTGTAGATTATTTGAGTTTATACCAATGTCTGGGAGAAGTCTTGTTTGAATTGCATCTTTGGAAATAAATGTGAGGAGAAAAAAGTTGACGTGTTCAACACTTATTTTCCCCACTGTACGTTTCTGAACATTAAGTTTCATTCTGAATATTTATCAAAGATTTATAAATCTTTTGCAAAAGTTTTTAATTCCTAAATCTAAATATTTTCCAAGATTTCTAAATATTTCGCTAACATGCAAATTTACACTCTCGCCCACAGGAAGTACCAAAATAAAAGTTGTAGGAAGCGATCCAGCCTAGCGGATTTTGAGTAAGTCAAACACAGTCGGCTAAATAAATCAGCTGTTAAAAAATAAACGTACCATGTGATGGCGCTGTTGAAGATCCTGTGGCTGACTTGACTTTCTCAAAATCGCTTCCTCGAACTTTTATTTTCGCACTTCCTGTGGGGGGGAGTGTGAATTAGCATATTAGCTAAATATTTAGAATCAGGAGATTCATTTGTAACATTTTTATATAAAATTTGACAAATATATTTCACAAATTTTTCTCTAACTCTGCAGAAAAAGTGAAGTTTTGAAGCTAAATGTGGAGAAATGTTGTTGATATTTGCAGCGTGTTACAATCGGCGCCCCCTAACTGACGGCTGTCAAACAGCGTGACGCAGCTGGCGTGATCTGCACTTTGCTCTCTGTGCGACGAGCAGCGCGTAAAAACAGGTGGAGGAGAAGAGGAGGAGGAGGAGGAGCCGAGGGAGGGGAGTTTGGCTGGAGATAGGAGAGATAGAGGGGAGAGGGAGGGAGTTAAAGAGAGGGAGAGGTGTGTGTGTGTGTGTGTGTGTGTGTGTGTGTGTGTGTGTGTGTATGCGGTCCAGCCTCCCTCCGTCTCTCTCTGCGCTGTGGAGCAGCAGCCAGTCCGACAGCGAAGGACGCAGCGCGCGGAGGACGAGGAGGAGGAGGAGGAGCACGGAGGAATAATCAGAGGAGACGCTGGTTTATCTTCCTCTCTGCGTGAAGTGGGATAAAAGGACAGCTGGAGGAAGAGGAGAAGAAGAAAAAGGAGGAGGAGGAGGTGTCATTGCAGCAGCACACGCGCATGTGTGTGTGTGTGTGTGTGTGTGCACCTGTGTGTGACTCGACTCTCGCTGGATTAGGAGTAAACCTGGGATTCTGATCACGAGGAGTTGCTCGCTGCTGTTTCGTCTGTTGCACCTCCTTCCTTCTCTCTGCCTCTCCTCCAGCCGGCTCCTCCTGTGACCGTGCCGGCTCCCTGTGACCGTGCCGGCTCCCTGTGACCGTGCCGGCTCCTCCTGTGACCGTGCCGGCTCTTCCTGTGACCGTGCCGCTCGCTGCCTACGGAGAGCAGAAGCAGATGGGTGAGTGTGTGAGATTTAGTGAGTGCGTGTGATTTAGTGAATGTGTCGAGGAGGAGGAGGAGGAGGAGGAGAAAGGGGGGGTTGCTCTTTTCCTGCTCTCCTCTGCTGCTTTCACCCCCCCCTCCTCCTCCTCCTCCTCCTCTTCATCCATCACTCTTTCCCTCCATCATTTGCTCTTTTTCCATTATTCCCACCTTCTTCTCCTTCCTCCCCGGCTCGTCTCTCCTGTAGCCATCACTCATTTGCACCATCAGCCAGGCAACACACACACACACACACACACACACACACACACACACGCTCATGCATACACAGATTCGTGCACCGTAACCTGGAAGTCTTCTCCTCCACAGCCCGAAGCGAGGAGGCGTCAGACCCGACAGAAAATCAACAAACGGGGGTCGAACCCCGATAATCCCTCCATCCTCCTCTTCATCCATCACTCCTCTGCCTCATCACACACACACACACACACACACACACACACACACACACACACACACCTCCTCCATCCTCTCCTCCACCTCCGGTAAAGCAGATGCTCACACACACTCAGGTGTTTTGAGTGTATGTGTGTGTGTGTTTTATTCACTCATCAGCAGCCTGTTGGTATCCGCCTGTTACACACCAGCTCTGCTCCAGCTGAACCTGGCGGCTGCTGTCACACACACACACTCACACACACACATACACACACACACACACACACACACACACACACACACACAGATTCACAGGATGAATAATTCAGCGGATAAAAAGCGCTCACATCCTAAAACGTCCCCTGAGTTCTCATTTGCAGCTGAAACGTTGTTAATTGTCGTGTTGGAAACAGACGAGTGATTGTTGACGAGGTTTTCATCAGCTCGCCGTTCGCCGCCGCCGCATGAGGAAGCGCTGAGGGATCACACACTCAGGAGCGTGTGGAGCTTTGGTTTGTTGCTTCTTATTTATCAGGGGTTAAAAACAAAGCAGCGTGGGTTCAGTTTAATCTGCGGAATGACGTCAGATGAGGCCGTCAGGGGCTTTTATTTTGAAAGGATCGACCGTGCAACTTCAAGAGCAACAGGAAGAACTTAAAAAAAAAAAAAAAACTTTCATTTTTGTCAAAGTAGACTGGATTTTTCTCCAAGCTTCCTGTTTTCACCGACAACTTAGGTCAAGTGGGACAGGAAGTGCTGCATAGGACCCACATAAAAACAACCAGTGACTTTCAAAATAAAACAAACTACAACAACAAACCGACATATAAGTGGAGCCAGACCAGGACTCAACAGGTCTGAGGTTTTACCGCCCAACATGGACGAAGAGAGACTCATCAATGGAGTCTGACTGCAGACAGATCTGGTGTAATTGAGGCGTCCCTGCTTTCCAAAACAAATGCACATCCCAGCAAGGCGACACATCTTTACGACAGTGGAGAAACGGAGTCTTCACCCCATTAAAAACAGAACATCAGCTTTGATCCTTTCCGTTAATCCACCAGTTAGGTCGAGTGGGACAGGAAGTGAACCACATAAAAACAACCAGTGACTTTCAAAATAAAACAAACTACAACAACAAACGTACGTAATAAGTGGAGTTAACTTTTAAAATTTCTTGCAAATAACATCTTGATGAATGTTTTATTTTTGATTCTTGCATTATTTTCTTTTGCACACACAGAAAAAAAGATTTATTCAATTGATAACTAAAAACAGGTGTTACTAGTTTGTCCACTCTGAGCTGCTGTAGAAACATGGCAGCCTCCATGAGAGGGGCCATGCTGAGTCTTAAGTGAACAAAACAAAAGGATTTCAGGTGATTTTATACTATTTTCACTGTGCATATGAGTTAAGTCTGCTCTGATTACTGTTGCTGAATTTGGCGTACTGTGCCTTTAAATAACAGGAAATACTAACATGGGAGCTCACCCTCAAGATGAAAGTGTTTGGTGTTTGAAAAATTAGGAATTTTCTATCAGTTGAAACTTTCTCTTTGTCTCCTCAGTAAAGATTGTTGCTAATGGCTCAGTAAATATAGAGACAAAGGGGCCGTTCACATGACAACGTTTTTAGGGTGAAACGTTGGAGTTTTGTTGCGTTTCGGCCTCTTGTTTACACGGAAACAGCGTTTCAGCCGACCTACAGATGCACAGTTTCATTTAGCAGACGCTTTTGTCCAAAGCGACGTACAACACAAGCAAGAATTTAGACAGAAGGAAAACCTAGTTAGTGCGACAACAGTGATACAAGTTATTCTGCTTTTCTTTTTTTATATATATAGAATAATGTAGCCAACAAACCATAATTAACTGATGCAAAAATAAAGTTCAACCTTCAACAACATTCAGTAATTAGT
Source organism: Halichoeres trimaculatus (assembly GCF_033239565.1). NCBI lineage: Eukaryota > Metazoa > Chordata > Actinopteri > Labriformes > Labridae > Halichoeres > Halichoeres trimaculatus. The sequence continues at coordinate 1,552,360 of NW_027437192.1, forward strand.
GCTGAAAATTCACTAAGAGCTGGGGGACAATGAGGAGAAGACTCAGGCCCCGTTTATACGACAACGTTTCATCTGAAAACACTGAGACGCAGTGAAAAGGAAGTGAAAAAATCTGCGCTGTAGTGAGCATGCCAGGCCTGTAGGTGGTGCTATAACTGTCTCATCCAGAAGCAGCTTTTGGTAGATCATCACTGAAGTAGAGTTGGGCTGATCATCTGGTGTGTTGGTGAATGCTCAGAGCAGAAGTGGAGCAACAGATGCTCATTTAGTTAAAGACAGACACATATTCAGCAGATTGAGCAGAACAAGCTCAACGCGGTCGATCACGACGATCATAACAACGGTACTGTCGTCTTTTTGTATGTGCTCGCGCGAGGCGGAGTGTGATGTCAGCGTTTCCACTGAAAACGCGCAACGGCAACGGTGTCGGCAGCATTTCAGAAAAATACCACTCTGGAGGCCGTTTTCAAAAGTTTGCATTTTAAGTCGGCTGAAACGCTGTTTCCGTGTAAACACGAGGCAGAAACGCAACAAAATTTTTGCGTTTCACCCTAAAACAGTTGTCATGTAAACGGCCCCTTAGATTAAGGCCTACGTGTTCCCTGAACAGATGAGTTTTCAGACGTCTCTTAACCTCTTAAGACCCGAGCTTTTGTCTGGTGTGCATTTTTTAATTCACCTTGCTATTTTGGATAAGTAAGACCTAATAAGTATAATGACTAAACTTGGTCTTTGTATGGGAATTCTGATTATTTGTGTTTTGAGTTCTCTATTAGGTGTTTGTTAGTAGTGTTATTGTACTTAAATATGTTGTTTTTTCCACTAAAAAGGGTGTAATGTTGTGATTTCACCAAAAGATGAAGGGGGCAGTGTCCCTAAATGTGGCTAATCAGTCAAAGTTTTAAAAAATGATGTCCCTGATGGACACTGGGTCTTAAGAGGTTACAGTAGAAAGGGACTCTGTGGGTCGTATAGAGTTAGGTAATTTATCCACCATTTGGGAACAACAGAGGAGAAGAGTCTGGCTAGAGATTTGGAGCCGCGCTGGGCTAAACCTGAGACACAAACTTTTGAAAACGGCGACAGAGTGTTTTTTTTCTGAAACAGTGCAGCCGTGTAAACAGCAAGCCAGAGTTTTCAGTGGAAACGTTTACGTCACGCTCTACTTCATACACCCAACAATTCAACAGCACCGTTATTATGATCGTGGTGATCGACTGTGTTGAGCTTGTGCTGCTCCTAGCATTCACCAATTCACCAGATGATCGGCTCAACTCTACTTCAGAAGAGATCTACCAAAAGCTGCTTCTGGATGAGACAGTTATAGCGCCACCTACAGGCCTGGCATGCTTACTACAGCGTTTCCGTGTAAACACAGATTTTTTCACTGCGTATTTGCGTTTTGGGGTGAAGCATCGTCGTGTAACTTGGGCCAGAGTCTCTCAGCTGCAGTCGGAGCAGGAGACAGCGTGCACATGAATCTGATGTGTGTCTCTTACATCACTTTTGCTGATATTAAGACATTAGAATTGTCATTAAGCGACTTGTTTCCTCACAGAGAAGTTGAAAACACTAAACTCATTCATCTTTTTAATGCGTTACATTAAACCCACGGTGAGGACTGAACAGGAAGCTGCTCCTCTCTGCAGACAAACTCTCTCTGTGTTTGTTTCTGACGGTTTTATCCAGGATCAGAGTTTCAGATGAACAGGATCAACCCGTGAAGAAACTCTTTACTTCCTGTTTAAGCTCACACACGTGTGTTGAAGCGCTAGAGCAGACGCCTCCTGCAGGACGCTCTCTCAGTGATTATGCGTATTATGTGTACTTAAGAGCTGCCGACGGTCCTCTTTAACGAAGAGCCGCTCAGGCGCTGTGTTTGACACCAAACCTCGACGCAGGACGGAATAATTTGCAGACGTTTGGAGGAAGAAAAAGCAGCAGGGCTGAACGTTTCTCAAGGACGGGAGAAAAATAAACGTGTTCACAGGAGGGAGAAGAGACTTTTCCCCCGACCTTTGGTCGTCTTTGACTTCCTGAATGTCTGCAGTAGCTTTTCTCTCTCAGTCGTAACAGTCAGGAGTGTTTTTAGCTGTAATCTCCTCTAAATATGAGCTGTGCCGAGCTCCAAACTAAAACACACAGAACTGAAACCCGCTGCTCTGAAACATCAATAAATACTTTCTCTCTGATCCAGAAAATTAAAAAGAAAAGCTGCCAAATCTCCACAATGCTTTAAATTTACAACTAATATTGGATCCAGTTTATTTTTCTCTGATCACAGTCAAAATAAGAACTTTGGCTGCCCTTCAAAATAAAAGACAGACGACTCAAATTTCACTCGACGCTGAAACCACAGAGGTTTGAAACAAGATGAGTTTATGACACTTTAACTTTCAGACTCCTTAAAAAAACAGCAACTTTCTCTGTGTCAATGAGCCAGGTGTGACTTTCCTCTGGCCTTTGATTGAAAAGTCTTGGCTTAACAACGTTTTGTGGGCACTGACCAGTCCCTCCAGGATGTTGAAGCCTTTTTTTGGGATTGTTGAGGCTAAAACTGCTGATTTCATGGCAGAAAAAAATCAGAAAAATTGCAATGTTTTGATGTTTTTCCAAGTTTTTTTGCAATGAAAATGCAGTAGTGAGCAAAAATTATAATGCTAGTTGCGTTTTGCAAAAGTCCATGGCTGAAATATTCCAGGACTGATGGCTACAATTAGTGAAACTCAAGGGGGCGGGTCAAACTATTCTGATTGGTCAAATTTGAGAATTTGTTCTGGGGATTGGATCAAATTGTACGGTCGCCCTGAATTCACCGGGATTGGTTGAATTTGGGTGAATTGACCTATGGCTAAGCCCCGCCCCCTCCACTCACTCAGGCAAACAAGAAATAATCAGTTTGACAACCTTTGTTATCTCAGCTGTTACAGATAAGCTACTGAAGCTACAGCCGTGTTTCCACCAAGGAGTCCGGTTTGGTCCAGTATGATTTGGCACGGCTTGGTACAGTTAAGCCTGATCCTGTTTGCGTTTCCACAGCATGATGCAGATGCCGAAAGCCCCAGCTGTTAAACAACAGCATGACGACGTAGCAGTTTACCCCGCTATTAAATCCAACGAAGAAGAAAAACGCGACACAGTAAACAAAGAGCACAGATGAAAACATTCAGCATTTCATCTTCTTTGTGATTGGCATGTAGCTCATGTTGAAAAGTGCAATAAAACTTTGTTTCAGAGAAGTCTGTGAGCCGCCAGGAGAAATACAGCCGCTGTCACACAGGAAGTGACGATTCTTTCCACCAATCAAAGGTCTGCAGTGTTGTTGCTCCACCTTCAGAGAGCGGATCGGTTCAGTCTGGCACCCACACGAAAGGGTCCCAAAAAGTGGGACAGTTCGTCTCTGTTATTTAGGGATCTGTCCCGGGATTAATCAGTGAAATCGCTGTAAAATGTGTGCGGTGCTGAGATGAACTGAACTGAACTGATTGGTGGAAACAGGGCTTAAGCTAATGTTAGCTTAACTAGAGCCCTTTGGAAATCAGCTAACAAGGATGTACGATCACCAAAGAACAAAAACTACAACAAAACAGGCCAATGAACTCCCAACTAACAAAGAGACATGATGAGTAACACAGCTAGGAGCTAACGCTAGGCTAACTTTAGCTAAGGTTAGAGGAAATTCGAAAGAGTCCGTCAGACTGCGGTGGTGGTTCCAGTCTTTGACCATTTTCAAACTTAAACGAAAACCAAACTTTTGCAGTGTATCTCAGTGGACAAACAAGAAGAGACTGTCTGAGTGTATTGGAAGGCTGTGATTGGCTCATGGTGTCTGTAGGCGGGACTTAGCCATAGGTCGACTGCTGTGATTGAGAAATCACGACTTTCAGGAGAAACTGATCAACAGTGTGAGGTAAATGTTTGTTTTTCCCGCTCAGGTTCACGAAGTGATTACGCTGCATTCAGGGTTAGGGATGGGTACCGAATCAGATACTTTAACAGGTACCGACTGAATTCTGTCAAAAATATCGGGTATCGATTCATGTAAAACCAAAAGGTACCATGTTTAGGTACCTGAATGAATCCTTGTGACTGTGAGGGAGTGGAAGAGTAGTCGATTTTCCATGCTGGACATGAACACAGCGTTACAAAGTTATATATTGAAGAATAAATGTTAAATTGATTTTTTTTTATATTTCATTATTAAACAAATTGAAATTTTCTACCACATAAACACAAAAAAGTACTGAAACTTGGTACCGTTGAGTACTGGTACCGATTGCCAGGTACCGGGCATCGGTACCGTATCGTTTCAAATGTGAAAGGTACCCATCCATATTCAGAGTCAACTCAGACATTAGACTTTTCTTCCTTGGTCCCAACAGTTACCAGACCATGAGTGTGGTGGGCCCAGTCTGAGACCCCTGGTTCAGGGACTCTGGTGTGGTCTTTTTGTATGATGTACTCTGCCCGCCATCAAAGCTCCGTTTCCACCAAGTGGTCTGGTTTGGATCAGTCCAGTTTGGTACGGGTTGGATCGGTAAAGCCTGATCCTGTTTGTGTTTCCACTGCCAACCGTGCCTTTCTAGGTGGAAGGCATGTAAGCTGGATGCGGATAGCTGCGCCATATTGTACCTCACAATTAAATCCAACAAAGAAGAAAAAAGTGACTATGAGATGCTGTTCGTGACGCCAATTTTCCAAACAAACAGGAAGTTCTCTTCAGGAAGTGGCCTGGAGATTCAAACATAGCAACAGACATCACAGGAAGTGATGAGTGTTTCTAGCTCCACCTTCTGGGGTCAGGTCATTAAGTCTGGCACCCCAACAGAAGGGAACCAAAAAGTGGGACGGTACAGGTGGGAAACTTGGGGACTTGTCCTGAAAACGCCACAGAATGTGTGCCGTACCAAACCATATAGAGATCCAGCAGATGCCTTTCAAAATAAAAGCACATTTTGCTGCCACAAAGGGAAGTAAAGACACTCTCTCCTCAAAAACTTGAATTGACGACTCACAAACTGACGTTTTGAGATGATAACACTTTTGCACGGTTCAGGTGTCAGTCGTAGGTGAACCGTACGGAGCGTTGAAAACTAAACTCTTTTAATTCTGTTGCTGTTGTTTCTGGGTGAAGTGCGAGCGCCTGATTTCTCCAGAGGCGTTGGAGACTGTTAGAGGCAGGATCACGTCAGTGTTTGTGTCGTGTGTGTCAGGTGCACACACTCGTCTCCTCCCTGTGTGTGAGTGGAGCAGCCATCAGAGCCCTCAGATGTGAAAGGGGGTGGGTGGAAATCCGGGGTTTCCAGGTTTAATGTATGCGTGCTGTATTCCAGCGCGCGTTAGCCCGCTGCTGTCACTGCGGGCGACAGCCGGCGTTGATGGAGTCGACATTTGTTCTGCTCCAGTGTCGGCAGGTGTGTGTGATTAATTTAACTTTTCTGCACTCCTAAGTGTGTGTGCACGCCTGTGTGTGTTCTGATTTAGCCTGTTTGGTTGCATAAAGTCTGCGTGTGCGTGTGTGTGTGTGTGTTTTGAGTGTGTGCATAAAGTGCCAGACTCTGAATGCGACACCTTTTGCTCTACCTGCAGTCTGTCTCATATTCCTCCAACTGGAAATGTTTGCACCAAGCTGCAAACACACTCTCGCGCTCACACACACCTCTTTGGCACCTTTTCACACCCAACTGCTCGGTGACTCAACACACTGTGTACCAGAAGCAGCAGGGAGGAGAAATCACAGGTAAAAAGATCAATCATCTCACGTGTGCATAAATCAGAGTTAATGATCACGGCGATCAAATCCGTTCGCCTCGTTTCAGCCGCGCTCTGAAAACATCGATGCAGCCCAGCAGAGACAGATTTGTTTCCATGACAGCTCATTGATCCTCCTGCCTCTCACATCCATTACGTTAAATGAATCAGAAATGTTTTGATTTTTCCCTCAAAGTCCTGGAATCTCAGCAACCTCCACGCCTCTAGATGGCGCTGTCCGTTAGCTGGAACAAACAGGAGAAGGGAAAGCAGCAGAGGAGACAGAGATCTCAGGTCGGCTGATAAAGACATCTCATTTGTTCTGTCATATCACTACAGTATGCTGTATAGACTTCTCCTATGGCTGATTTGTGGGAGCTGCCATCATGGCTGGCCGCCATTACTACAGTGGAATGGTGCGGTATCTACTGCCACACGCTGGCTGTGAGAGCAGTTAAGATTTTTTGTAATGAAAGCGTCACAGAACCACAGGAGAACTGTAATCAGACGGCTATAAGACTTAAATTATATTTCACAGGTGAAAGATTTTACCCATGCCAAATACCTATCTATATGTAAAAAATAACATAAACTGGAAAAATTAGGTCAAGAGTTCACGAGTTTCAGACTCTAGTCGCGGAACAACCTCCAGAATTCACTCATAAACCACTTACAGTTATAACCAGCATGTAACAGCAACAAAACAGTTAAAATCACAAACACTGATATAGTATCAGGGCTCATAAGAGCAAGGCTGGAGCCACATATTTCAGTACAAAACTCCTCCTGAGTTAAAGACATTAAAAACCTGAACACAACCTCAGTCTGTTATTACAGCCTGTCTTTAACCCACATAACACAACCAATCCTGACATGACCGGAAAAAGTCATAATTCCATCTATTAGCTTGCAAGTTTGATAGAACACATCATAATGTATGACTAGCTGCCTAGTAACAACTAGTACTTTTGGTGATCTTCCAGTTTGCGCATTAGCTTTTCAGAACATTAGCTTTTTTAGCTATCATGAGCAGCTTGTGCGTCATGATACGTATCACAATGTGATTCATGTCATTTTATGGCGTCTTTATTATTGTGATATGTTTCATATCATGTCTCTGTATTGTGATAGTGGCATATAATGACATGTATCATATTGTGACCAGTGTTTCAGGACACTTATTACTGATAACATAGGTGAAATAGCATTTCGTGAATATTTGTTTGTGATACATATCATATCATAACTTTTGTTTCATGTCATGATTCTCATAAACCATAAGTCAAAAAACACATTGTCATTTGCGTATATTCATTCATATCAGATTACGACTTGTTGACTGTGTTACGTGTTACATAGTGACCATCATTGTCATGATTAGGTTTACACCTTGACATATGTCATGTGATACACACGATAAGTCCAACATGTCATGACTCATACCATAACATGAGGTTCATGTAAATTAGAGGTGTGAAAAAATATATATTTTGTAATACTTTGACCTCTAGTACAATAATATTTTAACTCTTAATATTGACATTTTTGTAGAAAATAATAACTAATATTTTATCAGAGTTGGAAGTTGTTGTTTTTTTAACTGTGTGGAATATGGCATTATATCACATTATTGTGATATATCATGAAACTATCGTATCATGACCCAAGTATTGTGAAACGTATTCTATGAACAGGTTCTTGCCAAACCCACCCCTAATGCAAATCATGATAAATATGACAAGACTTAGTATCATGATAAATTTCCTATTGTGACATGTTCATTGTCATTCATATCATATTATAACCAAAGTATCATGATAGGTATCATGTTTTGATGTTTGCCATGTGATATGCAGCATACTGTGACTTTTAGATCTTGATTTGCATCATATAGTGAGTTAGAAATCATTATCTATATCGTGACCAGGGATGCACGATATATCGGTATCAATATCGGTATCGGCCGGTATTTACTCATTAGCTGCCATTTTCAGAGTATCTTGAACAATCTTTCTAGACCTAAATAATCTTATTTTCTTTGATTATGCAAACACCAAAACCACCTCAGAAGAGTGGAATCTCTTCTTTTTTATCTCTCTTCCTGTTTTTGATCCAAAAAAAAAAAAATGTTTTTTTTTCTTTTGGTTGTGTTCATCTCAGGCGCTCCATCTTTTGATGGTTATAATAGTTTTGTATTTGTCATTACAGATTAGTTTTTATTAGTTTTAGAGCAGAGATTCTAGTTTTTATTTAGTTTTCATTTTTGCAACAAGGCTTAATTTTAGTTTCAGTTTCAGTTTAGTTTTAGTTTTTCATACCTTATTAACCAGATGCAGGATTCAAAAAGGTCTGAGTAAATATTTTGTAAAACTGTTTATTTTCCAGTCCAACATAGTGCTCACTGCTCAGTCAATGCTGATACTGAACTGTTGGCTGCTGCCTTAAACACAAGAAAATAATATAAACTTAATACAAAAAATATAAACAGAAATTATATAAAAATAGTGTTAACATAAATTACATAAAAATAATATAAACATAAATTAAATAAAAATAGTAAAAACTTAAATTAAATAAAAAATAATGTTAACATAAACTACATAAAAATAATATAAACATTAATTATACTAAAATCATATAAACATAAATTATATAAAACAATATAATCTGAGCTTTAATAATTAGAAACTTGGACTCTGTAATAATAAAGTCAGACTCACATAAATTAAACTGTTACAGATGCTCTGATTCACTGCTCCACTACTCAAAAACTATAACTAGGAACATTTAGTCTTTAATTTTGGTTAGTTTCAGTTAGTTTTGTGAACACAAGATACAGTTTTAGTTTACTTATGTTTTTGTTTTCTTTTCTAGTTTTTATTAGTTTCAATTTTAGTTTTAGTTTTTAGTTTCGTTTTAGTTAACTATTATAACTTTGGCCATAACAGCAATATTTATATCGGTATCGGCCAACATTTTCATATCAGTGCATCCCCAATCATGACATGACCTGTATATCATGATATATATCATGTTGTTGACCATAATAAGCATCATATCACTGCCTGTGTATCCTAACGTGCATCATATCATAACCAGATAATCATGATACGTATCAAAATGTGGCTCCTTTTTGTCATGATACAACTCACATCCCAAACCTAGACAATTCAGACCTTTATATCGTGACTTGTGTATTGTGAAATGCATTGTGCTGTTATATAATTGTACTGTTAGGTCTGTCTTTAATGAAATCATCCAGCCTGATAAAATCTAGTCTGGATACGCAGATCTTTTGTTCTGGTTGTTAATATTTCCCAGAAACTGAAGCTCTTGACCTTTTAGATTTATGTCCTTCTTGATTTACTTCATTAATCTACCGCACGTTGTGTCAAAACACTCCTCCACACACTTTAAGGAAAACCCATTTACAGTGCAGACACACACTAACACACTGGCAGAAAAATACTGTACGTGGGCGTTTAATTACGGAGGAGATAGCAGACTTCTGCGATTGGAAAAGGAGAAAGAAAGCATGCAGCAGTGAAGGCAGCGGCCAGAAGAGGCAGAAAAAGAGGATATTAATAGATGAAGGCTGTGGAGCAGCGGATCTATTTGCAGATAACAGGAGCCAATCTTTGAAAGCGTGGAGTAAAAGTGGGGGAGGATGGAGTAAAATCAAATACGACGAGAAAGACGCCTACGAGCCGACATGAAGGAGTGTTAAAGAGACAAAACAAAACCACAACCAGGTTTTTCTAAGGCAGGACGTCGTCAGCGTACGGGACGTTTTCCTCCTCCTGATGCTCTGATGACCTGAGCCAAGGAGACACCAAGAGCGAGGGAAGGAGACAAACAGAGGAGGCAGCTGGGAGAAAGAGAGGATGATAATGAAGGAGGAGAAGTTGACTGATGGAGCCGTAAATCCTCCACCGATGGCGTCAGGTGGTGATCAGCAGCTCCCATCGCGTTTTGTCTTCAGTTTATTAACCCACGTGACGCCAGCCGCCGTATATCAGCCCTCAGCTCGCCTCCCCTCGCCTCCTATGGGGACGAGCATCCATCATGTCCAACGCGCCGGATGACATCAGTTAGAAACTCGATCAGCGGCGTTTCCACGTCAGATAGGGCTGCTGCCGGGCGGCCTGAGTGAGCCGTCATGGTTTCTGTCAGCCCAACGAGTTCACGTCGAAGCTTTTACTGATGTGATGCGTGTAGAGCGTGATGTAACGGCGGTTTTAATTGGAGGCTGTCATCTTTCTGTCAAACAGGACGGGTGATATGATCCGTACCAGAGGGAAAGATGAACCCAGAGTGTGAGATTATCTTTAGATGTAGGAAAATCACCTGAAACACAGCGGGAGCAGAGAGGAGAGGAGATAAACACACATCCTCGTTTGTCCACTTCCTGTGTTTGATCCTGAAAACACTGAATCTACATCAGCACATCCCAAACCGACACGTTTCCAGCGCTCTGTGTGTTTCTGCTCTGAAAAAACGACCCGGGAATGAGCGAGAAGGGGAATGTGAGCGTGCTTCGCTAACTGTAACAAATCACCCTCACAGGGGAAGTCATTTAGGTCAGAACATTAAATTTCACAGAGAGGCTTTTTAGTCACAGATGGTTCCTGTCTCAGATGATCGGGGACAAACAGAGCTGAAACAAACTCTCACCACACGGCAAAGTTTGGGAAACAAAATATGGAAAGTGTTTGTAAATGTGCTCACAGGCTGTTTCCAAATCTGTGAGTTTTTCTCCTCCTGCTGCTGCTGCTGCTGCTGCTCTGCAGGACGGGGCTAGTTTAAGTCACATTTTCTGCTCTTTAAAGTCATAATCACTCAAAAGTCATGGCACTAAATAAGCTATATTTGATGCTTTTTTTCTGCGGCAGGGAGAGCACACCTCCCCTCTCTTTCATGTGCATTCCTAAAGGCAGGAAAAGCAGCAGCTTTCCTCTCTTTAGTATGCATTCAGCAAAGACCCCCTGGACAGAGAACACATGAGGCAACAGTGAGAAGAGCTGACAACCAAAGCCAGAGGCAGGGAGAGCACATCTCCTTCCTTATTTGTGTCCATTATTGATAAGATAAGGCAGGGGAAGCATCAGCAAGGACTCTCTAGACAGAAAACGTGGCTAGAATCAGTAACAACAGTGAGCTAGAGACTAGAGGCAGGGAGAGCACACTTACCCACTTTTTATCACATACATACATGAAAAGCCAAGGTAGGGGTGGCAGTAGCAAAGACCAAAGTGAGCATCAGTGGAAGGCCAAAGCATGAAGCAGGAAGAGAAAAACCACTTTTTCTTTGATGTGCATAAATAAAGGCAGGGAGAGCAAGAGCAAAGAGCTCCCGGGTACAGAACAGAGAAAGTATCAGTCAAAACTGTGGAAGGCCAAAGCTTAAGCAGGGAGAGCACACCTCCTCTTTCTTTTGTTCACATTTCTTTTGAGCTAAGACATGGAGAGCAGCAGCAAAAGACCTCAAGATAGGGAACGCCACAAGCATTAGTGCCAATAGTGAAAGGCCAAAGTTTGAGGCAGGGAGAGCACAGCTTTCTTCTGTGTCATTTGCAGACATAAAAAGTATAGGCAGGTTGAGCAGCAGTAAAGACCCTTCGGACAGAGAAGAGGGTGACAATCAGTTATGACAGTGGAAGACAAAAGCCTGAGGCAGGGAGAGCACACCTCCTCTCTCTTTTCTTACTGAATTTTTATAAGCCAAAGCAGGAAGAACAGCAGCAGAGACTCTGAAGACAGAGGATGAGGCTAGCATCAGCCACAACAGTGGAAGTCTAAAGCCTTTCATTATGATATAAGGCAGGGAGAGCAGCAGCAAAGACACTGAGGTCAGATTATAGGGATAGCTTCAGTAACAACAGCGGAAGACCAAACCCTGAAGAAGGAAGAGCACCCCTTGCCTCTATTTAAAGTGCATTCACTATAGAATAAGGTAGGGAGAGCATCAGCAAAGACCTCTTACATCGAGAACAGTGCTCACATCAGTAACAACAGTGGAAGACCAAAACCTGAAGAGGGAAATGTGCACCTTACCTCCCTTTTTTGTGCATTCTCTATAAGATAAGGCAGGGAGAGCATCAGCAAAGATCCTCTAGAGGACAGGGGTTGTATCAGTTACAGACCAAGGAAGGATAGAGCACAGCATTCCTTTGTGTCACATACTGGGGGGAGCATCAGCAAAGACCTTTGGGACTGAGAGCAGGTATTAGTCTGTTTTATATCTGCAGGCTTTAGAGTCTCACACTGACCACTGTGCTCTGCGCTCCGCTCTCGTTAATGTATTCTAATGAATGCAGAAACAGTCACAACACTCCCACACGTCTGCTCCTAAAGCACCCGAACATTTAGATCACAGCTTTTTAAGAATCCAGCAGCCCGACGGTACGGCTGTGACATTTCTAACACTATGTTTGCAAATGTAGAATCCACCTTTTGTTCCTGCTGCGCTGAGGACGAGTCAGGACGCCGCCACAGACGACTGTTTCTACTAAAGCAGCGTTTAGAGCAGAGTGGCTCTGTCCTCAGAGTCAGCCATCCTGCAAACCTGAGACTCTCCCAACGAAGTGGGTCTTGAGAGCTCTTTGGGCCCGCGTGGCTCGAGTAGCTCTAGAGGATGTGGTTATGGATCGTCACCTCAGAGGATGAGCAGAAGTGTTTTCATCCTCTTCCTCATTCTTAAGCTTTTTTAATCCATTTCTTTAAAACTGACCTGACATTAAAGTCTACGTTTCTCCAGCTCCTCCTTCACCATAAGTGCTTCTTGATGTTTAATGTGGAGCTGCTCAGACTGACGCTTTTATCCGCTGTGAGTCTGTTTTCTTTGACTATTTCTCAGCAGGCTCTGCGTCTGTGTTCAGAGAAAGCACCAGCTTGAGTGCACTTGTTGAGCGTCGTCTCGTTGAGAAAGGATGAACACATGCATTGTGAATTTATGTGTCACTAAATAAAGCTCCTGAAGATGAGGTCAGCTAATGCACACAGATTAAAGCCCAGGTGAGGAGGAGCTCCAGGTTTCTCTGGGTGAAAGTCTTCCTTTACGAGCGCGGCGCCTCCTGAGGACGTGTGTGAAGCGAAGCTGCAGAGCGGGTTAGTTATAGAGTCCCTCTGACATATGCTGCAGCCTGCTGTAATGTGCTCGGTGTTAAAGGTTGTCTGCTGTCTGCAGCTCTCCTCATGTGGAACCGAACAGGAGTTATACTTGACCGCCGAGGCTCCCCCCCGCCCCCCGTCCCCACCGCCGCCCCCTCGCTGCAGCCCTGCTGGGTTCTGACGGCGTTATGTAAGCGGTGAAAGTGCTACAGAACCAAAGTGTTGGGACGACCTTGGGCTGAAAGACTGCAGAGCTGCTTGTTTCGTTTGGCAGCGTGTATGTTACATCACATAAACATAATGCAGCAGCAGCAGCAGCAGGAGGAGCAGGAGGAGCAGGAGGAGCAGCAGCAGAGGCTCTGGAGCTCCTCAGAGACCTGGGCACAATGAAGAGATTAAAGCTTTCAGACCGCTGCTCTGTGCTTCAGCAGGGCTGGCATGATCCGGACTGTTCTGGCGTTAATGTGACACGTCTCTGTTTCACAGTCAACACGCAGACTTTGTTTGGCTCGGGATAAATCCTGCAGGAGAGGATTTCAGTAAAACAGACTTCCTCTCAGAGTGCTGGTCCAGGAAAGACCAGAGGACTTTCAGGACTAACATCTTCACCATCATCTCCACCAACTACTCGAAGCCCGATGTTCATCATGAGTCTGCTCCAGGTTTTTACCCCGAGTCTCATCGAGCTTTTTCTGGATTAAAGTTCAAACGGCGTCACGAAACAAGACGAGATGAGACAAGAGAAGCTGTAGAAAAGCATTAGGCGAGATATAGACTACATAAGTCATTGACTGGACCAGCTCTAGACTAGACTAGACAAACACATGGGAAGAACTCTTGACTACTTGCTCTAGACTAGACAAACTCTAGACTAGACTTAGATTTAGACTAGATAAGCTAAGGCATCCCTAGACTGGGGCTCTAGATTAGCCCTAGACTGATGAGATGAGCTCTAGAGAAGCACTAGACTTGATATTGATAAGCAGTAGAAAAAGCTCTTGACAAGATAAACTCTAGATAAAACGATATGAGTTCTAGACTAGATAAACTACAGGTTAGGTCTGGACTATGAGGACCAAGAGACTCTAAGGTCAAGATCTGGATTAGTTGACACATGCTCTAGACCAGATATGATAAGCTCTAGATGAACTATTGACTAGGTAAGTGGTAGACCAGACCAGCTTTAGACTTCGAAAGATCTAGACTACACTAGATCGGCTCTAGACAAGATAAGCCAAAGATGAGCTCTGGACTATTAGCAGCAAGAAACTCTAAGGTTAAGCTCTGGATTAGTTGAAACATGCTCTAGACCAGATATAATAAGCTTTAGATGAACTCTTGATGAGATAAGCTCTAGACCACCTTCTGACTACATAAGTTGTAGACTAAACCAGTTCTAGAATAGACTAGACAAGCTCTGGGCTTGAAAATATCTAGACTAGACTAGACTAGACTGGCTCTTGACAAGATAAGCTATATATGAGCTCTAGACAATAAGCACCAAGAGACTCTAAGGTTGAGCTCTGCATTAGTTGAAACAGACTCTAGAACAGATATAATAAGCTCTAGATGGACTCTTGACTAGATAAACTCCAGACCAGCTTCTGACTACATAAGTTGTAGACTAGACCAGCTCTAGACTTGAAAAGATCTAGACTACACTAGACCAGCTCTAGACAAGATAAGCTAAAGATGAGCTCTAGACTATAAGCACCAAGACACTTAAGGCAGAGCCCTGGATAAGCTGAAACATGCTCAAGACCAAATATAATAAGCTCGAGTTGAACTCTTGACAAGATAAGCTCCAGACCAGGTTCTGACTACATAAGTTGTAGACTAAACCCTTTTCTACACAAGACTAGATAAGCTCTAGACTTAAAAAGATCCAGTCTCAACTAGACTGGCTCTAGACAAGATTAGCCATAGATGATTTCTAGTCTAGAAGCACCAAGAGACTAAACTAGAGCTCTACATTAGTTCTGGACTACACCAATTCTAGACTAAACTAGAAAGGCACTAGGCCAGAAAAAGCTCTAAACTAGATGAGCTCTAGACCTTTAGCCCTACCAGGCTAGGCTAGAGCTCTAGATACGATGGAACAAGCTTTACAAGATGGACAAGATGAGCTCTAGATGAGCACTACACGACATAAGCGCTGGTTGAGCTATAAGCCCCAAAATGTTCGAGACTAGAGCTCTAGATTAAATGTGACAAGCTGTAGACTAGTTGAGATGAGCTGGACACAAGCACTGACTAGATGAGCTCTAGACCAGCTTCAGACTACATCAGTTTAAGACTAGACAAGCTCTATACCAGACTCGAAAAGCTCTAGACTAGATAAATTCTAGGCTATAAACTCTAGCAGACTCTAGATTAGAGCTCTTAATTGGACAAAAAAAACCTTTAGACTGGATGAGATGAGCTCTAGATAAGCATGAGATGAGAAATTATCAAGATGAGCTGAAGTCTAGATAAGCTATGGATGAGGCTCTGGACTATAAAAGCTCTAGATGAGCTCGTCTGAAATGATGAGGTCATCACAGTGAGTTTCTAACTGCTTCCTGACACATTGAAAAGGCGGGCCTCAAACACTGAGGTCTACACATAGCTCTGCCTCCAGAGGGCTGGCCAATCAGAGTGAAGAGGGTTGCTGAGAGGGAGGTCTTAAAGGGACAGGAACTTAAATAAGAGTGTATGAACCACCAGTGACAGATGCTGTAAAGATACTACGGGGGCCCCAGAGGGTCAGAATAAAGACTAATAGATTAAATACCCTCCGTTTAGAGAAAAGACGGTTTCAGTGCTGTACCAGAAAGAGCTCCACAGCTGCACAGAAACGGCACATCGTGGACGTTGATAAAGGCTGTGTCTCAAACACTGGTGTGACCTACATTTCAGATTTTCTCCTGTTCCTCCTGCTTCTGATTCTTATTTTTCAGACACTACGAGTGAGTCTGCAGAGAGCATCCTGGAGAGCAGCGTGGTATCAGCTCTGCCCGTCACACTGCGCTGCTCTCACTACACTTCACATTACGCAACAAGTTAGTGTGCGGCATTAAAGCAGCATGTTCCCCTCTCTGCAGCGAGCCGCCTGTGTGAGTCAGCTCGCTGTAATGGGGAGATTAAAAAACACAGTTTGGAGCACGGAGAGTTTCTTTTTTATTAAGCCGCTCGATTTGTTTTCCTCCTCACAGTACAGGTTAGCTTTCAGAGGACGCTGTGAAATTACAGTTATTACAATAACTCCAAAGTGTGTGGATGTTTTCAGAGCTCATTAATTGAGACGGTGCTGTAATTATCACCCAGAACTGCTCCTCATCGTATCTCTGAACATCGATTTATGACTCAGTACTAACTGCAAAGTGTTTGTTCGTCACGGTACATCAGGAACACCACGAGGATGCCTCTACAGACTGAAATGATAACCAGTTATCAACAAATAAAGCTGATCAGACCACAAATCTTTCATGAGCCAGACTGTTAACGTGTTGTTTCCAGTGTGGATGTGGTTTCTGGTGTTTCTAGGTAGGATAGAAAATACTTGAGTTTTCCTTGAGGGTAAATTCAGGAGGAGTCACAGCAGCAATCCAGAAAACAAAAGTAAGGAAGTGTATAGAAATGGTCCATAAGAAAAAAGATGCTGACAGCTTGTCCATCATTGTCCAGTCAGCCAGCCTCCACCTCCACAGGGTAAGTTCTTCCAATGTGGCGTTGGTGTCTGGTGTTAGCACTGTTAGCCATGTCTGTGAATAGCATGATGCTACTCTGCCTTCTGGTATTCCCTCTGTTGCTGGGTTAGCACAGCTAGCTCGTCCATCTTATTGGAGATAGATCTTACGTTCCCAATAACGATGGATGGAAGGACAGGTCCATGTCGTCACTTCTTAGCTCACACCTGAGAACCAGCACGTCGTCCTCACCTCCTTCTCCTCACCTTGTGGGAAACATCCGGCCTAGCACCAGTTAGCATTGATATGCTACAGGCTGCTAACAGCTGATTCCACATGTAAACAATGCAGCCATGGTTATATGTAGGATCTCCAGACAAACACAGGAGAAAAAACAAGCAAAAACATCACTAAGAACACAAAAAGTTTGGTTTACACGACCAACAAATGAGCCATACAAAGTAATGATCCACTCCAAATACAAAGATTACGAAAAAAAGACGAAAAAATTACAAGAAACAGGAAAAGAAGACAACAGGCAGCCACAACCAACAGGACTTTACAGATCCGACCCGTACCAAACTGGACTGATCTGTACTGGACCACTTGGTGGAAACAGGATTTGAAGGAGCTACAGTTTTTAAGAATAATTTTAACAGAATTTGACAATAATATTGACAGTTTCTTACTAGGAAAGATCTTTTCCATATGTTACTTTTTTACTTCATTGACAGTAATAGTTCAACCCTCATCTCAAGTTAGACTTTGACTCTAGAGACATGAGTGATAAGAGTGATACGTCTGGATTCGCTGGATTCCCACACCAAAGATGATCCTCTCCTGGTCCATGTTGGGCTGTAAAACCTCAAACCTGTTGATTCTGGTTTGGCTCCGCTCGTTATGTCGGTTTGTTGTTGTAGTCAAGATAAAAACCATCTGGTTTGGACACAGTTTGTTTTATTTTAAAAGTCTCTGGGTGTTTTTAGGTAGTTTCTGTGAACTACTTCCTGTCTAGCTCAATCTTCTGGATCCAGTGTGAGCTGACAGACTGACCTGAATGTAAACCTGTCGGACCCGGCGCGGTGAAGCTGTACTGGAGACCGTCTGGTGGATTTCAGCCTTAAAACCAACTGTTCCTCTCAGTATTTCCTCTTCCTCTGCTGCCTTCCTGTCTCATCATTAACATATTTCCTCTTCCCCCTCGCGCTCCTCTGAGACCTCATCTTTCTTTCTTCTTCTCTGTGTCTTCATGTTTTTGTTGTTCTTTATTTGTTTCCCTCCGTGTTCTTGCTCTTGTCATTTAGCAGCTTTTATCGACTCAGTCATGTCTTCGCTTGTCGGCTTTGTTTGATTTTTCCAGCGTTGGTTCTTTATTTATTTATTTATTTATTTATTTTTGCTGGAACAACTTCTTTAATCCTCTCTGTTGTCTGTATCTCCCCTCTTTAACTGCCGAATGGGAACCACGTCTTGGCGTTTTGTTTTCCTTTCATGATTTATTATTTTCTCCGCTGCGTGGAAAGAAAGATTAAAATGTCTTACTCCTGTTTTTTAACTCAGAATGACTTCTGACGGGTAAAACAGAAACAGGGAGAAACCTCGCCTCTTCAACGTCAGAAACAACATTAGAGAAGTCACATGGAAAAGGCACATTTTAATCTCGTTATCCTGAGATAATGAGATAATCAGCTGTTTCTCTGTGCTTTTTGTAGAAAAAAAAAAACAAAAAACAAAGGAAAGAACAGAACAGGACAGAAATAGGCTCCATTTACCTCAATCATGTGGGCGGCAGCAGAAAGGCACCTCGGCACCTCGGCTACTGGCTAATGATGGTGATTAACCCACGGATTTGCTTTTTAAATCAGCACGAAATTATCCCAGAAAAAAAAAAAAAATCACCCTGTTTCTGTTTTATCTGAGAAAAGCTTGTCCAGAACTGAGAAGTTAAAAGAATAAATATTGAATCATGACCTTTCAGGGCTTCTGTACAAACTTTCAAGACCAGTAGGAAATTTTAAGGAATTAACATTTTGCTCCGTTGGATTTAAGTGGGAAAAAGTGGGTTGCAGTGTTGCCACAGTTACCCTGAAAAGGTGATCTGATTACTTGATTTTCAGAGTAACTTAGCAAGATTACAAGTTACTTTTAAGTTACATTAAACAGCTGCCAACAACACCTCCCACGGCCTCATAGAGCTGCACCGTTTGGCAAAATTCTGCGTTTGTGGTTTTATTAAATAATAATCTAAATCTACTTGTTTTGTTATAGAAGAACAGTCAGAAATTATTGGTTGTTGTGTTTTATGAATATCACAATTAAAAACAAAAAAATTCTATTTTATACATTTTTAATTTCTAAAATTAAGTTGAATTTCAGTTTCAATTTTAATTTAATTTTCTTGTCAATTTTTTTTAATCAGTATTCTTTTTCTTTCTTTCTTTCTTTATTTATTTTTATTTAATTATTTATTTTTATTTTATTTTATTTTTAAAACTGTTACTATAATAAAGTCATAATAATGAAATAAAAATTAATCAAACTTCAGAGTAAAGCCACTGCTTTGTCTTTGGTAAGGTTTCTTCTTTTCTAATTCATCACAAATATGACTTTTTATCTCTAACTTTTGACCTTTATCTCATAATTATGAATTTTATCTCATGATTTTTATCACATAATTATACTTTTTAATCTCATAACTATGACCTTATTATCTCAAAAAGCTATTGTGCTAACTCTGGCATATTTACATTAAAGCTTTTGCTGATATGTTGATCAATATGCATTGTCCTAATTTAAATAAATAAAAAAAGAAAGAAATAAAATAATAAATTTGACTTTTTATTTTTATATTTATACTGCTTTAACTGGCGGCATGGGCTTCCATCCTTTGTACAAATAAGAAAATTTAAAAATGATATTGGAATAAAGGCTCCCATAATCCCCTGGGGTTTGATCAGGGTACCCCAGTCTAAAACCTCTGGACACGCCCCTGCTCGTCAGCGCGTGCCTCGTTGCAGGTGGCACGCGCGGTGTCCTCAGCTCGTTAACGGATGGAGTTAAGCTAAACGGAGGGTACAGCTCATGGAAAAGAGAGATTTACAGTGAAAAACAGGACTCACCTTTCCCCAGGTAAAACTCAGACACCTTCTCCATCATTTTTGACCGTGTGTGTTACACTTGAGTCGTCCTCATGCTGAAAACGCGACTTCTTGACGGCGCGTACGTGACTCCCGTCTGTTTACCGAGGTAAACGGAAAATACTCTGAATAGAAGAGTAACGCTCAGTGAGGTGGATAACTAACTCTCATTTGATTACTAGTTTGGAAATAGTAACGCGTTAAATCACTCGGTATTGAAGAAAGGAGTCTTTTAGAGTGAAACGTCCCGGTGTTCTGTCATTTTCTGCTAATCATCGAAAGTTGCTAGGTTGTGATTCAGCGCATGCGCTCTACCTCAGTAGTGTCCCGCCCACAGTTTATGGCTCCCCGTGAGTACTGGGAGGATTATTTGATGGAGGTAACTGAACTATCAACATATACTCCACCTACGTTTTTGATTTTTTAGGAACAAACGTTTTTGATGAAACAGAAGAAAATTAGAAGGTTGTTTAAAAAAAAAAAAAAAAAAAAAAAAAAAAAAAATCATGGTAATGTTAGCACAATGAATGAATGAATTACTTTATTTTTATACATGTAGATGACAAGTTAAACAGTGAGTAATACCAATAAATGGTATCAGAAAAATTGAAAAAAGAACAAGACTATCACTGAAATTTTAAATGATATGATACCAATGTCCAATTCCTGGTAATCCGTACTGGAACTTAACGGTACTAATATTGGGTACTTTTTTGTGTTTATGTGGTTGAAAAAAATCAATTTGTTCAATGATAATTGTAAATTATTTTCAGTTTAACATATTTATTCTTCAATATATAACCTTGTAATGCTGTGTTCATGTCCGACATGGAAAATCTCCTACTCTTCCACTCCCTCACAGTCACAAGGATGCAGTCGGTATCCAAACGTGGTACCTTTTGGGTTTACGTGAACTCGGTACTTTTGACAGAATTCGGTGCCTACAAAAGTACCTAATTGGGTTACCCATCTCTATGATTCCTACTGATGTATTCCTTTCAAATGTAGTTACTATTCCCTGTAAAATTTTGTTTTGAAAACAAGCTAACACCTCAGACAATGTGTAATGAACAGATACAGAAAAACAGTGCTAGCAACATTTGACAAATAAAATTTGAAGTGGTGGGACAGTACAGATCAGTAATTTGGGTACCTGTCCCAGTTTTAGTCAACGTAAATGCACAAAATGTGTGTTGTACCAAGACAAACCTGTTTTTCTGACCTGACCCTGAACGCATCCTAATGTTACGCAAACAAAACAAAACAAAACAAAACAAAACAGCTTCCTGTGGTTTGGTGTGGTTGGTGAAGCAAACCTTACGCTGTCAGTCTTTTAAAGGTAAAACTGATTAAAGGGAACCTCAGCAGAGTTTTTGTGTTGAAGAAGTCGCACAGAATAAACTTCTTTAACAAGAACGAACAGTAAAAGTTTCCTTTTCCTGTGATGTTTGAACGCCAAAGTCTCCTGAAGTGGACTTGAATCATCAGGCTGTGAAAACTTCTCTAACCAACCCAAACTTTGTTTCCTGTCGTTGCAGGTAACTGCAGATCTTCAGCACGGACTCCATCGACGTTAGATGTTGGATCCAACTGAATCCACAGCATCCGTCCAGAGCGACCTCCAGCTGCAGCCCTGAGGACGCCGCGGAGCAGGAAAGGATTCTGGGAGCTCTAACTTTGGATTAGTCTGGTTGGATTTCTGACTCGGTGGATGTAATCTGAGGATGTTGAGTTTGAGGAGGTGAAAAACTTCTCCTCACCCAGCTGCTGTTTACACACACACAGAGTAACACACACACACACACACACGCTGAAGGAGCTGAGCGAGGAGCTCCAAAGTGCCACCAGGTTATTATCAGCTGCCACGCTTCCTATTTTCCTCTTTAATCTTTGTATTCAGAGTAATCATCTTTTTAATTAATGGCGACGGCAGCGTGAAATCTTCCCCCAAGCGCCGCCTCCCCTCCCTCGCCACTCTCCGCTCTCCTGCCGCCGGCGACACCTGAAACCAATTAGCAGCAGCCGATGGAGATGGGGATTAGACGCAGGGAGAGCAGCAGAGATTAGATACGGACCCGAAGAGGTGACGAGGAAAAAAACGCCAAACCACGCGGAGGGGAGGGGCCTCCAGGAGCCGTCAGTCAGTCTGCGTGATCGATAGGAGGGAGGAGTGGAGGGCGTGGCAGCAGGGAGGACATGGCGAGCCCGGGGCGGCGGCACGCAGCACAGATAACGAGCGGTTGTGAGTCAGCAGGTAACTGCAGGAGCCCTGAGTCTTGACTGACAGGCGCTTCATCCACACAGGACTTCATTGGGATTCCTCGCGGCGAGCACGGGCGAAGAGGAAGCGTTGGCCGGCCGCCACCATCAGGGCCAATTAAGAGGATTTGATTACACGCCTTAATCTCTGCAGCCAGGTGTAACACGCAGACAGGAAGAGGAAGAGGAAGGCAGAGCAGGTGCCAGCGATACACACCATTATCTCCGGCCGGCGCCGTGATTGAGTTGGTTTCTGGCCCGGGTGTGTTCATTCGCTTCTTCATCACCTGAGGCGCCAGGAGGAAGAAGAGGAAGAGGAAGCTCCTTCCTGGTCGGGGAAGCGTCTTCTTCACCTCGTGACGAGTCCAGAGAGACGTTTCCAGACAGCTTCAGCGACGAGAGTGTGAGACTTGGAGTTTTTTTACCCAGCATTCCCTCTTGTGGATGGTATATTCTGCGCCTGTGCGTGTGTTTGGGATCCTGCTGAGATTAAACTGGCCTCCGTCATCCCAGAGAAACCTGTGAGATTGGCTCCTGGTGTCGTCATCTTCATTCTGTGAGTACCTCAGCGTCTCCTCTCCGTCTCCTCTCCGTCTCCTCTCCGTCCTCCTTCTGTCTCATGACTCCTTGAAGTCTCCCCACTGCTTTCCTCTCTTGTTGTGTTTTACTTATTTAGCCGTGCAGGACTATCAAAGCTTTGACACAGGGGCCTCCCGGTGCATTGTGGGACACTGGAGGTCTTTGAGTAGCTTGATTGCAGAAGTGGGTCTGTGAAGTGGTTTTGAAGTGGTTGAAGGAGGTTTTGGTCTGGACCTGCTGTCTGTGTTTTTGTCTCTGACTTCATGAATCCTCCGTCTGAATTTACTCTCTCTCATTAATGTTATAATCAGCCCTAAGTCCCCGTGGTGTCCTTTTTCAGAGAAAGCAGAGTTTAAATCTCCTCTTACGGCCGTCCGTCTGATGCTTTTATGAGGCGGCGCTGGTTTAACCTTCTCTCACACACCGAGCGAGGAGAAAACAGGAAGTAGAGGATCAGAGTCCAACAGCTGAAGACTTTAGAGCCGGTCTGATCCCCGTGCTAGCTCCAATGCTAACTGGTGTCTGTAATCCAGTCTGTTGTTTTTGGCTAGAATATGGTTCCTGGTGACTATCTGACCAGCTTTTGTGAACTGGTTTCTGTAGCCCACCAGTTGCTGTGCTAAGCTAAAGGCAAAGAAAGCAGGGTATATAGTTCCTGGTGACTTTTTATGATTCACAGTTTCATAGTTCTCACTCAATACCTGATAACTCATCACACAGTTCTGAGTGGCTATTAAATTAATTGTCTCATGGTTCCAGGAACTTTTCTAATAAATGTCTTAAAGTTCCTGGTGACTGTTTCCATTATTTGTCAAATAGTTCCTGACAACTACTCAATTAATTGTTAAATAGTTCTGGGAACTTTTAATCTGATTGTCATGTAGTTCCTGGTCATTTTTTAGTCAATCGTTGAAAAGTTTATAACCATGATTTGATTAATCTGTGAAGATTTTTCTTTTGACTTCTGAATGAATAATCTAGTAGTTCTCAGTAACCATTTGATGAATTGTCTCCTAGTTCCTGGTGACTATTTAATTGATAGTTAACAGCAGTGACTGTTCCATTAATGATCTAAAAGTTCCTGATGAAGATTTGTTTAATCATTAAATAGTTCCTGATGACTAACAAATCATCTCATAGTTCCTGGTGGTATTTGATCAATTGTTCATGGTTCAATTTAATTTATCTCAGAAGATTTTCCTGGTAACTGATGGATTAGTTAGCTAATAGTTCCCACTGACTGGTCAATAAACTGTTTCATAGTTCTAGGTGACAGTTCCATTACCGTATTTTCCGCACTACAAGGCGCCTCGGAGTATAAGATCTACCTTCAATGACTGGCCTATTTGAAAACTGTTTTCATATATAGAGCGCTACGCATTATAAGGCGCATAGAGTAGAAGCTACAGTAGTGGCTGGGGTTGCGTTATGCATCCACTAGATGGAGCTGTGCTAAAGGGAATGTCAACAAAACAGTCAATAAGTCAGTCAAACTCAGGCTACATCCACACGGAGCCACACATTTTCCTATCCAACTATTTTCTGAGTGCGCTGTAAAGACGAAGGTTTCTGCCGTCAACAAAAGCCGTTTCCAGAGATCAGTTCAAAAGCCAGAGCTTTGGGGGGCGCTGTATTGCTCTAACAATAAACAAGAGAAGAAGCCCGGGCCAGCCTGTGAGCTAATGTTAGCACTTAGCAGAATTCCTCTTTACAGGTTCTACTGCTTACCGCTGTTACTCCGACGACGCCCCCTGACTACAGTAGCCATGATTAATCAATATCGATCCATATATAAGGCGCTTCTGAGTATAAGGCGCACTGTCGGCTTTTGAGATAATCCTTCAGTAGTTCCTGGTGAAGATTTGATTAATCGTTGATTAGTGCCCACTGACTTTTTAATTTTATTTAAAAGTTCCTGGCAACTACTCAAGTACCTGTCTCATAGTTTCTGCTGATATTTTGGTCACTTATTGAATAGTTCATAGTCACTGTCATAGTCAATTAGTTCCTGGTGATTTTTCAATCAACACTTTAATAGTTCTTGATGACTTTTCAAATAATCCTTTCATATTTCCTGGTTATTATTCGATTAGTCATCAAATATCATTTAATATCATCATCAAATCATCAAATCTATTCATTGGGTACTTACTTGGAACTATTTGATGGATCATTGAATAGTTCCAGGTGAGTACCCAATGAATGTGGACTCCTTCCGGTTCCTGGGATCCACCATCTCCCGGGATCTGAAGTGGACCTCCCACATAGACTCCATCAGGAAGAAGGCACAGCAGAGGTTGTTCTTCCTCAGACAGCTCAGGAAGTTCAACCTGCCCCAGGACCTGCTCATCATCTTCTACACCTCCATCATCCAGTCTGTCCTGTGCTCCTCCATCTCAGTTTGGTTTTCCTCAGCCTCCAAACATGACAGGCACAGACTACAGAGAACTGTCAGGGCTGCAGAAAAAAGCCTGCCGTCCATCCAGGACTTATACCGGTCCAGGACCAGGAAGCGGGGCTGGCAACATCTCTGCAGACCCTTCACACCCCGGACACAAACTGCCGGCGTTACAGAGCTCTGTGCGTCAAGACGTCCAGACACAGGAACAGTTTCTTCCCCCAGGCCGTCACTCTGATGAACAGTTAACCTGACATAAACAACATCTCATATACCTCATGTACAGCCACAGCCTCTGTCTCTATTGCACATTCATGTTCATTTGTCATGTTCATGTTTTGTCTTGCAAATTGCACATTCTATGTCTACTCAGTGCACTACTTTTTTAAACCTTTTAACTTTTTAACTTAAATCGTGTATATATCTTTATTCTACTCCTTTCAAAGTTGTTTATTTTTAATATTGTAATTATTATACTACTGTACAAAGAGAGTGCAGCTTTAACCGAAGTCAAGTTCCTTGTTTTCTGGAAATACATGGTGAATAAAGCTCATTCTGATTCTGATTCTGATTCTGATTCTGATTCTGGTTCTGAATATTCCATGAATGTAAGATTGGTTCCAGGATCTACTTGGTCACCGAATAACGTCAGGTGACTTTTCTATCAGCCGTTGAAAATTTCTTGGTGACTGTTTGATTTGTCGTCGTACAGTTCCCGGGAACCTTTCAATAAATTGTCTCATGGTTCCCTTCGACTGTTGAAAAGTATAAATGTTTTACTTCCCGTCCCTACAAGTTCCTACCACCTCTTCCCTTGTTGAATCTTAAAGGTGGAAACAATCCAGAAGTATCCAGAGGTGGTCTGTTGGGTCAGAGAAAACCAGGTCAGGGTCTGGATGGGGGTCTGAGACCCGTCACCAAAAAACTGACTCACAGAGGAATGACTTCTTTCTTTCTTCTTTCTTTCTTTCGTTGCCCTTTAATCCCAGTGGACTCTCCTGCATCCTTAATCTCCTTCCTTTCTCCTGCTCTTCCTCTTCCTTCCCTCAGCGCGTGTCGGAGTGCGTCCTGGTGGGCGCCCGGTCAGGCTCTGTGTGCCCTGCGTTCAATCTTTCATTTCTCCTCTTGTTTGATAATAGTACGAGGCTCGGAAGTAATGTTCCTACGTAGGACGAGTGAATCAATAAAGCTTTATTCAGCTGCTGGATGCCTGTGTGTGTGTGTGTGTGCTTAAATATGAGCTAATATCCCTCCGTGTGTGTGTGTGTGTGTGTGTGTGTGTTGCAGGCTCAGCGCTCAGCTCTCTGAGTCGCTGTGAGGTGAATTTTGATTTGGAATAACGGAGGCGAGCAGCGCGTGGAGCTGCTGCAGGACTTGATTGGTTGATGATGAAGGATTGTGTTCCTGAACGCAGCCTGTTTATTAACGCCCAGAGCTGGAGATGATCACCTCTAACAGATGCTAATGTAGCGTTAGCCTTTTGTGGCTCTGCTCATCAGAGCTGCAGCGTTGGCCTGTTTTATCCTGAGCGTGAGATGAGTAGGACGTGAGGAGGGATCAGTACAGACCTGTGGTTTAATCAAAGACGTGTTTTTTGACCTAAACCATGACCCGTAGAAAGAACTCAGACCTTTGATGGAGTAGCAGAGACTTTCAAACACGGTGCAGGAACAGGTCTGAACTTTGCAGTTTCCTTTAGTGACTGAATATTTCTGCAGGTTGGTCCAAACCTGCTCACACCGCCAGCTAACGATAGCTCCTTAGCTTCGATCATAGTTCCTGTGACTACTCAGTTGCATGTTGAACAGTTCCTGGTGACTGTTTGACTAATCCCTGAACAATGTCCCGTGACTGTTTGGTTAAATGACACAAAAATTGGTGTTAAATGGTTCCTGTTGATGAGTTAGTAGTTCCTGGTGGCTATTTTTTGTCAAATAGTTCTCAGGGTCTATTTGTTCAGTCGTCAAATAACACTTGATGACTATCGGATTGAATTTCAGATAGTTTTTAGTGGCTATTACATAAATTGTCAAATAGTTCCCAGTCGTTGTTTGTTTGTTTGATAAATCGCTGATAAGTTCCCAGTTTCCATTCATTTAATGTTAAAAAGTTCCAGGTGACCGTTCAGTTAAAAGTTGAATAGTTCCTAGTAATGATTTGATTGATTGTTCAAATGTTCCTGGTGATTAATCGATTAATCATGGAATAGTTCCAGGTGACCGCACAATTAATTGTTAAATTGTTTTCGGTGCCTTTTAGATTAATTATCAAACAGTTCCTGGTGCCTTTTAGATTAACTGTCCAATAGTTCCCAGTGACGTTCTGGATGATTCTTGAGTAATCACCCATCAATAATCAATAATTAATCAACAAATCTTTAACAATGACAATATGAACAATCTCCAAATAGTTCCCTGGCTGTGAAAAAGTACCTTGTGCTTGTTTAATTAATCATAAAATAGTTCCAGGTGACCATATGATCAATTGTCAAAGAGTTAGCGGTACCTTTTCGATTCATTGTCGAATAGTTCCTGGTGCCTATTACACTAATCATCTGATTGTCTTTTTGTTGTCATTGTCTAATATTTCTAGGCCATTTTTGGGTTAATATTTGAATCGTTCTTAGGGACTACTCGATTAATCAGCAAATAGTTTCTGATCGTTATTCGATTAATCGTCAAAATGACATGTCACACACCTTCTTGTGTTTTTTTTCTTTTTTGATTGAATGTTGAATACTTCCCAGTGTCTATTCATTTAACGGTTAAATAGTTCCCAGTCATTGTTCAAATAAAAGCATAAAAGTTCCCGGCAATGATTTGATTAATTGCCCCTATCTTCCTGGTAATAATTTGATTAGTTGTGGAATAGTTCCTGGTGCCAATTACACTTGTTATTTGATTGTCCATTACCAGTTTATTTTTGTTTGATTGTCAAAAAATTCTTGGTCATTATTGGATTAATGTTGGAATAGTTCCCAGGGACAACTCGATTAATCGCCAGGTAGTTTCTGGTTATTATTCGATTAATCGTCAGAAAGTTCCTAGTGCCTACTCAATTAATTTTTGCATACCTCCTTGTGACTTTTTGATTAAATGTTGAATACTTCCCAGTGACACTCTAAATAATAGTATTAAAGCTCCTGTCAACAATCAAATTGATTGTCCAAATGTTCTTGGTGATTAATCGATTAATCATGATAAAGTTTCGGTTGACTATACGATTAAATGTTGAATTGTTTGCGGCATCTTTTTGATTCATTGTTGAATAGTTCCTGGTGCCTGTTAGGCTAACTGTCTAATAGTTCACAGTGACATTCGGATTAGTCCCTGAGTAGTCACCCGTGATTATCTGATAATTAATCGACAAATCCCTAATGGTAACAATTTAATTAATTGTCTGATAGTTCCTTGGTTGTCCCAATGTTTGTGGTGATTATTGCTAAATAGTTCCTGGTGACTGAACAGTTAATCAAGAGTTCCCAATGTTGCTCATGTTACGGTGATGAAGGTTGTATTAGAAAGATGTAAGGAGTCTTTTATTTTGAAAATCCAGAGTGAACTGATCCCCATCACAGAAACCTCAGATGGTGCCGTGCTCAGACCGTTGGTTGTGAACTTTTTGGATGACAGAGTCCAGAGAGGTGTGCAGCAGGTAAAGTTTCTTCGTGTGAAACACGTGGATCTGTCATTTCCTGTTTCTCTCCTGCCTCATCCTCACGCCGCTTTAAACGCTGAAGCTCTGCAGGAAATATTTAAAGCCAACCTGGGTGAAATGGGGACACTCCCACAGAGCTTATAGGCTGAGTCCTTCTCTTATTAAATACTCTATCACGGAGCGACTCGACTCGGGAAGCGCCCGCCTTTAAACTCGGCCGCATCCATCCAGACTCTATTAGACGCCACAATCAGCGGCGGCTGCTAAAGAGCTTCTGTCTGGGGACGCTATTACCTGCAGTGGGTACGGGCGGAGGAAGATAACGATTACGGAGCCGCCTTCATCATTCCTCCTGCTCGGGTGGAGAGAGCTGAGAGGATGGAGGGTTCACGGGGGTCAAAGCTCCTCCGTCACCAGCAGAGATGCACGCAGCATCACGTTAGTGCTTCGGAGGAATGAAGGAAAATCAGGAAGCTGCACCTGAGACGCTGTGCTTAAAGACGTGAGATTAGAGGTCATGATGAGGATTTAATCCAGGATCCTCTGAGGAGGAAGAGGAGGAGGAGGAGGAGGAGCAGAAAGCTCCCTCTATAGAAGTTCTTCATGTTTCTCATTATTTCATTGCAAAGCTGAGCCGCTGCAACAATAAACAAGATAAACAAGACAAGGAGAATCAAAGTGCCGCTCGGAGGCACAAACCCTCATTACATCACTGCTGCTGCGTCTCTTCTTTTATTATTCGGAGGAGAAACGGAGCCGCTCAGCGCTCCACAATGAGGCCTGTGTATATAAAGCCCGTCCTTTATGACTGCTGGAACGTGGCGCCGCTGTCGGCTCAATAAAACCTTAAATATTCAGCTTCAGATTGAATATTTCAGCCCTGTTCTCGCTCAGGGCTGCTGATTATTTGCTCCAGTGAGTTAAAGGTTGTAAATGTCTGTGTTAGGGTCTCAGAGAGCTCATCAAAGTTCCTCCAAACATATGTTAAAGACTTTAAATGAGTGTTTTTAGAGCGCTTTCTCTGCAGGTCTGCGCTCTGTCAGCCTCCCATAGAGATCTTATTCAGCTACTCAACTCTGAACTTTGACAGGCTAGTTTTCTCTTAGCTTTTCATCAACAGGGATACCAATGAACTCTTGTTTTTTGGTGTAAAACAGCTCTAGAGAAGACAAAATACACACTTATCATGAGCCCAGTCTCCTATAGGTCCCTCATTTTAGCTCAAAACCCTGTTTTCTGTTTAAAAAGACAAATGTGTCGCAGCCTGAACCGGGTTTGATCAGGATACCAGAAATCAAACCAGTGGACCAGGGTTGGGAAACTGATTGTTTTTAAATTAAAGAAGGGGTATTTTGCTCTACACGGCCTTTATGCTGCAGCTCCATCCATGAGGTTCTAGAATGTTCAGCGTCAAAGACAGAGAGCTTTCTGTCTTTGTGATGTCACCGCATTCCGGAACCCTCTGAGTGTTTATAAAGAGAATTTAAGAGCTCTAGCTTTTTAATTAGCTTTGACTACTTTATTATATTAACTGTTTCCACTTTTCTTTCTTTCTTATTGTTTATATTTATACAATGATGATGATGATAATAATAATAATAATGATAATAATAATAATAATAATAATAATAATAATAATAATAATAATAATAATAATAATACAATTTATTACAAGGCACCTTTCAAGACACCCAAGGATGCCGTACAAAACATAGTTTAAAAGCATTTTTAAACTATTCATATTAATCTGACATTTATGGAAGAGGTATTGTGCTTTTTTTTAAGTCTTTATTCTGTCCTTCCATTGCCCCCGTGGCTAAAAAAAATATGTACTTTTTCTCTTCCTAGTGTTTTAGAAAGCCTTATTTTGGCCTTTGACTAAGACACTTCATTTTAGCTTCTGTCTCTTTTACCACTTCTGCAACAATGCTAATGCTAGTGCTAGTCCCAGGCATAAACTGTAAGAAAAATGGACGTCCGCTTGCTCGTCTCGAAGTGAGGTCTCCACAAAAAACTGCTCCCCCTGGTGGCTGGCTGCAGTATAGGTTGAAAAATCCGGCTTTCCATTCATTTCAGAAGGGCTGTGGTCAAACTTTAAAAAATTAATACACCTCATAGAAATGTTTCTCACGTCTGATTGTTGTGGTGATTTGAAGATATCAT
The DNA here is from genome assembly GCF_033239565.1 of Halichoeres trimaculatus. Classification (NCBI taxonomy): domain Eukaryota; kingdom Metazoa; phylum Chordata; class Actinopteri; order Labriformes; family Labridae; genus Halichoeres; species Halichoeres trimaculatus. The sequence goes on from NW_027437192.1 coordinate 1,583,082, forward strand.
TTGGCTGTCTTGTATTCAAGTCCTCTTTTTTCTAAAAAGTTTTGTTTTCATTAGTTATACGAGGTCAAAAACAAGGCTTTACGTAATGTTTAACGATGATTGACAGCTGCCGTTATCGTGTATTTTTTTTCAGGGATTGTAAAATGTGTCTGGAGGTAGAGTCAGGAAGTGATTAGACTCTCAAAAGAAAAAAAATAGTTATTATTTTTGTCACCCAGCTCCACTCAGATTCTCCCAGAATCCCTCACAGTCTCTACTGCGCAGACTCTGGCTCCAAACTGCTACAATGTCTGCACCTGTGACGGTGGTATTTTGGCTTCAAAACCGTACAATGATAAATGGCGGAGCCACACTGTCCACTCTATAAACAGTCTATGGTCCCAGGCCTTGGGACTGGTCAAACAAAGCTCCGCCCTCAGGCACTCAAAATTTGTGCTTGGCACCAGAAATTGACCAATAAGTTTTTTCTTTTGGGGCTGATACTGATTTTTAGTTTTTAATGAGGCCGATAACCGATATTTGGAATCAATATTCATTTCCAGTAAAACTGGTTTAAGGCAAGCCCCTCTCCTCTGATTGGCCAGCTCTCTGGAGGCCTGTCGGGGGTGGAGCTATAGGCTGACCTCGGTGTTTGAGGCCTGCTGCCTAGGAGAGCCTCATGTGATGACATCATTTCAGCAAACTTCATGAAGATCTTATGAAGACCTTCTGCTACTGTTAGCATAATATTAGTTTACATTAAAGTGAAAATACTCCAACACTTAACTTTGTTTAAAGCCTTTAAGCATATAAATGCCAATATGCTTCAAAAAGCCGAAAATTGGTCTATCCTTGCTAAGCAGGCCTTTACCTCTATATCAGGTGTGTACCTCTTTAATTTCAAAAAGTAACATGCTCAAACAGCTGATATTTATCTTATTAACCTGATGGAACATCATTTCTACCCCATGTTTGTAGCAGGCAGTCGGGAAAAATAATGTCTCAGCCACCAGAAGAAACTTTTTCTAAGAGCTCTCAGCGCCATCTCTTTTGAGTTTCATAATGAACTGAAGCTTTCTAAGCATTGCCTTGTGATGTTTTTAAGACAATCATCCTCTCTGACATAAACCAGTCTGAAAGAGGAAGAGGAGGAGGAGAGTGAAGGCAAATAAAACCTGAGTTTGTAGATGTGTTTGGTTTCCCAGGTTACCTGAATAAAACAACAACAGAAGGATTATAATCCTCACCTCAGGGTGCAGGATTTGAACACTTACTGAATCAGATATTCACGTTGAGAGCTGGACACACTCTGCTTCACTGCATAGATAAACAAAGCCGTCAGGAGGATCTGTTGATCCTGAGCGTTTCTGTCTGGAGGAAGAATAAAAAATATGTCACACATTCACAGTTAGTCAGCGAGCGCTGAAACAAACCAGCAGCAGCTGACCTGTGAAATGTGACTCAGACACACTCAGCTCCATCCCGCAGACTCCCCGCCGAGCCCCGCTCCACCCATCAGTCAGCAAACGCCTGCATGAATAATTCAGAGTCTTTTTATTACCAACACAACTCACCATAACCCAGGTGTTACGTCTTCATGGTGAGAAATAAATCAAGGAGCACATTAAATTTGATCTCTTCCCTCCCTCAGTCTGAGCTCCGAGCTGACCTTTCAGAGCGTCAACCACCGGCAGAGACACCAAATGTCAATTTCATGTTATTACAGGAGGAAAAGAGCAGCACAACAGCAAACAGAGCAGAAACAACAGGAAGAAACAACAAAACAACATCACCACAACAGGAACAGACATACAACAGCAAACAGAGCACAACAACAGGAGGACAAACAGGAAACAACATCATAACACGAAGAAACAGGCATAGGGAGCAACACAATCAGAAACAACATCACAACAGTTAGAAACAACATCACGACAACAGGAACAAATGTCATAACAACGGCAAACAGAGCAGAAACAACAGGAGGACAAACAGGAAAAAAACAACAGAACAGAAAGACACAATATCACGACAGCAAACAGGAAGAAAAAAAAAACACAACAACAGGAACAAATATAATCACAACAGGAAACAGCAGAAACATCAGAAGAGTAAACAGGAAGAAACAACATCACTACAGCAGACAGAGCAGAAACAGAAGGAAAAACAGGAAGTGACAGCATCAAGACCCCAAACAGGATGAAACAGGACAAGGAAGCATCACAATAGGAAACAACATCACAATAGGAAGAAACAGGAAAAAACAGCATTACAACAGGAAACGGGAAGAAAAAAACATTACAACAGGAAGAAACAACCGCAAATAGGCAGAAACAACACTGGACAGGAAGCAGAGCACAGACAGAGCAGATGAAGTAGTCTCTGCCTCCTTTAAAGGCAGGGTTGGCAGTCCTGGAAAACTAGCATGAATTTGAATGTAGCATCTCGTCAGGACTCCACCTAGCCCCTCCTCTCCCTACCCTGGGAGCTCCTTCAAATCAACGCCCCGGCTCACATGCACGGGCGCCGCTGATTCTCCACTATGACTGTGAATAACTGAAAGACGGACTCAGCACATCATTTAATGTTTAACACTACGTAGAGTCATGTCTCATTTAGAGGTAAGGAAACACCAAAACGTTAAAACGTAAAGCTAAAAAACAAAAAACAAATGTGACATGTTAGCACTCGCAACTGTCGTGCTAGCATTATCCACTTTTACCCGTAACACGATATCAGGAGTAAAGCTATAATACAAACAGTAGATGTACATTTTCTCTACAACATACTAAATATCACAGTTTTTTTTTGCTTGTCAGAGCTTGTTGTTGCTCTGTTTAGCTGGAGGAGCAGTTACCAGTAATCAGGGTGTGGGTAGTTTCTCTGCCATTCCTCTGCTGAGCGTGAACCTGTTCACTGCTAAACTCGGGAACACACACTGAGTCAGGGGCAGTGAGCGTCGGTGAAATGTACGCGCAGGAGGAGGGCAAAACAGCAGGATGGGATTTGATTGGTTTAACAGATTGGATCCTGATCGATGTGATTGGCTGATGTTTTCCTGGGTTTTCTCCTGCGGTAGATAGCCGATATTATTCGCTCTCATTTAAGAACACATCATGTATTGCTGCCATCAGGAAATATAGATCATTTTAACCAGTATAACAAAAAGTGTATCTAAATCAAACTACCAATTATACATTTAGGTTTCTTTGAGCCTGTTGTTCCTCAGCATGACCTCTTTGTCCTTTGTTTTCCCTCTGTTTTTCCAAACAGAAACTGAAGCTGTTAGCATAGCTTTCACCCACTTGCTTGATGTTTAAGTTGTTTCAGCTTCATATTTATGGAGTAAAAATCCCTGAATCAATCCTCAAACTGTTTAAAAACCCAAAATTCGCAATATCTCCACGAGATCTTAGCACAACTTGCTGTAATGATGATGTAATCACATAAGGATCACCTCATAGAGAGATGGGGCCTCAAACACCAAGGTAAACCCATAGCCCCGCCTCTGACAGGAGGGTAATGGGGTTCGGTACGGCACACATTTTGTGCCGTTTCACTTTGACTACAAACCAGGACAGGTCACTGAATTACCGACCCGTATTGTCCCACTTTTTGGTTCCCAGGAGGCGGAGCTAGAAACACTGCAGTCTGCTGATTGGTGGAAAGAATGATCACTTCCTGTGTGACAGCGCTTATAAAGAAACAAAAGTTTGTTTACGAATTTCTGGATGTCTTCGTCATTGCTCTTTGTTTACTGGATTTATTAGCGGGGTCAACCGGGCTTTTCTTGGCAGTAGGGGTGTTAGCTTGATGCCGATAGCCGCATCAGCTTTGTCATATTGTGATCTAACCCGTACCAAACTGTGCTGATCTAAACCGGACCGCTTCGGGGAAACGAGGCTTAAAACACCAAGCAGAGAAAAAGTAGAGGGTTTTTTGAGCTACGGGAGCACCAGAGGGACAGTATAGAGCAGAAGTGTCAGCGGTATTATACGTTTCCTCAGATCCTGAAGCAGATCCTGAGATGAGTCACTGTTTACGGAGCTGACGCCCCATGTATGACAGCTGCAGCTCTTGATGCACTCATCACAGACTCAGGTATCGATCCAGAGCCTCCTCTCTTCCAGGTTTCCTCTGTCGTTAGCCGTCCATTCAAAGGCAGCTCCACAGGTCAGGTGTGAGTCACTGAATCCAGGTGTTTCCCAGCGCGACCTGCCGTCTGCTGCCTGACTCCTCCTCCAACAGGCGACCCTGATGTAAAACCTCAGTGTGAGTGGATTTATGCTGGAGGGAGCTGCTGAATATGAAACAGATGAAGATCCTCTGTGCGCTCAGCCTCGTATATAAAACCTTTATATTAAACTCGTATATTTTTCAGCCCCCAGCAGCAGAGCTAACAAACTCCCCGCCGTCTGCAGAGGGCGTTTGGCGCGATGACAGATTTGTTTTTAGCCGTCTCCTCTGTATGGAGTCATATCCATTTGTAGAGAAAGCCCATCAGCGCCCTGATGGAGGCATCCATCACCCTGCATGTGAGCCTCAGCATTAGCGGATGAGCGTTATGTACCTGAAGGTGTATAAATCTGTGTGTGTGTGCCCGCTGCAGCGTCTCATCACTGAGCACGGCTGCCCTGACCTTTCCCTGAAAAGACCCAATCCTCCTAAAGCTCTGATCTCTTATCGATCCTCCTCCTGAGCTCCCCTCAGGTGTGAGATGAAGATGAAGAGGCGGCAGAATATGGAGTATGAAAGGAAGCAGATGCAGCTCGATATGTGGAGAGCGGTCCAGATTACAGCGCTGATCAGGTAGAAAAAAAGGCCCGGCTGACCCCGATCAACTGGAGAGTGGACCGCTGCAGCGTTTAATGAGCCGCGGCGCCCGCTCACACTTTAAAAAGACTGAAAAATGAGCCGCTACCGGCTGCACATCCACGCCTCTTTAAACTTCAAGGATCACACACGGAGAGTTTCTGTAGGAGTGAGCTCTCCGTCCCAGAAAGCTGCAGATCACGTCCAACTTTCAGCCTAATTGGTCGAAAGAGGAAATTTGTTTTGGAGTCGGGTAACGGTGCAAGAATACCTGAAGACATCCAGAAAACAGAAACTAAAACCTCCACCGGTTCAGGAGAAACGCCTCATTCACAAGATCATTATCGTGGCTCGACTGGCTCATCTTCCAGGGTCTGTTTGAGACCAGTTCTGTGTGTTTCCACCACCAAAGACCTGACCCTGAACCAGGAAAAACCCTTCAAGAGTATCAACAAATTTTTACTGGACTAGAAGAAATGTAGTGCTATCGGGCTCTCAGTTTTAGGGAGGTTGTGATTTCACGTAGAGGTTTTATAAAGTCCGGTTAGTGACGGAGGAGAGACGTTCATTTGTTGCTGCTTCTGCAACGTTTATATCGATATGTAAAAATCGTCCGGCTCATTCTTCCTGTCTCTGTTAATGAGACTAAACTTCAGCCTATTAATCCTCCTCCTCTTCCCCCTTCTCTTGAAATCAGTGGAGAAATGTTTCCTGATTTTGATAAAATTTGGCAGGTGGCATGTGGCATGTGGCATGTGGCAGGTGGCATTTTACCTCCTGGAGTTGCCACATCCATGTGTCCAAATCACGTGACTGATTTAAGATGCCGTAGCAATACGATGCAGTCTCTCTGAGTGTCTGTTTTTAAATGTAAGGAACAACTTCCTGTTTTTGAAACGTCTCGATGTGGCGAACAAATCCAGAGTGACGATAAATGACAGACCCCATGCTATTTCGTGTTTAGTGCAGGATGAAACAGTAAAAACTAAAAAATCCTGGCAAGAAAACAAACAAACGCGACACTTCATTCCTATTGGTCGAAATTGCATCACGCCAACCAATCACAAAGTAGTATGGTTGCTAAGGCAGAGGGGCAGTTTTGGGAGTTACAGAGGTGGGTGTGTCAGAACAATGAGGCAATACACGACAGTTATTCTGTCAAATCTTAGTCACACATGATGGTTTTGTTTGACGGAGGATTAGGGCCGCACCAAAGAAAAAAAAACTCAATTATTTACTGAAATTATCTCATAAATTTATGAGAATAAAAGGAGCCAGCTCTGCATTTTGTCTTGTTCAAAGGAAAGACCACCTGCGATTGTAAACAGGTGTGGATTATGACCTTATTCTCATAAAATCTCAAATAAATACTCATTTGTTAATGAGAACATTGTCGTACATTTCTGACTTTATTCTCGTAAATTAGTGCGATTAATCACAAGGGCTGTGACGATGTCCTTTTCTCGTGATTCGTTTCTTTTACGACTTTTGGAGTTAAAATGCAATTCTTCAATATTTCCGATGTTTGCAGTTTTTTTAACACCAGACCATGTGAACAATAAATACAGACTTTATCAGGCGCTATATTTTCCTGAAAAAATGCAAATTAAGTGAGTCAGAGAGGAACATTTCACCCTCTGCTGGAGGAAAGAGGAAACTTTTTTTCTGGTCTAGCTAACAAACAAAAGACTAAAATTAATATTTTGAAGTTGAAAAAGGAAAACAACAACAGATTTTTTTTGTTTTTGTTTTTTTTTTTTAAAAAAAAGAAGCCAGATTTTGATATTGTAAAACAAAAATTACGATACATACCTGAATCAATTTTTTTCTCCGACCCCTATAAATCAGATAAATTTACTTTTTTTGTTTTTCTTCAACGTGGCCCTAAAGTCCTGGATGTGTCCTGAATTTTGATGCAAAGGTGATTTTTTGCTAAATTTGTACACTGGTTTTTGAAATGTACTTGTGCTTCTTCTTCTTGTTGTTTTACGGCGGTTGGCAACCATTTCTTAGGTGCATTAGCGCCATTGAAATTTGCAATCTATATATTTGCATTTTAAGTTACAAAACTGATTCTTTACATAGGTTTGTGATTTCTAAATTAAGAAATTGAACTTTTCCTTCTTGGGTTGTGTCTTTCTTTTTGCAGTTTTATGTCCAGTGTGTTCATAGGTTATATCCAAATAAACAGATACAGGGGAGGTTGTGCAGAAAAAGAACTCCAAGCAAGGCACAGGTGGTCAGAAGCGGCCGTGTTTCTGTTTCTGGATGTTTCTGCTGTGTCTTTGGTAACAGCTGAGCTGTGGCGTCAGAGAAAAACACGTCACTTCTCAGCCTTAAGCAGCTTCAGGTGTGGGGTGAATACATGAAGTGATGAAGTGATGAAGTGAGAGATGAATCAAACAGACGGCCGCAGCCACAGACGAACTCCCAGCATCTTTAATTGATGCAGCTTAATGCGAGCAAACAGACGCTCTGAGATGGAGGAGAGGAGCTCAGAGACGGGGACGAGGAGGATTAGACGGAGTCATAAAGAATTGATGGAGGAATCATTTAAAGGTCTTTTTCAGAGAAAGCCTAAAGATTTAAATCCACAATCGCTCTCAAACTGTGCACAACAGTCTCATTTAGGGAGTAATTAAGAGACTTAGTCCATAGTTTTATTCTTTCTTATGTTTTATTTAAATTTCTGTGAGAGCTTTTCAGACGCCCTGAAAGTTCTGCTCATTACTCTGTCTCTCCTAATAATCTATCTTTGTTTTCCTCTTTAATGAGCACTAATGCTGATTTTCTCGCTTTCAGCTGAAAAACGTACACAAAAGAAAAGAGACTTTATTATTTAATTATATCCTCTAGATCAGGGAACTGCAAACTTTACTTTCACAGGAGCCGTTTACCTCAGCTCACCTGCATTAAAGTCGTTCAGGAGCAATATAAATCTACTGTATCTCTAAAATAAAAACTAGAGAATGAATAAAACTCTAAACAAAGTTGAAATCTAGTGAATAATTATCTAAACAAGAAACTTTTCCAAACTAATTGGATTGTAGGAATGATGTGTTGTTGTTTTTTTTATTTTAATGAAATTCGCAAAGAGTAAAATAAAAAAAAAAAAAAAACGAAAATTAAAAAAAAAATAAATAAATGTAAAAACTTTGCTAAAAGTTCACAAAATTAATGAAATTGGAAAAAAAATGCATTTTTTATTTATATATTTTAAACTGCAAAATATTAAACAAAACAGAATGGGAACATTTTCAAAAAATGTAAAATGTAAAAACTTTGCAAAATGTTCTCAAAATTGTTAAATTTGGAAAAAAAATGCATTTTAAAGGATTTTTTTTTAATACAAAAATTTAAAAAATATTGCAAAAATTAAAAAAATTTGAAATTTAAAAACATTTCAAAAAGTTCTTGAAAATGTTGAATTTGGAAAAATGCATTTTTTTTAATTGCAAAAGATAATAAAAAAACAGAATGGGAAAAAAAAAAATTAAAAATTGAAAACTTTGCAATATTTTACAAAATTGTTGAAATTTGAAAAAATGCATTTTTTATTTGTTTTTTAAGTTGCAAAAATGTTTTAATAAATTCAAAAACTTGCAAAAGACTATACAATTATTTTAGTAATTTAGTTTAAAACATTAAAAAACTTAAAACTTGATTAATTAGTAGAATTTCATTTTTTTAATTTAAAATAATTACAAATCAATTATAAACTTTCATTAATGTTCAAAAAAGATAAAAAAAACAACAAAAAAATTATGCAAAAATTTCAAACAATTTCAAATATTTGCTAAAACTTGAAAAAAAAAAAGAAATTTTATGCTTCTTTAAAAATTTAAAAACTCTTTGTAAGAATACTTGAATTTGATAACATATATAAATAACATCCCTTAACTTTTTCCCCTTCGTTTGCTAATGTCTCTTCACAGATCAATCATGTATATTAATCCAGCATGTTGTCAGTTAAATGAATCCATCCACACAGAATTAAAACCAGTATTTTCTTCCAGATGAGTCTTTTTGTAGATGTAGTTATCTTCCCAGGGCTGTAAAACTTGAGGTTAGCCACAGGTGCATGGAAAGTTGGTGGGCTGTTGATGTTGTAGGAGGTGAAGTAGAGCAGTGGCAGGCTTTATTAAGCTACAAGGAGCCACATGAGGCCCCAGAGCCACAGGTTGAGGACCCTTGGTCTGGATCTTGCCCTGATGCAGTAAAAACAGTTCTTCCTTTAAGGACTGATTAGTTCCTTTTTTCAGGGAACAGAGCAGAAATGAGGCTCTGGTTTATTCTTACACCACAGAGAGCGTTCAGAGACGCGCGCCTGGTGTTTAGTTAAAGACTCTTCTGTAAAAACTCTCCCCCGTGGCTCTCGGACGCCTCGCTCAGACAAAAACCTCAAAGATTTACTCAAAGTTTCCGGTAATTGTCCGATAAGGATCGATTCTTCCTGCGGTGAAGGATGAGCCTGAACGCAGCAGCAGCAGAGTCTCTGCAGGTCTTCAGGCTGCAGATCAGACCCGGGTACAGTAATGCTCCCCAACGCAGCTATAAAAAAATCAATTAACGGCCGTGGGCTGATTCCTCACATCCGCAGTGTGTGGGTTCGCTGAGACGGCGTCACGCGGCCCGGGGTCGGCCGTTAGCCGCTCTGTTTGGGCTTTAAATCAGAGGACGCAACGGCAGTCTCCCCGGGGGATTGTGGGTAATTTTCTGGGGCACAATGAGCTGATGTGGGCTCTAACAGAAGCAAACAAGAGAAACGTTTAGTGAAGCACAGAGTGGAGAGGGATGTGACTTTCTCCTGTTTAACCTGGTGTGACTGTATTCATACCTGTTCAGTGCTAAAGTGCCCTCTTCAAAGACAACATTGTGGTCTAGATGCCCTCTGAAGCAATTAAGTCCTGCTTTTGAGCCCAATGCATGCAATTAAGTGCCCTTTTTGGAGCCATACACACACTTTAATGCCCTTCTGTTAGCCAAAAAAATTGCTAAAATGCCCACTTGGAAGCCATAACACATGCTAAAGTGCTGTCTTAAGGGCCAACTGCTCACATTAGTGCCCTTTTGTTGGTTAAAACACACTTAAATGTTCTCTTTTGAGCCAAAACACACACTAAATGCTCTCTTTAGAGCCAAAACCATGCGTTAAAGTGCCTTTTTGGTTGCCAAAATGTGTGTTAAAGTGCTGCTTTAGAGCAAAGTGCCCTCTTTGGAGCCCAAATGCACTAAGGTAACCTCTTGGTAGCCAAAATGTGTGCTTAAGTGCCCTCTTTAGAGCAACACACACTTGAATGCCCTTCTGTTAGCATAAACATGGCTAAAGTGTCGTCTTTGGAGCCAAAATGCTCACCTAAGTGCCCTTTTAAAAGCCTAAGAATACTAAAATGCCCTCTTTAGAGCTAAAACTGTGTGTTAAAGTGCTGTCTTTGGAGCCTAAATGCCTTTTATTAGCCAAAACACACGCTAAAGTATCCTCCTTGGAGCCCAGTGCGCACTTAAATGCCCCTTTGTTAGCCAAAACATGGCTGAAATGCCCTCTTTGGAGCCAATGCGCACACTTAAGTGCCGTATTTGGAGCCAAAATATAGGCAAATGCACACACTTTGGTGCTGACACGTGCACTAAAATACCCTCTAATTAATCAAAATACACCAAAGTGCTGTCTTTAGAACCAAATCTCACAATTAAGTGCTTTCTCTGCAGCCCAATGCGCTCTCTAGTAGCAAAATGTGCACGTACGTGCTCTCCTGGAAGCCAAACCACGCTAAAGTGCTGTCTTAAGGGCCAAATTTGCACATAAGTGCCCTTTTGTTTGTCAAAACACAGTAAAATGCCCACTTTGGAGTCAAAACACACTAAGTGCCCTCTTCAAAGCCAAAACTGTGTGTTAAAGTGCCTTCTTTGTCGCCAAAATTAGCGCTAAAATGCCCTCCTTGGAGCCAAAACACATTAAATGCCATCTTCAGAGCCAAAACTTGTGTGTTAAAGCGCTGCTTTGGAGCTGTTGGACACACTTAGGCTTAGGATCACACTTTGGTGCTGAAACGTGCACTAAAATACCAACACACTAAACCGCTGTCCTTGGATCCAAAGCTCACGCTTAGTGCCCTCTTGTTGGCCAAAAACACACTAAAATGCTGTCTTTGGGGCCAAAACTTGCTAAATTGCCCCCTTAGTAGCCAAAACTGTTGTCTTTGGTGAAAAAAGCCCCTGAAAGCTGCCTCGTCTGTTAATAAATAATAAACTGCCTTCATAACTGACAAAAACGTGAGCTGTTCGTTTCCTGTTTGTTTCTTTCTGCCCCTGCTCTTAAAAAGTCTGTGCACGCCCCTGTTGGTGAACACACAGTGTGTAATGCAGCTCCCTCACAGAGAGGTGTGTGTTACCTGAACAGATGGTGGTCATGTGACGTGTTGGAAACAGTGAAACTGAGACTCAGGATCCACAGCTGGAGCAGAAACCTGGTCTGAGCTCCCAGATCGACCAAGAACAGAGTCCACAGAGGAGAAACACAGGCGTGTGTGTGTGTGTGTGTGTGTGTGTGTGTGTGTGTGTGTGATGATGTCATAAATCCAACAGTTGTTTCTGTGAGTGTGTGAACTGCTGCTCGTGTTTAACCGACAAGAACAAACAGGAAACGCTCCTCAGGCCAAACTCCTCTCACTGCGACGCTCCGCGTGCAGGATTAGAGGAGGCTGCTCCTTCCAAGACAAGAGATTTAAATAAGAGTAAACACACACACACACACACACACACACACACACACACACACACACACAGGCCGAGGAAACACCGTGCATCTGCCAATTCACCACTGCATGACCACTTCAGATGGCTACTTACACACACACAGTCAATGAGCTAATTTGGCAACGCTGTTTAACTGGGCAATGCTACACACACACACACACACACACACACACACACACACACACACACTCACACACACACTGTTGCCTCCCAGCTGTGCAGCAGGTGGAGGATGGATGTGAGCTGGAGGTTCAGGGTCAGAGGAGCTGGAGTTTGTCATGATGGGTGTGTGTCTGTGTGTGTGTGTGTGTGTGTGTGTGTGTGTGTGTGTGTGTGTCAGGATGAGTTTGTGTTCCTGTCAGTTTCATGGATGATTAGCACACCTGACACTCACACACAGATGTACACACACACACACACACACACACAGAGGCTCAGTGGCTGATTAGAGGACATCAGCACCGTGATGTGGACTCCACTCAGCTGTGAACTGGTCTAATCTCAGACCTGGATCCTGGAGTCTGGGGATAACAGGGAAACACAAACAAACAGAAACTGTTGGAGCTAACAGGTCTCACACAGAGAGGCCGGATCAGACCGAACCACTTTACTCCATCGCCGTTTAAAACGCTTCACTGCGTCTTTTTTTTTAGAAATCACTACGATTCATAATCCTGCTTCAGTGATAAAAAAAACAAATGTTATGTAATTCAAACTAGTTTCAGCCTTTTCTCATGAAAACCAAATGTTCTGAGGAGGCAGAAAGAGTTACACAAAGTCTCAAAGGGACACGGCACCTTGAAGTCAAACAAAAAGTTTAGTTGCAAACAAAATCTTTGTGACTGTGAGGGAGTGGAAGAGTAGGAGATTTTCCACGCTGGACTTGAACACAACATTACAACGTTATATAAAGACGAATAAATATGTTAAATTGAAAAAATATGTTATATTATTATTAAACAAATTGATATTTTTACCACATAAACACAAAAGTACCAAAAACTGCTACCGATAGCAGTTGCCAGAAACAAGGCATGGGTACCGTATCGTTTCAAATGTGAAAGGTACCCATGGTTCATTAATCCCTGCGTCCAAGTTTTCTGTCATGACCATAGCCTGTTTATAGAGTGGACAGCGTGGCTCCGCCATTTATCATCGTACGGTTTTGAAGCCAAAATTCCTCCGTCACAGGCGCCGCCATTGAAGCAGTTTGGAGCAAGAGTCTGTGCAGTAGAGACTGTGAGGGATTCTGGGAGAATCTGAGTGGAGCTGGGTGACAAAAATAATACATTTTTTCTTCTTTAGAGAGTCTAATCACTTCCTGACTCTACCTTTAGACATATTTTATGATCCCCGAAAAAAATACACGAGGACGGCAGCTGTCAATCATCGTTAAAGGTGACATAAAGCCTAATTTTTAATTTCTTGTAGCTAATGAAAACAAAACTTTTCAGAAAAAAAGAGGACTTGGATACAAGACAGCCAAATGATATCTTCAAATCACCACAACAATCAGACGTGAGAAACATTTCTACCAGGTGTATTAATTTTTTAAAGTTTGACCACAGCCCATCTGGAATGACTGGGGAGATGGATTTTTTGACCTATACTGCAGCCAGCCACCAGGGGGAGCAGTTTTTGTGGCGACCTCACTTCGAGCCGAGCAAGCGGACGTCCATTTTTTTTTACAGTCTTTGGGTGAAACGTTAAAGTTTTGTTGTGTTTATGTCTCTCTTCAGCTGACATGAAACACAAACTTTTGAAAACGGCCTCCAGAGCGGGATTTTCCTGAAACGCTGCCGAAACTGTTGCTATGTAAACAGTAAGCCGGTGTTTTCAGTGGAAAAACTGACGTCACACTCCAGTCCAGCTGTTAGGATCGTAGTGGTCTAACTTGTTGAGCTTGTGCTGCTGAATCTGCTTCTGCTCTTAGCATTCACCAACACACCAGATGATCGGCCCAACTCTGCTTCAGAGGAGATCTACCAAAAGCTGCTTCTGGAAAAGACAGTTATAGCACCACCTACAGGCCTGGCATGCTTACTACAGCATTTCCGTGCTTTTTTATCATTTCAGATGAAACGTTGTCGCGTAAACGCGGCCTTAGTTTGTGCAGCGCTCCATGGCCCTCCCCCCTCCTGCTACGCCACATCCTTAGATAACTTCCTTCCTGGGTAGAAATTATGGTCCTGGCCCCATCTGAACCTTTTTATTACTGCGCAAAAATTATCATTGACCACCAAACAGCAGCAAACAAATAGGTTTAGATTTGCCACCATCAGTTTGGCGCTGTCACAGCTTCATCACGGCGTCTCTGCGATGAAACCCCAGGAGCGTCCTGTAGATTCTGCACGCTCTCACTCAGATGTTCACAGGTTGATGTTTGCCCCTTGAATTACATGACAACTGCACCATCAGCGTCCCCGGGGACCCTGACAGGACAGCTGAGGGTCGGCGCTGCAGAACGGCGGGTCACACAGACAGAGCGCTCAGAGAGACGAGGACGCTGAGCCCCGCAGAGATCCGTCCTATCAGGCTCCACTGCGGCGTTTGATGGCGTTATTAATGCTGTGGATGGGATGAAACATCCCTCTGAATCAGACTCGCTGTAATAAACGCCGCTCGCTTAATGAATTGCTGCTTAATGTAATGACATCATTAGGGAACAAAAATCGAGGACCAATTTCCTGCAGCACATTACAGACTTTTACGGCATTTTCCCCCCGTTTAAAAAGACGTTTTAATACTTTTTGACTGATTACGACCTTTGCTACATCATCAGCGTCTCCCAGGAGAACAAAGGCGGGAGACATAAACAGAGAAAATGATATTTAGCATTACACACACTCCCTCACACACACACAGCTCAGCAGGAGGCCGGTGAGTGCGGCTCCTCACTGGGAGACATCGTTACAGAGCGGCGGCGCTTTTTAATTTGTCATCAGCGTGGCGGGGAATCGACCTGCGGCGGCAGGATGTGGGCGAGCAGAACGCCTCTCTGCGTTTCCCGCTTTGAATCGGCGCCACATGAGAGGAGACAAGAGGAGGATGGAGGTTTGTGTCCAGATAAAGGAGCGTTCTGGTGTTTTACACACTCCATCTCATCCTTCATGGGAAAATAAATCTATCATCACCAGCTCCAGATTAATTTAATCTGTGACACGTTCTCAATCTGAGTCACAGCGTGAGAGGCTGCAGGAAACAGGAAGTAAAGTCAGAAATGAGCTGAGTTGGCATTTAACACGTATTAAAGGAGTGTAAAATCTGAATACATGAGCTGATAGATTAATAATGAATAAAAAATGTGTTGCAGTACCGTCACCTACCACTGGGGGAGCTCTCGGGACACTGGAAAAGCAAAGATAAGGTGTTTCTTAATGTTGTTATAATGTTGTTGTTTCTTTCTATGTATCATTCTATATATTCCATAAATAAATATATATATACTTTTCTATATGTCATTAAGCAAACAATAGCCATCAACTAAAAAAACATGTTTGGTTTTGTGAATTTTACTTTAATGTATTCTCATCCTTTTTTTTTTTTCCCAATTCATTGATTGATCGTAAATTTAATCACCAGAGGAATCGATTACTAAAATAATCATTAGTTGCAGCCCAAAAACACAGGTGAAGACTATACGAGACAATCAGGGCAGTCAAACTGCAGGGAAACACAGAGATAGGAAACAAAAGACAAAAACACTTCCCTTTTTTTTTTTTTCTTTCTCTTTTTTAGTTTTCTTTCCTTTAAAATACAATAAAAAATAACTTCGAAAAAAATAACAAAAATGAAAGAAAAACACTTCTTTTTTTTAATTGTTTATTTTTTACTTTTCTTTCTTTTTAAAATATAAAAAATAATTTAGAAAAAATAATCAAGATAAGAAACAAAAACACTTCCTTTTTTGTTTATTTATTTTTTAATTTTTCTTTCTTTTTAAGATATAATAAAAAATAATTTAGAAAAAAAATAATAAAAATAAAAAACAAAAACACTTCCTTCTGCTTGTTTATTTATGTATTGATTTGTAATTTTTTTCTTTTTAAAATATAATAAAAAAAAAATGAAAAAAAAAACAGAAACACTTCCTTTTTTATTCGTTTATGTATTGATTTAATTTTCGTCTTTTTAAAATATTATAAGAAAATAATTTTAAAAAAAATAACAAAAATAAAAAAACAACAACATTTCATTTTTATTTATTTAAAATTTTCTTTCTTTTTAGAATATAATAATTTTTTTTTAGAAAAAAAATAAAAAACAAAAACACTCTTTTATTTGTTATTTTTTTCCTTTCTTTATTTAAAAACAATAAAATAAATAAATAAATAAAAATAGGTAATAATAAAAGACAAAAACACTTCCACAAGAAAACCTTAAACTTTTAACACACAAAAAACAAACCTAAGACCATCACAAGTTTGTCCACTCTGGGCTGCTGTTGAAATATGGCGGTGCAAGACGGCAGCCTGCGCCTTTCTAAGTTGAAAAAAAAACAAAAAAAAACTATTTTTTGTGCTTTAAACCAACCTAAACATGCTTGTACATTTTTTATTCCATTTTCACCCAAACCTGTCCTGACGAATGTCGTTGAAAATTACTGATTGTTCCTTTAAACCTGTTAACAGCCTGAGGTAAAAACACAGTTTGTTCAGTGTGGCTCATTACATCCAGGCTAACAGCAGCAGATCTCTTTCTGTGTGATGAGAGAGAGCAGAGTTTGCCGTTTAAAAGTTTCCTCATCGGTTTGGTTACGCCGTTTGCCAAACTCCCATCATGCCTCTCTGCACCGTTAGCCAGCAGCTCTGGTGAGTAATTCCTCTCCAATAAAGTCGTCCTGATGATTGGAAGGCTTTTTGTTTGAGAGGCTGCAGGTGTTCTGATTTACCTTAATTCAGAGTAACAGTCTGAAACCTCGGCTGAAACGCTCTCTGCAGGTTTTTCAGCTCAGATAATTAAGTTTTTGGGTTTTGCAGAGCCAGAGAAATCGTCCATGTTTTAGCAGCTGAAATGAAGTGGTTATGAGTTTATTAGTGTGGACTGCGCAGGCCGTTCCTGGCAGAGTCAGACCAGCTCATGAAAACACGCTGAACGTCCTCATGAGGGGCTTTTAAACACTAATGTTTACACAGCTCCAACACTTCAGCTTGGAGTTTTCTTGCACTTTGCTTAAATTGGGAACAGTAAAAAGGGCTTTCAGTGTTTTTCAGAGCTGCAGCAGAAGCCAAAACACCTCCGCTGGAAGTTTTTCTTTTTTCTTTTTTACCAACAGCAGGCACTGGTTTGTTATTCTCAGAGTCTGCTCTTGTGATTTCTCCTACATTTGCAAAGATAAAGATGCTCTCAGCAACCAGAAACAGCCAAAACATCTGCTCCTTCAAAGACTCTGTTTACATAATCGGAGCCAAACCAACAAAACCAGGAAACAGTGGACGAGCTGCTCCATTGTTGATTGTTATCAAAGTTAGTGCTTTTGTCAAGGTTTCAGGTTTTATCTGAAGAAAACCATCCAGGTCTCTCTTTGTGAAGTTTCTAACAACACTGAGGAACTGTTTTTTCCCTCAGTGGAAAGAAAATAGATGTTTCAGTGAACATATCTTGACTGGCTCATCCGTCCCTGAGGATACACCAGGTTTATTAAACTCTGTGAAGTCTTTACCGCCACATTTCAGGGATTCACAACACACATCCATAAAAAAATATGAAGCTTGTGAATTTCACTTGTGTGTGAAGTGACAAACGCCTGTCTGCCAAAATCTGAGCTGGCTCGCCACTTATGTTGTAGAGTTCCCCAACAATAAGGCTTGACTCGGGACCAGAACTGCAACTTTTTTTTTAGGTTTTTTCAAGACAGGATCCACAGTTCACATCCCTGAAACAAACTTGGACTGACAGACTTCAAACCTCAATTTTTTCTAACAAGTTTTAGCTTTTGGTGACGTCAATGAAACACAGAAATCAGCCAAAATCTCCCTGGATGGCCCTCTATATCTTTCCTGTTGATACCACACGTGTCCTTTCCAAACATTTGCACATTCGTTTCCTATTGAGCGTGTTTGTCCTGACAGGTGCACTCTTGGACTTTAAAGATGGTTCATGTTCCTGATTGGATGTGAGAGATGTAAATAGCAAGAATAACCAAGCTGTACCCGTCCTGACTGAATTGACTGTTGGAAAGATGAGCATGTGCTTGTCGTGTTTGAGGGTGTTCAACCTGTGGCTCTGGAGCCTCATGCGGCTCTTTGCAGTGGCTCCTTGTAGCTTTAAAATATTATTATTGAAATAAAGAATTTATATTTTTCTTACAGAGGGTATTAAAGATTAAAGACACTGACTCTAAATGAAATCATGCCTTAACATTTTGTTGAGTTGATTGTGCATCATATCTTGCAGTAAACCCTAAAGCCTGCAAACTAGTTTTTTCCCATAAATTAATTTCTAAAAAATTTTGGAATCACTTTTTTAAATTTTGCAAATTTTTGTAGTTTATTTTTGTTATTATTCATATAATTTTATTAGATTTTAAAAACCTTGAAAAGATATTAAAAATTTGATCTTTTTTAATTTAAAAGAATGAAAAAATTTGGAACATTTTTTTTATTTTCAAATACTTGAAATTTTTTGAATTTTTGAAATTATATCAAAATTGTGTCCATTTTTTTTTTTTTTTTTTTACATTTCAAACTTTGACAATATTTTTTTTTATTTTTGAAATGAAAAAATTAATTCATCAAAATGTATTTATTTTTCTAATATTTGACAATTTTTGCCAATTTTTAAAACTACAAAATCTTTTAAAATATCGAGCAGATTTTTTGTAATTCCTTATTTTATTTGCTTTTTTTCTTTTTTCAAAAAGAAGCTATTATTGTTTTAAAAATTGCAATATTTAAGCATCAGAAATTTGTAGCACTTAAATTTTTTTTTGCAACTTTTGCAAATAGTTGAAATCAAACATTGTTTTTTTATGTAATTTTGATTTTTTTTTTCTTTTTTTTTTGCAAATTTATTAAAAATTAGAAAAACTTCGACATGACATGTACAATTCCTTAAATTTGAACCTTGAACCTTGAATAACATTTTTACACTTTATAGCTTTTAATGTGAAGATTAACCAGATTGTGTGGCTCCATTTGTATCCAGGTGAGCTGAGGTTAAATGGCTCCTATGAAAATGGAGGTTGCAGACCCCTAGGCATGTTAAAGTCCTCAAACTTGGTCTGCTGCCTGGAGAAAGGTGGATCATCAGCGGATGTAGACTCACTGGATTTCTTGTTCATTTCTTTGGATTTGGGTTTTCCTTTGGTTGTCTTTGGTCCTTTGAGTCATTTTCATTGGGACGACGACTTCCCAGGTGGCTTTAGAGATGCATTGGACAAAACTAAACCCAGTCCGTAGATATTTCCCTGACCTGGTGGTGATGTGTCCCGTGTTTCCTGAGTCAGTCTCTGTGTGTCTGCGTCTCACAGGTTTGACTGGAGGACTGCTGGTGTTACAGGCTCCTGTGGTTTTATTTACCCTGTGCTCGGTGTTGAGACACTCCCTCCTCACACTCTTTGATGTGGAGCTGACAGAATATCTAAATCATAAATGAGCAGTGATTCAGCCGCTGAAGCCTCACACACTCTGCTTCTCCGACACGTTTCCACCTGCTGGAAGTCTTCAGATGTGAGCTTCAAAGTGAGAGAGAGCTGCATTAATTCAGGACTACTGGTCTGAACACGGCAGCATAATGCTGTGTGATTAGTCCAATCAGGTTCATTGTTGCTAGGCTGCCAGAGGAGCCCGCGGCGCGCACTCACTGAGCGGAGCCGCTGTTGGCGCTCTGCGCTTTGGCTCTCGGTGAAGGGAGCGTTGTCAGGGATGTTGTTGTTGTTTGTGTTCAGCCCCTCGGTGGTATTGACATGAAAATAAGCAGAGCGCGGTTAGGGTGGAGGGCTCGATGAAAGGTGAAGCCTCACGTCTCCTTTCAGAGGATGGATCCTGGGGTTTAGAGATGTAAATGTGTGTTTTCAGGGAAATTATCCTCTTGAAATGTTTCAGAAAAGCAGCACCTGGGTGACCGTAGAGGATCAGCAGCTCCACACCTGAAGGACCTGCCCTCTTAGACCCCTGACTGTCCTTAGAGCCGGATGAAGCCTCTCCACGTCTATCTGAGCTGATTTCCCTCCAGCCTGCTCATTAAATCTCTTTACCTGTAAAACTTTAACCACGTTGAGCTGATTGACGTCAGAGTCTGTTTTATTCAGCGTGAGTTGCTCTAAGGTTTCTACAGACGGTTGGGGAATGCAGACTCAACCTGACTTTGATCGACTGAGCAACAGGTCGTGATGAACTGATGTGTACGAACAAGACTTTCAAACCTTCCTGACGGTGTTTCAGTCCCAAGGTGAACACGGCGACTACCAAAACATCCGTTTACACAGCCTCTG
Organism: Halichoeres trimaculatus; assembly: GCF_033239565.1. Lineage (NCBI taxonomy): Eukaryota > Metazoa > Chordata > Actinopteri > Labriformes > Labridae > Halichoeres > Halichoeres trimaculatus. Next base: position 1,603,063 of record NW_027437192.1, read on the forward strand.
AACACTTACTGTCAAAGGTGCTTTGCATACCGTACAATATACCTTGTGCCGCCAATGTTCTTCGTGCCACTAATAATGTGCCAGATCATCATCATGTGTCACCCACATAAGGATGGGAGTTGATAAGATTTTGTCCTTATCGATTCTGCTTATTGATCTGATTCCCTTATCAATTCCTGTTTTGAATTTTCTTGGAACAAAAAGTAGCTTTACAGGTTTTCTGTCAACAACATTTAATTGAGTTTATACTGTAAGTGAATAAAATGTAATTGGTCCCTGAGTCTGGATATTTCTGGGTATAATTAAATAAAAACAGGTAAAAATTGCCACAATGTGGCGTTGATGTACTGTGTTGTAATATATTAATAATTCAAGTAGGCCATCTAGTGTCTCAAAGTGGTTATAGCAATAGTTTAAGTTGTTTGGAACCTTTCCGTAGTTGAAGTCAGCCATTAGCCTTTCATTAGCCTGTTAGCTTTTGACATTTAAAATTGTCAGTATTTTTTACAAAGAGTTGATGTGATATGTTTCTGTGTATTCTGAAGCTGAAGTTATACTGATGTATGCTAACTGCTAGCATATCAATGCAGTTTCCCATATACGTTAGCATCAAGCTTGTGCTATTTTGTTATTTTGGTAAATAAGGTGATTTATACCATTTTGAATGTGCTGAATATGAATCTCCCTGAGAGAGAGTGATGAACATTTCTTTATGAAGTCAGTTCTTCAGGAAAACTTCAAGCTGAAAATCCTGAATCAGAGTTTTCTTGGGGAACGTTAGCTAACTGCTAAGCTAAGATAGCTGCAGCAGGCTAGTCAACGTAAGGCCCGGCGGCTCTTGCACAATGTAAAGAATTGATAAGGGAATCGTTAAGCACAAAGGCTGACGTTATTGATGGATTGGAACATTTCTTATCGATTCTCAACAGGAAACGGTTTTCGATCTCCATCTCTAGCCACTCACCACCATTATGTGCCATTTAGCATCATTGTGTGCCCCCTTTACTCATCATTTGCTTCCCACATTGCCGTGTGCCACCCACTATCATCACGTGCCACTCACCATCAACATGTGCTGCCCCTATCATCACATTGTCATGTGATGCTGCTCAACATGTGTCACCCACATCATGAGTCGTTTGCCACCACAGGGTGCCATTTACCATCATCACGTGCCACCCACATCATCACATGCCACCCACATCATCACATGCCACTCACCATCATCGTATGCCACTCAGTGTCACCATGGGCTGCCTCCACTAATCATCAGGGGTCACTCATGTGACAGTTTAACTGATCGTCAGATATATTTTATTTTTGCTAGACGAGGTCTCAGCCTGGTTTACTTCTTCTTAAGAGAGGTCAAAGGTCGTTAGACGTAACACAAGGATACATAGAGACGTAGACCGTTGAAACATTCCCCAAAAGGAAAACACAAAGTGAAATGTAAAGATAACAACTTAGGGATGAACCTGTTGGTTGATTTTTCCTTTTTTATTTAATGATCTCAATCCAGCAGCTCCTGTTAGAAAACTACCTGGCTGTAGTTCACCTGAGGTGACCTGAGCTGGTGTCAGGTTCCTGTCGCCTGCTCTCAGAGCGTCGTTTGATAACATCCTGTAAAGACGGCGACATGGTCTACTTCACATCGAGTGTTGGCGGGTTGGAGGGTGAATTATCAGAGATCCGTGTCCTCGCTGTGTCCTTCGTTTCGTCTCCATACGGATGTTTGAATGGACTGAAGTGGTTTAAAGAAAAACACCTTGAAATACTCACATACCGAGTCAGAGTTTGCTCTTTGTGAATTCTCCTCTTTGTGTTGAACCTTTTCTGTAACAGTCTCCTTCATTCACCTCATCCTGACATAACCTCCTCATCCAAATCCCGTCATGGACTCGTTTCCTGAAGTCTTTGTCCTGGGACTACCTCGTTCCAGTCTGAGTCCAGTTTCCTGCGTCTCCTCCTCGCTCCAAACATCTCGGCTCAGATTTATTCGACCTGTCAGAGCCGCAGCCGTTGTCTCGGCGTCCTCCGACCTTCCTCAGGTGAAATAAAGGTTAACTGAGTTATCGTCCGTGTGATGCCTGAGATCACATCGACACGCCCTCATTCTCATTCCCGTCCTCGCCTCACCTTCACCGAGTCACAGACTCCAGACGCGTGAAGCGCTCAAAGGTCGCCGCTCCATCAGAGTCTTCCCACGTTACGTCGCTGACACACGGGGACCTTTATCCGTCACAAGAGGGTCTACCTGCCGATTCCAATGAGGGGGCTAATGTCGCTAATCAGCGCGGCTAGGCGTTAAGCCCAGGAGACGGTGGCGGCGGCGACACCGGGCTGCTTTAATGGCCAATTAGAGCTGACACCGTGTGAAGGAGTCAGACGTGTGGAGGAGATTAGAGTCACGACGGTGGGCGGGTCAACGCTCTGCTGAGAGAGGAGGAGTGGGCGCGTCGTGGAGAGCAGGAAGTCCTTCTTTGATCCGTTCCTGGGTGTTGATTCTTCCTGTCAGCGGCGTCAGAGACGGCCGCTCTGAATTTATTAGTTGTTTCCTGAAAGTGACGTATCTGCAGTTTAAGGAGCGCTGATGAAAGCGTGACACGCCGTGTGTGTGTGTGTGTTTCCTCAAAGCTTGAGGTGACTCTGTGGGCAAAGGCCGAGATGTCGCCGTGTGACATCAGCCCAGCTTCCTGTCTGCGTCTGCATGAGTCACCTAACGAAGGTTAAAGCGTCAGAAACTAAAGAAGCCTCAGTTTTTTTTATTTTCCCGTCAGGATGAAATGAGCAGCTCTCCATCAGTTCAGTAATTCCTCTTAACGAAGGCCGCCGTCAAAACCTCTGCAAGGTTTGTAGAAACAGAAAGAGCTGGAGCCGTAAAAAACAAATTTTATTAAAGTTATTACCTGTGAAGATTAAATCAGATCCATATTTTAGTTCATTCATACAGAAAATATCATAAATGACATGAAACTGAAGCTGGAGATAAAAATATCTGAATACTGCAGGATAAATTATTTTGTAAATTAACACTTAACATCATCTAATAACAGCTGTAGAACAAGTCAATCACTGATTTTATATGTTATTCAACAAAAAAAAGGTTCAAATTCAGAAGAAAAAGTGGCTGTTTTCGGTGTAGCTGTTTTAAAACGTTTTTTTTTCCAACATGGCGTCACATGACGTAGCAAAGGGACTCGCATTCCTTCACGCCGCTTTGAGCCAATGTGAGTAACAGGTTTTCATGAGTGAGATCAGGTGTTTCAGGTCGTGTTTATTGTGTTTCCACTAAAGTATTATTTAATTTGACCGTTCATTAAGAAGATTCAGATGCGTTAAGATGGATGGGGGCAGAAATACGTGCTTCAAGTTCATGTGAAGAGTTTTAAAGTGATCTAGATATCTGCCTAATCCCAATCCAGACCCTCTAAACTTGCTCAAAAACTCACTAAAATTGGCACACACATTGTGGGCGCTGAAAGATTTCGATATGATACCAAACTTGAACCCCAACATCCCATAATTTGCTTTCTAGCGCCACCTAGGCTCACTAAAATGGCCCTAGCAGCCAAAAGGAATGTCGTAGGGAGATGAAACCAACACCAAAATGTTCGTCTCATTCAGACGCAAAAATCATACACTTACACTCCTGACCTATCTCCAACAGGAAACTGGCAATTTGCCTTTCAAAATGTAATTTCGCCACATTTTTACGAAACCATAAGTGGTATTGGCTTGAAATTCGCTCACATGTCAGACTGAACCCTACTTTACAAAAAATGTGTGGGACTTTGACGTTTCAGAACCAGTTTATGAATGACAAGCCCTCAAAGTCGGTGAACCCCACAGAAGCCCTGTCATCTCCCTCCATTATCAAACATAGGATTCTGATTCCTCCCCAGGCTTATGGCTGCTGCAAATCGGCCTCTTGTAAAAAAGTAAAAGTTGTACAGCTTTAAAAATGCCATGGATGGATTCCTGACAAAATTTCCTACAAAAAAATCACATTTTTACACAAAACAGGGTAAAATTGTGGCCTCTGTGAGGAGTCGTTTCCAAAATTTTTGTGAATAAATTCCACCCTTCACTCTGCAGCTGCAGTTGAAGTCACAATGATTAGGAGTTCCGTGATGATGTCACACAGTATTTAGGAGTTCCGTGATGATGTCATCATGATTAGGAGTTCCGTGCAGCTGGTCATGTGACTCAGCAGAGGAAATAATACATGGAATCAACTGTTACAGCACTAAGAGGGACAGAAAGCGATAAAACCCTGACAGTGGAGGGGAAAAAAGTATGACAGACCAGCAGAAGGGACCGGCAGGAGCGTGAGAGCCTGTGTAACGCTGCTTGCAGCTTTAATGCTAAATTGCTACTTCTCTGCTTCCAGTTTGGGTCGACTAGGACTGGATTGATGTATGGCACATCTAAGTCTCTATGACAACACCATGCTGGCTGATGTGGTTTAGTAGAGAGAAGAGAGATCCGTGTTTTTCTCTACTGGCTGTCAGCTAATTAGCCTTCAGTTCAGGCTGTATCACTCTATAACACAGGGGCTAAGCTGTTTGTGCTAATGTTGTCTCCACCCCACAGTCAGCAGTTATTCTGCAGTGGTCTGTTCAAACTTGAGAGTCTATCAATAAAATGAAGAGCCAGGTTACGTTAGCTCTGCTTGGTGAGGTTGGAGTTGGTAGATGAGCTCTGGTAGGACAGAACCAGGATTCACAAACGTTACACGTTACAGACACGTCTCAGAGCACCGGGCTGTGAGGAGAGAGAAATATAGCAGCTGCTGAACTACGCTACAAACTGACAAAGTTAGCTTGTTGTCACGTTAGCCTACAGATACATCGGAGCATAGGGCTGCCGATAGCACTACATTTATGTGGCTGCTACAGTGTTTGCTTGATGTCACATTTCAAACCGTAAATGTACTGGTAAATACCTTACCTCAGCGCGTTGAATCCAGTAAAAAGTTGACTTGAACAAAGAAAATTTGTTTCAATCAGATCTCCATTTAATTCCAAAACAAACACACCTCGCTTAAAGTTGTTCACGACGGTGTGTGGACACTCCAGGCCATGAGTTGGCGAGGGAGTGCATCTTTAACAGTCCACTTTTTCTGACTCGTTGAGTTAGCTTTTATTCGTTTTGTGCAGGTGATAAGATGGGATTTTATTATTTCTGTATCGGTCAGAAAAAACGCATTTGTATGTGTTCATTCAACTAATCCTGGATTAGTTTGGTTGACTTTCACTCATGATTCTGAACATTTCCATGAAGGAAGAGTCATGAAAACAACCCAACATGGATTTAAAAAGCTTCATTCAGTCATTGAATGTTGGTGTGTTTTTTATTTAAAGATGTTCCTAAGAGTCCTCTCCTGGTGTAAGTGTGAAAAGTGTTTTAAAACCAACTCTTCTGGTTGTAATCTACTGTTATCCATCACTTTATGAATAATAGTAAAAGAGAAGTAAGTAAAAAATGTGTAAATTTTAAATAGGAGAGGACCCACCTTTGAGCCCTGAGGGACACCTCAATATAAAAACATAGTGTCAGATTCTTTGAGCTGGACACGTGAGTTTTAATGGACAATAATATATAAATCAAGTGTTTCCTTTCTAAATGAAAATGTTCATAAATAAACCCAGAAACTTTTACCTGCGAATGTTTTTATCTCACTGATAAGCGGTGGAGGAAATGTTCGCCTTCCTTCTTTTTCTCATTTCCTGTCGTTCACTAATCTCCGCTCCATTCAGCAAACCTTTCCAACTCTCTTTCCTTTTTTATTTTTATAGTTTTATTATACTCGCCTGCAGTGTCCATTTTCCATTTTCACAAATCTTATTTCACCATCCTCGTCTTCACCCAGAGTTTGTCCTAATTATCGTCTCTCTTTCTCTTCCTCAGATGTTTAATCTCCTTCCTGCTTATCGTGCTGCTCTCGCCATTTCCTTTCACTCTCTTATTTCTGTTCAGCCTGGAACTGATTTTTATTTCTGTTTTCAGTCAAACTTTTCTCCTCTACTCATATTTCATTTTCCTTTTCCTCCCCCTCCTGTCTCCCTCCGTCTCCCCCCTCAGCTGCCATCTGCTCGGGGGTCTTTGGACTTTTAATTACGGTCTGATTTCCCAGGGCTCTGGCCGTACCGTCGCCCCCTCCTCCTCCTCCTTACAGCTTGTCACTGACGGCCTTGGTGGAGGCGTTCATCTTGCTGAGGTAAAGGGCGGCGTACGACTCCCCCGACTCCTCTCCTTCACCCCCGCGAAGCTGTGACGGCTGATGAAGGACGGTTGGGGTTTTGTTTTCCTCTGGTGGGAACCGCCCGGTGCCAGTTTCTCCGCGGAGGCCTCGTGTTTGGTGCCAGCGGTGTTACGGCTTTAAACGTCCTCACACTGCCCGCAAATCCCAGTTTTCAATTAGGAAGATTTTCCAGCGTGAAAGTGCTGTTTTCAGAGCAAAGCCCCGCGTGTTATTCTGTTTCCTCACACCAACACGTCCCGACACGTTGGAGCAGAATTCAGCTCATTTCCAGCTTTGGGTGGATTTCTCCGCTCCTGTTCCTCACTGACCCCAAAAACATCCACAGCTCCTCTTTATGAGGATTAAGTTTCTCTGAAGGCGGACTGAAGGGGACGGGCAGTCCTGCAGAGCTCGTATCAGGAGTATTTTTATTCTTTGGACCACATTTTCTCCTGTTACCACTGAAAGTTATGACCTTTAAGGTGTTGAGGATGAGCGTTTGGTCAGATGTAGATCTGCAGGTTGGACACATGAAAGTGAAGTAAACGTAATAAAACTTGTTTTTTGTTACAGCGATTTCTGATTTTAAAAAGTACAAAGACTGTTCCTAATTCTGTGAATTTAGTGGTGATAAAATAACTTCAAAACCAGACCCAGAAACATCCCCCTCCCCCAGACTGGATTACTGTGACACCTCGCTTTACGGCCTTTTCTCCACCGACCTCTAAAAACTTAAATTTGTTCTGGACTCAGCAGCTCCAGGGCTCAGATCCCAGCTCCACGTTCAGCACCAAATCCACTTCCAAATCCTCCCCGTCACCTCTGAGGACCTCAATAACCTCGCCCCCTCATACCTGACTGACCCTCTCAAACCACATCAGGCCGACTTCAATCATCAGGTGCAGACCTCCTGACCCCAATCACCTGGACCAAGTACGGCATCGTTAAAGACAGAGCTTCTCTGAACACTCCTCCCTCCAAACAGCCACAACTCTGACCGACTTGACTCGTTTAGAAATCGACCTTTTCAAAGTAAAAGCCAACAAGGCCTGACGTCCTTTTGTTACAGGTTTTGGTTTTGGTCTGATGGTGGAATAACAGAAATCATGAATACAGAGGAGTGTTTGGAAGAGTTTGTGTCCAGGGTGGAAGAGGTCATATAGTAAACTAACTGCTCACATCAGGGTCCTGGAGGAAAAAAAAGGTACGAAAGGGAAGAAAAACTGCAGCCAGTCACTTCTCTGTGAAGCACCTTGTGATTTTCTGACTGACAAACCTTCTTAATATTTGACAAACAATCTTCTGACTAATGAGCGCTCTGTGTTTCTGAAGGTTATATGACTAACAAGACCTCAGGTTTTCTGGCTAACAGCCTCCGGACTAACAAACCTTCTGATTTTCTGGCTGACAGGTCTTGTGATTCTCTGACTAACATGCTTCCTGCCTAAAAAGCCTTCTGATTTTTGACTAATCACTTCCTGGCTAACAAACATTCTGATTTTCCAATTAACAGGCCTCCTGACTAAAAAGTAATGGTAAATGGTAAATGGACTTGAGCTTATATAGCCCTTTTCTAGTCATGGACTACTCAAAGCTGCTTTACACCACAGGTCGCACTTACCCATCCACACCCATTCGCGCTCACATTCACACACTATGATAGCTATCCATCAGTATGGATAACACAGTCACGCCCTTTCATACCCATTCACACACCACTGACGCAGCAGTGGGAGCAACTAGGGATTAAGTGACTTGCCCAAGGACACATCACCATGTCGCCCAGAGCTGGGCTTGAACCTGCAACGTCCTGATCATCGCCCAAGCGCATTCTCCAACTACGCCACCGACGCCTGTCCCAATTTCTGATTAATGGGTCTCCTGACTGACAAGCTGTATGATTTTCTGTTTAACAGGCTTCCTGACTAACAATCAGTCTGATTTTCTGGCTAACAGGCCATCTAGTTTTCTGACGAACGCCCTCCTGACTGAAACTCTAATTTTCTGATGAATCGCCTCCTGAAAAGTCTTCTGATTTTTGCCTAATGGCATCTTGACTAACAAACTGTCTGATTTTCTGACTTGCAGGCCTATTGACTAACAAGCTTTCTGATTTTCTGGCTAACAGGCCTCCTAGCTAACAAGGCTAAGAAACCTTCTGATCTTCGACTTATGGCCTCCTGACTAACAAGCTGTCTGATTATTTGACAAATAGGCCTCTGACTAACAAGCCTTTTGAGTTTTTCCCTAATGGCCTACTGACTAACAGACCTTCTGATTTTCTCACTAACATGCCTCCTGACTAACAAAGTGTCTGATTTTCTGGCTAACAGTCCTTCTGGCTAACAAGCCTTCTAAGCCTTCTAGTCTTTGACTAATAGGCCTCTGACTAACAAGGTTCGACTTTTTGCCCAATGGCCTCCTGACTAACAAGCTTTTTGACTTTTTGCCTAATGGCCTTCTGATTAAAAGACCTTCTGATTTTCGGACTAACATGCCTCCTGACTGACAAAACTTCTGATCTTTTTTGCTTAATGGTCTCTTGACTAAAAAGCTGTCTGATTGTCTGACTAACAGGCCTCCTGACTAACAAGCCTTCTGATTTTCTGGCTGATAGGCCTCCTGGCTAACAAGCTTTCTAAGCCTTCAAATCTTTGACTCGTGGCTTCCTGACTAACAAGCCGTCTGATTATCTGACTAATAGGCCTATGACTAACAAGCCTTTTGAGTTTTTTGGCTAACGGCCTTCTGACTAATAGACCTTCTGATTTTCTGACTAACATGCCTTCTGACAAACAAAACTTCTGTTTTTTTTCCTACTTGACTAAGAAGCTGTCTGATTTTCTGATTTACAGGCCCCTGACTAACAAGCTTTATGACTTCCTAAATCACAGCTGTCTGATTGTCTGACTAATGGGCCTCCTGAGTAAAAGGTGATATGATGAGATAAAAGTCGTGGCTCAGCCTGAGGTCTTTGCTAAAGGGCGTCAGATGGATTTTAGGGGAGCACAGATTTTAAGGGGTCATGAATTTTAGTGTTTTAATGTGATTGTCAGATTTCAGAACAGAGATTTGATCTGATGCAAACGGAGCAGCTTTGAGTTTATTTTCTGAGCGTCTTTGTGAATAAAGCAGAGAGATTAATCATCGTGTCGCTCTCGGTGTGATCGTTATTAAACGCCGTTTCCAGCCCAGTTTGGTGGTTTTGGATTCAGGCTGAGGAGGAAAAAATGGCCCAGATTGAAAAATGTTGACTTTTCAATCCACATGAGAGCGGCTTGGATTTGTGTGTTTGGATGTGATAAACACTCGCCGTGGTTATAGCTCTGGTTGTCGTGGTAACAACACAGACCCGTGCTGGCTGTGCGTGTCGTCCACGGCTGAGGCGACGCTTTAATGGAGATTTTTATGATTTTCAAATGGTCGTAAAGCTGATTGGAGCTTTACTGGGGCTGGGATTTACAGCTGGACGGTTCAGATCTCCTGTGTCATCGTTTCTTAAAGCTAATCAAAGAAAACTCCAAAGAAATGTGTAGAAAACTGTCTCCAACTGGAAGTAGAGGGAGTAACATCTGAGAAAGTTTGCTTTTTACAGCACTTGGGGGACAGTTATCCTAATAACAGTGCCTCAAAGAGGACACAGCTCATTCATTACTCAGGTAGAAGAAAAGATAGACAATAAAATGTTAGTAAAATGCAAATCTCAACTTCCTAGCCCCTCCCACTGAAACCCTGCCCCCACTCCGAAAGCCGAAAGAAAGTTGAAACGGGAAAAAGACAGTGAGCAAAAAAAAAAAGATGATCAAAATTGAAACCTTTTTTGAAATTATAAACTTTCATTGGTAAAAAAAGGACATCAAATAAATAAAATATGGATTCGATTAAAAAAAAAATAGAATACAAACATATATCAAACTAAGATTATGTATAAAATTTCATGTCTGTTTTGAATTTGAGCAAAACTTTATAAATGCCATTTCCTGTATTGATGCCATCATGATTTTTTATAATACACTATTTTTCTATGTTCATTTTGTGTTTTTAAAGTCACTTTTTTGGCTCCATAAAATGAAAAATAAATTAAATAAAAAATAAATTAAATAAAAAATAAATTAAATAAAAAATAAATAAATAATAATAATAAAATAAAAAATAATAAAATAAATAAATAGAATAAATAATAATAAAAAAAAACTTTAAATAAAAGTAAAATATCATCATTTGAATGAATTGCAAATGCATTTCATTGACAGAAATTCCTATTAAGAGTTCTGCAGAAAAATATTTTTTTTATTGTGATGGCATTTTTGTAACCTTGAGTGAGGAGGGGACACAGTGGATAAAGACTTTTGTGTACATTAAGGTGTTGCATTGGGGAAACAGGCTGCCTGTGCTCCACTGCATGGACCAGCTGTGTAATCTTTGTTACACTTTATTTTAAAATTGACCAAAATAGGAAAGTCAATCAAGACATCTCATTTATAAACACAAAACACACTGTAAAGATTACTCGATGCATGGTCCGCGCCATGGAGCACAGACAGCCAGTCCGTGCTGTTGAGCACAGACATTACTGTGCCCCCTGTACAGCAGGGTATGATGCCTTACCTCTTACCCCAAACCTTTCTCCATCCACAGTGTCCTCTCCTCACTCACGGTTACAAGCGCTGTCACGACAAAATGGCTTTGCTGTAAAATAATCGAAATTATCTCCAAATTCCAGTTAGAAACAACCGATTATTATTATTATTATTATTATTATTATTATTATTATTATTATTATTATTATTAAAAGAGCAGAAAAGAAAAACATGTTTTTTTTAATTAAAAAATGAGAAATAAACTTAGTATGTCATTATTGGTGTGATACTTAAAAAAAACATCCAGGATGTTATTTTACTTATAATTTCTGTAATTTTACAGTGTTGTATAGTACTTTTGAAAAACAGAAAAACTACTTGAAAATTCAGGGTTATCAACCATAAAATCAGGTTTTTTTACGGCTGCGATGAAGGCTGGAGTGTGTCGGCTGCTGTTTTCCTCATTTCCTTGCGCTCAGCTTTAAACTTCTTCCTTTATCCGCGATGAGAGGCGGCTGGTTTTTAGGGGGAAGTCTGGTCTGAACTCTGAGCACACTTTGAGGAACACACACACACTCACACACACTCCTCGGGCTGAGAGATCAAAGCTGCTCTTCCACAAAGCGTGCAGACGCTCAGAGCTGTACGACAGAAGTGCTGAGGTCAGAGTACAGGTGGTTCGGTGTACGCTGCGTGTCCTGAAGCCGCGGACGCCGTCGATCTGCTGCTCTGTGAGGAAGCGTGACGGTCTGCAGGTTTGACTTTCTCCTGAGCCCAGTGAATCCACCTCCAGCTCCACAGTCAGGAAACACCGTGTCATCCTCCACCCTCTGCCGTGCAGGTGTGCTGATCCACCTGCTGAGCCTGCAGGTGGAGGGGAGGCCAAGAGGAGGAGGAGGAGGAGGAGGAGGAGGAGGAGTGAGGACGGACAGATGGAGAGCTGCAGAGGACGAAGGAGAGGAGATATTTTTACCTCCCTGCTTCCCGTCCACTGGATGTTTCTGTGACGGAGGAGGGGGGGCAGGCGATAGATCAAACAGCGTGATGAGCAGCATGCTGGGCCCTTCACCCTCCTCCTCCTCCTCCTCCTCTTCCTCCTCCTCCGTCCACCAGTCTTTCCCGGAGGTCATTTTGGGCCTGAGAAATAACAACCACAGCGAGCAGCACGTCTCGTCCTAATTGTCTGCCGCTGCACTCCATTGGTCAAGAAAAACGCAACTTAATCAGCCTGCCCAAGCCGAGCTCCCCGAAGAGCTGCAGCGGGGATAAAGAGAGCGCTGCGCGGGCCGAGGCGTGCTGAAGCGGGATAAACCAGAACACAGAGCAGGGAAAGACCTCAGACCACAAGTCCAGGAGGTTTTGATTCCCTCAGGTCAGGTGGAGGAGGTTCACGTCCCAGTTCTGTCTCTGTAAAGTCCTTTAAACCGTTAGACTTTTTCCCAAATCTGTAAACCAGGATCCAAATCCTGCTGTGAGCGTCCATCCTGCCCAGTTAGAAAACTTAACACAGACACCAAGGTCTGAAACGTTTGTCATTAAATGATCTATAATTTCAGATTTTGCATCAAAGCTGTGTTTTTTTTTGCTTTTGTATTTTTTTTATATGGGCAAAGGGAACCATTTAGCTTCTTACAGGAACCAAAGGTTGCAGGAAATCCTGGTTGAAAATATTTTTTTAACGGTTTCGATAAATCTCAATACAATTAAAGAAAACTTAAAATTTAGTTTTTAGTGTCTAAATTACAATTTAGAAAAGAAAGATATTACTAAAATGTTGGTCTTCTATTTCTCTCATCTTTGTTGTGAGTTTAAAGCTGCTGTGGTGGAAAAATACAGTTCTAAAAATGTAAATGTGCAGCTGGGACAGTCATTTCCATACATGTTTTTTCCTTGTTACTCCTCCAGCAAATTATCACCAGTTTTCACCTCTAAACTTTCAAAATGTTCAGAATGGTCAAGAGAAAAATGTGTGAACTTTACCTATCCCTAACTCTTGTATTTTTTAAAATATTCAGCATTTTTTTACATTTCCAGCCCATTGAAATGAATGGAGGTGATCTGTCACCATGGAAACCACAGAGTTGATGATGTCATAAGAGGTCAGGGTTCGGAACAGAAGCTAGAAAAAGGTCTGGTCCGCCTCAATAGAACACAAAGATGATGATGTCATAAGGGGTTCTGAGGTTCTAAGCAGGACTGCTGCGTTTAGGGCCCAGCATTTCAGCATTTCGGCATTTTCTTTAAGTTTTTCTTCGATGGCCCCTCAAACATGAGGACCTGGTTTATTCAAAACGCTTTCCCCTAAACCCAGTCCTCGTATTGTGCTTGGATCAGGGCTGGAAAACCTGGTTGTAAGGGATGATTTGTGGTTTGGTTGGACTTTCTGTGACCCAGTTTGCCAAACATCCAGAGCTCACGTTTTACGTATCTGACTCCTCATTTCTGAATTGAATCCGATGTTAGTTCTTTATTTTTCAACACTAGCCACCTTTACATGGACCCAAATATTCCGCTTGCATTTGGTTTATTTGCTCAAACGGAAAGAATTTAACCTTTGTATCACCTCAGTCTGAAAGAAAACTGCCAATCAGAATGGACATTTAATCGGTTTCACAGGGGTGGGATATTCCTTTCCCCAAACCGATTGAGGTATCATGTATCCGCTCAGACGGAAAGTTGTCAGGGTGCGTTCTTTCAGTGCATGCTCAGATATGACGTAAGACGTAACTAGAGACGTTCCTCAATTTTAAAAATGGCCGCGAACCGTCAGCGCTGAAGGAAAGTTAGCTTTTGATCCAAACTTTGAAAGAAATGAACATAATTTCAAGACTGGACGGACGACAAACTCGCAATACGGAGTATTGCAACACCCTGATAAACAAACTGTCGTCCTCCAGCTTTGATAAATCTCGTGATGTTTACGTTTTTCTGAGCATGCCCCATTGACTATTCTGTTTGATTACAGCGGCGCATGTAGACCAGGGATTGGAATATTCCTTTCCATGTATACTAGTGTTTTCAGAAAAGTCATTCAGAAAGACGAAAAACTCCTCATGTAATCGTGGCTAATGACAGCTGTCTCTGAGTCTCCTGACCCTTGACCCTAACCCATGGTTTTCTTGGTCATCCTTATCCAGTAATTCACAGTTTGTTCCTAAATCTTAATTCTGTTGAAATGCTGTGACCAGCAATTCAAAGTAATTGTTTGTATCACTCAAATATCTAAACCTCTTACTTTTCCTGTTGATGGTGTCATAATATCACACAGCTGATGATGTCATAAGGGATTCTACTTCGGGTTCTAGAAGAGGTTTCAAATATGAGTGGTCATGTCACTAGAGTTTAATCCACACAGTGGATGAAGTCACAATGCCACAGCTGATGATGTCATAAGGGGTTCGGGTGAGGGTTCCGAACAAAGTTTATAAAAAGGGGGGGCTCTGAAAACGTTGTTTACATTCAAATTCAATGAACAGAGGTTATAGATAGGGCTGGTGTCCTGAGGGTCAGAGGGTAACAGGGCACAGCATTTCAACATCCAGCCCTCCTTTAGTTTAACTTCAGTTTCATTTAAGCTGGGACATGAATTTCCCCTTTTTCCTTTCCTAAGAGTTAAAAACATCGTCCTGTCTCGTGAATGTTTCAGAGCCTGAGAAGCAGTCGGGGAAACTAACACGGTGTTGTTGTTTGGAGGAGGTTCCTGTAGCTCAGCTGGAGTCCGTCAGCGGGATTTTTTATGAACAGCGTGTTCTTTAGAGACTGACGACATGAACTCGAGGATGTGACGAGGAGCTTTGATGAAGCTCTTCTTCAGAACACCCAATCAGAGGTCAGGCTGTCTTCGTCATCATCGTCATGGTCGCCGTCCTCACCTTGTGTTTGAGTGACAGCAGACCTAATGAAGCCGTCTGCTCCTACCGGTGAGTAGCACTCAGCCTTGGCGTGAGGAGGCGCACGCTTCGACTTGTTGGGATTATTAACGACGACCTGAAAATCTTCCATCTGAAGAATTAATTCCCGCCGTCGCGTCCCCGCCGATGCATCGATCTTCTCATGACATGGATGAGCCGGTCTCGAGCGTGCAGCTTGAAGGCCGTCATGCTCTTGTCCTGCATTGATTGGGTGTTCGCCGGCCTTATATGATTACCGGGCTGCGACTCTTGAAGGTGAGCAGCTCAAAATGAGCCGTAATTCCCCGTATCCACCAGGGCTCCCACAACAGAAACATTCATCAAGGTCCGCTGATGAAACCGCGAGACAGAGCGGGGAAAAAGGAGGCCGACATGTCTGGTTTGTAGATGTCACTAAAGCCGCGACTGGAGGATTCGCTGGAAAATGAAAGCTGGCAGCAGAATCCACTTTACTCTGGGAGAAAGAGGCTGCAGAAAAAAATCTGCTCCAAGGCCGGCAGAGATGGACAGCCGGCTTCAGCATCCATTACAGGCCGAGCATTCACTGTCAGGCAGAGGGAAAAACAACTGTGGAGCTGCCTGCTGGTGCTAAATCTGAACAGATCATCTGAGATTGGCCACATACAGTCTGTTCGTCTTCCTTTCTGTGACGTGGAGGATGAAATGGCTTCAGAGAGCCAGGGGCCACTTCTCTGTCCTCTGCCGCCTGTACGCTCCCTTCACTCCGGCTTCACCGCCTCTTTTTCTAACCATTCTGTTGTTGTTCATGTCGTTTTTTAATCATTTTTGTGTTTGTTTACAGCGTCTGAAGGGTGAAATGTGACTAAATCATCCTCATCATGGATTAAAAACTATGAGCAGAGACTGTTCAGCTTTACAACAAGTAGAAATACTTTAACTGTAACAAACTTCTTATTCTTCCTCATGTTTCTTTGGCTCGTTACTTCTCCTACAAATTATCACCAATTTTAATTTTTTTTATTTGAAAATGTTCAGCATGTTCAGGAGAACCGTTTTTGTGCGTTATTCATTTCTAACACTTGTACTTTTCAAAATAATCAGCATTTTCCATTTTTTTTTTGCCCCATTAAACTGAATGGAGATGATCTGTCACCACGGAACCCACAGCTGATGATGTCACAAGGGGTTTTATGGTTATAAATTTTGCTTCCTTTAAGTCACTTTTATTGACTTGCTTTTATGTGATGCCTCCTTTTTGTCCTTTATCTTGTCTTTTATCTTTTATCTTTTTATTTCTATCTTACCTTGGTTTGACTGTCCATTTAGCTTTTTTGTTTTATTTCATGTGCATTATTTTGTCATCTCTTTTATTATTATTTTATTGTTTTATTATTCTATTAACACTCTTAACATTATCATTTTGTATATATTAGCTGTCCTGTCCTCAGCTCCAAACCCCTTTTATTGCCTTTTATTTCCTTTTATTTTCTCTTTCCTGTTACTTGATGTTTTTAGCTTTTATCTTGGTCTTCATACTCTCATATTATATTGCATGGTTCTTGTATCGCCTGGGTTCATATGGGTCCAAGCTTGTGTTTGTTTTTATGTTCCAGCTGTCAAATCACTTTGTAAACTTCTGTTTTTAAAAAGTATTATACAAATAAACTTATTATTATTATTATTGTTATTATTATTATTATTATTATTATTATTATTATTATTAATCTCATCTCTGACAATGTTCAAAGCCCGGCTGAAAACAGTTCTGTTTAGCATTGCATACGAAAGTGTTTTATCTGCTCTCCTCTTTTGATTTAATTAATCATTTTTAATGTTTTATGATGTGATTTTATGCAATGATTTTATTTTGCCTACTGTGATTTATATTATTTTATGTTAGCTGTAAAGCACTTTGAATTGCCTTGTGTATGAATTGTGCTCTACAAATAAACTTGCCTTGCCTATTATTATCATAATTAGGACTGGTGCGGTCAGGACTCAGAATTTAAACATTCAGCATTTGAAACACACTCCTAACCCTCCCAAAATTATTACATCAAATTTGAAAAGCCTGACCAATTTTTTGAGACTGAATTTATTTTTATATTATTATATGAAACCTAAATATCTCAATTAAAAATAATGTGGAAACGCCAACATTTTTGAAAAACCTCTCAAATTTTGATAAACAGTGTTTATGATATATATCTGTATCGATATCGCTGTTGGCTGATATTTACTCATTAGCTGCCGGCCATTTTCAGAGCATCTTAAATGATCTTTCAAGACCCAAATAATCTTGTTTTCTCCGACTAGGTAAATACCAAAACTATGTAAGAAGAGTGGACTCTTCTTTTTTTTCATCTCATCTTCTTCTCAGCGCTCCATCCTTTGATCCTCTCCGTGGTCGTCTTTTCTCACAATTTGCGCCACTCTTTCTCTCTGAACTACCTCCACACATCATCTACAATTTTTTATTTATTTATATATTTTTTTACCAATATTGATATCGGTAAATATCTGATATCAGCCATAACAACAATATTAATATTGGGTATTGGTATCGACCAAAACTTTCTTAGCAATGCGTCCCTGCTATCATGAGATGGTTTTCCATAAGTTTCGATATTGACGTTTATCACTACATCACAGTTGTGCGCAATTCAAGTCGTAATGGAAATACCGACAAGGGGTGATTGTACTTTTTGGAGACTTCAGAAATGCAACACCTATCGTAACCTAGCAACTAACCCACAATGCATTGTGTCATAAAGTAGGTGCGTTTGAAAAGTTGATATTAGCAGCCCTACATAAGTGGAAATGTCCCGTCTGTCCTGAACATTTTTTATGATACAGCCCTGGTCTATGATTTCATCCTCTAATTATTGTTTTTTTAAATCATTATTACGTAAAGCTGTCTTTCTTCTTCCTCCTGCTGATCAGAGATTAACGCCTCTTCCTGAAACTGGTCCCCCTCGTCAGTAATCCAACTCGCTCTCATGACCTTGTGTCAGTAAGCCGCAGCGTGTTTCCCCTCGCCACCTTTAAATATTAATAAATGCAGCCTGTAGCTTTAAATCCGTGCAGCGAGGGGCTGACATTTTCATTATCTGCACATAGAGAGGGGGAAGGGGTCACCTGAGGTCAGGATGAGATTACTGAAATGATTTTGGACACCTGTGCAGACGCCGTCCTTGGGTTCCTCCTCTTCCTTTCCTTGCTTGGCTACCTTTCCTGTTTCCTCTTCCGGGGTAGTTTTCTCCATTAGGAGAGCGACACTCTCTCGGTTTTGGCGCTATGAGCTGTTCTCAGCGCTCTCCGTGACCCCTGACGATATCGAATCAATTTGGAGATGCTTTTTCTCTCTTTCATTAATTAAACGCAGATCAAAGCGAGCAGATAAAAGCTTCCCCCGCTCTGCCACACAGAGATTTCAGCCCTGCTTTAAGATGAAACAGTCACACTTTCATACGGACACTCTTATCACACACTCGTGGTCTCACACACACACACACACAGAGTCCCCCAGCGGACTCATGTTTATGTATGATCTGTGGATACGGAGCACTTCAAAGAATTGTCCGGCTCCGTAAACAAAGAGGAAAATTCCCAGAGGTCTTCTGCCACAGTCTGAGAATTAGACCCAGAACTTTCCAGAAACTGAGCCAGACTCCACTCGAGCCGGGTCCTAGAGCAGGAAGGTCTCATCCCACTCCTCTTGGGTTTACGCTGGTTCTGACGCCTTTATGGACTTAACCACGGATGGTGTCACACTGTACTCACAGAGGACGTCTGTGTTTTTAACCTCCTGTGATTTGAACATGTCTGTAATTTGTGAACTAAACCCAAAAAGACCTGATTTTTGAGCTGTAGATTTTTTGTTTTTAAGATAATTATACTTATTCTGCCAAAGCATGGTGGGTCTGTGCAGAGGTTTCGATCAGAAACATGACAAACACCATGTTTTTTACAGGTTCTTGGACTGATCGGGCTTAAGAGACAAGGATTTTAAAAGTAAACCACATGAGGCGCTAGGGATGGGGACATTTCAAATTTCAAACAATACGGTTCCGATTTCCGGTACCTGTCAATAAGTATCAGCACTCAATGGTACCAGTTTTCAGTACTTTTGTGTGTTAATGTGGTAATGAATATTAATTTGTTCAGTAATAATTTTTCAAAGTTTTCCAGTTTAACACGTTTATTTCTCAGTATATAACCATGCAATGCTGCGTTCAAGTCCAGCATGGAAACTCTACTCTTCCACTTCCTCAGTCACAAGGATGCGTTTAGGTACCGACACATGGTACCGTTTGATTTTACGAGAATCGGTACTCGGTACTGTGGACAGAGTTTGGTCAGTACCCATCTGTATGGGGCGCAGATAGCTTAGCGGTCTAGGTTGTGCCCCATGAGGTTTCCTAAATGAGCCTCAAGGGGGTGGCCCAGGCTTGAATCCAGCTCGTGGCCTGTTACCCGCATGTCACTCCCCTCTATGCCCCCTCTCCTTAGGGTGTATTCACACCTGGATCAGTTGGGGCAGTGGGCAGCCCCCTGAAACCCCGGTTCGTTTGGGCTCTCGATATCGCTCTCGGATGTGGGAGAAAACAAGCGGGTCGAGATCTCCAAAAAAGGGTGGTCTCAGCTCACTTCCATGCAAGCCTTGTATCTGCGCAGTGAGAACACAACCGCCCAGCAACCGGCACAACTGACTCATAACTGTGGCTCAGACTGCAGTGATGGGGGCAGTAATGAGCCCGGTTGACAACTGCACAGTCAAAACAGTAGAAAAAGAAGAAGAAGAAGATGAAGAATTAGCAACAGCAGCAGAAGAAAAGACTGAAGAACTGAGGAAAAGAGTTGTGGATTCACATGGAGCAGTAAAGAAATAAAGTGCCTTAAAAATGCCTCAACGCAGTCGGGACACTTGAAAACTACATGCTACAGTGTTTCCCATTAATTGATGAGACTGTGGCGGCCCGCCACAGTCTCATTTGGCCCCGCCACAGTCTCATATGGAGAAAAAAATACGATCCGTCACTCGGTCAGATCATTGCACAGCTGTGATTTCCTACCGCACGTAAACAAGCAAGAACAAGAGTGCGCGCGCACTGGTCACGCTCATACACGTCGCTCTTTACTTGATACGTTTGACGCAAACCAGATTCCAGAGACACTGGAGCGGGGCGTCTGACTCTGAGGTACGTGCATTTTTGGGCATTAGCGCTCATGCTAACTGCAGCCGTGGCCACAGTAGCTCACTGCGCTGTCTGCCTCCCTTCACTGGAAGAGGACCGGCTGCACAGCGCACGTCTCGGTTCCAGAGTTTCAGTAACGAGAGCGACCACACTGTTTTGATATCATAGCGCATTCAGAGTCAGTGCAGGCACACAGTACAATCACCTGTACAATACCAACGAGCTGATGCAGCTTATTATTTCATATTCTCCTCTCCTGGGGCCTCATTTTTTACAGCGTGTAAAAGTCCTCTTAAGTTTCACTTACAACGAAAAGGCAAAATGTGCATACGACCAAAATATATACACCCTTTTCAGATCTATCAAACTCTGCGTACACACGGCTGCACGCTATTCCCTGTGATAAACCACACCGCGCCGAGGCCAGCGTAAATGTGGTGACGTGAACACACCTCGTTTCCCGCCTTCAGCACGCCCGAACATAACCATATATGGTCAATGCAAATCAGTACGTGCATATTAAGTAGCCATGTGCGCTGTGGGATTTTATAGTGACATCAGCGTAAGATGGTGAACACAACATACGGAGAGAGCATGGAAGAAGCTGAATTTCTCTCAAAGCCAGATACACAGCAATATCAGGAAATATCTTGAAAATGATCTTGCATTGATTTAGGCAACATTTTGTGATGAAGTGGGCCTTAGCAAATTTAGGAATCTTTATTTATTTAAACTATTTTCTGCAGTCACTGTAGAAAAAAAAATAATGAAAACACAACAGTCCTAAATCCAGATAAGGGAGCAGAGAGAAGAAGAATAACGGTAGGCTACAGTCTCAGTAGCCTGATAACGGATCACAGATCATGGAAATAGTGTAAATAACCTGTTGTTGAAATGCTGTTCAGTAAATTTTTCAAAATGTTGTGAGTAAGTGAGTTTTTGGTTTTGTTTCTGAATCAAATGTAAAATATTTCTGATATGCCTTTGTAAGTTCTTATTTATCAGCGTACGTTCATGTCCATGGTCCCAAACTGCACTTACTGTAAGGGCGATACATCGTGCTTAAAATCGTACACACACATTAAAACCGCCGAGGGTCAGCGACCCTGCCACCACAGTCTCTTAAAATCCTGTGGGAAACACTGTGCTAGTCATATAGCGCACACTGGAACATGAGCCATAAACACTATAATAGAATAGAATAGAAAATACTTTATTTATCCCCGAGGGGAAATTCAGGAGTCACCGCAGCATTTAAGAAAACAAAAGTAAGAAAGAGTATAGAAAGTGCAAAAATGTCCATAAGAAATTAGATGACGACATCCCGTCCACCACTCGTCCACCACTCTCCAGCCCAGCCAGCCTCCACCTCCACAGGGTCCAGGACTGAGCCTCCCCAGCAGTCTGTTCAGTCTCTGTCTCCTGGATCCTGTCTGCTCACAGCAGGCGAAGCTCCTCCGATGTGTCGCGGCGTCCGATGTCAGCTCCGTCAGCCACGTCCGTGAACAGCACGATGCCGCTGGGTTAGCACAGCTAGCTCGTCCATGCCCCGGAGCGAGATCCCACGTTCCCAACAACGATGGATGGAAGGACAGGTCCACGTCGTCACCTCCCAGCTCACACCGAGAACCAGCACGTCGTCCTCACCTCCTCCTCCTCAGCTCGAGGGAAATCATCAAGCCCTACACTAGTTAGCATTGACATGCTACAGGCTGCTAACAGCTAATTTCGCATGTAAACAATGCAGCCATGGTTACATGTAGGATCTCCAGACAAACACAGGAGAAAAGTAGTAAAAAAAAAATACCGCCGAAGCCACAAAAAGTTTGGTGTCCGTGACCGACAATGAACCATACAAAGTGATGATCCACTCCAAATACAAAGATGACGAAAAAGAGACGAAAAAATTACAAGAAACGGACAAAGACGAGAGAGCTGCTGCAACAGGCAGCTACTTGGGTAGCGCCTAGCAACCGTGCCAACTAATGCACAACTATAATGCCAACTAGCCACACACGTTGATGCTCCATGGCTGTTGTTCCCTGTGGAAAGCAGTAAGAACATGAATAAATTAATGAAGATTCAGATTTCTGACCAACGAGAGAAAAAAACGATCACACGTGGCATTTTGTTACGACTTTGGACAGCAACAGACTTTTGCCTTGTGAACACAAACAAACCAAGTGACAACTAGGGATGGGTACGGAATTAGGTACTTTTATGGTATCGACCAAATTCGGTCAAAAGTAGCAGGTACCAATTCACATAATATCAAAAGTTACTGCGTTTAGGTACCTAAACTCATCCTTGTGACTGTGAGGAAGTTGAGGAGTAGGTGATTTTCCATAGTGGACATGAACACAGCATTGCAAGGTTATATATAGAGAAAAAAAAATGTTAAATTGAAAAACTTTGAGATTTTACTCTGAAAAAAAAAAATTGAAAACAAAGGAAATAGCCACAGGTGTGAATACACCCCCACTAACCACCCTCCTCCCCCTTGAGAGATCTGTGAGCTAAAACCTCCATCATTGTAACATCTCATAAAGTGTTGTTTTATTCATCGGGCTGCTCAGCTTCAGGGTCAGGGTCTGAGCTCCTGGTCCGGATCTGCTCCTGTCCTCCCTAACCCTGGATCTGATGTCTCATGTTTCAGAGTTGAGCATGACAGAAAACATCTGACTATTAAATTGAGCCTGAGTCTGGTTAGAGAGGAGGAGACGGTCTGAGGACTGATCCAGATCCTGGTCAGCCTCTGAGGCTCTGAGCGGCAGGAACGTGGTGGACGTGTTGAAATGAGCGATCTGTTTCTCCAGCAGCAAACTGTTGCAGAGATCAACAGCGTGCAGCAGCAGCAGCAGCAGGTCGCTCTGTCTGCTGCCGGCTTTAACCCAGAACGCCTGACAGCGCCGCGAGCTGAGGAATTTATAGCACGGCGCCGCCCGCTGGGAATCCAGACGCCACATCAGCCGCTGCTCCACTACACCTTTCACACGCTCGCAACACGTCCTCTCATCAGCCGCTAAAAAGCTCCAATCCCCGAGAGCTGCTGCTGCAAGTGACAAACAGAACTGTGTGTGTGTGTGTGTGTGTGTGTGTGTGTGTGTGTGTGTGTGTGTGTGTGTGTGTGTGTGCTCCTCTCCTCGGTGCAGCAGGAGATGGTCTGTGTTTGCTTTCTGCAGAGAAATCATCCCATTTTCCCTGCAGCTCGATGTGTTTGTATTCTGACCTCGACACACGTTACTCTCTGCACCCCCTCACACACACACACACACACACACACACATGCAGCCGTCAACAGAACAGTGCAGCAGCGTGTTTCTTTTGATGCACGCTGACACGTTTTAATCAGAAACATGATTCTGTGTGATTACTGCGTCGGTTTGCAGAAACGCTCTGAGCTCAGACGGCGCTCGCTGCTGCTGCTCGCTGACACACTCAGCCTGAGCTCCATCGTTCTGCTGCAGCCGTGCAGGAGGTGGAGCCAGAGGTGAGGAGCTGTGACAGCTCACCTGTAGATTATTCATTGGCTGGTGATTGAGCTCGACTCTCCTCGCTGACACTGACCCATAAAGTAACACAACGCCAGGTGAAACGGCGCCTGAGCTTCACACCCTGAAAAAACATCTCAGCTCACTCTGGATCTGCTCTGATTGGTCAAAGAAGAGTCTCCAGATCCAACAAGTCAAAACCTGAGAAAAACCAGATTAATGACAGGAAGTCATGAGCAAAAACCACCTGGGAACACCTGGAGACTTTCAAAATAAAAGACAACAAACGGACATAAGCTGAGACAGACCAAAAACAGGACCAGGAAAGCAGCAGGAACTCAGATGACATGCAGCAGGAACGCAGCTTACACACATCAAAAATGAAGCTCAAATGCAGCAGAAATGCAGCTCATACACACATAAGGGATGCAGCGTACATGCAGCAGGAATTAGGCTGAAGTGCAGCAGGAATGGAGCTTTTATGCAGCAGGAACGCAGCTGAAAGGCAGCATGAATGCAGCTGATACACATCAGGAATGCAGCCTCAGTGCAGCAGGAACACAGCCAAAAGGCAACAGGAATGCAGCTCACATGCAGCGGACATGCAGCAGGAATGCAGCTTACACACAACAGGAATGCAGCTTCAATGCAGCAGGAATGCAGCTGATACACATTAGGAACAAAGCTTATATGCAGCAGGAATGCAGCTAAATAGCAGCTTGAATGCAGCTGAAATGCAGCAGGAATGCAGCTGACACCCAGCATTAATACAGCACATACACACATGAGGGATGCAGCTCACAAGCAGCAGGAACGCAGCTGAAACGCAGCAGGAATGCAGCCTTAGTGCAGCAGGAACACAGCCGAAAGGCAGCAGGAATGCATCAGGAATACAGACGAAAGGCAGCAGAAAGGCAGCAGGAATGCAGCAGGAACACAGCCGACATGCAGCAGGAATACAGCAGGAAGCAGTCAGTTTGAGCTGATACTTGGACTGGAATCCTTACTAATCTGATCTGATGCTGGGACCGGTCCTGGATGGATCTGGTCTTATTGGACCATTATGGTTTCTGAACACACAGTCAGTTTTTAAAGAGGACCCCCTCCAGCTCTGACCTTTGCTCGTGGTGCTCTGACTGATTCAGCAGCTGCTGCTGTCTCTGGATTTGAAAACTTTTATTCTGGGCATTTTGAGTTTTTCTGTCTCTGACCTCCTCCATGTGCCGTCAGGATGCACGGCTGCAGCAAAGACCTGCACGGCTGGGACTGACGCTGTGTTTGTGCCTCTATATGAATCTGCAGCAGGAGCTGATGAAGAGTGAGGAGGAGGAGGAGGAGGAGGAGGACTAAAGCCTGTTGATGTCAGAGCCTGACAGAGTTTAAGAGTTTAAACCTTTCACTCACACGTCGATGACTTCACCTCACCCCTGGATTCGCTCTGACCTCCTCGTCTTCAGCGGCGAGCCGATCTGCCTCCAGGTTTCCCGTGACCTCGGAGCTGAACGAGGCGTCGGTGTTGGATCATGTTAAACTCAGAATACAATAAAAGACAAAATATGAGAAATGATTTCAGAGCTTTGACCTCATTCTGTCAGCCAGCCGGAAAGTTCAAACCCAGCGGAGGGAGAGGCTGAAAACAGGGTTTGGTTTGCATCATGCAGAGGACGGATCAGGGCCCTGCTGGGCTCGTCTGAAACTGTAAAACAGGACCAGTCTCTGAGTCTCTGAGCTGGTTTCAGATTATTATGATCATACACACTCAGATTAACAACCTGAAGACGGCTGCAGAGATCCTCACTCAGATACGAGACCAGGAGATCCAGCCTGTGTTTGGTGTTAAAGAGAGACGGGGATTGTGGGAAAAAGTGAATGATCATTGTCTGTAGAACTCGTCTCCTTTAAGGGTCGATAAATCCATCTGCAGTGAAACAAAACCAGCTCATGATGGGCCACAGGAACCATTTAGTTCTGGGTAATGATTCAACACCCTGGTCCACACACAGGTCGTGAAAGGACTTGGCTCCTGCCCACAGCGCCAAAATGACCATGAGCTTGTTTGATTTGGTGAGTGCTGAGCCCTAACCGTACCTGTACCAGTCATATTTACAACCTTAGAATCTCTGACTCCTTATGACATCACCTGCAGTGTGTCATTATGACATCATCAGGAATGTGGTTTCTATGATGACAGATCATCTCCATTCATTTAAACGGGCAAGAACATAACAGAAAATGCTGAATATTTTATAAATTACAAGGGTTGGAATTTTGAAAAGTACAAATGCACTTCTCCTGAACAATATGAACGTTTTAAAATTTGAACGGTGAAAATCAGTGAAAAATTGTTGGAGAAGAAGGGAGCTGAAAAACATTCATTAACATACATATTTCTTTCCTTCTTCCTATTTTTCTTTCTTTCTTTTTTATTTGTTTTCTTTCTTTCCGTCTTCCTGTCTTTCTTTGTTTCTTTGTTTCTTTCTTTTTTCCTTTCTTTAATTCTTCCTTCGTTTCTTTCTATTTTTCCTTCTTCCTTTCTTTCTTTTCTTTTCTTTCTTTTTTTTTCTTTTTTCTTTCTTTCCTTCTTTCTTTCTTCCTTTATTTCTTTTTGTTTCTTTCTTTCTTTCCTTCTTTCTTTCTTTCTTTCCTTATTTCTTTCTATTTCTCTTTTTTTTCTTTTTTTTCTTCCTTTCTTTCATTCTACCTTCATTCCTTTTTTCTTTTTTCTTTCGTTCTTCCTTTTTTTCTTTCCTTTTTTCTTTTTTCTTCCTTTCTTTTTTCTATTTTTCTTTCTTTTTTTTCTTTCCTTTCCTACTTACTTTCTTTCTTTCTTTTTTCCTTTTTTTTTCTTTATTACTTTCTTTCTTTCCTCTTCTCTTTCCTTTCTTTCTTTTCTTTTTTTCTTTTTTTTCTTGGTAATGTTTTAACAGGATCCTAAAGTTATAGGACTCTCTGTTCAGCTGATTGGTGCTTTTCAACCTTAAGTTCTTGTAACTTTTAGTTCTCGGAACGACTCTTTCAGGAACTAAATAGTTCCTGGGGCCTGTACGGAGAAATAAATCTCAAATTACAGCTTATTTGAAGACAAACTTCTCTAATAAAGAGAGGAAATGTCTCATCTTTTCTGTGGAGCTCTGAGTTTCAGATCTTGGTGTCTGAATTTTGATTTCTAAGTTTGTACGACAGGACGGACGCTCATGTCAGGGTTTCTGTACTGGTTCACAGATTCAGAGTAATGGTTTAATGTCTCAGTGATCCTCCTGTTTTGTTTAATCTCCCCTGGTCTCCAACAGGCCACGGGAACTCATTGGTTTGAGGATGTTTTGAAACCGTTTGGCTTTCAGTCGCCACGTTTCTCCGGTCCTCTGTGAAAGCTTTAAGGACGCCACTCGAGGGTTTTCTGCTCCAACCAGATCCTTTGTCCTGGTGTGAGAACAGTTTGTATTTCCTCTCTGAAGAGTCCTTAAACACATTTTCTGCGGCGTGAAAAGAGTCCCTTGACTTTTCCCGTCACAAAGAGCGCGTACCTCTCCACGCTGCCATCAGTCAATGGCTCTCCAAGCGTCCGCTGTGTTCAGACGTGAAAAGAGTTCAAGATTAGACCAGTTACCGTCCTGAAATAAACCGGAGTGGTTCACGTGAGACGATGAGAGATGGGTGTTTGGAGCTAGCAGCAGTTAGCAGTTAGCGTTAGCTGGTCTCTGTCTGCAGGTGTTTCAGGGATGGTTTCAGGTCTGGTTCCTCTCGTGGTCGTTTCCTGGAGTATTTCAGTCGACCTCTCACTCTCCAGGATTTCCTGTGTCTGTGGAGCTGCTGCAGAGACCGGTCTCTGTGGGCTCAGGGGATCTGTGTGTTAAAGAGATTACCCACAGCAGCTCTGCACAGTCATTGTGATTAAAGGTTTCACTCTGGATTATTCTCCATATTTGAGAACAATGCTCTCTTCAATCATTGGAGCAGCTTTGTCTCTGATCCTGGATGTTTCTGTCTCTTGGTTTGTCTTTGTTTCTGTTGTGGTTTCACGTAACGTGCGCTGGAGGGCAGTGAAAACATCGTACATAGCGTCTCGTCCTCCTCATCAGTCTTTCTGCTCGTCCGTGTCATGGCTGAAGGAAACACAGACCCATGCCGGGCGCCGACGGGCTGACGGCTGCGGTCTCTCCATGACAAAAGACCTCTGAGCCGCTGGTCTTTGTGCTCATGGGAGCTCAAGGTCGGAGCCGGGAGAGATCTTTGAGCCATGAAACCGTTCTGCGTCGTCTCTCGGTCTGTTCGTGGGGTTCAGGTTTCCTGTCCCTCCAGGTGTTAACTGAGACATGATGATGATGATGATGATGTCAGGAGTCTCTTTCTGGTCAGCGTGTCGTAAACGTTTTGCCTGGTTGAGTCTTCTTTTGTCTCCTTGTGTCTCTTTTGTCTCTCTGTGTCTGTTTGTGTTTAGTTTCTGCTTTTGTCTGTCCCTGTCTCTCTGTGGCTTCTTGCTGCTGGTCTCTGTCTCTTGTTTCTGGGTTTTGTGGCTGTCTGAACCTCTCTGTGTCTTTTTTCTGTCTCTTCATTCAGTGAAACTTTGTTCAGTGTCTTATCGTAGCTGTTTTGGCTCCTTCTTGTTTTTCTTCCAAGGCTGTTTTGTGTTTCTCTGTATCTTTGTGGCCTCTTTTTGTGGCTGTTTTGATGTTATTTTGTTGCTGTTTTGTGTGTTTTTGTAGCTTTGTGTCTTTATTATGGCTGGTTTGTTTATGTTGTGGCTCTTGGCTCTTTGATGTTGGTCTGTGTCTCTTTGTAGCTGTCTTTAGTCTATTGGTGTCTCTGAAGTTGTTGATATCTTGTTGGCTATTTTGTATCACTGTGGCTTTTTATTTTCCCTTTCTGCTGTTTTGCCTTTTTCTGTTTGTCTCTTTAAAGCAGCTTTGCTTCGCTTTACAGCTATTTTTTTCGTCTCTGAGTGGTCTTTTTTTTTCGCCTCTGAGTGGTCTTTTTTTTCGTCTCTGAGTGGTCTTTTTTTTTCGTCTCTGAGTGGTCTTTTTTGTCTCTATGTGGTCATTTTTTGTCTCTTTTTGGGCATACCTTTGTGGTGTTTTTTGTCTCTTTTTGGTTGTGTTTGTGTCTCTTTGTGGTCATTTTTTAACTCTTTGTGGTCATGTTTTGTCTCTTAGTAGTCATTTTTGTCTCTTTTTGGTCATTTTTGTCTCTATGGTCATTTTTGTCTCTTTTTGGTCATTTTTGTCTCTTAGTGGTCATTTTTTGTCTCTTTGTGGTCATTTTTGTCTCTTTGGTCATTTTTGTCTCTTTGTGGTCATTTTTGTCTCTTAGTGGTCATTTTTTGTCTCTTTGGTCATTTTTGTCTCTTTGTGGTCATTTTTGTCTCTTTGTGGTGTTTTTTGTCTTTTTGGTCATTTTTGTCTCTATGGTCATTTTTGTCTCTTTTTGGTCATTTTTGTCTCTTAGTGGTCATTTTTTGTCTCTTTGTGGTCATTTTTGTCTTTTTGGTCATTTTTGTCTCTTTGTGGTCATTTTTGTCTCTTAGTGGTCATTTTTTGTCTCTTTGGTCAATTTTGTCTCTTTGTGGTCATTTTTGTCTCTTTGTGGTGTTTTTTGTCTCTTTTTGGTTGTGTTTTTGACTCTTTGGTCATTTTTGTCTCTTAGTGGTCATTTTTTGTCTCTTTGTGGTCATTTTTGTCTCTTTGTGGTGTTTTTTGTCTCTTTTTGGTTGTGTTTTTGACTCTTTGGTCATTTTTGTCTCTTAGTGGTCATGTTTTGTCTCTTTGTGGTCATGTTTTGTCTCTTTGTGGTCATTTTTGTCTCTTTGGTCATTTTTGTCTCTTTTTGGTCATTTTTGTCTCTTAGTGGTCATTTTTTGTCTCTTTGTGGTCATTTTTGTCTCTTTGGTCATTTTTGTCTCTTAGTGGTCATTTTTTGTCTCTTTGTGGTCATTTTTGTCTCTTTGGTCATTTTTGTCTCTTAGTGGTCATTTTTTGTCTCTTTGTGGTCATTTTTTGTCTCTTTGTGGTTGTGTTTTGTCATTTTGAGGTTGTGCTTTCTGTTTTTCTGTTAATGTTTTGTCTCAGTGTAGTCGTGTTTGGTTTCTTAGAGGTTGTGTTTTGTCTTTTTGTGGACTTATTTTGTCTCTGCTGTTGTTCTTTGTCTCTCTGTGGTCATGTATTGTATTTTTGTGGTTGTGTTTTGTCTCCTTGTGGTCATGTTTTGTCTTTTAGTGGCTTTATTTAGTTTATTTGATGTCTTATCTTGTCTCTTGGTGTTTTTTTTTCTCATAATGTTATTGTAGTATTTTTTTCCGGTCATGTTTTGTATCTTTATACCCAGCTGTAGTTTTCTTTGGTGTGTTTTCAGTCACTTTCAGTAGTCTCCCACCCTGACACTAACCTGTGTCTCTGGCATCAGACATCGTGGCGAGGTTAGAGGAGGAGAAACCCAGGGGTAAAACTTATTTCAACATTTGGAAGCTTTACCTCTCCTCTCTTTCCGCACTTCATGAGCAGATTTCATCACGGCACCAGAGACGAGCTGATCCATAGCTGACTGATCGATACCGCGGCGTCCAAAAGTTACTCATTAGATATTTACGCCATCAATCGCAGATTTTATTTTTAATGTGGAGCTTTCAGAGGAAAATACTCTGATGAAGTGAAAAGTTCAGTGAATACTGCATATTGAGGTGTTTTTTACTGTAGTTAGTTTGATGTTTTAACAGATCCAACTTCTTTTCTACCTTTACGCTCAGAAACCTGAGCAGAGCGTTTTCCTCCTGTCACATGTTTTAAAACACGACATTTTTTATCCTGTTTTTCTGGAATTACTTTTTCTGTTTCGTCCTTAAGCTGACAGAAACATACCGTCCTCTCTGTCTTCCTCTTACACACACACAAACACACACACACACACACACACACACACACACACACACACACACACACACACACACACTCACACACACGTCCCAACTCTTCACATTCATTTAATAGTTTCTCTGAAGGACACGGAGGTGTGAGCGCACATATGGTCACAGCTTTGTGTTATTCCTTTATTTATTCCTCATCCCTCTGGGACACACACACACACACACACACACACACACACACACACACACACACACACACACACACACACATCCACACACACACACACACACAGACCGCCGCAGGTTCAGCTCAAACAGGAAGTGCCCTGAACCCAAACACAGCGGCTCACTGTCAGTGTCTGCTCTGCAGGTAGAAACACAGATGATGCTGTAAACCTTTGTTTTCTGAGACTTCATAGCAGCGTTAGCTAGGTCATTATAACGTGTGATTCTAAAACACAACAAATAGTTGGAGACATGGCTGATATAAACTCAGAGCAGCAAAGGATCAGATAACTGAAGAAAAAATCCATCTCATGGGAGATTTGTCAGACCCCTTGGTTTCAAGTGCCTTGTAGCTCTTCACCTTTACCTGAAAGAAACTTTGGACACCACCTTCACTACATGGGCACACTTAAAACCAAGGGCTAAAAGTCAACAAGGTCTAAGGGATAAACAGATGAGTGAGGGGTGAACCAATAAGTGCGGGGGAACACCACGGTCTAAAGACTAAATCAATGAGTAAACGGTAAACCAAGTCTGAAGTGAAAACAGACATCTAAGGGGTAAACCAACCTCTAAGGGGTAGACCAAGGTCTAAAGGGTTAACCAAAGTCTGAGGGGTAAACAAGGGTCTAAAGGGTAATCCAAGGTCTAAAAGTCAACAAAGGTTTAAGGGCTGAACAGATGAGAAAGGGGTAAACCAATAATTAAGGGGGAAACCACGGTCTAAAGACTAAACCAAAGAGTCATGGGTAAACCAAAGGCTCAAAAGTCAACAATGGTCTAGGGGTAAACTAGTGATGGGGTAAACCAAGGTCAGAAGGGCAAACCAAGGTCCAAGGGGTAAACCAATGAGTAAAGAGTAAACCAAGGTCTAAAGGGGGAAACCAGTGATCATAGTAAACCAAGGTCTGAAGTAAAAACAGACATCTAAGGGGTTAACCAACCTCTAAGAGGTAGACCAAGGTCTAAAGGGTTAACCAAAAGCTCGGGGGGCGAACCAGGGTCTAAAGGGTAGATCAATGTCTAAAGTATACACCAACCTCTTAGGAGTAAACCAAGGTCTAAAGGGAAAGCAGGTGTCTAAAGTGTAGACCAATGTGTCAGGGGTAAACCAAAGGCTCAAAAGTCACCAAAGTTCTGGGGGTAAACCAGTGATCAGGGGTAAACCAAGGTGGAAAACCAATGCCTAAGGGGTAAACCAAGGTCTAAAGGGGTAAAGGGTAGTCTAAAGGGCAGACAAATGTGTCAGGGGTAGACCAAGGTCTCAAAAGTCAACAAAGGTCTAGGGGTAAACCAGTGATCAGGGGTCAACCACAGTCTAAAGACTAAACCAATTCTAAGGGGTAAACCAAGGTTTAAAGTTTAAACCAAGGTCTAAAGTAAAAACAGACGTCAAAGGGGTAAACTAACGTTTAAAGGGCAAACCTAGGGTCTAAAGGGGTAACCAAGGTCTAAAAGTCAACAAAAGTCTAAAGTCTTAACAGATAAGTGAGGGGAAAACCAATATTTACGGGGGACCATAGTCTAAAACCAATGAGTAGGGCCGTAAACCAAGGTCTAAAGGGGTAAACAGGTGTCTAAAGGGTTAACCAATGTGTCAGGGGTAGATCAAGGGCTTAAAAGTCAACAAAGGTCTATGGGTAAACCAGTGATCAGAGGTAAACCAAGGTCTGAAGTAAAAACAGACGTTAAAGGGGTAAACTAACATTTAAAGGGTAAACCTAGGGTCTAAAGGGTAAACCAAGGGCTGAAAATAAACAAAAGTCTAAGGGCTAAACAGATAAGTAAGGGGTAAACCAATAATTAAGGGAGAAACCACGGTCTAAAGACTAAACCAATGAGTAGTGGGTAAACCAAGGTCTAAAGGGGAAAGGGTAGTCTAAAGGGCAGAAAAATGTGTCAGGGGTCAACCAAGGTCTCAAAAGTCAACAAAGGTCTAGGGGTAAACCAGTGATCAGGAGTCAACCACAGTCTAAAGACTAAACCAATGTCTATGGGGTAAACCAATGTCTAAAGGGTAAACCAATTTCTAAAGGATAAACCAATCTCTAAGCGGTAAACCAAAGTCTAAGGTGTAAACCAAGGTCTAAGCGGTAAACCAAGGTCTAAGGTGTAAACCAAGGTCTAAGGTGTAAACCAAGGTCAAAGGGGTAAACCAAGGTCTAAGGGGTAAACCAAGGTCTTTAGGTTAGACCAATTACAAAAACGTTGACCAAGAGCCAAGAAATAGAATTGGGATTGGCCTTCAGTCTTTTCACCTACTCCAATAAATTTCCAACAGCCAAATGAAAAACTCCACTTTATTTCCAGTTGATTTTAGATTACCTTTCTGTTTCCTGTCTGACTTCCTTTTCCACCTTTTTCCTTATTGGTACTGCAAACAGTTTTGCTTCTTCAAACTGAAAAGTTAGTTTCAGTGTGAAAACTCACAGAGACGTTACGTCGGTCTTCCTTGGGCGTTAAGAACAGCTCGTCTGTTTCCAGAAACATTTGAAGTCTCTTTCTCAGTGTGTGTCTGACAGCTGATTAACGTTAAGGTTAGACATCAGTATTTGATATTCTTCAGGTTAGGAGATGAGGATGAGGATGGAGATGGAGAGAGGATGGATTGAGGAATTCAGAGGTTGATAGTGGATGTTCAGCTCTTGAAGTGAGATCTTTACAGTGATTCCTGAAAAATGTGAGCTGAACAAAGATCAGAGGCGGCCTCAGACTGCTGGACGGTGCAGCCAGCAGCGTTTGGAGGCTCGCTCGTCATCTGTATTCTTGAGAGCGGGTTATTCCTCTCTTAGGGTTTATGTTTCTGCGCTCTCTGCGCTCTGTGGCTGCTGTTTGCTCAGAGCCGGTTTCATGAGCTCTACATTTCTGCCTTTGTGTGCAGAGCTGCAGCACACTGCGGAGAGGCAGAGCCATGGAAACAGACAGACGGAGCTTTATTCACAAGGTTAATCCTCCACATACTCCATCACACACACATACACTCACACACACACACACACACACTGCCATGTTCGCCATTGTTCTGCAGCAGGAGAGTGAAGGTGTGAAAAGCTGCCGTTTCTCACTCAGTCAACATGTGTGCGACAAACAGGACGAGATTCAGACGATTCAGTCTCAGGAGACAGGAAACAGTGTACTTCCTGTTTGGATTGATCCAGTTTTTGGTAAATAACTCAGCCTCACGTTTTGATTTTCACATCGTTAAATGTTTTAACGAGCATCCACAGAGGAAGAGTGATGATTGATCTGCTCTGAACAACAGCCCTTAAAGAGGGGGTATTCCGCTTTCCAGACTGAGCATGTGCGGATTTTCAAACCTCTATATTTCCATCTGTTGTAGAAATCCCTGAAGCTGTGAACTGATCAAAACACTCTGTTAAAAAAAAAAAGAAAATAAAAAAAAGAGGTCTGCCCTCAGGTCTCCACAGAGCTGGCCAATCAGAGTGAAGGGGGATCTGTTCCTTAAAGAGACAGCAGCTAGAACAATGTGTGTCCGACAGAAGTTGAAATAAAGGTTTAGCAAAACACCAGAGCTAGAAAAATGGAGATTTATTGAGCTGTTAATCATTTACAGTTATTACAGGGGCTTCAGAGGGACAGAATACAGACTGAAAAAATTTTTTTTACTAGTTTAAAGGTAAATATTAAAACATAAATGTTGTCAAACAGTGGTTCTGATAAATTAGTCTAAAGGCCTATGTCTCCGT
Source organism: Halichoeres trimaculatus (assembly GCF_033239565.1). NCBI lineage: Eukaryota > Metazoa > Chordata > Actinopteri > Labriformes > Labridae > Halichoeres > Halichoeres trimaculatus. The sequence goes on from NW_027437192.1 coordinate 1,637,233, forward strand.
CCTTTTCAAACCATGTTACCGTCACTGCTCACATACTTCCGTGCATCCTTTACATTAGTATTGCTGTTAACCCATACATCCACCAGGGGGCGCATCCCAGAGTCAAAGTTTATGACAACAACAAACTCAAAAACAAACTGTGGAAGAGTTTTGCTAATGTAGCTCTAGCGTAAAATACAAAAACAGAGGCAGGCTTGATGGAGGCGGTGGTTGGTGAGGTTTTTTTTTTTTTGCGCTTTTCAACATTTTATTAAAACTTTCACTGCCTACTTTAACTACTTAGCATTATTTATTTACATGCTCCACATTTTCAGCTTTGTGTCACTTCCTCCAGCTTCAGCATTTCAACACATTCACTTGAAGGAAATGTAACGTCAGTAGTTTCCTTTATAAACACTCTGTGTCCAGAATCACTTCCTGTTTACTATAGAGTGAATATGTTGTTTTTTTAGTGCTGTCTGAAATCTGACTGAGCATGGTCATATTCCATAGACTGTAAAAAAAAAAAAAATGGACGTCATCTTGCTCAGTTCGAAGTTGGTTCGGAAACTGCTCCCCCTGGTGGCTGGCTGCAGTACAGGGCAAAAACTCCAGCTCCCCAGTCATTCCAGATGGGCTGCGGTCAAACTATAAAAAGTTAATACACCTGGTAGAAATGTTTCTTATGTTAGGAGAATTGGCAGAGAATAACACTGAGCTCTCTGGGTAACTCTTGGATGAGTGCGTCTTACAACTCAGAGTGGAGAAACAAACAACACAGACGTTAGCGGCCAAACCGTCAGTTGCGGGTGATGCATTCACTGGACCTTGTAATTATCAAACACAGCAGAAGTTAAATTAATTATTTTGTAATCATTATATCTGGCTGTTGCAGAAAAATATGCTGAGTGTAATCTTAGTTATCACTGAAATCCATGTCGTTTGCTGCATTTGAGAAAAATTATAACTTTAAATCCCCAGCCGTCTATCAAGGTGTTAGAGTGATTACATCACAGTCAGTGGCTGGCAGGCACAACCACAGAGAGCTCAGAGAGTTCCAGAATGTAGTGACATCATCAGGGCAGGAATCTCTCTGTCTTTGACATGGAACATTCTAGAACCTCAGTGATGGAGCTGCAGCAGACAGGCCTCTGGTCCAGTGCTGTTTAAGTCCTGGTCCATTCCCTGCTCTCAGCTGACCTCACATTGTTTGGATCATGTGACTCAGAGCGGATCAGACCCGTTAAAACCCGACCCACACACAGAGCGTGGAGCTGAGCGCTGTGTTCATCTGAGGGGAGCAGCTGATCTGACGCCGTCACTCAGCGCCGTCAAACGCTCCTCTTTGTCACCCGTCACTCAGCTGTGGGTTCCTGTTTCACGGCGATCAAAGTGGAGCTTCCTCTTAGCTGACGCAACAACCCACGGGCGGCGGGGCTTTCACTTTGATTCCACACGGCGTCAGGATCCCGCTCGCCGTAGCTCCTCTGCTGAGCTCGGTGTCGCCGTGTTGATCGTCTGTTTGTGGTGGAGTGAAAACACCTGAAAACAAAGCCTGACCCCGGCTCCGCAGGGAGCACGCCGGAGTCTGTGTTTGCATATTAATGAAAAATTAGCGTGACTCTACACGTCTCCACGGTGCCGGAAGACAACAGGCATGTCCACGCTGACACGTTCCTGTTTATCTCACGGATCAGACTCGTTAAGGAGCCTGAGCTCAGTCTCTGAGGCTCATTTTGTGCTTTAATTGCTGCATTTCGATCAATTAAAACCTGATTTCACGTCCGCTGTGGAACTGATCCACTCTAAAGATGAAGCATTAGGGCGCCGAGGATGGTCGATGTGTTTTCCTCCTGCAGAAAAGTTCCTGCTAGCTTCATCTGTAGATGTTTACCGTCAGCCCTTTCCTCCTCGGCCTTTACCTCCTCACCGGGCGCAGCTTTGAGAGTTTTCGATCTGCTGCAACTCAAACGACGGTGTAGAGAGGAAAATAAGAGAGAAGGAGGAAAGGAGAGGATGAGAGGAGATGAAGCGAGCGGGAAATGGAACAAGAGGAACTAACGGGGAGAAGCTGGAGAGCATAAAGCCGAGCTGATGGAGGATAAAGAGGAGGAAGCTGGATGGATATCAGGCATTAGAGGACAAGGACGAGAGCGCGAGATGGAGAGCAGGGAGGCGAGGCAGCGAGCGGCTGAGCGATAACGAGGAGGCCCATTTAAATGTCAGCTTCCCTCAGGTAGCTAACGCTGCGAAATGACCTCAGTTTCCACACAATAAACCCACAGAGTGATACTGGCTATGAATACAGTGAGGAGCCGCTCAGGGCTGCAGACGCTGGCTGTGTGTGTGTGGGTGTGTGTGAGTGTGTGTGTGTGTGCTGCTCAGAGGTCAGAGCCAGCAGGTACCAGACTGCATCAGAGGCGCTGCCGGCTTCCCTTATCGAGGTTTCTGTTCGTTTAAAATCTTTCCTCTCTGCAGCCGCGTCTCCAGAAGTTGTAACCTCTGCTGAAATCTGATTGGCTGCACCAAAGTTTCCAAACTTCCTGAGTTCATCATCTCTCTCCATGTGTGTCAGTGTCTGTGTCTGCTCCAACCCCCTCCTCTGCCTGGTTGTTGATGTTTTGGTCATATTTGGATGTTTCTGAGCAGAGAGTAAGCGTGGTTGCCTCAGCCAATCACCCCAAAGAGTCAAATCATTGGTCCCTGTGTGAACATAATGATGGCTACAGAGCCCCTCACCTGTCACACACCTTCCTCAAAAGCAGATTAAACCACTGGTGTAAAAATCCTGACATGTTAAAAATGTGTTATTTCCTTTTTAATTCATTCTGCCGACCCTCAGAGATTATCTCTCCACCCTGAGTTTGAGGATCACTGTGTGAGCAGGTATGCCTGATTGTAATCCACTGTCTAAACGTGTTTATCAGGGACAAAATGTTTTTTTTTTTTCAGTTTCGCTATCTGAGTCATCCAGGACCAGATTGACCAACCAACTGGGAAAGTTTAGTAGAGAGAAGAGAGATCTGTGTTTTTCTCTGCTGAAAACGATTTCTGTGATTAATTTTGTAGTGATGGTGGACACTGGAGCCTAACTGTCAGACAGAAAAAGGACAGAAGAGCAGAAGAAAGAGAAACAGGAGAGAGATAGAGCACAAGCTAAAGGCTAAAGCATATGCTAAGGGCTTGAACACAAGCGAAAGGCCAAAATACAGGCTAAAGCAAGAGCTTAAGGCTAAAATCTGAGCTAAATGCTCAAACAGGAGCTAAAGGCTAAAAGATAAGCTAAATGCTCAAACAAGAGTTAAAGAATAAAAAAATGGGCTAAAACACAGCCTAAAGGCTTAAACACAAGTAAGAGGCTAAAACATGAGCTAAAGGCTAAAACATGGGCTAAAGGCTAAAATTCAGGTTAAAAAGTAAAACATCACTAAAACTGAAAAATGTGCTAAAACATGAGCTAAAACAAGTGCTTAATGCTAAAACATCAGCTTAAGGCTAAAACATAAGCCAAAAGCGCAAGTTGGAGTTGAAGACTAAAACACTGGGCTAAAACAGGAGCCAAAGGCTAAAGCAGGAGCTAAAGGCTGAAACAACAGCTAAAGGTTAAAACATGATTGAAAGACTAAAACACAGCCTAACAGCTAAAACACTGGCTAATTACTTGAACATAAGCTACAGGCTAAAGCACAAGATAAAAGATAACATATGCTAAAAGCTAAAACACAAGCTTAAGGCTAAAACACCAGATAAAGCTAAAACTGGGTGCTTAAACTGAGGCTAGAGGCCAAAACAAGCTCTAAAGGCTTAAACACAAACTAAAAGCTTAAACATGATCTGAATGCTTAAACTCAGGCTAATAGCTAAAACACGAGCTTGAGGCTAAAACACAAGCTTAAAGCTAAAACAGGAGTCAAACGCTAAAACAGGCTGCTTAAACGGTAGCTAAAGGCTTGAACACAAGCTAAAAGCTTAAACATGATCTTAAGCTTTAATACGGGCTAAAGGCTAAAACAAAAACTAAAGGCTTAAACTTGGGCTAAAAGCTAAAACAAGCTAAAGGCTCATATATGAGCTAAAGTCTGTGAGGAACACCAAACAGATGGTCCATTCTTCTTTTCAACATTAAACTACAAACTGAGTTAAAGTTTAATTCTTGTCACCTTTGAAACTACAAATAAATTCATGACCTTGTCGCTTTGCATCCTGGGAGAAATTTTCTTGAACAAAGGAAAACTGCGCTTAAAATGAGATCTGCTCTCAGGCACTAACACACCACAGCAAGTCAAGTCTTTATCTTGGTGGGTGACAGTGCTCATGGGAAACTGAGTCTTTGTCCCTGACAAACACCAGTTTTTTCATCCTCTTTAAGTTTCCACAAGCTGGAGTTATTTTTTATTTTAATATTTCTGATGCAAACACGATCCAGAAACAGGGGAGATGGTCCGCCACACCAAGACGTCAGAATCACTAAAATCCGTCGTCCTCAGTCCCGTCTGCAGCTCAGGAATGAGACGCTCTGATGGTTGACTCTGTTTCCCTCTCCATCAGCGCTTCGCTCAGTCTGATCACCAGGACACGCCTCCTCCAGGTGTCCTTCAGGTGCCACTCCAGCGTGGAGCAGGTACCATTTCCCACTCACTCCGGTGTCGAACTCAAGGTCGCTCCATCATCGCGGCGCTGATTGTTCTCCTGATGAGCCGCTCTGAAAACACACTCACACAAACAATACGCCGAGCACTCGCCGCACAGAGCCACAGTTTGACAGGGAACGGCGGCGCTCCAGTTTCTGGAGTGCCCTTGAACGTAGCGCGGCGCCACAGAGGTACTTAGCATCTTTGTGAGAAATTTGTTGTTCAAATTGCTTCCCCGATTGGGGTTTGATGTCTCCTAGCAACAGATGCAAGGATGGCGAGGAAGCCGGACGGCGAGGCCGACTGGTGCTGGACGTGTTTGATTCCCACAGCTGGAGGGAGGCAAGCTAACGGGCTAATGGGTTAGAAGTGCGAGGAGACGCAGAGCGGGAGGTTCAAACAGAGAGACGGGGGACAAATAAAGAGGAAACACACACACACACACACACACACACACACACACACACACACACACACACACACACACAGAGTGGAAGGATCCGGCTCTGACTGACAGCTGAGGACGGGGATTGCAGGAAGTTGCTCCATAGTTTTCACAGATTTTGTGAATTTGCATCAAAAAAGAGGAAAGTCTTTGGAGCAAAGATCAAGGACACACTCACTGATGTGTGTGTGTGTGTGTGTGTGTGTGTGTGTGCTCTGCATGTTTGAGCATGTAAAGGATCATTAATGTGCATGAACATTTCAGCAGCTGCATCCGTGTCGCTCCATTTGTCAGTGTGTAAATCCATATTATTTACATTTATGCACACACTCTTCAGTAACCGTGTGTGTGTGTGTGTGTGTGTGTGTGTGTGTGTGTGTGTGTGTGTGTGTGTGTGTGTGTGTGTGTGTGTGTGTGAGCTGTTTGACAGTGAGCCCTGGCATTGACGCGTCTGCCTCAGGAGCCGTTATTGTCAGACCAAGAAGCATAAAATCTGCCCGCTTAATTATCGACGGAGCGAGAAAGAGGCAGGGAGACGGAGGAAAACAGGAGCGGAGCGGCAGATACAAATATGGAGCAATTAGTGCCGAGACGAGAGGAGCAGGAGGTTTACAGACGCTGAAATAAAGTCCTCGTTCAGTCAGTCCGGCTCAGAAAGTTGAGATTTCAGGGATAATTTGCTTTTCATGTGGGTCTGCTCGTATCTTAATGAGGAGAGTGTCACAACTTGTTGCATATATGAAAATGAGAGGTCCTGTAACTTAAAGAGGGGGTATTGTTTTTTTTTTGTCTTAGTGTTAAAGCTCCCATATTCTGCTCCTTTCCTGCAGTTTAATCTGGATCATTGATGTCTTCATGAAATGGTAGTAACATGTTTTGGTCCAAAAAGCCAATAAATCAAGCACAGCAGCATTGTTTCCAGGCTCTCATAGCCCCTCTGTTCAGAACGCTCTGATTTAGTGGGCGTGGCCTTCATATGTAAATGAGCCACCGCTGATACCGCCCCGCTCTTCCACGTCACTGAGAGCGGCGCCACGAGCTCCGAGTGCACAATGTTTAGAAAACAGAGAAGCTCGTTTACCGTAACATTACAGGCTAAAACAACAGGCTAACTGCAGCTAAAGTTAGCATCCTGAAGCTAACACAGAGACAGGGGGACACTGAGGAAAAGCTCTTCCATCTGCTCCACAGCACACAGCATTTAAAATACTCACATTTCCAGGGTCCCAGGTTTGTTGGAGGATGGTTGGTAATGCGCCTGGATTCAGGACCAGTCTATTGGCTAGCCCTCTGTTGGACTGTCCAAAGTTGGAAAAGCAGTCGGCCGTGAAGTGACTAGCACACACATGCACAGTTTTACTGAGTGTAGCTGGAACATTTCCTGATAAATGAACTCTAGACACTTAGTCTGTCTTCTTCTGAGATGGGAAGCTTGAGCATGGAGCTATGTGGCTGTTTACAGCCAAAAACAGAGCAGTGATGGCTCTTCAACTTTGGCATTCTGAGCAACAGCGGGGAGGGGGTTCGGGGGTGTCCGCTCTGGTGGACCAATCAGGTCAGACTTGCACCTGATTGGTCAAAAAAGGGAATCGCTGAAGGCGGCAAATCCCCAAAATCCAAACAGCTGGTTTTAGGTCAGGATTTTACATTAACAAGCTCTACTAAGAACAGGTTTGGTCATTAAATATCACATTTTGTGGGCTGGGAGGAAAGACAAAGACCCACACATTTCACTAAGAGACTAAATAAAGTGATTTTTGCAAAACATGGGACCTCTAACTACTCAACAAAGCCCTGCTCACTCTGATTGGCCAGCCCTCAGAAAGCCTGTACAGGTGGCAAAGCCAAAGAGAGACCTCATGGTTTGTGGCCCATCTTAGTTTAGACTTAGTTTCTTTGCCTGGTCTTATTCTCTTTTATTTTCTTTTGTTCCCTTTTACTTGCTTTTTTAATTTGCTTTTTTAAATTTTCTTTTATTGTTTTTAAAATGTTCTTTTATTTGTCTGTTTTTATCATTTCATTTTGATCAACCTGTACAGCACTTTGTCTACAGCTGTGGTTGTTTTTAAAAGTGCTCTATAAATAAAGCTGGTATGGTATACCAGTTGCTCTCATAATTGTTCATTCTCATTCCTTTTGGTCTCATGCTGTTGGTTTTCATGGCCGTTCGTTTTCATGAAGATTGTACTTTGTTCTCACCTCTTTCATTCTCATGCCATTCATTCTCTTTCTGTTTGTTTTCATGACGTTCATTTTCATGCCGTTTGTTCTCTGTTCTCATGCCATTCATTCTCATGCTGGTTGTCTCATGGCATTCTTTCGCATACTGTTTGTTCCAATGTTATTCAAATTCATTCTCATGCCATTTGTTTTCACGCCATTCATTCATACTTGTTGTCTTTTGCTCTGTTGCCAGTTTATTTTCATGCAAATTGTTCTTTGTTTTTACGTCTTTCATTCTCATGCTGTTTGTTCTGAGGTCTTGTGCCATTTGCTCTCATAATTGGTAATTCTCATTCCTTTTGGTCTCATGCTGTTGTTTCTCATGCTGTTCACTCTTCCTCATAATGCTGTTTACTCTATGCTGGTTATTCTCATGATTTTGGTTGTTTATACTCGTGCCTTTAATTCTCATGCCTCTTGTTTTTATGCTGTTTTTAAACAGGATGTTATAGATTCAGGGATTTCTACAACATGAAAATGAATATGTATGAAAACCTGCACATGCTCAGTCTGCACACCGACTTCTTCCGCTCAGTCTGAGTCCTGCTCCACAGGATCTCCTGGTGTGTCTCTGAGCTGTGCAGGAGGAGATACTCCTCGTTTATGGTGTTATAGAGTCTGTGTTTAAAGCTCCTGAGGGATCTGTGTTTTTGAATGGGTGTGTATGTGGTTTCTGGTGCTCCTGTAGCCAGCCTCTAGTGGACGCTTAAGGGACTGCAGCTTTCTGACAGGAAACCCGTTCGTAAACTGATAACTGGACGGGATCAGGGGTAACAGTGACGGGGTGTGAGGTCTCACTCTGTGTTTTTTCTCTGGATCAAACTGCCAAAGAGCGGTAGCTGAACAGAGCACTCACTCTGAGGGAAACTGTGTGACGTTAACCTGAAGTGAAAAGTGTGTTTTGTGGTGTTAACCCTGTTTTTTGTGTCTGATGAGTAAATCCTGGGTCTCAGCCTGAGAGGACACTCTGTGCTCTCTGCAGTTTTCACTCTGGAGGACTTTATTGTGGATTGATTGTTGATTCTGATTTGTAGCCGGCTGCTTGTTGTGCTTTTGTTGAGAGGAGTTTCTCTCCAGCAGCTTTGAAGCGGTGAGGCATTCAGGTGTTCACAAAAGATGAGAACGCTGAAAAACTGTCTCTAACCATCACAGAGTGTGGACTGAAAGCTTTCAGAGCAGTAAAGTCTTCACTGTTTGTTTCTCACTGAGTAAATTCTCCAAACTTCTTTAATTCACGGTTTGGAAACTGGAGCCAGCAGGCCCCGGTGACTGCTCTGCTCCTCTGTCTCCATCTTTCTGTTTCCTGACAAATCTAAATGTTATCTGCTCCCGGGCAGCGCGTCCCCTCTGAGCTGTCAAAGTCCACTCCGTCCCCTGAAACTCTGCAGACAAAGAAAGGCCGCCGCTTGATGGAAAGGTCGCCAGTTCAGTGGGTTCAGCAGACTGCAGCGCCCGTCTGGTCTGAGTGTCCTTCAGTCGGTCTCTTGGCGGTCCGGTTCGTGCTGCTTCGCCATCATCACAGATACACCATGATGGTGAAGAGAGGTGGCGCTGGATCAACGAGGTTTGTTTCCAGACAGTTTGGGACGAGGCCTCGTGATTGTTTTCGCCAAATTTAAGTTAATTTTGATCCTTAAAGACAGGTGACGTTTCAGGGAGGAAACGCTCGAAGCAGGAGTCGTACAAAGCCAGACCTCAGGTGGTGGTGGGTTTAAGGGACGGCTAGTTTTAAATCCAGTCAAGCTACCAGCCCGTCGTTCAAGCCGTGAAAACATGACCCTAAACGTACCTTCAAAACGACGTCAGGTTGGAAAAATTTGGCCTCAAATCCTGTTTTGAGTTTCACAGGTGTTGTTCTGACTCGAGAAGACGTTGACGATAGTTTATAGAGAGTGGAGGAGTCGGAGATTTTCCATACTGGACATGAACACAGCACTGCAAGGTTATATATTATATATAATAAATATTTAATAATCATATAATAAACTTTATTTGTATAATAGGTTTAAAAACAATTGGTTTACAAAGTGTTTTTGACTCATAAAAACATGGCGAAGAGTCCGAGAATAGGATATCAGGCTGAGGGAGGTTAGAGATAAGTCGCATTGACATTGAACTAACAAAATAGAAGATTAAAATAAATGAATAAAAATAAGTTAAAAAGAGAGAAAAATGAGGAAATGACGACATTACATCAGGTGGAAAAAGGAAAGGGTTCGGAGAAAGAGATAAAAGAATAAAATGCACACACATTCATAGACCAAAGCCTATTCAGTAAATATATTAATAAAAAGGGAGACGAGGATAAGACATCAAGTGGAAATCAAGTGAAATTTAAATTCAATTAAGAGGTTAAAATCACATAAAGGCAAGTCTGTAAAAGTGATTTTCAAAGTCAATCCAGAGTCGAGGGGCTCTGGTGGAAAAAGCCTGATCACCCTTAGATCTGAGTCTGGACTTTGGAGGGACCAGCAGAGTTCCACCCGAGGATCTAAGGCTGCAAGACGCCTCACAAGGCGTCACTGAGGCCTTGGGGATATATCAATTAATTCAAATTCTCTATGGACAATTTTGAAAAATGAAAATTTTGATTTAACAGTTCACTAACAAAACAACAGAAACTAGGATGCCTTAAAAATGTTCCTGTGCGTCTTTGAGACCCAGCACCTTGACGGACACATGTTCCTTATGGTCCGTATCAACCGCCCAAAGAGTTTAATATAAACCAAACCTCAAATCAGTAAATGTTCAAACCTGTTTTCTAGCCGTCACTTCTCAGGAGTTTGAGGGCGTGTTCAGACCTGGACTGTTTGGTCCACTTTAAACGGACCAGGGTTCGTTTCCCACGCTGGTGCGGACTTTTCATGCAGGTGTGAATAGACACAAACGAACCCTGGTGTGGACCAAACAACCGGACCCAGACCCACTTTTTGAGGTGGTCTCTGTCCGCTTCCAAACGAACTCTGGTAGAGGTGTCCCAGTCGGATATTGATATCGGATATCGGAAATATCGGTATCGTATCGGAACGCATCTAAAATCTCCGATATAAGCAGTCCATTCCAGACCCCACTCCTGCTGTTTTTATATGATTTATTTAGGTTATTTTCTGGGTCTTCTAATTTATTCTTTACTTTATTCAGTTACTAGTATATTCTTATGTTTAATGTTAAAATTTCTGTTACCCGTTGGTTAATAATAAATGGGTCAGTTTTTCCTCATACCTACTGTTGCTGACTACTGTTCTTTGTTTGAATAACATCCTTTAATCAAGCCTTTTCTAACATGACAGACATACTACAGAATGTGTAATAAAAGTATGCATGTTAAATGCTGATATCGTATCGGATCAATATCGATATTGGCCACTACTCAATGCTGCAGTATCAGAAGTTAAAATGTGATATCTGGACATCCCTAAACTCTGGTGCGGTTCGTGGTTCTCCGGTGCAGGTCTGAATACAAACCAAGGTCCATCTGAACTAACTACAGGATACATGCTCCTTTTGGGCCTATAGAGCCACCGTAACCTAACCGTCTTTGGTTCATACCTGATCCTCTGTCTTCTGTTTAGCCACGCTGTAGCTAGCATGTTGTGGGTCAGGACATGCAGAGCATAGCGCCTCCTTGCTGCGATCATTGGTCTTCCTGTTCCTAAATTGTAAACGGTGTTGTTAAGCTGCTTTGAAGGAGCTGCTCTTCAAACTGAAAATGATTTAGCAGCTCTAATAAGAGCACAAACACACATGTTTACCTCCATTTCCAGGTCTGTGCTCTGTGTGCCGCCCTTTGTCAGTGCTGTCCAATGAGAGCACTGATCCTCACACACCTGGATGTGTTTACACAATATAGTCCACTTGATAAAAGTACAATCTAAATATGAACCACACCAAACGAAAAAAATAAAGTCAGCTTTTGGTCCGGACCAAACAAGTGGACCAAAGGACTTTTCTGGTGTTTTTCAGGAGGGAGTTACAGTAATCGAGAAATAATGACGATGAATGTACAGATGACTGTTCCCAGGTCAGAAAAAAAGCTCTGATATTTCATTATCCAAAAAATTATTATTTATTACCACATAAACACACAAAAGTACAGAAAACTGGTCCCATAGAGTACTGATACTGACTGCCAGACTGTTTCAGACTCTGTTTCAGACTCGAACCCTCCTCCTTGCTTTGCCCTGTTTCCTCTCAGATCTGATATTTCTGGACCCTGAGGATGAATCTTAATAACGTTGTTGACATTTCCTAACTTCTGCTAAGTGCTACTCTCAAACTTAAATCCTCACTTTGACTCGTACTTTAAAAAAAACCCAAACTGACCGGATGAAGACGTTTTTTTATGTGACCTTTGCAGACTCCTGACAGATTCAGGTAATTTCTGTGAAATTTGCTCAGAGTCTGTGTGCTTTGCTCCAGTTTTGCAGTTTTGATATCCTCTGAGGTTTGGGCGCTGACGTTTAGCTAACAGCAGAACATGTTTATGCATCAGATCCTGATTCCCCGTTTCTTGAAATGAAACCTGAAAGCCGACTCCTCTCAGCGCAGGTTTCACTAACTCTGTGAGCCTCTGACTCATTAGAGGTGAGAACGATTCTGTGATTAGTTAATTAGAAAGAAAGCTGGGAGTCTTTGTTTCAGCCGTCAGCGTCACTCTTTGGGGAAACGTTGGGTTTAACGGTGAAGCCGCCTCAGGAACATGTAATATTAACACTGATGATTATGTTCATCTGACGACGGATCAAAAGCTACGAGTCGACGATTAAATATTCATCTCTGATGACACTCGTCACATTAAAACTTTAAGAGGCAAATTTTCCCGAGCTGATTTCTGACATCGACTCTGTCCAGCTCCCGTCAAACACACTCAGACTGTGTGAGGTGGTTTTTACAGGTGTTTTATTCTTAAGTGGAAAATGAGGCAGACGTGTCGGAGAGTTCAACACTCAGAGAAAATGTTCGTCTGGACGGAGCCGTGGGAAAAACACCAAGACACGACAGGAACAGGCAAAGACAGGGAGTTACAAAGGTAGACGCTAACAGGTAGACAGGTGGAGGACGGGGATCTCTGTCAAGGTAAAGACCTGAAACAGACAAACAGAGGAAAACTAGTTAAATCCAACTATGACCTGTCCACTCAAACACAAACTGTTAGCATCACACCAGCTCAACAACCGGTGGTTTAATCACAGACCTCAATGCTAACTGTTTCAAAACTATCATCTACTGAAAACTTAAGGAACTAAATCCAGACAGAAGTCAGCTTTACATTTATTCTCTGTCCATCAAAGAGCCTAAATTCAGGCAGTTACAGCCACAAAAACTGCTCCCCCTGGTGGCTGGCTGCAGTATAGGTAAAAAAAATCCATCTCCCCAGTCATTCCAGATGGGCTGTGGTCAAACTTTAAATAATTAATCCACCTGGTAGAAATGTTTCTCACGTCTGATTGTTGTGGTGATTTGAAGATATCATTTGGCTGTCTTGAATTTAACTCCTGTTTTTTTTTCTGAAAAGTTTCCGTTTCATTAGTTATACAAGGTTAAAAACAAGGTTTTATGTAACGTTTAATGATGATTGACAGCTGCTGTTCTTGTGTATTTTTCTCAGGAATTGTAAAATATGACACGAAGTGATTAGACTCACATACTGTGCGGATTGCCTTTCGTTTTGGGGGGATTGACGGCATTTTCTATTGTGGGCAATGAGGGAAAAAAGCTGTGAGAAAGACAATTTAAAAGGACTCAAGAAGGACAGGCAGGTTAATTTTCATTAGGTTGGGAATTTTATATCATTTACGATTAGAAAAGACTGTTTGGGGCGTTATTCAAGCAGATATTTACATTAGACTGTGATTACACGCCGGGAGCGCAGAAGACCGATGTATTTATTTCAATTAAATGGTAAACTTTTTATCTAAATACCGTCTCCCAGGAGTTCATTGGTTTCATTCATTAAATATTACTTTTTTTGACTACTAAAATACGCTTTTCTGACAGGGTTTCTAGTTTTCCTGAAAGTTTCCACCTTGAGTGTTTTGAAGTGCCTACTCGAGAAGGGTCATGTCGTTGCGTGGTGTCGCCACTTTCCACGGTAATCGTTTTCCACATCACTGAGGTAGCTCCTCTTTTAGGCTCTAAACCCTCATGTGAGGACAAAGTCATAGTGTTGTCAAAAGTATCATTTTATCATTAAATATCGATCCTGAAATTTAGCAGACGATTCAATATAAAGTTCCCCTAGTATCGATAGATCGTTACTCAACATCTTTCCCTGGTTAGACATGTGCTGGCGTCAAAACATACACACAGAGCGCACACGGAGTGCATGCAGCCCCTCCCTCCCTGAGTCCTGCCTCGTAGTTGAGAGAGAGAGAGAGAGAAGCTAGCTTACACTGAATTCCAGCTGTAGCGGGTAACACTGTCACTCCTACCAGCCCCTTTGGCGGGTTGAGTTATTTAATTGTAGTTTTCTGAAACAGCATCTGAAATACTAAACCCTTTGCAATATGAGACTACGGCACTACAACTCCCATGAGCACTGCCTGCACACAGTGTTTGCTCATTGGACGCGCTCGTCTCGAGCCTCCGTCTTGGACAGCCTGACAGCTCCCGGTGTTTAGCTCCTGATAACATGATTTAAAACTGCACTCACGTCTTTTTTCCTCTCTATTGTAAACAGATTCCGGGGTTTAAGTCACAAACTAGCGCCAAAACTTCTGTAACTTTTTAAAAGTGACTTATATCTGCTGTTTTCGTCTTCATGACACATTTTTTTCTTTTGATTGATACGAGTTTAAAAAAAAGTATAATTATACTTTGAAGTGACATAGTCCAGAAAGTATGGTACTTACTTTATTACTGAAAAATTACTGTTGTAAATAAATATCTAAGCAGACATTTTTTCTTGCTAGTTTTTCAAGCATAACAAATTTCATTCAATGCAATAATAAACTCCTCCTTTAATTACTTAATCTCTTAATTGTCTGCATATTTTCATATTAAAGGAGCACAACCGTTTCAGAGCTGAATACCTGATAATGGGGTTAAACATTTATGTAGTCTTGATTTAAGTGTAAACAGAGGTCATTCACATTTAAAAAGGTTGTAAATCTACAAGTAACAATCTTCAAGTAAACTTCAGCATGTTTTTGTCTGTTTGTTAAATGAAAAGAGAAGTTTTTGCACTGAAAATCCCTGTGGTTACGTGGTATCGAAAATCGTATCGAAAAATCAATATTTTTCAAAATATTGTATCGAAGTTAGAAATCCAGTATCGTGACCAGCCTACAAAGTTGATGCTGCCATGCTACTTTCACTCTCAAAGAAATTATTCAGGTATTATCGTAGAGGGTACGATACGGCACACCCTTATATCGTAGACCATGCAAGGACAAAAACACGGACAGATAAAGGCAACATGGTGCAACACACCAATAAATGATATTTGGAGACCTGAATGCAGATGGATTTGTTTCAATTAATTAAACTCGTTGAGTGATTTCCAATGGCTGAATGGCACAAATTCAGACAGTAACAAGCGTTGTTGCGCATTGTTCAAGATTTCTAACGCAACCGTAAGTGGCGAGCCAGCTCAACTGATCCTCTGTGTAGAGAACAGGACAGGTAGACCAGGTGGTGATGATATGAAGGTAGGCAGAAAGAGACAGTCCAAACGGTGAAGAGGAAAAACTGGAAACCAAACACAGGAAGTGGTCTGGACGTCTGGAGCGCGTCTGACTAGCGGGCTGGAGACAGGTGAGCTGATGGAGGTAGAGGTCAGGTAACCACAGGGCTGAGAGAGAAACCGTCACTTCATTTTTCTGGACCAGACTTCCTGCGTTACTCCTGGATGAGAAGCGTTCCTTTGCAGGCAACGCCAGCGACGCAGAGCGAGCGCGGTGGTTTGTTAGCATCGAGCAATCTGCTGAAACATCGTGCTGAGCGCCGCGGACGGGGACTCTGAGAGCATTGTTACCCACGAACCCCGAGCCCGACTTTCATCTGATGAAAGACGTGAGAACAAACCCAACACACACACACACGCAGCTCGTCACTTTCCCCGCGTTTCCTTCAGCGGCTGAAAGCCTTTTTTGATGTCTGCTGAGCCTCGGCGAGATGTTTTCTGACAGACAGACGTATAAGCTTGATAAATATTTGATTCCTGTGCCCTTGTGTTTTTTAAAAGCAACACAAACAATTCAAAGAGCACCTTGCTTGGCCTTGAAAAATATAAAAGCCGAGATTTAAAAGCAGGAACTGAAGGCGTTTGCGTCTGAAGTGGCAGAAAGTGCCTCGGCGTGAAAGCAGAGAGTTTCCCTGCTGTGTCTAAAGTCGACGACACGGTTTGTGGCGCCTTAAAGACGCGGCGTGCTTTTTGTTTTACATTATTAATTCACAACAGGAACAGAAAAGTCCAAACCAAACGTTGGTGCACACAGAATCTGACTGAACACGCGTCCCTGAAGTGATCAGCATTCAGCCGAGCACCGAGGAGGAGGAGGAGGAGGAGGAGGAGGAGGAGGAGGAGGAGGAGGAGGTAATAAAGCAGAGAAAGAAATCAAAGAATGAATCGATCAGAAATATGGAGTCCTTCCCTCATCGGGAGGTTTGTCAGACTCCAGGCTGTGTTTTTATGAGCTCAGCGTCAACAAACACGAGGCCAATCTGCAGGAATCATCACGAGCGACGAGCTTCAAACTCCAAATACCTGCAGATAAACGTAGAAATACTCAGCTAGAAGCTGAACTCTCCTGATCAGACGTCCCCGGAGCTGCCGTAAAGCAGTCAGAGCGCTGAAACCCTGCGTGGTATTTTCAGATCGATACTCTGACACACAGGAAGCCTTGGCTGGATGAGATATGATCCACTGTCCTGGTCTGAGTAGGGACTCTGGATCTGGATCAGTATTTCAGGTGTCACAGGAAAACAAACTCACGGGCAGGAAAGCTTTACGTCTGTTTGGATTCATCTTTCCTTTCAGATCGAGGAAGGATTTGTAGCTGCAGATTAAAGTGAATCCACGTGCAAACAAAGATTTCTGGCTCTCGTGGTTTTTGTGATCACACGTCTGTCTCTGGAGATGAAAACTGCTCTTTTAATTTGCAGAAGATCGTCCCACACCACAGGCTTTGATTGGATCTCGCTTGAATTGGTCTGGATGAATTCAGAACTGAGCTCTGAAGTAAACGAGAAAATAAAAAGGAAACCATGTTTGTTAAAATGAACTACATAATCTAATTTCTCCACTCTGAATGTGTTTTTTTGTTTTTAAAGTTCCTGTGATGAGTTTCTCTTCTAGATATCTGCCTGATCCTGATCCACACTTTAAAATTAGATTATCAGCTCACATACAGATTATTCCTAAATGCTATTTCTCAACTTCCTGATCGGCACGTTTTTTCTCTGCTGAAAACGATTTCTGTGATTAATTTTGTAGTGATGATGGACACTGGAGCCTAACTGTCAGACAGAAAAAGGACAGAAGAGCAGAAGAAAGAGAAACAGGAGAGAGATAGAGCACGAGCTAAAGGCTAAAATACGAGCTAATAGGTAAAACGTGCGATAAAGGCTAAAACACTAGCTACAAGCTCAAACATGAGCTAAAAGGTATAACATGAACTTAAGGCTAACACGCAAGCTAAAGGCTGAATCATGGACTACAGAGCTAAAACATGGGCTAAAGGCTAATACATGGGCATAAAGCTAAAACACAAGCTAAAAAGTGATTGATAAGCTTAAGGCTCAAACACAGGCTAACAGCTAAAACAAGATCTAAAGGCTAAAACATGAGGCAAAATTGAAAACACAAGCTATTGGCTAAAACACAAGCGAAAGGCTAAAACTTTGGCTTACAGCTAAATGTTGGGCAGAAGGCTAAAACATGGGCTAAAGGCTAAAACACAAGCTAAAAATTAAAATATGAGCCAAAGGCAAAAATACTAAGTAAAGTGAAAACACAAGATAAAGGCTGAAATACAAGCTAAAAGCTAAAACAAAAGCTAAAACATGCTCTAATAGCTACGACATAAACTAATTGCTAAAACATGGTCTAAAAGCTGAAAGATGAGCTAAAGGCTAAAACATGAGCCAAAAGTAAAACACAAGCTAAAGGCTAAAATGGGAGGTAAATGTGGTAACACGAGCTAAAGGTTGAAATACAAGCTAATAGCTAAAACGAGGTCTTAAAGCTAAAATATGAGCTAAAGGCTAAAATATGGTCTTAAAGCTAAAACACTGGCTAAAGGTAAAAACGTGATAAAGGCCAAAACACAAGCTAAAGGTTTAACACAAGCTAAAGACATAACCCGGAGCCAAAGACTAAAAAAAAGGGCTAAAGGCTAATACATATACTATATGTCAAAACAAAAGCTATGGGCTCAATCATAGGCTAAAATTTAACACATTAGCTAAAGGCTAAATCGTAAGCTGGAGGTTAAATCACGAGCTAAACCTTAAAACACAAGCTAAAGCCTTAACATGGGTTTAAAACTTATACATGAACCTAATGTTAAAAAAACTAACTATCCCACCCCCCAGTCAGCAGTTATTCTGCAGTGGTCTGTTCAAACTTGAGAGTCTATCAATAAAATGAAGAGCCAGGTTCCGTTAGCTCTGATTGGTGAGGTTGGAGTTGGTAGATGAGCTCTGGTAGGACAGAACCAGGATTCACTAACGTTACACGTTACAGACACGTCTCAGAGCACCGGGCTGTGAGGAGAGAGAAATATAGCAGCTGCTAAACTACGCTACAAACTGACAAAGTTAGCTTGTTGTCAGGTTTTAAAGCGTAGCTATAGCTAACTGTTGATAAATACCTTACCTCGTGGAGCTGGGAAAAAGTCACGTCTTCACCTCAGTGTGTGTGTGAGACTCCAGGCCAAAAGGTGGCGCTGTATTGTACTTAAACAGATCCTCCTCAGAGTTCCTCTAGAGCGATATCTCAAAGTGAACCGTTCCCCGTCAGGAGGGAGGTTGCAGTGAGGAGGAGGAGGGGGAGGAGGTGAGGAGGAGGAGGCTGTGTGTTTGTCCGGAGGTGAAGAGTGGAGCTGACAGTAATAACAAAGGGGCCATGAATCAGAGCCATAATGAAATGTGAGTCTTGGACCAAGGTGAGTCTTGGATTGTGGTGTTGTTTGGATGCTGGACCAGCCGGAGTCCGGCCAACAATAAACAGCAGAGAGGGGGTCACTCTGGGGGAGTGTGTGTGTGTGTGTGTGTGTAAAGGAGTGTGTGAGTGTTTCTATTTTAGCCTTTATTGAAACTGGTCCAGAGTAACGATCAGCTGAGCTCAGCAGAGACCGGCACACGGTGCATTCAGGCGCTGCAGGGATTATGAGAGACTGTCAGAACAGGACGGCTCGAACTTTACATGACGGCACTTTGAGTTTGATTTATTTTACTGGAGATTTAACAGGCTCTGTGGACTGGGTTTGGACTGGGTTTGGACTGGGTTTGGACTGGGTCTGGACTGGGTCTGGACTGGGTTTAGGAAGATAAAGGACAGGATTAAAAAGAAGTTGAATAAAACCTATCCGTCTCATGTGGGTCCAAACCCAGCCCATGTTCCCAGTTAGTGGGTGAAGGATCCAAGGATTCTGAGGCCCCACTTTAGCCCCGTTTCCATTAAGTGGTTCAGTTCAGTCTGGCTCGTGGCTGATCCCAGGACGAGTCCCCAAATAACCAAGATGAGCCGACCCACTTTTTGGGACCCTTCTCTTGGAGTGCCAGACTAAGGGGTCATTTTCACGACAATGGTTTTAGGGTGAAACACAAAAGTTTTGTTGTGTTTCAGCTTCTCATTTCTGCCGACCTAAAACGCAAACTTCTGAAAACAACCTCCAGAGTGGGATTTTTCTGAAACGCTGCCGACACCATTGCTATGTAAACAGTAAGCCGGGGTTTTCAGTGGAAATGCTGACATACAACAGGACATCAGTACCGTGGTTACGTTGGTCCCAAACTACCATGTTGTTCTTGTGCTGCTGAATCTGTGACTGTCTTAAACAAAATGAGCAATTGTTGCTCCACTTCTGCTCTTAGCATTCACCAACACACCAGATGATCGGCCCAACTCTACTTCAGTGGAGATCTCCCAAAAGCAGCTTCTGGACAAGACAGTTATAGCACCATCTACAGGCCTGGCATGCTTACTACAGCATTTTCAGTCCATCAAAGTTTCCGTGTAAACGTTGATTTCTTTTCACTGCGTTTTAGCGTTTCCAGATGAAACGTTGTGTAAACGGGGCCTAAACTGTCCCCAGGAGGTGGAGCTAGAAACACTGCAGGCTGCTGATTGGTGGAAGGAATGGTCACTTCCTGTCAGAGCCACATGCCAATCACAAAGACAAATTTCTGGATGTCTTCATTGTTGCTTTTTGTTTACTGTGTCACGTTTTCCTTCTTCGTTGGATTTATTAGCGGGGTACACTGTGTCGCACCACTATGGCGTCACGATGTTATTTAACTGATGCAGCTATCAGCATCCGGCTTGGTGGAAACGGGGCTTCTCTTGGTCTGGTTCATACTGGAAACCAAGACCAACAAGTTTCTGGACATCTGATCCAGGTCTTTGGTCTTCTGGTGCTTGGGAGATGTTGGTGTATCTGGATCTGCAAGCTTTTGGAAGCAGTGAAGTTGTACGATTGTGTCCAAGTCAATGTGAATCTTTTCTGTTTCTGTTTTCGCAACAATTTCCCCAGAGTTTCTTTTTAAAACAGAGAAACTCAAAAAGCTGGAATAAGGACGTGAAACCGAACCCGAGCAGAAAGAAAAGACATGCCTGCGTTTGGTGTTTGTTAACTAAATGACAGATCCAACCCAGGTGGAGGAAACAAAGAAAGAAAAGCTTCAGAAACTGAGCAGAAAAACATCGATATGAGCCGTCAGGAAGGATAGAAACAGAGAAAAGTCATCACAGGTGTGTCGGCACAGGAGAAACACACAGAGATGGAAGTAAAATAAAGCTTTTCTTAGCGAACGGGAGACAAACAAGCAGGGGAGAAAGTTGTGATGAGATTAGATTCAGTGAAGCAAAATGAAAATGTGGTTTTTCACATTTCTCCGGGGAGGTCTGGATGGAGCTCGTCTGCAGAGTCTGAGAGAGGAAAAACAAAAAAAACAAAAAGCAGAGGAGAGACTCTGCCAAGAGGAGCCGGAGTGTGAGCGTGTGACTCCGTTCATTTAATGCCTGATGAGATTAACGATGATAAACGACTGATAATGTGAGACACTTCATATTTGGTACAGACGAGCGTGAGAGAGATTCATGTTTTAATCATTAAAGTCAGTGGAGGGAAAACGAGAGGGATATTAGTTTAATAATCGTTACCACGTGAGCTGTGCTGCTTTACTCAGCGCTATTTACTCACACACACACAACAAACACCCTGCAGTCCTGCCTAATGGAGCCGTCCTGTTTGCATTCAGACGACAGGATGAGGAGGTCTGAGGAGTTCAGCGTGAAACTGTGAAACACAGAAATCAAAGATGCTAACTCCCTCTGAGAGTCTGGATTTTGACGCTCAGGTGTTTTTCCACCAAGGAGATCCTGTACAGGTGTGGTTGAGTTTGGATCCAGCAGCCTTTCAGGACGGTGAGGTTGAAAATGCAGCAGATTCTGAAAGTTACAGAGGAAACGACCTTGAGGCGCTGCCAGTTGGAGATGCTAACAGGAAATGCTAATTTTAGACTTTAAGGTGAAGGAAAAAGTTCAGATTAAAATCAGTTTCTGCTCCGTTTCACCCAAGCTGTCACTACATTTTACAATGAGTCATTTTGTGATGATTTAAAACTAAAAAACTTCCAAACAAAAAAAATATATACCTCCCTCATTTGTTTTTTAAAAAAAAAAACCTTCGTCCGCGCGCACAGGGAAAATCCACCAGGGCTCAAAGCATGCCAAACCCATAGGTGGCGATGTTTTTCAGACATGAAACCAGCAACCCTGAAGTGCATCACCATACGCTGGTAAAAACCAGACCCACAACTTACTCTAAATCAGTGAAATCATCACCGCCTCCACATTTTGCCCGGCCCCCTGAACAATACCAGAGGCGCGTTATGATTTTTTTTAGTCTGGCCATGTGATCGAGACTTACACATGCACAGAACCTTACTTTCTATTTCACCCTTTTGCTGGTTGTTTGGCCCTGACGGGAAAAAGTTTGGGGACCCCTGCTCTAAATGGATTCAGAAAGTTTGGGATATTTATAAAACCAAACAAATTACAAACCAATTAAGACTTCAAAAAGAAACTTTCATAATCAGAGCGAGATCTGTACTGGCTTTCCTAAGGCTTCGGAGAGGGATGTTTAATTTAGGGGCAGCCCAAGATCATACACCTCTTTCCTAGGGACTGGATTTGTATCTGTACACATGATATCTCTGAGTGGATTAGACTTTCTTTTTTTATGAATACATTCTTAAATTATTTATTTATTTACTATTTATTTCTATGCTTCACATTTCCTTCCTGCTTTAATGACCATTTGTGTACTTTTTTGTCTATATGTACTCTTTTGTGTATGTATATTCCTTAGAGTGGTCAATCTGATTTATGTTTCGCTTAATATTCAAATATACATATACAATATAAAATATAATATATATACATATATATACTTGTTGATGAGAAAAATGAATCAAAACTTATAAAAAAAATAAAGAAAAAGACATGAAACCAGGGCCAGCCAATCAGAATGAGCCCCCGTCATTAAGCTGCGATGTTTGAGAACCAAAAACTCTGTTTCTCAGCGTCTTCATGAAACCAGTTTTTCAGAATCCTCACTTTGGCCAGAGTTTTCAGAAAACATAGACTGTATAAAACATGGACGTAGTCTCGCTGACGTCACCCGTCTGTTTCTGAAATGGAAAATGAAGCAGATCGGCTATAGTGGCCATATTGGTAGTAGCAGGGGCTTCTCCTACAGCTATAGGGTGCCTGTTGGTCATGTGACCCTGAGCTGTGCCTCTGATTGGGCGAGCTTGCGATCTTAATATTCTCTGAACGGCCGAGTTTGAAAAAAATCACCCCCTGTACAGTGGGTGCTGTTAGTGAAATTAACTAATTAACTGAACTGCTAGCCTTTGTCATGGCAACGCCCATTGAGTTAGGAAAATTATTTTAATAACTTTTGATGCTTAATTTAAGTAGTATACACACGCCAAGTTTGGAGTTGATGTGAGAAAAAAACTAGGACTAGATAGTTGAAATAGGTAGCCTATGAATCATCAAATCCTCCCCTTATCACCCAGGCCTCGTGTTACTCCAGAGACTCTTAATGAATTACACTTTGAGTTTGATGTACCGGTAAGTAAAAATGTCCCCGCTTAGTTCATTTAGATTTACAGTCCCGTGAAGGCCCTATAGATCAGAACGTGTGTGTGTGTGCAGGCAGTTTATATTGGTAATATACAGTCAGTGTTTTTATGAACTGAGTGAAGGGAAGAGAAACAAAATGAAAAGACGACCACCCTCTCTGTTTTCCTGGATTTCTCCTGCTCATTTCACCGACTGCCTCCAGTTTTCCTCCTGCAGATTTCTCCTTCAAACATGAACTGGGTCTCAGACGTTTTTTACCCACCTACCTTCATCAACACCATGACATTCACTACCCACCACCACCTCCCCGTCCTCCGCCGCCTCCCTCCACTGCTCCTCGCCACACTGCTGCCGTGGCAACAGAGGATGGGGAGAGGAGGAGAAGGAGGAGGAGGAGGGGGGAGATAGAAAGAGACAGTGACAGAGAGAGGGAGCGAAGGAGACAGAAATAGAGAGAGGGCAGAAGATTGGTGAAGATGAGATTGGAGTCTGGGACCAGAGGCGGTCTGAAACAGTGAGAGGACTGCAGTTTGACTTCTGTATCTGTGTGTGTGTGTGTGTGTGTGTGTGTGTGTGTGTGTGTGTGTGTGTGTGTGTGTGTGTGTGTGTGTGTGGTTGCGTAATCCTACTTTATTCGCTGGTCGAGGCTAAAAATGAATCCAGTTTTATGACAACAATGGCACTTATGTGAAACAGTCTTTTCTCTCTAACATCGTTACACAACCGCAGAGATCATGTCTCTTTGTGCTTTCCCTTTGTGTGTTCCTGCCCGTGTGTGTGCGTGTGTGTGTGTGAAAGAGGGCACATAAAGTTCATAAAAAGCGACAGGCCTGCCACTTTATTTCTGATCAAACTCTCAGAGAAAAGTCTCAAACAGATCTCCAGTTTGTGTCGAACTGTGTGACGACTGAAGCTGGTTTCTCTTTGTGTTTGGAGCCTGTTGTTGATTTTTACGGCTCATTTTTTGGTCACTGACACCAAACTGGTGACGTCTGCAGTAGTGTTTTTACTTTTTTGCTCATATGTGTCCAGATTTCACCTGTTAGCAGCCTGTAGCATGTCAGTGCTAACAGGTGCTAGGCCCAATGTTCCCTGTGTGCTGGGGAGAAGGAAGTGAGGACAATGTGCTGGTAAAAAGAGACGATATCAAACTGTCCTTCCATCCATGGTAATGGGGAATGTAAGATCTATCCCCCAATAAGATGGATGAGCTAGCTGTGCTAACCTAGCGCCACAGGGAATACCAGAGGGCAGAGTAGCATCATGATATTCATAGAGAGGGCTACCACCAGAATGATTTCACCTGCTGTGAGCCAAAAGGATACAGGACATTTACTCTTCAGTTTCTAGCTTAGTGTTTATCACCAAAGTATAATAGAATAGAATAGGATAGAATTAGGGCTGTCATTTTGACGCGTAAATTAGATCAATTAATTACACCGCAAATTAACGGGTTATCAAAATTAACGCAGAGTAATCTGGATCCCAAACCCGCAGGGGGTTCAAAAACGCACTTTTTTAATAAAACGCCTGGCATTTACAAACCGTTTGTCCTATTCAAAAGCTGTTAAACAAAAAAAGTGGTGTTCTCATCAGATTCTCAAATTTCCGACGGTCCTTGAATGTATCACACGAGACGTCAGCAACATGCTTTAAACCGGGGGCAGAGAGAGTGATTCATCTCATTTATTCACACGTTCTTTTTGAAAATCTGCAGAAAATCAACCGTTTGCTCAATTCTGTAAAAATCAGATAATTCTACACTTTTTACTGCATTAAACAAGCCCTAAATGATTGATATTTGTCCTGTATTTAAATTTAAAGAATTCTTTCAAAATTTTACATATATATATATATATATATATATATATATATATATATATATATATATATATATATATATATATATATATATAATGGTTTTGATGTTCTACCCTGCCACAGGGCATGATCATTTAATAATAATAATACTTCTTTATATTTCATATTGCCAACACAACTGACACACACACAGCTCAAAACACTACAGATAAATTCACACAGGAAAATAATTATGAACAGCAGGTTTAAACACATATATGAAACCATAGAGAGGATGCAGCTAAGAGTTTTTAAGGCAAAAGAGTTTGAGTCTTGATTTGTAGAGGGGAAGTGTAAAGAGTGTGGATTTATCACTCATCATGATAATCAAGACCTCCTGTTAGCTAGTAGCTACCTGCAAGTTAATATTTATTGTCTCATCTCCACATTAGCATTTAGCATCTTCCTCAGAGGTGTCTTTAGTTTCAGGTGTTAATCCACCTGTAGAAAGGTAACTCTCCTCCACAGAGCTCAGTCTGGGTGCACGGCTCTGGGCTGATCCTGACCACAGACTGTGTGATGGACTCTGTGAACCTGAACCAGCAGTCCGTCTCTGATGAAGAGGTTAGACTGCTCAGGCTGGCCCAGCAGTCAGTCCTGATCCTCGGTGAGACGGTCTTTGTCTCTGACTGAGCAGAGCGAAGTGAAAGTGCAGCTGGCCCTGGTATCGATGTGACACCTCAGAGCTCTCAGAGGTAACACGCAGCAGCTCTGCAGTCCGTCTCAGTTCTGCTCGGGTCCATCTTAAAATTCTTCAGATCACAGGTCGGCGTCGGAGCTCTCTTTAATCCCTCTGAGACAGAGTTCGGCTTTCAACAGAGACCCGAGGAGCCCGACAAACGAGCACTTGTGGAGTTATGAGTGTCCTCCATCAGCAGAAGAAAAGACAGTTTGACTTTCACACAGAGTCTGTTTTTACTTCGCTTGTTCCAGAAAGGCCTCAGGCTGTGGGAAACGTGCCGTGGATATTTATACACATCGATCCAGGAGAGGAATCTGAATACGCTCGAACCAAGAGCAGAAATGACAGACTGGGTACCACAGATCTACTCTGAAGAGATTTCATGGAGGAGAAATCTTTCTTTTTCTGCCTGGAGATGAAAACAAAACACTGAGACTAATTTATGTGGTATGAAGCTACTTTTCTTTCCAGTACATCAACGTTATTAGGTGCATTTATTTCCTGAAACGCTGCTTCTTATGTGAAAGTTTGTGTTTTTGCAGCACATACTATGGTTTTTATTGTTTAAGGGAAGAAATTTCTCCTGGATCCTGGAAAGGTTTGAAGCAGGGCACACACTGCGTGATATTGTCAATCATTTGAGTCAGGTCCATCTCGCGTTTGGGAGCTGGATTCTTGTATTCAGAGCTCCAATGTCTAAAAGAGGTGCTCTCAACAAAAACAAAAGCACTGCCTTGGCAATTTGTGCCAAAGAAGACATGTATGGACAAGGAATTGACAGGGCAGACCTGGTCTCTCAGCTCTTCAGCGATGACTGGAGGACCCAGAACCAGAGTTCTACCAGTTGTGCCTCTATTGCCTGGGTCTAGATGACCCACTGTACCGTTATGTTTCTCAGTCCACTTGTTATGACATCACTTCGATGATAGCAGACACCCCTGACCTATCTCAAACAGGAAGCCTGCCTTTAAAAGTAAAATTTGGTCAAATTTCTGGGGCTGAAACAAAATGTATCTCCTCCTAGGCCATAAATGATATCTACTTGAAATTCGCTGAGATCACAGAATGGACCCTGCTTTACAAAATCTCTGCAGGAATTTGTTGTTTCTTAAACAGTTTTTGAATGGTGAGCCCTCAAAGCCGGTGAACCCTAAAGGAGCCCTTTTGGCTCCCTCTATTAGAATGAATGGGAGAGGAGGATCCAGCTCCAACCAGCTGCTACATTTGGGTTTCTACACAAAAAAGTAAAAATGGTACAGCTTCAAAAATGACATGGATGTTTTCCTGACAAAATTTACTACCAAAATATCTAATTTTTGGAGAGATTTGGTTAAAATTGTGGCACCTATGAGAAGACGTTTCTGAAGCATCAGTCAGTTTCACTTCTGAGAGGGCAGCAGTTGGTGATGATGTCACAGTGATTGAGAGTTCCGTGCAGCTGGTCATGTGACTCACAGAAGGCGGGAAAATGGAATGTGGAACACACACACACACATTATGAAGGGATGAAACCATGACAGTGGAGGTGAAACCAGCTTTAATTCAACATTTTGATTTCTGTTTTGGGATTTTCATGTTTTTTTTTTAACTGTGCCCTTAAACTGTCGATCAGCTGATGAACAGACTTTTGTTTTGTCTCACTCTCATTTCTTCTTTTTGCAATTTGAGACTATTTTCACCCTTTTTGGGATCCAATGGTGAAAAATGTAAATCCTCACCATTTTTAAACTGGTCTTGAAGTTTGGATCAGGACTGGACTCTCCATCTTTGAGGTCTTGTATTATTGAATTAACCACGTGGAGGTGGAGGTGGAGGTGGAGGTGGAGGTGTTGCTGTGACTCAAAGTCTCAGCTCTGACTTTGCAACCCTTATCAGACCCGTGAAGTCCCGATCGGGGTCGGGCCGGTTCAGCCTCCTGTTTTCTGCTCCGAGCTGCTGCCGCTCGGGTGTTTTGTGTGAAAAAGGAGGTGACACCGCCGCTGTTTGTCTTCAAGGTGTTGTTTTTCCACAGTGAGACAACCTGTTAAGTGAGCGCCGGACACGTTTGTGCTGCAGGTTGTTTCAGGTTTGGGGACAAACTTTGACGTCTGGAGGAAGAATGACTCACACACAGACTCGTTCCTCTTTACGGCGAAGGCGTTTCTGACGCTGGATCCTTCCTCAGATAACGCCATCGTCTCTGGTTCAGCTCACGTCTCTGTGCAGCTCTGCTCCTCTCCTCTCCAGCGGAAATGAAACATCTGGCTCCTCATCAGACCCAGCCTCCTGCTCGGCTCTCTGCAGTCGACCCTCCCGTGAGTCTGCCGCCGCCGCTGCTGCCAAGTCTCCACGTCTCTCTGAGAGGAGTGTAGACGCTGCTTTACGATGGCCTACTTTATGTCCAGGAGGAAGCTGCAGGTGGCGCCGGATGGGAGGAGGCAGGGATGGAAATAAAAAGGAGAAAGAGGAGAGAAACCTGATCTTTCTCTTTTATTTGACTGATAGAAACCGAGCGTATCCCCCTCTTTAATCCGTCCTGTACTCAGTCCAGACCTCCTGCAGACGCCCCGACCCTCTGCTGCCTCTCCTGCTCTGATCAGAGGTGAGAAGCTGCGTCTTCACCTCACAAACACAGGAAATAAAAACACAAAGATCAAAGACGGGGGAGGAAAGAGGAGTCAGCACACATCAGCGTCTCCTCACATGAACTCCTCTCCGCTGGATTTTCATTTTCAGGAGGAATAAAAATCCTCGGCTCTGATTCCTTTAGCTCCAGGAGCTTTTCAACCACAGGAAGTAGGATCCAACTTTGATCTACCCCTTTCCAGAGGTTCAGGAACTTTAGGGGGCGGGGCCTGAAAGCTGAACATCACTGACAGTGTTTTTGCCCCCCGCTGTGATGGACTTGGTTTAGCACCTTTCTTGAATACCTCTCTTCTCCTGTAACAGTAAAACAAAGCTCCATCAAAACCTGAACAGGCTGAAGATCCTCCATGCTAACAGGCTAACAGGCTAACCGCAGAGCTACACGACTTGTCTGTCTCCCTTTTACTGCCCTCTTCTGGTCTGGAGCTGTTTTGCAAAGTCTACAGTCTTCAGCCCCGTGGTCAGACCAACAATGAGCCACAGGAACTATTTAGTTCTGGGGAATGTTTTAGTAGGAACTAATAGTTCCTGGACCCCTGGTCCAAACACAGTAAATGAAAAGACTTGGCTCCTGCCAAAATAGCTAAAAGCTGGTTTTAAGCAGTGATTTGTGCATCCTCTGAATGAGGATACTTTTTGAAAAAACAGTTTTTCAAAATTGAAAATTCTTTTTGTTTTCGGTTTTGATTCTTATTTTATAAGATCATGTTTTGTGTTTATTGATATTTTGAGATGTTTGTTTTTCTGTTGACATCATTTATTTTACAAAAGTAGAAGAAGAATTTTCTGACCAAAAGTTGCTTTTTAACGAGAAGTTCCTGTAGCTTTTAGTTAATGAAGTTCCTGGAAGGAGCTAAATAGTTCCCGTGACTCTTATGGAGGGAAATAAGAAGGTTTCAATGAAAAATCCTAAATTAGAGCTAATTCAGACCAAAGTCTGATGTTGTTTTTGTCTTACTGCCCTCTACTGGTTTGGAACTGTTTTGCAAACTCTACCAATCTTCAGCACCGTGGCAGACCAACAATAAGCCCAGGAACTATTTTGTTCTGCGAAATGTTTTAGTAGGAACTAAAAGTTCCTGGCCCCCTGGTCCAAACGCAGCTCATTAAAACTACTTGGGTCCTGCCCACAGCGCCAAAATGACCAAAAGCTGGCTTTAAGCAGTAATTTGTGCCAAAGGACCAAGTACTGAGTAAATTTGAATGAAGATACTTATTTCAGTATTGATTTTTTTTTGTCTTAATTCTTACTTCATAAGATCATGACTTTTGTGTTAATTGATATATTGAGATGTTTGTTTTTCTGTTGACATTATTTATTTTACAAAAGTAAAAGAACAATTTTTTGACTAAAAGTTGCTTTTAACTTAGAAGTTCCTGTAACTTTCAGTTCCTGGAAGGAGCAAAATAGTTCCTGTGGCCCTTATGGAGGAAAAAAAACAAGTTTCAATGCAAAATCTGAAATTAGAGCTCGTTAAGACCAAAGTCCATATTGTTATCTTACTGCCCTCTTCTGGTCTGGTGCTGTTTTGCATAATCTGCCATGGTGTTTAGACCCGGTTAGTACCCGGTCTGTAACAAAGACCCAAAATGTAGTGAAAAGAAAATGTAATAATGCTTAAAATGTTACAACTGGTGACAAAAGTGCTGAGTCCAAAATGTAAAAACATTTTTTTTGGGCTCGGCATCGTCACATTTTGGATTGTTGTAACAAATCGGGCTCTAACAAGTCCCAGTCAGACAAACTGTGGGACCCAGGAACTATTTAGCTCTGTGGAATGTTCTAACAGGAACTTAAAGATGCTGGGTTAGGGGTTAGGAAGTTTCTGAAGTTCCTTGAATCTGGTTTGAAATTAACTCAGCAGCTCAGGGTTGGTTTTTGATTCTGGTCTCAGATTTTAAATCCAGAAACAGAAACGATTCAGACGCGTTTCTCCACATGAGCAAACCGTGAGTGCAGAGTATTCATTCCCATTCATGAGGAAACCTGAGCCTTCAGTTTCTCTGCCTGCAGTCTGTGGACGTGAGGAGGAAGTGGGGCTCTCACCTGTGCAGGTGAACATGTGCTGTGGAAGGTTTCAGAGGGATTTACCTGAATGTACCCGCAGCGCCCTGAAAGCTCACATCAAAGCCGTTCCTCCTTCCTCCGCGCTCCGACTCTTGTTTTTCTCACCTCCTGCTGCGATCAGGCCTCTTTGCACCTGAATGGACTTTAAAAAAAACATTAAAACACCTGAACCTGCTCCGCCGGTTGCCGTGGAAACAGGAGTAAAGGAGCGTGAAGGAGCTAAATTGAAAACCAAACAAAATGCAAACAAATTAATGGAGAAATGATCTGAAGTGGAGTGTTAAATGAGCCCGCGCGTTTGGAAAGTGAGCCTGAGCGGGAGAATGGAGGATGTTTGTGAATCATTTCAAAGCCTCTTTTTTTCTGGAAATCACCGGGTATTTAACAGCAGAGGGATTTCTCTTTAACATCGTCAAACATCAGCGGAGACGAGACGAGAACGAGCTCATTCATTCATTCATTCATCGTCTGTTGGATCGTTTACAGCGTCGTTCACGTGAGAGCGTTCAGTGAAAAAACACCGATCCTGAAAAGATCACTGCTCACCTGAACGCCTCGCTTCAAACGCCCAATCAGGATCTGACCTCAGGCTGGTTTAACCTCTATGGTTCGTTTAAAACCAAGAATCAACAAAGTCACATGATCAGACAGGAAGCTCACTCATTGGACGGTACAGACCAGAGTTTTATTACACTTTTGTTTTTCAGCTCCAGATAAATCCACAATTTACACATTTTGTAATTTAGAGTTTATTTATTATGAATTATTATTTGTGGAAGCCTACAGTCCTCCATCCACTGGGTGGCAGTGTTGCAGAGGATTGAAAGCTATCCACTGTTTTCCTGATGACACGCCTCCTACACAGCACAAAATGTTGGAGTTTCACAGAAAAGTTTCTAAATTTGTGATATGCATATGAATCAGGGGCGGCGTTATGGGTGGGCCCAGAGGTCCCAGGCCCACCCACTTTTCTTCTTTAGACTTTTTTTTTTTTTAGATAATTAGTTGGTTAGTTAGTTTTTCAATTTTTTGCGTATTTTTTAAAATTATTTTTTTACTTTTTTAAGAGATTTGAGAAATTTCCACACTTCACGCAGTTAAAAAAAAAAAAAAAAAAGGAGTTAAGAAACATTTAGCTTCATATTATGTGATGGTTGATTTTCAATTTTTTTCTTTTATTTTACCGTGGTTAGTGTCCTCTTGCTGCCTTTAATTAACTTTTTTTTATCAATTTAATTAGTGGTCTTCTAACCTTTTGAATTTAAAGCCCAGCCAAAGTTTGATTGGTCCAATCAAA
Source organism: Halichoeres trimaculatus (assembly GCF_033239565.1). Classification (NCBI taxonomy): domain Eukaryota; kingdom Metazoa; phylum Chordata; class Actinopteri; order Labriformes; family Labridae; genus Halichoeres; species Halichoeres trimaculatus. The sequence goes on from NW_027437192.1 coordinate 1,668,362, forward strand.
CCTGGAATCCTGGCTCAGTCCCTGCTACTAATCTGTGCATTACTCCTTTATTTGATATTCATAGATAGTTGAATTGTGAGCCACACGTTGATTTTGATTTTATTATCAAAATCTTCTGATTATCGTGACCCAGAAGTTGTCGCTTCTCCATCAGGAGAGCATAGACGAAGCCGACTTGATGCTCGTTGTGCATGTGATGTTGGTCAGCTACGTCTGATCAAAAGAGCTTAATAAGTGAGTCTTATGGATGACGACATGACAACCCAAAAAAATCAAGAGGATCTTTCAAGGATGTTCATTTTCTTATCAAATATGCCAACTCTTTCTCCTAAAGCAGCGAAACAATAGGGCTGAGATTATGTGCTAATCTTGGGATTTGATTCTATTACAATTTTTGGGGGGGCTGATACAATTTTTTACAATTGTTTTTGCAATTTTTATTTTGCTTTTTTAACACCAGACCATGTGAAAAAGTGAAATGATGATGATGATGTCTACAGACTTAATCAGGAGCCATATTTTCCCATAAAATGTTTAACACATGAGTCAGAGAGAAACATTTCACCACCTGGTGGAGAAAAGTAGGAACATATTTTCAATCCAGTTTATAAACAAAGACTAAAATGAAGAATTTGATTAAAAAAAAAAAATGAGATAATTTTTTTGTCCAAAAATCCTGATTTTGATATTGTCAAAAAATATCCTGATATACTGTATTTCAATCTTTTACTCCCACCCCTACAAAACGTACAGCGTACGTTGGAAGGAGATTTAAAAAAAACAAAAAGATGCTGTTGATGTTTTCAGTCACCAGGTTGTCACCCTAATTAGATAATTTAAAAAAATGATGAATAAATTAATTGGTCTGTCAAAACAAACAGCAGATTGGAAACAAATCACGTTTTGTTTGTTTTTATTTCGGAAACGAAAAATGGAAAAACATTTTTATTATTGTTTATTTATTTATTTATTTATTTATTTATTTATTTATTTATTTATTTATTTATTATTATTTATTATTTATTTTATTTTTTATTCATAGCTGAATATCAATTTAAAAATGAATTCCTATGTTTCCTTTTCCTGTTTTATTTTCCTTTTTCCTTTTTTTTTTTTTTTTTGTAAGGTATGACTGCCAAGTTTTTCCTCAGCAAAAAAACAAAAACAAAAAAAAAATGTCTGGCTTCCTTCATATTTTGGCTGAAATATAAAATATTTTTAGAAATTTTGCAGGTAGAGTGTCGTTTTGAGACTTTTCTGGACAAAGAAACATTTTATCCTCCTTTATTGGTTGGTTTTTTGTCCGGGATTTTTGGTTTGTTTGTTTTTTTAATAAATGTTTTACAGTTTCCAGCTCAGACTGTAAAAAAAATGGGTGTGTTCTTGCTGGGCTTGGTGCTTCGACCAATCAGAAGCGAGTATTTGAGCTATAAACGGGCTAAAAGCAGCGCAGTCGACCTGTGATTTAAACATGACGCTAATGTAGTCGTCTGTGATCTCAACGTTAAGCAGCTGTTGTTGGAGTCTTAATCCTCACGTCGAGTCTGTGCGAGGCGGGAAAAAGCCTCGAACGCAAACGAAGCTCAGACGTGTGAGACATGAAGTATGGAGGCATTTCTGCACTAATTGTTTTCCTCCGTCTGTAACCCAGAATTACATTCAGCTGTGTAATTATCTGTCATTTAGTTTAACATCAGCAAACCATCATTCTGCTCCCGCTCCCGCTCCTGAGAGTGTGTGAGTGTGTGTGAGTGAGTGTGAGTGAGTGTGTGTGAGTGAGTGTGTGTTGGAGGCTAATAGCTTCTCCAACGCTCCTCCATGAATCACTCGTGTGTCAGCGCTTGTTTTGGAAGAGGCAGAGTTGTATTTTTCTCCTGATGGATGTCTCATTTTGCAAAAACAGGAACGGAGACAACAAAATCTTTAAGTTCCTGATTTTCTCTCCGAGTGTGGAAAAAAAAACTCAGAAAGAAGAATTCGATTCAAAGTAGAAGTGGAAAACACGTCCCAGATGGATGTGAGGGAGTCACAGAGTTTAATATTTGAGGCACTTTGGTCCAGATTTCCTGTCAGCTAAAATAAAATCTGAATTCCTCTTGAAGATCTGCAATGGACAGAAAAATGTAATCTTGTTTTCCCTGACTATGTAAACACCAAAACTACCAAAGAAGAGTGGACTCTCTTCCTGTTTTTGATCCATAAAAAAGACAAAACATATTTTTTTGATCACGTTCATCTCTGGCGCTCCATCCTTTGATCCTCTCCTTGATCTCCATCGTCTTTCCTCACAATGGCGCCGCTCTTTCTCTCTGAACTACGGCGACACATCCTCAGTTGGAGCGTGAGCTGCCTGGACTTTTCTGACTCGCAGCGTCTCTCTGTGTCTCTATCATCTCACATCTTCTCTCCTCATATCCATGCTGACCTCTCGTCCGAAGAGTGCACTGCTCTCACCCACAGTAGCTTACAAGCAAGATGTTGATTGACAAGCTCCACCAGACCCCGCCTCCTCCCCGCTGAAAAACATGATTTACTTTTGACATCTGTAGACGTCAATGGCAGTAAACATGAACATTTTAATTTTGTCCAGTTGAAAAAAAGCGTGGTTTTAAAAATCTTCTCTTCTTTGTGTTTTCATTTGATTAGTCGTGCTCTACAATTTTGTAATGTGAACTTAAGCAGATATGAGATTAAAATGCAAATAATTAAATTAATTTTTTAAATGAATTTATACTTGATAAACACTTTTTTTAACCACAGTAAGCCACAATTTAAACAAATCAAATATTTCAAGAAGTTCCTGTAATTTATGTTAATTAATGTAGTCAATTTTCATTTATTTATTTATATTTTGTCATTTATTTATTATTTTTTCAATTATTTTTTATTTAAATTATTTATTTATTTAAATTTTTTCATTTATTTATCTATATTTTTCCTTTCATTTCTTTTCTACTTTTAATTATTTATTGATTTATATTTTTTCCATTTATTTATGCATATTTTTACAGTTATTTATTTTTTAATTTTAACTATTTATTTATATTTTCATTTATTTATTTATATTTTTCCTTTCATTTCTTTTCTAATTTCATTATTTACTGATGTTTTTTTTTTTCATTTATTTATGCATATTTTTCCATTTATTTCTTTTTCAATTTTGATCATTTACTTATTTGTATTTGTCATTAATTTATTTATATTTTTCATTCATTTGTTTTTTAATTTTAATTATTCATTTATTTATATTTCTTCAATCATTTATCTATATTTTTCTGTTAATTTTTGTTTTATTTTAATTTTTTACTTTTTTGCTTTTTTATTTAATTTTCATTTAGTAATTTATTTATTTAATTTTTATTTATTTATTTATTTAAAAGAATTAAAAAAACACTTTAGGAAGAAAAATGTACACAGGCTGATCTGCAGTTCCATGTTAAAACCACTGACTTCAGGAGAAAATGACGTTAAAGAGTTGAACGCTGCAGTCACCACTGCGCACTGTAGGGCTAATATCTTTAAATGAGACATTGGTCTGGACTTGTCCATGAATGTGATCAGTTCTAAGTCTGATAAGAAACCTTGAACTGAAAAACAAAAAAAACAAAAAAAGACCAGGGCTAACACATTTTGAGTTGGGTTGTGTCTCTCCTGCTTTTGCTCTCCATACAAACTGTTTCTCTTGCTGACGCCTGATTGGTTGATACTACAGAGCTACAAACAGAATCCTGCAGCGTTGAAATCCAGATCCTAATGTTCGGATTTGTGCCTAGACTCTCTTAACAAAGTTAAAACAGAAAGTATGAACTCTGTCTCTGTTTCCTGGTTTCCTGCTCCATCCGCTCGCCTCTCTTCCAATAAAAGCCCAAAAATAAACTGACAGAGCGAAGTTTTCTCTCTCACACACAGAGAAACTTAAAGAGCCGGAGAAACGAGCAGAAAACAGATTCTGCAGACTGGACCAGGAGCTCAGAGCAAACTGAAATAAGAGGAAAAACTCTCCTCAGTCTATTTCTGAAACGTGTGTGTGTGTGTGTGTGTGTGTGTGTGTGTTTGAGGCTTCAAACTGCGCCTCACAGTTGTGCTGCTGTGTCAGAGCCGGGTGCTGCTGTGTGAACAGGAATATTTCTGCTGAAGGTGGAGGTGGAGCAGGTTGGAGTCTGTTTATGATTCATTCTGTCAAAACCACAGAAAACACAGAAAACACACCAGCAGATCCTCCCCTCGTTTTTCAGCGTCTCTTTCTCTTTCACTTCCTGAGTTTAAACATTTTCTGCTCCTGTCGTGTGAACGTGGATCATATTTAGTCTGATCAGACGTTTTCAGGCACAAACACTCGATCAGATTTCACTTTCCCAGCTGCTGCAGTGATGGCTGATGGGAAAAAAAGCTGCTGATATAAGTTCAGGTGGTCGTGATGAGGTTGAAGTTTTCTTTTCTTCTCTTTCGCTCCTCTCGCTGCCATCTCTCCGTCATCCCTCCTTCCTCCAGCCTCAGCAGCCTCCGAGCAAAGAGCACGCACCATCTGGATCACCGCTTGGCCAGCTTGTGGCGTACAGTCTGTGTGTGTGTGAGTGTGTGTGTGAAAGAGAGTGTGTGTGTGTGCTGTCAGTCAGAGCCCCAGAGAAACCTTTCACACCTTGTCATCGTCTGTGTTAACAAGGGTCAACCGCACAGAGAGAGAGGAGAGAGGGAGGAGGCTCAGAGTAAGACGACAGGAGGGGGGGGGGGGAGGGAGGGGGGTGGGGGGGGTCAGATCAATATAGGGGGGGGGGGGGGGGTGACAAAACCCTTGGTCTCTTTCATTCAGAACTGATCTCCAAACAGCCGACATCAAAGGCTTCACAACCTGCTCAAAGGTTAGCCCTCATCTTTAAACACACACACACACACACACACACACACACACACATCTGATCTGACTACACAGCTAAAAAGCAGCAGCTGAAAAAAAGAAGAAAAAACAGAAAGAATGAGAGAAAATTAGGTTTATTGCAGTGGCTCCTGTGTCTGGACTCCATTTCCCATGAGCACCATCACCCACTGTCATACAGATGTGACTCATCAGGTTAAGGAGTCACGACTAAGCATCCCATGATTCAAAGTGAAAAGGTTGTGTGTTAATTTCAAGCCCAGCTTATAGTCAGGAGGCCCTTCAGTCAAAGGGCTAATAAGTCAAAACTTCTTCAGTCAAACAATCACAAAGCCAATTAACTAGAAGGCGTGTTGGTCACAAAATTAAATGGCCTATCAGTCAGAGGGCCCATTAGCCTTTCAGTCAGAAGGTCCGTAAGTCACAAAATCAAAAAGCCCACTTCTTAGAAAGCCCATTAGTCTAAAAGGTTGTTAGTCAAAAGGCTCACTAGGCAAAAGTCCTTTAGTCAGAAAATTACAAAGCCAGTTAGATACAAGGACTTTTAGTCACAAAATCACAAGACCCAAATATTTAGAAGGCCCTTCAGTCAGAAAGCTTGTTAGACAGGGACCTATTAATACAAAATCAAAAGTCCCAGTAGTCAGAAGGCCCGTAAGTCTAAAGGCTCATAAGTCAAAAGTCCTTCAGTCAGAAAATTACAAAGCCAGTTAGATAGAAGGCCTTTTAGTCACAAAATCAAAAAACCTATCAGTCAGAAGGCCCATTTATCACAAAATCACAAGGCGTAGTAGTCAAAAGGCCCATGAGTCTAAAGGCTTGTTAGTCAGAAGGCCCATTAGTCAAAAGTCCTTTAGTCACAAAATCAAAAGACCAATTAGTAAGAAGGCCCTTCAGTTAGACAGTTATTCAGTCAGAAGGACCATAAGTCAGAAAGCTTATCTTTTGAAGGCCCATTAGTCAGACAAAAGGACCCAGCAGGTCCTTTTGTCAGGAGGCCTGTTTATCAGGAGGCTTGTTAGTCAAAAGGCATAATATACTGAAGGCCCAATAGTCAGGAGGCCCTTCAGTCAGACATCCTTCAATCAGAAGGCCTCTAGTTTGAAAGCCTGTGAGTCAGAAGACCTTTAGTTGAAAGACTCATCGGTAAAAAGGTCATTAGCCCATTAGCTAGATCCTTCAGTCAGACAGCTTTTTGGTCAAAAGGCCCATGAGTCAGATAGCCTGTTAGTCAGAAGTCAAGTAAGTCAGAAGGACCTTTAGTCAGAGGACCTGTAAGTACGAAGGCCTGTTTGTCACAAGAGACACAAGTCAAAAGGCTTGTTGGTCAGAGGGCTCGTTAGGCACCAGGCCCAAAAGTCAGAAGGCCCATTAGTCAGTTAGTCTTTTATTCAAAGAGCCATTAGTCAGAAAATTAGTTTGGATTGAGAATATTATCTTCATCCAAACTAGTCTTCTGTCTAACATCCTTTCTCCTGAGTCGTCCTGTAGATCCAGACCGACGTCTTTAAGATCTCTACGTCCAGCAGAACTAAACCGAACCCACAGGAGCAGCTGGGCCTGACTCTGACAGAGGGAGGAGGGACATAAGGAGAGTAAGTGGAGGAGATCTGGGGATCCGGCGAGGATCCTCAGTGGCACGGAGGATCAGTGGGTAGACCGGGGCTCAGCTGGTCTGACCGCTGGCACCGAGGAAGACAAAGGACAGATGGAGGGATCAGAGAGGATGAAGGACGGAGGGAAACACGTCGAGGAAAGAGTTGTTGGAGTTTGAGTAACTCGCACACTGACCTCTGAGTCCCCGTCATCCTCGCCAACCTGGCTTTGGCGCCCGTTTCCCAGCTCCTCCTCCTGCGTAAAACAAATTCATATTTCTCATTTCTTTCCATTTTCTCCACCACTGTTCTGCCAGAATCTGCGAGTCCAAACACAGCGTGGAAATTGCACCGTGAACCGTGAAATTAACAACAGCAGAGACAGTGTTTAAAGGGCTCCTAAAGATCTGTGATAAGCATTTAAAGAGGCGGCGCGACAGAAACGAGGGAGACGGCAGAGAAAGGAGGAGAAAAGGAGGAGGTGAACAGGAGGAGGGGAGCTGACAGGAGCCCCCTCCCTCCCTCTGAGTCAGCGTCTGTCTCTGTTCAGGTTTCAGACCCTCCTGTAATCCAGCTTTACGTCTGCCACGCTGTCACTGCACCTGTAATCTGCTTCCTGTGCTCCTGTAATCTCGCTTTAACGCCGCTTATCGTTTGCTACACGCCGAGGGAAGGGAGGGTCTCGCTAAAACGCTCAAACGCTCGCTTCACTCAGGAGCCAAGGAAAACGTCACTATTCTCTACTTCTTCAGGTTTCCTCCCTGTACCTGGAAATCCAAACACTCCAACAGATTTATCATTTTTCAGCTCCCACGTGTCTTTCTCCACCTTCGTTCTGATATGAACGCTGACAGACTTTCAGGTTTGATCACCAAAGGTTGGAGGAAAACTCCTCTGTTGATTTTTAGATAACGAGAGGAAAGATAGACAAACTAAAACTTCTTTCCCAAAGGGAGAGCAGAAAGGTGACTCCATCATGCGAGATGCGAACTGATTCAATTTTTCTGTTATTTTCATGATCTACCAGTGAAGCTTCAAAGATCGACCAGTCGATCGCGATCGATGGGTTGGCGACCTCTGGTCTAGAGTTGGCTTTCCAAGAAAGGTCTGAAAATCTGCAAACTTAACTTTCTCACACACAAGAAACAAACTTCACATGATGATTCAATGTCCAGGATGTAACAGCAGGCTAAACGACAGCGTGCAGGTGACGCCAGGCTCTCTGATGATCATCCTGATTACTTTTCAGGGATCTGCTGAGAGCTCTGACCTCCAGCTCCTTTCTCCTGTGTCTGAATGTGCTGACTCATTATTCGGCCTCAGATTGAGCGTCAAACTGGGCTTTTTCTTTTATTGGAAGTCTTTTTTCATGAATAGCATGAAATATTGTAGGAAGCTTCTGAAAAGCTCCGGGCTTTTTAAGAAACAGTTTGTCTGAATATTCGACATCGCTCCTTTGTCCGGCCCGGCAGCAGGTCTCAGTCTGACCCACCTCGAGGACTCTTTTCTTCCTCCATCAGTCCTGCAGGTGCCTCTCTTTTCTATTCGGATAAATTCCTCTTTCATTACCCGCCGTGAAGCCCTCGCCTTTTCTGCAGCGTCCTTTTCTGGTGCGGAGGGTGGAGGAGCGCGAGCAGATTACAGCGGGTCAGAGGAGGCAGATAATTGGTGCAGCCTGAGCCTGATTTCAGCCAGGTGTGTTTGAGGAGATCTCAGGAACGATCCTCTGCTCCTGAGCGTTCGTTAAAGACGGGAAACCAAACGAACCCGCCTGTGAAACCGTCTCCCTCACACTGCGTTGTTACCCTCCTCGCTGAAGTCACGGCGCCCTCAGGGACGCTGCGCTCAGTCATTATGGCTTTTTGAGTGTTGCAGCACAGCCCCATGTTGTACCCATAATCCCTCTAATGACCGTCCTCTCAGGTATTACGGCTCGGCGGGTGCTGCTGCAGCACGGCGAGGCAAACAACATCAGAGAGATTGATTCCTCCTAATGGGTCGTTTCATGATGGAGGGAAATGGCGTGGGCGAGGACGAATGAGATGGACAGGGAGAGGAGGAAGAGGAGCAACAGGATGAAACAGATTAAATGACTCCTCCTGACGTGAAAAGAGATCCTGGTCCTCCTCAGACCGTCTTCTTCTTCTTCTTCTTCTTCTTCTTCTTCTTCTTCTGTTCCGCTAACGACGTCTTCTTCTTCTTCTCTGAGTGCGACCTGTTCAACGATGTTTGTCCCATTTAACACGATAAACCAGCAGCTGTTACCGTCTTTGTGTTTTCCTCTGGAGACTGAAGCAGTCTGCTGCAGATTAGAAGTGCATAAGTGACAAAAACTGCAGTTCCTTGAGTGTCCACCAGAGGGTTGTCCCAAAAAGCTGGGAAACCCTCATTAACTCTGATAATAAAATCCCGTATCATAAATCAAACACGTTTTCAGCCTCACACCAACCTGTTTTTGCTCTTTTGTTTCATAAAGCGAAGATTATGACGCAACATTTTCACGATTATCTGGTTTATCTCGGTACAGCACCAGAAATTAGGTCCCCAAATTACCAATCCGTACCGTCCCACTTTTTTGGGAGGTGCTGAAACGCTGTGTATCACCACTTCCAGAGCTTGAGCAACCAGAAAAGCTACACTTCATTAAAGATATGATAGCACACCTGGACACACTGGAACCACCTCCAGGGGGCAGAAGATACAGCCGAACACAAGCTGGAGGAGGAGTCAGCTTTCATGTTAACTGTTTTGTAACATGAACTTTATTAAAAACTGGAGGGAGGGGCGTTTTTCTCAAACGCTGGATGTTGAAATGCTGAGCCCTAACCATACCAGTCATTTTTATCACCTCGGAACCCCTTTATGACATCATCAGCTGTGTGGTTTCCATAGTGATGGGGAAAAGTTCTAAACCTGTTCTCTGTTCGGAATCCTAAGACGAACCTTTTGTGACATCATCACTTGTGTGGTTTCCATGGTGACGGATCATCTCCATTCATTTTAATGGGCCAAAAAATGATAGAATATGCTAAATATTTCAGAAAATACATGGGTTATAAATGTGAAACTTACACACACAGTTCTCCTCAACGTGCCCAACATTTTGAACTTCAAATAATGGAAATCAGTGAAAGTTTGTAGGAGAAGTAGTGAGCCAAAAACATATAGGGAATCCAACCTAATCCAACTTTATTTGTTTAGCACTTTAAAAAACTGACCACGTTGACTAAAGTGATGAACAGAAAAATAAATAAATAAAATAAGATTAAAAAAAATACATAGCAGCTAACATGAGACAAAAGAACAAAATATGTACAATAAAAAATAGATTAAAAACATAAAACATAATTAAAAAGCCAGAAAAGAGAAATGAGTAAAAGAATATACAGAAAAAGTATTAAAAAATTTTTTCCTCTTTTTATCATTTCCTGTGGCAGCTCCAGAGACAGGAAACCAGTTTTTCCTCCCAGGGGAGTTTAATGGTTCAGATGCGGGTCATCTCCAGAAAACTCTGACGTGTGCGGCCGTCAAGTGCAAAAACGAGCGTGCTCCATCTCACTCATTACGGCCTGATGCGTGAGCTGCTCGGCGCCCGTTAGCGGAGAGCCGCCGCACACTGTTAACAGCTGGTTGGAGTGAGGGCCAATCAAACGGAGAGCTGTAATCACTGGATTCCCATCAGAGCTGCTGCTCCTGGAAAACAATCCTCCTGCAGTGATGCACTCTGGGTAAATGGCAGCTCCTCTCCTCGCTGACACATGTGATTAACGGAGGATGTCTCTGGATTGACACGTCTGTTTTTTCTTGCCTCTTTGACGTCTCTGAGCATTAGTGTTAGCATCGCCACTTTTGGGGGACAAGTCCTCCTCCTCCTCCTCCTCCTCCTCCTCCTCCTCCTCCTCTTCCTCCTCCTCCTCCTCCTCCTCCTCTTCACGCTGAAAGTGCTGACAGCTCAGGGAGTTTTACCTCCGTGCACATAATGACTGTAACCCTCCACGCAGCACACACAGGTATTTTATTTACTGTAATTCTGCTCCTCAGATGATGTTAGCATCAACACCTCGCCGCTAAAGAAACAGCGTGTGTGAGAATGACCAGGTGGTCTCCAGCACGGACAAAGATGCAGGTAAATGAAAAGCAGGGAGGTAAATTGGTTTCCTCTTTGGAGGAAATGAAGGCAGAAATTCACGCGGCAGCTGGATCTGAGCGGAAACACACGCCGGCAGCAGCTGCCGCCGTGTTTCCTCATGTTTACCGTCTGAATGGAGAACAGCTGTAGCTGCTAACTGGGTTTAACAAAGCTTTATTAAAGTGGAAGAGACATATTTGGATGAAAGGGGACAGAAAGGAGTCAGGGGTTAGCATATGCTAAGTTATCAAAGCTTAACCTCTCATGTGGAGTGAAAAACCTGAGACAGGATGTGTTAAAGGATGATTCAGCATAAAAACTGGTTTTCTTATCTACATCCAGATAGGGGACTGCTCCGTAGTGGGTCGTAGGTCACCAGTTAGCACGGTCACTCTTTGCTCCAAAACGCTCAAAACTCCGTGTTTAAGAATCGATGCTCACATCTGACCACCGTACTGACAATCAGACATTTTTATGCTGCTGACAGCTTTGATTTCGTGTTTTAAGAATGCTAACTTGTTGAAATTCCATCACCATGGAAACCACACAGGTGATGATGTCATAAGGGGGTTCCGGAGTGATATAATGACTGGTACGGTTGGGGCGCTGCCTCTGTTGTCATCTTGAAGTGAGGTTGCCACAAAAAATTGCTCCCCCCTGGTGGCTGGCTGCAGTATAGGTCAAAAATCTGTCTCTCCAGTCATTCCAGATGGGCTGTGGTCAAACTTTAAAAAATTAATACACCTGGTAGAAATGTTTCTCGAGTCCAATTGTTGTGTTTTTTTTCTGAAAAGTTTCGTTTCCATTAGTTATACAAGGTTAAAAATGAGGCTTTATGTAGCGTTTAATGATGATTGACAGCTGACGTTCTTGTATATTGTTTTCGGGGATTTTAAAATATGTCAGGAGGTAGAGTCAAGAGTGATTAGACTCTCCAGAGAAATAAAATGATTATTAATTTTGTCACCTGGCTCCACTCAGATTCTCCCTCTCTCTATACAGAGTCTATGGTTGTAAAGGGGTGACGTCATCTGTTACTAACGCAGAGTTTTGGAGTCTACAGGTGGCTCTGATTGGGTAAACTTGTTTACTAAGTTTCTAAGTAAAAAAAAAACTCACCCCTGTACGATTTGTGCCATCAAAGAAATTAGCTGCCCAGGTGTCTGGAGTTTCTGTGTGCATCGTCAAGTGGACACTCAAGGAACTGCAGGTTTTAGAGGGCCTAGAGGTATAGGTCGAGCCCAGGGGTGTAGCTACAATTAGGCAAACACAGGCCGTTGCCTGGGGTCCCAAGATTCCCAGGGGCCCCCAAAGCATCTCTTGAAAACTGATTTATGAAGTTCTCTTCAATTGAAAGCATTTCTTTTTTCTAAATCTTACTTCAGATGCTTCAAAATTCATCAAAAGGCTTAATCTGTAATGATGGTTTTGGGTCCTCCCCCTCCCTTCTTATTCAATGGGCTATTCCATGTTACAACACATCTGAACATTTGATTCAGGAAGAAAGTGGTAAAAACACTTTTTCCCTTTTTTTTCTTATTTTCAACCAAGTGTGAAATAAAACCAATGTTGCTCTGAGATCTGAGATAAACATATCAGACTTTTAGGATTTTAAGGACTTTATCTAGCCCAGGAAACAGGATCATTTTCTCTGAATCAAACTTTTTGAGTTGGTGATAAACATTATTGTATAAATCTCCTTTTTGGAAACATAACTCACTGGACAGGGGGTCAAATAAAAATACATTCACTTTAAAATAATAGAACCAAAAAGTATGGTAACTGTAAATATCACCTCTTTCAGTAGATTTCAGACAGACTTCCTCTGTTGTCGGCATGACCATATTTGGCGTTCCTCCTCGGCACAGGAGCAGATTATTTTCCTCCTCTTTGCTTTTATTTATTCGTTGGTCGTCAGCCTGAGAATCAGACCTGACACCCCCGAGGAGGCGTGTGTGTTCTCCACACGATGATCTGTGGTGTGTTTCTGATCACGGACGGAGAGCGTAACGTGCTCCGTCGTTATGACCGCTCTCCATATTACCGCCGTTAGCGCTCGATTTCACCAGCAGGAGAAAGTTCAGCAGCTGTCTGCCGCGCTCATCAAACAGGAATAATTCAGAGCCTCAGTGGACGCAGGAGAGTGTGTGTGTGTGTGTGTGTGTGGGTGTGTGTGTGTGTGTGTGTGTGTGTGTTTCCTTCACAGCTCCTCCAAATGTCAGGGGAAATAGAAGTGTGTGTGTGAGAGAGTGTGTGTGCATACTGTAAGGAAGTATGCCAAAAGTATGGGTTTTTACTTTCTGTGTGTGTGTGTGTGTGTGTGTGTGTGTGTGTGTGTGTGTGTGTGTGTGTGTGTGTGTGTGTGTGTGTGTGTGTGTGTGTGTGTGTGATCACCCTCTGTGCCTCCTCTAATTAGCGCTGCCTGTAAATTTTTAATGTCCAGCAGCAGAGCAGCAGAGGATGCTAACGCAGGCTGCTAACACACAGCAATCGCAGCATCACATGGCGCAGTTAGGCTCCGCCCCCACGGCGTCTGTGACACTCTGTGTTTGTCATGTCTCTGATTTAACAAGATTTAATGATGAGAAAGTGTGTGAGAGGAGGGGAAGTGTTCAGGAAGTGAGCTTGGAGCTGAAAGCTGAGTGAAAGAGGCGGCTGGTAAAGGGCTAGTCCGCGGTTTTTTAAAGGCTGGGCTTTTTTTCTGGTTGTTGTTGTGAAGCTAACAGACTGTGGAGGGTCAGGGAGGGTCGAGGAGATTAGGAATGACTTTCACAGTGTCAGCCTCCAGATAAAACCCCTTTGTTAAAGAGGAAGATGCTCCTTTTAACCAGAGACATCCATCGTATCTTGATCTTTGTAGCGACCAGACTCCACTGGTCCACTGCCGCTTTGAGCCTTTGATTATTTTCCCTGAATCTGTCTTTAAACTGATTCTTATAAGGATCTCTCAACTGGTTTGTGTTCCATTGGAGGGGCAGGGCCTCAAACACCAAGGTCTGGCCATAGCTCCGCCCCCTAACAGGCCTCCAGATGGCTGGCCAATCAGAGTGAAGGGGTTCGTAATCTGATCGAAAAACTACATTCTTAAAAAGCAGGACATCTTAACCAGACTTGCTGTAATAATGAGGTCAGGCTGTCGCATAGAAACGTCTGGGCCTCAAACACCAAGGTCTACCCATAGCCCCGCCCCCATTCTTAAAGAGACAGTAGCTAAACTAAAGTGTTTCAGACAGAGGCTGAAATAAGTTTGCTAAAACACCAGAGAGAGAAACAGAGATTTAACCCTGACGTCTCTTCAGTGGCGGCTTGTTGAGGAAAGGTTTTACTCACAGAGTCACGAGGAGCAGGCTGTGGTTTGACTCTGCTGCCTCTGTGTGCAGAAATGACACCGTCCTCTCCCTCATCGCTCTTCATTTGCTGTTTTTTTCCCGCCTCGCTGTATATCCACTGCTTTCTCTGCAGCTCGTCCATCCGTCTTCATACTCCTGGTTTCAGCTCGGTTAAAGAGACGGAGGATGGAGCGGAGAGCGGAGCGAGGGGAGGAAGGTGTTTGTGGGATTTGGAGCCATTTGGAGTTTCTGTCTTTTTACGTCACGTTTTACAACAAACATCAAACATGATCCAAAAAGAAACCGAGATTTGTAGAAAAGAAAAAAAAAAGTGTGAATGTGGCAGAGTTTGAGTTTTGAAGCTAGCTGAAGTCAGATTCACGGAGGAAGAAGTGTCTGGAAATGCTAAGGATGGCGTGCATCCATCTCCTGCTGTTGGAAGAGGTGAAGCCAAAATGACGTCTCGTTTACAGTGGGTAAAATAAGTATTGGACGCGTCAACTTTTTTCTCATCACATTTATTTCCAAAGCTGCAATTCAAACCAAATTTCTCCCAGACATTGGTATTAACTCAAATAATCCACACATGAAAAGAAATCACAACGTTCAGGTCCATAAATAATGATTATGGTGAATTAAGTACGATAACACAGGAAAAAAGTATTTTTGATTTTCTTTTTCTGAAACCATTTGAGAGTCAACTTTGCCGTGTGCTTTGGATGGTTGTCCTGCTGGAAGGTCCAGCCACGTCTCATCTTCATCATCCTGGTGGATGGCAGCAGATTCACATCAAGAATTTCCCCATACATGGCTCCATTCATTGCTCCGTCAGTTATATGAAGTTTGCCAACACCATGAGATGAGAAACAACCCCATGCCATGATGCTTCCACCTCCAAACTTCACTGTTGGTGTAGTGTTTTTTGGCTGATGTGCAGAGCCATTTCTCCTCCAAACATGGTCTGTAGTATGACAGCCCAAAAGTTCAGTTTTGGTCTCATCTGACCAGACAACATTCTCCCAGTATTCTACAGGCTTGTCCAGATGCTGTTTAGCAAACTTTAAACCAGCTTCAACATGCCTTTTCTTGAGGAATGGAGTCTTGTGGGCTGAGCGTCCATAGAGGCCATGGTGGTGGAGTGCATTGCCTATTGTTTTCTCTGTAACAATTGTACCTGCTGCCTCCAAGTCTTTCTGGAGCACTTTCAGGGTGGTCCTTGGCTGGTTGAGTCCTCTTCTGACTATCTTTCTGACTCCCTGGTCAGAAATCTTCAAGGAGCTCCTGTGCGTGGCCTGTTGATGGTAAGGTGGTGCTTCTTCCACTTGTGAATAATGGCCCCAACGGTGCTGACTGGAATATTCAGGTGCTTTGATATAAGTCTGTAACCAGTTCCATTCTGATGCTGAGCAACAATCAGGTTGTGAATGTCTTCAGAGAGCTCTTTGCCTTTACCCATCATGAGGTGTGTGCTATTTAACTGCTTGGTGAAAAAAACACCTTTTTTATAGGACCATCAATTTGCTCTAGCCCAGCTGATGTTGGTTTGCACTAATTGGAAGTTCAAGTAATAATTACTGACAGATTTCAGGTGGTATGGTGCATTTCCTGTCCAAAGTATTCAGCCTTTCCATGGTGTGTTCAATACTTTTTTCCTGTGTTATCGTACTTAATTCACCATAATCATTATTTATGGACCTGAACGTTGTGATTTCTTTTCATGTGTGGATTATTGGAGTTAATACCAATGTCTGAAAATACTTATTTTCCCCACTTTATATATATGTATTTATATATGAACTAAGACGTCACATGTATATAAGTATTGGCAGCCTTGGCTCTGTACTTTGTTGATATCAACAGCTTTTTCATTCACACTCACAGAGAAAATACTTCACTCTTGCCACTCTGTTGATGCTGCAGATGTCAAGGAGCAGGAGGACTTCACAGAACCAGGTCCCTGAATGGACTATTTCTGTTCAGCCTTGGAAACTGAAAGAAAGCCGAGCATTCACAGCAATGAGCTGGATAGGAGACTTATGAACCATGTTGAGCTGTGCTTATGACGCAGATGCATGTCGCTCCTTTTGAGTTGTATTTGAAGAGTTCAAGAGTGACGTAACTTTCTCTTAAAAACAGGAATCTAAAAATACACTTTTCGACTAAATAACCACAGTTTGATGAATGGTAGACAAGTCACATAACCTCTGCTGAAACCAACTGATTCATTAAACTCACTAAGTAAAAACTGGATTTAGAATGTCAGCAGTTAATGTTGTCATTTGTGATTAAACCTTTTTACCTGAGGTTTCTTTCACTCTCTTTCATTGTGATGTTGTTTTCAGTTTGTTTTTTTAATTGTTCAGGTCTACTGCTTACAGCTTTAATTCAGTGTTCAAAGAACGATAACTCATCTGAATGAACAGAGCCAATGTAAAACAAAACCTCTCAGCATGAGTGTTGTCGGTTTCTGATGCTTTTACAGCCAGCCTCTAGTGGTCACTGGAGGAACTGCAGCTTTTTACACAGCAGAGACGTCCTTTCTTACTATTTTTTTCCGCACTGTTGTTCAAGCCTTTTGTCACATTTCATATTTACCCAAGTCCTGCAAGAAGAGAATAACACGCGTGCTGAGAGGTTTTTTTTTTCAAGTCTTAATAATTAAAAATTTAATCACGTTTCACAGGCGATAACATGCTGTCAGCTTGTCAGAGGTTTCACAGTTTCCTAGAGGAGCCACATGCGTGTGTGTCATTAGTACAGCAACACACGGTTCATGAATCTGTTTCCTGTACACCTCGTTCCTGTGAATGTTCTGTTTTCTTTTCAGTTTCCACGGCTGAGCACAATTAGACTCCATTCAGGGACGAGGTTCTGCATCAACAGGTGACTTCTCTTTGAGTGTGTGAATGAAGAGGCTTTTAGACCCTCTCTGGCTGCAAGGACGCGGTTTTTTATTCTTCATGCTGGATCTGAGCGCTTAGATCAGGGGTCTGAATCCTTTACCTTCATATGAGCCATTTAGCTTCAGCTCACCTGGATTAAAGTCAGTCAGGAGCCGCAAAATCTGCTTTAACTTCACAGATAAGACAATATGGTTCTGTACAGTTAAAATGTAATGAATGGTTACCTAGACCAGAAGTTTTTTATTTTATTTTTTTAAATTAATGTAACATCAATTGTGACCTATTGGTTTTTCTTTTTAATAAATTTGCAAAAATTGAAATTGAAAATTTTTTTAAAGATTTCAAAATAAAACAAAAAAAAAATTGAAAAATGGCCAAATTTTCAAAGATTTTCAAAATTTCGAAAACTTGTGAAATGTTAAAAAAATTGAAAAAAAAGTTAAAAATGTTGAAACATAAATGTAAAAAGAAATTGAGAAATACAAAGGAATTTTAACATTTAATTTAGAAAAAAGCTAAAACTTGCAAATATTTCAATTTTTTTCAATTGAAAAAATTCAAATATTAATACAAAGAGTTACCTGATTTTGCTTAAACGTACCTAAAAATTGAAATAAAAAAGCAAAAGTTAAAAAAAAAGGATTGAATAAAAAAAACCAGTAAAGTTTTGAATATTAAAAAATTTTTGATTTTCATTTTAAAAAATGAATATTCATTTTTTTTTTAAATATGTCAAAAAAATGTAACATATCAAAAATAAAATTCAATTCCCCCCCAAAATAGCCAGCAAGTTGGCAGTTGAAATATTCAGTGTCAGTGTCTTTAATCATCAATACCTTCTGTAAGAAAAATTAAAAATCTTCATTTCAATAATATCTTTGTAAAGCTACAAGGAGCCACTGCAAAGGAGTCAAAGGGCCGCATGAGGCTCCAGAGCCACAGGTTGAAGACCCTGGCTCAGATGATAATAGCATGCGTTCATCCGTTTGTGGTGAGTCTCAGATTCACTGTAGACAGTGAGTTCCTTTGAGGCTTCCCCGTGAGGCTCAGATTGATCAGCGGTAATCTGACATGACGGGGGAACTCCGCTGAAGGCTGCAGTCAGAGAAGCAGAGCGCCTTCCCTCAGCATCAGCCGCCACTCACATCCACACACACGGCGAGTGTCCAGGATGTGTTGCCAAGGAAACAAAGTGGAGAGGGGGCAGAGGAGGAGGAGGAGGAGTGTTGCTCCCTCACAGCAGAGCCGAGAACATTTTCTGTGTTTAAATCCTCAAAGTTCAGACCGTTTCCTCCAGGTCTGACACCGAGGGACATTTCCCTCACGCCGCTCTCGGCGCCGACGCCCCCACCGTCACACGGAGAGCAGGCCGGATCGATAGGGGGAGAGAATAAAGGAGGGAAACAAACAGGCTCAGGTAAACAGGAGCTCAGGCGCTGATGAGAGCGACAGTGACAGACAGGAAGGGAAAGGTTTTGGCCGCTCCGCTTCCCCGCCGGCGCCCAGATTCTCCCTGAGAGGCGGAGGAGAGGAGGGGGTGGCGTTTTAATTTTAGCACCGGTCTGATTAACACTCGCCCCACTCCTTGGCCTTTCTCCTGCCTCCCAGGCTCGTCTCAGTGACAGGCCAGATGAGGTGAGACAGGCCGGGGGCGCGGCGAGGCGAGCCGTCAATCACGCCATCACGGCGGGTTAAAAAGAGGCAGACGAGGCTGGAAAAGGAGGGGTGTTCGTCCTGCTGAGAGGGCGGCGATGCTGCATGCTGATACGCCGTCTTGTTTCACCTCACGTTGATTCAATATTTATTTAGAGGTTCATAAATGATTAATAGGCGCTAAATCAATATTTATGAGACAGCTAATGAATCGGCCCAGACATGATCAGCATTTAAACGCTTCAGCGAGGCGTCGCCGCAGACGCCGCGCCCACAGACCTGCAGGAAGCTTTACATTATCTGAGTCAGGTGCCGCAGGAAAAGGGCCCCGCGGCGGTCTCATGAACACACAAAGCGCTTAATCCCCGCGGTTTGTCTGAGGCCTTCCCTCGGGGGCGGCTCCCTGCTGGAGATGGTTGGAAATCCTTTAAACTGAAGCTTCCAGGAGGCGTTCGAGCACCTAAACGGGCTCTTTTCAGCATGAAGGAGCAGCTCAGTTCTCCAACCAGCCCGCAGATGTTTGGGCTGCAGCCCAGATGTAGAAAAAATCCTCCTCGTCTTTCTCAGCGAGCCTGAGCGAATAAAACGATGGTATAGAAATGTTTTTCCTGAAGGTTTGATCAGCAGCGTTTTTAAAGCAGTCACAGTCGTCTTTATAAAACCAGCCTCTCTCTCGACCAGACTGGAGCAGTTTTTCCTCAACTCACTGTTACAAAAGCAATAAAAAAAAGTAAAACAAAGGTTTTGGGGTACCTCCAGACCAAAACATGCTGCAGTTGTGCTACACGGTGCCCAAACAAGCATGTACAAGGACTGGAAACTGAACAGGGACTTCCAACCAAAGGCTAAAAACAGAGGGTTATAGGTACCTGAAAACAGAAATCACAAAGCAAAGTCAAGCAGGATAAGTTGAGGGTACCTCAATTAAACAGAAGCTAGCATTGTCGCACTGTGAGGATGGTAAGAGGAATCTTGAAACGGGTACATCTAGCAACATGAGTGGTACCTTAATACTGACTCTAAAGATCAAAATATTCTTCAGGGTTCTTTGAAAACACGTTGAAAGTCTTTAAAAGTCTGAAGGAGCACTGATACATTCACTTCAGGGTACCCTGAAACAGAAAGCTAGGAGTTCCTTTTAAAACTTCTTCTTTAAAACACATCAGGGTACCCCAAGATAGGATAAATCAAAGGGGTCCCCAAAGCAGACACAGTTAAAACAAGAAAGGTAAAGGGTACCTAAACAGACTTCACTTGCACAAAAGAAGTTATGACTGTTTAAGGCTGTATTCAGACCAGAAAAGTCCTTTGGTCCACTTGTTTGGTCCGGACCAAAAGTGGACTTTATTTTTTTCGTTTGGTGCGGTTTGTATTCAGATTGTACTTTTATCAAGTGGACTATATTCTGTAAACACATCCAGGTGTGTGATGATCAGTGCTCTCATTGGACAGCTCTGACAAAGGCGGCACACAGAGTACAGACCTGGAAATGGAGGTAAACGTGTGTTTGTGCTCTTATTAGAGCTGCTAAATCATTTTCAGTTTCAAGAGCAGCTCCTTCAAAGCAGCTTAACAACACCGTTTACAATTGTGCATGTCTCCAACATTTTTACCATGATGTGGTACGTCAGGAAGAGTCACTCATTGAAAGCTTGAATCCCCAATAAAGAAAAAAGAGACAAATAGAAGACCAATGGTACCGTGCCTTTTTTTTTTTTTTGCTGTTTTTCGTAAATAACTCGACCAAAAATTTGCGTAACAACGAGAAGAGTCGTGGCACACCATCCCTGATGGAACTGTACGTTTTGATGTACAATTTCTCAAAGCCCAACGGGGAGAAGTAAATCAAAGTTTTGTCTGGAAGATAAATAAAAAAGTCTGATAAAGATGAAGATGAAAGAAATGAAGAAGCCAAAGCCCCTAATCAGTCAAAAGTCAAAAGAAAGCGAACGACTTGCCAATGTTTGTTGAACTGAGGTCGACAGAGGAAGAGTTATAGAACTCTTGAATCAATGACAGAGTTCCGTCACTGATGATGTCAGAGTTCTAGAACTCCTGCTGTTGCTCTGCAAACGGAATGTTTTGCATGCATGCTCCTGATTGGTCGATTCCACTCAGACTGCAAACTGAAACCTGAGACTTCTCACTCTTCACAGTTTTGTTATCTGCTCTTCGTGGTGATACGAGACTTCGTCAGTGAACTGCCTTCACGTCAAACGCTGTGAGAATCGAAACAAAGCGCTGAAAGAGGATAAACCCTCATGGAGCTGAACCATTTACAGTAGATTAGGGAGTACATAGAAACAGAAGCAACATGAACACTTGGGAGGTCACAACAGAGTATCTTCACACACCGTGAAGTCTCTAGAACTAGAAAGCTTAAAGGTACCCTGAAACAGAGACTTGACAGTAATGTAACATTTGCAGAACCAGGGTTCAGGATGGAATCAGGGTTCATAAAAGCTTCAAAACACATCAGGGTACCCAGGACAGACACTCGATGGTAAATCCAGGGGTACCAAGACACAGAGTGCAAAAACAGATGCAACAAATAAACTTGGAGACAAAGGAGTATCTTGACACAAAGAAAGGTAAAGGGTACTTTAAAATGATACTACAAATGTGATGTTTGGGGTACCGTGGAACGGATAATGACTGCCTTTGAACACGATTGACAGTTTTATACTCTATGATAGAGCCGATGATGGTGGAGCTCAGAACAGACTTTTAAAGGACCCTGAAATAGACGCCAAAGGGTACCTTAAAACACAATACGTCTCTTTAATCCGTTTGTGCTGACTCAGCGTCTTTTCTTTGACTTGAAGCAGGATAATGTGTCGTCTGCTGTTTGATCACATGTAGCTCTGTCGGAGGATTAAAGGGTTTTCACATCAACAGTTTAAAGCTGAGGTTATTTTACTGACTGCAGAGGGAAAGTTTAGAAACAGGACGATTAACCTGCTCCGATCTTTGTGTGATTGGACTGAACTTGAAATGAACTTTTCATTTTTCCGATCAGTTATTCTGCAGGTGCTCTGCTTTCCAAAAACAAAACACTTCAAGAGGAATTATGCAAAACCCCAAACACAGAATCTTTTCATGACAATCTCCTTTGATTGAGTCCAAACACCATCTGAGACAAATAAAAGCAGCTTGGTGATACATCCAGTCGACAGCGAGCATGCTGGCAGTGGATCCCTGCAGGAGGAGAAAAGCCTCGGCGGATGTATTCATGGCAGGAGAATGCATCTGTCTGAGTGAGCTTCATACGGTGGAGTGAGTTAAAGAGCGGGATCATTTTACAGCTCGTGAAAAACCATCAGAGAGGCGCTTCCAATGTAAATAATCCAGCATGTAAAGGGACGCTTATCCAGAGGAAATCTAGTTTTACACTCTGCTGCTTTAATGTTTCCTGTAGCTGCAGCGACATCGTTTGCAGCACGCTTTAAATCTGAGTCCTTCTGACTTCCTGAGGTCTGTTTGCTATGGAGTAGTGAGAGTGCCAAATTACAAAAATAAATCTATAACAGAATAAATAAATAAATAAATTATATAAGAACTTATAAAAGAATAATTGAATAAACCAAAAAATATATAAGAATCTATGAAAGCATAAATAAAGAATGAATTAATAAATAAATACTATAAGAATCCATAATTGAATAAATGATTTAATTAATTGATAAATAAATTATATGTGAATCTATGAAATAATAAAGAATAAATAAATAAGAAATATATCAGAATCTATAATAGAATAAATATAAAATGAATTAAATAATAGAATGTATAGGAATCCACAAAAAAAAAGGCTAATAAAAGTATTAATATAAAGACATATCAAAAATTGTGTTTATATTTATACTTTTATTAGCCTTTTCTTTTAAGGGTTTATTTTTTTATTAATATCACTTTTTATAGCTACTTTCTTTCTTTTTTTATTTATTTTTTTTATTTATTCTTTTATCAAGCACTTTTTTTTTATTTGTCTTTATATTAATACTTTTATTAGCCTTTTCTTTTATGGATTTTTATATAATTTATTAATTTATTTATTTTATTTTATTTTATAGATGCTTGTATAATGTATTTGTTGATTCATTTTTTAAATAATTCTTTATAGATTATTATATACTTTATTAATTCATTTTTAATTCTTTTATAGATTCTTATACAGTTTATGTATTAAGTCATTTTTACTTCATTTTTTTATTCATTAATAGATTCTTATATTTTTTTAATTAATTTATTCTTTTATAGATTCTTATATAATTTATTTATTAATTCATTTTTCCTTCAATTTTTTTATTCATTTATCGATTCCTATTTTTTTTTAAATTAATTTATTTACTCTGTTATAGATTCTTATATAATTTATTTATTAATTAATTTATTTCTTTCATGTTTTAAAGATTTCTTTTTGTCCTTTGGCACTCTCACTACTCCATACTTTGCTCAGTGTAAACCAACAAACGCGCTGACAAACCGCGCAGAGCGCAGTGTGAGTCGACCTGTTGAGGCGGCTCAGATGAAACAACCTGCTCCTCCTGAGGCGCCTCCCTCCTCTCTGTTGGTGTTAGCAGGAGCCACGGAGGAGCCTGAACCGCAGACCGCTGTAGGTGTGAACGATCCCAGAGGAAACAAACCTTCTGCTCTCCTTCGTCTCATCCTCCTCCTCACACCCGGTCCGTCTGTGCTTCTTCTGTCTCTGTAATCTGGCTTGTTTTCAGTCTGCGTGTCCTCGGCCAACCTCTCCGTGCTGCAGTGGTGGAAACTTACCAAGAATATTCATCCGAGCTCTGAACCAGGCTGGGAGTCATTGTTCAGGCTGACACTGTGCTCGTGTTCTTCTGCTGGAGCCGGGCTTTGTGTTTCTGTATCGGAGTGAGAGATTAATCCGTGCAGTAGATCATTCACACTGCTTTGGTTAGAGAGCAAAGAAACAGAATAATTTCTCATGTTGTGGAAAAATGCTGAGCTTTTATTTCAGTAATCTGACAGTCTGAAGTTTCTGCTGAATCTCATCCAGCGCTGAAGACGTTTTCTCTTTCATTTCTCCACCTCTGGCTCAGGAAAACATGTCACGGTTGTTTCTTTAAAGCCTTTTTCCTCAGATCAGAGTGAGGAGTTGGAGAGAAAGCAGCGAGCTTGACTTTGTTAGTGTTTCAAAGAGTCGTCTGAACAGTTTCACATTCATCTCAGGCTCAGAGCACGGCCTGCTGATGGTTCCTCTGGTGTGAACAGCCCAGTTCAGCAACTCGCTAAGCAGCTGTTCCCCCAGATAAGAAGTCAAACTCCCTCTATGGTGTCGATTTCATCAGAATAGTCTTCAGTTTTTATCACAATCCATGTAACAAAGTGTTTAATGAGGATAAAACTCCAATGTTTCAGAAGAGCAGAAGCTGCAGTTCCCTGACTGTCCACTGGAGGCTGGCTGAAAGGCCCGTTGAAACAATCAACACTGATAGACCGAAGATATTTAGCCCTATTTCCACCAAATGGTTCAGTTTGGTTTGGCATGGCACGCATTTTGTGGCGTTTCCACTGACTAATCCCAGGACGGGTCCCCAGATTGCAAAGAGGAGCCCACTTTTTGGGACCCCTCTGTTGGGGGTCCAGACTAAACCAATCTGATCCCAGCAGGTGGAGCTACGACACTGTAGTCTGTTCATTGGTACACTGTGTCGCATTGCTATGGTGTCATTATGTAAGTGATGCTGCTATTAGCATTTGGCTTGCACCCTGCCTACAATTAGGGGGCAATGGTTGGCTGTGGAGACGCCAACAGGACCAGGCTTAACAAGCCGACCTGTACCAAACCATACTGATCCGTACTGGACTGCTTGAT
The DNA here is from genome assembly GCF_033239565.1 of Halichoeres trimaculatus. NCBI lineage: Eukaryota > Metazoa > Chordata > Actinopteri > Labriformes > Labridae > Halichoeres > Halichoeres trimaculatus. The sequence goes on from NW_027437192.1 coordinate 1,692,692, forward strand.
GGAAACAGGGCTAAAGAGCCACACGCCAAATTGCTGCTTTGCCGTAACGCTATTACGTAGCTGATCCACTATCTGCATCCAAGGCATATTTGGCTGTGGAAACATAAACAGAATCACTGAAGAAAAAATGAAGATGATGTTAAAGAAAAAAGAAATAAAGAAGCCCACCCCCTAATTAGTCAAAAGACAAAAGAAAGAAATCGACTCTAAAGCGCCCTTCACACCGCCGCGCGGTAACCGCCCCGAAAACCGCTTCTCTGCTGGCGGAGGACCCTGAAATGCAGAGCGTTTTTCAAGAAATACGCTGACAGTCAGAAATACGTTTCAATGGTTGGTTCCACAATATTACATCACTACTGACTATAAAACGGAAGAAAATACGGTTCGAACCCCCGTACTGTGAATAAATCAAATCAAAATTAATGATTTTGAATGTTTCAATTTTGTTGAAATGTTGTCCCATGCCCAGTTTTTCTTCTGGTTGTCTTTGTAGGACGGTAGAGCAGTATTGTAGAGCTCTGGATATTCAGATACCGGCAGTATTAGCTCCTCCATTGCTCGTTTTGCCCCGCGAAGCCTGTTATTTCCGGGTTTTCTTCTTCCTTCGATGTGATTGGCTGTTCCCAGGCAGCTGCCGCCAGAAAGTTCAACACGCAGAACTCTGGGTGGCAGGGTCCTACTGCTGCAGCCAAAACCGCTTGCCGTCTGCCGCCCGTCCCTCATTAAAATGACTGGCGCGGCGGTGTGAAGAACCGTTTATATGTTTGTTAAACTGAGGTGGACAGAGGAGGAGCTGGAGAATTCTGGAATCAATGACAGAGTTCGGTTGATGATGTCAGAGTTCTAGAACTCCTGCTGTTGCTCTGCAAACGGAATGTTTTGCATGCATGCTCCTGATTGGTCGATTCCACTCAGACTGCAAACTGAAACCTGAGACTTCTCACTCTTCACAGTTTTATTATCCGCTCTTTGTGCTGATATGAGACGTGGTCAGTGAACTGCCTTCACGTCAAACGCTGTAAGAATCAAAACAAAGCGCTGAAAGAGGATAAACCCTCATGGAGCTGCATTATGCTCAGTAATTCTCCTACATTACATCCTCTGACTCACTGTTGATGAGGAGGGACTGAGATAGCTGCAGATTTGTATTCTGTGTGTGTTCTTCCTGCAGGTTAAAGCAGCCATCATCTTCTTTTTGTTTGTACTCCATGTGTGCGGTTATTAAGGCGAAAACGCTTTGTCGTGGAGGATTTGGGAAACAATGCTCACTTCACTTCCTCCCCCCTCCCCGAGCTCCTTCACAGACTGAGCCGTAAACACAGCTGTTTTGCTGATAATGAAGGCTTTGTTCAGGGATCAATCACTGTGAGCTGCAGTTTCACTCTTCTCTGTGCTCTGTGTGGAGAGGATGAAGTCGTATCTGTGCCGATCATTCAGAAACAGCCCACATGAACGTCTGCTCGGGATGACGTCTCTTTTGTTTCTGTCTCTGCTCCTCTTTCCTCTCATGTTCGCTTTGTTTCTCCTGTCCTCCCCCAGCATCCCGCGCTCCTTCCCTCGCAGCATCTCTCCATCAGCCTGTCTCTTTTTATTGTTCGGTGAAGGTCGGGCTCTGACATTGGAGCATGTGCTCTCTGCGTAATGAAAGCGCGGATCTGCTGGCCGAGCGTTTTTTCTCTGCGGGTTGATTAAGACAGAATTATGTAAGAATTTAATCCCAAAGTCAAATCCATTCATAAATGTGTCTGAGCTCTTTGCTGCTGCGCTGTGAAGTTCAGACTCAGATAGGAGAGGAGATGCTGCCTGCTGATACGCTCCACTTTAACACCACTTACAGTTATTATGTGTATCACAGGCTGATATATCAGCTGTGTCTTAACCACACAGCCTCATTAACATACAGAAACGATTAGAAAAATCTGAGTGGATTATCTTATTTGCTTCTGTTAAAGTCAGCTTTCTTTGACGTCATCACTTTTAGCTTTGTTATCAGGGTGTAGCCGGATTGCAGGACAGCTGTTTTGACTGTGAACTCAAATGTGTGACATCTTAAATGCAAACTGTTTCTAATAATTATAAATGTAACAAAACGTTGTACACAGTTATATGCCCAGTCAGCAAACACCTCCCCTCACCTGCTAACCTAAACGACTTTAACTCCACCTATGTGTTGATAAAAGACAAAAATACTATGTATGTAATGGGACGAGCCTTCACAAAACGTGTCATATGTGATGATGTGACTTGATATAACTTGACATGACTTGATACAAAGTGAACCAACATAACATGACTTGACATAAAGTAACGTGACAGGCCTTAACCAAATGTGATAACTTGATGTGGTTTCACTTGATGTGACTTGACATGGCTTGATGGCACTTGACATAATATGATGTGACTTGATAGAATGAAATGGAAAGTGATGTTTTTTGATGTAACTTGACCTGAGCAGGGAACATTTACGACCTAATGTGACATGACTCGATGAAATGTGACATAATGTGATGTGACTTGACTCTAGAGCCCGAACTATTTTTTCCCGGGTTCGGATCTGGGTGGAAAAAATAACATTCGGGTTGGGTCGCGGGTTTTTGTTTGACACATCAAAATTAATATAAAAGAATAATAAATACAATAACATAAAAACGTAAGTTGTAAGCTGGTTGTACCTGCTGAGCGTCGCTTAAGTCGGGACAGAAAGTCAGTATACTATTACACATGTAAAGGTCCTTTTAAGAGATTAAAAGTTTAAAAGCATTAAACGTAAAAAAACGAGTGATTTTACAGTTGTATGCGAGAAGATCACAGAGGGTTGATGATGGAGCTGAAGTCAGGCTTTTATTGGAAGAGTTGCTTCATTCAGGTGCGTTGTTTACTCACTGGCATCTGAACTATGGCGATATACCGTTCATATTTCAGACAATATGAGTCAAAATGATTACTTTAAATAAGATTAAGGGTCGGGCTGCGGGTCGGATTGGGTTGCGGTTCGGGTGCAGGTTTGTACGTCCCCGGGTCGGGGCTGGGCGGATCTTGAAAATTGGACCCATGCAGGACTCTGGCTTATCTTAGAAGAACGTGGACTTGACAAAACGTAAAAGGACTATGTTGAATGTGACAGAACATGACCTGCTTTGATGGAATGTGACGTGACTTGACAAAATGCTTGGACGGAACTTGACAATGTGACGCGACCTGACAAAATGCTGGAAAGAGACTTGATGAAACGCGACTTGACAAAATGCTGAGACAGGACTTGTCGGAACCTGACGTGATTTGAAAAAACGCTCAGATGGAACTTAATGGAACATAAAGTGATTATATTGAAAGTTCCGGAACATGACCTGTTTTGACTGATTGTGATCAGACTTGACGGAACGTGTCCTGACTTGATGGAATGTGACATAAAGCAAAATAAATGTACCATGGCATGAACTTACATAAAGTCATGTGACATCACTTGAAGTAATGTGAAGTCACGTGACATGACTTGTCACATGACGTGACATAGTTTGGAGGTGACGTGTCATGATGTCACATGTCCTTCACTCATTACGTTGGATTGCTGTAGTCCAGCTGAATCTGATCTGCTGTGAACATCTGGAAATTTTCATGAACCAGAACACAACAGTTAAGTACAGACACAGTTATGGACTTTAACCTTCCAGACACAGATGATGCGTCCAGATAATTTGACGGAGTGGAGACGGACAGGATGCAGATCTAGTGGAGATAAAGAGTTGTTTGAGAGCTGGTAAAGTAAACCCAACAATCTGTGACATGATTATCAAGATTCATCTCATCAGCTAGCTCGTAGCTTAGCTTGGATCTGCTATCCTTGGATACGTAGATGTGGGACTTCATGATCCATGTGTCTGTCAGGTTTACAGGATGATGGTATGTGAAAAAGCGAACTGTCCCTTTAAGATGTTTGGCTTTCCTCTGCAGCTTTTTGGGCTCCTGTTATTAAATTTTACGCTCAGATGAGTGAACGGCTAATAACTGCTCCTTTCCGTCTCCCTCGCTCCTGAAAGATGAAATTAAATGAAAGAAAATTTCCATTTCATTGATTCATTTATTTTTTTCTCTCTCTCACCTTCGTCTCAGCTTGTCCTCTCCTCCTCTTCCTCTTCCTCCTCCTCTATAATAAATCCTTCCACACCTCCACACAGCTCTGCTCTCTCCTTCCCTAATTGACACTAAATTCAACCCCCCACTCTCCCACTCTCTCTGTCACCCTCCTCCTCCTCCTCCTCCCCCTCTTCCTCCTCTATAATTGCTGACAGTGGAGTTTGTTGTTTTCCCCTCTGGCTGGCGTCCGAAGCTTTCACCCGGCAGTCCGGCTCTCTCGGGTGCAGAGGAGACCCAGGGGTCAATCTGTCACCTTCACGGCGCTGCAGCTGCCCTCCACTCGTCCACTCATCCATTTATTCCTCCATCACTCTGTCCTCGGGCGCTGATGCAGAGACTCAGTGGGAGAGATTTTTTAGACTGCATCACCACAGGGGACGGGGGAAATCAGAGCCAGTGTGAATAAAGGTTTATATTTAAATACATTTACTGTTTGCTGGAGGAAAGCGCCTGGACTGGTTCCTCTGTTTTGGACCAAACTCTGGTTCTTTACAAGATGAAACTGTCTCACAGGATTTTTACAGATACCAGTAAAAAATTCTGCTGAGCTGTTTGCAGGAGTAGTGTGCAGAGCGTCCAAGTATCAACCCCCTCCTTTATCCAGCCGGGGACCTGCAAGAGGCACGTGCATGCTCAGTTCATCTGCATGCAGTCGCCTGCTCCGGCTGTAGCTGGGAGGGACGGCTGAGCGTAGCAGACTCGTCCGCCTGTGGGTGGTTTAGAACGGGACAGCAGTCCATGGTTGCTACCACGCCTTTTACTTGAGTCTCCAAAATCCAGAAAAAGTCTCTAAAGAGGTCTGAAAACTCGCTAAATAAGGGACTGACATGATGTGAACTAATGTGATGCGACGTGACGGACCATGACGGAACGTGACAGAACAAAGAAGATTTGGACAGAACAGAATGTGATGGAACATGATGTGACTCGACAGTAAGTGATGTGCCAATACAAGATTTTACACTATGTGACAGATTAAGACGCGTTTAAGAAACATGACATAATGTGACAGAATGGAACATGACTTGATGGAACAAGACCAGATGTATAATGACTTGAAGAAACAGGACTTAATGTAACATCATGTGACTTGACAGAAAGTGACATAATTTGATGAAACGTGACAAAACTGTAAAAGAATGTGACACGACTTGACGGAACATGACTTGACCTAAAAAAAAACATGACATGATCAGATGGAACTAGGCCTGTCACGATAAGAAATTTTGCTAGATGATAATTTTCCAAAATATTATTGCCGATAAACGATATTATTTTCAATATTATTTTGTATTTTTTTCTGTTTTTTCATTGATGTAATTATGATAAATGGGATAATAAAGTGAGTACCCCATATCAAAAGCAAGAAACTTTAATTTCTTAAGAGTATTTAACTGTAATTAAAAGGTCAGGATCTATTAAATATAATAAATTAAACAAAAAATATAATAAATTTAACAAACAAGAAAGAGAAAAAAAATACAATGAAAATGAAACGGACTCTCTTTTAGAAAAAAATACATGTCAATGAAAATAATTCATACTAATCAAAAACAATAAAACATAGACCCTGTATCTAAAGAAAAAACAAAACTCCAAAAAAAACAAACAAAAAAGAATAAAATCTTGATCGTGAATCGATTTATTGATTATCGTGACAGGTCTAGATGGAACATGACATTATGTTCTGTCAGATTGTTCTGACTTGACGAGATGTGACAGAACATAATAGACCATAACATGACTTGACTGAGCATGGCATGACCCAACACAAAGTGACTCAACAGAATGTAACGTAACATGACGGAAGGTGACAGAACATTAAAAAAACATGACATGACTTAAGAAAACGTGACAGAACTTGACAGAACATGACGCATCTTGAAGAAACATGACTCGACAGAATGTAAATGATTTGACATGACTTGATGGAGCACAACAGAACGTGACAGACCTTGCCGGAACATGAGGTCACTTGACAGACTGTAAAAGAACGTGAAATGACATGACAGAACGTAACATACTTTGACAGAACATGGCAGAATATTAAGGCGTATTCAGACCTGGACTGTTTGGTCCACTTTAAACGGACCAGGGTTCGTTTCCCACGCTGGTGCAGACTTTTCCTGCAGGTGTGAATAGACACAAACGAACCCTGGTGTGGACCAAACAACTGGACCCAGACCCACTTTTTGAGGTGGTCTCGGTCCGCTTCCAAACAAACTCTGGTGTGGTTCGTGGTTCTCCGGTGCAGGTCTGAATACAAACCAAGGTCCATCAGAACTAACTACAGGATACATGCTCCTTTTGGGCCTATAGAGCCACCGTAACCTAACCGTCTTTGGTTCATACCTGATCCTCCGTCTTCTGTTTAGCCACGCTGTAGCTAGCATGTTGTGGGTCAGGACACGCAGAGCATAGCGCCTCCTTGCTGCGATCATTGGTCTTCCTGTTCCTAAATTGTAAACGGTGTTGTTAAGCTGCTTTGAAGGAGCTGCTCTTGAAACTGAAAATGATTTAGCAGCTCTAATAAGAGCACAAACACACGTTTACCTCCATTTCCAGGTCTGTACTCTGTGTGCCGCCCTTTGTCAGTGCTGTCCAATGAGAGCACTGATCCTCACACACCTGGATGTGTTTACAGAATATAGTCCACCTGCAAAAAGTACAATCTGAATACAAACCGCACCAAACCAAAAAAATAAAGTCCACTTTTGGTCCGGACCAAACAAGTGGACCAAAGGACTTTTCTGGTCTGAATACAGCCTTAAAGAATGTAACATGACTTGACACAAAGTGACTCAACAGAACGAATCAAAATGTGACAGAACTTCACAGAACATAAAAAAACAAAACGTAATTTGAGAGGATGTGACAGAACTTGACGGAACATGACGCATCTTGAAGAAACATGACTTGACAGAACATGACTTGATGAAACTCAAAGTTAGTGATGGAACATGACGTGATGTCATTGTGACATGGCCTGAATTAGCCTGATGTGACTTAAAGTTGCATGTCATGATGTCACTTGTAGAAGTGTGATGGAAAAAAGAGGCCTCCAGAGGGCTGGCCAATCGGAGCGAAGGGGGTTTGTCTTAAAGAGGCAGCAGCTCAGACTAAATGTTTCAGGCAGAAGCTGAAACGAGGATTTTCTAAAAAACCAGGGGGAGAAAAATAAAGATTTACTAAGCTGTAAATGATGTGAAGGGACTGTGGGGGCAGCAAAGAGACAGAATAAAGGCTAAAAGCAGAATTCCCCCTCTTTAACGAGCCCTAACCCTGTGATGATGAGAGTTCATAGACGTCTCTGACGGTCAGAAAAAGGTCAAAACTAAAACCGAACTGAGTCATTCATCATGACTCAGAATTCAGAATCCACCTCCATCCACCGCAGGAGACCTGATGCAATTAAAACCTGGCCTCATTCATCCTGAATCGCCAGCGGGCAAAGCATGCTGGGGGACAAAGGGACGCCGCTTTAACAGCTTTTCTTCCTCATTAGGTCTCGATCACGCATGGACAGTTAGGTGAAACAAACAGAGACGATCCTTGTTTAAGACGAGGGGGAAGGCGTGACGTTAGGAAACAGGCGATGAGTGTGTTAACAGAAAGGTTTGAAAGTTAAAGCTGCTCAGAAAAAGACCAATCAATGAATATTTGATGAGTTTAACCCTGAACATCGAGCTGAGACGCCAACCACCGAGTTAGTAAATGAAACACCCGTCTCCTCTCCACGTCCTTCACTCATCTCTCCATCCGTTCATCGACCGTTCGTCATCTGGACCCGCTCTCGTCCACAGGAACATGTTCCCGCTCATCCCGCTCCTCTGCTTCTTCTGAAATTACCTGCCAATCTCTCCGAGCGACACCGTCACATAATTTACACATCCTGGGATCCATTTCTGATATTAACACGTGTGTGCGTCTCTGCCCTCTGGGCGCCCTGATACGGTCATGGCGTTGGAGTGTCAGATGAAGCGCTCTGATGTCTTCCTGTTTGTTGGCGCTCTCTTTCTGATACCAGCTGCTCTGAGCTCTGGAAATGTCAGCGGGGTTATCGGCTTTTATTCAGGCTGACATTTTGAAGAGGAGTGTTTTCGGCGTGTCCCCGGTGACTCCGTGCGTGTGATGATGGCAGCATGTTTCTGGACGTGGTGCTGTTTTATTTAATGTGTATGAATACCTGAGCCACAAACGTGACGTCAGCGTTTTCCGTCCGTGGCGTATTGATCGTCCTTCACTCCTGAGCGCGCTCTGTTTGGCCCTCGCCTCCCAATTCTCTCTTTAATTCCCATCTTAAAGACTTTCTGGAAGAATCCGTGATTTAAAGACACATTAAGCCTGACTGAAGTTTGCTGAACCATGATGACAGTGACGCTCCCAAAAATTTGACTAAATCTGTTTAAATCAACAACCACAGCATTTCTATAAGGATAAAAGTTTTGTTTGTTTGTTTGTTTTTATATATCTATTAGGGATGGGAATCAAAAAACAGTTCCTGTTGAGAATCAATAAGAAACATTTCAATCCATCGACATCGTTAGCCTTTGTGCTTAACGATTCCCTTATCAATTCTTTACATTGTGCCAGAGCCGCCGGGCCTTACATCGACTAGCCTGCTGCAGCTAGCTTAGCTTAGCAGTTAGCTAACGTTCCCCAAGAAAACTCTGATTCAGGATTTTCAGCTTCAAGTTTTCCTGAAGAACTGACTTCATAAAGAAATGTTCATCACTCTCTCTCAGGAGATTCATATTCAGCACATTCAACATGGTATAAATCACCTTATTTACCAAAATAACAAAATAGCACAAGCTTGATGCTAACGTATATGGGAAACTGCATTGATATGCTAGCAGTTAGCATACATCAGTATAACTTTAGCGTCAGAATAGAATTTAAACTTTGATCACAGAAACATATCACATCAACTCTTTGTAAAAAAATACTGAGAATTTCAAAAGTCAAAAGCTAACAGGCTAATGAAAGGCTCATGGCTGACGGAAAGGTTCCAAACAACTCAAACTATTGCTATAACCACTTTGTGACACTAGATGGCCTACTTGAATTACACAGTACATCAACGTCACATTGATTGAAATTTTGACCTGTTTCTGTTTCATTATACCCAGAAATATCCAGACTCAGGGACCAAAAACATTTTATTCACTTACAGTATAAACTCAATTAAATGTTGTTGACACAGAAAACCTGTAAAGATACTTTTTGTACCAAGAAAACTCACAACAGGAATTGATAAAGAATCAGATCAATAAGCAGAATCGATAAGGGCATCGGTACTGACAGAATCTCATCAATTCCCATCCCTGATATTGATCATCAACATAATCTGCTTTCGCTGGTTGTGGCTCAGTAGTAGAGTGAGTCACCTCTCTGTTAAAACTTATGTGGTTCAATCTAAGCTCCTACTGGCTTTGTTTTAACCTGAGTAATGAACTTTTCTGGTCTTTTCACTCATTAAAAGTGTTTTACCACTCCTTGTGATTGTCTCGACATGCTAACTCTGATAGCAGAGGATGCTAACCTAGAGGACTATTGATATTTCTCATTCATTTGCATCTACACTCCATCAAACTGAAATCTGAGTGAGTGTTTCTGTCTTTTTTCCAGTCTAAACACCTTATCAAACCAAATATGAAGCTTGTTGACGTAACAAGTCCAGAAAAATTTCTTATTTCAAGACGTAAAGTAAAAAAATGCCTGAATTGCTACAAGTTCACTAAGAGCGTATCAGCGTTTTAACCTAGTTAGTTTCATCTTTGTGAACTAAACAAAGATGCAAGCAGCTGATGTCCACCATCATCAAATAAAAGCCTGTTAATCTTTTCCCTCACTAGCTTAGCTTAGCTTAGCTTCGCAGACAGATATCAGCACCTAAGAAAACTCTGATCCAGGACTTTCCACCCAAAGATTCCTGTTTAACCCATTCAACATGTTTACGTCTCCCAATGGACTGAAACCATATAAAAACATTTAAAGAGTAAAAGTACGTTCCCGACCTTCTTCCCGACACAGATCAGAGACTGACTGACTCGTTACCATCCATCCTGCTGCGTTAGAGGCTTTCCTGTTACTCTGTTGTTGTGGTCTCTGATGGATGAAGCATTAAATCCACTTTCTGTTTTAGAGTCGAGCTCTAAACTCCACATTTGCTCCGAGTCCAGCAGCTGCTGATGAGAAGCCGTAATCCTCTCCAGTCCTCTGAGGCTTTTATTGTGAAACACTTACAGGAAGAGAGGGTGAGGCAGCTCCTGGCAGGAGTTCAGACACAGACAGACACAAACAAACAAACAGCAGATGGTAACGTTTCAGTGACGGTGAATTATCACACACCTGACATCAGAGAGGATCAGATCAAACTTTATTTATAGAGAATTTTTCAGACAAAAAGAAAAAACACAAAGTGCTCTACAGTAAAAAAAAACAATCAACAGGCCCTCCAACCCAACCCCCCTCTGCCTGCACAACCATACACCCACAGTCACAACACACACACACTCAAGGGGAGGGGTAAGAAAACGCACATACAGCACGCCACTGAAACGAGCATTACGCTAAACATGTTTTCAAGAAAAATTTAATCATGAATCATGTTTTAACCAGACAAAAAGGCGCCTTAGCCTACACTGGCTCCAAGTAGGCGCTTAAGCACATTTTGGCTCCTAAAAGGGCACTTTAGCATATGTTGGCTTCCAGGATGCCACTTCAGTATTTTTTGATTTTCAAGAAGGCGCTTCAGTGCTTTAGGCTCCTGAGTGGGCACTTAAGCCTGAGTTTTGGCTCCGTAAAGGGCACTTAAGTGTACATTAGCCACCAAAAAGGAACTAATGTCCATGTTTTGGCTCCCAAGAGGGCAATTAAGCCTGAGCTTTGGCTCCTTAAAAAAGACTTAAGCACATTTTGGCAACAACAAAGGCACTTAAGTGTGGGTTGTTGCTCCTTAAAGGGCACTCTAACTTATCTTGGCTCCCAAAAAAGGCACTGAAGTTTACATTTTGGCTCCCAAAGGGGCCACTTTGGTATATTTTGACTCCCAAAAAGGCACTTACATGGACATTGGGCTTTCAAGAAGGCACTAGAGGGCATGTTTAGGCTCCCAAGAGGCCACTTTAGTATTGTTCGTTTCCAAGAAGGCACTTAAGTGCATTTGGCTCCCAAGTAGGTACTTAACCACGAGTTTTGACTCCTTAAAGGGCACTGTAACGCATCTGGGCTCCCAAAAGCCCACTATGGGTTCTTTTGGCTTCAAATAAGGCACTAACATGCATGTTTGGCTCCTATGAATGCACTGAAGTGCGTGTTTTGACTCCCACAGGGTTTCCAAGAAGTTCTCTAAGCGTGCATTTGGCTCCAAATTGGGCATTTAAGTGAGAGTTTTCACTCTGTAAAGAATGCTTAAGTACCTTTTAGCTCCAAGAAGGTATTAAAGTACGTGTTGTGTTTTCAATGAGGGTACTCAAGCTTTGGTTGTGGCTCTTAAGTTGGCACTTAAACATATTTTGGCTCCCAAGAAGGCAATTAAGCATTAGTTTTGGCTCCTTAGAGGCTACTTCAGTGTATTTTGGCCTCTAAGAAGGCACTAAAGTGTGCATTTGGCCCCCAAATGGCCACTCAAGTGTGGGTTGTGGCGCCCCAAAGGGCACTCTAACATATCTTTGCTCCAAAAATGGCACTAAACTGCACATTTTGGCTCTCAAAAGGCCACTTTAGTATTTTTTGGCACCAAAAAAGGCACAAACATGCTTATTTCACCCTCAAGAAAGCACTTAAGTGCATGTTTTGGCTCCCCAAAGGGCCACTTCAGTATATTTTGATTTCCAAGAAGGCGCTTAGGTGCATTCGGCTCCCGATTGGGCACTTTAGGCTGAGTTTTGGCTCATTAAAGGACACTTTGGTGTATTTTAGCCCCCAAGAAGACACTGGAGTGCACATTTTGGCTTCCTGAAGGCCACTTTACTATATTTTGGTTCCCAAGAAGGCACTTAAAAATGGCACATTTGGCTCATTAGAGGCCACTTAAGTACATTTCGGCTCCCAAGTGGGCAATCTAACATAGTTTGGCTCCCATGAAGGCAATTAAGCATGAGTTTTGGTTCCTAAAAGGGCACTTTGGTGTATTTTGGCTCTCAAGAGGCCAATTTGGTACATTTCTGTTTGCAAGAAGGCACCAAAGTGCACATTTTGGCTCTCAAAAGGCCACTTAAGTATATTTTGGTTTCGGAGAAGGCACTAACATGCATATTAGGCTCTGAAGAAAGCAGTTAAGTGCATGTTTTGCCTCCCAAGAGGCGACCTCGGTACATTTTGGCTCCGAAGAAGGCACTTCAGTGTGCATTTGGCTCTCAAAAAGGCACCAAAGTGCATGTTTTGGTCCCCAAGGGACCACTTTAGTATATTTTGGTTTCCAGAAAGGCCCTTAAGTGCATTTGGCTCCAAGTTGGGCACTTAAGTGAGAGTTTTAGTCTCTAAAAGACCACGTTAGTGTCTTGTGTCTACCAAGAAGGCACGAATGTGCGTATTTTGTTCCCAAGAGGGGACTTAATTGTGGGTTGTGGCTCCTAAATGGGCACTTTTACATGTTTTGGCTCCCAAGAAGGCACCAAAGTGCACGTTTTGGTTTTCAAGAAGCCACTTAAGTATATATTGGTTTCCATGAGGGCACTTAAGCGTGAGTTTTGGCTCCTTAAAAAACACTTTAGCATATTTTGGCTCCCAAGAAGGCACTTAAGTACAAGTTTTGGCTTTTTAGAGTGCACTAACATGTGAACCATGAAGCTGGTGGACCAGCCCCACCTGCCCAGATCGAGCTCTTTCCTGCGCCTCCTCCTCAGTAAGGCTCAGCCTCCCCCTCTGATAGAAACGACCTCTCCTCTGTGAGCGTTTGCTCCTTTAATTTAAGCCTCGGTCTGTGCAGAGAGGAGGACAGGAAGTGGAAACACTGAGTATCGATCATGAGCCGCTGAGTTTGAGGGATAATCCTGAAAGTTTGCAAACTGGTGAGGCTGCTGTGGAGACGTTATCGACCCTCAGAGGAGAGGAGACGTCACTGGACAGGTTCATCACATGACGACGGTCAGAAAATCCTCAGTTTATAACTGAAAACATCCTGAAGTCGTATCAACGCTGAGATCAAACTGAGCTGGAGAAAGACAGACAGAAAACGCAGGACGACAGAGAGAGGAGTGGAGGAAAGGAAATTGGGCAGAGCGAGGCGTGATGGCGAGCAGAGACAGGAAATGAGAAAGCGCTGCAGGCAGAAATAAACAAACGATGAGAACTATTAATTAGGGTCGTTCCTGCAGGAAGTGCGATCATGTCAGCGAGCAAACAGAGCCGGCGGGACCCCGCTGATACCAGGCGCCACCGCCGCGCACTGCAGCAGCTCCCAGGCTAATCACAGCCTCGACTCCATTAACTGCTTTCAATCCCGCTCATTTTACATCACGGCTTTTAGCTGACGCTCAGTCACTGAGACCCACAGGGGGGCGGGCCTCAGAGTCCTGGTTCATCAGCTTTACAAGAGACGACGGGAGGAAAGGTCGAGGAGAGCGCAGAAATATTCCTGAGGACAGATGAGACGATCTCCGGCCGCCGTGAGGAGAGTGGAGCGAACAGGGATAAGTGGTGTTTGTCGGAGCAATAACAAGACACAACAACAGCTCCTGTGAGTGAATCACGCTCCTGAAATATCAAAGACTCCAGAGATCCCCGGACGGGGACGTCAGGGAATCTAATAAAGTCTGGAGGAAAGAGGACTTCATGCCAGATCAGCCCGATGAATTGAGTTTGTTTTTATTTACAGGAAGCAGAAGTGAAAGGCAGTGTCTGCTCCCACAATGCCTTTCTGCTGAGGGGGTCCAAGTCCGAGGCCCGGCGTGTCACCGGGACACAAAGGAGGAGTTTGATGGAGCGTTCGCTGAAATGTTGACAGAGTTAAACAGACGTGAGGAGGAGCGCTCTGTCCGCTAACTGAGGAGGACGTGTGGAGCGTGTGGAGCGTGCTCCTGCAGCGAGGAGCCTCACTGAACCAGATCTGAGAGTCTGGATCTGGAGGGTCTTTCCTGTGGATGTTTCTGAGTGAATAAAGAAAGAGTGCAGGAATCAGATCTGTGGATTGGCGATTGCCAACACGATCCTGCGAGTTAGCAGTTAGCCGTTAGCATACATCATGTAAGAATAATTGGGTCGCTTTGATCCTGACGGTTGAATTCATCCACAGTTTTTAGCAGAAACCTGAGGTTTTGAGCCGACACTGACCGATGTTTGGACCCAGTCCCAGCTGAAGATCTAAATCTTTGTCCAAATTTGTTGTAAATGAAGAATCAGATTTTATTAGGGCCCGAGCCCCCGAGAATCGGGGGGCGAAGCCCTCTTGTAACTGTTAGGATTATTAGGGCCCGAGCCCCCGAGAATCGGGGGGCGAAGCCCTCTTGTAACCGTTAGGATTATTAGGGCCCGAGCCCCCGAGAATCGGGGGGCGAAGCCCTATTGTAACTGTTAGGATTATTCTTCTTCTTCTTCTTCTTCTTCTTCTTCTTCTTTGTTTCTGCCAATACAATGCCATTTTGCGTGCCTTTGGCTTGAAAAAAAGGCGAAATGACCTAGCCACAAAATTCAAACTCGGCGAAAAATTTATGATTCCACTGTCTCTGCAAAAATCCATCCCCCCTTGCGCCCCCTAGGGGCTTAAAACTGCAGCCCCTTGCTCTGCTTTCAGCTACAGCCCTGAAATTTGGTGGGTATAACAAGCATGCCCACATGAACAAAAAAGTCTCTTATGACTATCGTGAATTCTCAACACGAACTTCGCTATTAGCACGTAAACATGGGATTTTCACGATTTGTAGCCTACGCATTTGAACGAACTAGTCCTAGGGCTTTTGTCACAGCAACTCCAAACTTGGCATGTGTATACTACACACATTGAACATTAATAATCATAGCTAAATTTACAGAATTTTTTTCCGTTTGGCTAGGACACAGGCTCAAAGTTCGGCATTTTTCAACTTTGTCCAATCTGCACCAAAATTTACACACATGTTCAGTGTTAAGCCCTGGACACAGCCATGTCTCTATTCCTCCCAGAAATTACAACGCCTCCTGATGGCAATGGCCTGAAATTGCCAAAATTACGTTTATAGGCTATGTATTTCAATGAACTACTCCCAGGTTTGGACTAAGATGAACTCCAAACTTGCCTTGTGGAAACTACACACATTGAAGATGAACACTTACAATACAATTCTTATCATCTTGTATGGCTCGGCCACAAATGGCCGCCAAAGTTCACCATTTTGCTACTTCATGAAAATCTTAATAGCTCTCTTGTACAATGTTGGATCAGGCCCAAAATGCACACACATGTTAACTCTCCCATCTCCAACACATCCATATACTTCTTTTCATCTAACACTACAGCGCCCCTTACTGTTAACAGGAACTCATGTCTTATACTCTCTGATTTATAGCCTCTTCATTTTTTGCCATTTTCTTTTTCATTTAACTTGCAAATCTCTGTCACGCCTTCATAAAGCATTACAAATCAGCTCATGTCCTCAAGGTCAAGGGTGTGTCTATGGCACTAGCTTCACCTCGCTAATGTCAAAACACAGCAGGAAGTAGTACTAACTCAGTCATTTAAGGTCTAATTTCTTCCAAACTTCACACACACCATGAAAGTCCATCCCCCAACTCTTCTATAACCTCAAATCTCTGCTACTGCAATAGCGCCACCCACTGGAAATGCTTGATAATATTATTACATTCATTTTAACGTTTGCTCCAAATTTTACACACATGAAGTCACTCCCACTCCTGACTGCTGTTGACATGAATTACAGTGATAATGCAGCTCCCCCTATGGTACACTAATCATATCAACTATGCTTTCAATGTACCATGTATGCTTGCTTGCTGGGCGACAACCTCATCCATACACAGAGCTCTTGCTTGAGGCACATTTTGCTGCACTTAGGCTGCTTGGAAATCACCCCAAGACGGACCATTTTACGCGGGGCGAGGGCCCGTCATTGCTGCATGCAGCTATATTTATTATTATTATTCTTCTTTGTTTCTGCCGATATAATGCCACTTTGCGTGCCTTTGGCTTGAAAAAAAGGCGAAATGACCTAGCCACAAAATTCAAACTCGGCGAAAAATTTATGATTCCACTGTCTCTGCAAAAATTCATCCCCCCTCGCGCCCCCTAGGGGCTTAAAACTGCAGCCCCTTGGTCTGCTTTCAGCTATAGCCCTGAAATTTGGTGGGTATAACAAGCATGCCCACATGAACAAAAAAGTCTCTTATGACTATCGTGAATTCTCAACACGAACTTCGCTATTAGCACGTAAACATGGGATTTTGACCATTTGTAGCCTACGCATTTGAACGAACTAGTCCTAGGGCTTTTGTCACACCAACTCCAAACTTGGCATGTGTATACTACACACATTGAACATTAATAATCATAGCTAAATTTACAGAATATTTTTCCGTTTGGCTAGGACACGGGCTCAAAGTTCGGCATTTTTCAACTTTGTCTAATCTGCACCAAAATTTACACACATGTTCAGTGTTAAGCCCTGGACACAGCCATGTCCCTATTCCTCCCAGAAATTACAACGCCTCCTGATGGCAATGGCCTGAAATTGCCAAAATTACGTTTATAGGCTGTGTATTTCAATGAACTACTCCCAGGTTTGGACTAAGATGAACTCCAAACTTGCCTTGTGGAAACTACACACATTGAAGATGAACACTTACAATACAATTCTTATCATCTTGTATGGCTCGGCCACAAATGGCCGCCAAAGTTCACCATTTTGCTACTTCATGAAAATCTTCATAGCTCTCTTGGACAATGTTGGATCAGGCCCAAAATGCACACACATGTTAACTCTCCCATCTCCAACACATCCATATACTTCTTTTCATCTAACACTACAGCGCCCCTTACTGTTAACAGGAACTCATGTCTTTTACTCTCTGATTCATAGCCTCTTCATTTTTGGCCATTTTCTTTTTCATTTAACTTGCAAATGTCTGGCACGCCTTCATAAAGCATTACAAATCAGCTCATGTCCTCAAGGTCAAGGGTGTGTCTATGGCACTAGCTTCACCTCGCTAATGTCAAAACACAGCAGGAAGTAGTACTAACTCAGTCATTTAAGGTCTAATTTCTTCCAAACTTCACACACACCATGAAAGTCTATCCCCAACTCTTCTATAACCTCAAATCTCTGCTACTGCAATAGCGCCACCCACTGGAAATGCTTGATCATAATATTACATTAATTTTAACGTTTGCTCCAAATTTTACACACATGAAGTCACTCCCACTCCTGACTGCTGTTGACATGAATTACAGTGATAATGCTGCTCCCCCTATGGTACACTAATCATATCAACTATGCTTTCAATGTACCATGTATGCTTGCTTGCGGGGGAACAACCTCATCCATACACAGAGCTCTTGCTTGAGGCACATTTTGCTGCACTTAGGCTGCTTGGGAATTACCCCAATACGGACCATTTTCCGCGGGGCGAGGGCCCGTCATTGCTGCATGCAGCTATATTTAGGGCCCGAGCCCCCGAGAATCGGGGGGCGAAGCCCTATTGTATCTGTTAGGATTATTCTTCTTCTTCTTCTTCTTCTTCTTTGTTTCTGCCAATACAATGCCATTTTGCGTGCCTTTGGCTTGAAAAAAAGGCGAAATGACCTAGCCACAAAATTCAAACTCGGCGAAAAATTTATGATTCCACTGTCTGTGCAAAAATCCATCCCCCCTTGCGCCCCCTAGGGGCTTAAAACTGCAGCCCCTTGCTCTGCTTTGAGCTACAGCCCTGAAATTTGGTGGGTATAACAAGCATGCCCACATGAACAAAAAAGTCTCTTATGACTATCGTGAATTCTCAACACGAACTTCGCTATTAGCACGTAAACATGGGATTTTCACGATTTGTAGCCTACGCATTTGAACGAACTAGTCCTAGGGCTTTTGTCATACCAACTCCAAACTTGCCATGTGTATACTACACACATTGAACATTGATAATCATAGCTAAATTTACAGAATATTTTTCCGTTTGGCTAGGACACGGGCTCAAAGTTCGGCATTTTTCAACTTTGTCTAATCTGCACCAAAATTTACACACATGTTCAGTGTTAAGCCCTGGACACAGCCATGTCCCTGTTCCTCCCAGAAATTACAACGCCTCCTGATGGCTATGGCCTGAAATTGCCAAAATTACGTTTATAGGCTGTGTATTTCAATGAACTACTCCCAGGTTTGGACTAAGATGAACTCCAAACTTGCCTTGTGGAAACTACACACATTGAAGATGAACACTTACAATACAATTCTTATCATCTTGTATGGCTCGGCCACAAATGGCCGCCAAAGTTCACCATTTTGCTACTTCATGAAAATCTTAATAGCTCTCTTGTACAATGTTGGATCAGGCCCAAAATGCACACACATGTTAACTCTCCCATCTCCAACACATCCATATACTTCTTTTCATCTAACACAACAGCGCCCCTTACTGTTAACAGGAAGTAATGTCTTTTACTCTCTGATTTATAGCCTCTTCATTTTTGGCCATTTTCTTTTTCATTTAACTTGCAAATGTCTGGCACGCCTTCATAAACCATTACAAATCAGCTCATGTCCTCAAGGTCAAGGGTGTGTCTATGCCACTAGCTTCACCTCGCTAATGTCAAAACACAGCAGGAAGTAGTACTAACTCAGTCATTTAAGGTCTAATTTCTTCCAAACTTCACACACACCATGAAAGTCCATCCCCCAACTCTTCTATAACCTCAAATCTCTGCTACTGCAATAGCGCCACCCACTGGAAATGCTTGATTATATTATTACATTCATTTTAAGGTTTGCTCCAAATTTTACACACATGAAGTCACTCCCACTCCTGACTGCTGTTGACATGGATTACAGTGATAATGCTGCTCCCCCTATGGGACACTAATCATATCAACTATGCTTTCAATGTACCATGTATGCTTGCTTGCGGGGGAACAACCTCATCCATACACAGAGCTCTTGCTTGAGGCACATTTTGCTGCACTTAGCCCGCTTGGGAATTACCCCAATACGGACCATTTTCCGCGGGGCGAGGGCCCGTCATTGCTGCATGCAGCTATATTTAGGGCCCGAGCCCCCGAGAATCGGGGGGCGAAGCCCTCTTGTAATCGTTAGGATTATTATTCTTCTTCTTCTTCTTCTTCTTCTTCTTCTTCTTTGTTTCTGCCAATACAATGCCATTTTGCGTGCCTTTGGCTTGAAAAAAAGGCGAAATGACCTAGCCACAAAATTCAAACTCGGCGAAAAATTTATGATTCCACTGTCTGTGCAAAAATCCATCACCCCTTGCGCCCCCTAGGGGCTTAAAACTGCAGCCCCTTGGTCTGCTTTGAGCTACAGCCTTGAAATTTGGTGGGTTTAACAAGCATGCCCACATGAACAAAAAAGTCTCTTATGACTATCGTGAATTCTCAACACGAACTTCGCTATTAGCACGTAAACATGGGATTTTCACGATTTGTAGCCTACGCATTTGAACGAACTAGTCCTAGGGCTTTTGTCACACCAACTCCAATCTTGCCATGTGTATACTACACACATTGAACATTAATAATCATATTACAATTTACAGAATATTTTTCCGTTTTGCCAGGACACGGGCTTAAAGTTCGGCATTTTTCAAATTTGTCCAATCTTCACCAAAATCAAGACACATGTTCAGTGTTAAGCCCTGGACACAGCCATATCATTATTCTCCCCCGAAAGCACAACGCCTCCTGATGGCAATGGACTGAAATTGCCAAAATTACGTTTATAGGCTATGTATTTCAATGAACTACTCCCAGGTTTTGACTAACATGAACTCCAAACTTGGCTTGTGGAAACTACACACATTGAAGATGAAAACTTACAATACAATTGTCATTATCTTGTATGGCGTGGCCACAAATGGCCGCCAAAGTTCACCATTTTGCCGCTTCATGAAAATCTTAATAGCTCTCTTGTACAATGTTGTATCAGGCAGAAAATGCACACACGTGTTAACTTTCCCATCCCCAACACATCCATACACTTATTTTCATTTAACAGTACAGCGCCCCTTACTGTTAACAGGAAGTCATGTTTTTTCCTCTGTCATTTATAGCCTCTTCATTTTTGGCCATTTTCTTTTTCATGTAACTTGCAAATGTCTGTCACGCCTTCATAAAGCATTACAAATCAGCTCATGTCCTGAAGGTCAAGGGTCTGTCTATGCCACTAGCTTTACCTTGCTAATGTCAAAAGACTGCAGGAAGCAGCACTAACTCAGTCATGTAAGGCCTAATTTCCTTCAAACTTCACACACACCATGAAAGTCCATCCCCCAACTCTTCTATAACCTCAAATCTCTGTTATTGCACTAGCACCACCCTCTGGAAATGCTTGATAATATTATTCCATTCATTTTAACATTTGCTCCCGAATTTTACACACGAGGTCACTCCCCCTCTGGCCTGGTCTCTGGTGCATCTTCCAACAGCACTTGTCTTCATGGAGATCTTTTCTACTGTCTTTGTTCTGTAAATTATCTGCAATAATTCTTACATCATTAACATTAACCGGTGAGTACAGATTTCACATAGTATTGGCACTTCTGCTATCATTGATGTTATGAAAGGGTGATCTCTGAAACTTTCTTAAGAAACTTTTTATTCCTTGTGCCAAGGGCCACCTTCATAATGAATAAAGTTGGTTACCCCTGCTTTACACACAGTGCAGTCACCATCACTTTTTCTTCTCTTTCTATTGTTCTTACGCAGATTACGGCTCATTCATCCAATGTATTACCTTTTAGTATATGCCATTCTTAGACAGATACACACATTTTCAACACAGAGGAAAATGTCTCTAAATAACTCAATCATTTGTCATGTTATTAATGCTGATTTTTTTTTAAATTTCATTCAAACCTACAGTATTTCAAATCTCATTTCTTTTGAACTTGTACAATACATTTTCAATCCACGACAAACTAAGATTTCAATCAACATTACATCAGATTGATATAGTTTCCTGTCCAAAAACAAACCTCCACAATCAATTCATCCAAAGCAACAGTTTATTCATGTTCAACACAATTGTATACAAATCTTTGCTATTCTTGACAACCACTCAATTTATCCATCAAACATACTTTATTGTGTAGTTTCACATTATTTAAATCTAAAAAAGTGCAGTAACAAAGTATGTACATGAAAGCTAGGGCTGCACGATTATCGCAATTGCAATCGCAATGTCAGCACATGCAATTCAGATTTTTCCCCATGATAACCAAGCAAGTCTGCACACTCATTATGACACAACTTTTTTTTATTAAATCGCAAGGACAATCGCAATCGCAATATTGTCCACCTAATCGCAAATTGCACCTTTTCCCCAAATTGTGCAGCACTAATGAAAACACATTTGCTCACTGACATACACATTACTGGAATACAATTTTTCTAACTTTCAAACAAATGAAGGTCACAAATTGTGTGAATAATTCAAGTAATACTTATACTTTTTTATTACGTCAACTTCATAGCTGTCTAAATTATAATGAAAATTACAATTAATATGTCTAATCAATCAATTTTATATAAACCTTACTAATTATCAATACATAAGAATGCACAACTTCACGCAATGACAATCCATATTACACAAACTTAACTGATGCCCCAAAGGAAATGACATTTTACATTTATCCCTTTCATGAAACATAAACACACAGTTGTCATGGTTTGTATAACCACTTTCCTTTTGGGAGGAGACGCAAGGCACAGACAAAAACAGTTTTGAGGGATTTTATTCCTGCTTGTGTATTCAAATCCTGTCCAATGAAGTTTCTCAGAGGGAGCATGACCTGAGGTTGCAGTTAACCACAGGGAAGAACTGGTGCTTGGGTGAGTTACTGCATGATTCTTTTGAAGAGGCACTGGAAAGGAGGACACAAACACGGTTAAGTTGTGAGGAACAGTATTCTCTACAAAAGGGTACATGCAAAAATGAAGTAACATTATACTTACTTGGCTGTAATGCCACTGACACAGCTTGAATGTATTGGCACCAGTCCTTCCGTCCACCAGGGTTTTTCATAATTTAGACAGACAAATGTTTACAGAAAGAAGGGCAGATAGGGAGGAAGGACATACAGGAAATGGTATCTGCATTTGTTGTTAGCACGATGAATAAGCACTGGAGGAAGAATGACAATGAGGAATAGTAACGCTACAATGTAAATAGTCACAAATACTTTCCCATTAGCATTGAACAACTTTTAAATATGAAGAAACTAAAGTGGTTCAGTTCTTGTGATACTCATCCTGCATAGTCACTGTGGGTTGCAGTGTTTTCATCTAGCTAAGGATTCACTTGCAAGCCTGTACATCAGTGAGTGTTTCCTATGACACAATAGATTGGAATGTTCTCACAAGAACTGTTGATTACTGACATGCTACTTTATGTACTGCAACATTATCAATATATGTATTAATGATATTGTGTTGTATTATATTATGTATTGTATTATATGCTGTAATATTTCACACAATTGTCCCAAAGAAGACAAACTCTGTTACATAACTCCCGCCAGCTTGACTGTTTCATCTGGATGAGGCGCTAGCTAAAAGGTCACCACAAGATGGCAGCAGATACTGCCATTTCATGCAAATAATTATATGTTTTTATTTTAAGTTATGAAGGTTCCTTTTACATTTGGATCTTATATCTTATCCCTGACTCTTATTGTGGGTAACTTTGAAATTGCATATAGTTTCAGATGCATTACTTTGATGATTTTTGCTTTAGTTTAATTATGTCAATACATAATTAAAATAAAATGAACTACAATGAAAAACATTAAATGTAGTTGTAAAGTTTACACTTCAGCAGACATTACAAATAGTGTTCAGGTAATATTAATATACTACTCAGGTAATAAAGTGCAACTCCCTACTCTCCAGTATTAACTTGCTCTTTCTGTTTTCATTTTATTGACTCTTGGTATGTTCTATTTCAATAGCATTTAAAAACTATGACACCTCCATCCAACTTTATCAACACAGTATATGTAACAAACATTTCAACACAGGTGGCCCATCTTAGTTGAAAGCCCACTCACCACGACAAGGTGCAGGCCATGAGTGGGAACACAAGACAAGACATACTTTACGAACAGGACAAACTCTGACAGGACAAACATACAAATACAAAAACATATATACAGTGAAATATACACGTGTACAACAAAAAAGAACACAGTAGGCATACAAATATGAAACTGTATGGATTCTTAACACTATAGAAATATTTCAACTACCTGTGAACTACATAACATTTTACACTTCTAATAAAAATATGAACACCTACACTGTGAAAAGTACATCTATTCTGCCCCATCACTTTAAGGAGATGTGCTTTTGAAACAACATAAAATCCCTTCGTGATCGCTAAAGTAAGTAGGCCACACTACTGTCTGTACCTCATACTGTGTTGTTTTCACATACACGTGGTCAATTAATGTGCCTTGCTCAGTGGTTGGTTGTGCTACAAGCTGAACATACCCCCTTTCTGCAAAAAAATTGCACACTGATGATGACTTCAAAATGTCATCATTAAAATCTCCCATGACAGCAACTGTGTTACTTAGTGGGTTAAGTTCATCAAGCAACTTGCTGAGATACTCTTTAAACAAAGACATGGGATAAGTTGGTGGGCGATATACTATAGCAAGCAGAATTTCCAGATCAACATACTTGCACACCAAGCACTCCATATTCACATGTGGAATTTTGATTAAGTGAAAGCCCACATTATCTGCACAAAAAATACCAACACCACCATGTTGTTGGGCCTGCAAAGCAGTCAGAGCTGGATGCTTACTAGTGTAAGACAGACTTCGTGGGCAGTTATGGAAACTGTAACCACTACATTTGATATCTTCTAAAACACAATCAGTGGACAACCAGGTTTCTGTTACAGCAATACACTGAGGCTGCAGATGCTGTGTACATGAGACTATATCAGACAGATGAAGAGACAAGTTCTGCACATTCATTAAAAACACAGAGAATGTTTGTGCTTTTGTTTGCACTGATCTGTCTTCAAGTAAAAATTTTGGCATACCAAGTATGGCCTCTTGTATCTCATCCTTACAATAGACCTTTTTTTCATTAAAATCCTGCACAATCAGGCCTGATAAACTCTTGACGCGGCTTAAGGCCACATATGCCTGTCCTGCTGAAAATATCCTTTTAAAAGATACAACAGCATTATCAACAGTAAGACCTTGCACTTTGTGAACTGTACAAGCCCAAGCAAGTTTCAGTGGAAATTGTCTCCGCAAACCACCTTTACTGTTCACTCTCTCCTCTTCTGGTTCAATACTTGTTGAGTCCATTAAACCTACAGTAACACCAGCAGAGCGTTTCCTCCTCTGAGTTCCAATATCATGATTATCAAATTTAACAAACACCAGCTGAGGAAACTTCTTACCATCAATTGTCACTATGTGGGTCACAGTTCCACACACACCATTTACCAAACCGTCACTAACATCTACATTTTTACATAACATCACACGAGCATCTTTTCCCAAAAACAGTGTTTTTTCCAAACATGTTTTATCTGCTTTGGTATGATGCCCGGTCATCAACTCAAGCTTCCCTGTTTTTTTACTATTCACATAGTCTTCTGCCTCAACCATCAGATATTCAGGACAGGTCCTGAATAGCTCCTGAATATTGTGCTCATTCACCTGCGTATTGGTTGGAAATATATGCAAAGCTGAGCTGACTTCACCGGTTTCACGATTCTTTAATGTCTGAATATCACTAAGCAGCATTGGCCTGTCTTTAGATTGAGTTCTAATCCTATTCAGCAATTCAGCGAAACCATTATCCTTTTGCCTAACAACTGTAGTTAACTCAACAACACTAAACAGACTGGACCACAAATTCACACCTTCATTGTTGGCATACAGAGGCTTCCCTTTAACAGGAGGCAACTGATAAAAATCACCAACTGCAAGAACACTTACATTACCAAAAGGGGAAAAGTCACCAGTCTGTTTGATTTGTCTCAATCTACCATGAATGTAAGCTAGCAATCTGTGATCTACCATTGAGATTTCATCAATAATCAACAACTGCAAATCTGCCAATTTAGCTCGCAAAGAATTAATCTTTTCCTCACCCAAAGGAGTGTACGGTAAGCGTACCTCCTTTCCAATGCTGAATGTGCTGTGGATAGTTGCTGCATGTAAATTGTATGCAGCAATCCCTGTAGGTGCTGTCAACAAAACACAAGTGTTGTCAGGATGACGACATGTTGTTGACAGCAACCTCATGGCCTCATACTGGATAGCCCGAATCAAATGGCTTTTTCCAGTACCAGCTCCACCAGTTATAAACACATGCAGGGGATCTACCTTTTTACCATTTACCCTATCTAAACACCACTGTCTAACTTGATAAAAAATGGATAACTGTGTTTCATTCAGAGACCTAACTAAGGCTAGACCATCATGTCTACTCAGAATGTTACTCCTCTTTTCTAAATGACAAACCTCTGTATCAGTGACTGCTAAATCTGGAATGTGGTCAGTGTGTTCCTCTACATTCTGCTCTTGATCTTGAAATTCCTCCACACACTGTAGACGCTCCAGTTCTTGCTGTGGACACAGCTCGCACCAGGCATCTTCTAAGATAGCATCACTATCAACAGCATTTCTAATGTCATCTAAATTTTCTGCTTCAACTTCAAACCTTCTCCTGTTACAATCTACAACAGACTTCACTAAGTGCTTTGTGCCATCACTAAACATGACATGACCAGTTTTGTAGAAGTCTTGAAAGGTTGCAAAATTTGTAGGTTTTAGCTGAATATCTTCCCGATATGGGAAAAACAGCTGCAAAATGCTCTGATGAAACAATTCAGGATTTTTGGTTTCGGAAAAATGTGCATAGCGTACAATTGCTGGTTTTGAACGTGTTCTTTTGATGACAAATCCGCTGTCATTTTGCAGTTTAATTCTATTTTTTGATTTCTCATTTTTACTAACTACACGGTATTCCGAAGCAAAAGATGCCAAACACATTTCACTAAATTCCCTGTCTTCTGGCCTGTTCTTGTATCGATCAACTATACTCATCATCCACAAGTCTTCTGATGTAAGGTCCTGTGAAGATGCCTTCTGTTTTAATACGTTTAAAGGTAAACTCATTCTAACTACATTGTCACCTGTTGGAACAAACACAACCTTTCTAGAGCATTCCTTCAGATGCATGTTAGGAACTAATCTATAGACAGCCTCTTGTGCAGAAACATCTCTGTTATGGAGGTAAACACTGCCAAGTTTCTTCAAAGCTTCTTGTGCACTAACATTTTTATCTTTTGAAGCCTCCTTCTGTGCATTACCTAACAACAACCCTATCTCCCTTTCTGCTTTGGATATATATGAAATAATGTACACTACGCAGGCATATGCATCAACAACATACTGTATGTCCATGTTGGCATTCCAGCATTTCAGCAGTGGCTTACTATACTGATTTGTCCAAACTTCATTGATATCTCTCTTCAGGACAATATGTGTTTTACGCGCAAATAGTCTATACGCCTGCTCAAAACCATCCTGATTTGTTCCTAAACTGGAAAGCAACTGATCTATAGTACTGAATTTACTGCTTTTCTCTTCATCTGCAAGGATTACCTTTACTGATCTCAAAAGGGCTGATGCCTGCTCTCTAAGTTTTTTCTCTGCCTCTTTCTTTGCCTGACAATTACATTGAACTGGAGTGGAGTTGTCTGTCTTCCCTGTCTGACACTGACAAGTTTCTTTTGCATCTTCTTCACTTTTGCGACATATAAATGTCCTACCAGATGATGGCCTTGGAAAATTGAAACGACACGTTGTATTCTTTTTCTTACATGTTTTAGAATGTCTCTTAGAATGTTGTTGTACAGATGAAACTGTCTCAAACAAATCCTCATCTTGAGATGGTAATTCACATGTTACATATTTATCTATAAAGTCAACCACCTCCTCATCTGTGTTTTTATCAATAACTGGAGCATTCTCAATCCAAAATAAACTATGAATGTGTGGAGAGCCACGTTGCTGAAACTCTACCCTATGAAAATAATCTTGAATCTTACCTATCGGCTCAGCTGGAGACATCAGTACTTCTCTGAGAAAACAATGCCAGCGAAAATCAAACATTCTAGCTGCTGTCACAGGATTATGTCGCAGCAGCTCACACCTATCTGCCCATTCTAACTCTTCTGCTGTCTGTGTCCTACCTTCCTGTTTTAAAATACTACTTAATAGATTTTTCCATCTCATATCAGCTGACGAAAATGAACAAAACCATGTTGGAATACCAAGTTGATGGACACAGGCCAGTAATTCCTTCTGGATTCCCTGCCAAAACGCTGGAGTACCTCTAATAGGTTTCAGAAAACGATAGCCATCATCAAACTCCAACAATTTTTTCAAGGATTCCTCATTTTTTAATAAATCAGTAGCTTTTATTGATTCATAACCTCTTTTGCCTTTTCGCAATGCTATAGAAACTTTTGAAACAACCTGTTCTAGCTCAGACATGTATTGAGCATAGAAAATGTATTCTACATTTTTTCCAAATCGACCATCAGCATTTAAGATCCTGTTGGTGAAATACCTACATAAAGTTAATTTATGCTGTCTAAGCTCATGATAAGTATTAGTACCCTGCGGAAATAATACTGGAAAACATTTAGCTTCATTTGCCTCATCGCACAATAATCTCACAGGGTTATTTCCTTCAGCTGGGGCTACATTTAAAGTCTCATCAAAATATTGGTCTAATGCTTCCTGACCAATATCTACTGGCATGAGACATGTATCTTGAAACATGCAATGTTGCTGTCTATCATGCAACAACTCATCCTCAACAACATCTGCAGCCAGTTCACTATCAACCTTATCTGCATTGTAAATTTCTCCACAAGTCATATCTTCTTCTCTACAAAATTCATTTAACCACTCCTCATTAAACTCTATGTCTCTATAATGAACATTGGTGTGTTTTAAATAACTCAAAGCTCTACGTATACGCATTGGGTCAACAAACTGATATTCATAATGTCCTTTATATGTTAATTTACGCTTTAATTTCACTCGCAACAAAGATCCTTCCATATTAGAACGTGGCAACAAATTGTCTGTTTGCACAATATTAGCTGGAACACAAGTAACTGGTCCATGAACTCCATTTTGCCCACCTTTAGGTAATGCTAACATTTTCATAAATGGTATATTTAATGCAATCAAATGCTGTTCAAGACTGTTCAAACATGAGAGCTCAGGTGGAATGGGATCAAGTTCCAACTTGTTTAAAACGCACTCAGATGGGAATTCTCCTTTATTAATTTTGTAATGGCAGGTGTAGCAAATCCACATCTGACCCATTGAGGAATCCATCAAGCTACAAGGTAATTCACATTCTTCACTACACTCATGTAAAAAATCATCTGTTAAACATGTTTCTGCTATTAAAGCTGATGCCCTGTTTTTCCTATAGTCATTTTTTTTACAACTTAACACCTGATGTTTAAACAACAACTTGTGACAAACACAACAAGCAAAATCTGATCCATCCTTAACTTTCTCTAAAAATTGTTTCATAACAAAATCAAATTGCTCTGACATTGTTTTTTTCTTTTCTCTCCTTAACCTATTACCTGCTGCAACATTTTTCCTATGCTCTGCATCATCACGAAACTTCTTAATGCTAAGAGCTTTCACACGTTGATTGTGTAATTTATCAACTCTGTAGTTCATTATACTCTTTATTTTCTTTTTTTGTCTATGTAAGGGATTTGTTTCATATAGATCTTTACTTTCTTTTTTCTTCTTTTCTCTATGTAAGGGATTTGTTTCATATAGATCTTTACTTTGTTTTTTCTTTTTTTCTCTATGTAAAGGATTTGTTTCATATTGATCTTTACTTTCTTTTTTCTTTTTCTCTCTATTTAAGGGATTTGTTTCATATAGATCTTTACTTTGTTTTTTCTTTTTTTCTCTATGTAAGGGATTTGTTTCATATAGATCTTTACTTTGTTTTTTCTTTTTTTCTCTATGTAAGGGATTTGTTTCATATAGATCTTTACTTTGTTTTTTCTTTTTTTCTCTATGTAAGGGATTTGTTTCATATAGATCTTTACTTTGTTTTTTCTTTTTTTCTCTATGTAAGGGATTTGTTTCATATTGATCTTTACTTTCTTTTTTCTTTTTTTCTCTATGTAAGGGATTTGTTTGGTATTCTTCTATACTCTTTTCTTTCTTTATTTCTCTATACAAAGGATCTAATTGGTAATACATTTTCATTCTGTTTTTACTCATGCCTTTTAATTTTGCTTGAAACACCAAATCAGTATGATATTTCAATTTCTTGTTTTCCTTACTTGTGTGCTGTATTTTCTTTCTATTCATGTCATAGTTCCATTTCTGAAGACGATTCTTTTTTCTTTTTAAATATTTAGATGATTTATCTGAATAGTTTTCGGAAACATCAACCTCCACAGGTTCAGCTTCATGAAGTGTATTTGAAGAGAAGTCTCCTAAACACATTGCTTCCTTGTCTGTACTCCGATGTCTTATATTATATCTCACAGAAGTCGCCTGACTGACTTTACAATATTGATAACATGTTTGGGATTTAGGCTGATTTACACAAACAACTGTCTCAAAATGGTTCCCATAACAGTTTTCTAAATAAATTCCCTGACTTGACATTTGTGTATTCCTGCAACTATATTGAAGCCAGCGATCTTGACAGTATGTAAATAAATTTACTCTTAAAAAGTCTGCTGCTGCTTGAATTTCTAATTCTGTTGCCCAGCTACCAAGGTATTTTATTCTTGATTTACTTAGGTAGTCTTTCACAGATGAATACTCACTTCTCAACAGACCACTATAGTCCACCTCATTACTTTGTAGCTGCTTAACAACTGCAAGTCTAAATTTCCTGTGATAATCCTGTGTTCCACTTACAGCTTGACTAATTGCTCTAAAAAAACAATTACCATCACCAGCTATCTTCTCATTTCTACATGGAGCCCCTAATGGACCTATTTCAGTAGATACAGGATCAACTTTGTCACACTGGATCTTTAACTGTATGCACAAAGACTCTGACACTGCCTTACTAAGAGGATTAAACATTAGTTGGTGACTACTCATATCACTAACAAACTCTACATCTGAATCAATATCATTAACATCCCTTCTTTTCAACTTCTTACACATTAAACTTCCAGCTACTCTTTTGCGTTTCCTAAGTCTTCCACTCTTGCTGCACCTCATCACTGCCAGATGGCTAAAACTT
Organism: Halichoeres trimaculatus; assembly: GCF_033239565.1. Classification (NCBI taxonomy): domain Eukaryota; kingdom Metazoa; phylum Chordata; class Actinopteri; order Labriformes; family Labridae; genus Halichoeres; species Halichoeres trimaculatus. The sequence continues at coordinate 1,723,284 of NW_027437192.1, forward strand.
TCCATCAAACTACTTCCAAACACTCTGTTCGTATTTTGAACAATTTCTGAATGTGGCGGACACACATCACTATGAACAGTATCTTCATGCAGAGAGGCAAAAACACCTGTAATCTCAAATGGCTTCTCATATCTAGTCATTGTTTTTGCAAGTCTATGTACATGATGAAAAAGTTCATCAAGAGTGCTAAAATATAAAACAACACTCTTCCCCCTAGAATCTACAAGCCCATTGGGACTTCGAGCATGAGAATCAACAAGTGCATACTGTCCATTTTGATGTATGATAGCACAGGTGTTTGCACACACTGTCAAAAGACATGTGTTATAGTTACGAAACATTTGTGTCAATCCGTCTTTCAAACTGAAATGCACCCCGGATGTAATTAATTCACCATAAGTAGTATCAACATTTCCACTGACAACATCACCATAGAAAAAATCTAACCTCTGTCCATGAACAACATGCTGTGTGGGCAGTTCAGTGGCAAGGAGATAGTGATCTCTGGTATCACTTATCAAGTTGTTCTCTCTTGAGAGTACAACTTGTCCCCTGACACAAGGACCTCATCTAAGGTATGTGACTGCCATGAAAACACACTCTGAATTGTGTGTTTAGCTAGACTTACCAGGCTTATGGCCATGCACTGTTTCCCTGCGTGTTGAAAGCGAGCATCTCCCTGATGGAATGCGCCCTGCACAGACCCTACTCGATGTGGAGGTGTGACAAAACTACTTTCCTCAACCTTAGCTTCAACTTCTATGTTTCCATTACTGTCTGCAGCCTCTGAGGAGCTCCCTACACTAAGCTCAATATCACTGTCTACAATTTCAACATCACTGTCTGCAGTTTCAACAATACTATCTACAACCCTTGTGGAACTGTGCGCACCAATCTCAACTCCCAACTCAGCCAGATCCATGCGGACAACAGCATAGCACTGTCCTTGCAATGACTTTTGCAGACCCCTGATGTGGCACATCAAGTCATTCAGGCATGTGGTAAACACAGCCACAGATCTGCCACAGCTCGAAGCAAAGCCAGATTCATCTCGTCTACCACAGTCAACAACCACAAAGTAGTTGTTGTGCTGTATGATAACTGTACAGGCATTATCAATGCTAAAGAGACACATGCCTGTACTAATCAGCAGGTCTTGAAGCTTCTCATACAACAGAGCCTCTCCACTAGACGTAGCAGCAATGTACTCTGCCAAGTCAAGCTCAAGTCTCCACTTCTTACCAAAAACACTACGCTTTTCAACTAGCTGAAAAAACTTGTCCTTCTCTGCCAGATTGTGACTCTCCTGTGCTATAAACGCATACAAGTCACTACCCTGTGACCTGATCTCATCCAGGTCTCTACCACGCCATGTACACACAGGTGAAACTTTGTGCTTGATGGCAGCTACAACACTACAACATATTGCTGTGTTAACATCAGGACGCTCACCACTGCCTAGTCTTAAAGTACTGGCAGAAACTACAGGTGTGGGTAACTGCTCACTACAAACACAAGACAGACAACAAATATCACTCTGACCTTTGATGAATCTTTGAGAGCGATGTTTCGCGCTACCTTCCACCTCAGGGGCCTGGGCAGGGCTGGCACATGGAGACACGGGAAGCACAGGGGACACAGAGGACACAGGACACGCTGGGGACACGTGGGGCACTGGCACCTGATCAAAAACAAAACAGGTCAATTACCAGCATAGACAACACAGATATGTCACTGATATAAGTCAAACCTATTGCTTGAACCATTACAGTACTTATGTGACATTCAATCAGTATGAAGAACAAACAAAAAACATTTTATTGTTAAATTAAACACCAACCTCCTCTCCAACCATCTCAGGCACGACAGTAGCAGGTGTGGCCTGGGACTTCACACCTCCTACACACGGCACTGCCTCCGCCTACAAAAACAACCACAGTCATGGATGAGTTCTCAGACTGCAGTTAACTTGTGACACTGTTACTTAAATAAAACAGAACATTGTTTGCCAAAATAATCTTATAAAACTCACCTGTCGAACGGACCGACTCCTCTTGGAGACAGCAGCCTTCTTCTGTTCCACAAAGGCCTTCTAATGAAAATACAAGTTACAACATTATACACAATGAAATAAGTTTGGACTGGGTAACTGGGTTACTTGGTAATATAAACACAGTGTCTATGAATATTACCTGCTTGCCCTTGGGAACAGGTCTGCACTCTGCAGGAGCAGGCAGATGAGATGGAGCAACCTTTTCCATCTCATCCAACAGCGCAGCGCTAAACCAGACTGGTGTTAGCGGGATGGCACACTCCTTCAGGACCTGTGAAATTACAACACAGATACAGTTCTTAAACTGAACAGGTGTAATGAAATACAATGATACATAAATTTACTACAAAGCAAACTTAGCACTATTTCAAACATGTAAACTATGTATAGAATGTTTGCTTGCTTTAAGCACAGCACCTCAGACATGTCCGCAACTCTATCAACAAGATGAAACATTACAAACCTGCTTTCCAACCATCCGCTTCTTAGGAACCACACCAGAGGAGAGAGATGATTCCCCTGATGAGCTCCCCTGTCATTCAAAGAAACACAGTTTGTAGTTATTATCATTGAACTTCAGTGCACACAGCGTATACATTTACAAATCTTTCAAAAAACTATCAACAACTTACCCTTCTGCGCTGTCTCACAGTGGTCCACTCAGTGAAGGGGTTCACTGGAGGACGCAGAGTAGGAACTTCACCTCTCACCACAAGTCTAGGCTTGACCTGTGGGACAGAGGGCTTGGGAGGTGTTGGAACCTGGACGCGTGTTGTCTGTGGCAGTGGCTTCAGGGTCTATTTAATGACATAACAAAACACAGTTATTAATAAGCAGGTCAAATATAACATTTAAAACATACTAAATTGGTATTATTACAGATAACATAGTAAGTGCAATAACCCAAATGCACTGATTAGTAAAGAATTCACATTCAATGCAATGAACCATAATCTTTTTATAACACAACACAACTTACATCGTACGCAGCCTGCCATAGCAGCCGTGCAAGGATTGGCATCCCTGCAGTATCAGACAGGTGAATCTGTTGAAAAAACATTAAGCAAAAATTATTAACAACACTTTCAGTGCTAAAGATGACCAATTTATGTCATAAGTGAAAGTTCTACTTACACCATCTCTGGCCCACAAATCAGTCTCTCTCAAAGGGAAATGTTCGAATGCTGGAAAGTACCTCACACCTTAAAAAATCAACAAGACAAAGTATGAGATACTAGATACGATTGTGTTTTCATTTACACAACCACATTAAACAATACAACAAATTCTGCTTTAAAAAGCAGACATACCCATTCTAGCAGAAACTCTGTGGTATTCCTGACTCATGGCCTGCTGCAACTGGAGATTGCTGGAGATCCGAGGAGGAAACTCAAGCACTGCAACCTAAAAAATAAGGCAACACATGTATAAACATTTGTATTGTATTGACAAACCTTTCACATTTCCCTTTCAAACCATTCAATATGCCAACAAGAACACATGTCAATACGTACGTTGGACCAACGTTCCATGGCTGCAGACAAAAGCATGGCAAAGTCTGCACTTGCACTCTCGATGGTCTTGGAGTGCGTCAGGTTGTTGCTGGGTGCAAGAAGAACCACTGCTGCAGGAGTACGGGGAACCTCAGCATGGATCAGCTCGATCCTCTCCTCATGCGCAGCAGCCCCTGGTGTCGACATGATGCCAAAGGAAAACAGTCCCTTTGGCATCTCCACGAACCCATCAACGATGGCTCGCAGGTGGGAGTCACCAACCAGAAGGACAAACTGGAACAGCAAAACATAGTTAGAACATCACCTACTAGTAAATGAATTTAAAGCTCTACACATATATGAGAATTCTACTTTTTTTTACCTCCTTGTCAGAAGACTCAGGTGGAATGACCAACTTGTGACTCTTCCTGGTCAGTGGAGAAACTGGCCACCTGAGGACATGATGGCGCTGTCCAGTCCCTTGAACTATGAAAGACAAATCAGATTTCCCCAACTCAGTCACAAAAGCGATGACAAATGCAAAAGCAACATCTGTAAGTACACCAACAGTAATTAGTTCAACAAAAACAAATAAATATAATTTTCCACATACCTGCTTCATCTTCTTGTCGTGCACGACGCCACAAGGGGGTGATGCCAAGTGGCTGTCGCTCTGCCAGTCTACGAGCCGCCGCCTCGGAACGACGGAAGGACTTCGTTCTAGGCATGTGGACTAAATAATAAAAAAAAACAACAAAGAAAATGAATGAATATGAGTATTAAAAACATACATTGAAACATATTTTTTGGCAAATTCATCTATGACTATACAACAGCAACATAACATACCTCACAAACGCACCAAATCCAACTGTCGAAAATGTGCTTAGGTATGACTTTCTGCTGACAGCAACTGTAAAGAAAAAAATGCAGAATTTTACAAACCATTGTATTACACAGGCATATTACTCAACACAAAATTAAACAATTCTCATTAATCAATCAATATAACTATATTCCCCAAATTACATTTACTGCATCATCTAAGAACTATGCCACAGGTCCAATTAACAAACCATCGACTCTGCTTTATAAATGTAATACTAAAATAAAATTGTGTGTATATATTCTATATCACATAACACAAGTCATGTCAAAGTTAGTCCAGCAGTAAATACTGGATTCATGAATCTACTAGAGTTAAGCCCATAATTCTTGTAAAACAATGCCTAAATTGTTGCTATTTAAATGACAACCTGGAGTATCTCCTCAAGCATAACACACTTAACCTCAGGGTGGGGCATTGTGTAATGCTAATGTTGAGCAATGACAATAACAATAAAATGACATTAATTACACTATTGTACCTTATCCCATTTGCACATATATAATGTCTGGATAATTGTTTCATTCTTTTGTACACTGTAAAACATACTAGGATTTTTGCTTTCTATTTCATCATACACAAAATCACTTTCTCATGGTAGGCTGTCATTCATGGGCTTTCCTTCATACACAACATGTCCCTGCTACAGGCTGAGGAGATGTTCATTACTTGCCAATGTTTTTGCCTATATCGTGAACACACTAACATCAAGTCTTTATTACTTCTGCTAATAATTATCACTACACCTTCATTAAAAATTCTAGAATTTAAGTACTGTATAAGCCACAGACATCTCAGATGGGTTCAATTTTGACAACCACCGCTGTGAGCTGAAAGACAACTCCAATACACTGGGTGGCGCTGTCGCAAGGAAATACCGCCATGAGACTGCTGCCTGCAGTGACGCAGCTGGATACTATCGAAACTCAGGAAATGGGGCGTGTTTTACAGTAGCGCTGCATTCAGCCATTAAACAGGACGAACTGTTGTTAGCACCAACGACGACGTGTGTTGAATCCAAAACTACGCCTCAACACACCAACAGTTCCATAAAAATTACACAAAATACCTCATGATTGACAAAACCTCTGCGTCCTTATTACAGTAAAAACTTAGCAACAATATGTACAAAAAACACGGTTCACTCCTTCCCACAAAGAGTTTACTCCCTTCCACCACCATCCCCCACAAGCATTGACGACCGAAACCTACGTTAACAAATACAACCATACCAACTCAAAACACGTACTGAAATCCTAATTGACCAAAAACACAGATAAACTGACTCTCAGCGAAAAAATCTGTATCGATCTGCTATCACGCGTTACCACACAATTTTCAGCGCGTTACTCTCACACAAATACACCGCTAAATAAGTCTCTACTTTTCATCGTCTCGTTAAACGACGCTACCTCTGCTGCAAAGCCACAGCTACCTACATACGGATGAAAACAAACACGCATATCCTTTAGGACCCGAACACTAATTGTGAGAGCGGGCACGACCAGCCGTTCACTTTCAATAAAGCGTGAATGCATCCCTAATCATTTTTTTTTCCGAAAAGAGTCCGTTTATTTGTGTTTTTGATCATGTAACCTATGCCCCTTCCGAGTGCAGGAGAAAACGGCAGAGGAGGGGGAGGGGTGCGTGCGCCCTGGGCTTCTGTTTATATCATCGCACACCTCCGTTCACAAACATACTAACTCACAAACATCGACTTAAATGCTCCATACATACGAACTAAGTTACACAAAGGTAGGAAAATGCGCCAGGAAAACATTAAACCTTTTTCATCACTTTTAAACTACCTTACTCCAAAAGAAAGATATTACAATACAACTCGTTCAAGCACTGTCATTACTTACTGTGTCCAAAGCGTCAGCCGAAGAATGAAGACTCGTACAGGAAAAAAAATGAAGGGGAAAGAAAGAAAAACGGAAAAAGAACAAAGAAGGAAAAACTTGAAGAAAACAATGAATCTCTCAGATGGGATCGCTAACTCGCCGTAACGTGTTCGCTCGCTCTGAGTTTACCACACAAAATGGCACCCGATACTGTGTTACGGAGAGATTTATAACCTCTCCAGCCAACCGACCAATCACAATACAGTACAGAGCCGTGCCCACGATGACACTGCAGGCGTGAATTAAAACGGTAACGCCCACTGAAGTAAAGACAACTTCAAAAATACATGATAATCCTTTGTAATAATTTGGTTGCAACTTAATATACACTAGGCAGTACACAAAAACATGTTTCACTTCAAGAAACGAAAATAAAAATCCTAAACAAAAAAAACAGCTATGAATGTTTCTGTTTTGTGTTTACATGACTTTACGAATAATGCTGATCGGCTAGTAATGTTTTCCTCACGCATGTGGAATAAATGGAATGTAATGTCTGCTTTTCGTATGTTACCCTAAACTTTTCCTATGTATCCTGCACTACCTATTTCCTCTGTATTAACTCTGATTTCATCAGTTAAATACTCTCCTTGTACCAGCGCAAAGATAGCTTAACGGATATGACACCGCGCTACGGTGTTGATTGTTTTTCTTATGGCACGGGTTCGAATCCAACTCGTGCCAACCTACCTATCCACATTTGGTAATAATACTCTCTAACACATATAGGAAAATTACACAGTGATGATGTATATTTACTGAGACTACAGCATTGGGTAACCATGTCTGTGCGTGTGTGTGTGTGTCCGTGTGTGTGTGTCTGTGTGTATGTATGTATGTGTGTGTGTTTGTCTGTGTCTGTGTGTCTGTGACTGTGTCTGTGTCTGTGTGTGTGTGTGTGTGTGTGTGTGTGTGTGTGTGTGTGTGTGTGTGTCTGTCTCTATAAAAAACAGCAAACAACAGCCATATTAATTTTATTGACACAACAAAAAAAAACATTTAAATCAGGAAAGAGTAATGATAAAGGAACAGAAGACACAATGAATGCAATAAATTTATTGTGTACAGAAAATGTCTTTACCGCTTAGACCTCACAGGAAGTAACTCATCTTAGGAACTCATGGGATGGATAACATGATCCTCAGACCCTAAACTCTGGTGTTAATGAAGAACAATAATGCTTATTGAACATGATTTTTCATTGAAGGTTTATTAGAACATAACCAGGATCCTGAAAAAGTACTGAAACAGTTGAAGATAACTTGAACACACTTCAGAGGCTGGATGAAACCTATATAACAGGAGAGACAAAGCATTTTCAAATTTGACACCTAAGATCTGGTTTGATTAAGAAGGACAGTGTGGTGGCTCATCATTGGATGAAAGCAGTGCTGAGACTGGACAAGAAGGATAGCAGGAAAACTGCTTCAGACTTACAGACCATGGGTGAACAAATAGTCTTCCTGACTACTATGATTCCAATGTACCATGTATGCCTGCTGGCGGGGCCAAACCTAATCCATACACATAGCTCTTGGCTAAGCCACATTTTGCTGCACTTACGCTGCTTGGGAATTGCCCCAATACAAACCATTTCCCGCGGGGCGAGGGCCCGTCATTGCTGCATGCAGCTATATTTATTATTATTATTCTTCCGATTCTTCTTTGTTTCTGCCGATATAATGCCACTTTGCGTGCCTTTGGCTTGAAAAAAAGGCGAAATGACCTAGCCACAAAATTCAAACTCGGCGAAAAATTTATGATTCCACTGTCTCTGCAAAAATTCATCCCCCCTTGCGCCCCCTAGGGGATTAAAACTGCAGCCCCTTGGTCTGCTTTGAGCTACAACCTTGAAATTTGGTGGGTATAACAAGCATGCCCACATGAACAAAAAAGTCTCTTATGACAATTGTCAATTCTCAACACGAACTTCGCTATTAGCACGTAAACATGGGATTTTGACGATTTGTAGCCTACGCATTTGAACGAACTAGTCCTAGGGCTTTTGTCACAGCAACTCCTAACTTGGCATGTGTATACTACACACATTGAACATTAATAATCATAGCTAAGTTTACAGAATTTTTTTCCGTTTGGCTAGGACACGGGCTCAAAGTTCGGCATTTTTCAACTTTGTCTAATCTGCACCAAAATCAAGACACATGTTCAGTGTTAAGCCCTGGACACAGCCATGTCCCTATTCCTCCCAGAAATTACAACGCCTCCTGATGGCAATTGCTTGAAATTGCCAAAATTACGTTTATAGGCTATGTATTTCAATGAACTACTCCCAGGTTTGGACTAAGATGAACTCCAAACTTGCCTTGTGGAAACTACACACATTGAAGATGAACACTTACAATACAATTCTTATCATCTTGTATGGCGTGCCCACAAATGGCCGCCAAAGTTCACCATTTTGCTACTTCATGAAAATCTTAATAGCTCTCTTGTACAATGTTGGATCAGGCCCAAAATGCACACATATGTTAACTCTCCCATCTCCAACACATCCATATACTTCTTTTCATCTAACACTACAGCGCCCCTTACTGTTAACAGGAAGTAATGTCTTTTACTCTCTGATTCATAGCCTCTTCATTTTTTGCCATTTTCTTTTTCATTTAACTTGCAAATGTCTGTCACGCCTTCATAAAGCATTACACATCAGCTCATGTCCTCAAGGTCAAGGGTGTGTCTATGGCACTAGCTTCACCTCGCTAATGTCAAAACACAGCAGGAAGTAGTACTAACTCAGTCATTTAAGGTCTAATTTCTTCCAAACTTCACACACACCATGAAAGTCCATCCCCCAACTCTTCTATAACCTCAAATCTCTGCTACTGCAATAGCGCCACCCACTGGAAATGCTTGATAATATTATTACATTCATTTTAACATTTGCTCCCAATTTTACACACATGAAGTCACTCCCATTCCTGACTTCTGTTGACATGAATTACAGTGATAATGCTGCTCCCCCTATGGTACACTAATCATATCAACTATGCTTTCAATGTACCATGTATGCTTGCTTGCTGGGCGACAACCTCATCCATACACACAGCTCTTGCTTGAGGCACATTTTGCTGCACTTAGGCTGCTTGGAAATTACCACAAGATGGACCATTTTACGCGGGGCGAGGGCCCGTCATTGCTGCATGCAGCTATATTTATTATTCTTCTTCTTCTTCTTATTCTTCTTTGTTTCCGCCAAAACAATGCCATTTTGCGTGGCTTTGCCTTGAAAAAAAGGTGAAATGACCTAGCCACAAAATTCAAACTCGGCGAAAAATTTATGATTCCAGTATCTGCACAAAAATTCATCCCCCCTCGCGCCCCCTAGGGGCTTAAAACTGCAGCCCCTTGGTCTGCTTTAAGCTACAGCCCTGAAATTTGGTGGGTATAACAAGCATGCCTAGATGAATAAAAAAGTCTCTTATGACTATCGTGAATTCTCAACACGAACTTCGCTATTAGCACGTAAACTTGGAATTTTCACGATTTGGAGCCTACGCATTTCAACGAACTAGTCCTAGGGCTTTTGTCACACCAACTCCAAACTTGGCATGTGTATACTACACACATTGAAGATCAAAAGTTATAATACAATTTACAGAATATTTTTCCGTTTGGCTATGACACGGGCTCAAAGTTCGGCGTTTTTCAACTTTGTCCAATCTGCACCCAAATTAACACACATGCTCAGTGTTAAGCCCCAGACACAGCCATGTCATGATTCCCCCCACAAAGCACAACGCCTCCTGATGGCAATGGCTTGAAATTGCCAAAATTACTTTTATAGGCTATGTATTTCAATGAACTACTCCCAGGTTTGGACTAAGATGAACTCCAAACTTGCCTTGTGGAAACTACACACATTGAAGATGAACACTTACAATACAATTCTTATCATCTTGTATGGCGTGGCCACAAATGGCCGCCAAAGTTCACCATTTTGCTTCTTCATGAAAATCTTAATAGTTCTCTTGTACAATGTTGGATCAGGCCCAAAATGCACACACATGATACCTCTCCCATCCCCAACACATCCATATACTTCTTTTCATCTAACACTACAGCGCCCCTTACTGTTAACAGGAACTCATGTCTTTTACTCTCTGATTTATAGCCTCTTCATTTTTGGCCATTTTCTTTTTCATTTAACTTGCAAATGTCTGGCACGCCTTCATAAAGCATTACAAATCAGATCATGTCCTGAAGGTCAATGCTGTGTCTATGCCACTAGCTTCACCTGGCTAATGTCAAAACACAGCAGGAAGTAGTACTAACTCAGTCATTTAAGGTCTAATTTCTTCCAAACTTCACACACACCATGAAAGTCCATCCCCCAACTCTTCTATAACCTCAAATCTCTGCTACTGCAATAGCGCCACCCACTGGAAATGCTTGATAATATTATTACTTTCATTTTAACATTTGCTCCCAATTTTACACACATCAACTCACTCCCACTCCTGACTGCTGTTGACATGCATCACAGTGATAATGCAGCTCCCCCTATTGGACACTAATCATATCCACTATGATTTCAATGTATAATTTATGCTTGCGGGGGAACAACCTCATCCATACACATAGCTCTTGCTTGAGGCACATTTTGCTGCACTTAGGCTGCTTGGGAATTACCCCAAGACGGACCATTTCCCGCGGGGCGAGGGCCCGTCATTGCTGCATGCAGCTATATTTCTTCTTCTTCTTCTTCTTCTTCTTCTTCTTTGTTTCTGCCAATACAATGCCATTTTGCGTGCCTTTGGCTTGAAAAAAAGGCGAAATGACCTAGCCACAAAATTCAAACTCGGCGAAAAATTTATGATTCCACTGTCTGTGCAAAAATCCATCCCCCCTTGCGCCCCCTAGGGGCTTAAAACTGCAGCCCCTTGCTCTGCTTTGAGCTACAGCCCTGAAATTTGGTGGGTATAACAAGCATGCCCACATGAACAAAAAAGTCTCTTATGACTATCGTGAATTCTCAACACGAACTTCGCTATTAGCACGTAAACATGGGATTTTGACGATTTGTAGCCTACGCATTTGAACGAACTAGTCCTAGGGCTTTTGTCACAGCAACTCCAAACTTGGCATGTGTATACTACACACATTGAACATTAATAATCATAGCTAAATTTACAGAATTTTTTTCCGTTTGGCTAGGACACGGGCTCAAAGTTCGGCATTTTTCAACTTTGTCTAATCTGCACCAAAATTTACACACATGTTCAGTGTTAAGCCCTGGACACAGCCATGTCCCTATTCCTCCCAGAAATTACAACGCCTCCTGATGGCAATGGCCTGAAATTGCCAAAATTACGTTTATAGGCTGTGTATTTCAATGAACTACTCCCAGGTTTGGACTAAGATGAACTCCAAACTTGCCTTGTGGAAACTACACACATTGAAGATGAACACTTACAATACAATTCTTATCATCTTGTATGGCGTGCCCACAAATGGCCGCCAAAGTTCACCATTTTGCTACTTCATGAAAATCTTAATAGCTCTCTTGTACAATGTTGGATCAGGCCCAAAATGCACACATATGTTAACTCTCCCATCTCCAACACATCCATATACTTCTTTTCATCTAACACTACAGCGCCCCTTACTGTTAACAGGAAGTAATGTCTTTTACTCTCTGATTTATAGCCTCTTCATTTTTTGCCATTTTCTTTTTCATTTAACTTGCAAATGTCTGGCACGCCTTCATAAAGCATTACAAATCAGCTCATGTCCTCAAGGTCAAGGGTGTGTCTATGGCACTAGCTTCACCTCGCTAATGTCAAAACACAGCAGGAAGTAGTACTAACTCAGTCATTTAAGGTCTAATTTCTTCCAAACTTCACACACACCATGAAAGTCCATCCCCCAACTCTTCCATAACCTCAAATCTCTGCTACTGCAATAGCGCCACCCACTGGAAATGCTTGATCATATTATTACATTCATTTTAACGTTTGCTCCAAATTTTACACACATGAAGTCACTCCCACTCCTGACTGCTGCTGACATGAATTACAGTGATAATGCTGCTCCCCCTATGGTACACTAATCATATCAACTATGCTTTCAATGTACTATGTATGCTTGCTTGCGGGGGAACAACCTCATCCATACACAGAGCTCTTGCTTGAGGCACATTTTGCTGCACTTAGGCTGCTTGGGAATTACCCCAATACGGACCATTTTCCGCAGGGCGAGGGCCCGTCATTGCTGCATGCAGCTATATTTAGGGCCCGAGCCCCGGGAACCGGGGGCGAAGCCCTCTTGTAACCGTTAGGATTATTATTATTAGGGCCCGAGCCCCCGAGAATCGGGGGGCGAAGCCCTATTGTAACTGTTAGGATTATTCTTCTTCTTCTTCTTCTTCTTCTTCTTCTTCTTTGTTTCTGCCAATACAATGCCATTTTGCGTGCCTTTGGCTTGAAAAAAAGGCGAAATGACCTAGCCACAAAATTCAAACTCGGCGAAAAATTTATGATTCCACTGTCTCTGCAAAAATCCATCCCCCCTTGCGCCCCCTAGGGGCTTAAAACTGCAGCCCCTTGCTCTGCTTTCAGCTACAGCCCTGAAATTTGGTGGGTATAACAAGCATGCCCACATGAACAAAAAAGTCTCTTATGACTATCGTGAATTCTCAACACGAACTTCGCTATTAGCACGTAAACATGGGATTTTCACGATTTGTAGCCTACGCATTTGAACGAACTAGTCCTAGGGCTTTTGTCACAGCAACTCCAAACTTGGCATGTGTATACTACACACATTGAACATTAATAATCATAGCTAAATTTACAGAATTTTTTTCCGTTTGGCTAGGACACAGGCTCAAAGTTCGGCATTTTTCAACTTTGTCCAATCTGCACCAAAATTTACACACATGTTCAGTGTTAAGCCCTGGACACAGCCATGTCTCTATTCCTCCCAGAAATTACAACGCCTCCTGATGGCAATGGCCTGAAATTGCCAAAATTACGTTTATAGGCTATGTATTTCAATGAACTACTCCCAGGTTTGGACTAAGATGAACTCCAAACTTGCCTTGTGGAAACTACACACATTGAAGATGAACACTTACAATACAATTCTTATCATCTTGTATGGCTCGGCCACAAATGGCCGCCAAAGTTCACCATTTTGCTACTTCATGAAAATCTTAATAGCTCTCTTGTACAATGTTGGATCAGGCCCAAAATGCACACACATGTTAACTCTCCCATCTCCAACACATCCATATACTTCTTTTCATCTAACACTACAGCGCCCCTTACTGTTAACAGGAACTCATGTCTTATACTCTCTGATTTATAGCCTCTTCATTTTTTGCCATTTTCTTTTTCATTTAACTTGCAAATCTCTGTCACGCCTTCATAAAGCATTACAAATCAGCTCATGTCCTCAAGGTCAAGGGTGTGTCTATGGCACTAGCTTCACCTCGCTAATGTCAAAACACAGCAGGAAGTAGTACTAACTCAGTCATTTAAGGTCTAATTTCTTCCAAACTTCACACACACCATGAAAGTCCATCCCCCAACTCTTCTATAACCTCAAATCTCTGCTACTGCAATAGCGCCACCCACTGGAAATGCTTGATAATATTATTACATTCATTTTAACGTTTGCTCCAAATTTTACACACATGAAGTCACTCCCACTCCTGACTGCTGTTGACATGAATTACAGTGATAATGCAGCTCCCCCTATGGTACACTAATCATATCAACTATGCTTTCAATGTACCATGTATGCTTGCTTGCTGGGCGACAACCTCATCCATACACAGAGCTCTTGCTTGAGGCACATTTTGCTGCACTTAGGCTGCTTGGAAATCACCCCAAGACGGACCATTTTACGCGGGGCGAGGGCCCGTCATTGCTGCATGCAGCTATATTTATTATTATTATTCTTCTTTGTTTCTGCCGATATAATGCCACTTTGCGTGCCTTTGGCTTGAAAAAAAGGCGAAATGACCTAGCCACAAAATTCAAACTCGGCGAAAAATTTATGATTCCACTGTCTCTGCAAAAATTCATCCCCCCTCGCGCCCCCTAGGGGCTTAAAACTGCAGCCCCTTGGTCTGCTTTCAGCTATAGCCCTGAAATTTGGTGGGTATAACAAGCATGCCCACATGAACAAAAAAGTCTCTTATGACTATCGTGAATTCTCAACACGAACTTCGCTATTAGCACGTAAACATGGGATTTTGACCATTTGTAGCCTACGCATTTGAACGAACTAGTCCTAGGGCTTTTGTCACACCAACTCCAAACTTGGCATGTGTATACTACACACATTGAACATTAATAATCATAGCTAAATTTACAGAATATTTTTCCGTTTGGCTAGGACACGGGCTCAAAGTTCGGCATTTTTCAACTTTGTCTAATCTGCACCAAAATTTACACACATGTTCAGTGTTAAGCCCTGGACACAGCCATGTCCCTATTCCTCCCAGAAATTACAACGCCTCCTGATGGCAATGGCCTGAAATTGCCAAAATTACGTTTATAGGCTGTGTATTTCAATGAACTACTCCCAGGTTTGGACTAAGATGAACTCCAAACTTGCCTTGTGGAAACTACACACATTGAAGATGAACACTTACAATACAATTCTTATCATCTTGTATGGCTCGGCCACAAATGGCCGCCAAAGTTCACCATTTTGCTACTTCATGAAAATCTTCATAGCTCTCTTGGACAATGTTGGATCAGGCCCAAAATGCACACACATGTTAACTCTCCCATCTCCAACACATCCATATACTTCTTTTCATCTAACACTACAGCGCCCCTTACTGTTAACAGGAACTCATGTCTTTTACTCTCTGATTCATAGCCTCTTCATTTTTGGCCATTTTCTTTTTCATTTAACTTGCAAATGTCTGGCACGCCTTCATAAAGCATTACAAATCAGCTCATGTCCTCAAGGTCAAGGGTGTGTCTATGGCACTAGCTTCACCTCGCTAATGTCAAAACACAGCAGGAAGTAGTACTAACTCAGTCATTTAAGGTCTAATTTCTTCCAAACTTCACACACACCATGAAAGTCTATCCCCAACTCTTCTATAACCTCAAATCTCTGCTACTGCAATAGCGCCACCCACTGGAAATGCTTGATCATAATATTACATTAATTTTAACGTTTGCTCCAAATTTTACACACATGAAGTCACTCCCACTCCTGACTGCTGTTGACATGAATTACAGTGATAATGCTGCTCCCCCTATGGTACACTAATCATATCAACTATGCTTTCAATGTACCATGTATGCTTGCTTGCGGGGGAACAACCTCATCCATACACAGAGCTCTTGCTTGAGGCACATTTTGCTGCACTTAGGCTGCTTGGGAATTACCCCAATACGGACCATTTTCCGCGGGGCGAGGGCCCGTCATTGCTGCATGCAGCTATATTTAGGGCCCGAGCCCCCGAGAATCGGGGGGCGAAGCCCTATTGTATCTGTTAGGATTATTCTTCTTCTTCTTCTTCTTCTTCTTTGTTTCTGCCAATACAATGCCATTTTGCGTGCCTTTGGCTTGAAAAAAAGGCGAAATGACCTAGCCACAAAATTCAAACTCGGCGAAAAATTTATGATTCCACTGTCTGTGCAAAAATCCATCCCCCCTTGCGCCCCCTAGGGGCTTAAAACTGCAGCCCCTTGCTCTGCTTTGAGCTACAGCCCTGAAATTTGGTGGGTATAACAAGCATGCCCACATGAACAAAAAAGTCTCTTATGACTATCGTGAATTCTCAACACGAACTTCGCTATTAGCACGTAAACATGGGATTTTGACGATTTGTAGCCTACGCATTTGAACGAACTAGTCCTAGGGCTTTTGTCATACCAACTCCAAACTTGCCATGTGTATACTACACACATTGAACATTGATAATCATAGCTAAATTTACAGAATATTTTTCCGTTTGGCTAGGACACGGGCTCAAAGTTCGGCATTTTTCAACTTTGTCTAATCTGCACCAAAATTTACACACATGTTCAGTGTTAAGCCCTGGACACAGCCATGTCCCTGTTCCTCCCAGAAATTACAACGCCTCCTGATGGCTATGGCCTGAAATTGCCAAAATTACGTTTATAGGCTGTGTATTTCAATGAACTACTCCCAGGTTTGGACTAAGATGAACTCCAAACTTGCCTTGTGGAAACTACACACATTGAAGATGAACACTTACAATACAATTCTTATCATCTTGTATGGCTCGGCCACAAATGGCCGCCAAAGTTCACCATTTTGCTACTTCATGAAAATCTTAATAGCTCTCTTGTACAATGTTGGATCAGGCCCAAAATGCACACACATGTTAACTCTCCCATCTCCAACACATCCATATACTTCTTTTCATCTAACACAACAGCGCCCCTTACTGTTAACAGGAAGTAATGTCTTTTACTCTCTGATTTATAGCCTCTTCATTTTTGGCCATTTTCTTTTTCATTTAACTTGCAAATGTCTGGCACGCCTTCATAAACCATTACAAATCAGCTCATGTCCTCAAGGTCAAGGGTGTGTCTATGCCACTAGCTTCACCTCGCTAATGTCAAAACACAGCAGGAAGTAGTACTAACTCAGTCATTTAAGGTCTAATTTCTTCCAAACTTCACACACACCATGAAAGTCCATCCCCCAACTCTTCTATAACCTCAAATCTCTGCTACTGCAATAGCGCCACCCACTGGAAATGCTTGATTATATTATTACATTCATTTTAAGGTTTGCTCCAAATTTTACACACATGAAGTCACTCCCACTCCTGACTGCTGTTGACATGGATTACAGTGATAATGCTGCTCCCCCTATGGGACACTAATCATATCAACTATGCTTTCAATGTACCATGTATGCTTGCTTGCGGGGGAACAACCTCATCCATACACAGAGCTCTTGCTTGAGGCACATTTTGCTGCACTTAGCCCGCTTGGGAATTACCCCAATACGGACCATTTTCCGCGGGGCGAGGGCCCGTCATTGCTGCATGCAGCTATATTTATTATTATTATTCTTCCGATTCTTCTTTGTTTCTGCCGATATAATGCCACTTTGCGTGCCTTTGGCTTGAAAAAAAGGCGAAATGACCTAGCCACAAAATTCAAACTCGGCGAAAAATTTATGATTCCACTGTCTCTGCAAAAATTCATCCCCCCTTGCGCCCCCTAGGGGATTAAAACTGCAGCCCCTTGGTCTGCTTTGAGCTACAACCTTGAAATTTGGTGGGTATAACAAGCATGCCCACATGAACAAAAAAGTCTCTTATGACAATTGTCAATTCTCAACACGAACTTCGCTATTAGCACGTAAACATGGGATTTTGACGATTTGTAGCCTACGCATTTGAACGAACTAGTCCTAGGGCTTTTGTCACAGCAACTCCTAACTTGGCATGTGTATACTACACACATTGAACATTAATAATCATAGCTAAGTTTACAGAATTTTTTTCCGTTTGGCTAGGACACGGGCTCAAAGTTCGGCATTTTTCAACTTTGTCTAATCTGCACCAAAATTTACACACATGTTCAGTGTTAAGCCCTGGACACAGCCATGTCCCTATTCCTCCCAGAAATTACAACGCCTCCTGATGGCAATTGCTTGAAATTGCCAAAATTACGTTTATAGGCTATGTATTTCAATGAACTACTCCCAGGTTTGGACTAAGATGAACTCCAAACTTGCCTTGTGGAAACTACACACATTGAAGATGAACACTTACAATACAATTCTTATCATCTTGTATGGCGTGCCCACAAATGGCCGCCAAAGTTCACCATTTTGCTACTTCATGAAAATCTTAATAGCTCTCTTGTACAATGTTGGATCAGGCCCAAAATGCACACATATGTTAACTCTCCCATCTCCAACACATCCATATACTTCTTTTCATCTAACACTACAGCGCCCCTTACTGTTAACAGGAAGTAATGTCTTTTACTCTCTGATTCATAGCCTCTTCATTTTTTGCCATTTTCTTTTTCATTTAACTTGCAAATGTCTGTCACGCCTTCATAAAGCATTACACATCAGCTCATGTCCTCAAGGTCAAGGGTGTGTCTATGGCACTAGCTTCACCTCGCTAATGTCAAAACACAGCAGGAAGTAGTACTAACTCAGTCATTTAAGGTCTAATTTCTTCCAAACTTCACACACACCATGAAAGTCCATCCCCCAACTCTTCTATAACCTCAAATCTCTGCTACTGCAATAGCGCCACCCACTGGAAATGCTTGATAATATTATTACATTCATTTTAACATTTGCTCCCAATTTTACACACATGAAGTCACTCCCATTCCTGACTTCTGTTGACATGAATTACAGTGATAATGCTGCTCCCCCTATGGTACACTAATCATATCAACTATGCTTTCAATGTACCATGTATGCTTGCTTGCTGGGCGACAACCTCATCCATACACACAGCTCTTGCTTGAGGCACATTTTGCTGCACTTAGGCTGCTTGGAAATTACCACAAGATGGACCATTTTACGCGGGGCGAGGGCCCGTCATTGCTGCATGCAGCTATATTTTTTCTTGTATCTCATGAGTTTGGAGCAACTCTGGTTCAAAATACTGTTTTCTAAGTTTATAAATGTGCAGCTGAGACAGTTTGTTGTGGATCTTTTATGAGGTATCCTTTATTTAATCTTTACTGGTCCCTCAAACATAGAGACCTGGTACATTCAAAACCCTTTCCCTCCTAACACTGAGCCTCCAGCTGGTCATTCAGGGAGCAGGGCCGGTAAACCTGGGTTTTATGAGATAATATGTGGGTAAAGTTGGACTTTATGTGACCCAGTTCACCAAACCACCAGAGCTCATGTTTTTACTTCTCTGACTCCTCATTTCTGAATTAAAGGAGAAGAGCAGGTGAAACACTTTTATGTTGTTTTGTTATTATTATTTATTAATTTACTTCTTTTAGTGTTTTTTTACTTTTTTTAAAATTATTTATTTGAATTTTTATAAATTCATTTGTAGTTATTTTATTTTTTAATTTATTTATTTTAGTGTGTTAATTAGTTAATGTATTGATTGATTTATTTTAATTTCTTTATTTATTGGTCCAATTTTCATCTATTTATATTTATTTTAATTTTTATTTATTGATTTATTCATTAATTAATTTATTTATTCCTTTTTTCATTTATTTATTTTTTAATTGTTTTAATTGTCGTTTATTATTTATTTTATTATTATTCATTTTTTTTTTTTACATTAATTTTTTTTGTCCATTTTTTCTTTTTGTTTGTTTTTTTTTTTTGGTTTGGGTTTTTTGTTGTTTTGGATGCTTAAAGTTGTCTCTGCATGACAGCTGAGACAAACCCAAACCCCGACCCCTCGCTAACCCATCCCTAATGACCTAACCGAGATTGTTTTATCATCATGTTATCTACGCTACTCATGATATCACTCTTTAGCTTGAGATTAAAGCCATAATGGAAAATTACAACACACTTTTGTTGCGTTTTGATTTTGGTTTTATTTTTATTTTTTTACCTGTGTAAGACTGCTAATGTTAACTTTTCAAAAGCATCTCCTCAACGACACAACGCATGGTGGGTTTAGTTTAGTTTATTTGTTAATTGTTTCGTGGACAGTCCCTTTGATTTATTATACAGTTGAAGAGGAAGCTTTAGCCTTTACAGCTAATGGTGGAAATTGTGTAAGAGCCTGTCAAAGATGTTTTTCTGGTTGGACCCCCACATTTTCCCATCATGCTTTTGGGAGACTTTAAATGTGGTTTTGCAGAATTTAGCTGAGCTAGCTTGTGGTACTTGCGTCCAGAAACTCCTGCAGCTCCTTTAACGTTGCTGTGGGTCCCTCGACGCCCTCCCTGAACCAGTTTTCATCAGTTTTGGAGTGACGCCCTCTTCTTGGTAATGTGGTTCCTGTTCCCATGTTTCCTCCTCTGACGGTCTGTGTTCATGGTAAATCTGATGCTTTGAGATCCTCTGATGGGAGCTCTCTGCAGATCATGGGACCTTGGCTTCTCTGTGAGGTGGTCTGAGGAGGTGTCAGCTGAAGGTGTGACCTCTGAATCTGCTGCGTGCTCTCTGGTCTGCAGTGTTTTCTGTGGACACGCTGTGAAATAATGTAAAACCCGACACCCAGCAGCGTCTGATCACCCTGAGCTGCACACACTCCTCTCTGCTCCACAGAAACACCCTCTGTTTGGCTCTCTTCGCCGCAGGCCGCAGAAATCTCTGCAGAAGAGGCTTTGGGGGGTTTAACTCAGCAGGACAAAAGATTTCCCAACATTTCAAACCGAGCTGAAGCCGCTTCACTCAACAAGGAAACAGTTTGAGCACAAAAGGTTAGAAAACACGCCTTTTAATCTCCAAAACCCCAAACACCCACTCCCTCCGTCTCCCCGCCGCAGCATCAGAGCGCCGCTTTAAAGGTTACGCCGTAAATTTGCCTCTTCTGCTTCATGCTCGGCCTGCTGTTGGCTGGCTTCAATCAGAGGAGGAGAGGAGAGAGGAGAAGAGCTTCTGGAGTGAACGATGGTATCTCCTCCTCCTCCTCCTCCTCCTTTCAGAGGCAATAAAAGACGGGAAAAAGGCTCCGATCCAACAAAAGCCGAGCGCTGCGGATAAAGCACTTTGTCTGTCGGGTAATGGCCCTTAATGCTCACCTAAATATAGGATATTAGCTCCCCCCTCCTGGGGATAAGGAGATTTTGTTTTGCAGCAGTGGCATCGTGAAGCGAGGAGTGTTGCTGACTCAAACAACCGTAATGACATGCTAATCCTTTCATTTAGCCGCTGACACGCGACACATCTCCGCCTCTGAAAGCTGCAGGGACGGGAGGAGACAGGAGGGAGGTTCGAGTCCTGCTCGTAACGTCAGAACGCTTTTCAGAGACGTGAACCTCGACGCCCCGCAGCTCAGGAGGAGACATGTCAAAGAAAAGACTCGTAGCAAACTGTTTTTTCTGCAACAGGTCAGATGTGGTTCAGAGGACGACGGCAAACAGCTGAGTGCTGTGTGTAAGCGCGGCGCTCTGACAGGAAGTGCTTTCATGTTTTAACGCTTTCTGATGAACAGGGAAGGAGTGAGATGCTCCTTGAGAAAACACTGAGGCGCTAATGGACGTCCTTTGATCAGAGTCCTGATGAAAGCAGAAAAACCATCCTGTTTATTGACTTTAAAGAGGGGTATTGTGCTTTTTTTTCATTCTATATTCTGTCCCTCCGGTGCCCCTGTAGTTTCTCACATGATTCACAGCTGAATAAAATCAATATTTTTTTCCCTCTGGTGTTTCATACAAACCCCCGATTCAGCCTCTGTCTGAAAGCTACTGTCTCTTTAAGAGAATCCCCCTTCCCTCTGATAGGCCAACGTATGGAGGCCTGTCGAGGTCGGAGCTATATATAGACCTTGGTGCTCGAGGCCCTTGTAGTTTGTTACATTTCTTTTCTTTACACGTCACTTCACGAAAAAATAGCAAAAAGAAAAAAATGAATAAATAAACTAATTTTTTTTTTTTTAATTTCAAAAACTTTTTTTTTAATTTCAAAAACTTTGGAATTGTAAAAAATTTGCACAATTTCTGAAATTTCAACAATTATGCAAAAGTAAAAAAAAAAAAGAAAAGAAATAGGTTTCCAAGATGATTGAAGTGCCAAAATTTGCCAAAAACTTAAATAAAAAATGAAATTCCAAAATTGTTAAATTTTTTAATGATTTCTTACAAAGAAAAATGAATTGAAAAATTTGCAAAAACTTTTTAAATGTCACAAAATTGCAAAAATTCCAACATTTTAACAATTGAGCAAAAGGTTTAAAACATTTTTGAAGTGCAAAAATTTTTCAAGTCATACATTTTTTTAAGTGTAAGACTTTTGAACCAATTGCTTACAAAGAAAAAATGAATTTTAAAATTTGTAAAAGTTTCAAAAACGTTTTTTTAAAAAAAATAAAGATTTTTGAAGTGCAAAAAATTGTCAAAAATTTAAAAATAAAATTCAAAATTGTAAAAAATTTTAACAAATCACTAACAAAGAAAAAAAATGAATTTAAAATTTGCATCAATTTTAAAAACTTTGGAATTGTCAAAAAAAATTGCACAAATTCCAAAATTTTATAATGATGCAAAATTTTTGAAAAATTTAAGGTTTCCAATAGTTTTGAAGTGCAAAAAGTTTTCAAAAATTAAAAAAGAAATTTTGAAATCGTTAGACTTTTTTAAAAAATTGCAAAATTTCAAAATTTTTGAAAAAATTCTTGACTGTGATAATATTTATCAAAAATATCACTCAACCAATAATCTTGTTGTTGTTTGCTAATGTCTTCCCACATATCAATCGTGTATATTAAGCTGTCACTTTGTCAGTTAAATGAATCCATCCACACAGAATTAAAATCTGTATTTTCTTCCAGATGAGTCTTTTTGTAGATGTAGTTATCTTCCCAGGGCTGTAAAACTTGAGGTTAGCCACAGGTGCATGGAAAGTTGGTGGGCTGTTGATGTTGTAGGAGGTGAAGTAGAGCGGTGGCAGGCTTTATTGACAGATGGGATGAAGATTTAGTTCAACTAAATGTTAACACAGGATTTTATTTAGTGTCAGTGTCTTTAATCATCAATACCCTCTGGAAGAAAAATAACTATTCTTTATTAAAATAATATTTTTAAAGCTACAAGGAGCCACTGCAGAGGAGTCAAAGAGAAATCTGGTCTTGGAACAAAGTGTTTTGATCTGTTTTCAGACAGATTCACGTTTTTCTACGACACATGAATCTGTAGAGGTTTAAAAATCTGCACACGCTCAGTCTGAACATCCAGCGTTTGTACTTTAGATCCACGTTTAAGATGTAGGAAAGCAGAATACCCCCTCTTTAAGCGTCTCTTCTCAGCGTTAGATCTACATTCTTTATGCTGCTGTCAAACCAAAGCCCATATCTCTCTCCTGATTTGTGTTTGAAGGTTTTACAGTCAGAGACTCTCTCCTGGAGGAAATCTCACCAGCTGAGCAGACTTTAACCTCGTGATGTGAACAAATCTACATTTTCCTCAGCGTGTGTGTAAAGTCTGCTCTGAAGCACGGCCCTCGTCGAGCCACCTGCAGGATCTGGGACGGGACTTGTGCCGATGGGGATTTCAGACGTGAAATAATTAATGCTGAAATTTGCACAGTAAACACTTTGTGCAGCTCCGAGCGTAATTATGTTGAAGATTTGTCTTAATATGTCGACAGCAGATTCACCTGCAGCAGCTCATTATTCAACCTGCAGAACTAATGAAGTCTGATTCGGAGCGACCTGCTGAAGCGTGCGGCAGCCGCTCTCGATGTATATAATTAGCTGTTTAAACCCACATTTGCATTGAATTACCTCAGCATGGCTCGGCGTGTTGGCGGCGTGTTGTTCACGGTGTGTTCATGACATGTTCACGGCCCTCTGAACCGAGCTCCCATTGGCTCAGGCTGATAGGCTGGGACAGGCTGAGAGCGTGAGCGCAGAGAGAAATAAAGAGGAAGTGAGGAACAGATGGGGGATGATTGGAAGAAGAACAATGAAGAGTTCAGTTTCCCGCCGTGTGACAGTGTTAATCCGTTTTCTGGGAGAAAAAATAAAACATTATCTAAAGCTCATCGCTCAGCCGGGGAGGGAATGCAGAGGAATCCGTCACGGTGGCACCAGCGCCGAGACACTTATCGACAAACTAAAGAGTCTCATGGCACATAATTCATCAGATAATTTAGGGACAGCGGTGGGAGGTATCGACAGAGGAGATTGCTGGAGATGAGAAAAACAACACGTGAACAATAAGGGGAGATTTTCTGAGATGGTAAAGTGGAAGTTTTATGAGCAGCGAGTTATTTTCACTCACAGTAATCAATACTGGGTTTCCATCCTGACTCGTGAACGTGAAAATATTACCAAGAAGTCTGAGGACAACAAAGAAGGATGTGGCAATGGGTTAAAGAGGGTGTATTCTGCTTCCTGGATCTTCAGACTGAGCGTGTGCAGATTGTCAAACCTTTAAATACTCATATGTTGGAGAAATCCCTGAATCTGCTCAAGATCTGTTCGCATTATGGGAGTAGGCCTCAAACACTAAGGTCTGTCTTTAGCCCTGTCCTTAGCTGAGCTGACCAATCAGAGAGAAGGGGGTTCTCTTAAAGAGACAGGAGCCTAATCAACACAATCCAGTAATATCTTCATCTCCCCACAGCATACGGATGTGAGAAACATTTCTACCAGGTGTTTTTAATTTTTAAAGTTTGACCACAGCCCATCTGGAATGACTGGGGAGACAGAGATTTTGAACTATACTGCAGCCAGCCACCAGGGGGAGCAGAGCAAGTGATGGTGTGAAGTAAAGATGACATGAACTAATAGCACATGAAGCAGCCTGATGCATTATGAAATGATAAACTGATTTTAAGTGACGTCATGAAGAGACAAGTAGTGAATTACAGGGGCCTCAAACACCAAGGTCTGTCCATAGCTCCGCCCTTGACATGCCCCCATAGTGCTGGACAATCAAAGGGGAGGGGTGTTCTCTTAAAGAGACAGAAGCTTTCAGACAGAGGCTGAAATAAGGGTTTTCTAAAACACAAGAAAGAGAAAAAGAGGAAATTTTTGAGCTGTAAATCATGTAAAGATACTACGGGAGCACCAGAGGGACAGAATTAAGACCGAAAAAACTATTACCCGTATATATGTAAATATCCTCCTGAGACCCGACAATTCATTTTTGTGCACTGTAGTACACATTTGTTTTTCCTTGATTTCTCTGAGAGTTTAAAAATCACTCAGTTGAGTCCTGAAGTGCCTTACAGAGGACAACCAAAGCTTTCCAATGATGCATCATGTGTAGGGGTGTGGCTATGACAAGTTTCTTTTCCCTGTCTTTTCAAAATGGCATCCATCTCAACAAGCACATTTTATGGGAAGAGAAAAGGTAAGCATGATATTTATATCTAAATTGTTTTTCAACGCAATACATTGATGGTTTATGATGATTTAACATCTTAGGAGCATTTTAAGTGAGTTTTTAGAGCTGAAATTATTTTTTGTCAGGGAGAAAATTACTAATTAATTCATGTGTACTGTAGTGCACATCAGGACTTACTTCATGTTTGTTTCACATTTGTTTAGTAGACAGCTCTATGACAGAGTGTGAGAGGATTCTTACCAGAATCATTGAGGGAGATTCAGACATAGATCTTTCTGAAGAGGAGAGTGAAGGAAGAATAGGTGAGACAGGAGAGGATGATGCAGATGAGGAGCAAGATGATTTTGACCAAGATGCAGAGCCAGAGGAAGCTCATCAAGATGCAGAGCCAGAGGAAGCTCATCAAGACGCAGGGCCAGAGGAAGTGCACCGTCGCCCTTTATGGGTCAAAACTAACACGTAGGCTTTTAAATAAAAAATATTATTAACATGAACGCACAACATGTTCATTTCTGAATTTAGTTAATTTGAATTCCATTCCATCAATTGAGTGTTTTTTCTTTGTCTTAGGTTCAAGCCTGTATTAGAAGAACACAGAAATACAGATGATGGTACCCTAATGAGCCGCAGAGACTGGAGCCCTCAGCAGTACTTCCAGCAGTACATTGATGAGAAGCTGATTGAGGATCTGTCTTTCTTCACCAACCAACGCATAGTAATGACTTCAGGCAGCAGCATGAACACGACGCCTGAAGAGATCAAAACCTTTTTAGGAATCTCTGTTTACATGGCGTGCCTTGGATACCCCAGGATTAAAATGTTCTGGGCTGCTAAAACAAGGGTCCCAATCATAGCTGACTCCATGACAAGAGATCGCTTCTACAAGATCCGATCTTCCCTTAAGGTGGTCAATGATCTGGATTTGACAGAAGAGGACAAGAAAAAAGACCCCCTCTGGAAAGTCAGACCTGTTCTAAATAGAGTCCTCCAAGGCTGCCTCAAGATGCCCCGACCAACAAAGGTCTGTATCGACGAACAGATGGTGCCATTCACCGGCCGGTGTCCAGTTCGTCAATTTGTGCCTGGAAAACCAAATCCAACAGGATTGAAGGTGTTCATTCTTGCAAGTCCAAGTGGTCTTGTGTTGGACTTTGAAACATACAGAGGAAAGAACACCTTCGCTCAAATCCCAATGATGGGAATAGGGGGTAATTCAGTCATGCGCTTGACTGACACAGTTCCCAGAGGAACACTGGTCTACTTTGACCGGTATTTCACTACCATCAACCTTCTGGATGCTCTCCTAGAAAGGGGCCTGCCTGCCACAGGAACAATTCAGAAGAATCGCATTCCAAAAGAATGCCGATTCAGTTCTGACAAAGTCCTGAATTCAAAGCCCAGAGGATCATCAGAGATGATTGTGCGAAGACCTGATGAAATTGCAATCACCAAGTGGATGGATAACAAGCCTGTTATCATGGCATCAACTGCACATGGGATTGAACCCCAGGATACCTGCTCTAGATGGTCAAAAAAACAAAAGCAACAAATCCAAGTCACAAGACCTGCTGTAGTTGCAGCATACAACAGCAACATGGGAGGAGTGGACATGTGCGATCGCATGCTCAGCTTCTACAGGATGTCCAGCCGCACCAAGAAGTGGACTGTTCGCACCATGCTCCACTTCGTTGATTTAGCCATCACCAACTCCTGGCTTCAATACAGAGAAGACAGACAGACCTTGCAACAACTTGCAACTCCAGCATGTACAAAGAAGACCTCTCAGTACCTGGAGTTCAAAATCCTCTTGGCTGAGGAACTGATAACCCTGGGACAGACAGGTCAACAACATCAGAGGCCAGGATCTGACACAAGTGATGAAGAATACCAGCCAGAAATCAAGAAAAGAATGCCCCAGCCAAATGAGAGCATCAGGAAGTATGGTGCAATCCATTTGCCTGAAATGGTCAACAACCCGAGACCTTCCAGATGCAGAATGCCTGGGTGTAATAGTAAAACCTACGTGAGATGTGTGAAGTGCCAGATGTTCCTTTGTGTCACAAAGAAATCACAATGCTTCATCCAATACCATCAGTGAAGAAACTTGAGAACACTTCCAGCAGAGCAATCTGTTTTCATTATCCTACTTTCAAAGTTTGAATTGAAGTTCTCCATAGCTGGCTTTATCTGGTTAATGTTTTATGAATGATATCATTGAAGTCCGGTTGTGCCCTACAGTGCACATGTTGTAAAATTTGAATAAAGTTAACTTTAGAAAAAAATATTTATGAAACATGTTATTTACTGTCCCAACACTTGATTTAGTAAGAGAAAATCAAAATTACAACACTTTTATTTTCCTGGGTCTCAGGAGGATATAATAAAAATGTTGGAACACTAGATCTTATAAATTGGTCTAACTTTTAAAAGATTGCTAACAAAGAAAAAATGAATTTAAAAATTTGCAAAAATTTCAAAAACTTTTGAAATGTCACAAAATTGCAAAAATTCCAGCACTTTGACAATTAAGCAAAAGGTTAAAAAAAAATTGGTTTCCAAAATTTTTGAAGTGTAAAAATTTTTCAAGTCATAAAACTTTTTTAAAAAATTGTAAGACTTTTGAACCAATTGCTAACAAAGAAAAAATGAATGCTAAAATTTAAAAAACTTGTGAAATGTGAAAAATTTGCACAAAATCCAGCAATTGCGCAAAAGTTTCAAAAAATGTAAGTTTCCAAAATTTTTAAAGTGCCAAAAAAATTTTAACGAATTTTTCGTGCAAATATTTCGCACATTATTTTTTTTTTAACCTACTGTTTTTCACTGCAAGCTTTCACACCAGTTACGTACTGACCGATCTTGGTTTTTCCAAAGTTTCACTTGCGACAAGTACACATCGGACCAATCACAATTCTCATTGCTGACAAGTTACATACCAAAACATTCAACATTGATTGTGTTCATGTCCCAGCACCAGGTTCTTTACGACAAGAGAGATAAAAACTACAAAAGCAACAAAAAGAGAGACATAATTTGGCAGCAAATATCTGCGGAGATTGAATATGACGCCTCCAAATTTTTCACACTTTCGTGCTGTTGGTGTGCAAAGGTTTTAAGGCTTAAAGTTGTCATTCCAGATTAAAAAGCTGTTTATCTTAAAAAACTCACAGGGCAGGAACAGGGAGTTCTAGAATGTTGTGACATCACAAAGACAGAAGCTCTCTGTGCTTGATGATGAACATTCTAGAACCTCATGGATGGAGCTGCAGCATAAAGGCCGTGTAGAGCTTTAAGAACCAGAACCAGGACTTTAACATCACTTCTTAAAGAGACAGGAGGAGAAACAGAGATTTACTGAGCTGGAAATCATGGAAAGATAAAGACTATATAAAAAAAAACGAATGAATGAAACAATACCCCCTCTTTAAGGTTTCAAGTCTTTGCCCACTTGTTTGAATACATCGTGGAAAACTCTTGAGCCGTCTCCCCTCTCGTATGAAACGGCGCCATTTCCAACAACATCACCCTGTAGAAAGACGAAACACTCAGCCTGGAGCTTCTGTACACGTGACTCCTGATAATCAGCCTGTTATTGAGTTAACACAGATTAGTCATCATCATCATCATCACCTTCATCTGGACCACTTAGACCACAAACCGCCCCCTCAGCCCCCGTCCCCTCTGTTTAGATTCAATCTGAGGATCTGGTTTCAGTCGCCGGGGACGCCTCGTTGGCAGAGCTGTTATAAACATTTAGCGTGAGGCGGGCTGAGCGTGTCAGCGGCGTGCTGTCAGGAGAGGGCGGTGAGGCGTCCACATGGGAGCAGGAGATGGACTAATGCATGATGGGATTGAGCAGAGGTTTGGTGTTTGTGGGCGCTCTGTGCTGGCCTGTTGTTGTTGATCTGAAACTTGAATGCAAACACACACACACACACACACACACACACACACACACACACACACACACACGCTCTGGCTAATGAAAACTCTCGCTCCACTCTCTAATCTACTTTGCAGATTTGGCGTGGTGTCGCGGCGCTCGCTGGCTCAGCCTTTTTAAATCTCTCTCTCTGTATCATGTGATCCTCTCTTCATCTTTCTTTGTTCTCCAACATTTCCATCCCGTTCCTCTTCTCCACTCCCTGCCTCCTCCTCCTCCTCCTCATCCTCTCCTCTTCTCCTCTCGTCTCTAATCGTCTCAGACTCACGCCATCTCTCTGCTCCGCTCTCAGATCAGATCCACGCTCAGTCGGCTCGTTTTGGTCACATGTGACTCCAGGTGACAGCACCTGTGTGTCGGCGTCCTCTGCAGCTCTTTTTGATCAGGATCAGAAACTCTGACTCCACAGGAACTCCTCTTCTCCGTCCTCTTTGAAAACCTCAGAGCAGCTGACGATCAGTCAAATCTTAAAGCACAGTTCACCTGGAATACTTTATCCTACAGTTTCTGCGGCTTTCAAGTTCTTAATTTTGTCCTTCTGGTGCCCCTGTAGTATCTTTCTTCATTTTAGCAGCTGTCTTTTTAAGGCTCTCTGTACCCTAAACCCCCTTCCCTCTGATTGGCCAACCCTGTAGATCCCTGTCAGGGGAAGGGGCTTGGTGTTTGAGGCCCGCACCTCTAACAAGTAGTAACCAGTTTCACATCATTGACCTCATTCTTTCAGCAAATCCTACATATATTCTCTTAAATAAATTTCCATCATGTCACTTCGCTTTGGTTTCCTAAAAGTAATTTCTCTTTAGTTTCTTTCAAATATCACATCAATGTACTGTCAGAAAATCTCATGTCACAGTTCTTAACTACAAATAACCTCATGTTACATCACATCAAACATCTCTCTCCAAAAAGTTCCCTTCACACCTCATCTCTTCAATTCTCTTAAAAAACATCACTTTAGTTCCCATTTCACTTTAGTTCCCTTAATGACACATTACTTTAGTTCTCCTTTTACTTTAGTTCCCTTTACATCACATTACTTAAGTTCTCCTTCACATAAATTCCCTTTAAGTACATCACTTTGGTTCCCCTTCACTTTAGTTCTTCTAAATCACATTACTTCAGTTCCCTTTAGGTTACATTAATTTAGTTCCCCTTCAGTTTAGTTCCCTTTAAGTAACATCATTTTAGTTCCTCTTCCCTTTGGTTCCCTTAGAGTAACATCACTTTAGTTCCTCTAAACTCTGGTTCCCTCAGAGTAACATCACTTTAGTTCCTCTAAACTCTGGTTCCCTTAGAGTAACATCACTTTAGTTCCCCTTCATTTTAGTTCCGTTTAAGTTACATCACTTTTGTTCCTCTTCCCTTTAGTTCCCTTTGATTTACATTTATTTAGTTCCTCTTCACGTTAGTTCCCTTTGAGTTACATGTCTAAAGTTCCACTTCAATGTAGTTTACTTTAAGTAACATTACTTTAGTCCCCCTTAACTTTTGTTCTATTTATATCAAACCACTTTAATTTTCCTTTTATCTTAGTCCCCTTTAAGTCATGTTACCCTAGTTCCTATCACTCTAGTTCCCTTATATCAAACCACTTTACTTCCTGTCAGTTTAGTTCCCTTTACTTCAGTTTTTTTTTAAATCACATCACGTCATGTTAAAACTTGTCAAGTTAGCTTCAGTCTCATTAGTTTGTGTCTTTTTCCATTTTTTTTTTTTCTCTTCATGTCATGACATTTCAGGACATGTGATATTAGTTCCCTTCACGTCACAAAACATGTTGCTGACGTGGGCAGCAACAATAGTTTCACATTAACCACGACGAACTTTTGTGTTTAAAAGGATAAAGATCGTGGTAACGATAGGCATGAGTTAACTTCCTTGTTTTTTTTTCTGTCAGATTTTAATGTGGCTTGGTAGAGCTCTTCTTTAAGCAGAATTTTTACTGACCAGAGTCTAAAAAGCATCTTTCTGTTAAATTTCTTGAAGGAATGAAAAGTTTTTCTGCTCATTTTCCACCTGTTCACTCACAGACACCAACTCCAGCTCTGTTTGAATCTGTCTCTGATCACAGCCTGAAACAAAAATAATCAGAGGTTAATAACCTCTGTAATAACCGCTGTAATAACCGCTGTAATAACCGCTGTAATAACCGCAGTAATAACTGCTGTAATAACTGCTGTAATAACCGCTGTAATAACTGCTGTAATAACCGCTGTAATAACCGCTGTAATAACCGCTGTAATAACTGCTGTAATAACCGCTGTAATAACCGCTGTAATAACCGCTGTAATAACCGCTGTAATAACTGCTGTAATAACTGCTGTAATAACTGCTGTAATAACCGCAGTAATAACTGCTGTAATAACCGCTGTTATAACCGCTGTAATAACCGCTGTAATAACCTCTGTAATAACTGCTGTAATAACCACTGTAATAACCGCTGTAATAACCTCTGTAATAACCGCTGTAATAACCGATAATAACCGCAGTAATAACCTCTGTAATAACCGCTGTAATAACCACAGTAATAACCGCTGTAATAACCGCTGTAATAACCGCTGTAATAACTGCTGTAATAACTGCAGTCAGCTCCTCCCTCCGGACTTCCTGCTCAGGTATTTTCAGACGTTGGTTTATAGAGTCAGGTGGAGCTGTACAAGTGATTACATGAGGTCGCCAAAGCACTAATGGAATTGCTAATGATGCCTGAGCGGGTTCAATAAAATGAAGTGGAGTCAAACAAGGACGATGGATACCTGTAGCTGTGTGTGCAGAGATACAGAGCGGGAAACAGTAGAGATGATATGCTCTTTTAAAGGCTTTAATTTGTAAAGGTTGGTTTTTAGTTGATTTTCAAATGGTTGGTTGCATAGCTGGCATCTTGTTAAATTTCGTCTTTAAATAGAAGATAATTGACTTTAGCAAATGTGTTGATGTCAGTCTCTAAAGTTTTTGCTCTTCTCCATCTCATCCCCTCTTGGCTTTCTTTGCTCTCCTGAGACACTGTCTGATTGTCTTTGTTTTTATACTCTCCAGTGGTAAAATGACGAAGAATCAACCTGTGAAACTGTGACATGTGGTGGCTGTTGTTGTAACGACTCCTCCTCTCCTGCAGGTGGCGGTACAGGCAGCCAGCAGACCATTCTCCATGAGGAGCAGTGGAAGATGCCGGCTCTGCCAGCACTGCTGCTGTCGATTTACGTCGTCGTCCTGCTGCTGACCATGGCACCGCTCTCCTTCAGCCAGGCCAACACCCTCTCCGCCGTCCGCATGGGTGAGTGGTCGCGAGTTCGATTCCCACGACGTCTGTTTGTCGTGAAACCGTCACCGTCTGCTGTGGTCAGAGTTTTCAGAGTATGATTGTGACGTTTGAGCTCCCTGAGAGTGAAACTGAAACAGTCAGAGCTCCCCCTGCTGGCTGACTGCAGTATGACACCGTCTCAGACACACTGTAATGATTTACCCAGAATGCTCCTCTCATCCTCCCCTCTGAGCGTGTTTACAGACGCCCTCCTCCTCTTCATCACCTCTATTTCCAGACTCCTCCTCCCTCCTGTCGCTCCTCTGTTTCGCTCTGTCCACCTTCTCCGTCTCTGGTGTCTCCTCCTTGTGTCTCCTCTCACCTCCCACCGTCGTCTCGGCGTTGTTTGTCTTCTCACGAGTCCTCCGAGGCTCGTTCACACGCTCTGCTCCTGCTCCTTCTCCTCGTTTTGTTTCCGTCTCAGGTTGAATTATTTGTAAATGTAAATAAACCGGCGCTCTCGGGTCTTCCTCCTCATCATCCTCGCGCCCTGCGGAGGAAGATTACCTGCAGTAAAAGCTTCGGCTGAAGACAGGAAGTAAAAGTTCATCTCTCTCCAGCAGCAGATAAACTTTTCTGTCTTCCTGCTCCTCGTTCAGCGGCGATGGCCTTCACTTTTAATCCCCGTTGCTTTTATCAGCCGCACTGCGTCCAGCACTTACCGGCTGCCGTGGTTACGGAGGTGGCCCGCTGATAGGTAAAGGCTCACCTTCCATTAACAGGCGCTAAGTGCAGCTCAGACACGCTGATGTTTGACACATGCAGACGCGGCGAGGGGCGGCTCGGAGTCGCAGAGGAAATAACACAGGTCACATTTTCACCACCACAGATCTGATCATCTGGGACACGACGTGTTCACCTGCAGAAAATCACATTTCAGCTCTAAAGACGTCTTTTTCTTCCCGCTGTGAAAGAAAAGAAGGTCCAGGTTTTCTCATTTTCAGAGAGCAGCACGTGCTGATTGGACAGAGTAACGTGCAGGTTCAGCCGCGCTCAGCTGCACCTCGCTGGTTCCTGTAAACCGTGGACGCTTGTAATGAGAGTTATTAAGGTTTGCATGGTGCCCAAAAAACTGTCAACTTTGGCCGCCTGCCCTGGCCACGCCCCCTGAGGTACGAAGAATCCTTTTATAGATTTTCATCATCAGTGTGTCCGGCACACATGTATTAAATTTGAAGATGATCAGAAAAAAACTGTGGCACGAGTTCGTTCAAGCACGTTCCCAAAGAATCGTCAAAATCCAACATTTAACTCCAATTTCTGAACTTCCTGTTCACATTAGTCAGAAAGGCTGAAGTTAGAAGTCAGGTTAGTCAGAAAATCTGAGGCCCATTTGTCAGGACACTAATATGTCAAGAATTCAGAAGTCCTGTTAGGCAGACAGCCCATTAGTTGATTAATTAGGAGGCCCATTAGTCAGTTGGCCAGTTAGTCAGAAAATCTGAATGTCCTTTTGTCAGAAGGCTTGTAGGCCACAAGGCAGATAAGTCAGAAAATAAAAAGTAATGTTAGTCAGTAAACAAAGAAAGCTTGTTAGTCAGAAAATCTGAAGGCCACTCAGTCAGAAAATAAGCTAGCCCATTTGTGACAACACCTTTATGTCAAGAATTTAAAAGTCCTGATACTCAGACAGCCCATTAGTCAGAAAATCAGAATGTCCTTTTGTCACAACACCTATATGGTAAGAATTTAGAAGTCCTGTTAGCCAGACAGCCCATAGGACAGATTATAAAAAGGCTCATTAGTCAGAAAATTGGAAGTCCTGTAAGTTGGGAAACAAGAAAGCACATTAGTCAGAAAACCAAAGGCCTTGTCAGTCATGAAACCTGAAGGCCAGTTAGTCACAAATCAGAATGCCCATTTGTCAAAACACCTATATGTAAAGAATTCAGAAGTCCTGTTAGTCAGAAAATCAGATTTTCCTTTTTTTCAGAAGGCTTTTAGGCCACAAGGCTTATTACTCATGAAATAAGAATTCCCGTTAGTCATGAAACAAGAAAGCCAGTCAGTCAGAAAAATCTAAAGGTCAATTAGTCCAAAAAAAAAATCAGAATGTCCATTCGTCACAACACCTTTACGTCAGGAATTCAAAAGTCTTGTTAGTCAGGAAGCTCATGAGTAAGATCATTTGAAGGCTCATTAGTCAGAAAATCTGATTTTCCTTTTTGTCAGAAAGCCTGTAGATCACAAGGCCCATAACTAAAAAAATAAGAAGTCTAGTTAGTCAGGAAACAAGAAATTCAGTTAGTCAGAAAATCAGAAGGCTTGTCAGTCAAAAAATCTGAAGGTAAATTAGTCAGAAAATCAAAAATGCCTGTTTGTCAAAACATCTATATGTCGAAAATTTAGTTGTCCTGTTGGCCAGAAAGACCATAAAACAGATAATTAGAAGGCTCATTAGTCAGAAAATCAGATTTTTACTTTGTCAGAAGGCCAGTAGGCCACAAGACCCATAAGTCAGACAATTAGAAGTCCTGTTAGTCAGGAA
This sequence comes from Halichoeres trimaculatus, assembly GCF_033239565.1. NCBI lineage: Eukaryota > Metazoa > Chordata > Actinopteri > Labriformes > Labridae > Halichoeres > Halichoeres trimaculatus. Next base: position 1,758,293 of record NW_027437192.1, read on the forward strand.
ACAAGTAAACCATTCAATCAGAAAATCAGAAGCCTTGTCAGTCAGAAACTCTAAAGGTCGCTTAGTCAAAAAAAAACTGAATGTACATTCATCACAATTCCTTTATGTCTAGAGTTCAGAAGTCCTGTTAGTCAGAAAGCCCATGAGTCAGATAAGAACAAGGTCCGTTAGTCAGAAAATCAGAATTTCCTTTTGACGGAGGGCATGTAGGCCACAAGGCATGTTAGTCATAAAATAAGAAGTCTGGTTAGTCAGGAAACCTGAAAGCTAGTTAGTCCTAAAATCAGAAGGCTTGTCAGTCAGAAACTCTGAAGGTCAATCAGTCCAAAAAAAATCAGAATTCCCATTTGTCACAACACCTATATGTCAGGAATTCAAAAGTCTTGTTAGTCAGGAAGCTCATTAGTCAGATAATTAGTTTTTCCTGTTGTCAGAAGGCCAGTAGTCAGACAATAAGAAGCCCTGTAAGTCAGGAAACAAGAAAGCTTTTCAGTCAGAAAATTTAGTTATTAATCAAACTTCAATCAAACTTTATTTGTAAAGCACTTTTTCATGCATGATGCTAACAGAAAGTGCCTGACAAATCAAAATAAAACAAAACAAACAACATAAAAACACACACATCAGTGCACAACCCTCCACCTCTCACCCACCAACCCACACCACGAGTGCACGAGGTGAACTCAGCTGATTAAAATCCCTGCAGACGACCTGAGGACGGAGGGGAACTGAGAATATTGACAAAATTCAAACTAACTGTCTGACTAATGGGCTTTCTTACAATAACGTGGGCTTCCAATTTAAGATTTTATCTTAAACCCAAAGATTAAAACAAGTGAAACACCTTCAGAACAAGGTAATATTTCTAACTTCTGAAAATAAAGATTCAGTTTATGGAAAATGATGAAAACTTTGCTGTGTCATGAATATTTCTGAAGACTCTGAAGAGATGCAGATGTGAAAGCACATTTCATTCTTTGGAGTTGCTCTCAGGACAGCGAGTAACAGCTTCAGAGGTTTGGAGGATTGTTCACAGTGTGCCGGGACAAATCAACACGATATGACGCTTCACAAAGAGCAAAGCACTCGCTCTGAATCTGAGATTAGTTTGGTGAAGATCTCTTCTGCACATGCTCAGTCCGTGCAGCACAGTCGGATAAATAGGAAGCTGTTTGTACAGGAGTGTTTTCTTTCTTTTATTAAAAACAGGAGAAAATAAATGAAAGTCTGATGTTTTATCTGTAATTGAAGCAGAAAAACTTGTTGAGAACGGTCTCGCTCATGAACAGTCTGCAGGTTTGTTTGTTTAACTCCTCGGTGCATGCTTCTGGACGGCGTCTCTGGGTTGGTGAATATTTTCCTTTTAGCAGCACTTCTCTCTTCAGGTGGCAGAAAATCCACTTTAGTTCCACCCCGGCGCTCTGAGCTATGACAAAAATTTCAAGGTTCATGATTCAGTGAAATAAAAAGGCTGCGAAAGTGTTTGTTGTCTTTCAAGGACCGTGTGGTGGGAATTTGGCAGCGGAGGTTTTCTGCTACAATTTGTCCTGCGGTGGAGACTGTGCGGCTGATTCACCTGCTGCTGCGCGTTGAATAAACATGAGGTGATAATAAGGAGGCAAACACATATTTTATCAGGACTCTGCAGGCTCTGGGTGAAATTATAAAAACAATAGGGGGAACAGGAGCCGCTGACGGCCTCTCCGTCTGTAACAGCCTCACATGTTCGGCCTCAAGGTGCCGCCTCCAGCCTGGACTCGCCGTTTGTGTTCGCTTGCTTCAACTCGCTTTGTGTCGACGTTTCCTCCAGGGGCGACTGGAAATGAACTCAGAACGCAGCGCGCTCACGACCCGGCGCTGTTTGGAGCAGGCTGTAACTCATCCTCCAGGGAATCAAACCTTCGGCGTCCCGTCATTATCGTCTCTTCACACGAGCAGCAATCAGAGCGCAGACGGGTCCCCTGACTCAGCTCTAATTACCAATCACATACGTTTAACGAGCAGATTCATCGCCGCCACGCCGAGAGGCCACCCAGAGACGCCGGCGGTAATCAGAGCAGCTTTGTGAGCCGGCGCATCGCCGTGCTGCAGCCGCCAACGCCGGCTCACGGGTCAATACGACCCGGTCTGGCTGCGATTAGTCATCAGAGGAGCTGGAGCAGACAGAAGTCAATCTGTGAATGAGGAGAGGTTATCACCGCAGACTGATGGCGTGCTTATTCCTCATCCCTGCGTCAATAACTCATTCCAGACGCCGCAGAGCCACAGGTCTGTTTCTGCATCGTGTTTACATCGATCCTGAAGAAAAACCAACAGGAAGCTCCAACAGCTGATCAAAAAAATAACACAACAAACGGCTTCAGGAAAAAAAACTTCTGACACAAGAAACTTTACAGGTTTTAAAACAATCCTGGGGTTTCCATGGCAACGGCAACAACAGAATCTCACCTGTTAGCAGTTTTGTTCTCCAATATGATACTAACATACGTTTACAGTTTTAGCAACATATGCTACCAACATAATGCTACAAAAGCTAAAATCTTTAGATATATTGTTTGTCAATATAGTACTAAAGGAAGCTACGACTTAGCCTCATTGTTTAGCATTATAATGCTAACAAAACTAATATTTTAGCTGCAATGATAATAAAGTAAAACTAACAGGAGCTAACAGAGTCTCACCTTTTAGCCACGTTGTTTTGTAATTTGATGCTAACTGAAGCTAATAGCTAATATTTTAGACACCATTTAAAGCTACTATTTTAGCCTCGGTGTTTGCCATTAATGTTTTAGCTGCATTGGTCATAATATAAAGCTAACAGAGGCTAACAGTTAAGGCCATACAGAATCTCACATGTTGGCTACATTGTTTTCCATTTGGTACTAACTTAAGCTAACATTTTAGACATATTATGATGCTAACTAAAGCTAATATTATAGACATTTTTATTAATACAGTCCCATCAGGCAGTAACAGTTTTAGCAAGATTTACTGTCAATACAGTGGTAATGAAAGCTACCAATTTAGCCTCATTGTTTACCATATGATGCTAATAGTAAACTAATATTTTAGCTGCATTGATCACACCGTAAAGCTAACAGAGGCTAACAAGTAAAGCCACATTATTCACTACCAACATGATGCTACAAGAATATCACCTGTTAGCTACATCGTTCACCAGTAAAATGCTAACAGAAATTAACAGCTTTTAACACACTGTTATCCCCATATGATTCTAGCATAGGCTAACAATTTAGCCATGTTTTTACTTTTAAGATACAAGCAGACTCTAACGTATCATGCTAACATAAGCTAACATTTTAGCCACATTGGAGGTGGCAGAGGCTCAGTCCATATGGATTTGGCTAAGCTAGCTATTAGATACATTGTTTTCCAATTTGATGCAAACTTAGGCTAACATTTTAAACAAATTGTTTACTGATATGAAACTAACTAACTAACATTTTAGGCAGTGTTCATCAATACGTTGCCATCAGAAACTAAAAGTTTTAGCAACATTGCTTTCAATACAGTGCTAATGTTAGCTACTTTTTAGCCTCATTGTCTGCAAATGTGACGCTAACAAATTTTTTTTATTTAAGCTGCACCGATAATAAAAAGCTAGCAGGAGCTAAAAGTTAAAGCCATTTTGTACACTGGTATGATGCTAAAAGAATCTCACTTGTTAGCCATATTTCTCCCTTGTAAAATGCTAACAGAAAATAACAGCTTTAGCCACACAGTTTACTTAGAAGATACAAGCAGTCGCAAACAATTTAGCCATATGGTTTTCCAATATCATGCTAACATAAGCTAATATTGTAGCCACATTAGGCGGGGCGGAGGCTCAGTCTATATGGATTTGGTTAAGCTAACTGTTAGCCACATTGTTTTCCAATTTGATGCAAACTTAGGCTAACATAAACATTTTTTACCAATATGATCCAAACTGAAGCTAACATTTAGACATTGTTCATCAATATGATGCCATCCGACTCTAACAGTTAGCAGCAGTGCTTTCATTACAGTGCTAATGGAAGCTACTTTTTAGCCTCATTGTTTGGGAATATGATGCTAACAAAAACTGATATTTTAGCTGCACTTGTAACAAAATAAAGCTAACAGAAGCTCAAAATTAAAGCCATATTGTACACATATATGATGCTAACAGAATCTCACCTGTTAGCTACATTTTTCACCAGTTAAATGCTAACAGAAATTAATAGCTTTAGCCATATTGTTAACTTATAAGATACAAGCAGACTCTAATTAATTAGCCGTATTGTTTTTCAATGTCATGCTAACATAAGCTAACATTTTAACCACATTGCAGGTGGCAGAGGCTCAGTATACAGAGATTTAGCTTGGCAACCTGTTAGCCACATTGTTTATCCATGTGATGCTAATTTAAACTAACAGTTTTGCCTTAGTCTTAACAGTTTTCTTTTAAACAAACTGAGTAGTTCATGTTGTTTTCGTCTCATTTTAAAGATTTTTGTTTTTAAGTTTTGTTCTGTGACAAAAAGAAAGATGGAGGTGAGCTGTCACCACCTCTTACCTCAGGATGTGACTTGTTAAATGGTAATTCTTCTTCTTCTGAGACGTGACTACAGCTTAAAAACAGACGAAGAAGAAAGCGTTATCCCCTGGTGGGAGGGTGAGGTGAGTGTTGGATTAATTACTGGATAGTTTTTCTCTTGAACAGCCACAGGCTGGAGCCAGGACTGTGTTCAGGACTGTGTTCAGCTGCACGGCGTCCCGCTCTGACTCCCAGCGATGGCTTAATGTGCTGAAAATAAAGAGGGTCTGGAGTAAATCTTCATCAGCGTGCGCAGAGTTCCTCCTCGGGCGAGATTAAAAATCAAGTCGGAGCATAAATACTGTAGTGAAGGATTTTAACAATTCAGCAGCATCAGTGTCCTTCAGCTGCTGCTAAAAACCTCCATGAATTATTTCTACCGCTGCGATCAGTCACTCTGAGAGAATCGTTAACTTCAATCCATCTATTAAAGTCTGCAAACCAAAGAGGAGCCGCTGTGTACAAAGCCGTTTGTCATCCCAGCGCCGATCGGAAATTTATCCTTTAGAAATGAGATAAAAGCGCTTTTTTTCACTTTTCTGCGTTAAGTCATTTTGTCAGCGAAGGTGAAAGTTTGATTTTTAGAGAAAAACTCAGAATGAATATCAATTTCAGACGCTAACGAAGCCGCTTTGTTCTCTCCTGCTCGACCTCGGAGCGTAAACGCTGAGCGTGAGCGGTCAGAGTCGAGAGGAAGAGATGAAAAGATGAAACCAGAAGAAGAGGAACGACTCCTCAGAGGAAGGAGATGGAAACACGCCGTTTAAAGCCGCGAGCTTTGATCTGAAGGAGGCAGCTGTTTGAGGCCCTGATCTCTGCTAAACGGCTCCAAAACTACAACCCAGGAGTTCAGCGCTCCTCTGATCCACATTTTAACAAACACCCGACCCCTTAAATGATTATTTTTTTCTCTTGATTTAAAAATGTTTTCAATACAGTTGGAAAGACTTTTATTCTTTGCTCTGAATAGTATTTCTAATGCTTTTAAGTTTAGACCACCTGAGAAGTTTAGGGTGCCAGACTCTATAAATTGTAGCAGAGTTTCCATGGCATGTTGTAGCTCTTCTTAAAACCTCATTAAGATCCAAATGTGCAAAAGGTAAATTCCAGCAATTTTTCAACTGGTCTGAAGATTTTAATCAGGTCTGTATTTATTCCCCCAAACTTCATCACAATATGAAATATCTGACATTATAAGAAAAAAAAATAACTGACTGGCCTCTCAGGATACCTTCCATCAGAGTTGCGTGTACGTCATGAACACGGTTTGACCATTTTTAAACTCAAGTCTCAAAAAAAAAAACGTATAAAAGTGAACAAAAAATGATTTTCTGATGTATATCAATGGACATGCAGGCATAGAATTTCTTTATTTATTGATTTATTTTATTTATTTATTCATTGATTTCTTTTTTATTTTTTAATCATTTTCATTTAATTATTTATTAATTCATTTATCTATTTATTTTCTTTATTATTAAATTTTTCATTTATTAATTTATTTTTATATGTTTATTTATATATTAATTGATATCATTTATTTAACCATTTATTGAATTTTTATGTATTCATTTATTTTTTTTCTTCCTTTTATCTATTCATTTACTTTATATGAGATATTTAATTATTTATTTAATAATTTGTGTATTTTTTATTTATTTATTTATATTATTATATTTTTTTTCTTAATTTATTGAATTATTTCCTTTTTCATCTATTTATTTGTTTATTTACTTATTTATCGATTTATGTATTTATTTATTTATTTATTTCTCTATTTATTTATTTATTTTCATTTCATTTACTTCTTTATTTATCTAATTTTATCTTTTCAATTATTTAGCTTTTCATTAATTTATTTATTAATTTCTTGTTTTATTAATTTCTTTTTATTTATTTATTTATTTATTTATTTATTTATTTATTTTTATTTTATTTTATTTTATTGATCATTGTAATTTTTTTTCATTTATTATGTTATTTTATTTAATTTACACTGAAAATTATAATTCATGATATTGTAGCTCTGCTGATCAAAAGAGAACTACCGGTGTTGATGACTTATGCTCCCAGAAAAGCAAAAAACTGAGTCCTATGGATCGGCTTCATTGCGCTGATATCTGATCTCACTTTTGGAGCCTGTATCAGACCGATAATCAGTACCAGGATCTGATTAGTCCATCCTGACTTCAAATCCAACCTGCAGGTCTTTACTTGTTTATTCCTCACCTGTCTCACCTTGTTCCCTGCTCAGTCCTTTGTCCTATCACGTCTGAATAAAGACAGAAAAAACATCCTCTCGTTTGGAGGAGTGTAGTTAACGACTTCCTGAGACGTCCTGAATGTGATGCTGCTGTTTCAGCCTCATCAGATGAGCTGGATTACCTCTGTGGCTTCAGAAAGAGGAGAAATGGATCTAAATGTGATGTGACAGTCGGACTCAAAAAGCAGAACAACAGAAGAGTCTCACCTCCTCTCAGAGCGAACTGAACATCAAAGTCAAACCCTCGGGGAGCAGCTTTCACCGCACATCGCAGCTCTCCACTTAAACCAAATTTTATGTGGTCAGGGTGGCTCTCAGCAGCTATGGAGCTGTTAAAACACACACACACACACAGACGGAGCGAGTGTGTTTGCCTCTGAAAGGACGGCAGCCTCCAGAGGATTCAGCTCTGCTCTCCCAGCCTCCGGCAGACGCAGCGATTTGTTGTTTTTAGTCTCTGTTTTGTCTCGTTGAATCCGTCGACCCACCTGCAGCCCCCCAGAGTCCACTCCTCCTCCTCCTCCACGCTCGTATCAGAAGATGTCAAAAACACCCAGCTCAGAGGAGGCGGCGACAAGAAAACCTGTTAGTCAATTTCTGTGAAGTTACACCGCCTCCAGGGGTGAAATGAAATCAGTCTGCGGCGCCGTGAGCCCCGATAAAAGCACTTTTTATCACGAGTCTCAGGTTAAATCCAGAACAAAACACACAGAGGAGGCGCTCCGACTCGCTCCACAATCTCTTTACATAAATAGATGACGTTTCTGCACCGGCGGGCAGGAAGGCGGTTCAGCGGCCCAGGAAGAAGTGAAACAGCATAATTCGATATTAAACCTGAGCGGCGCTGCTTGTGCTGCTCGGGGAGGGTAAACAGAGCTGTCAGGAGGTAATTTACAGAAAGAGAGGAGCGCGCGAAGGGGGAGAGCAAACAGGTTTATCAGGAAGTGAACCAGCTGGGGTCAGAGCGGAGAGTCGCTGAGAGAAGACGACTCCACGCCGAGTGTTTGCAGAGCGAGGAGCGCCGCCGGAGGAATGTACAAAACGACCGGAGCGTGGAGGAGGAGGAGAACGCAAACACACGTTCACGTTCCGACTGTCGCTTTCCTCGATCCATCACCAACGCCAATCATTTCATCTCCTCTCCAGCCCGTGTGTGTGTGTGTGTGTGTGTGTGAGTGTGTGAGGAGCTGATGTGTAAACACAGATAGTGTTTGAACACAGCTGAGCTCCTGAAGAAGACTCTATCTGCCCTCTCATCTTCATCCTCCTCTCTGACTTTCTTGAAGCGGCGGGGTTCAATCACAGCGCTGACTCCAACAGGAAGTGCCCGGGTGTGTCAAACGACAGAGCGCACCTCAGGCTTAGAGTACCAACACTGGATGTTCAAACTGAGCATGTGCAGGTTTTCACACCTCTACATGTTTATATGTTGTAGAAATTTCTGAATCTACCTGTGACCAGAGTAAAACGCTAACAATAGGGAAAGGTCAGGTGTTTGCAAGGCAAGGGGCAAGGTCTTCAAGACCTTTCCTCATTTTCTCAAAGGAAAGGCCTTCAAGGGATGTGAGACCAGGTTTCCAAGAGATGAGAATTGGGGTTTTCAAGAGGTAAGGACTTTCCAAGGTCTTTGACAGACAAGAGAAGCGTTTTTTAAGACCGGAAGGCAAGGTTTTCAAGAGGTAGGGTCCACGCAAGCAAAGGTCTTCAAGGATCAAAAAGGCTAAGTTTTCAAGAGTTAAGAAAGCAAGGTTTCCAGGAGGCAAAGACTTGGTGAGGTCTTCAAAAGACAAGAGGAGCAGTTTTCAAGAGGTAAGGCCTTCAAGATGAGAGGCTAGGTTTTCGAGAGACGAGACACAAGGTTTCCGAGAGGTAAGGTCCTTGCAAGGCAAGGTCTTTAAGGGACAAGAGGTTAGGTTTTTCAAGAAACGAGAAGCAAGGTTTTTAAGAGACCAAAGGCAAGACTTAAAGGGGTAGGAGGTCGGGTTTTAAGGGACAAGAGGCAATTTTTAAGACGCAGGGTTTTTAAGACACAGGAGGCAAGGTTTTTAAGAGATCAGGTCTTCGAGAGACAAGGTTTTCAAGGGACGAGAAGTAATCAAAGCGGGGGGGGGGGGCTTTAGGAGACCAGAGGTGAAGTTTTCTGAGAGGAAAAGCCTTTAAGGGATGGGAGGCTAGGTTTTTCAAAAAACAAGAAGCAAGGTTTTAAAGAGACTAGAGACAAAACTTAAAGGGGAGAGAGGCCAGGTTTTCAAGGGACGAAAGGCAAGGTTTTCAGGAGATTAGGTCTTCAAGACTCAAGGTTTTCAAAGGATGAAAGATGAGGTCTTAAAGAAAGTGAAGGGAAGCTTTCATTAGGCAAGGTTTTCAAGAGACAGTAAGGTTTTCAAAAGGTAAGGTCTTAAAAAACAAGGTTTTCAAGAGGCAGGGTCCACGCAAGGAACGGTCTTTAAGGAACGAGAGGCCATGTTTTCAAGAGGCAAGGACTTGGCAAGATTTTTAAAAGATAAGGGGGGCAGTTTTTAAGAGGTGAAGCCTTCAAGATGAGAGGCTAGGTTTTCGAGAGACGAGACGCAAGGTTTTCGAGACAGGAAGGCAAGGTTTTCGAGAGGTCAGGTCCTCACAAGGCAAGGTCTTCGAGGGACGAGATGTGAGGTTTTCAAAGGGGGCGGCTTCAGGAGACCAGAGGTGAACTTTTTTGAAAGGGAAGGTCTTTAAGGGATGGGAGGCTAGGTCTTTCAAGAAATGAGAAGCAAGGTTTTCAAGAAACTAGAGGCAAGACTTAAAGGGGTGAGAGGCCAGGTTTTTAAGGGACGAGAGGCAATCTTTAAGATGCAGGGTCTTCAAGAGGCAAGGTTTTTAAGAGATTAGGTCTTCAAGACACAAGGTTCTCAAAGGACAAGAGTTGAGGTCTTCAAGAGGTGAAAGTAGGCTTTAAAGAGGCAAGGCATTATTGAGGCAAGGTTTTCAAGGGAGGACAGGGCAAGGTATTTAGGAGATAAGGTCTTCAAGAGACGAGACATACATTTTTTCTGAGCAGCAAGGCCATTAAGGAAAGAGAGGCAATACTAATAAGGACAAGAGGCTAGGTTTTTCCAAGAATGAGGAACCAAGGTTTTCAAGAGACTGGAGGCAAGACTGAAAGGGGTGAAAGGCCAGGTTTTCAAGCAATGAAAGGCAAGGTTTTTAGGAGATAAGGTCTTTAAGACTCAAGGTTTTCAAAGGACGAGAGGTGAGGTCTTTAAGAGATGAAGGGAAGCTTTCAAGTGGCAAAGCATTCTTGAGGCAAGGTTTTCAGTAGACAAGAGGCAAGGTTTCCAAAAGGTAAGGTCTTTGAGAAACACGTTTTTTAAGAGGAGAGGCCTTCTTGAGGTAAAATCCTCAAGAAGTGAAGCCTCCACAACTTCAAGAGGCCAGAGGAAAAGTCTTTTGGAGGCAAGATTGATTATGGCAAGACCAGATCAATCAGATCACTCTTTTTCCTCATAAACAGCCGCCCGTTACCTTGACAATACATCTGAGCATGGGCAGCAGTCAGAGGATTATGAAAAGGAGTACAAACTTTTATTATTACACAGTTCATGGTACAAACACAAGAATAGAGACAGTAAGAAGAGCAAGGCTGGAGCCGAAAAGGCGAGAACAGAAAGAAAAGCATCAGACAGCGACGTTGATGGACACATGTGCCAAACTTAGGAACTTTTTTATCAAGACGAGCAGCGGGAGGAAATAGAAACTCTGGATGGAGAGGATGAAACGGGTAAGGAGAGATGTTAAGTTTATATATTGTTATAACATAACAAATAAAGACAAGACTAAGACTAAAAGGTTTCAGATGACTAAAATATGACTTAACACTGGTCTGCAGTAAGCTCCGCCCCCAACAGATCTCCCAGGGGCAGGCCAATCAGAGGGAAAGGGGTTTGTGGAGAGGGGAGTCTTAAAGAGACAGCAGCTTGAACAAAGAGCGTCAGACAGAGGCTGAAAACAGAGTTTATAAAACACCAGAGAGAGGAAAGAGGGATTAGTTTGAGCTGTGAATCATGTAAAGATTAAAAAAAGACATTTTTTTCCAGGCGTAGCTGATTCTCCTCTCAGTACCTCTGAGAAGTTTCTTCCCTTCATGAAGATTCAGAAACAGCTCGAACCATCTGGCTCTATTTGTGTTTTCTTAAACTGCTAAACTCCACAGCAGTGTGTGTAAAGGAAGGACACGATGAATGGGCTCAGCGTTCCCCTCGAGAGACCTTAATTATTTACCAAACACAAATCAAACCCTGAACAGAGCCGGCGGGAGAGTTCCTGCTTGTTCCTGACGCTCAGCAGCTCCTTCGCTTTGATTTTCAGGCTTGTTGTGCGGCGTGTTTGCTCCGCGGCGATACAGCTCGGTGTCCGCTGAAACAGGGGAAAGAAAGAGCGGAAGATTTACACCAAAAATCCATCTTAAGGCTCCTCGTCAGGTCCTGAGCCTGGAGGACTCGGTGTGTTTTCTGCGTTTAAAGCAGAGACACACACCTTCCCCACGCTCTTATTTATTTACCCTGCTCCGTATTCAAAGCAGGCGACGCAGCGTGGAGGTGAAGACAGAAATAAACACGGACGCTGTTCCTGTGCTCAAACACCAGCCGCTCTGTGTTTTCTGTCCTGACGTCGAGGAATGGAAACGATGACGGCTGCTTTTTGCTTCCTGTTGCCTCCTCTGTAAGTTCAAGGACAAGTGTCAAATCTATTCCTGTTTCTGCTGCCGATGTTTCCTCCTCCCACACTCTGCACAGGTTGTTTCACCTGGCTGAGGTACAGACGTGACTGTTAAACCTCTGCTTTTAGCAGGCTGCAGTCGTCTAACACGATTAGGACGAACCCAGTCATCCTCTAAAACAGAAAAGAAGTATCATCAGCGTTTTCCTCACAGGAATGAAGCTGCAGTTTTCCTCGCCCGACATAAAACAAAAAAAGCAGCATCTGTTTCTTAGAGCACACAGCAAATAGGAGGGTTTAAACATTTAGAAATAATACTCAAAAGCACGGAAAGGTCCCGAGCAATGACACGAATATGGTGCAAAAGAAGCTAGCATTTAGCAAAACTTCAAATCAGATCATTTTACAGGAACATCCTGTACTCCTTTTTTTCTTTGTTTCTAATCAAACTGAAAATAAACGAAGTTAAAAATCAGAAACACAACCAACAATTAACCAGTACTTGGGTGACAACATTGATACTTAAGTTTCAGTTTCTCTTCTCTACATGTACTCCTTACATCGCTCATGTGCTCATAGATAGATAGATAGATAGATAGATAGATAGATAGATAGATAGATAGATGGATAGATGGATAGATAGATAGATAGATAGATAGATAGATAGATAGATAGATAGATAGATAGATAGATAGATAGACAGACAGACAGACAGATAGATAGATAGATAGATAGATAGATAGATAGATAGATAGATAGATAGATAGATAGATAGATAGATAGATAGATAGATAGATAGATAGATGGAACTTTGTCTCTTCTGTAGTAAAAACAGAAGTTTGTCTTTGAACGACTCCAAGTACAAATACAAACATACTTACAAACACATTAAATCTCACTTTTGGAATTGTGATAGTTTTTGTTTCATGTCATTTTGTTTATGTGTGAGAGGAAGTGTGTTTTTAATACCACATCTGTGAAGTGGCTCTTTGTTGTACTGCAGTCATTTTTGTGGCTCTGGGTCTATGACTGGTTGGCCACTCCTGCTATATAGACTCGACTGGAGTCGCAAATTTGCTGACTTGCAACACGACTCGGACTTGAGGATAAAAAACTTGACTCGACTTAAGACAAGCTGAGTCGGACGACTTGTAGTACATTGACCTGACTATAGTCAGGTCTGCTGCTCCAAAAGTCGAGCAGTTTGCGTTTAACAACTTCCACTCAAATGGAAAAAGGAGGAACGCGCAATGCAAAATATGCTACGCTAAAATAAAGGAAAAGAGGGAACAATGTCCAACTTTACCCGCCATTTAAAGACTGCACACCAAGCCAAGGAAGTGAAACCAAGCTAACACTATAAGAAGTGTGTGCACCATAAACCTTTGTTCCTTCTCATTTAGCCTCCCGTCAGTTTTTCCTCTAGCTATAGCTGCATTTAGTCCACTCTGTTATTCTTTCGGAAGGTGGATAAAGGAGGCAGCTAAATTAGTGCCTGATGATAAATGACATACTAAAATATAATAATGGAAGATAAAGTTTCTTTCTTCAAGATATAAACCTGAGATATAACTGTGACTCGACTAGACTTGACTTGACCACGACAGAAAAACGAGACATGAACCAAATGACTTGCTCCTCGCTTGGGACTCGGATTGGAGGGACTCGTACAATTGTCTGCTAGTCCTCCAGACCTGCAGGGGGCGCTTGCTGGAACCGCTGGATTGAAACTGCAGAACTGTAGACCTGGATTCCTACCCCAGTGAAGATCCTCTCCTGGTCCATGTTGGGCTGTAAAACCTCAGACCTGTAGACTCATGGTCTGGCTCCGCCCATTTTGTTGGTTTGTTGTTGTAGTCAAGATAAATATAGCCTGGTTTGGAAATGGTTTGTTTTATTTTGGTGATTTTATATGGCTTCCACGCACAGCTCCCTGTCCAGGTCTGTCTGCTTTTTGTAAACTGATGCTCCGGTATCCAGCAAATACAGGAGGATTGCAAATCTGCTGCGACCTGCCGGAGCAGGGGCGGAGGAGTGGATCCACAGTGAGTCGACACGTTGACTTGAATAGAAACTGATCTGATCCAGTGCCTTTTACTACTGAAGAGTTGGCTACACTGCCTGCTGCTCCTTCATAGTGGAGGCAACATCGTCGTTCTTGTTGTTGATGCAGTTCTTTCAACTTTCTGAAGCGTAATCTTTCACTCGTGCACGTTTCTGAAACTACTGACTGTCTCGTGACGCAAATCGTCCAGGAAGTGTCGTCAAAGCCTGTTCAGCTTATTTCTCCTGTCAAGATTGGCTTTTTTGAATGAGTGTGTATGTGGTTTATAGTGCTTCTGCAGCCAGCCTCTAGTGGACACTTGAAGAACTGCAGTTTGTAACACTTCTGCATTGCCTGCGTGGTTCAACTTCATCCTTAAAGGAGTCTGGAGTTAGTCCATCAGGGGGTTTGTAGCTCCTCAGGTCGACTGACAGCTTGGAGAGTCCTCTGACTCCTTGGTACGAGTCTGCTGGGATGTTAATACCTGAATTATTCTGCAGGACAGACCCCTGGGGCTTTACAGCAGCGACTGCAGCAGGTGCGCAGCAACCAAAGGACTGAGGAGGAAGGAAACAGGGGAGCAGAGAGGGCAGAGGGAGAGCCTGAGGGCAGAGGAGGTACAGGAGCACAGACTGTGACAGGCCGGGGCTTTTTGTTCAGGAGGCAGAGAGGGAAGGAGACGACATGAGGCAAGAATCCAACAAGTCCTGAAACATGAATTCAGTCCGTCTCGTCTAAATCAGCCGACACATGGGGTCAAATCTTGAAACCAGGTGGTTCTGGACGTCAGATAATCAAATCTGGGATAACTGGGAAAACCAGTCAGAGTCATCAGGATTATCCTGACCCCAGCAGAGGATTGTACTCAGACTGGATCATAGAAACAAACACTTTTATATGATACATCAACGCTTGAAAGATTCTTTTGTTTTCTGCCTTTTTGGAGCTGAACAGTGACTCAAAAAGTTTTAATAGTAGACATGAGGGTGATAAAACTAAAGGATGTTACATTTTTTCTAACTACTATCAGACCAAAATGAAAAATGACGAGCTTAAAGCAGCTGTCGGGAGCTTTTTGTCGAGTGTTGGCGCCCCCTGTGGACAGAGTCTGTAGCTGGTAGTCTCAGTGACAGTTTTGTTAACCCAGATTTGTTCATCATGAAGAGTTGCACTGGATCAAGTCGATCCAGTCCAGTTTTGATTTGATAAACCAAAAAGAAAAAACACAAGGCTGGGATGATGTGCTTTTCTCCCAGTTCTAATTTCTTTATGATTTTTGGATGACGGTTATCCTGAATTTAGAGTTATTCAACATTTCTCTGTCAGACTACGCTCCATAGAAATGTCCCTCATCATTTATTTCACAGTTTAGGTTTTTGCTAACTAACTAAGCAAGGAGCATTCATTACGCTAATATCCGTATCTCATCAAAACAACAAGTTTTTGTTTGATTTTTTTAAGCCAGTAAATAGTGAACAGTCAAATGGAATTTTTTTCTATTTTCTTTCTCGTTGGCCGACAGGGGGCGCTGCCTCCTTTGCCTCCCCTGACCGCACACCACTGGTATCAGGAACCATATTTTCCAAAATGCACGCGTCACTTGTGAGTCAGTTTTTAGGAATTTTTCAGGCTAACTGACGTCACGTTAGTGGATAGTCAAGGAAAAATACTTTGCCCTCTGCTGGAGGACAGTGGTAACTTTTTTCCAACCCAGGTTACAAACAAAGACTGAAATGAAGGATGTAATTTGAAGGGAAATAAAAGATTTTTGGACAAAATTTCTTTATCTTGTAGTTAACCTTTTTTTTTTGTCATCCTCCTTTCTTCTTATTTCCAGCGGCCATTTTGGATGACCAGTCAAGGTGTGGGCGTGGTGAGCGTCTGGCGCTGGCTCTGGCGAGGGAGAACATCAACAGTCTGATCGAGGGTCCGTCTGAGGCCAGGGTGGAGGTGGACGTCTACGAGCTGATCAAGGACTCCCAGTACGACACCACTGAAACCAGTAAGTCTGCGCGTTAGGAGCTTTAACGTCGCCCATCCTGCCTCTTTGGGTCACGATATCTCAAGAACGCCTGGACGGAAGTTCCTCAAATTTGGCACAAATATTCTCTCTGATTGAACGATAAACTGGTGAAAATTTGACATTGATCAGATGTCCGGTTGATCCATGACAGCTGCTTATTCTCAGGAGCAGACGCTGAGTCTCTGGGTAAAGTGTGTCCACAGAAACGTCTTCATTCCCCCCGACAGGCTCAGATTGTTCTGGAAATGTCTGAAACTTTACAGAAAGGATCCTGACAGAGATGGAGCAGTCTGCTCTGACAGGAAGCTGCTCTTTAAAGCAGAAACAGCTGTTACATCACTCATTTAAAAACCAACAGACGTCCGTCTGTGCAGGTTCACCGCGCTCAGGGTTTCTGGGTTTACTCCAAAATCTGCCGAGCTGGGCTGAAAACAGTCATTTCACCACTTTTCATCCGTTTGTTTGTGTCAATACGAGACTTTAGGAGTCAGATATCAAACTGTGGTCCAACACGACGTCTGTGACTAACAATAACGCTAAAAACCCGACCGCCGAGGCCGCTGAGGCCGCTGAGTGGAAACAGCTGCGCTCTGAAAGGTGAAATGACTGTTTGTGTGGCAGTGTCTGCTGGTTCAATGAGAGTGATGTGACATATGTCTGAGAGAGGAAAAATAAAAAAGCTTCTTCGTCTCCAACAAACAGGTCAGCGTCTGGACGAGTCCTTTATCCAAACTGTCGGACTCTTCAGGACACGTCAGGGTGGAGCAGGTGGAGCTAAAAGTCGTGTTAATCTAAAGGTCTGATGATACAGGTCTTCACGTGTTCCCGTGCAGTCATGATTAATAAAGTTATTTACGGCAGAGTGGGTGTTTGTTTCAGGCTCTGACAGACTGTGACTGTTCACTGATCATCAGAGCCGCGGCCTCAGGGAGAAACCGTCGCTGAGTCGAGTAATTTTTCTGCACAGAGATCTGCATCACCAGGAAATGATAAATAACACGCCTATGATCCTAATCCGAGCCCGTCAGTGACTAAAACAAGAGCGAACAGAGGAAACACGGCAGCTACAGCCCTTTTTACCAACACGACCAGAAACATGTCCTGAGATATTGAAAGAAAAAATGACTGTAAAAGACTTTTTCCAGACAATTCAGGCGTCATTTTTCTCTTTTCAATCTAGAAATAAGCTTTTTTCTGGACTTGTCAGGTAAACATGTCTCATAGTAAGTCTAATAAACCATTTTGTGCTCAAAATAAGACGTAAACACCTGATTAGGTTTCAGTTTTTGGAGTGTAGGTGATTTACACTGCAAAAGCTGAAATCCAGACGAGTGTTTTTGTCTCATTTTTAGTCAAAATTGTCTGATTTAACCTGATATGAGCCACATTCTCCTGACCAGTCCAGAAAAATGTCTTATTTCAAGTTATTTAAAGACAAAAATAAAGTCTGACTTACTGTAACAAGAAAAAAAAAAACATCCAATAGAGTGAGAAAAATTTGCTTGTCGAGTTTCTTGAAGTAAGAATAATTTCTTAGTATTAGTAACTTTTCTTTTACCCCATTGGCAGATTTTTTCACTTTCTGACTGAATCCTGCCCGACGTTCTGAAGGTTGTTTTATTATTTAAGAGCTAAACCTGCAGCTTTTCAAACCTCTACACATCAACATGTTGAAGAAATCCTTGAATCTGTAAACTGATCAAAACACTCTGCTCTGAAATTGGACCAGATCTTCACCAGATCGAGATATTTAGATCAAGATCGAATTAAAGATCCTCAAGGGAGGAAGATCTTGTTTTCGTGAGGATCTTCATAAGATCAAGAAATTGGCAAATTTAAGACCTTTAAGAAAAAGAAATATTCACAAGATTGAACTATTAACACATTTATGATCGTCATGAGATCAAGATAACCATGAGATGGATACATTTACAAGATCCAGAAACTAGCGAGTTTGAGATCCCTAAGAGATCGAGATATTTAAAAATTAAAGATCTTTACCAGATATCCGCAAGATCTTGATGAGATCAAGATATTTACAAGATTGATATATTTATAAGCTCAAGACATTTACAAATTATAGACCCTCACAAGATCAAGATCCTCACAGGATGGAGTTATTCACAAGATCTTGATTTAAATGAGGATCTTCATAAGATCAAGATTTGTACAAGAATAAGATATTACCACATTTAAGATTGTCACAAGATCAAGATAGCCACGAGGTGGAAAAAATTTACAGGATCCAGAAACTGGCGAAGTTGAGATCCGTAAGAGATTGCAATATTTAAAAAATAAAGATCTTTACCAGATGTTCACAAGATGTTCATGAGATCAAGATATTTACCAGATATTTATAAGATCAAGATATTCACGAATTAAAGACCTTCACAAGATCAAGATCCTCACAGGATGAAGTTATTCACAAGATCTTGATTTTAGCGAGGTTCTTCATGAATCAAGATTTGGACAAGATTAAGATATTAACACATTTATGATCGTTATAAGATCAAGATAGCCACGAGATGGAGATATTTACAAGATCCAGAAATTGGTGAATTTGACATCCTTAATAAATTGAGATATTAACAAATTTAAGCTCTTCACCAGATACTCACACAATATTCACAAGATGAAGATATTTACCAGTTGGCGATGTTTATAAGAACAAGATATTTATAAATTAAAGACCTTTACGAGATCAAGATCCTCACAGGATGAACTTATTCACAAGATCTTGATTTCAGCGATTTTAAGAGCATCATAAAATATTTACAAGTTAAGTTATTCACAAGATCAAGAGCTTGGCAGATTCGAGATCCTCAAGAGATTAAGTTTTCATGAATTTTCAAGATTGAGATATTCTTTAGATGAAGATATTCTCAAATTTGAGATCTTTACAAGATCAAGATCCTAACAGGATGGAGTTATTCATGAGATCTTGATCTTCACCAGATATTTACAATATCTCTCTGAGATCAAAATATTTACATGATCGAGATATTTTTAAGATCAAGATATTCACAAATTAAAGACCTTCACAAGATCAAGATCCTCACAGGATGAGGTTATTCATAAGATCTTGATTTTAGCGAGATGGAGATCTTTACAAAATTAAGAGATTGGCATTTTTAAGTTTATCGTGAGATTAAGATAGACATGAGACAGAGGTATTCACAAGATCAAGAAATTCACGAGATCAAGAGATCAGCGAATATTCACTAATTTAAGTTCTTCGCCTGATCAATGTCATCATGATATATTCACAAGATTGAGCTCTTTGTGAAATTGGATCTTTGGGATCTTCACAAGATCAAGGTCTTTTCAAGATCGAGATATTCATGAGATCAAGATAATCTCTGATTTGAGATCTTTACAGGATCAAGATCCTCACAGGATGGATTTATTCACGGGATCTTGATTTTCGTGAGAATCTTCCTGGGATCGAGACATTGGCGGATTGAAGACCTTTAAGAATTTCAGATATTCACAAGATCAAGATATTTGCAGAGTTGAGATCGTCACGAGATCAAGAAATTGTTGAATTTAGGCTCCTCAAGAGATTGAGATGTTCACAAATTAAACTTCTTCACTTGATCAAGATCTTCATGGTATATTTTCACGAGATTGAGCTTTTCATGAGGTTGGATCTTCATGATCTTTACGAGATTGAGCTCTTCTCAAAATAGAGATATTAGACTCTTCCTGGGATCGAGATCTTCACAAGTTTGAGATATTGGCAAATTTAAGACCTTTAAGAAATTGAGATATTCACAAGACCCTCACGGGATCAAGAAATTGGTGAATGAGATCCTCAAGAGATTGAGATATTCAGAAATACAAGATCTTCAGCTAATCTAGATCTTTATGGTGGATATTCAGGTGATCAAGCTCTTCATGAGATTGGATTTTCGTGATCTCCATGAGATCGAGATCTTCCCAAGATTGAGATCTTTACCAGGTCTTAACAAGACTTCCTGAATCTTTGAGGTCTTACATCAGGATCTCCTAGCTGGGTCATGATATTTTGGACAAGCAGGCCTCAAACATCAAGGTCTGCCTGCAGCTCCGCCCTCAACAGGCCTCCAGAGAGCCGGCCAATCAGAGTGAGGGGGGGTTGTGTTGTGGGGAGCCTTAAAGAGACAGCAGCTAAGATGAAAACATGAATCTGTTTTGTGTCCTTTCCTTCCTCAGTGTGTCAGATCCTCCCAAAGGGCGTGGTCTCCGTCATCGGCCCAGCCTCTAGCCCTGCCTCCGGGTCCACCATCAGTCACATCTGTGGTGAGAAAGAGGTGAGTTACACGTGGTTACCAATCATCAGGCGTCACATGCTCGGAGGAAAACACAAAAACTGGTTCATGAGAGGCGTTTTTAGCTTCTTGGTCATTTAAAACAACAAACACATCACAGCTTGTTGTTTGTTTATCCAGCTTTGGTTGTTTTGGCAGTGTCGGCAGGCGCCACTAAAATACACACAGAGAGGTTTTATTCTGAAGATGTAGGCAACTGCTTTAGTTCAGCTTCAACTTTTGGGTCTTTAAAGGGTTTAAACTTGTGACTTCCTGTCGTGGTGTCTTGTTAATCCTCCAACCGTCCCGTATCTCCTGGCTCTGCTGAAGCTGAGCTGAACCGTTTAACCTCTGCAGGTCAGACCGCCGAGCCGAGGATCACACACGGCGTTTAACCTCTGACCTGCTCCTGTGATTCATCCTCCACTTCGTCGTTAATATTTCAGCTTAAACGGAGAGTGTGTCAGTCACAGGAGATTAAACTGAAACAGAGAAGTTTGAACTCTACAGACGATAAAACCTTTTTTTTCTGCTTCTTGAAACTCAGAAACTGACTTTCCTTCTTCCTCCCCTCCTCCCTCAGATCCCTCACGTGAAGATCGGCCCAGAGGAAACCCCGAAGCTGCCGTATCTGCGCTTCGCCTCGGTGACTCTGTACCCGAGCAACGAGGACCTGAGCCTGGCCATCGGCTCCATCCTGCGCTCCTTCGGCTTCCCCACGGCCAGCCTGGTCTGTGCCAAAGCGGAGTGTGAGTGTGTCGGCGTGTGACGCTCCATAAATCCTGTCTCTGTTGAGCTGTGTGGCTTTCTGACGTTTAGAAGCTTCCCTGAATGTTGCAGTCTTTATTTTCCGCCTGGTTTAGCGCAGATCCTCTGTGGGTCTATCGACCACACAGATTCAGATTCAGCTCCTGAAGACGTTTTATTGCTCCACCTGAGGATTGATTTTACAGTAAACTATGAAAATTGTCTTCGTCTGTCCTCTGCTCATGTCCTCCTCCTCTTTTCTCCTCCACGTCTCCTTCATCGATCTCCTTCTCCCGTCTTTCCACCCGACTGGGCCGCCCCAGCTCACAGTTTAACCGCCCCTCATCCCCCTCCTGGTCTTTATCCGTACCCTCGCCCCGTTAACGGCGCTGTTTAACGGGCCTGTTTTGTTGTTGTGAACGCTGCTGTCGGACAGTGAAACCCGGCGGCGCCGTGATAAAGGTTTTACGACGGCGATTAGTCGAGACACGCCCGCTGCTTGTGTCAGGGACGGAGGAGGAAGCGGGACAGAGGCCGGCGCTCTGAATGATAAAAGTTACTCAGGAAGATTTCAGAGAAGGAGGTTTGTCATGAATATTTAAGAAGTGAGCGGTTTCCCTCCCAGGGTCAGATTGAAAGAAACAAACTGATGATGTGCTTCGAGGAGGAGACGCTCCGAGGAGGAGACGCTCCGAGGAGGAGACGCTCCGAGGAGGAGACGCTCCGAGGAGGAGACGCTCTGAGGAGGAGACGCTCCGAGGAGGAGACGCTCTGAGGAGGAGACTGAGAAAACCTCCAAACCTCTAAACTTATCATCTTTATTTGTTCCTTACAAATTAATCCAGTTTGATGAGATTAAGGTTGAGATTGATTCGATTTTATGAGACTTATTTTATTTAATTGTTGATTAAAAAAAATAGATAATTACATGTTTTTGTTGTTTTATTCTTGATCCCATGCATTAATTTTTGTTAATGTGTTTTATTTTTATTATAGTTTTTTTGTTGTTGTCATGTTGTTTTATTGTTTTGGCGTTGTTTTTATTTTAATGTTGAGGTCTGATTTATTGTGTTGTCCTGTTTCTGTGCTTTTTGTAGTGAATTTGTGTTTTTATGATTTACAATAATTTGTTATAATTTTTTTTCTTTTCTTTTTATTGTTGACATGTTTTATTTATTTTTGATTGTGGTCATGTGTTTTTGCCATGTTTGTCATGTCAAAAGACAAAACAACTACAAATCTGTACGCTGTCTTCTTGTCTGTTTTGTTTTTTTCCTTTTTTGTGTCTTTCTTTCTTTTTGTTTATTTTGTTCCTTTTTTCTCATTTTTTCTTATTTTTTCCTTATTTGTTTCTTTTTTCATTTTTTGTTTCTTTTTTCCTTTTTTGATTCTTGTTTCCTTTTTTGTTTTGTTTTTTCTTTTTCTTCTATTTCTTTTTTTTCTGTTTTGTTTCTTTGTTCCCTTTTTTCCTTTTTTTGTTTTTTTTTTTCCTTTTTTTGTTTCTTTTTTTCCTGTTTTGTTTCTATTTTCTCTTTTTTCTTTTTTCCCTTTTTTTTTTTCTTTTTTTACTTTTTTTTCTTTTTTTTCTGCTTTTTTGTTGCTGTCTTTTCTAATGCCTGACCCATTTTTCCCGCTTCTTATAGTGTTTTTTCTTTTGCCATGTTTTTGTCATGTCAAAGGGGATCAAAGTACAAATTAGTATGTTATATTTTTTTTCTTTTCTTAATTGTTGACATTTTCTTTGTTTTTAATCTCGTTTCATTTTGTTTTTGTTGTCGGTTTTTTGATGCTGTTCCTTTTTTTGTTTCCTTTTTTGACGTTGTCATGTATTTTTGTTGTCTGTTCTCTTGCGTGTTTTCTTTTTTCATATTTTGTCATGTTTCTTTTATTGTTGTTGTACGTTTTTTCTAAACTGTTGACGTTGTTTTTTTCATTTTTTGTTTTCATTGTCTTTTTTTGTTTTATTTTGTCTACTATTATTTTGGTGGGTCTTCTTTTTTAAATTTTGTATTAATTCAAATTTTTTAAGGCTCTTTCTGCCGTCACTTGTTGAGAACAGACAGAGCAGGAAGTGATGTGGGAAAAGAGCCACGTCATTAACACAAATAATAAAAATAAAGTTTTAAACAAATTTAATCTTTAGCATCATGAACCAGAAGGAATCGTCTGAGTCCAGTGGTGATAGAAAACCAGATTTTAACCCGTGAGCAGTGACGACTGATGGTGTTTGCTCTGTAGAATAACCTGCATGTTTATAAACCTCTACGTGAAGCGTTGAACGTTGTTGTAATGAAGAGCTAATGGCGTTTAATTCGACGTCTCTGTCCAAATGTGCAGCTCTCTAATAATCGGCTGTTTGAGTGAAAACAGACTTGTTTATGTCCAAATTGATTCTCTGTGAGGAAAATTAATGGACTTTCAACATAATCACCTCCAGACTCGTCTGAGTTTAATGCAGCCGCTCAGACCTGCAGCTCCGTGCAGCAGTTATTTGTCTCTAATGACTCTGAGGCCCATCAATTTCTCAAAGCCTCTTTTTTCCAAGGCGATAATTTTACAAG
Organism: Halichoeres trimaculatus; assembly: GCF_033239565.1. Taxonomy (NCBI): domain Eukaryota; kingdom Metazoa; phylum Chordata; class Actinopteri; order Labriformes; family Labridae; genus Halichoeres; species Halichoeres trimaculatus. The sequence goes on from NW_027437192.1 coordinate 1,781,494, forward strand.
TAAACAAGCCCCACAATCAGCGCGGCGTTATTTATAGACCTCTGTCCGTTTTCCAGCCGCTCAGAAAGTTTTCACACAGCGCCGGTGTTTGGATAAAGGTTCCTGTGACACGTCCTGATTCTTGACTCCGCCCCCTTTAGGCCTCCTGCGACTGGAGGAGCTGGTGCACCGCTTCCTCATCTCCAGGGAGACGCTGTCGGTGCGGATGCTGGACGACAGCCTGGACCCCACGCCGCTGCTGAAGGAGATCAGAGACGACAAAGTGGCCACCATCATCATCGACGCCAACGCCTCCATCTCCTACCACATCCTCAGGAAGGTCAGGAAGGACGCTACGTTCAGTTTATGGCCTTTCCTGCATTTTTCCAGGCCTGTACTGTCGCTTTATTCAGTATCAGAAGTTACCAGAAGATAGTTGAACGGTAACGAGGTGAAAATAGAGTTCATTTGAACTAGCAACTGACCCATTGACGCTGCAGTCTCATCACAGTCTTCACTGATTTTCCCAAAGTCATTTTGAGCTCCTGACTATTCCTATAGAGTCAAACTCGGGTGTAAAAGTCTGTAAGAGAGCGTCAGAGCCAACGTTGTCATAAAGTCATAAAGCAAACTGCTTCACTGATAATTCTATTCAATGACAGAGTTCAGTTGTTGATGATGTCAGAGTTCTAGAACTCATGCTGTTGCTCTGCAAACAGAACGTTCTGCATGCATGCTCCTGATTGGTCGATTCCACTCAGGCTGAAACAACAGAAACCTGACACCTCTAATATTTCAGTTTAAACATCTTTATGTTGTTTTCTGTTAACTTCTCCCTGGATTTCTTCAGAGGTATGAAGCTGAAACACAAACTGATTTTCTTCTGATGAACGCCTCTTCAGTTTGTTTAAACACCAACACCATGACACGGATTAGTCTAAAGTCAGTCTTAGTCCGGACTTTCCTCAAGACACTGGAGTATAGACAAAAATGGTATATGTACAAACAGAGATTAGTCAAGATTCTGGTTTGGATTAGTAGAATCAGAATCAGAATCGAGTTTTATTGCCAAGTACATTTGTACATACAAGGAATTTTACTTGGTAGAGTAGTAGGTAGAGCAAATACCCCATGTACAGAGCTACACTCCAAAACTGAAATCTTATCAAGTGTTTTTGTCTCATTTTGAGTAAAAATTATACTCAATACGAGCCACATTCAACTAATCAGTCCAGGAACACGGTTTGTTTTAAGTTCTTTAACAACAAAATAAGGTCTGAACTGCTTATAACAAGTTTAAAAAAAATCTGACGATGGAACAAGAAAAATTTGCTAAAAAAACTAGTTTGAAACTAGAATACAGGAGGTCCTTGACTTACGTGGTTCTGAACTTCCGTCGTATCGACTTTACGCCACCAATAAATATATGTACCTAAGCAAATAGAGAAAGTTTCGTAGTCTGCCGCTCTGTTCATAAGCTCCTACAACATTTACTAGTTTTTGATGCAGATTGCATATGAACACACAGCTACGCAGTGTTACGAGGTCATCAACATCGTCCACTTTGTCTCAAGTCGCGTCATAGTGCAGATTGTCTGTGTTGATGCTGTGTAATTTTCTGGGTATCCTCACCTTTCTCACATAATTTCCCATGAATATGAAGTATAACCGATGTATTTGGATGGTTATTTAGAGATTTGGGGGGTATTTAGGGTAAAAATCTGTTGTACACGGAAATTTGGGATACGACGCATCGTAAGAACAGAACTTGTTAGTAACTCAAGAACTGCCTCTAATGTCTCAATACAAGTAACTTTTCTCTTGTTCCATTGGCAGATTGTTTTAAAGTTGTTACAAAAAATTCAGACCTCATTTTATCTTTAAATAACTTAAAACAAGACAATTTTCTGGACTTGTCAGGTGAATGTGGCTCATAACAAGTTTATAAAGACATTTTCTACTGAAATTAAGACAAAAATACTTCATAAGATTTCTTTTTTTTTTGCTGTGTTTACGTCTTTATTTGAGGAAAAAATACACCTGATAAGTCCAGAAACGTGTTGTTTTTCATGAAAATGCAAAAATGAGGTCTAAAGTGTTTGTAGCAAGCAAGCAAAAAAAAAATCTGCTAACAGGGTCGGAAATATTTGTTGGGAAAGTTTCTTGAAATTAGAATAATGTCTTAAAATAAGAAACTTTTCTTTCCCCATTGTCAGATTTTTAGCAAATGAAGACAAAAATCATAAAGAATCAGTGAAATCTGCTGTTAGAAATCATGTGTCCACAGTTAATTACCCATCAGCTGATACTCAGAGTCTGACCTCCTGAAGGCAGTTGAAACGTTAGCGTAGCCGAGGCTGGATGCTGGGCGCTAACAGGCTGTTGGATCAGTGGTTTGATATTTGGCTCAATGTCCTGAACCCAGAATAAATCAGAGAGATCATCATCTAGCTAAGTTTCCTGATTGGAGTGAAGCACGGTGATGGTCTCGTCATCCACAGACCGTGGTTTCCTGCAGAGCTCTGTGGTGTTTTTTTTTCCAGCAGTCATCAGAGCGTCCGGCTCCTCTGTCTGCCTCAAACAGCTTCATCTCTGTTTGCTCTGCTCTTCCCTCAGACCTTTAGAAGCAGCCTGGTTTCCTGCCAAAGTGGTTGGTAGACTTTTACAGCCCCAAACTGAATGTACCAGCTCTTGGCAGGTTGTAATTTCACTCTGTGCACCGTAACCTTGGGGGAGTCTGAGAAGTTTTGAATACAGAATAAAGCACTCAGCGACTCTGGCGTGTTTGTCTTCCTCCCTGCTCGGCGCGGCTCCTGCAGGCAGAGCCGAGCCGAGCGGAGGAAAGCTCGCAGTGTGCCGAGGTTAATGGATTAATAACAGAGTGGGTCTGATTCTCCTCGCTGTGAGGTTACAAGTTCAAATCCCAGCCTGACTTTGAACAGCTGCACGGGCAGAGCGCTCCTGACGGAGTGAGCGTGATGACAGTCTGAAGCAGCAGCTGCTCAGAAACGGCTTCTGGAGGAAGGTTAAGTGGGAAAATGAGGGTAGTTTGAGCAGGTTGTGAAACAGAAACTCGTTCAGATTAATTCATGTTTCACAGACTCAGATCTGGAGAGGCAGGTGTTCAGATGGACAAAATAATTTCATCAAGAGTTAAAGACTCTTCATATCGGAGTCGTTCAGAGGGCCCAGACAATCTGCTCAGGGTTTGTTTCTGGAGGACTTTGGGTCTTAAGACAAGTTTGAATGAAGTTATGACACTGATAAATCTTACGACCAACTCTGACTGAGAAATACACCCACTTAGTGAAACTGCAATCATCATTCATATCTTTTTACCAGCTGTGTTTTACTGAGAAAGCTACGCATCAGGAGCTGGTTTTATGGTACCCATGAGTTTACAGTGGGGAAAATAAGTATTGAACTTTTTTCTCATCACATTTATTTCCAAAGCTGCAATTCAAACCAAATTTCTCCCAGACATTGGTATTAACTCAAATAATCCACACATGAAAAGAAATCCCAACGTTCAGGTCCATAAATAATGATTATGGTGAATTAAGAACGATAACACAGGAAAAAAGTATTGAACACGCTAACTGAGACTCATCTAATACTTAGTGGAGAAGCCTTTGTTTGCAGTGACAGCTTCCAGAAGCTTCTTGTATGTTTGAACTAATGGCCCACACTGCTCAGGTGTGATTTTGGCCCATTCCTCTGCACAGATTGTCTTTAAATCTGGAATATTCTTTGGTGCCCTCTGGTGAACCCTTTTCTTTACTTCTTTCCACAAATGTTCAGTTGGATTGAAGTCAGGTGATTGACGAGGCCGTTCTAACAGATTGATTTTCTTTTTCTGAAACCATTTGAGAGTCAACTTTGCCGTGTGCTTTGGATGGTTGTCCTGCTGGAAGGTCCAGCCGCGTCTCATCTTCATCATCCTGGTGGATGGCAGCAGATTCAGATCAAGAATTTCCCCATACATGGCTCCATTCATTGCTCCGTCAGTTATATGAAGTTTGCCAACACCATGAGATGAGAAACAACCCCATGCCATGATGCTTCACCTCCAAACTTCACTGTTGGTGTAGTGTTTTTTGGCTGATGTGCAGTGCCATTTCTCCTCCAAACATGGTCTGTAGTATGACAGCCCAAAAGTTCAGTTTTGGTCTCATCTGACCAGACAACATTCTCCCAGTATTCTACAGGCTTGTCAAGATGCTGTTTAGCAAACTTTAAACCAGCTTCAACATGCCTTTTCTTGAGGAATGGAGTCTTGTGGGCTGAGCCTCCATAGAGACCATGGCGGTGGAGTGCATTGCCTATTGTTTTCTCTGTAACAATTGTACCTGCTGCCTCCGAGTCTTTCTGGAGCACTTTCAGGGTGGTCCTTGGCTGGTTGAGTACTCTTCTGACTATCTTTCTGACTCCCTGGTCAGAAATCTTCAAGGAGCTCCTGTGCGTGGCCTGTTGATGGTAAGGTGGTGCTTCTTCCACTTGTGAATAATGGCCCCAACGGTGCTGACTGGAATATTCAGGTGCTTTGATATAAGTCTGTAACCAGTTCCATTCTGATGCTGAGCAACAATCAGGTTGTGAATGTCTTCAGAGAGCTCTTTGCCTTTACCCATCATGAGGTGTGTGCTATTTAACTGCTTGGTGAAAACAACACCTTTTTTATAGGACCATCAATTTGCTCTAGCCCAGCTGATGTTGGTTTGCACTAATTGGAAGTTGAAGTAATAATTACTGACAGATTTCAGGTGGTATGGTGCATTTCCTGTCCAAAGTATACAGCCTTTCCATGGTGTGTTCAATACTTTTTTCCTGTGTTACCGTACTTAATTCACCATAATCATTATTTATGGACCTGAACGTTGTGATTTCTTTTCATGTGTGGATTATTGGAGTTAATACCAATGTCTGGGAGAAATTTTGTTTGGAAATAAATGTGAAGAGAAAAAAGTTGACGTGTTCGATACTTATTTAGATCGCTCTGTGAGGTACCATCAGGTGACGGGCGTAGACTTTAACAGGATCATGTCCTAAGGTAAACTCCTGGTGGATCTCAGGGTGGTTTGATTGATAGCTTTTTATTCTCTGGGTCTGAAATAAAAATTAAATCTCTCCCACTTTTCTGATTCACCCGTCTGCAGAACACCGAGTCCTGAGCCAAATAAAAACTCAGACGTCATTTCACCGATTGTTCCTCCTGTTATCTCCCCCCTGAACTTTAGAGTTAATCACCGCCTGATTCAATTCTCTCATTCTGAGACTAATTCACCGTTTCAAGGTTGTTACGTCTTGTTAAGGAAGCAGGAACGCCGCGACACAGACCACCAGGGTGAAACACAATCATTTCCATTTCTGCAGAAAACACACGGAGCAGCACGAAGAGACGACACAGACGGTTTCTGCGTATTAATCAGCTCCGTTCGTTATTCTGCCAGCACTTCCTGTCCCACGTTAATCTCTCTTTCTGTCTTCTTCTTCTGTTTGTGTGTGACCTGCAGGCCAGCGAGCTGGGGATGACGTCAGCTTTCTACAAGTACATCCTGACCACCATGGTACGATGATCTCTGCTTTCACCTGGAGTTTCTCCTCCTCCTCTTCATCCCTCCTCAGTCGTGTCCTTTCCTTCCTCACTCCTCCTCCCTCCTTCATTCCTCCTCCCAAACACCAAACAGGTTTTATGTCTCTCCTATCCTCCCCATCCGTCCTTGTCCCCTCATCCTTGTTTCCTTGTCAACATCTTTATTCTCACTTTCCCTCCGCCCTCCTGCACCTGATGTTTCCAGCCTGTAACCCCTCATTTTACACTCTCCAGGATGTTTGCGTGTCACATCCTGTCTCCTCTCCTCTCCTGCCGGCGTACGTCTCCTCCCCTCTCTGTCTCTGCGCTCATCACAGATGCACGCCGGCCCCGGCCGCCGTTTGTCATCATTATAATTTCACTGTCCGGTGTCGTGCCCTTGTGCTCGGAGACTTTGCGCGGATAATAACTCGTCTCGATCCCCGCCTCGTCTCTAAACGCCGCCGCCGTGTCACAGACTCTAACTGAGCCGTTTCGCAAGGGCACATGGCGGCGCGCTCAACAAGGGCGATGCTGCTGTTCAGTCCACCTTCACAACACACACACTAACTTACACCAACACACACCAACACACACCTGACTTTGACGACTGGAGATGATCTCAGACGACAGACACGCTTGTTAAGCTTTAAAGTTTGATGAAACCTTAAAGAGAGGGTTTTCTGCTCTTCTATGTTTAAAACACGAGTATAAATACCAACGCTGGATGCTCAAACTCAAATAAAATCCCCAAAATCCTCACATAAGGATCTCTTAGCTGGCTTACAACACATTTGTGATCCAGGGCCTCAAACACCAAGGTGTGCTCATAGCTCCGCCCCCAAAACAGGCCCCAAAAAGGCTGGCCAATCAGAGAGAAGGGGGTCTGTGAAGAAGGGATCCTTAAAGGTTTGTCCACCCTGAGTTCGTCTTTCTGCGTCGTACAGGTCTCACACTGATATTTGAAAGTTTTACATGAAATCTAATCAACAACTGAGCTTTTTGTCTGAATTCAAGATCATCTTTATGTCAGAAGCAAGTATCATTGATCTGTAAGTTTGAGAGAAACCTAAAGTCCAGGAAGATTTTCTAAACCACTTGAGAATTTTGATGATCCTTAAAAATATGTCATTTTCCTCCCCTGAGCCAGGAGTGAGGTGAAGTCTCCTCTTTAGCTCCTTCCAGCTCCGTGTTTTGGCTCCACAGCTCATTTTCTGACTCATTACCAGCAGCTGCTGGAGTCGAGTTGATGTGAGCGCTGAGACTGAAACGGTCAGGAAATGAGGCTTCAGTGTTTCGCCATCGGTTTCTAATGAGGGTCAATCCAAACATTAGATCACCTTCATTAAATTCAGGCTGATTGGCTCCAGGATCACACGTTTCCTCAGGGGGGCGCCATCTGGATCTGCTGCTTTATTTATGATCTCTTTCAGCGAGTGTGCAACATCTCTTCACCCTCAGAGTGAGTCTCTAAAACATTTGTGTTCATTTGTCTGTGGTTATAGCGCCACCATCAGGCCATAGTAGGTACAGAACCAGCAGGTAGGGGTGGCTAACTTTCACATTAGAAAGGATACAGTATGGGTACCCAGTATCTGGCAATCAGTCGTGGTGTGTGTTTCTGTGGTCATAGATATAAATTTTTTTCAATAGTAAAACCTGAAACTTTTTCACTTTAACATATTTACTCTACAATATATTACCTTCAATGCTGTGTTCATGTTCAGCATGGAAAATCTCCTACTCTTCCACTTCCTCACAGTCACAAGGATGCATTAAGGTACCTAAACATGGTACTGTTTGATTTATGTGAACTGGTGCTTAGTACTACGATGAAATTTGATCTGTACTTGTAAAAGTAGCTAAATCAGTACCCATCCCGACCAGCAGGGGGCGAGTCTAAAAACAAATTAAAGGTCCCATATTCTGCCCCTTTCCTGCAGTTTAATCTGGATCATTGATGTCTTCATGAAATGGTAGTAACATGTTTTGGTCCAAAAAGCCAATAAATCAAGCACAGCAGCATTGTTTCCAGGCTCTCATAGCCCCTCTGTTCACAACGCTCTGATTTAGTGGGCGTGGCCTTCATATGTAAATGAGCCACCGCTGATACCGCCCCGCTCTTCAACATCACTGAGAGCGGCGCCACGAGCTCCGAGTGCACAATGTTTAGAAAACAGAGAAGCTCCTTTACCGTAACATTACAGGCTAAAACAACAGGCTAACTGCAACTAAAGTTAGCATCCTGAAGCTAACACAGAGACAGGGGGGACACTGAGGAAAAGCTCTTCCATCTGCTCCACAGCACACAGCATTTAAAATACTCACATTTCCAGGGTCCCAGGTTTGTTGGAGGATGGTTGGTAATGCGCCTGGATTCAGGACCAGTCTATTGGCTAGCCCTCTGTTGGACTGTCCAAAGTTGGAAAAGCAGTCGGCCGTGAAGTGACTAGCACACACATGCTCAGTTTTACTGAGTGTAGCTGGAACATTTCCTGATAAATGAACTCTAGACACTTAGTCTGTCTTCTTCTGAGATGGGAAGCTTGAGCATGGAACTATGTGGCTGTTTACAGCCAAAAACAGAGCAGTGATGGCACTTTAACTTTGGCATTCTCCTCCCCGCTGCTGGAGGTCAGACTTGCTCCTGATTGGTCAAAAAAAGTCTGTTGATTGGGGGAAGAATTGTCACTTCCTGTGTGACAGCGGTAATAGAGAAACGAAGGTTGATTGAGCCACATGCCAATCAGAAAGAAGACAAATTGCTGGATGTCTTCCATTGTTGCTCATTGCTATTAGCGGGGTAGACTGTGTTGTGCTGCTATGCTATCATGCTATTATGTAGCCTACGTAGCTATCAGCGTCCATCTTACACGCCGCCTTCCAGGAAGGACACTTTTGGCTGTGAAAACACAAACAGGATCAGGCTTTACTGATCCAACCTGCACTGTACTGACCCGTACCGGACCACTTGGTGGAAACGAGGTCCCCATAGATCTACAAAGGTCACGTTTTCTTGAATATCACAGAAAGTTCTCTAAATTTTACTCCCTGCTCTTTTTAATTCTTCACACTTCCATCTCAGCTTAAGCTAAAGGCCCGTTGACACCTTCATTGGCTGAAAACGTGCGCCCGCCTGATGAACATCCTGCAGCAGCGCTGGCGTCCTTGGCGGATGCTGTCGCAGTGTTTCCTCCCTCAGCACTGCTGGCCTGCTCCGCCCGGGATCCTCCAGCCAACAGCTCTTTGTCACGGCTGGCAGGCCCACAGTCTGACAGTGTACTTGGCCGAAGCTGAAATTGATTTGGCAAACACAGCGGCAGCAACAACAAGAACAACAACAGAGGAGGCAGCAGCTTCCCGGCAGCCCGGCTGGGTTCAAGCTTTGTTAAGTAAATAAGTGTCGGGGAAATTCATGGATAAAGAAATTAGCCTCATGCAGGTTAGCGCTGGTCCAGAGCAGCTGGACAGAAAAGGATCCTGGGTTTAAAGCTTCCAGGGCGTTTGGCTGAAGATCAGACTGGACCCTGCACCTCGTATCCTCCACTGAGACTTTCTGCAGACTGGATAAATTCTGTGCCAGAATATTTTTAACCCAGCCGAGGAAGCGGCCAAATGATGATGATGAGTGTCCATCTGTCAGAAACTTAAACCCAGCGTGAGACGCGTCTCCGGCCACCAGCGAGGTTTCTATTTTCACTCTGTGAGGAGCCAGAGAGGAGGAGGAGAGAGAAACATTAACAATGAAACATACCGACCAGAAACAAAGGAGCGCTGAGGCGCCGGGCGAATGAAGAGAGAAATAATCCACAGCAAAACAAAGCAGACAAAGAAAGAGTGAAACACGCTGGATACGGTGGATAACTGCTGATTCCACCCTGGAAACCATGGAGCAGACGTTACCTCACAGAGAGCTTCCTCAAGTTTTTACAACAATCACCAAATGATAAAACATCGTCTCAGTCCAGGAAAGTTCCTGAAGGTCCGGTTGGAACTGAAACCAGAATAAATCAGTTTTAATCTGATTCCAGTTTTAATCAGGACAAAAGCAAAGTAACCTTTAACTTAGGGATCGTCACGAAGAAGCACATTCACACCGGGCCAGAGCGAGCGAACGACTTCCCCGAGGCCGAAAACCAAAACCACATCAGTGAAACGACAAACTAACAACAAAGATACACCACAACAGGAAGCAACAAAGACACAAAAACAAAGACACATCATTTGAAAGGAAACAGTAATGATGCCCAGTAACTGGCATTCAGTACTCAGTGGTACAAGTTTTTAGTTCTTTTTTATGTGTTTATGTGGTAATAAATATTAATTTGTTTAATAATAAAATCTCAAAAGTTTTTTTATTTAACATTTTTATTTCCCAGTATATGAACTTGCTGTGTTTTGGTAAATCTCATATTCTTCCACTTCCTCACAGTCACAAGGATGTGTTTAGGGACCTAAACACTGTACTGTTTCATTTTATGTGAATCAGCACTCAGTACTACGACAGATTTTGGTCCATACCTACAAAAGGAGTTAATTCAATACCCATCCCTACCAGCAGGGGGCAAGTCCAAAAACAACTTTAACTTCACAGAAGCCTGTAAGAAAAAAAGACGACTCTTCCATCACTTTGTTTCCTTGACAAACATTTTCATGACAAGATTTTAGTCTCTTGTTTAAAGGCCAATTCCAAACGTACCCCTTTGCCCTTCCTCCTTCGTCTTCCTCTTAACCCTCTGTTTGAGGGCCAAGGGGGAGATGCCACTTCATCCCTACATCATCACACCAAGGTCCGTCCAAAATATGAGATTTGCTTGGGTACTAACTTAGACACACAGAAACAAAAGATGCAGAAACAAAGATGGCAAACTAGGAAACAGAAACAAAGATGCAGAAACAAAGAAACAAAAAACGAAGACGCAGAAACAAAGATGCAGAAACAAAGAAACAAAAAACGAAGACGCAGAAACAAAGATGCAGAAACAGACACAGAAGCAAAGAAACAGAAAAAAAAGACACAAACGAAGACACAGAAACAAAGAAACAAAAACAAAGACACAGAAACAAAGAAACAAAAACAAAGAAACAAAATCAAAGACAGAAACAAAGAAACAAAAACGAAGACACAGAAACAAAGACACAGAAACAAAGAAACAAAAACAAAGACAGAAACAAAGATGCAGAAACAAAGACACAAATAACAAAGACATAGAAACAAAGACAGATTGGAAGGAAAGACAAATTCACAGGAAGGAAAAAAACCAAACAAATTCACATAAAAAATGAAAATGAAACATGTCAATGAGACAAAAGGGAAGATAATAATAATGAAACAGTTGCAGACTTGATACAATTCACGAGGCAAATGGCAACATTGCTTCAGATAAACCTAGCAACTCGGATACAAAGACACAACAAAACAAGTACAGAGACACAGCAGAAGGGCTCAAAAGACATTCAGCAACTTTCTACAAAATGATGAAAACCACTAGAAAGAAGTCCCCGTCCCTTCAAAGGTACACAGAGAAAAAAGCTACAAAAACAACTTTAAGACCGTACTATATGGGAACAACGCAATGAATCCACAAAGACACAAAACAACAAAGACACAAAGGTTAAAACAAAACAAAAGAAAACTAAACTGGAAATACAAAAAGAGCAGAAAAATAAAGTCACTTCAATACAAAAGATGAAAACACTTTGAGCTGTGAGCACATGAAGAAACTTTCACGGAAACAGAAACAGCAGCAAAGCTACAAAGACGCACTGAAACTTCCCTTCAGAAACACGGAGGTAAAGAACAAAACATCAGCCCTTTCAGTCACAAACTGTGCTTATACCACATTTATGTCATTTTATGTTAAAGAAAATTGTTTGATAAGTTAAAAATAATTGAGTTGGTCTGAGCAGACAGAGACTTTTAGTGAAACATGACTGAGAACATCTGACCTGAAGCATCAAACCTCAGACGGCCTCACAGACTCCATCATATCTAAAAGGTAAATATCTGAAATGCTCGTCTGGGACCTGTGTGTGTTTTCTGCTCGTCTCAGCTGAATGTGAACGCTTCGTTGTCAGCATCTGTTTCAGCGCCGACACAAACCCTACGTGGCGGTTTGATTCTGGTTTAGTTTGAGCGGTAAAGCTCAGCGTGACTCCCGGCGCCCTCCGGGGTTATCTGGAGTTCTTTGAAATCCCCAGCGTTTGATGTCCATCTTTAAAAATGAAGCTGTATTCTCTGCGTTAGCATGGTTAGCATGGTTAGCCTGTGCTGAATGTGTAAACACAGCCTGACATTGTGCAGCCTTTCTTCCTCTCTTTCATCCTCTCTCATCAGATTTCCCCCGCTGTGCTCTCCAGCGCCGCGTCTCCCGCCTCTTCATCGCTCTGTTAACCTCCTCTTCCTCTCCCGTCCTCAGGACTTCCCTCTGCTGCGGCTGGACGACGTGGTGGACGGTCAGTCCAACATCATCGGCTTCTCCATGCTGAACAGCAGCCACTCCTTCTACCTGGAGTTCATCCGCAGCCTCAACCTGTCGTGGAGGGAGGGCTGCGACGTCAGCCCGTACCCGGGACCAGCGGTGAGAGACCCGCCCGCTCTGAGGCACGGGGACGGGATACAGGCAGGCTGAGTTTGTTTCCCCTTTGTTCATGAACTGAGAGCTCAGGCTCTTTATTACAGAGTTTGGTTGGAAAGCTTTCACTTTTCAGGGCGTCCAAGATTCCTGATGGACTCACCCAGACTTCATTTTCCATTTGCTGATCAGTGTTAACGCTCTGACTAGCAGAGGATTAAACAGAGCGGGAGCAGCACCACTGTTGGCTGCCATTTGTCTCAGATATCTGTTTGTGGAGCCAAATTTTCTCAGGGAGAAGAATGCTGATTTCCTCAAGGGTTATGGGAGCGGTCCCAGGCCTACAGTCATGTCCCTTTTTTATTTAACCTTAATCAAACCAGGAATACTCAAGCTGAGGTGTAAAACCTGTATTTTAAAGGAGTCCTGGCCTTTAACATTAAAGCTGCCGTCAGTGATGAGGGGCCCTCGCCGTGTCGGTTTAGCTTATAACCCTTCAAATGGTGATCCAAGCATGAAATTTGGCACAAATACTCTCTCAGGACCGCTCTTCTGAAAAATGACGTTAGATACTTGAAGATTCATAACAAAGGCCATTTTTCAAGATGGCCGCCATGGTTGCCATTTCTACAGAATGCTCAGTTTCAGTAATTTAAATGGTGATACATGCATGATTAAACTCATTTGACTCATGAAAATTTAAGATGGCGCCATTATTCTTGATGGAAACCATTTGATTCAGTCAATTAACCGATCTTTTATACTGCTGAATCATATAAAAAATGACATTTTCAGGACGTTTTTCAAAAACAATTGGCCGCCATCTTAATTTTTTCAAGTTAATACCGCAATTTTTGGAAAGAGCAGCCCTTAAAGATAATTTCTGCCAAATTTCATGCTTGGATCACTTTTTGAATACCTTTTTTCAGTTATCTGTGTTGGTTGGAAAAAAGCGTCTATGCGCCTGTCAAGGTTTATTGCGGAAGCTCCGTATGAAACAGGATCTTTAATAGGGTCATTTTGGACTGAAACTTGACTGTTCCTCGATGGATTTGTCATCTAGAATTGCTCAGAAACAAATTTAGTCGGGGTGTATTTTTTAAAATAGCGGGGAAATGGATTTTGAGGCCAAAATCCAAAATGGCTGTCGTGGAAATGATCTTTTTAAAGGCTCCACCTACAGTGATGGACAATACATGTTTTATGCAGGGCCTACTACATACTACTTTCATACACAGTATGTAGAAGGCCTGGGTTTTCCTTGTGACATCACACATGTGTCTTTGTTCCAGTGGTTTCCATAGTGATAGTAAATCTCCATTCATTTAAATGGGAGCTAAATAAAGGAATCTATTCATTTCCATTGGTCTGAAACCGCAGAAGAACTTAATAAAGCCAAAAAAATTGTGATATAGACCTGAAAAGTCCTTTTGAATGGGGAATGGGAAATCAACAAGTGTTGTTTACACATGAACATCTACTTTATTGACTTCAGATGTTATTATTCAATTCATCATGAGCAGAGCTTCCATTATAACCTAATAGAGACTCTGTAACAATGCCCCAAAAATGGCAAAAACTCCCCGCAAAAAAAAACTAAAAACTAAAAAAATACACCAAAAATGGCAGCCATTTTTAATTTGAAGGTGAAAATAAGGTCAAATCATTATGTAACTCAGGAAAATGTATCTCTGAACAAAATAAAGTCTGAAAACATGTTTTGTCCATTATTGTAGGTCGAGCCTTTCGAAAGATCATTTTTGGAATTTTGGAATAAAAAAAAATTGGAATCAAAAAAAATTTCCTGAATTTTTTTTGTTTCGGTTCAAAATGACCCAACTACTTTGTTTTAAGTATCCATGTATAAAACTGGGGCCACAGTAATACGTGTATACAATTTGGTGAAGATTCATATGTGAAAGGTAGTACCAGGTCTTTCCTGTGGGTGGCGCTATGGAGGTTGCAGAGAATTAAGTTGTGTAAGCCAGCCTTGATCCTTGAAGACGAAGAGCCATTTCTCCTGCTACTGCTGTATGTCTGTGTGTCCTTTGCGTTAGCGCTGCTATTAACCAATACATCCACCAGGGGGGGCAGCAGAGAGTCAAAAACAACAACAAACTCAAAAACGGAGGTAGCGTTGTAACAGGCAGTGGTCTATGAAGCCGTTAAATACGTCGCAGAAGTTCTTCCATTGTTATTTCTTCTTTGTGACTCACTAAAGCTACGTATCAGGTGGTAACAGCAACACTGCCCCCTATGGTTTCGGGTGGTACTGCTCCATTTGGTCCGTATCCGTAAACTTCATGCAAACTTGCAGAAATACAGACGAAATGAACACAGAGCCTTTATAGAAAATTTAAAAGAGATCTGACTTCATTTGAAGGAGTAACAATAATTTCCTGGTTCATGGCGAGACATCAGAGTTTGACGCGTAGCCAGAGACACACCCTTAAAGTACAGGACTCAACCTGAGAAATGATGCTTCATTGAGGCGTGAAAGACTTACCTGAGCACATGTGAAATAGTATGTTCAAAAAGTAAGGAGAAATTTGTCAAAGAGTAAAACATATGACTTCCTGTTACCAATAGAGGGCGCGGTACTTCGCAAGAAATTCTTGAAGATGCTTTCAGGCTGTGACGATAAGCAGTAAGTGTTTGTTTTGGTTCGGATTCAATATTGTACAAATATGTGACGTGGCTCATTTCCTGTTTGAAGGAGGAAAGTATCTGCTGAGTGACATTACTTTATTCACTGACAGGTTATTGTGTGTCCTCCGAGTCCTGCGTATGAAGACGTTCAGGGAACTATAACCGTCCTCTGAGGGCGCTGAATAACCTGATTCTGATCAGCATAACGCCGCCCTGCCTCACGGCTCTGCTGCCTCGCGCTGAGTTTCTTCTTCTCCTCGTAATGAACAGAGTGTGATGAACATCTAATAAGTCTCCCCCTCCTCCGTAATGAAAGGAAGCATCAGCACAAATAAATATGTTCTCAGTGTTTGTCTCATTTGCCGCTCTGATATGAACAGAGGCAATAACAGCACAGCAGACTGCTTTAATAAAGATAACAGCCACGACAATGGAGCTGCTCTCCATCACTGAAGACTCCATCATCACTGCACACAACGCTCCCCTGTGGCCTCCTCACTCTTATTTAAATCCCAGCATCGTTTGTTGTGTTCATAAAGACATTAGGAGATTATCAGATGGAGATAAGCGTCGGAAACGACTGCTGGCTCGGAGACGCCGTCACCGCCGAGGCCTCATCCGCTCCACTCTTTTCATTTCCACGATGGGAGGCTTTTTATTACAGGATCAGAACGTATGTTTGGGAGGTTTGTTGTTAATTAGCATCCCTGTTGGATGGTGCAGATACCTGACTGTGATTGGTCCTTTAGTGTAGAGTTTCCTCCAAAAGTATTGAAGAGACAGATACGAGACAAGAGCTTTTATTTCCAGGTATTTACGTCTGGATCTGATACACAGCTTGGAAGATAGCATTATTTTTAGGGAATAAAAATTACATTTTCAGGTGAGCAAAAGTGTTGGAACATGTGTTTCCTATTATCTCAATTACTTAATTATTCCTCAATACTTCTGAGTTTGATCCTAAAACCGATGTTGTGTAAACGGCCTCTCTTACAGCAGATGTGTTACTGTTGAAGGAGAAAGCTGCTGAGAGGAAAGGTATTTCAGGAACCAATGAAACTTTTGAAAAAGTGTAAAAGAGATATGTAGCAAAAATAGATTTAGGAATGAAACACTTTTTGATTTTGAGGTTAATTTCTTTATTCTAATTTGGAACAGTGTTTCAGAGACTTTACATCCTAAACAACTTTTGAAAATCAGAGCTGTAAAGGGGGCCAGTTTACCCCAACCCTATATTTATTTATGCATGTACTTATTTATTTATTTTCATTTTTTTTTATTTTTTAATTATTTACTTTTTAAATTATTGTTTATTTTTTATCATTTAGTTATCAATGTTCATTATGAGATCCTGCCCCAAGTGGAGGAGTTTAAGTATCTCGGGGTCTTGTTCACGAGTGAGGGAAGGATGGAGCGAGAGATTGGCAGGCAGATCGGTGCGGCGTCCGCAGTAATGCGGACTCTGCACAGGTCTGTCGTGGTGAAGAGGGAGCTGAGCCGGAAGGCGAAGCTCTCTGTTTACCAGTTGATCTTCGTTCCCACCCTCACCTATGGCCATGAGCTTTGGGTAGTGACCGAAAGAACAAGATGGCGGGTACAAGCGGATGAAATGAGCTTCCTCCGTAGGGTGGCCGGGCTCTCCCTTAGAGATAGGGTGAGAAGCTCGGCTATCCGGGAGGAGCTCGGAGTAGAGCCGCTGCTCCTCCGCGTTGAGAGGAGCCAGATGAGGTGGCTCGGGCATCTGATGAGGATGCCTCCCTGGTGAGGTGTTCAGGGCACGTCCCACCGGGAGGAGACCCCGGGGCAGACCCAGGACACGCTGGAGAGACTACATCTCTCGGCTGGTCTGGGAACGTCTTGGGATCCCCCGGGAAGAGCTGGATGAAGTGGCTAAGGAGAGGGAAGTCTGGGCTTTCCTGCTTAGGCTGCTGCCCCCGCGACCCGACCCCGGATAAGCGGAAGCAGATGGATGGATGGATGTTCATTATTCATTTGTTTATCATTTTTTATTTGTTTTTTTAAAATAATTTTTTCATTTACATACTTATTTATTTTTTAAAATTTTTATCATTAAGTTATTTATGTTCCTAAATTATTCATTAATTTATGTATTTTTCATTTTTCATATGTTTATTTTTTCAATCATTTTTTCCATTTATATACTTTGTAAATGTATTATTTTTAGTTTTAAACAATTAGTTGTTTTGTTCATTTTTTATTTATATAGTTTTCTTTTTCATTTTTTCATTTGTTCATTTTTTTAATCATTTTTTTCATGTATTTACTTTTGAAATGTATTGTTTATTTTGTATCAATTATTTTTGTCCATATTTAATTAATTTTCAATTTATTTATCTTCATGTATTTATTTTTCATTTATCTTCATTTGTTTATTTATATTTTCTTTTTTCATGTTTATATTTATTTGTTTTTTTTCATTTATATATTATTATTATTATCATTATTATTTTATTTATTATTATTATTATTATTATTGTTGTTGTTGTTATTATTATTATTGTTGTTGTTGTTGTTGTTGTTGTTGTTGTTGTTGTTGTTGTTGTTGTTGTTGTTGTTGTTGTTGTTGTTGTTGTTGAATAGAATACACATGCAGCAGGTCTTAAAGTACTGATTTGTCCATGGACCTGTGATGTTGTGAAGACGGCTCTGGTACAGATACCAGAAATGAACAAAGAATAAAGTCGACTTATTATCGTAGAAAACACTCAGGATAACAGGAACGGAAATTGAAAGCTTTGATTTGATTTGAAAAATGAATCATCAATCAGAGATAAAGTAAGAATGAGGAATGTGAACTAAATCCAAACTGATTTACTGACTAACAGGTCGTCTGAGAATAGGATGGTTTCCCTCTCTCGTACCATCACCAAATATCCACCAGGAGCTCCACTGAGGACCACAGAAAGCTGCAGTGTTGAGACTGAGAGGATTATAACATCAGTCTTACAACTGAAACAAAAACCACAAAAAGTAAATCCAGAACTGAAAAACAAACTCGCCATGCAGAAAAATCTGTGAAGCTCAGAAAGTAACTCCTCCTGGTGCTGTAGCACCTAGATATTGGAAAAGCATCACCTTCAGAGCCTGACATGACAACCCTGATCATGCAGTGTGCTTAACAACAGTCCTGCACTCCCTGAAGTGTCAGCCTGTTACCTCAGACCTGAGGAGACAGCTCCAGGAGCAGACGGATCGCTGAGAGCTGACGATTATTTTCCCTCTCTGCGTCTCCATCCTGCCTCCTCCATCACTCGCTCTTCAAACTGTAATTAGTTATCCTCATCCAGGCCTGAAACCATCGACTCTCAGAGAGCTGCAATCACACTCAGTCACACATCCATCTTTTTTATCAGCAGCCGACAGCGGGTGCAGCTCCGCCCGCGTCCCATTCGTCTGATTCCCTCAGAGCGTCGCTTTGACTGACAACTGACCAAACAGACCAGAACGCCAGGCTCCAATAGGATCGCTGCGCCCAACCAGCCACGCGCCAAACGCACGCTGATAGCAGGGGTGCTTCAGCTTTCTTCTCTCTGATATCATTACCCGACGCCTTTATCTGACAGAGCACGAGCAAAACACACAAACACCTCGATGTGCTGTCTCTAAATATGACAGAAAAGCATCAAACGACAGAGATCAGGCTCTATCTCTGCTGCTCCGCTGAGCTTTAGCCTCTTTTCAGGCCCCGCTTTTGGTTTTCTGACACGTTTGCAGCTCGGATCATCAAACAAGAGGAGTGAGCAGAGTCAATAACAGGCCACAGGTGGATACTCCTGTGGCAGCCATACTTTTCAGGGGTGGAAAAGACTTCTTTCATGTTTTTACGAATCAGACAGGAGCTAACATTAGCATCTAGCTTCATTAGCACATAATGAAACCACTGTTAGCCTAGCTTAGTTTAGTAAAGGGTTAGGGTTAGGCAGACAGATTGGAGTAGTTTAAAGAGTGTTTTAGTTAATAAGGTTAACATTGCTGGCTTTTGTTCCTCAGTGCAATAAATAGTGAAAGCAACACGCTGCCCCTAGTGGCAGAAACTGGAAGTGCACAGTAATAAACTCTGAACCAAACCAAAAGATTTCCTGTATGAGCTTGAAGCAAAACGTGAAAGCCCCTGAGTCAGCCTCACGAAAGGAACCTGGATGCCATAGCTCCGCCCCTAACAGGCCTCCAGAGGGCTGGCCAATCAGAAAGAAGGGGGGTTTTCCCTTAAAGAGACAGCAGCTGAAACAGAAGAATAAAACAGAGGCTGAAAAAGGATTTTCTAGGACACTAACGAAAAAAAACAACAACATTTTTTTAAAGTTACGGGGGCACCAGAGGGACAAAATAAAGACTCAAAAAAGCACAATAGCTTCACTTTAAGCTCAGCCAAATGAGTTAGCATTTTTCATTAGAATAGAATTGAATAAAATAAAATGTACTTTATTGTTGTACTCTATTATTCCTGTATCCTGTCCTCTCACAGCAGTTGAAATCCTTCCAATGTGGTGTCTGGTGTCTGGTGTTAGCTCTGCTATCCATGCCTGTGAATAGCATGATGCTACTCTGCCTTCTGGTGTTCCCTCTGTTGCTGAGCTAGCATGGCTAGCTCGTCCATCTTATTGGAGATAGCTCTTACGTTCCCAATAACGATGGATGGAAGGACAGGTTGACGCTGTCTCCTTTTCCTCGGTTCATGGGGAACATTGGTCCTAGCACCAGTTAGCATCATCACACTACAGGCTGCAAACAGGTGAAATCTTGTGTGTAAACAATGCTACTGTGGTTACATAGTAGCATTGTAGTATACACATTATGTGAAGTGTTTTTTCATGAAGCTGTTTTCTCTTTTTTTTGTCTCAGCTGTCGTCAGCGCTGATGTTCGACGCCGTCCACGTGGTGGTGAGCGCCGTGCGAGAGCTGAACCGCAGTCAGGAGATCGGAGTGAAGCCGCTGAGCTGCTCGTCCCCACTGATCTGGCAGCACGGGACCAGCCTGATGAACTACCTGAGGATGGTAAACACACACACACACACACACACACACACACACGAAGCCCTGTGAACTTGTGTCACAGGTGTTTTCTAAAAAGCACCCACTCAGCTTTGCGTTTCCGTTACATAAAGTTTGAGCCTGAAACCTTCACGGAAGAGGAGGAGGTGGAGGAGGAGGAGGATTGACGGGTCAACAAACAGACTGAGACATGTGACACTGTTGCTCACATCTCATCTCTTCCTGAGTGTCAGCCTTCGTTACCTTTAACCATCAGATCTGACGTCTTCCTGTGACCAATTTTCTCTCAGCGAAACTCCAAACATCATACGACGTTAAAGAGTCCACGGTTATTTACAACGATCTGACGATCTGATGGTCTGACGGGGGAACCGTTCACAAAGACCCCAACTGGAGTCACGCTGGGTTAGTTCCCATCATGCTCCTGGTCTTGTGCGTGCAGTCCGATTGAGGCAAGCATGCGAACATCACATCAGATTCAGTGAAGAAACAGTGACGAGGAGCTTTCATGGAGTCTCCTCTGTTTGAACTTTAGAGTTTGTTCACGGCGTCCTGCAGTTCAGGGCACAGCATCAGCAGTGAAACACCACATGAGCAAAGATCACGTCTCTGCTCCATCAGGTCAATGTAAACCTGATACTGTCTGACCAGAAACACACACAGGTCTCAGGGGGGAGCCAGAGTTCAGAGTTAGGGACAGACTTCCTGTTTCCTGTTCAGTTTCTATAGAAACAAAAAGCTGAGAGAAACACATTAAAGTGGTTAACTAATTTACAGAGTGTCACACACACTCATGTGCAAACCCAGCCATCAAAGTGTCTAAAGACGTCTTAAGGTATGTCTCAAGACACATTTGTTGCGATGTCTTGAGACATCTTAGTAAGTCAAGACATGTCTATAAGACGTGTCTTTAGACATGGGTCTTAAGATGTCCTGGAAATATTGAGATGTCTTGGGAAGTATTTGAAATATTAAGATGTCTCAAAATGTTAAAAAATATTCAGGTGTATTGAAATGTCCTGACATGTCTTAAGATGTCTTAGAAATATAAGGATTACTTGAGATGTCTTAAAATGTCTAAAGATGTCTTATGATGTCTTAAGATGTCGTAGGAATATGAAGATGTTTAAAGATGTCTAAAAAGATCTAAGGGTGTCTTATAACATCTCAAGATTTCTTAGGAGTATTAAGATGTCTAAAGATGTCTTGAGATGTTTTGATATGGGTCTTAAGACTTCTTAAGATGTCTTAGAAATATTATAATGACTCGAGATGTCTTAAGATGTCTTAAGATGTCGAAAAATGTCTTAAGACTTCTTAAGAGTATCAAGATGTCTAAAGATGTCTTAAGATGTTTTGATATGTCTTAAGACTTCTTAAGATGTCTAAAAATGTCTTAAGATTCCTTAGGATGTTAAGATATCTTGAGATAACTTAAAAAATATTAGGATGACTTGAGATGTCTTAACACGTCTTAAGTTGTCTCAAAATTTCTCAACAAATTTAAGGTGTCTTAAAACGTCTTAAGATTCCTTAGGAATATTAAGATGTCTGAAGATGTCTTGAGATGTCTAGAAATGTCTAATGACATCGTAAGGTGTCTAAAAAAATCTTAAGATTCCTCAGGAATGTTGAGATGTCTAAAGATGTCCAAAAACATCTAAGGGTGTCTTAAAACGTCTCAAGATTTCTTAGGAGTATTAAGATGTCTAAAGATGTCTTAAGATGTTTTGATACGTCTTAAGTCTACTTAAGATGTCTAAAAATGTCTTAAGATTCCTTAGGAACGTTAAGATATCTTGAGATAACTTAAAAATATAAGGATGACTTGAGATGTCTTCAGATGTCTTAAGACGTCTTGAAATTTCTCAACGTATTTTAAGGTGTCTTAAAACGTCTTGAGATTCCTTAGGAATGTTAAGATGTCTGAAGATGTCTTAGGATGTCTAAAGATGTCTTGGAAATATGAAGATGACTTGACATGTCTTGAGACTTTTTAAGATGTCTAAAAACGTCTTAAGATTCCTTAGGAATGTTAAGATGTCTAAAGATGTCTTGACATGTCTGAGATGTCTTAAAACAACTTAAGATTTCTTAGGTGTCTTAAGGTGTGGCCTAAGGTGTTATAAGAGGTCTTAAGATGTCTTAGAAATATTAGAATGACTTGAGATGTCTTGAGATGTCTTAAGACGTCTTAAGATGTCGAAAAAGACACCTGAAGGTGTCTTAAAACATCTCAAGATTTCTTAGGAGTATTAAGATGTCTAAAGATGTCTTAAGATGTTTTGATACGTCTTAAATTCCTTAAGATGTCTAAAAATGTCTCAAGATTCCTTAGGAATGTTAAGATATCTTGAGATAACTTAAAAATATAAGGATGACTTGAGATGTCTTCAGACGTCTTAAGTTGTCTTGAAATTTCTCAACATATCTTAAGGTGTCTTAAAACGTCTTACGATTCCTTAGGAATGTTAAGATGTCTAAAGATGTCTTGGAAATATGAGGATGACTTGACATGTCTTAAGACTTCTTCAGATGTCTAAAAACGTCTTAAGATTCCTTAGGAACGTTAAGATATCTTGAGATAACTTAAAAATATAAGGATGACTTGAGATGTCTTGAGATGTCTTAAGACGTCTTGAAATTTCTCAACGTATCTTAAGGTGTCCTAAAACGTCTTGAGATTCCTTAGGAATGTTAAGATGTCTGAAGATGTCTTAAGATGTCTAAAGATGTCTTAAAACAACTTAAGATTTCTTAGGTGTCTTAAGGTGTGGCCTAAGGTGTTATAAGAGGTCTTAAGATGTCTTAGAAATATTAGAATGACTTGAGATGTCTTGAGATGTCTTAAGTCGTCTTAAGATGTCGAAAAAGACACCTGAAGGTGTCTTAAAACATCTCAAGATTTCTTAGGAGTATTAAGATGTCTAAAGATGTCTTAAGATGTTTTGATACGTCTTAAGTCTACTTAAGATGTCTAAAAATGTCTTAAGATTCCTTAGGAACGTTAAGATATCTTGAGATAACTTAAAAATATAAGGATGACTTGAGATGTCTTCAGATGTCTTAAGACGTCTTGAAATTTCTCAACGTATTTTAAGGTGTCTTAAAACGTCTTGAGATTCCTTAGGAATGTTAAGATGTCTGAAGATGTCTTAGGATGTCTAAAGATGTCTTGGAAATATGAAGATGACTTGACATGTCTTGAGACTTTTTAAGATGTCTAAAAACGTCTTAAGATTCCTTAGGAATGTTAAGATGTCTAAAGATGTCTTGACATGTCTGAGATGTCTTAAAACAACTTAAGATTTCTTAGGTGTCTTAAGGTGTGGCCTCAGGTGTTATAAGAGGTCTTAAGATGTCTTAGAAATATTAGAATGACTTGAGATGTCTTGAGATGTCTTAAGACGTCTTAAGATGTCGAAAAAGACACCTGAAGGTGTCTTAAAACATCTCAAGATTTCTTAGGAGTATTAAGATGTCTAAAGATGTCTTAAGATGTTTTGATACGTCTTAAATTCCTTAAGATGTCTAAAAATGTCTCAAGATTCCTTAGGAATGTTAAGATATCTTGAGATAACTTAAAAATATAAGGATGACTTGAGATGTCTTCAGACGTCTTAAGTTGTCTTGAAATTTCTCAACATATCTTAAGGTGTCTTAAAACGTCTTACGATTCCTTAGGAATGTTAAGATGTCTAAAGATGTCTTGGAAATATGAGGATGACTTGACATGTCTTAAGACTTCTTCAGATGTCTAAAAACGTCTTAAGATTCCTTAGGAACGTTAAGATATCTTGAGATAACTTAAAAATATAAGGATGACTTGAGATGTCTTGAGATGTCTTAAGACGTCTTGAAATTTCTCAACGTATCTTAAGGTGTCCTAAAACGTCTTGAGATTCCTTAGGAATGTTAAGATGTCTGAAGATGTCTTAAGATGTCTAAAGATGTCTTAAAACAACTTAAGATTTCTTAGGTGTCTTAAGGTGTGGCCTAAGGTGTTATAAGAGGTCTTAAGATGTCTTAGAAATATTAGAATGACTTGAGATGTCTTGAGATGTCTTAAGTCGTCTTAAGATGTCGAAAAAGACACCTGAAGGTGTCTTAAAACATCTCAAGATTTCTTAGGAGTATTAAGATGTCTAAAGATGTCTTAAGATGTTTTGATACGTCTTAAGTCTTCTTAAGATGTCTAAAAATGTCTTAAGATTCCTTAGGAATGTTAAGATATCTTGAGATAACTTAAAAATATAAGGATGACTTGAGATGTCTTCAGACGTCTTAAGTTGTCTTGAAATTTCTCAACATATCTTAAGGTGTCTTAAAACGTCTTACGATTCCTTAGGAATGTTAAGATGTCTAAAGATGTCTTGGAAATATGAGGATGACTTGACATGTCTCAAGACTTCTTCAGATGTCTAAAAACGTCTTAAGATTCCTAAGGAATGTTAAGATGTCTTGAGACATCTTGAGATAACTTAAAAATATTAAGATGACTTGAGATGTCTTAAGACGTCTTAAAAATTTATCAACATATCTTAAGGTGTCTTAAAACGTCTTGAGATTCCTTAGGAATGTTAAGATTTATGTAGATGTCTTAAGATGTCTTAAGATGTCTTAAGATGTCTTAAGATGTCTTGGAAATATGAAGATGACTTGACATGTCTTAAGACTTTTTAAGATGTCTAAAAACGTCTTAAGATTCCTTAGGAATGTTAAGATGTCTAAAGATGTCTTGACATGTCTGAGATGTCTTAAAACGACTTAAGATTTCTTAGGTGTCTTAAGGTGATGTCTTAAGGTGTCATAAGAGGTCTTAAGATTTTTCAGGAATATTAAGATGTCTTGAGATGTCTTGGATATAACAAGATGTCTTAAGATTTGGTTGAAAAAATAAGATGTCTGAAGATGTCTTAAGATGTTTCATGACCATGTCTTTGAGACATACATACCACGTCAGCCATATTAAGATGTTAGTGTCTTAAGACAAAGGAAATATGTCTTTAGATGTCTCAAAGTACTTAAAGTCTTAAAAATCTGTCCTGGTCCATCCCATGTTCTGCTCTGCTGTGTCTGAAGACAAGAGTGAAGTCTCCAGATTTTTGTTTTAAGACTTCTTAATGAATAAAAATGACTTGATTTTGTTTTTTAAGACGTCTTTAAACGTCTTGAGACACTTTGACAGCTTGGTATGTGTTTATATTTTATTTATACTGACAAAAAAGTGGAATCAGATAAAAGCCTCTACAAACCAAGTTCCCAGACTGGATATCAACCCCAGACAGACCCTGGAGTCCAGACCAGTTTATGGTTTGTGAAGAGTTAGGGCTGCAGAGGACAGTGGTTAGTGAGGCAACATGAGGCTGTTTACCACAAAAAAAACACTTTTTTTTTCCAAGTTACACCAATTTGACAGCTTGTAAACAACCGACCACCGGAACCAGTCCATCAACATATACACCGGGCTGAACATCGTGATATACACAGAGATTTCAATTCGACTGGTTTAAAAATGAGAATCTGAAATCCTGCAGTTTTTCTCATTTTCATGTTTATTTCATTTATTCCTGTTTCCCAGTTTCTATCAGTCTGCCACTGCTTGTTTCCTTCACCCACTGAGAAGAGCCCCCCCCCCCACACCTCCTCCTCCTCCATATTGTTTTTGTTGCTCCCGGAGCATCACTTCATCATCTCTGCACAGTTTCTGGCAGCAACCAGAGACCTCGCTCCCTCTTCCTCAGTCTCTCCCTCTGTCTCTGTCTCCCTCCGTCTCTCTCGCTGCAGAGCTTTGGGGATGTAATTCATCTTGAGTCATGCACACACACACACACACACACACACACACACACACACACACACACACACACAAACACACACACACACACACACACACACACACACACACACACACACACACACACACACACACACACACACAAACACACACACACACACACACACACACACACACACACACACACACACACACACACACACACACACACACACACACACACACACAAACACACACACACACACACACACACACACACACACACACACACACACACGAGTCATTCATACTTTACCAACACTCAATTGCACATTACTCACATAAACTCAGGCACCAAACGCACGCTCTGCTGCACATGTGGCTCACAATTCTCACACTCATTTGCACATTTATACACACACATACATGCACGTAGACACACACACACACACACACACACACACACACACACACACACACACACACACACACACATACACACACACAAACAGCTCTGCCACCTGTCTGCTCTGCTTCTCCCTTTCAGTGGAAAACATATTTTGTTTCTCAATCTTTGTTTTTTCCGTTTTGTGTTTAAGTTCTGAGTCGTGAGCCTGGTTTTCTCTGTCGCACTCCGTGTACCTGCAGTACGCTTCAAAGCCTCAGATCCAGGTCCTGCAGACAGGTGGGGCGGCTCCAAATCTAGATAGGTCCAACTGTAGTCAAAAATCACAAACAAGCGTCTTCAAAACTCACTCAAAATTTTTCTAGCTCCTTCAGATTTTCAGCTCAGACCCCCTTTCAGGTTTTTAAGTCAGGGCTTTATCCACTCCACCAAGTGGTCCAGTACGGACCAGTTCAGTTTGGTACGGGTTGGATCAGTAAAACCTGATCCTGTTTGTGTTTCCAGCCAACTGTGCCCCTCTTGGTAGGAGGCGTGTGAACGTGACAGGAAGTGGACTGGAGATGGTACAGGTCTGGAATTTGGGGGCCTGCCTTGGTTTAAGTCAAAGTAAACGCCACAAAATGTGTACCATACCGTACCGTATTGTACCGTACCATACTGTACCGTACCATACCGTACCGTACAGTATCGTACCTTACCGTATCGTACTGTAACGCACCGTATCATGCTGTACCATACCGTACTGTACCGTATCCTACCGTACCGTACCGTACCATACCGTTCCGTACCGTATCATATCGTATCCTATCGTATCCTACAGTACCGTATCATATCCTACAGTACCGTATCGTACCGTACCGTACCGTATCGTATCGTACCGTATCGTACCGTATCGTATCGTACCGTATCGTACCGTACTGTACAGTACCGTACCATATCGTACTGTACCACACTGTATCGTACCGTACCGTACCGTACCGTACCGTACCGTATCATATCGTATCGTACGGTATCGTATCGTATCGTATCGTATCGTACCATACCGTTCCGTACAGTATCGTACCGTACCATATCGTATGGCACCGTACCGTACCGTATCATATAGTGCCGTACCTTACCTTAATGTACCATACCTTAACGTACCATACCATACTGGACCATACTATACCATACCGTACCGTACTGTACCATACCGTACCACAGGCAGCACCAACACAGGCTGAAAACTTTTGGATTTTTCCTGATCCCACTTGCATAAAACAATCCAGTTTCAGGGTTATAATCCACCAGGGTCTGCCAGAACTGTGGACGCCGCTCTCCACCAAAGCTCGCCATGACGTCTTTCCCTTAAGTGAGTTTCTTCTCACCTTAAATCAACGGTTTCATCCACGAGCTGACGAAAAGTCACATGAATAATAACAAAATAGAAACATAAACAAACCCTTTTTAAATACTCCCCCTGCAGGTGCACCCGTGTAACTGCTTGTAAATGCAAATATCTAATCAGCCAATCAAATAGCAGCATTTTCATGCATAAAGGCGTGCAGCTTTTCTGAAGTTTTGAATTCAAGCACAGTCTTGAAAGTTTTGTTTTTGTGTAAAATTAAGACATTTTGTGCAAAACCTCCAGTTTCGTTTTTTACAGGAAGTTGAAGTTTTCAGCTATTCTGTGTCTGTCTGTGTCTCCTCAGGTGGAGTACGACGGTCTGACAGGTCACATCGAGTTCAACAGCAAAGGCCAGAGGACCAATTACACCCTGAAGATCCTGGAGAAGCACCCCGGGGGCCATAAAGAGGTCAGAGGTCAAATGAGGTTAAGTGTGGGGCAGAGGGGTCAGAGGTTAGAGAAAGACACAGGACACGGTCTAAAACCTGGACTCCTCCTTTAACCTGGTGTCATTTGAGTCTGGAAGAAGGAGGCGAGATTAAGACAACACACACACACACACACACACACACACACACACACACACACACACACGGGGTCGATTCCCCGTTCAGGTTTACAGCCACCGCCGCTCTCTAAGCATCGACCTGCCGTCTGTAAGCAGTCCTCTCATTCGCTCGTCGATGAAATCAATCCAAACTGATGTCGTTCACGTGGGCTGAGTGTCGCTTTACGACTCCGGTAGAGGATTAAAAGGTCAGAGGTCAGCCGGGGTCACTGCGGGGTTGAACGGGTAACCGTCCGGGGTTAAGTGCAGAATGATGCAGAGTCTTATTTTATTTACACCGTGACTTTAACAAGGCGATGAGCGCGCTCAGTGAAGCTCTTTACTGCTGTGTTCACAACTTTTACTGGACTGTGAGATTTCACACACACACACACACACACACACACACACACACACACACACACACACGCCCCTGGTAGGATGAGGTGTGTGTGCAGACAGGTGAGGCTCACGTCCAGCTGCTTTCAGCGCTCATTAGGAGGATTTCCTTTGGACTCACTGACACGTGTTGAACATTTTCCCTCGTTTTCAGAAACAGGAAGCTGTCAGAGGTCGTCTCTTAGTTTGGCGCTGTGTTTTCTGACTGCAGAGCTGAATAATCAGATCACACAGCGGCTCACTTTCCTCTCACACTCCCTGATTCGAAAGGTTCACCTGCATGGATGATGTTTTGTTTATAAAACTACGTAATGTCCCTTTAATGTAAAAACTGTTAAATGTGGAGTCAGAGAAGTGAGATTGTTTCAGGTTAAATCAGGTGGAGAGGAGCAAAGACTGATGGGAGAGGCTGGGGTCACTCTGATTAGTTTTCCCTCCAGAGGAGGGCGTGGCCCCGCCTCTTTATCTTCCTGTCCCCTGAGAGCCACCGTACAGCATCCTGATAAACACACAAACAAACAGGAGGTCAGGTGAGGTCAGAGGTCAGAGGAGGGGCCTGCAGACGCTGCTTAATGTGCCTGAATTTGTATTTACGACCTTATTTAACCCGCTGAAGGAGGCGGGAGGAGCCCGGCCCTCCCTCATTGATCCCAGCATCGATTCAGGAGCGAGGATTATTAATCTCCCTCCTGATGTCTGAGACTCTAATTACACAACGATTTCACCTCCACCTGCTCGTCTGCTGAAGTTTTCCTCTTTTTCTGCCCTCCTCACTTTTGACTGAATATTAAAACTGAATGCGTCAAAGTTTAGAGTCATG
Organism: Halichoeres trimaculatus; assembly: GCF_033239565.1. NCBI lineage: Eukaryota > Metazoa > Chordata > Actinopteri > Labriformes > Labridae > Halichoeres > Halichoeres trimaculatus. The sequence continues at coordinate 1,810,617 of NW_027437192.1, forward strand.
TTAATCACTTTAAGGCGTAGAACAGCACGTCAGCCTCCTAGCTTGCTCTCTGCTGCCAATCTCTGTTGAGCTTCATTTAGTGGCCATATGGTGTAACTGCAAGTAAAGAAATCACTGCACTAAAGCAATAGTTCCTTTGAAATCATTTTATTTTATCTCCTTACTTTGGGAATTGAATTCTCTGACATTTCTTTATTTTTAACTCATATTTAATATAAAAAAATCATATTTTGCCTAAAAAAAATAAGTAATACGGGTAAATAAACACAAAATCAAAATAATCAACCTGTCTTTGTTATGTGTAACTCTTGTAACTTTTAACACAAAATGTTGAGCTCCATGAGTAAGTCCCCCTTTAAACTGGAATTTAAACTTTGAAAATCAGGAACAAAACACTGAAGAAAACAACAGTCATGTCATTGATCTTAGTACTTCCAAGTTGGAAGAAAACTTTTGAAAACGGCCTCTAGAGTGGATTTTTCCTGAGACGCGGTGGCCACAGTGTAAACAACAAGCTGGTGTTTTCAGTGGAACAGCTCATAGACTGTATAAAATCTGGACATAGTCTCTATGACATCACTCATCTGTTCATGATACAGTGAAATGAAGCCAAATGATGGCAGGGGCCATATTGGATACTAGGGCTGGGACGATATGTAACCCTCGGGAATTGATTCTTTTATAATTTTTTGGGTGCCGATTTGGTTTAAATTGCGATTCTTTAAAATTACGATGTGTACGATTTTTAGAATCAGAATCAGAATCACCGTTATTTGCCAAGTATTTTCAAGAATACAAGGAATTTGACCCCGGCTTTAACTACACTCTCTCAGTACAAATGTAGTGAATAGAAAGACCCTAAGAGAAACACTTAATATTACAAAAAGTAGAAAAAAAAAGAAAAAAAAATTTAGTTTGCTTTTTTAACAACAGACCATGTTAAAAAAAAAGTTAAATGGTGATGATAATATCTACAGACTATATCTGGAGCCATATTTACCCTTTAAATGCACTCAGGTGAGTCAGAGTGAAAGCAATTCACGCCCTGCTGGAGAAAAGTGGATTTTTTTTTCCAATCCAGTTTATACACAAAGACTGAAATGAAGAATTTGAAAATTAAAAAAAAGAAAAAAAGAAAGATTTTTTGACAAAGAATCACAATTTTGATATTGCCAAACAAAAAATCCTGGTATATATAGTATAACAATATTTTATCTCACCCCTATTGGGTACGATGCAGCTTCCTTTCTAACAGCTACAGGGCGCCCGTCAGTCAGGCCAGCTGAGCTGGAGGAACAGAAACTTTTAGGGCTTTTTTTTTTCTTCATTTTTCTAAACTAGTTGTGTTTTATTTACACTTAAATTGTTTTGTCTCTGCGAGGAACTGGTAGTGGTTATTTGGGGTGTGTCTCCACAGTTATATCACCACCTACAGGCTTGGCATCCATACTACAGTGTTTTCAATTCCTCAGTGTTTCCGCACATTTTTTCACAGTTTTTTTGTATCTTTAGGTGAAACATCGTGTAAAAGGCTCTTCATTGTGATACGCGCAAGTTGTGCTAAGCTGCAGACACTGAATTACCTTTGAATCGACTGTTGTAAAGCCCAAAACGTGAACCCTGAAACTCTGCGTCTGAAACAGGAAGTAGTTGGATTTTTTTTTCAGTGAACTTGTGCCGTGTTTATGGAGTGTTTATGCCTGTGCTGGTGATTTGTGTTTGTTTTAATTTGATACACACGGCCTGTGAATATCCCACCTTTAATACTGAGATGGTAACAGCAATCTGAGACAGAAAAAGCTAGAGGAATTCTTAAAAAACGTCGTTATGACCCTGAAAGAAGCAGATTTTGCACCGTTAACAGCAGGAGAAAGGATATCACAGAGGTGTTTTCTTCCTTCTTTCCTAACATCTCTGTATCCTCTCATCCTCCCTCAGATCGGGACCTGGTACTCCAACAACACGCTGATCATGAATTCCACGTCTCTAGACCTCAACGCCTCAGAGACGCTGGCCAACAAGACGCTGATCGTCACCACAATCCTGGTATGAAAACAAAAAACACCACAGGTAGAAGAAAAGAGCGTGAGGAGGAGCTTTTCAGGTGATGCTTCATGTCTCCTTCCCTCTGACAGGAAAACCCGTACGTGATGAGGAAGTCCAACTACCAGGACTTCCAGGGGAACGACCAGTACGAGGGTTTCTGCGTGGACATGCTGCGCGAGCTCGCCGACATCCTCAAGTTCTCCTTCAAGATCAAGCTGGTGGACGACGGGCTGTACGGAGCGCCGGAGCCCAACGGGAGCTGGACGGGGATGGTGGGAGAGCTGATCAACAGGGTGAGTGGACCAACACAACACCAGAAACTTTGAGCTGGAGCTTCATTTTCACACTTTTTAGGTGGAAAAACTCAAACTTCTTCCTGTTTGAACACACTGCAGGACTCACACACACACACACACAAACACACACTTGCCAACACTTCCCCTTATCGCCTGCGCTTTCTCTCTCAGCTTTGTCGCAGGCAATTCTCTGCACAGCTTTAATTAGACTCAACTTGACTTGAAATGAGCCACTTTCCCTGAGAAAACAACTAACGGGGGAAATTGAGCCTCAGCTGAGCCACTTAATGCCTCCTCAGTGTGTGTGTGTGTGTGTGTGTGGGCCGAGCGCCTTGCTAACGCGCCAACACTCGTTTTAATTGGCTGGCTCTCGTGTTGCAGTAAAGGGTGCGTTCACTGTCAGCAGGTCGGAGCACATGTCTCATCCCTCTGGCTGCCATAACAACTGACACTGAACATTTGAGAGAAAGAAAAGAGTGTGTGTGTGTTTGTGTGTGTGTGTGTGTTTGCTAGACAGCGTAGCATGACCTTCAAACATTCACTAACAGTTTCCGGTAAAACATTCCCAGGTACCTAATAGTTTGTGCAGCCCATTGTTTGTCTTTGCGTCTACCACGGACAGAGTAGATTTCACAAATCAATAAGTAAAAGTAATTGCAATACACCACCATACCAGTAGAGGGCATTGAAAAGAGAGAAACAGGTCCCCCAAGGTATTTGGATCAAGGTGTGTTTGAACCGTTTGACCGTTTCACCCCTGAAAACAGCGCTACCATGGGGGTAGTACTTTTCACAAGTCCAGAGTCTTTAGGAGGCGGGGCCTGCAGGATGAACATCTCTGATTGGTGAGGCACCAAAGTACTTAATGATGACAAGTGGTTCAGTTTGGGTGGTCTTTGTGCATCACGCATTTTATGGCGTTTCTTTTGACTAAAACCAGGACAGGTCCCCAAATTACAGACCCGTACCGTCCCACTTTTTGGGACCCTTCTGAACCAACCCCAGAAGGTGGAGCTAGAAACACAGCAGTCTGTTGATTGGTTGAAAGAATCATCACTTCCTGTGTGACAGCGGTAATAAAAACACAAAGTTTGATTGTGCTTTGTATCAAAGAGCTACATGCTAATCGCAAAGAAGATGAATTGCTGGATGTCTTCATTGTTGCTCTTTAGCTGCGTTTCCACCAAGCAGTCTGGTATGGTTCAGCACGGTTTGGCTCAGTTTGGTACAGTTAAGCCTGATCCCGTTTGTGTTTCCATAGCAAATTGTGCCCTCTTGTGGTGGGCGGCGTGTAAGCTGGATGCCGAAAGCCGCAGCTGTTAAACAATAGCGTGACGCCATAGCAGCGCCACACAGTTTACCCCGCTAATAAATCCAATGAAGAAGAAAAATGCAACACAGAAAACAAAGAGCAGTGATGAAGACATGCAGAATTTCTTCCTCTCTGTGATTGTCATGTAGTTCTTTGATACAAAGAACAATCAAGCTTCGTTTCAGAGAAGTCTATGTGCCGCCAGGAGAAATGCAGCCGCTGTCGGGGTATTCTTTTGACCAATCAACGGTCTGCAGTGTTGTAGCTCCACCTTCTGAGAGCGGATCGGTTCAGTCTGGCACCCATATGAAAGGGTCCCAAAAAAGTAGGCCGGCTCACCCCGGTTTTTGGGGGTCTGTCCCGGGATAAGTCAGTGGAAACGCTACAAAATGCGCGACATACCGGGACGAACCGGACCGGTCTGCTTGGTGGAAATGCGGCTTTTGTTTACTTTGTCGCGTTTTTCTTCTTTGTTGGATTTTTTAGTGTCGCACTGCTATGGCGTCACGCTATTACGTAACTGACAGGGCTATCAGCGTCCAGCCTACACGCCGCCTACCAAGAAGCACCGGTTGGCTGTGGAAATGCTTACAGGATCAGGCTTAACTGATCCAACCCGTTCCAAACTGTATTGATCCGTATCGGACCACTTGGTGGAAACAGGTCTTTTAGAAACAGCTTGGACCTGCTTCTTGTCTTCTGTAAGAGTCAACAAATCTATCTGCAGTGAAATAAAGCTCCATCAAAACCAGCTCAGGCTGAAGATCCTGTATGCCAGGGGTGGCCAACCAGTCAGAGACCAAGAGCCACAAAAATGACCGTGGTACTACGCAGAGCCACGTCACACATGTGGTCTTACAAACACACTTCCTCTCACACATAAATGGAATGACATAAAATGAAAATCAAAATGTTTCCAATTTTCAAAACGAGTCTTACCGCGTTTGTTAGCGTGTTTTAATTTGTACTAGAGAAGAGAAACTGAAACTTAAGAATCAATGTGTACACCCAACGTTGGCATCAGTATATCAATATTTTAGATTGATCGGCACACCGCTACTCATAGCTTTATATATATTTTTATGAATGGATCGAAGAGCCACACACCGAAAGGCAAAGAGCCACATGTGGCTCGTGAGCCGCAGGTTAGCCACCCCTGCTCTATGCTAACAGGCTAGTGAAAGGCTTTTGTTTTCATCTTACTGCCCTCTACTGGTCTGGTGGTGTTCTACATAAGATACTGGGGTCGTCAGGCTAGCGAACGACAAACAATGAGTCACAGGAACTAGTTTAGTTCCAAGGAATGTTTTAACAGGACCCAAAAGTTCTTGGACCCCAGAAGTAAAATTTGACCCTAGTTCCTGCAGTTGAAAAGGACACCGAAAGCAAAACTTACCACAACCTGGACTCTCCACATTTCCTGTGCAGTCCTTCACTTGTCAGAATCTTACCGTCAAAAATGTCTTTTTCTTTTCGTGTGTGTCTGTTTGGTGTGTGTTTTTGGTGTGTGTGTGTGTGTGTGTGAAGCTGTTGCACATAATGTTTAAACTGCTGGTGGACACACTGCTGGCTCCTCTCTTATGCCACACACACAGAAATCCACCCACACAGAGAGCTATAGCTACACATAATAGCGATGATAATGGTGATGGTGGCTGATGATCGCGCGCGCGTGTGTGTGTGTGAGTGTGTAAGTATGTGTGTGTGTGTGTGTCAGAGAAAAGGAAATTGGCAACACAAGCGGGCCATTAACGGGCTAATCAACTGCCTTTTTTCTTACTAATTATAGAGAGCAGTTTCAATTACACAGCCAGAGTCCTCAGCAGGATCACACACACACACACACACACACACACACAGACAGACACACACACACACACAGACCAGCAGGTATTCACTTTTATCTGTAGCCAGAGACTCTTTGTGAGTTTTATGCAAATGTGCTAAAAATTACAGACGCTTCATCTCAATCACCCGGTTGGACTCTGACCTTGATCTGCCATCTTTTAACACACACACACACACACACTCTCTCATACACACACACACACACACACACCTTACTGTTTTCTCAACAACTTTGAAACACTGTCTCTGTCTCTGGCGCTGTCACGAGGCCGTGGCGTCTGATGAAAGTGGCTGAAATTTGTTGAACAAGTGTCTCCTGGTTAATCAATTAGGTGTTAATTAAGGAGCATAGGGGAGTCTGGGGTCCAGATAAACGCTCCTCCATGGATCCACTCGCAGCGTCTCTCTCCACTCCGCCGTAATGAGATTATCTTTCAACCTTAGACTCACTCCGCCGTGTTTACCCAGCGAGGTTGAAACGTGGAGACGAAGAGAGAAAACATTTGAAAAGGTGCGGCGTGATGTTGGTTTAAATTATAAAGACACAAAATCCATTACTGCCGCCGTGGGTAAATGAGATTCCCTGTTTGTGTTCGGCAGCCCGGGCAGCTCAGGGTGAAATATCTCTGCTAGCAAACGCACAGGAAGGAAAGGAGGAGTGAGCTGCAGCGCTGTGAGAGCTGGGTCATAATGAGACATGGTGGACGGACTGCAGCCTTCTCCTGCTATGGACGCCAGAATCAGTCTCACTCAACTGCTGTCTGTACATCACACCACTCATAGTATTGATAATATTACACCCACTCCTGCTCATTACCTCCCTCTATAAACTTCCATGTCTGACTGATTGTATAGACAGTTGTACAGTTGCATAGTTTTTATATAAATGTCTGATTTTAAGTTATCTAAAGACAAAATGAGGCCTGAGTTTCTGCAACAAGTAAAATAAATCTACCAATGGAGCAAGATAAAGTTGCTTGTATCACGACATTCTTCTAGTTTCAAGCTAATTTTTAGCAAATATTTTGTTACATTGGCAGTTTTTTTTATTTTTGCTTTTTTACAGCATTTCAGACCTCATTTTGTCTTTAAATAACTTGAAACAAGACATTTTTGCTGAACTGGTCAGGTAAACATGGCTCATATCAAGTGTAATGAATTTTTTTCCTCTATATAAACAGATTTTTGCCGACAATCTGATGTAGATCAAACGTTAACTCTAAAGACAATGAGTGTTTAGATTTCCTGACTTCCCTGAATGCACCACAAGTGATGGATCCACCTCCATTCAACGAACAAACTTTACTTTCTTCTAACTTTTGCCTAATCAGCATCATCGTGTTTTTATTTTAGCAAACTAAAGAGACCTTAATAATGAGAAAATCCATTTGTGTTGGAGGACAGAGTAAAGTTTACCGATAACAGAAAGATGTGGAAGGTGTGTGATATCAACAGTGTCTGTTGTTTTAGTCTGAGTGGAATCGACCAATCAGGTGCATGCATGCAAAAACATTCTATGTGCAGCAGCAGCAGGAGTTCTAGAACTCTGACATCATTGACCTCAGTTCAAAAAACATCTTCCAAGTATTTTTCTTTCTTCTGTTTTTTGACTTCTGTGAGTCTCCTGCTTTTTAACCCTTTCTGCTGCTGAACTCCTGATTACTAATCCCGATTTTTCACATTCATACTGTAACAGAGTGAGTGGATTGTTCATATCAGATAACGAGACTGTGCTAATTTGTGTTGTATTGCGTTTGAGAATACCAAGGTTCAGTGAAGTGTGTTGTGTGTGTTTTCTAAAAGAGTTGTGCAGTGTTAGCATCTTAGCGACCTTTCAGGCCCTTCGACCGACTTTTCAAAAAAACGACTGGTGTCAAAACTAGCAGTAGTAGATGCTGCTGTGGGCCCCTCCCCTATCCAAAACACTCACAGACAGACGAGTCCTCCTGCAAATTAGGCAATGATGTCATTTAACGACTTTAAGTGACTTCCGGGACACCCTATAGTGACTTTTTTTACTTACAATTTGGCAACACTGGAGTGGTGGGACACAGCGAGAGTTAGATAGAGAGTCAAGTGTTATTATTCTGACGTGGTGCAGCCAACAGTAACCGGTATTGAGTGTTTCAATTAACCAGTATCATTAAACCTGGATTAAGTCTCTCTCTGGATTAAGGCTGGTCCATAAATACTGTGTAGGATACGTGTCATCGAACGGACAACCCCACCTGGCAGCGGTGAGCACTCACAGATTTCAGAAAAGAACACAAAGGTCAAAGAAATTGAGAAATAAATATTTTTGATTGAAAATCTTTGAGAATTTGTTCCTAAACAAATTAACATTTATTACCACATTAACACACAGATGTACAGAAAATTGGTACCACTGAGAACTGATACAAACATGAAAGGAACCAGTCCCTAGATCAAAAGCATGTTAAGATATGGGGAATGAAGATAGGGGGTCTGAATCTCCCGTTGACTTACTATTTACAGTGAAACTGTGACTGATCTTAAAAATCTCAGCAGATGTTGGGTTCAATTGAAAACATCCACTGAACCAGGAATTCAATTATTAGTCAAATCATCTATTGATTACAGCAAAAGCTACCTTTTTTGGGCTCATGTTCTTGTTTTAAGACAGATTTCAGTCAACATGTGACTCGTTTCATACAGTGAAACTGAGACTCAGAGGAAACAGATGGACAGGTGCTCTATAGCTGAAACTCAACACTGAATGTTTGTGTACAGTTGTAACATCCTGGTACCAACGTTAGGGAGACTGAAGCCTCTGTGTGATTTAGTGTTTACAGTGAAACTGAGACTCACAAGAAACAGATGAGTTTGTGTTACTTTCAGGAAGTATCAAAAAACAAGTTACAAAATATATCCTGCAGACGTCTCCAGGGGGGCAAACTTTACGCTGTAATTATTCTGACACAACGTGGCCTTTGGGTTTGTTGGACTGTAAAGTAAACAACATGTCGCACAGAAAAGAAAGTCTCAGTTTACCTCTAACTGTTGGCTGTGATTGGACGTAATTCTGAGAAGCATAAATCATCATCAATGGCAGCTGGTCGCTCCAGAGGTTGTAAAACAGTTTCAACCTCCAAATGTCCCAGCCCAATTCATTTGAGGGGAACATTTTTAAAAGTTCCTCTCAGTAAATCAGGAGTTCACAGCCTGAATTAAAGTGAGTCTAAACTCAAAGTGGGACCAGTTCGAGGGCAGTGATTTACCCACTGAACCCACCTGGAACAAAAGCTGTTCCCTGGCAGCGCCGGAGCTCTGCGGTCCCCTGAGAGCAGCACAATAACAACACAGTGTTAACTTCTAATGCAGTCAGTAACAACTGTGCCCTCGACAGTGACTCCTGCACAATAAAAATCAATATTTCATTAAAAGCTACGGGATCCCTGCACAGAAGGTTCAAATATTTGAACAAAGAGGGCGCTTTTAATCGCACCGTGCTACCGTGAATGAAAAACCAGGCTTCAGGGGGAGACGGCTGTTTAATCAGAGACTGTTTGGATGTGTCTCCATCAGATTAACGCTCCAAAGTTTCACTCAGAGAGGACAGGAATGTGCTGATGCTGCTGCTGGGAGCCGTTTAACCTTAAAGCCTTAAAAACATGTCTCAAAATACTGCTGCGTCAAGGACTGTACAGGGCAGAGAGTCAATTACTGTTTAATCCGTCCAAACAAGAAGTGCAAAGCCAAAAGGAAGAGGAATACCAAGCGGCGATAGGTGAGCCCTAACCCCACGTGGCCTGATACACTGAGCATGTGTGTGCGATTTGGTAAACTTTGAACATCATTAGTGGCCACGCCCATTGATTTACAAGAAATCCATGAATACATTTTAATCATCAACATGTCATGTAAACACAAAATAAATTTGAATTTGATCCGAAAAAAACTGTGAGAGTAGTTCATTCAAATATGTACCTTAGAAACGTCAAAATCCAACATTTAACTCTGATTTCTGAACTTCCTGTTTGGAATTCATGATGGTCATAAAATACTTTTTTGTTGGCTTTTTCATGACTATCATGCACAAAAAAATTCAGGCTAGTAGCTCAAAGCAGCCGGAGGGGCTGTGTTTGTCTCACCTAGGGGGCGCTGTGGGGCATGTATGGGCACAAAAACACTGAAACCATAAATTCTGCCATGAATTTCTTTTGTTTTTGAGCACGTAAAAGGCACATAAATTGAGACTACAGAGGACCGGGAAGACAATGAAATAGGGTCCCTACTGTCCAGGTCCAGCTCGAGCCCTGATGATTTGAATCAGAATCAGAATTACCTTTATTCACCAAGTATCTCAAGAATACAAGGAATTTGACTCCAGTTAACCACACTGTCTCTATACAGTTATAATAAACTCACACTAAATATTAAAAAAAAAGAAAAAAAGAGAGCTTAAGTAGTAAAAAATAAAGATAATAATTAAGAGCTTTGTACTGAAAAGGAAAAAAATATATCCACATAAGTTAAAATAAAATAAAACATTAAAATGTTTAAAGAGTGCACTGAAAAGGATGTCAAGAACTGTGCAATTTACAAAATAAAAAAAATTCCTCACATCAAAAAGTTTTTTCAGTAATATTAAGACATCAGAGACGTCAGACGCTGTTTGAAATGTTTTGTGACTGGTCTCCTCTGTCTCTGGTCGTCTTTGCAGAAAGCCGACCTGGCCGTCGCCGGCTTCACCATCACGTCGGAGAGAGAAAAAGTGATCGACTTCTCCAAACCCTTCATGACTCTGGGAATCAGCATCCTCTACCGCGTCCACCTGGTAAGAACGCCGCCGTGCTTTAGTCTCAAAGTCACAAATTTTGATAAATAAACAAATAAAGTGAAAATAAATAAGATATTTGACTCCCTTGGTTGGTTGTCAAAAATACAAGATATTTGAATAAATAAATAAATAAATAGAAGAAATGAGGCTCTTTTCTGTGCCTCCTAGTAAAAATAATGACATTAAACATAGTAAACATAACTAATTGCTCTACAATCCTGTATTTTACATGTATACCATCATTATGCTGTGAACTGCAGTACTTTTTTTTACCACATGGAAATGCTATTGTACCACTGAAAAGATGAAAATAAGGGTTTTTAGAGCTGACATTGGCTACATTTACATGCTGTCATTCACCCTTTAATATTCCGATTGTTAGCAATAACCTGAGGAGGACCAAAAATGCCAAAATTAAAAAGAAATAAAAGTGAAAAAAAAATTAAATTAAATTAGTAAATTATTGAATAAATAAACTTAAAAATAAAAGTAAAAAATTAAAGTAAAAAATGGATGAATAAATAAATAAATATGGAAATAGACTTAAATATCAATAACTAATGAAATAAAAGTGCTCTGCTCTCATTTTATTTATTTTTATATTATTTTTAATTTTGGCATTTTTGGTCCTCCATGATAATAAATGGTTGCACTTGGCCATGTAAACACCAATAACCTTTTTTAAAAACTGGAATATGCTGTTGTTGTTGTTGTTGATGCTGTTGCTATGGATACAGGAAGACAGAGCAGAAAGTTTATTGACTGCATGGAAACATAACCACTGACACCCTAGAAGTCTTTCTGGGTCAGCCGGTCTGTATACAATCACCAATTGGCTGACTGACCAAAACAAAGATGGCTGCCACCTGTTGGCTCTCTCAGCTAACAGGAATAATCATGTGTCACTCAAATGTGTGAAAAAGTCTCCATAAACTACCTTGAGTGACTGCCAGTTGATGCTAAGTCTCTCTCTTAGAGACGTGAGCAAAACCTGTTTATGTCAAATTTAACAGCTCCGACCTCTGAGGGTTTTTCACTCTTTCATTACTGAAAAATTAATGTGTCGTCTTTCCTGGGGTCTCGAGAGACGCTGTGTTTTATCTTTCCTGAGAAAGCAACTCTTATCGAGGTGTGCTGCCGTGTTTGTTGAACACTAAGTGATTATATATTTGTTGTTTTGTTTCCGTTAAACTCCCCGCAGACAGCAGAAGCAGACAGCAGAAGCAGAGAGCAGTTCCACCTTATGGGTTTAATTGACTTGTAGCTCATTAACAGTTTTTCATTTTCTCTCATAAATAAAGCTGAGTGTTTAGTTTTTAGCTCCAGTCATCATCACAGAGTCTGTTTCTCTTACTCTGAGCTGCTGCGCTGAGAGAGGAGAGTAAACTCTGCAGAGCCCTGTGAGAGTCAGATAATCCTTCTTTGATTAAAAACAGCGTCAGTCGTTTTTTTGTTTTCACACACTCTGTTTTTAAGAGTGACTCTTGCTCTTTGTAAAACTTACCCCTGGGTGGCTGGGTCTGAGTTTGTCCCTCTGAGGATCCTGAGGGAGCTTGGACTTCAAATTTCCAGTCCTTGGATAATTATCAGTTAGACTTAGCGATGCTAAAACGCTGTGACGAAGACATGATGAGTTTGATCACGTTTCTAAAACTGAACGTGTTTCTTTGTAGACGTTTGTTGGAAATGGAGGCCACAGGTCTGACTGTCTGGACGGAGTCCTGTGGATCAGACCCATGTTTAGTTTTCATTGTAATGTCTAAACAAACTCATCGATCATGAGGGAAATGGAGAAACAGCAGGAGCTTGAAGCAGCTGCTGTCTCCGTAATAACCTCAGACTCTCCTGCTGGACTCTTTAATGAGAGGGTCGCTCTCCACATCCAGAGACCTGCAGAGTCTGCGTCTGCAGGGTGGGAGCAAATGTAAAGACGTGCATTAAAATGATGGTTGTGAGACTCTGTTACAGGAGGAAGAAAATTCAGACCTCGTCGTAGATCGTCAAACTAATGCGTACACTCGCTGATTGTCTTTCATCCACAAGCAGTTCTTGGTCCGGTGGTCTTCTGTCTCCTTCTTTTGATTCAGGTCTCAGTTTGTGGTTTCTTTGTAGGGTATTTTTATACTTTAAAACACAAAACTCAGAGTTTATGTTTCAGTTTTTGACGTAATGTTAAAAAACAATGATTGCAGACGGGGCCGCCTAAAGCGCTAAGAGATTGCAACCTTTACTTTCATAAGTGCCAATTTGACTCAATTCATGGATTATAATTTGAATTGGACAAAGTTTGCAAAAATTTCAAAAGTTTTTAATAAAAAAAAAAGTAGAAAACGTAAAAAAAAAAAATTAAAACTGACAAAAAATTTTAAAAGAAATGTTAAATTTAAACATTTTTGCAATTTTGGAACATTTTAAAAAGCAAAACTTCCAAAAAAATGTCAAATGTTAAAAAATATATTTATTTTCAAGTTACAAACATTTTTGTGAAATTTCAATCTTTTGGAATTTTAAATATTTTGAAAAATTTTCAAAAAAAATAAGATTGGAAAATTTAGAAAAATTTGAAGTGGAAAAAGTGTGCAATTTTTTCAAAACGATCTTGAAATGTTAAAAATGTGTGAAACCGTGAAAATTTTTTAAATAAAAAAAGGTGAAAAAGGAACTGTACATTGCAAAAATATTCCAAAAAAAATAAAGTTTTAGAAATCAGCAAAATTTTTAAAAATGAAAATTTAAAAAACTGCAAAAATCAAAAACAATTTGCAAAATCAAAAAATGAAATTTGCAAAATTTTCAAAAATGAAAAAAAAAACACATTTAATAAGTTGCAGAAGTTTTTAAACTTTCCAAAGAAAGCTTTACTTTGATTATTGTCAATAATGTTGCTCAGCTCATCATTTTTGGTTGTTTGCTAATGTTTTGCCACATATCAACCATGTATATTAATCCAGCACGTTGTCAGTGAAATGAATCCATCCACACAGAATTAAAATCAGTATTTTCTTCCAGATGAGTCTTTTTGTAGATGTAGTTATCTTCCCAGGGCTGTAAAACTTGAGGTTAGCCACAGGTGCATGGAAAGTTGGTGGGCTGTTGATGTTGTAGGAGGTGAAGTAGAGCGGTGGCAGGCTTTATTGACAGATGGGATGAAGATTTAGTTCAACTAAATGTTAACACAGGATTTTATTTAGAAAAAACTGAAATGCATGTGCTCTGAAACTGGACCAGTTCTCGATACCTCTACGTGGAAGCAGAAGACTTTAGCTGCAGCATCAAACGTGGTCACATGATCACACCTGGAGTCAGTTTGTTCAGGTAGAAATCACAGTCTACGGTGGTTGGGGAGTCTTTCATGCTCTGCTGCAGTGAAACGGCTCGTACACACACCGTCCAGAGGGTGTGTGTGTGTTTGTCTTTGAAGCAGTGGGCAGCAAACAGAGCCACTGAGTGTTCCCCCGGAGCAGGTTAGTGTGAGAGTTTGTTGTGATTTAGGAGAACGTTCCGGGTGAACACGATGTATAAATATGAGATCAGAAAGCACAGCTGTGGAGCAGCTTGTTCCACGGCTCAGCACGCCGTTTGTTTGCCTCCAAATAAGACCTTGAAGAATTCGATACAAACTTGTGGTGCTGCTCTGATTTGCCTGCAGAGGCAAAACAAACTTAAACAAATGGAACAACAGAGCGTTTTCACCTGTTGACACTTCTCGCCGCTCCCCACCGCCCGCTCTGTCTGGTCACTGATTTGATGAATTCAGAGAGAAAACGCCGCAGCCACAACAGCAGCCGCCGCCTCCTCAGCTGCTCGGCGCTGGAGGCAACAACAAAACCCCTCCTGCTCGGGTCAGACCGCCACACCGAGAGTTCAGGACAAAGAAACCGAAAATATCCGCAGACCGGAGAGATCACAGAGGAAGAGGACTCAGACAGGGGCATGTTTCTTCTTCTGTGGTGGAGGAGTGGGGGTGAGAGGCAGGTAGGGAGGGAAGGAGGGTGACAGAAGCGTCAGGATGAAAAATATGAGTTTTTGCGCCTCTGAGGGAGGATCGGTGACTCTGCCTCCCTGACTGGAATGAGAAGCATGAACGCCGCTTGACTGCACTTCCTGTGAGGGCGACAGAGGCCGGCTCAGGTTGGGTTTTTGGGTGAACAGACTGCAAACAGGCCAGCAGGGAGGGTTGTGTATTAGCATAGCAGACGGGGTAAGGACAGCATGTTAACCACGGACGCTGAGAAGCCACTAACAAGCAACAAATAGTTCTGCTTTAAAGCAGCCAGGGAGGAAATCATTGAACCCGGGATGCTTGATGTTTGTTTGCAGTCTCAGAGGCTGCTGCTCGGATAAATAAATGAAGACGGTTTGAAAAAGGAGTGATGGACAAATGACAAGAACAAATACCTGGGAATATGATGAAACCCCGATAAAATCTCTGCAAGAAGCCTTGTGAAAAAAAAGAGGAAAGAATCAGGAGTCTGGACAGGAGAGATGGACTTTAATCCTGAAATGATTGGGTTGGGAGTGATTTCATCCCTACATGGAGCGTTTTGCATCAAATCTTGGCTCAGAGCGTTTATCAGAGCAGAGTTTGAGGCCTGCTGAAGTGCCTTTAAGCTACAGTCTCTCTGCAGGAGATGAAACCACTGAATGCAGGTGAATGTAGGTGAATTCAAACCCTCCGTTCCTCATGAGTCAGTTATGAAGGATAAATAATCCCAACACATTTATTGGATCCATTCACATGGATCACCTTTAGTTATCATTTTACATCATTAACTATTATATTATATTATATCACAGTGTTTTGTAACGTACCGTATCATATCATAACTTATAAGATGATATTATTCTGTATCCTATGGTAGTCTACTAAATTTTAATGTGACATATTGTGTCATTTCATATCACGTCGTTTCATACAGATCGTACCATGCTGTATGTGATTGTGGCATTTCTTGTCCTGATACAACTCATTGCATTGTATCGTATGTAAAATATCATATCATATATCATAACATATCAAACTGTAACATGTTTTACTGTGACATGTTTTATCGTAAAATAAATCATTAAATATCATTTTGGGACATATCATGTCGTACCATACTGTATTGTAACATTTTGTATGATACCATAGTATTATAACATATACTATAATTAAAAACTATAAAATATCTTATCATAACATACCATATTGTATCATGTTGTATTGTTGCATTACGTACTGTACCATATTTCATCACATTTTAACACATTGTAATGTAACATATATCATAAAATCACAACGTAACACATATTTAACAAATATAACATCACATTGTAATATCATATCGTACATATCATAATGTAACATGTTTCAATGACAAATATATCAATTTATACCATACTGTAACGTTTGGTATCATAACATACTGTATTGTGACATATTGGATTGTAACAGATTGTATCATAACATTTTGTGTTATATCATCAGACTTTAACATTAACTATCATCTCTCATTGGATTCTAAATTTGGGTTTTAAATTTGGATTATAGCATATCTCGTTGTAACATGTTTTGTTTTGAAATACCATATTTCATCAGAACATGTTTTTTGGTAATATACTGATTCACAATATATATTGTAACACATTGTAGTGTAACGTATCATAACATCACATTGTAACATTCATTCATTCATTCAATTCAATATCATACAAATCCTACTGTAACATATCTTATTATAACATTTCAAATCGTAACGTATAGTTTCATAACAAATTGTATCGTAACATATTGTATCATAACATATAACGTATCAAAATATATATCATAACATATCTTATTATAACATATCATATCATAAAATATTCTATGTTAACATATTGTGTCATAACATTTTCTATCATAACTTTTTCTATCATAACATCGTATCATAACATATCTTATGGGAACATATTGTATCATAACATATCATGTCATAACATATCATAACATCATATCATAACATATCATATCGGAACATATCGTATCGTAACATAAGGTATCATAGAATATTGTTTCTTATCATATTGTATTATAACATTTCGTATCAAAACATATCGTATTGTAGCATATTGATCATAACATATCATAACGTGTGATTTATATTTATTTGGATGTAGCCGTTTGTAATATACTGTAACATGTCATAGTGAATCATATTTTTACATTTTGCAATTCATTATTTAGTAACAAATATCATATAATAATGTAATAGTACGTATTGTCACATTTTCTAACTAATTGTAAGTTACATAATATTTTGTAAAGTAGTGTAACGTTTTGTAAGTAGCGTAATACATTTTAGCATATTGTAACATATCCAATCCATAAGGTAATATATGATAACATAGTATCATAACATTTCCATATATTCTGTATCATAACATCATAATGTATGGACACATTTTTAACATATTGTTATGAGTCATATAGAACTTTAAAGTATCACAATGTATCAAAATGTATTGTAACATATCTCAACCCATTGTAGTGTATTGACATGTATCATATTGCATATTTAGGTATCAGGAGGTATTTAACAAATTTTTAACATATCATAACTTATGGTAAAGTACTGTTAAGTATCATAACATATTGTAGCAATTGTGATGAATGTTTTTTTTTTAATGTATCCTAACATTTGGTAACATTTCTTAAGTGTTGCAACAAATTGTAACATAATAACTTATTGTATTTTATCTTATTAAATTATACTCCTTTAGATTGTATAATATAATCTTATATCTACTCTATCAAAATGTAGTATAATGTATCATAACGTGTGTTGAATGTGTTGAATTTGTACAAATCCAAACCAATTATCTCATGTCTTTATATTTCACCTCATTGAAGCTTGATATAAGATTGTGAATCTTTCTAAATCACATACTTTGTCATATATAACATATAATATCCCATTGAGTCACTTTTTATCAGATTGTGTCGTATCATTTCATCAGTTTTAGGGTCCAGATGGGTCAGATTGAGACTCCAGTAGCAGCTCAGTGAAATATGGAAACGTCACAGGAGGCTGGTTTTTATGTCCATCTCTTTGTTTGCCAAAACATCCTCAGCCATGAGGCTTGTAAACATCCAATGAGTGAAATATTTCAAAGTGGAGCTTTTAGAGGTTTACCGTTTGAAGTCGGCGTCAGTCAGCAGCAGCTGGTCGAACACTGCGAATGGGCTTTTAATGACAATAAATGTTAATAAAACATTTATTTAATTAGTCGTTAAAACATAATGACGCGTCTCCTGCGAGGGCAGCAGATAGATACAGTACATCTGCAGCTCATCAGCATTCACCTCCACCATCTGTCCTCTGCTTTTGATCCAGTCGGCTGTGATCCAGTCCGCATCAGTCAGCTGTTTAATGTGAGCGCGTCCTCACGGCGAGGAGTCACGCAGCCGCCCTCTGAATCATCGCAGGGTGGATTTAAGGATTCAGTGGACGCAGAGCTCATCTGTGCGCGCTGACGGCGAGGAGATGGCGAGCTGAGGTGACATAAATCCAACCTGCTGTGTCTCAGAGCAGCACGGTTAGCGTCACACGGAGGGTCGACTATCTGACACACACAAACTCAGCGCACACAGATCCTCTGAATCAGAGCTGAACCAACGTTTGGCTTTGAAATCAAACCTGAGAAGATACTTTCCAGGGTTTCCAGGACGAATGGTTTGACGCCGTTTGTCAAGCGGCTCAGTGTCTCCTTGTTACAGGAAGTGAAGCAGATTGCTCTCGGTCAGATCTGCGTTTGTTATTATGAAATTTAATCTGAACTAATTAACGCTCTGAATGAACGAGGCACAAACACGTCTGAGTGTGAACAAGCTCTTTAACACGTCACACAAACAGACATGATTCTTCTTCTGTGGCTCTCTGAGGAGATAAATAAGAGATACAATCATGACCGGAGGTATAAAGCGCTTTATGTGGATTGTAAAACACACACACACACACACATGCGCTGCAGCATCCTTGCAGATAGCTGCCTGGCGAGCACACTTAAAGATGGTAATCTGTTTAATTGCTGGGGCTGTTGACTCGTGCACACACATTAGTGAGGAGGCGTCGTGTTTATCAGCCGCCGTGCCCTCTGGTGATCAGCAGGCTGGATTTATGTCTGCGGCTGCTCCCAATTCATTAGAGCTCCGTGTATTATCACTCCGCTGCTCGCTCTATCACGGCGCCATAATTCATTACAGCAGGTACAAGGACCTCTGACATCACGAGCCAGGAGACAGCGGCGGTGTGAGGGAGGGATGGAGAGTGACATCATTATAATCGCTCAGGAAGTGTGTGAAGCTCCTGCAGAGAAAAAACTAACAGGTGTTAGAGAAAGAAGTTTGGCTCCGTGCTTCATCAACACTCAGGTTAAACATGTTTCAGGGCTGAAACAGGAGCTGGAGTCTCAGAAACAAAGATTTTAAAACATTAGTTTCCCCATCCATGATGATCCTCTCCTCAGTTTGGTTTTCTTCATTGTCCCCTGAAAACCTCTGACCCCAAACCTCCAGCCTGCACTCTGCTGATGATGACAGTTTGTCAATGAAATAACTTCAGATTTAAACAGGCATCAATTTGGTGTTATTCTATTAATTAACCAAAGAACAAACTATAATTGCACCAATTGTTGGTAATTGTTATGAATGTTAAGGTTTTGCAAAGTTTCTAAACGTAAAATAACACTTTTAAAGTAACATAACACAACCTAATGGAACACAACATAACAGAACACAGAGTAACAGTACACAACTTAACGGTAATTAACGTAACGGTACACAACGTAACGGTACACAACGTAACGGTACACAACGTAACGGTACACAACGTAACGGTACACAACGTAACGGTACACAACGTAACGGTACACAACGTAACGATACACAACGTAACGGTACACAACGTAACCGTACACAACACAACGGTACACAACGTAACGGTACACAACGTAACCGTACACAACACAACGGTACACAACGTAACGGTACACAACGTAACGGTACACAACGTAACGGTACACAACGTAACGGTACACAACACAACGGTACACAACGTAACGGTACACAACGTAACGGTACACAACGTAACGGTACACAACGTAACCGTACACAACACAACGGTACACAACGTAACGGTACACAACGTAACGGTACACAACGTAACGGTACACAACGTAACGGTACACAACGTAACGGTACACAACGTAACGGTACACAACACAACGGTACACAACGTAACGGTACACAACGTAACGGTACACAACGTAACGGTACACAACGTAACGGTACACAACGTAAAGGTACACAACGTAAAGGTACACAACATAACGGTACACAACATAACGGTACACAACGTAACGGTACACAACGTAACGGTACACAACATAGCGGTATACATCGAACGGTACACATGGTGTATACAATGTGATGCAAACAATGTAACAGTACACAGCATAACAGTATACAATGAAAGGTACACAGGTAACGTTATACAACGTAACGTTATACAACGTAACGTTATACAACGTAACGTTATACAACGTAACGGCAACAACGTTACGGTTTACAACATGGTGTATACGTTGTGGTGTAAACAGTGTAACAGTATACAACCCAGCGGTATAGAACATAACGGTATACATCTCAACAGTAGACAACGTAACTGATCAAATGTAATGGTACACAACATAACGGTACACAACATAACGGTACACAATGTTATGGAAACCGAACAAGAACATTTTCTTAACATTTTTTTTTCAGTGTCTTGAAATAAGACTTTTTTTTCTGGACATTCCAGTGACATTAACACAAAATCAGATTTTGCAGTGTGAGGTAACTTCATTTTGAGGAAGTGCCTTTAAGGTCCTTCCAAAATTAAAGCATTTTTGGAGCCAAAGTTTTAGAGAAAGTAGCAACAACAACTTGTCATCTTGAGGACTTAAGTCAGTGTTGCTGCTGAAAAGATCAGCTTTTTGAATGTGTGTGTGTGTGGTTTCTGGTGTTTCTGCAGCCAGCCTCTAGTGGACACCAGAGGAACTGCAGGTTTTAACACTTTAGCATCAGCTTCATATTTTAAGACCTGTGGTCACAGCCTCATCAGGGATCATCGCTGCAGACTGAAGAGATGTTTGAACATTGAAGAGGGTCAGGGCGCCCTCTGCTGTTAAAAAACCATGAGATGAGATGAAGCGTCTGCAGAGTTTCCAGGTTATTCCAGCTCATTATTCAGTCTGACATCACGTCTACAGCAGGTTTTAACTGTGTGACTGTGAGCCAGACGTTATCAGTCAGCATCAGAGCCACTGGTTCTGCCAGGTGACGGGGAGCGGAGGCGAGCTGAGCTGTTACAGAAGATTAAAACATGTTGGTCTCCGTCGTCGGGCTCTAAATCCCCAAACTGAGTCTGAATACTGTTGAACTTTGTGTGAGGAGATCTGCAGAGCTCTCTTTGTGTTTCTCCAGTGATTGACAGCTTACCTGCCGCTCTGAAGCAGGCGCCGGCAGAAAATGAGAACAAGCTCAGGGGGAGTTTGTCGTCGTAACCTTTGTCTGTTATTTACTGAGCGCAGAAAACAGGAAGTGATGCTGAGATTTAAAAAAGGAACCAAACAGAGCTGATCACCTCCTCCACAGCTCACCATCCTCTGTAATTTGGTCTAATCTGGGAGTTCTCCACCCCTCCTCAGAGACTGAGGTTTTCATCCCCATTGTTGTTTTACGAGCAAGAAGTAGAAGAGGAAACACAGATTCATTCAGTCAGAGAGTGAAGGGTGTCAGCGCCGACAGGTCGGGGCGACAGGTGGTCATTACCTGGACTCAGAGCCGGCAGGAGGCGACTGATCCCACTCAGCAACCGATGTTTGATGTTTGTCTCCCTGATATCTTCTTCTACCTGGATGATTCACCTCGCAAGAGACAAAACCACATTTACTGATGTATTAAACCTCTCATGACCTCAGTGTCTGACAAGAAATTTAGCATGTCTGAGTGAGTTTGTGCAGCACACAGTGGTTGTTATCGCACAGCAGCCATCATGAGCTGCATACACAGAGTGGTTAGTGGTGACTCAGTGAATCACGCTGGAGTTTCCACACAGAGCAGCTTAGAAAATACTCAGTCTCTGGCTTTGATGGAGTTGTGATTCATAACAAACTACCTGCCTGGTGTGAGGTAAAGCCATCCTGCAGGGAGACACAGAAACCACATCAAACATGGGTCACAGCTAACAGAGGGTGGATGAACGGTAGGGTACGTCTGTGAATGTGTCATCTCTAATATTTTATTAAGTCAAAACAAGTCGGCTACTTGTGCCTTACATTCAAACCTGGGAAAGCATCTCCGCCTCTCCCTCTTTCATTGGTTTGATCCAAAGACGCTGCATTAGACCCTTCCTGAGTGAGGTTACACAGACACAAACAGGAAGCTGTGTGATATTTGTTGCTGAAAAGTTGACTTTAGTATCAGCTCTTTATTAAAACAGTGTCAACATTATCGTTCTCAACATTTTATGACACAACATAACATAACATAATGAAACGTAATGAAACAAAATGTAACCTAACATTATGTAACACAATGTAACTTAACACAATGTAACAGTACACAAAATAACATAACTACGTAACATAAAGTAACAAAATAAAAACGCAACAACGTAACGTAACACAACTTAACGTAACACAACGTAACACAACGTAACGTAACACAACGTAACGTAACACAACGTAACGTAACACAACGTAACATAACACAACATAACGTAACGTTACGCAATGTTACGTTACACAATGTTACGTTACACAACGAAACGTAACACACATAACGTAACGTTACACAATGTTACGTTACCCGACTTCACGTTACACAACGTAACGTTACACGTCGTAACGTAACCAGCGAAACGTAACACGGCGTAACGTAACACGGCGTAACGTAACACGGCGTAACGTAACACGGCGTAACGTAACACGGCGTAACGTAACACAACGTAACGTAACACAACGTAACACAACGTAACGTAACACGACGTAACGTAACACTACACAACGTAACACGACGTAACGTAACACGACGTAACGTAACGCGACGTAACGTAACGCGATGTAACGTAACACGACGTAACGTAACACAAAGTTATGTAACACAAATGTAACACAAACGTAACACAAACGTAACACAAAGGTGATGTTACACAACGTAACTCATCAGAACATAATACAACTATGTAACACAACTATGTAACACAACTATGTAACACAACTATGTAACACAACGTAGGTAGCACAACGTATTTGGCACAACGTGTAACGGAACACAACGTAACAAAAACGTAACAAAACGTAATGTTACACAATGTATTGAACAAGATGTAATGTAACACAGTGTTATACAACGTAACACAATGTAACACAGTGTAATGTAACAACATAACTTAACACAACTCAACCTAACACAGCGTAACTCAACACAGCATAGCGTAACACAACATCATGTAACACAGCGTAAAGTAACACAACCTAACGTAACACAATGTAACACAATGTAGACATATTACTTATGTGTCTGACACTTTTCCCTACGTATTATCTGCAGCACCTCTCAGCTGGATACAAAGTAGCACACCACATTTCACTTTCAGTAATAGTTATGGCATTATGACATTTGAAATAGTAATAAATTAGATCACCCGTTATTGGAAAAAGTAACAGGGTTAGTGCGCTGTTAGTTAGTAGCCTTAATCCTTGGTGGCATAGATTCAACAAGGTCCTGGAAACCTTCCTCAGAGAGTTTGGTCCATATTGACATGATAGCATCAACAGTTGCTGCAGATTTGTGGTCTGAACATCCATGATGAGAATCTCCCGTTCCACCACATCCCAAAGGTGCTCTATTGGATTGAGATCTGGGGACTGTGGAGGACATTTGAGTACAGGGAACTCATTGTCATGTTGAAGAAAGCAGTCTGAGATGATTCCAGCTTTATGACATGGAGCGTTATCCTGCTGGAAGTAGCCATCAGAAGATGGGTACACTGTGCTCATAAAGGGATGGACATGGTCAGCAACAATACTCAGGTAGGCTGTGGACTTTAAACCATGCTCAGTTGGTACTAAGGGATTAGAAGTTGTATTCGGTCTTCTTGTGATTGGACAGCTTCAGGGAAACAGGAAATAAAGAGGTGTCAGGGCTGGACTCTGTCCTATCACGTCTGTGCAGCGTGTGTGGATGAGGGGGGAAGGTGTGTGTGTGTGTGTGATGTATCCTCCACACTCATAGAGAGGTGTGTGTGTTTCTGTGTGTGTTTCAGGGTCGTAAGCCGGGTTACTTCTCCTTCCTGGATCCGTTCTCTCCGGCTGTCTGGCTCTTCATGCTGCTGGCGTACCTCGCTGTCAGCTGTGTCCTCTTCCTCGCCGCCAGGTAACACACCTGTCTCTCTCCATGAGTGTGTGTGTGTGTGTGTGTGTGTGTGGAGGAGATTTGACGTGGTTTAAAGAAGATGATGAAGTGAAACGTGCGCTCAGAGCAGGTTAACTCGTCTGTCTCTCTGTCCCCTCCAGGCTCAGCCCGTACGAGTGGTACAACCCTCACCCGTGTCTGCGCGAGCGGCGGGACGTCCTGGAGAACCAGTACACCCTGGGGAACAGCCTGTGGTTCCCGGTGGGCGGCTTCATGCAGCAGGGCTCAGAGATCATGCCGCGCGCTCTGTCCACGCGCTGCGTCAGCGGAGTCTGGTACGTCTAACACCCATCTTTGGTTTCAGAAAGTTACGACTTCATTTAACAACCTGACGACGGCGACCAGCGCTGCGTCCAGCCCCTCCCCCTCCTCCTCGGGAACATTAGGCGATCATGAACAGATGGTGAAGCGGCGCTCAGGTGAAACTGATGATGTCAGTTTCATTTCTGGTTTTCTTCCCGCTCCTCTGCCCCCCCCTCCTGGTTCCCAGTAGCTGCTGTCAGACAGATGGTGGAGGGATACTGGAGGGACTGGACGGCTCCTCAGCATCTTTCCTCTGACAGCTCTCAGCCGCGCCAAGCTGATAAACGCTCATCATGGCCGCCACCACCGCCGCTCAGACTGCAGAACACCTTCTCCTGAGCGGCTCGTTGGCGAGCTGAGGTTTAGAGAGCGACGAGTCAAACCTGGAATCAAAAAGATCTGAACAGAGTGGCTCAGTTGGCGGGCGTGTTTACAGTCAGCTTACATCGCCATTCTTCACAGCCGTCTGAAAACATGGACTGATTCACGCACCTTCAGGACAAACTGTCCCCCTTCCTCGCTTTCTACTTTCCGAGGCGACCTGCAGAGTTCATGTTTAGGTTGATGATGCTTATCTTAAAATCCTGACGTTTCCCGCCGAGCGCTCCATCTGTCTCCTCCCCGCCACCCGCTCTGGTCCTGATGAAAGCGGAGCGAGCGTTGATATTTCTCTGGGGAAAAAAAGGTTAACAAATATTATAGAATTAAAAAAAAAAGTTCCTACTGAGAGTGTTGATAATTAAACATAATAATACCAAAAAAAAATGTGTCAACATTTCATTAAACTAAAAATACACCATCTCTTGCGATGAGGCTCTAAATTTTTTTTAATTATTTTGGAGTTATTTTGGCAATTTGTTTTGAATTTCTATTTTGACATTTTTTCAAGGTTAAACGAAAAATTCCCAAAGTTTTAAACATTTTGCAAAATTCCGAATTTTTGCAATTTTATTGTATTTTTTGCAAATTTATTTTATTTTTTGCAAATGTATACAAATAACTACAATTTAAGTTTTGAAAAAAATCAAATTTGTAAAAACACTAAAAAAAATTATAATCTAGCATTTTTTTTTTTTTTTTGCAAATGTTTTGTATATTTTTTAAATTTCACATCAAGAAAAAAGCAAATTTTTTGGAAAAAAATGTGTAACCTTTTTATTATTTTGACATTACAATTTTTTTAATATTTTGAAAATTATTTTCAAATGAACTAAAATCAAAATAAAAAATACATAAGCTGTGTATATTTTTTAAATTCATATTTTGAAAAACACAAATTTTTAAATTTTAATTTTTTTTCTATTTTTTTTTTATACAATTTTGGACTTGGTGCATTCTTTTTATTTCACTTTTTACATTTTTCAAGGTTAGTCAAAAATTTTAAGGTTTTGAAAAATTTAAAATATTTGCAAATTTATTTTTTTGTAAATGTTTACAAATTACCAAAATTCCATATTTTTTTAATTAAATTTGATAGACCATTTAAAGCAATTTTGCCAAATTTCAATATATATTTTTTTTTTGCTTTTTCTAATTGTCTTAAATTTCATATTTTAAAAAAATGAAATACATTTATTTGATAAAACTGTGCAACTTGTTTTAATTTTGACATTACAATTTTAAAAAAATTGAACAGTATCTTAAAATTAAAACAACAAAAAAAAAGCTTCAAATGTACAATTTTATAAACACAAAAGAAAAGTATGTTTTGACAAGTATTTACTAGATAATATGGTGTTTGGGAGTTTATTAACTTTTTGTGGTTATTGTGAAGATAAAGTAGATTTTGTGGCTCCTTACTGACTTTAATCCAGGTGAGCTGAGGAAAAAATGGCTTCTCGTCCGCGGTTCAGTTTCAGGAGTTAACCGGGTCAGATTCGGGTGAATAAAGGTTAACGCTGTCCTTCCTCCCAGGTGGGCCTTCACCCTCATCATCATCTCGTCCTACACGGCCAACCTGGCGGCGTTCCTGACCGTGCAGAGGATGGAGGTCCCCATCGAGTCTCCGGACGACCTGGCTGACCAGACCAACATCCAGTACGGGACCATCCACGGGGGGTCCACGATGACCTTCTTCATGGTGAGACACGGCAGGAGTTTTGGGTCGGTACAGGTGGAGCTCTGCCAGCCAATCAGACGTCACAGCTCTGGCATCTTAAAAACTGAGGAGAATTGAGTATCTGCTGCAGACTGCCAGAGCAGGGAAGCAGCAAGACCACAGTGGAACAGATCCACTTTGAGATCTGGAGCTCTGACTACTGGGGTCTAAGGGCCAATCCCAGCTCTGCCCCTCAGTCCTTTGGTTTTGCTTGTGCAGGTCTAGTGAAGTGGTGTCCCAATTCTCCGTTAAGTGAAGGTGGAGAGCTACACAGTCCATGAAACAAAGACAAACCAGGACCTGACTTGAAACCAAACGGTTTGACAAATTCCCCATGATCTGGATGTTTTAATTGGATATCCAATCTTTTGCTCCTCCACGTAAATGTTTGCCACGTTTGAATTGTTGGTTGTATTTCAAATTACTTCTTATAACAATTTAGCTAACAAAGCACCGTGGTGTCGTTATAGCTCAGCAGGAAGCAGGAAGACACTGCGGCTTAACCACAGTGTGTCAAAGGGTCAAAAAGGAAGCATTAACACAAGTCCAGGGATGTTTTTAACTCTCTGACCTCCTCTGTCACATCTTTCCTCCAGAACTCGCGGTACCAAACGTACCAGCGCATGTGGAACTACATGTACTCCAAGCAGCCTAGCGTGTTCGTGAAGAGCACCGAGGAGGGCATCGCCCGCGTCCTCAACTCCAAGTACGCCTTCCTGATGGAGAGCACCATGAACGAGTACTACCGCAGCCTCAACTGCAACCTGACGCAGATCGGAGGGCTGCTGGACACCAAAGGATACGGCATCGGCATGCCCCTGGGTGAGTCCGGTCCCAAACAAAGACCCAGTTTGGAACCTTTAGGTTAGTTTAGACCAAGGGTCTTCAACCTGTGGCTCTGGAGCGTCATGCAACTCTTTGGCTCCTTTGCAGTGGCTCCTCCCAGCTTTAAAAAAAATATATATTATTAAAATAAAAAAACATATTTTTCTTACTGAGGGTGTCAATGATTAAAGACACTGATACCAAAAAAAAGTGTGGACATTTCGTTGAACTGAATATGCATCACCTCTTGCTTTGAGGCTTTCAATATTTTTTAAAATTATTTTTAACTTTGTGCAAATTTTTTAAAATTTCAATTTTGAAATTTTTCAAGGTAAGCCAAAAAAATTCAAAAGTTTTAAATATTTTGCATAATTTAATTTATATTTTTTAATTTTAAATTTGCATATATTTACAAAAAACTAAAATTCCACTTTTATGAAAAATGTTTTTTTTTAAACATTAAAAAAAAAAAAATCTAGCAAAATTTTAGCAAATTTTTCACATTTTTTTGTTTTTAAAATTTCGTATTTAAAAATGCCAATTTTTAGGATTTTTTTTTTTTTTTTAAACTGTGCAACTTGTGATATATATTTTAACATTACAATTTTTTTTTGTTTAAGTTGAAAAATATTTGCAACTTCATTAAAAATAAAAAGCTTTATAAAAAGAAGCCACATTTATTTTTGAAATTTCA
Organism: Halichoeres trimaculatus; assembly: GCF_033239565.1. Taxonomy (NCBI): domain Eukaryota; kingdom Metazoa; phylum Chordata; class Actinopteri; order Labriformes; family Labridae; genus Halichoeres; species Halichoeres trimaculatus. Next base: position 1,838,323 of record NW_027437192.1, read on the forward strand.
TATTTAAAAAAACACGTTTTTTTATAAAATGTGCAATTTATTGTAAATTTTGACATTTCAAATTCTTTAAATGTTGAAAAATATTTGCAAATTTATTAAAAACAAAAAGCTGTGTGTGTGTGTATATATATATGTTTTAATTTTCTACATTTCATATTTAGAAAATGTAAATTTTGAAATTTTACATTTTAGGAAAAACATTGCAACTTTTTAATTTTTGACACTGCAAATTTTTTTAATTTTGAAAAATGTTTGCAAATTTATCAAAAAATAAAAAGCTTCAACTGTATAATTTTATAAACACAAAAACCTTCTGTTTAGGCAATTATTATTGTGAAGATTAAGTAGATTTTGTGGCTCCTGAATGACTTTAACCCAGGTAAGCTGAGGCTAAATGAAAGTAAAGGTTGCAGACCCTGGGGTTCAGAACTTAGGACAAAAAGGGAAAGGATTTTCTGAAGCGATGCATCAGCCAATCAGAGTGAAGCAGCCACTTACTGTCAGTGATGTATCACAGCTGTGTCACGTTCCGCCGGCTCCTCGTCTGCGGTTCGGTTTCAGGAGTTAACCGGGTCAGATTCTTTGTGCAGCTGCTCCTCCTGGAAAATTAAATCCGCCCTGAGTCCAATTTGGCGTTCCCCCGCTCCCGCCGGCGCCTGGCGCGGCCTCGGAGTTGTTTCTGGTGATAAGTGTTAGCGCATAGATTAGCATGGGTAATGATGGAGGGAGGAACAGATGTGGAGAGCGGAGCGGGAGCAGCACGGAGACTGAAAACAAGATGAGTTTTGGGGGAACCGGCCTGTCAGTCAAGCTGCCTGTTCAGTGATTAAAATAAAATCAGAGCGTCACCTCGGCGCCCCGAACCCGACGGCTCTCACGCTAACTGTGCTGACTGACAGAGAGCGATTAGCATCAGGCGGAGAACAAAACTCACAGCTGCTCTGAGTCAGTGGAAAATGTTTGGTTCTGTTTTCAGCCGATACAAAAGCTTTTTCACATCGCTCTCTGAAAGTTTTTCTTACTTTAAATCATTTCAGTCTGAGGCGAGGCGTCCCTGTAAACTTCTCTAAGGTCTGATGAAAACTTCAGCCTTCACATTACCTCAGTGTCTGTTAGCATCACACAAAGGTGACAGCTCTCCCTCGTGGTGTCTGAGTTCAGGAAGGAGGAAACTTTAGTTGCAGTGAATCAGAAAACACTTCAGTGACAATGTTTGGGTTTCTCTCCTGATTTAATTTGAAGACTCTCTGCGTAAAGTGCTCTCACATGTTCTTACAGACTTTGACTTTCCAGATATCAGAAGTACACTAAAGTAACCTCAAGCTTTTATAAGTGAAACCTCTGAAGTGTTTTAAACCTGTTTTTCTCCCAATAGTTGTAGATTTTGCTTCTAAAAATAAGAATCTAAAGTCATCTCTGTGTGTTTTGTTTTCTCTGGTTCATCAGAGACCTGCCCATGGGAGCAGTTTCTTAAGGCACAACACAACACAAAGGAATTCAGACAAACAGCATTTCCTGAAAATACTCAAACAGGCGAAAAATCCAGGATTCGAAATAAAATTATCAACACCAAAAAGTGTTATTTCTCATTATCTTTTGTCAGACTTTATCTGCAGGAGCCAAAGGCTAACATATGAGCTAAAGGCTTAAAAATAAAGGGTAAAACACAAGCTAAAGGCTAAGAATACAATTTTAAGTAAACTATGAGCTAAAGGCTAATACACAGGCTAAAGGTTAAAGACCAGCTAAAGGGTAAGAAAGGAGCTAAAGGCTATAACATAACCAAAATGCTAAAACACAGGCTTTAAGCTAAAAGTGGCTACACAGGCCAAAGGTTATAAGAAGTTTAAGTCTTGTTCACAGGCTAAAGGCTAAAGATGAGCTTGAGGCTTAATCAGGAGATAAAGGTTGAAACATAAGCTGAATGCTAAACCAGGGGCTCAAAGCTAATACATCAGCTAAAGGTTAAAACATGAGCTTAATGCTAGAACAGGCTAAAGGTTATAGAAAAAAGCTCATGGTTAAAACATGAGTTTTATCCTAAAACAGGAGCTTAAAGCTAATACAAGGACTAAAGGTCAAAACACCAGCTTCAGACAACTAGCTAACACATGAGCTAATGGCTAAAACACAAGTTTGAGGCTCAGACAGGAGATAAAGATTGAAACATGAGCTTAATGCTTAATCAGGGGGTTAATGCTAATACACAGGCTACAGTTTATAAGAAAAGCTAAAGGTTGAAACATGAGCTAAATGCCAAATCAGGGGCTAAAAGCTAATACAAGGGCTAAAGCTCAAAACATGAGCTCAAGATTTATTCACAGGCTAATGGCTAAAACACAAGCTTAAGGATCTAACAGGAGATAAAGGTAGAAACATGAGCTAAATGCTAAATGAGGGGCTTAAAGATAACACATAGGCTAAAGTTAAAAACACGAGCATAAGGCTAAAACGCAGGCTTATGGATATAAGAAAAGCTAAAAGTTGAAACAAGAGCTAAATGCCAAAACAGGGGCTAAAAGCTAATTCAGGGGCTAAAGGTCAAAACATGAGCTTAAGGCTTATTCACGGGCTAACAGTTAAAACACGAGCTAAGGGCTTAGTTGTATGCTAAATGCTAACATTCTGGCTTGAAGCTTTAACACAGGCTAAAGGGTAATATTGGTGCTTGAAACTTAAAATGAGCTAAAGGCTAATACTCAGGCATTAGGCTAAAAAACTGGCTAAAGGGTAATGTAGGAGCTAAAGGCTATTACATAATCTAAAACACAGGCTTTAGGCTTATACACAGGCTAAATGTTTTAAGAAAAGGTAAAGGTTTAAACTTGAGCTAAATGCTAAAACAGGGGCTTAAAGCTTACACAAGAGCTAAAGGTTAAAACATGAGCTTAAGTCTTATTCACAGGCTAATAACTAAAACATGAGCTGAAGGCTACAACACAAGCTTAAGGCTCTTACAAGAGATAAGGGTTGGAACATGAGCTAAATGCTAAATGGGGGGCTTCAAGCTAATACATAGGCCAAAGTTAAAACCATGAGCATAAGGTTAATACACATGCTTTAGGCTTATACACAGGCTAAAGGTTATTAGACAAGCTAAAGGTTGAAACATGAGCTAATTGCCAAAACAGGGGCTAAAAGCTAGCTTTTCAAGCTGCAGGCCTAATCACAGGCTAACGGCTAAGACATAAGTCAAAAGCTTAGATATATGCTAAATGATTAAAAAAATGAGATAATGGCTAATGCATAAGGTAGAGGCAAATGTGCAGGCTAAAAGCTAAGACACAATTTTAAGAGAAACATGAGCTAAAGGATAATACTCAGGCTAAAGGTTTAAAGACTGGCTAAAGGGTAATGTAGGAGCTAAAGGCTATAATTTAACCATAAGGCTTATACACAGGCGTAAGGTTATAAGAAGAGCTAAAGGTTGAAAGGAGAGCTAAATGCCAAAACAGTAGCATAAAGCTGATACACAGGCAAAAGATCGAAGCACGAGCTAAAGGCTTATTCACAGGCTGATGGCTAAAATATGAGCTAAAGGCTACAACACAAGCTTAAGGCTCCAACAGGAGATAAAGGTTGAAACATGAGCTAAATGTGAAATGGGGGGCTTAAAGCTAATACATAGGCTAAAGTTACAAACATGAGCATAAGGCTCATACACATGCTTTAGGCTTATACACAGGCTAAAGGTTATAAGAAAAGCTAAAGGTTGAAACATAAGCTAAATGTGAAAACAGGGGCTAAAAGCTAGCCTGTGAAGCTGAAGGCCTAATTACAGGCTAACAGCTAAAACAAGCCAAAAGCTAAGACATATGCTAAATGATAATAAATGAGATAATGGCTAATATATAAGGTAAAGGCAAAAGTGCAGGCTAAAAGCTAAAACACAATTTTAAGAAAAACATGAACTAAAGGATAATACTCAGACAAAAGTTTAAAGACTAGCTAAAGGGTAACAAAGAAGCTAAAGGCTATAACATAATCTATAAAGCTTATACACAGGCTTAAGGTTATAAGAAAAGCTAAAGGTTGAAACAAGAGCTATGGTTAAAACAGGGGCTAAAAGCTTAAACACAAGCTAAAGGCTGAAACACAAGTTATAGGCTCAAACATGAGCTAAAGGCTAAACCCCAGGTTAAAGTGTTTGTGCTAATGTTGTCTCCAACCCACAGTCAGCAGTTATTCTGCAGTGGTCTGTTCAAACTTGAGAGTCTATCAATAAAATGAAGAGCCAGGTTACGTTAGCTCTGCTTGGTGAGGTTGGAGTTGGTAGATGAGCTCTGGTAGGACAGAACCAGGATTCACTAACGTTACACGTTACAGACACGTCTCAGAGCACCGGGCTGTGAGCAGAGAGAAATATAGCAGCTGCTAAACTACGCTACAAACTGACAAAGTTAGCTTGTTGTCACGTTTCATACTAGAAAATACCAAAACGTATCGCTTTGCATCCGGGTTAAAGTTCTGTTTGAGGACAGAGAGATTCATTAAGGTGGAAAAGGAAGGAGTGAAATATTAAAATTGAATTTGAAAAAGACGTATTACCTGAAGTCGATCATCAGCTTGGAAACTTTCCACATGAGGTGTTCGACTTCTAAGAGGAAAGTTTCCATAAAAAGTGCATAATTCTTTTTTTTTAATAAAAGAAAAGAAAGTCAGGAGGTGAGAGATGAATCACTGGGTATCTGTAAAATATGGAGGATCTAACGAGTAAAAGTGTCATCGCTTTGTGGCAGACTTATCTCCTCGCTGTCCGTCACTCTTTGAAAGTCATCGTCACTTTTTAATGGAATAAGGAAGAAGATGAATGGAGCGGGGGACGGAGGACAGTCAGGGGGAAAGCTTCATAATTCACACAGGCAGTGGACAAAATACTAATGACAGGTACCGTAAAGTAAAACGTGGACTCAGGAAATACTTCAGAGAGGAGTCTTCTCCTGTGAGGCGGCGCAGAGGTCTGACAGGTGTGAGCGCGTTCGTCAAGCGCCGTAAAACTCAGAGTAAACATCGTAAAAACAAGCTGCACAGTTAAGGCCGGAGATGTGCAGGTTAGCGTCACAGCTCTTCACAGCTCGGTGATTTATCTACAGAGAATAAAGAGCTGGCTGCGTTTTATCCCTCTCACAGATGGTCTGTGAATGTAGCTCAGTTTTTCTGCACATCCACTCCAATCCACAGGTGCCTGTCAGCGCGGCTCGACACCTCCGACAAAGCGCAGGTGAGAGGCTGAACTGTGGGTTATCCTCCCACAGAAACGCTGAGCTGAACGAGCGTCTTTCTCACCTTGAAGCTCGCAGGAAAGAAGCTCTGTGAAATATTAATGAATGGAAAGCTCCAGCTGAAGAGGAGCTTTCTGTCTCCAATAAAAAGAGAAGTATTCATCGGTTTGATGAGTCAAAGACGGCAGCAGACGACCAGATGTTGGATTTCAGGCTTCATTTTGTAAGTTAGGGCTTATCCTGTGGACTCGATGGAGATCCAGAAGATTTGGAGGCTGAATCGACCTTTTCCCTGTTTGCTGTCTGCGTTTCCTCTGAGGCCTGAAGCCTCGCTAAGATTTCACAAATGAGGCCAGTGACATAAGAAGAAAAACAAGTACTTGCAATACTCCACCAGACCAGCAGAGGGCAGTGTTTTGTGCTGGAGACGCACCTCCTTGTATTTGGAGTGGATCATTACTTTGTATGGTTCATTGTTGGTCGTGGACACCAAACTTTTTGTGTCTTCAGTGATATTTTTACTACTTTTCTCCTGTGTTTAGCTGGAGATCCTACATGTAACCATGGCTGCATTGTTTACTTGTGAAATCAGCTGTTAGCAGCCTGTAGCATCTCAATGCTAACTGGTGCTAGGCCAGATGTTTCCCCATAAGGTGAGGAGAAGGAGGTGAGGACGACGTGCTGGTTCTCAGGTGTGAGCTAAGAAGTGACGACATGGACCTGTCCTTCCATCCATCGTTGTTGGGAACGTAAGATCTATCTCCAATAAGATGGACGAGCTAGCTGTGCTAACCCAGCAACAGAAGGAATACCAGAAGGCAGAGTAGCATCATGCTATCCACAGACATGGCTAACAGAGCTAACATTAGACATGCTGTTAGCAGCCCATAGCATGTCAATACTAACTGGTGCTAGGCCGGATGTTTCCCCACAAAGTGAGGAGAAGGAGGTGAGGACGACATGCTGGTTCTCAGGTGTGAGCTAAGAAGTGACGACATGGACCTGTCCTTTCATTGGGAACGTAAGATCTATCTCCAATAAGATGGACGAGCTAGCTGTGCTAACCCAGCAACAGAGGGAATACCAGAAGGCAGAGTAGCATCATGCTATTCACAGACATGGCTAACAGAGCTAACCCCAGACACCAAGGCCACATGTGAAGAGCTTCACCTGCTGTGAGCAGACAGGATCCAGGAGACAGAGACTGAACAGACTGCTGAAGAAGCTCAGTCCTGGACCCTGTGGAGGTGGAGACTGGCTGACTGGACAATGATGGACAAGCTGTCAGCATCTGTTTTCTTATGGAGCTTTGTACACTTTCTATACACTTTCTTACTTTTGTTTTCTTGATTGCTGCTGTGACTTCAATTTCATTGTACTTGTTACAATGACAATAAAGTTCTATTTGATTCTATTCTATTCCCTCTGTTGCTGGGTTAGCACGGCTAGCTCGTCCATCTTATTGGAGATAGATCTAATGTTCCCAATAACGATGTCGTCACTTCTTAGCTCACACCTGAGAACCAGCACGTCGTCCTCACCTCCTTCTCCTCACCTTGTGGGAAGACATCTGGCCTAGCACCAGTTAGCGTTGACATGCTACAGGCTGCTAACAGCTGATTTCACATGTAAACAATGCAGTCATAGTTACATGTAGGATCTCCAGACAAACACAGGAGCAAAAATAGTAAAAATATCACTGAAGACAAAACCAGTTTGGTGTCCACGACCAACAAATGACAAAAAAGAGACCAAAGTCAGAGCTGCCACACAAGGCGGTGCCTAGCAACAATAAAAATAGGGGAAAATTGTTAACTGGATGTTCTGTTTTGTTTCACTTTAGTTTGTCACTGGTCAAAATTGCTCCAATAAAGAAAGTTATATAAACGATTTCAAGTGGTTTCACTGGCTTAAGGTCAGTCGGAGCCTGTGCAGCGTGTCCAGTTTGTTGATTCCCTGTGAGTGGTTTTATTCACAGCTCTTAATCAAGGTCAACGACCTGATGTTTCCTCCTCCTTCTCTCCTCAGGCTCCCCGTTCAGAGACGAGATCACTCTGGGGATCTTACAGCTGCAGGAGAACAACAGGCTGGAGATCCTGAAGAGACGCTGGTGGGAGGGAGGACAGTGTCCCAAAGAGGAGGACCACCGGGCCAAAGGTGGGTGCCACACACAGACCGGCAGAGCCCTCTGTCCGTCTCCTGCTGTCTCAGAGTGACAGACAAAAACGTAAATATGGAGTCAGTGAGAGTCCCTTTTTCCCTCAGCGTCTCCACGATCGACCCGTGTTTGTTTTCCTCCCCGTGTGTAACAAGATGAGACGGTTTGTGTTCATTGACTGTCTCGCTCAGATCATGTTTTTAGGAGCCGATCATTACGGGAATGTGAGTCCTGTCTGAGCATCGATCAGCTCCGCGCTCTGTCGTCCCTTCCTGCAGCTTTCTCTCACTCCCCGAGCACAGGGGAAATAAGGTCACGCCGTACGGTTATCAGTGTGTGTGTGTGTGTGTGTGTGTGTGTGTGTGTGTGTGTGTGTGTGTGTGTGTGTGTGTGTGTGTGTGTGTGTGTGTGTGTGTGTGTGAGTGAAGTCTGAGAAAATCAAGCCATTAAGATCCCGTTAAGACCCATTAAGGCTAATCAAGTGTCTCTTTGTTGCTGATTGCGTAGAATAGCCACTCTCTGCTTTGTAAGTGTGTGTGTGTGTGTGTGTGTGTGTGTGTGTGTGTGTGTGTGTGCTGTTCTTTGAACTCTCCGTGTCCTTGCAAAGAAAGACAGACACAAAGTGTGGTCCTCTGTAAGAAGGAGGAGGAAACACACTGCTGCTGTCCTGACATCAAAGAAGTTTCCACCTGTCAATCAAAGAGGCCACGCCCCCAGGATGTTCTTATAAAAGCTTTTATATAACACAAACAGATGAGTCACATGCAAAATGTACTCTGTGCAGCTGCCATCGGTAGAGGAAGTTGGACGTTTTAACATGGGGCTCTATGGGGGATTGACTCACTTTTGGGGGCAGCCTCTAGTGGACATTTGAGGAACAGCAGTTTCTATCTTTACCCTGATTTTACATGGTTAATTTTGGTTGACTGGATTCATTGGACCTTTTCAGCACTTTTCAGTCTTTACAGTTTGATTTTCACCGTCCACCTTCGTCATGTTCGGCATGTTTAGGAAAGGTGTGGTTATATTTTTCACTTTATAACCTTTTACTTTTTAGAATTTCCAACATTTTTAACATTTTTGTTCCATTGAAATGAATTGAAGAGTTCTGTGGTTCTGTCAAAAACTGCTTCAGCGTACTTTCACTGACAGACTTCATTCTTTAAAATGTTCATTGATCTTACCACTAATTATCCTGTATTCAGCTTTTTGTTATGTAATACAGTTTGGAGATTTTATTGTTTAGCAACAAAAAGTTTATACGTTTTTCTCACCAAAGAACTCGACTCACAGATTTTAATTCTGTGTGGATGGGTTTATTTAGTATTTATTATGTTAATTTATTCAATGATTATTTATGGGCCAACATGCCAGCTTAATATACATGCTTGATATGTGGAAGATATGAGCAAACAACAAAAAATTATATGTTAGCTATATTATCAAAACCCGTTATCAAATTAAAGTATTCTTGAAAGTTTTGTAAGAAATGTTGTATTTTTTTTTATTTCAAGGTTGTTAATTTTTTTTTACAAATTTCATTTTTTTTCATTTTGTATTTTTTTTTTCATTTTTGCAAAAGTTTGATTTTTTTCAAATTTTTTGATTTTTTGAAGGTTTTTTCAAATTTTAACATTATTTTGTAATTTCAATTTTTTTCTAAATCTTTGACAAATTTTTGAAATGTCGTTTTTTATTTATTAAACTTAAATCTTTTTGACATATTTGCAGGTTTTTTAAATTTCTGTTTTTTGTTTTAAGACTTTATTAAATTTTTTAATTTCCAAAATTTTGTTTTTTTTTTCAAATTATAAATTAATTTTTTTTTGCAGATATATTTCATATAAAAACTAAGATATCATATGTTTAACTGCTATTAAATACACAAACTTCACCCCACAGACAGAAATAAGGGATCAAAACATTCCCTGACTCCTCCTGCTTCTAACAAATGGGATATCTGAGAAAAAGATTGTACCCTTTGGATGGTATGTGGCCAACTGTTAGACGAAACCTGGTTTTTCTCTGACTGACTGTAATGTTATCACTGATCAGAATTTTCCACTATTATCTTAACCCCTTTTTTAACTCCCTATCCTGGTCATATTTTTGTTTTTACAGACATGTGAAGCACATCACTGTTTTCCTTAGAGTCTTAGGAAGCTCTGAGTTTAATCCTTTTTCTGCTAGCTGTCACGGTTTTGACACAGTAACAGCTGTTTCAGAGCCTTGTCCTACCCAAAAATCCCGCTCTAGATCAGCTAGCTGTCCCTGGGTGTTCCATCACCATGGAAACCACTCAGCTGTTTGTAACTCAGAAGAACATTCCGGAACACAGACACACATGACTGTTTATCTGTGTAATCAACTACAAGACATACTTACACAACACTTCTTCTTCTTCTTTTTTTAGCCTTTAGCGCGTTAGCTGCGAGGGAATCTAACCTTTAAAGTCCCAAACAAACCTCGTCTCTGCTTTGTCGTGTGTCTTCCTCGTCTTTCAGGTCTGGGGATGGAGAACATCGGGGGGATCTTTGTGGTCCTGATCTGCGGCCTCATCATCGCCGTCTTCGTGGCCATCATGGAGTTTGTGTGGTCGACGCGCCGCACCGCAGAGACGGACGAGGTAAACCCACATCATCACCCTCCTCCTCCTCCTCCTCTTCCTCTCTCGTCCTCCTCCTCCTGCCCCGCCCCCGGCCTCAGCCTCAGCTCAAACTCCTCAGTAGGTCATCCGCCTGTGTGTGTGTGTGTGTGTGTGTGTGTGTGTGTGTGTGTGTGTGTGTGTGTGTGTGCACTGACAGCTGATAATCAGAATGTGTTTAACTCAAAGTTCATCCAGATATTTCACTCTGAACGCAGCTTTACATGTTTTACTCATGACGTTTGATGAAGGTGTGTGAGGTCAGAGCGTGTTGAAGTTTGATGAGAATTTATGAAATGGATGAAAATTAATACTTACGTTTGTTTCCTGAAAGACTCTGTGAGGACTTTCTTAGCAATCCTGAGGTGATCTCACTTTTAAAGTGTTGCCTGTGATAATGAGAAGTTAAATTAATCTCTATTTTTCCTGTATTTTTAACATTTATAATCTTTTTTTTATGAGCAAGACCTGACCAAGGAAGCTGTCTTTTAGAGTTTGAAACAACACAACATGGAGGAATCGACTCAGACGACCAATAAAAAAGTAACAGAATGTACTTTACTAATGGGAAATTCAAAGTCACACTTGCATCCTGGGAAAAGTTATCTTGAATGAAGAGAAGCAGAAGATCTGCTCTCCAAAACAAACACGCCTTGGCAAGAGTGATGACTTTATGACAGTGGGTGATGGTGCTCATGGGAAACTGAGTCTTCTTTTTTGTAAAAAAGAAAAAAAAAAAAGCACTAACAGTTCTGACCACAGGTGTCACTGTAATCCACACCAGACAGAGAGTCCTCACAGAGACTCTAAGTTCATTTTATGCTTCATGAGAATCTTTAGCCCGTTTCCACCAAGTGGTCCAGTACGGATCGGTACAGTTTGGTACGGTCTGGATCAGTAAAGCCTGATTCTGTTTGTGTTTCCTCAGCTAACCGTGCGCCTTGAAGTAGGGAGTGTGTAAGTCGGATGTGATAGCCACATCAGCTACATAATGTTGTGACGCCATAGCAGCATGACACTGTGTACCCCGCTAATTAATCCAACGAAGAAGAAAAACATGACACATGAAAGACATACAGCAATTTGTCTTCTTTATTTCAAGGCGCAATCAAGATTTGTTTCTTTATTAGCACTGTTGCACAGGAAGTGACCATTCTTTCCACCAATCAGCTGTCTGCAGTGTTTCTAGCTCCACCTTCTGGGGTTGGATCAGTATGTCTGGCACCCCAACAGAAGGGAACCAAAAAGTGGGACGGTACAGGTCCGTAATTTGGGGACCTGTCATGGTTTTGATCAAAGGAAACGCCACAAAATGTGTACCGTACCAAGACCAACCAGACTGAACCATTTGGTGAAAACGGGTCTTTAGTCAGTTAAAGAGTTATTAGAGTTTCTGGGAGTCAGTCTACCAACCTCTCTGTCTCTCTGTCTGTCTGTCTGTCTGTCTCTCTGTCTGTCTGTCTGTCTGTCTGTCTCTCTGTCTGTCTGTCTGTCTGTCTGTCTGTCCCTCTCTCTCTCTGTCTGTCTGTCTCTCTGTCTGCCTGTCTCTCTGTCTGTCTGTCTGTCTCTCTCTCTGTCTCTCTCTCTGTCTCTCTGTCTCTCTCTTTGTCTCTCTGCCTGTCTGTCTCTCTCTCTCTCTGCCTGTCTGTCTGTCTGTCTCTCTGCCTGTCTGTCTCTCTCTCTGTCTGTCTGTCTGTCTCTCTGTCTGTCTCTCTCTCTGTCTGTCTGTCTGTCTCTCTGTCTGTCTCTCTCTCTGCCTGTCTGTCTGTCTCTCTGTCTGTCTGCCTGTCTGTCTGTCTGTCTGTCTCTCTGCCTGTCTGTCTCTCAGGTGTCTGTTTGTCAGGAGATGCTCACTGAGTTCAGAAACGCCGTCTCCTGTAAGAAAAGTTCCCGCTCTCGCCGGCGGCGCCCTCTGAGCAGCGCTGGAGGCGGAGTCCTGCGTCACCCGTCCCGCCTCGCTCTGGCCGCCCCTCGCCCGATCCGCCTGGTCCGCGACATGCGTCTGAGTAACGGCAAACTGTACAGCGGGTCGGGTCCTCTGACGGGGGGGCCAGCAGGGCTGGGACTGGGGGGGTGCCCTGATTTGGGACCTGGGCCCCAGAGGCTCCTGGAGGACCCGCTTGGCGTCAACGCCACCAATAATCCAGCATCAGCTCTGGTGGCTCCGCCCGCACCGCCACGCAGCTTCCTGCAGGCGTGCAGTCACGTGAGGATCTGTCAGGAGTGTCGGCGGATCCAGAGCCTTCGTCCCGCCACCCTGACTCCCCCACCTCCCCCTCCTCCCTCCTCTTCCTCCTCCGCCTCGTCCTGCTCGAGGATCCCTCCGTCTGCGCCGGCACCGGGTCACCACCAGCGCCACGACCCTCATCACCACCTCCACTACCATCACGGGTCCATGTCGCTGCCCCGCCTCCCTCCGCCGCCTCCTCCGATCCCAGCAGACAGAGCCGACAGCGACGGGGGCGGAGGGGTGAGGAGTCCGCGGCGGGCGAACACCAAACCGCCGCCACCGCCTCGGCCGCTCCCGCCTCCAAAGACGCCGACGCGCCCGCCGACAGACTTACTGGGGGGGCACAACTGAGTGGTGGGAACTGTCAGGTCAGTCACCAGAGGGGTCAAAGGTCGTGGCTTTAAAACTCTGGTTAACTCTGACCCCGAAGGTGAACTGGATCAGTCCAAACCGGCCTCAGGAGGGGGGGCACAGGAAACCATGTGACCCGTTGACGGAGTCCGTAACGCAAACAAAAACACCCTGATAGAGTGGATCGCACCAACGACAAAACGCGATGACTGACAGAAAGTGACTGCTATCGGACGCCACTTTGTCCCGCCTCCACCTCCTGCCTCGGCCAATCAGACGGCTCCGTTCCAAGAGGAGGAGTCAGAGGAGCCGAGAGACGGGCTGACGATGTTTTACTGTTTGAATAATGAACCAGCTGTTTGTACAGAGGGAAACCTACACACACACACACACACACACACACACACACACACACACACACACACACTGTAGCAGAGCAGCTGTACAGTTTCCATCTGTCAATCATTGGGACGTCTCTGGAGTCAAAGCGCAGGGTGTCCTTTTTATTCCTAACAGGGGCTCTCACACACACACACACACACACACACACACACACACACACACACACACACACACACACACACACACACACACACACATTGAGGTATTTCGAGGGCAAACTAGAAAAAAAAAGCGTTTCTGATTGTACTTTCCCTCCTGTTGGAGCGTCTGATCCGAGTGTTTTCTTTGTTTTTATATTTTTGATTTACGGTAACTCTGTGTGTGTTCATTTCTTTGATCTCTTCACCAAACAGGAAGTTAAATCCACCCTCACACCAACATTAGTGCTGATATTGATCGTTGAATCTCTACGTTGTTGATTTACGGTCCACCCGTCTTCAGAGAAAACACCAAAATGTGAATCACCTTCTGCACATTTGTGATCTTAAAAAAAAAAACCTTGTTTTTATTTTCAGAGCAGTGCCTGGAGTTTAGGTTTTTAATATTTCTGGAGTTTTGTTTGCAGAAAACTGTGCAGAAACCAGCAAAACAAAGAAATCATTTATTAAAGTGAAATAAAAAGTGTGTGTGGACTTGAGTGTGTGTGTGAGTGTGTGTTTCATCTCCCCGGCTCCTCCCTCAGATTCAGACCAGCAGAGCTCAGACAATGACGACAATGATGAAGACGATGATGAAGATGATGATTAAGATGATGAAGAAGATGTTTTTCTGTTTGTGACTCTGCTGCTCATCTTCTGATGACGATGTTCTTCCTCATTATCAGTAACCATGGCCCCGCCCTTCGTGGTAATTGATGATGATGATGATGATGACTCGTTATTATCGGTAACCATGACTCCACCCCTCATGGCTACTGTTGATGATGACTCTGTTCTTCCTCATTATCAGTAACCATGGCCCCGCCCTTCGCGGTTTAGATGATGATGACTCTGTTCTTCATCATTATCGGTAATTATGACTCCGTCCTTCGTGGTTATTAATGATGATGACTCTGTTCATCGTCATTATCGGTAACCATGACCCCACCCTTCACAGTCTTGATGATGATGTTGACTCTGTGCTTTGTCATTATCGGTAACCATGGCCCCGCCCTTCATGGTTATCAATAATGACTCTATTCTTGGTCATTATTGTTAAGCATGACTTCACCCGTCATGGTTTTGAATGATGATGACTCTTTTCTTCATCATTATCAGTAACCATGGCCCCGCCCTTTGTGGTTATCGATGATGATGACTCTGTTCTTCATCATTATGGGTAACCATGACTCCACCCTTCGTGGTTATCGATGATGATGACTCTGTCGTTCATTCTTATTGATATTGACGTGTGGGTGACTGGAGGAGCTGTTCAGTATATAGACACAAGTTTGGAATAAAAAAATCAGTCAATGTACCAAAAAACGCTGCAGACTGTGACTTCATTACCCCCTGGTGTGCTGACGTGCTGACCTTTGACCTCTCCTCTGATGGCTGCTGTGCTGTAAAGGTGTGCAGACTGATGACCAGAAGTCCAGGTGAGTAACTCTCCAAACACAGGATCCTCCTCTTTAAAAGACACTGCTGCAGTTTGTAAAGTGTGAAGGAATGTTTCAGTCAGCTGGTCAGACAGCAGGGGGCACTGTGGTTCAGATTTTACAGAAGAAAATGTTTAAAAAGAGACTTTTCTGGGGTTTTTTATGCATTTATTTACAATTTTAACACTATAGATTGATCAGGAATCAGGAAGAGTGAGGGAGTGGCATGACAGAAAGGGACCAAGGACTGGATTAAAACCTGGGCCACCATAGCATTTTTGCTAGTAGCATGTTGGCACTTAGTACATAACATAGACTCAAAACAATGCATCTACAAAAAACAAATAACATAAAAAAAAATTCAGTAACGGGACCGAGCTAAGATTGAAACCCCCTCAATAATGGTGTAAATTTAAGCTAGTGTACAGAAAAATAGAGAAGTGAACAGACTTTCAGCCTTCCCACGGTCTGCCCAGGATCTGAATGATGATGCTTCATGTGGATCATGTGACCTGTGGAATCCACCAAATTTTTCAGAGGGGTTATTGTTTCAGGGAAGGAGGACAAAGTCAAAACCCTGGGACACCATTAAAGTCTGAATAATAACTGGATTACTACTTGTTTTTATTTTTTAGTTGTTGTTGTTTTTTAAGTTTTTGTTTGTTTAGTTGTTGTTTTTTTAATTATTTTTTTGTTCGTTTGTTTTTTTATTTTTGTTTCTTTATTTGTTTTTTTTTTCATTTTTAGTTTGTTTGGTTGGTGATATTTTTTTAATTATTATTTATTTGTTTGTTTGGTTCTTTTTTGTTTATTTAGTTGGTTAATTGTTTTTATTACTTTTCCGTTTGGCTGTTTTTTTTAATTTTTTGTTTGGTTGGTTGGTTGGTTGGGTTTTTTATTTGTTTATTTGTTGTGTTTGTTTACGTTTTTTGTTTTTGTTGTTCTTTTATTGATGTTTTTTGTTAATTGTTTTTTATTGTGGATTTTTTTTTCTTTGTTTTTTATTGTTGATTTTTTTTGTCTTTGTTTTTGTTATTTATTTTATTTTATTGTTTTATTTTGTATTTTGTATTTTTTGTTTGGGTGTTTCACTTGTTCTTTTTTTTATGTTTCTTTTTTGTTGATTTTAAAGAAAAAAATCAAAACGTGTAGTTGAAATAAGGAGTAACACCAATATGTGAAACATGATATTTCTGAAGGATTTACATTTTTATATTTGATGCTAAAGTCTTATTTTATGAAGCAGGAACAGGCAACAAATGCTGTTTTTCCAGAGTTCATGGTATTTTAAATTCATCTTTTAATCCCTTTTTGGTAAATACGCAGTCAAATCAGAGTGCAGGACACTTGTCTTAACACAAAAATGTATTTTACTGTTAATCTAATTTTGCAGTTATATGTTTTATCACCTGGGGAGGTAACGGCAGCGAATCAGTGAAACGGTTCTGACCAGATATGATTTCTGTGGACTGATTGTTCCTCGAGACCTTTGGTCTGAGATTAGTTCCTGTTTGATTTATTCAGTTCGCTCTTTCTAAGGGTTTCATCTTTGATAGAAACTTGTTTTCTGTGAGGAGTTTTTAAGAGATCTTGAAAAAGTCTCCCTTCGAGATCGTCGATCATCAAAGTCAAAATGTTTTATTTCTTTATGTTTCTTCTCAGCTTCCTGATCTGAGAGGAGCCAGATCTGTCGTTTTTCTCTGCTGAAAAGTCCTCACAGATCCCTGAATTATTCCCCCATTTTTTTATATAAGTCTTTAACTTCTTTTCCTCTTCTCTTGGGGTTTTCATCTCTTTCTTACTCGTCTTTCATTCTGTCCTTTGGGGTCCCAAAACTTCAGAGAGCCTTTTTTTGTTCAAAGAAAGACACATTTCCTTCTCTGTGAAGTATTTATTTATGTCTGTGACTGAGAGAAAAGAGGTTTCTGAAGCTGCTGCTGTAACACCAGAGCTCTGCCAGCAGAGGGCGCTGCAGGCCAGAGAAATAAAGACAACAAGGTCAGCCCTGAAGAGGAGATTAAACATACCAAACTCAGCACAGATCATGTTGAGGATGTGTTTTCATGACTTTAATGAATCATGAAATTAAAAATACACTTTTTTATTTACATTTGACATATTTTGGTGATTTTATTCTCCTTAGATAAAGATTTAAATTACGGTGAGGAAGTCTTTCTCCATCCTTCAGTATAAAGATTTAGTGTTGAATCACATTTTTCTAGATTGATTTTCTCCACAAGCATAAAAGGTAGATTGATCAGTGTTTTCCTCTGAAATAACTCTGTTTTTAAAGGGGGATTTCACCCAAATGAAAACAGTTTCATTAATGTTTTCTCACTTTGCAGCAGGAATTATAAAAAGTAAGATGATCAGGGTTTCTCAAAGAAAGAAAGAAATGTTTTCCATTTCAGAAACACTTGCTGCAGCTTTAAGTTTGTTTATTTGTATTTTTAAACTATTCTTGTTAAGATGAAGAGGTTAATCATCAGTTTGTAATTTTTTTTCTCAGGAGTCAAAAGTTTGAGTCTAAAAACAGAAACTTCATAGTAGATACCAGATAAGCTCATGAAGCGACGCCTTGGTGAGGAACAAACTGTTACAGGAAGAAACTGATCAGAGCTGATTAGCCTGTGACACACACACACACACACACACACACACACACACACACACACACACACGTCATTTATCGGTGCTGTTTTTATTTTCATTTATCAGTTTTTATCTGTGGAGCCTCAGAGCCGAGCTCAGGCTGAAGGCCGGGCGGCGCCGGACGACCCGACTCACTGAGACCAGCAGAGATAAAAACATAACGCTTTAATTTAGTCCAACACAGAAGTTTTTAATGACAAGAATTAAAGGAACAAGAATCACCTGGATACAAAAAATGATTTTGTTTGGGGAGATTTTCAGACGGTGTGAGGTTAGACTTTAGGAAATGTTTTAAAGAAGAAAAATGTGATAAGATGGAAACACATTTAAAAACAAATGAAGTTAACGTATCAGAGTGGTTCAGGGATTTCAGACGCCGCAGCACAGATAGAATAAGATAACAGAGAGTTTAGTTCATTATCTGAGAAAATTTCATCATTTTAAACCTGTGATAATCAGAGTTTTTACCACAGAGAGACGTGAAACATACGTCAGAAATCCTTCTTCTGTCTAATGTTTTAAGAAATTCTGGAATGTTCTTCTGACTCAGCCTCCCATTGGTCAGCAGGCAGTGATGTCAGAGGAACAGCTGTTTCCAACACCTCATGTTTCTGTAGAAAAACGCCGCTCAGAATAAACTCTACGCTGACGATGTCATCATCAGAGGGACGGTAAGAGGACAGGAAGGTCGAGAGGAATGTCGTAACTTCCTGTCGTCAACGGCTCGAAGGTTCCACTGAAGTCACGTAAACATGACCTCACGCCTCTGTGACATCACGTCGACAAATTCTGCTTTATTAATGTCTTTAACAAGTCAGAATGACGACAATGGAGTTATTTTTTCAGTAATACAGGTGTTTTTTAATTTAAGTTTCTTCAAACAGGCGCAGTGAAGGCCCTCTTCAAACCATCAGTCATGGCACAAAATTAATGGTTCCAGTGTTTCCATGCCAGTGTCTGCACCACAGCGCCCCCTAGGTGAGAAAAATGCTGCACCTCCAGCTACTTTGAGCTACAGGCCTGAAATTTTTCGAGCTTAACCATCATGGAAAGACCTACAAAAATTCTCTTACGACCAGAGTGAAATCCAAACAGGAAGTTCAGAAATTGGTGTAAAATGTCCCATTTTAGCGACTTATAGAGTGTGTATTTGAATTTACTCGTCCCACAGTTTTTTTCAGATCATCCTCAAATTTATTTTGTGGAAACAAGACATATTAATGATAAAACATTAAACAGGGATTTTTTTGTTGTTTGTTTAGTGTGTTGTTGTTGTTTTTTAATTTTTTGGTTTGTTTCATGGTCAGTGGTTTTTCTGTTTGTTTGTTTTTGTATGTTTAGTTTGTTAGTTTTTGTTAATTTTTTGTTTGCTTGGTTGGTTGTTTTTTTTTTTTACTTATTTGGTCGGTTGGTTGTTTTTCATTTATTTTTATTTCTTTTGTTTGTTTGTTTGGTTGGTTGGTTGGTTTGTTTTTAATTTTTTTGTTTAGTTTGTTTGTCTGTTTGTTTTTATATTTTTAATTAGTTTGTTTGTTTTTTTGTTTTTATATTTTTGTTAAGTTTGTTTGTTTTTTTTGGCTGGTTGTTTTTATATTTTTAGTTTAGTTTGTTTGGATAGTTGTTTTTTTTTGTTTTTTTGTTTGTTTGGTTGTTTTCTATTTTTTATTTTGGTTGGTTGTTGGTATGGGGTTTTTGTATGTTTGTTTTTTCTTGTTTTTGTTTTTCTTTTATTGGTGTTTTTTATTGTTCTTTTATGGTTGGATTTTGTTTGTCTTTTTATTTGTGAATTTTTTGTCTTGGTTTTTGTAAAAAAAAAAAAAATGTTGTTTTTTATTTATTATTTTGGGGGCTGTTTTACTATTTCTTCTTTGCTTTTCTTCTTCTTCTTCTTTTTTTTTTTTTTTGTTTATTTATTATTTTAATATATAAAGTGTAGTAAGTAAGGAGTTGTAATAAGGAGAAACACCAATATGTGAAACATAATATTTCTGAGGGATTTTATTTTTTATATTTGATGCTAAAGTTTCATTTTTATGAAGCAGGAACAGGCAACAAATGCTTTTTTCCAGAGTTCATGATATTTTAAATTTATCTTTTAATTCCTTTCTATTAACTCTGCAGTCAGATCAATGTGCAGGACACTTGGCTTAACACAAAAATGTATTTTACAGTTAATTTTATTTTGCAGTTATATGTTTTATCACCTGACGGCAGCGATTCAGTGAAATGTTATGACCAGAATGAACTCTACGCTGACGATGTCATCATCAGAGAGACTGTAAGAGGACAGGAAGGTCAAGATGAATGTTGTAACTTCCTGTCGTCAACGGCTCAAAAATTCCTCTGAAGTAACTTTAACATGACCTCACAGCTCCTCCTGCTGCTTTTAGCTACAGGCCTGAAATGTTTGGTGCTAAACCATCATGGAAAGACCTACGAAAAAGTCTCTAATGACCAAAGTGACATCCAAACAGGAAGTTCAGAAATAATGATGAATTATTTCCTAAATTTTGGGGTAAAACATTTTATCTTATGATTCTTTGATGGAAATGTGGACTGAAAGTTTGCCCTGTAGGCTCGTGTAAATGTTTTTATCTGAGATGTCAGTCTCTACGCCCCACCCACAACACACCCTTACACACACACACACACACACACGCAGCTGAAACTGTTGAATCTTGATCACCACATTTTAAAATTAGATTCCCATCAGGCCTCTCTGATTTGATCGGGCGTTCAGGGTTTTGTGTTCTTTAAATTGATGTTTTCCTGATAAATCAGCCTCTTATCTGCAGCTAATGAGCAGATTCTGGTGCTTACAACTCGTCATCGACGTCCCGCTGCATCAAACCCTCCCTCCTCTCTTTATTCTGCTCTAATCTCTGAGTCTAAATTACAGAAATTAAAGCGTGAAATCCTCCCAGCGCGTCTCCACCTCTGACACAGAAACTGACGTTTGAATCACAAAATGAGTCACGGCTGAAATGTTTCCAGCGATTAGACCGACCCGGCAGGCCTTTCCTGATGGATCCTGGAGGAGACGACGTTCAGAGGTCAGAGGTCAGACAGACCGGGTCTTGATTTATTTTTATTTTTAACTGTGGTAGGCTCAGCTGGAGGTGATCAGCTGACAAAGGTTACATCAGGAGGCTGAAGTCCACCTGCACAGAGTTTGAGTTTCTGCTCAGAGAGCGTCCACACCATCAGGATGTCTGCAGGGAGTCTGACTTCCTGTAGCATCTTTGAGAAAACAAAAAGTCCCATTTTTCTTTGAATGTCTTATAAAAGGAGCCAACCTTATTGTCAGAAGGCCTGTCAGTCAGAAACCAAAATTAGTTTGGATTTGAGAATATCAAATAAATTCAATACAATTGTCTGACTAAAGCTCCTTCTGATTTCCTGACTCATGGTTCTCCTGATTTTCTAACTTACAGGCCTCATGGTTTTCTGGCTGACAGGTATTCTGTTTTTCTGACTAATTGTCTTTTGATTTTCTGACTGATGGGCCCTCTGATTGTCTAACTGACAGGCATCCTGATTTTCTCACTAACAGGGCCTTCCGATTTTCCTGCTGAAAGGCACTCTGTTTTTCAGACTAACAAGCTTCTTGATTTTCTGAATAACAAGCCTTTTATTTTTCTGACTAAGGACGCGGTCACACTGGCCAATCGTGCCATGCCTAAGCAGGCTTCAACCGTAAAGTACGTTTGGAATGGCCAGTGTGACTGCAACTGTGCCGTGCTCAAGCACGATTCCCTTCCGTGCTTCGGCACGGTTTACTTCATGCACGAGCAGACAGCGCGTGCGATCCATTACGTATAATCACCGCGAGCGCATCTCTCGACAGTCATTTCAAACAAAGCGGGGTGTTAGAGGGCTGTGTCGGGCGAAAACGACTTAATATAAGTCCAAAAGTCTCTAAAGTTGTAGCAGTGCTCTCTGTGTCTCATTGTGCTGACTCTGATGAGATCGCGCTTCATGTAAACAAATGCTTCACGATGACGTAGGCGGGCTGTGCGCGTGTCTGATACCTGCTAAAGTCTGGTTCATATTGGGGTAGTGTGACCGCTGGCCGTACTCTCCAGCTGGGGAACGGCGCTGCAGGGGGGCAATCGTGCTCAAGCACGGCACGTTTTGGATGGCCAGTGTGACCGCGTCCTAATGGGCCATCTGATTTTCTGACCAACAGGTCTCTTGATATTTTGGCTGACAGGCCTTCTGATTTTCTAACAAGCATTCTGTTTTTTTCTGACTAACGGGCCTTCCATTTTTTTAAATAATGGGCCCTCAGATTGTCTAACTAACAGGCATCCTGATTTTCTGACCAACAGGCCTTCAGCTTTTCTTTCTGAAAGACACTCTGTTTCTCAGACTAACAAGCTTCTTGATTTTCTGACTAAAAAGCCCTCTGACCGACAGGCTTTCCATTTTTCTGACTAACAGGCCATCTGATTTTCTAACGGGCATTCTGTTTTTTTCTGACTAGCAGGTCTTCTGATTTTCTCACTGACAGGTGTTTGCACTAAGGTGTCTCTTAATTTTGTGACTAACAGGCCTTCTGAGGATAGAGCTCAGTATTAACCCTTTTAAACGCAACTTTAAGGTTTGTATACCTTTAAGACCGTGTGATGTGATGTGTGGTTTATTTTATTCACCTGAGCTGTCAAAAAATCGATCATTTAAGGAGAGGAATTTCACACAAACAATCAACGAGAATTTCAGCCAATCACAGCGCATTTTATGGGTCACATGTCTTGAAATTGATGACACATCAGAATGGGCCAAAAAGGTCTCCTGATCAAATATTTCCATCAAAGAATCATAAAATTTCCAAAACACCAGGAAGAGAAAAATGGGACTTTTTTTTTAGCTACGGTGGCTCCAGAGGGACAGAATACAGCTTAAAACAGACAGTACGCCCCCTCTTTAAGTTTGCTCTCAGCCTAATCTAGAGCAGAATTGTTTTCTCACCTGTTTTTATCATTTAGTTTTGATGGTGCTCGTTTTTTAATCTTTGTGAGAGAATGTCAAAGCATGATGTTTGTCCTCAGCGAGCTTCCATACCTGAGAAACAAGAGGCTCTGTGTTTAAACTCTGAGTTATCCTCCTGCCATCCCACCCAACAAGACTGTCATTACACCACTCTGTAATCACACACACACACACACACACACACACACACACACACACACAGGCCCACACACTGCTGGCTGTACTCTGGTTCCTCCACAGGGGGGCGATGCAGCTCTGCAGTGTGCCGTCCAGCGCTCTAAAAATGTTTGTAGAGTTTGTTTTGGTGACTTCCTCTGAAGATGATCCTGATTTTAAAGTCGTCTCTGGTAAAATCTGAAGCCGTTAATCGGAGGATCGTTAGAGTCTGTGTGGTGTGAATTCCTCTGAAAGGTGCAGAGAGATTTCAGTCAACCTGAAAACCTCTCCTTCCTTTTTCTAATGCAGGAACCTAGACCAGGGGGCGGGGCTTCAGGTGGGAGTGACTTCCTGTTAGGAGTCCCCGCCCCCTGATTCCTAACAAGAGGATACACACATTCCTCTCTAAGTGCTGCAGGCGTGTTCAGTCCTGTCAGTTAGACCTGACACACACACACACACACACACACACACACACACACACACACACACACAGAGTAAAAAGAAAGGTGTGTGTGTGTGTGTGTGTGTGTGTGTGTGTGTGCGTGTGCAGAGTAGTAGTGGAGGTTTCATTGAGGAGGTTTCAGGAACTGACGTGACTTAGTGAGTCCAGGTTCATCGCTCAGTTTGACCTCACCTTTCTGACTCACCTGAGTCAAACTGAGCCGTGATTAGTGGAACTGTCCTTTAATTCTTTCTGATTCACTGAGCAGGAGCAACTTTTCAGTTTTTACTCTGAAGCAGGTTCAGCAACAAAATGACTGACAGCTCACAGCGCCACACGTCAACACGAACCCTCTGCTCCAGAGGAACCAACGCACATTTTCATTCATTTTCCTCTAAAAGTCGCTAAAAACTTCCTGTGGATGAGCTGCTTCTGACCAACATGTTCTCCACTAGGGGGCGATGTGGAGAAAATATGTGTCTGGATGCTTTTATGACAGGATCTGGATCAGGATCTGATCAGGACTGATTTTCAGATTCAGACTATTTCACCTGTACGCACAGCAGAAAGAAGGAAGGAAAGGAAGCAAGGGCAGAAGGCAGAAAGAGAAGGAGGTAAAAGGAAGAACAGGAAAAAAGATAGAAGGAAGAAGAGGAAAGGCAGGATGGGAGGGAAGAAAGAAAAGGAAGAATAAAAGGGAAGAAAGAAAGGAAGGGATGGGAAAAGGAAGAATGAAGAAAGGAACTCAAGGAGAGAAGGAAGGAAATAAAAGGGAGGAAGAATAGAAAGAAAAGAAAGGAACAAATGAAGAAAAGTAAGGAACCACATAAGGAAAAAGAAGGGGAGTAAGGACAGAAGGAAGGAAAGAAAGGAAACAAATAAAGGCAAAAAAAGAAGAAAAGTAGGAAATAAAAAAGAAAAGGAAGAAAGCAAAGAAAGGAGAGGAAGGAAGAAAGGGTGGGAAAGATAGACAGAAGGAAGAAGGAAGTGAGGAGGCAGGGAGGAAGAATGAAAGGAAGGAAGGAAGGAAGGAAGGAAGGAAGGAAGGAAGGAAGGGAGAATAGGAAGGGAAGAAAGGGAGGAATTGGAGAAAGGAAGGAAAGAAGGGAGGAGGGGTTGGAAAGAAGGAAGGATAGAAGGAAGAAAGGAGGGAAGAAAGGTGGGAAGGAAGGAAGGAAGGGAGGGAGGGAGGGAGGGAGGAAGACTGGGGTAGAAGAAAGGAAGGAAGGAAGGACGGGATAAGTGAGAAGGGCAGAAGAAAGGAAGGAAAGAAGGAAGGTAGGAGGGAAGGGAAAGGAAAAAAAGACGGATAGAAGGCAGGAAGGAAGAAAGGAGAAAGGAAAGAATGAAGGAAGGAAAGAGGGAGAAAAGGAAGGAAGGAAGATGGACAGATGAAAAAAAAGAAGGAAATAAAAAGAAGGGAAGAGAGGGAATGAGGAGGGAAGGAAAGAAGGAGTAGGGAGAAAGAAAGAAAGAAAGAAAGAAAGAAAGAAAGAAAGAAAGAAAGAAAGAAAGAAAGAAAGTTAGGCGGTGAAGAAAAAGAAAAGTTTTGGATCCTGAATATTTCTGACCCTCTTCTGAACTTTCCTCTGTTTTTTTTTCTCTGAAGTTTTTGTTGAACTCATCCTGATAAATTTTATTTATTTCCAGACGTCAGCTGAAGAGTTTCTGAGTCTCTGCAGGACGGACAGATCTGCAGCTTCAGATCAGATGGAGTTTAATGGGACGTTGTGTCCCCTGTTGAAACGTTGAGGACGCTCGTCGTGTGTGAACGCGGCTGAAACTTCCTCTGATCAAACTTTACAACGAGCCGAGAGAAAACAGCAGGAGGTGTTTCTGAAAACTCACCGAGAGCAGGAGAAGATTTTTATTTCATGTGACAAGTGCACAGCCCGAGGACAAGTAATCTGCTCCAGTGTGTGTGTGTGTGTGTGTGTGTGTGTGTGTGTGTGTGTGTGTGTAACAGTAGTCTCAAACACCTTCACATTAAACTCCTTATAAGGACATTCACTACACAGAGACGAAAGGATCACTAACTCAGAGCATGATGCAGACTTTCTTTAGATTGAAACAGATCAGAGAGGGTAAACAACCCGCTGTTATTCAGGGTCATGTGACGGACGGGGGCGGAGCCTAACGCCACACCTTTCCACCCTGAGGCTGAAAGCGGCTCAAAGGCGGTAAAATTCACCCAGGTGGAAAAAAATAACACGTCAGATTAAAGCTGTGCTCTGTTTCACAATGAGGGCCGAGGAGTCAGATAAGGCCTTTCCAAACCTGTGTGTGTGAGTGTGTGTGTGTGTGTGTGTGTGAGGTGAAGCTGCGTGTGTGTGCAGGTGAAGGATTGGATGTTTTTATAGACGTGACTTCATGATGACAGATTGAGTTTATCCTCAGATTAAAAGTTATCTGATGGAAAAATCCTAAATAAAACTGGAGCCAGTGTCGCCCCCTGCAGGCAATGGAATCAGGTAATAATTAAGTTTAATAATCAAGTTTTTTAAGTTTGATCGATTGATTGAAAAAGTTTTGAAGTGAGTGTGTGTACGTGTGTGTTATGACCCACATTCAGCCCTGTATAGGTGTAAACAGCGGCTGTACGTGTGTGTGTTTCTTTACTGTGTTTAAACAAACCACAAACTCAAACACGTAAAACACGGCTCTGCCACGGACCAATCATGTGTGTGTGGTATCTCTGAATCCATCAGGACGCACAGACAAACAGAAAGAGTGTGTTTGATTCGTGTTTGGGTTCATCCTCAGGACAAACTGTGAACACACACGCTGCAGGCACCAAGAGACAAATCTGGATCTGTCAAAAGAAGCGCTGCCAAAATCTCTTCTTTACATTTACACTCTCTGTTTGTGACGTTTCAAAAAGATGAAGGCCTCTGACACAGATGGAGTGTGTGTATAAGTGTGTGTTATCAGTTTATCAGCCTGTGGTTTGAAGGACTGGGATTATTGGTGGGTTAGGCTGACCTGGAGGAGTGATGTGTACTAACCACACAGATTTATCAGCCTCCATCTTCAGGCTTTGAACTTCGCAACCTTGAACAAACATTTGGAAAAAATAAAAACATTTAGAGGAACAACATCCGAGTTTAATGTGAGGTTTATGTTTTTGTAATCTGGAGTTTCTGTACGAAACAAGCTCCAAACTCTGTCACTGAGAAATGAAGGTGATGCAGAATAACTGCAGTTCCCTGAGCATCCACTTGAGGCTGAGCGTATCTCTTACAGTTAGGTAGAGCTACGCTTTAAAACCTGACAACAAGCTAACTTTGTCAGTTTGTAGCGTAGCTTAGCAGCTGCTATATTTCTCTCTCCTCACAGCCCGGTGCTCTGAGACGTGTCTGTAACGTGTAACGTTAGTGAATCCTGGTTCTGTCCTACCAGAGCTCATCTACCAACTCCAACCTCACCAAGCAGAGCTAACGTAACCTGGCTCTTCATTTTATTGATAGACTCTCAAGTTTGAACAGACCACTGCAGAATAACTGCTGACTGTGGGTTGGAGGCAACATTAGCACAAACACACTAACCTAGGTTTTAGCCTTTAGCTTGTGTTGAAGCCTTTAGATCAAGTTTTAGCCTTTACTTGAGTTTTAGTCTTTAGCTAATGTTTCGTGATTAAGCTCGTGCTTTACCCTTTACTTATGTTTAAGTCTTTAGCCTGTGTTTTAGCCCTTGGATCATGTTTTAGTCTTTTGCTCATTTTAGCTTTTAACTTTTATTTTTGCTTTAATTGTGTGTTTTGGCCTTTACTTGTGTTTTAGCTTACATTGTAATCTTTAGCCTGTGTTTTACCATCAATTTTGTGTTTTAGCTTTTAGCCTGCCTTTAGCCTGAAGCTCATATTTTAGCCTTTAGCTTGTGTTAAAGCCTTTAAATTGTGTTTGAGCCTTTGGCTTATGTTTCAGCATTTAGCTCGTGCTTAAGCCTTCTCTTGTATTAAAGTCTTTAGCCTGTGTACTAACCTTTAGATCACAATTAAGCATTTAGCTGTGTTTTAGCCTTAAGATCACGTTTTAGCCTTTTGCTTGTTTCAAGCTTTTATCTTATGTTTGAGCTTAAATCTTGCGTTTTAGCCTTTAGCTTATGTTGAGGTTTTTGGCCTGTGTTTTACCATCAATTTTGTATTTAAGCCTTTAGCTTGCCTTTAGTCTGAAGCTCATTTTGTAGCCTTTAGCTTGTGTTTTATCCTTTGTATTACGTTTAAGCCTTTAACTTGTGTTTCAGCATTAAGCTTGTGTTTAAGTTTACACAATTTAGCATTTAGCTGTGTCTTAGCCTTTAGATCATGTTTTAGCCTTTACTTTTTGCCTGTTTTACCTTTTATTTTATTTTTTAGCTGAAATCTTGTGTCTTAGCCTTTAGCTCATGTTTAAGCCTTTAGCTCGTTTTCTGGCCTTGAGCTAATGTTTAAGCATTAAACTGATATTTTAGCCTTTACTTGTGTTTTAGTCTTTAGCTTATTGTTTTTACCCTGTGTTTTACCATCAGTTTTGTGTCTTAGCCTTTAGCCTGCCTGTAGTCTTAAGCTCATGTTTTAGCCTTTAGCTTATATTTTAGTTTTTACCTTTGTTTAAGCTTTTACCTATGTTTAAGTCATTAGCCTGCGTTTTAGCCTTTAGATGATCTTTTAGCCTGTAGCTTGTTTTAGCTTTTATTAATGTTTTAGCCTTTAGCTAATGTTTTAGCCTTTTTGTGTTCTAGCCCTTACTTTTTATATTGTGTTTCTGCCTATGTCACTTGTGATTTAGCCTTTAGCTGTTTATTTAGCCTGTAGCCTGTATTTTAACCTATGTTCGTGTTTTAGCCTTTAGCTTGTGCTGGTTCTCTTCTGTCCTTTTTCTGTCTGACAGTTAGGCTCCACCATCACTACAAAATTAATCACAGAAATCGTTTTCAGGAGAAAAGTGTGGATTAGAACAGGATTAGGATCAGGCAGATATTTAGAAAGGAGACTTTTTCAAATTTACTTAGAAACTCCTCCTTAAGGAAACAATCTGACATTTTTCTGTTGGGTTTATTTATCTTTAGAGCTCTTTGCTCCAACCCTCCGTCTATTTCTGAGCTTGATAAAGTCAGTATCCCTAATTTGCCAGTTTCTGTTGTTTTGCATTAAAAGTGCAGAAACCCACAGGTGCAGTCACCCAGAAACATCCTGTTATTTTCACACAGTTTGTGGTTTTTACAGCAGAGACGAACATCCAACCTGCTGTGGAGAAAAGTGTGGTTAATGTGGTTAACTTTAAAAACATGAAGAGTGTGGAAAGGTAAAACCAGCGTTGATCAGTTTTCTGTGATATGAACATTTTAAACTGTTTCGTGTTGGAAGTTATTTACGACATTTCAGCTAAACGACCAATTTGTCCGACTTTCAAAACTCAAAATCTGTCAGTCGGTTTGTGTGTTATTAGGAGACGTCCTGAAGGCTAAAACTGAGGAACAACATGTTGAGACGGATGGTTTTCAGTGTGTGTGTGTGTGTGTGTGTGTGTGTGTGTGTGTGTGTGTGTGTGTGTGTGTGTGAATCAGGGAGACGAGGGTGTGGCAGGAAAAACCCCCTTGGCCGTAGATCTCTTTCACACACACTCACACAGGTATGCACACACCGAGCCTGCCAGAGATTTCAAACCAACACTGGCTCCTTCGTCTGATTGGACCGTTTGAAAATACGCTCCCTCTGATTGGTTCTTACTCCAATAACTGACGGCTCAGTGTAAAAATACAAACAAACAAACAAACAGGAACATTTCTAAGAAAATAAGTCCACAACTTCTATGATTTTAGGATCACAGATTTCACAGAGGGGCATTTATTCAAACTTTTCATGTTTTTTTTTTTTTACAGGATTAAAACAGCTGGGACAGTTTGTAAAAATAGAAAACCCCACACATCATCCAAAAACATCACATTATTTACATGAGGGCAGTTTGTGTTATTCAGCGTACAAACGTCTCTGTTCAGGACCAGTAAAGCTCACGTCTACATGTGGGGCTGATTTAATACATTCTGCTTTTCCCCGTCCTCAAACAGAGAGGTTGGTACGCTGAATACTGTTTTTTTAATCGAGCATCTTCAGCGTGAACTCGTCACAAAAACCACAGATGACAGGATGAACGTGTGACCTGCAGACCAGCTATGATCTTCAGCTCCAGTTATAAAGGATTTCTAAACAAAATAAATACTTTTCTCACCGGAGATCAGTGCACGATGGAGTCTGAGATCACACAGGAACAAAATAAAACAAGACCGGACCAGCTGGGAGGCAGGAAGTCGTCTGAAAACACGCTGAAATACTCCAATCCAGCTCAGAGATTAAAAAAAGGATGTTTGTGTGATAGTTTCATGTCAAAGCTTGTGTCACGGTAGCCTGTTATTATTTTTAAGGTCAAACCGGTCTCTTAAAAAAACACGCGGCAGCACCGCCCTGAAGCGAACTGACTTTCCCTCCAAAATTCAAAGAATGCGACCGCTAGCGAACGGCTTCGCGCCTGTTTTCTGTCCTTTATTTGATTCTCCTTCACCGCGCTGACTCGTCCCTGCGTGTCGAGTCCTGTCCTCAGACACCACCTCCTCCTCCTCCTCCTCCTCCTCCTGCTCCTACAATCCTCAGGGAGACGTTACAGGAGGGTTCAAAACAAACACTGGAGAGGATCCTGGACCGAGGGGAAGTGGAGGATGAAGGGAAAGACAAAGAAATCAGAACGTAAAAAATCTGGGATCTAAGCTTGTCTGTGTTTTCCTGTAGACAGCCTTTACACACCTGAGGGGCGGGGCTAAGTTTGATTGACAGCTGCTGCAGGTGTAACTGCTAGGTGTGCACACAGAGTGCTCTTTGTGCTGCCATAGCGTCATAACCACAGCACGACTGACCTGACCACACTGACATCAGCAGGTGAACAGCTAATTAGCTTCCTAACCTGCAATCTGACGCCGTTAGCATAGCGCTTTTCCCCACCGAGAGGAACATATGTCAAGGTTTGGATGTTAGACTCTGTTTTTTTTCCAATAAATGAACTTGATTATTCTCCCAAACTGCAGCAAACCAGGCAAGAAGAGACAACATGGCTCCTGTGAGCATCTGCAGGATGCTAGCAGCAGAAGAGATAAGCTAATATCGGGTAAATTAGCACAACCAAACAAAATGGTTAGCGTGTGCAGCGACCAAAATTTGTGATCATAGTCAAAGTGTGCAAAACATCCCAAAACTAGTTTTGGAACATCTACCATGCAACCAATACACAACTAGCTTAGCTTTAATTATGCTAAATTTGATATCCTTTGAAGGAGCACAGAAAGACTGAGTGTTGTCCCCTCAATGCTCCGCAAGCTAATCAGTATTTTTACAAAGTGGGCCTGAAATGTCAGTCATATGTGTTTCAGGTGTAGTGCAGCTTTCCACCACTAGCAGGTGCTGTGGCTAAGGTGAATGCTAAAACCATATTGCTTTAAAGCTCTACCACCTGGATGTAAACAGTCACAGATCTGGTAGCCTGGTGTGTAACCACTCGGCCTGAGCAACGAGGATCCAGCACAAGCATGAGGACGCTAACTTGTTGATGCTAGCTCTTAGCGCTCTTAGCGCTCTTAGCCTCATGTATGTTTTCTTATTTGGATTAGTTGGGAATTGGTCAGTTTGGCACATCTCTATTTGCAAAATGCTCACTGCTCTGAGCATGCTAACAGCTAATGTGGATGCTAACTAGCAGGCTAACCAGGTGAAAGGATTTGTGATAACCAGATTTTTTCACGAGGTAAATTTAACATATAGGCTAGTATCATTAGCACACAGTGAAAATGAGCTACTATGGTATTTTTGTTAGCTACAAGTTAAAAAAACACATCAGGGATAGTAAAATTTAGATTTCTGTAAAACAACTGTAGAAAAAGAAGGGCTTTTATTTTGAAGTTCCTGAAAAGACGGCAAAAACAACCCCTGAGGAAAAGAGTAATATTAAAAATCGCCTTCTAGTGACACTTTTTGAAGCGCTAAAACATAAAACTGATGTTAAATTGATGCTGAGCGTGTTATTTTGGATGTTTAAAGCTTGGTGATTAGGCTGTGGGACAACAACAGAGATATGAAGAGGAGCAGCCGGTCAGGGGGGGACAGGAGGGAGGGAAAACGCTCGTAAAGTTTTGTAGTAAAAGAAAAAATTTGCACCAGCGACGTGTTTGTACGAGTGAGGGCCGGACTGGACTTCTCAAAGAGGAACTGAGGTATTTTGGATCAGACTGTCCTCCAGAGAAGCTTCTAGACTCAGCTTTGAAACACTCTGCTGCGCCTGAAGTGGCCCCCATGAGCTAAACTCCACCCGCCCGGCACAGACCGCGAGATAAATCAAACCACAAAAGCATTTTCAGATATAAGTTTAACCCAGAGCCCCGAAAGTCAACGTGTGTGGCCTGTATGTGTGTGTGAGATCAACCAGGCATCACAGTCATCTCATATTCCAGTGTGTGTGTGTGTGTGTGTGTGTGTGTGTGTGGGTGTGAGTGTGTGTTCCCTCCTCAGGTTTCCAGGATAAAGAGAGTCACTCATCAGAGCCGTCAGTCCGTCAGCCTCAGTCCAGGAAACGTCCGAGAGTTTTTGGTGTTTTTGGTTTCCTGAAGGAGGCGGCGAGCCGAAAACAAAAGGTGAGGGATGACGTTTGATAACAGGAGGAGGAAGAGGAGAAGAGGAGGAGAAGGAGGAGGAGTGGGGAGGTCGTGACCTGGTGGTGGAGAAGGTGGAGTGACAAAAGGTAAAAAAAAAAAAAAAAAGCAGGTGGATCAGATAATCCAGGTGATCCAAACTGAGAGTCCGTCATTTTTCAAAATCAGGAGTCCACCATCATCCTCTTCAGCCAGACGGACAGAGGGAGAGAAAGGGATGATGGGAAACCAGCTGGATGCTCCTCCCTCCCTCCTCCTGCACAGGTGGATAATGGGGAATAAGGTTGGATGTTTGGGCCTGTACCTCCTGGAGAGAGGAGAAGAAGAGGAGGAGAAAATATGAGCGGTCGTGTTCTCCTGACGTTAATTACTCCTGATTAATTCATCAGCTGTTTACAGGTCAATAATCAATAATTCAGTCTGCAACATGAGAGCTGGGAGGGGCTGAGTCTAAGGATGTTTAAGGAAGTTATTTAAACTGTGAAAAATGTTAAATCCTGAATCTATAGTTTGAGATCAGCTGATTTCAGTTTAAGAAAACTATTAAATTTGGATGTAGTTAGACTGTCATCAATAACAGCTCAGCCCTTTTGAGATACAACTCCAGACTGATCTAACGGGGTCAGCCCAGTGTTCCCACAGCCCTATGTTCCCACAGCCTAATGTTCCCCCAACACTATGTTCTCCCAGCTTTTGTTCCCACAGCCTGATGTTCCCACAGCCTAATGTTCCCCCAACACTATGTTCTCCCAGCTTTTGTTCCCACAGCCCTATGTTCCCACAGCCCTATGTTCCCACAGCCCAATGTTCCCACAGCCATTTGTTCCACATTTGTTCCCAAAGCCATTTGTTCCCACAGCTCTATATTCCCACAGCCATTTGTTCCACAGCCATTTGTTCCACAACCAAATGTTCCCACAACCAAATGTTCCCGCAGCCAAATGTTCCCACAGCCTAATGTTCCCACAGACCAATGTTCACTCAGCTATTTGTCCCCACAGTCCAATGTTCCCCCAGCCAAAAGTTCTCACAGCCCTAAGTACCCATAGCCCAGTGTTACCACAGCCTTATGCCTACAGCCTTGTGCTTACAGCTCTATGTTCCCACAAACTTATGTTCCCACAGCCTGGAGCTGTGGGAACATAAGGCTACAGTAACATAGAGCATTGGGGACATGGGGTTGTGGGAATAAAAGCTGTGGGGACATAGAGCTGTAAAAACTAGGCTATAGGCATAAGGCTGTGGGAACATAGGGCACTGGGAAAAAAGAGCTGTGGGAACATTAGCTAGAGGATCATGGAGCTGTAGTAAACTTGGCTGTGGGAACATTAGCTGGGAGATCATGGAGTTGTGGGAACATGGAGCTGTGGGAACTAGGCTATCGGCATAAGGCTGTGGGAAGATAGGGCTGTGTGAACATTTGGCTGTAGGCACATAGAGCAGTGGGAACAAAGGCTGTGGGAACAGAAGCTGTGGGAACATATGCACACTGCATATCTAACCTCTGATTATTAAGAAACAGTTTTATTAAACTATGGTTTGTGAAACACCCAGAGATGGTTTGTTTGTTTTCATGATAAGTGGAACGTTTCAGCTAAAACCTTCATGAAGGCTGCAGCATTTTGAACATTACCTCCCAGTTCACTCCGACTTTGTGCTGTCTGGGTTTTGAGTTACCAGCTGTGTTTGTTGATGACTTGTTATTTATTCTCATTTGCATATAAGGGGGCCCTCTTACGCCGCTAACGCATAGCACCTGATTAAAACACATGCAAACAGAAGCAGCGTGCAGCGGTTTCAGTAAAGAAGAGTGGGTCACTATGAATGGAGGTGTGTTTATCTCTGCTGTGTCTGTTGTCGGTTTGTGACTCTCGTCTGTCACCGAGTGTCAGAGATCAGAGAAAACACTTGAACCTGTTTCTTCTAAAACACCGGAAACACTTCTGCTGACTGGGGCTCACACACACACACACATACACACACACTCAGAAACACACAAAGACTCTGTGTGACTCCACTTTGAATCAACACTCTTATCTCTAGGCCTTGTCACACACACCCACACACACACACACACACACACACACACACACACACGATCAGATTCTTTGTTTTTTTGCTCGGCTGAATGGAGACAGCCTTGGTAGCTACTGTTTCAACAACCCCCCCCCCCCCCCCCCCACACACACACACACACACACACACACACACACACACACACACACACACACACACACACACACACACACACACAAGCGCCTTCAGGGACAGATTAAATAAAAATAAACATGATTTGAATAGTCTTCATCTTTTATTTGTCCCCTGGGTGTTTTTTTTTTTTCGTGGTCACTCTGTTTTTTATTGTAAAACGGGACAAAGACACCACCACAGGGCGGCTCTCACCTCACCTCATTTTGACTCAGTTGACGGGGTGTAACATTAGCCTATCACTGCTATAAAGCTAACGATCAAATGTAATTTCAAATAAACCTGAAATATGTGAGTAACAGGCTTTTTGATATCTAAACATACTTTCTATGACATCACCCATTTGTTTGTGAAGCAGAGTTTTAGAGGCTATCCTCAATGGGAGCATTACTGGAAAAGCTGTACTCAGATTAGCTTTGTTTAAGTTAGGATGGAGTAAAGAGGCGGGACTTTAGCCTTTTTATAAACAGCTACAGGGTGCCCACCTGTAAATCCAGTCAGCTACGCCCTTATACGGACTAACTTGTAAGTTTAATAACTTTAGAAATCAGGTAAATCAGGGGCAAAAAAACACTGAAATAGAGAATAGAGGATAGGGAATCTATCGGCTTTTTGAATGAGTGTGTATGTGGTTTCTGCTGTTTCTGCAGACAGCCTCTAGTGGACACATGCGGAACTGCAGCTTTTCACACTTCAACAAAGGCTTTATTTGGTCTCTACTAATACAACTTGTGTAAAATATTGTTGCGCACCAATTAAATTACGACTCTTCCAAATATGGTCACTTCTGGTTTTTAATGACACTTTCGAACATAAAATTTGTTTGTTTTTTCACTTTTTTTAAAAGCAATTTATTGAGTAAATCTGGACATAAGTCTATTCAATTTATTTAAATTAGGGGTATAAAAGTTGTATTGATGTATTACAAAAGTTTTGTGCAAAAATGACACTACAGCATGTAAAAATATAAAGATATGCTCTGCCAGCCCTGGTATGATGATACATTACATTCATTTTTGTAAGTTTTGTGTCTGATTTGCATTTTTTCCTTTAAAGTTCAACCCTGTACAGTCTGACCCATCAGAAAACAGCCAGAAAGTTCCAGTTTGGGGAATTTAGACATTTATTAACCCTTTTAACATAATCCACAATAAACTATTGTGATACCATTTCATATATGTAATGTGATGATAATCCTCCAGGGGGCAGAATACTTTTTTTAACCGTTTTTTAAGAAAACTATTAATCATGTTGATGAGATAGAGGTTTTTGACAGCCAAGTATTAAATACATTGTGTTTGGCTATAAAAGTTTAAGGATTAAACAGCCAATGGGAAGGTGTCGAACCCGCCTGCTTGCTCAAAGGCTGGCCACAAGGGTGCGCAACCTAGACCGCTAAGTAACATTGGCGCCCCAGATTTTTAACACTTCTGAACAGGCGTCATAGTTTCAGATTTAAGAGGTTGAGCGTAACATATCGTTTATTTTTTGCTAACTATCAGCTGTAACTGCAGTTAGCGTAGCAGCTGTAGCCTAGCATCTGTCAGTAGTAGCTGCTACTACTAGTGTGATGAGTCCTGCAGCTGTTTGTGTTTGGGTTTCTGGGTTAATGTATTCCCACTGCAAACAAAACGCTCCAGGGTGGATTAGAAACCACACGCTCCTTCAGGTGATCTCAGGTCATTTGTTTGGTTCAGCATCAAAGTGCAACATGTGGTCCAAGTGCAGGTGTGAACGCTTCGTTAGCCGATAAATGCTGAATGCTTGATATTTTACTGACACAAATATGAAGCTTATGAGTCTGTTATGATGGAGTTAAACTAGTTTTCTTCTAGTTTCAGTGAAAGTGTAAGTGTGTGTGTGTGGTCATGTGACTCACCAGCAGTGTGCAGGGCGTCTTTAATACGGGGACTCGACCCTGAAAAAGAGAAAACACACATCAGTTCAGTGGCTCTGACAGAAACAAAGATAATCAGAGATATTCCTGGAAGAAAAAGCAGTGAAGGGAAAACGAGTTTGAATACAAACACCAGGAAATGAAAACAAAGGTGAACGTCACCTCAGTGGAAACAAACAGAGTGTTTTTTACATGTATGGAAATGATTCTCTGTTTTCTCAATCACACATCTGTCTGACGGCGGCGTCACACTCGATACACACTCGATACACACTCGATACACACACGATACACAATCCGTCAGCTTCGACATTTCACACCGGCTCTGATGAAACTGTTTGACCTTCTCGTGAAACCTCCAGAGCAGCTTTGAGGGAGTCAGGCAGCGCAAACAGCCGCCGCCTGGACCGCCGTCTTTCTGTCCAATCATGAATCTTATCTCAGGAACTCAGATACAGTTTCCACTGGCTGATAAGAGCCGCAGACCAAACACCAGGCTCAGAGGTTTGACAGGTCAGGGGACTGGGAGGCAGAAACTTTGATGTAAAAAAAAAAAAGTGCCTTTGGCTGTTTTTCTACCCCACAGCCCGAGTTTACGACAGTTTACACAGAAACAACACCTGAGAGGCTGTGTGGGGTCGCTCAGGGTGGAGACGCGTGTTTGTTTGTTTGTTTGTTAGTCTGGAGTCTGTTTGAAAAGAACAAACATGGCGACACCAAAGACGATCGACTTTAACTGATGTTTGCTAAAGAGTATTTTTGATTTGTTGGTTGTTCACTTCCTGTTTCAAGTTTTTACTTCTTAAAAAGTGTTGGTCTCTGACTAAGACATCCTCAAAAGTGAAAGCAAAGACGACCTGATCTTACAGATAGTCTGTCTCCTCCCCCTGTGCCCGATGACACTGTGGAAAAAAAGATAAGTGTCTGTCTCAGTTGGTTTTGAGAGTGGGGTAATAATTTAATACGCTTTCAGCTATACTAGACGACACTATCTTAGTCAAAAAAATCTCCATTGTCGTTTCCCTGGTGTTTATTTAAGTCTTCTCTCCTCCTCCAGTCTCTGCTCTGGCTCCTGTCTCTTTAAGAACTGAAAGTCCTTGCTCTTGTTTTGAAAGCTCCATCAATGAGGTTCTAGAATGTTCGACATCATCAAGCACAGAGAGCTTTCTTTCTTTGTGATGTCACTACATTCCGGAACTCTCTGAGCTCACAGAGTTTTTTAGAGGAAACTGAAGACCCTGAGCTTTTTAACCAGCTCTGACTGCGTTATGATAACCACTACTTTGACAATATTTATCAACCAAATCAATATTTACATTTATTGACGGTATTTTTTTTGTCTGTCTTTATCCTGTGTCTCTTGTTGTTCCATACTATCTTTACATGATTCATGAGCTTAAACCAAGGGGCAACCTCCAGTCTCAGAATATGAGACGATGCTGAAGTGCTAAAATCTGCTGTTCGTCGAGTGTTTGCATGAGGCTGGCTCCGGAAGTACCAGATGTCACATACACACCAAGTCAAAAAAAGCCGTTTTCAAAGCTGAAATTAACCTATTTACAGCCTGGTTCAAAAAACGTCTCCTGTCTGAGTCGCTAATTTTACTATCAGCACCCACTGTGCGGGGGGTGAATTTTTTTTTTTACTCGGCCGTTCAGAGGATATTAAGATCTCGAGCTCCTCCAATAAGAGGCACAGCTGAGGGTCACGTGACGGCTGGCGCTCTATGGCTGTAGGCGAAGCCCTTGCCACTACCAATATGGCCGCTATAGCCAATGTGCTTCATTTTCCGTTTCAGAAACAAACGGGTGACGTCGGCGAGACTACATCCATGTTTTCTACAGACTATGGCTTAAACATGAACCCTCCTCTCCCCGGTGTTTTAAAAAAAACTCTTATATCAGGCTCCGTCTAAAGTAAGGATGGATACCTTTCACTTTTGAAACGATACAGTACTGATGTCCAGTACCTGGCAATTGGTACCAGTACTCAACGGTACTGATTTTCTGTACTTTTTTGTGTTTATGTGGTAAAAATATCAATTTGTTTAATAATATATATTTTTTTTAATTAAGCACATTTATTTTTCAATATATAACCTTGTAATGCTGTGTTCATGTCCAGCATGGAAAATCAACTAGTCTTCCACCCCCTCACAGTCAAAAAGATGCATTTAGGTACCTAAACATGGTACCTTTTGACTTAACGTGAATTGATACCCGATACTTTTGACAGAATTCAGTCAGTACTTATAAAAGTACCTAATTTGGTACCCATCCCTAGT
The DNA here is from genome assembly GCF_033239565.1 of Halichoeres trimaculatus. Lineage (NCBI taxonomy): Eukaryota > Metazoa > Chordata > Actinopteri > Labriformes > Labridae > Halichoeres > Halichoeres trimaculatus. Next base: position 1,876,207 of record NW_027437192.1, read on the forward strand.
CTGAAGCGCCTTGTTGCGTCTCTTTAAGGCTCCTCGCCCCACAAACCCCCTTCCCTCTGATTGGCCAGCCCTTTGGATGTGGAGGGCGGGGCTATGGGTAGACCTTAGTGTTTGAGGCCCAGCCCTCAGATTCTTATGTGATGACTTCATTATTTCAGCAAGTCTCATACAGATCTAATGCTAAATAAAGACCGGGCTGATTTAAGCAGTTTGACGACAGATTAAAGGCCCATTTCTCTTTCTTTTATGTACAAGAATGTATCGGTCCTTTTCAAACAATGTTACCGTCACTGCTTTTACGTTAGCATTGCTATTAACCAACACATCCACCAGGGGAGGCAGCCCAGAGTCGAAGTTTATGACAACAACAAACTTAAAAACAAACATGGCGACTGTGGAGGAGGTGATGCTAATGTACCGCTAGCATAAAAGACAAAAACAGAGGCAGCGTTGTAGAAGGCGGTGGTTGGTGAGGCCGTAAATATATCGCCCCAAGTTCCACCATTGTTGTTTCTTCTTCTTGTCTCACTAAAGCTACGCATCAAGTAGTAACAGCAACACTGCCCCCCCATGGTTTCCAGTGGTACTGCTCCATTTGGCGGGTATCTGTAAACTTAATGGAAACCAGATCCGTAATTATAACATAACTTCTTTACATGCATGTTTAAGATATGGGAAAGTCGACTAACCCCTCTTTAAATATTAGCATTAGCCTTAGCCTCCATGAGCTACAAGCTACAGAGTGCATGAATGGAGTTAATAGGAGTTATTCCTCTTTTGAAAAGTTACTGTAATAACTCATTTTTTCAGTTTAACACTGACAAACACTGAGTGGTAATAATACAGGAAACAGTCAGAGAGGAAAGAAGCTAAATGTGATCCAAACCACCAAGAGAAAGACACGGCTGTGACGATGTGAGCAAACACCGCCCTGAGAGAGACCTGACATGATGAAAAGAGAAACTGTAGTTTCAGAATGACAGAGATAAGACGACACGAACGTGAGGAGCATCAGGAAACAAGCGCGGACATGACGGTGACATTCCTGACATTCCTGCCTCGCCCTGCAGGAGAGGAAACCTCACACCGAGCCACAGACGAGGAGGTGGAGGAGGAGGATCACTCCCAGGAACCAAACCCAGGCCAGGCCGCAGAGAGATCTCAGACCAGGCCGGGCCGCTGACGGTAAAGGTCAGCTGAGGGAAGCAGGAAGAGATTTGAACCAATCACAGCAGCCGATGTTTGCACCTGTTTCTCAACACTTTCAGACGAAACGCAGAAAGACGAAGAACTCACGGTTTTCATGATTTTCTCTCGAGCTGATGAAGCTCTGTAAGAGAAATCAAACCTGCAGAAAAAGCTCTGATGTGTAATTATGACTGATGGGTGTGATGTGAGCGGGTTTTCCCAGCTGGCAGCTTGTCTTTGAACGCAGCATCAAGGAGGAGGAGGAGAGACTTTTCATCAGAGCGGTTAGAAATGATCGAGCGTGAGAGGTCAGAGCTTCTCCAGGAGGAAAACATCTTTCGTACTGATGGTTCCTGAAGCCTTTGATACACACGTCTGTCATCCAGTGTTTCCTGTAATTACCTAAACATGAAGCTTTTTCTCTGACGAGTTTTTCTCAGCTACAAAACGACCACAGACTGAAACAGATTGAGCAGCAAAACGTCTCAATCAGTGGTGTTAAAAAACTCTAGCAGGTTGTTTCGAGAGAAACTTGTTTGATAGGAAGGCATTCCTCTCTCTTTCTCTCAAAGTTATTCTTTTTTTTAACCATACAAGGTTAAAATTTAACCTCGAGCTGATAAAAAACTGTCCCTTCTCTTCATGATATTATCAAATAAAGTCATCGTTCAGTTAAAGATGGAGCTGTGTCGATGGGAAACAAAGGCTCAGGAAAAATTCCAAATATTTTCTTTTACATGTTTGTGTGAGGACGAGCTAAGCTAGCAGAGGTCAAGGCTGTGGCAGGTTTAAAGCTGAGCTAACTTAGCAGAGGTTAAGGCTTTAACAATTGAAAAGGTGAAGCTAAGCTAGCAAAGATCTAGGCTATAGCAGGTTGAAAGCCAAGCTAGGCTAGCACAAGTTAAGGCTTTTGCAGTTGGAAAGGTAAAGGTAAGCCTGAATGGAGCCAGACTGTAGCAGGTGGAAAGCCAAGCTAAGCTAGTAGAGATCCAGGGTTTAGCAGTTGGAAAGGAAAAGCTAAGCTAGCATAGAGCCAGACCATAGCAGGTGGAAAGCCAAGCTAAGCTAGCAGAGGTCTAGGCTGTAGCAGTTGGAAAGGTGAAGGTAAGCTTGCATAGAGCCAGACTGTATTAGGTGGAAAGCCAAGATAAGCTAGTAGACATCCAGGCCTTAAGCAGTTGGAAAGGTGAAGCTAAGCTAGCATAGAGCCAGACTATAGCAGGTGGAAAGCCAAGCTAAGCTAGCAGAACCCAAGCTGTAGCTAGTGGAAAGCCAAGCTAAGCTATCAGAGGTCCTGGCTGTAGCAGTTGGAAATTAAAAGGTGAAGCTAAGCTAGCAAATGTCCAGGCTATAGCCGGTTGAAAGCCAAGCTAGTTAGTTGGAAAGGTGAAGCTACGCTAGTAGAGGTCCAGACTACTGACTGTACACAGAGTGGGCAGCGTGGGTTCGCCATTTAGCACTGTACGATTTTAAAGCCCTAACCCATTGATAGCAGTTAAGCAGCCCGAGTCTGCACAGTAAAGACTGTGAGGGATTCTGGGAGAATCTGAGTGGAGCCAGTCGTTTCTAACCCCTTATAACTCATGAAAACAAAACTTTTCAGAAAAAAGAGGACTTGAATACAAGACAGCCAAATGATATCTTCAAATCACCACAACAATCAGACGTGAGAAACATTTCTACCAGGTGTGTTAATTTTTTAAAGTTTGACCACAGCCCATCTGGAATGACTGGAAAGATGGATTTTTTGACCTATACTGCAGCCAGCCACCAGGGGGAGCAGTTTTTGTAGCTACCTCACTCCGGCTGGGCAAGATGACCTTTATTTTTTTTTTTACAGTTTATGGTCCAGACTTTAGCAGGTGGAAAGCCAAGCTAAGCTAACAGAGGTCCTTAAAGGTTATAGTTAGTGTAAGGCAAACCTTAGCAACAGAGGTTTTTAAAGCAGTTAGGAAAACTTTTGAAGATGGTTTCTCCTGATAAATGTAGATTTTGTTTTCATTTCCTGATAAACAATTCTCCTCGTTCAGCAACTGATAACAAACAGAGGAGAAGCCACATAAGACGACGAGAGACTGAAGTTTTCATCACCAGAGAGGAGGTTTTACACTTTGTCAGAAGAAGAATTGATAAAGTTTTCTAAAGAAATCCTGCAAAGTTAATTATTCGACATAACAAACCTCTTAAGTCGCCTGAAAAGTTGTAAAAAGTGTTGAAGCTGAGTCTACGGGTGTTATAGGACAGCAACCAAGAAGCTGGAAACCTGACACCATGTGACCATGAGCTCAGATCACATGACCACACCTGATCTGCACCTGCAGGCAAAGGACCATGATCACAACATGAGCTTTATCATTCAGCTAAATCTGAATATCTGCACATGAAAGCATCAGGACGCCACCCACACCTGTCTCTGAGGGGGAGGGGGCGGGGCTTCCTGCCTGTGATTGACAGCTGAGAGAGGAGGAATGCAGTCAGGCTGTTTTCAAAACATCGAAACCCAAAAAGAGCGACTTAATCCAGCTACAAGGCCACGTTCAGAGAGTGTGTGTGAGAGTGTGAGTGTGTGTGAGTGTGTGTCATCCGTCTCATGGTACCTCAGGTAGAGGCTGAGACAGTCAGCAGCAGGTTGTATAGGAGAATAAAGCAGAGGTGGAGCACGCGTCCCCTCCCCTCCCAGGTGGGCTCCCCTGACCAGCTCCTGACTGTTTACTGATCTTATCATCAGATCCTCCATCGTTCAGACTGCTGCAGGTTTTCTCAGACACGGATCAGCGCCTGGTTTTAGTCCGTTTCAAAGCGTCCCTCTGACTTCCTGTCTGCACCTGCAGGAGCCGCTGAATCCGTTGATTCTGCGTTTTATTGAAACTTCATGTGCGGGCGGCTGAGAGACTATCACAGGGACAGATCTGTGCGTTGAGTCGTGAACTCAGGTGTGTGTTCCTGCTCCCATGCCCCCATGTCACAGATGTGTGTGTGTGTGTGTGTGTGTGTGTTATTGTAGCCTACAGAGAACCGGTTTTGGTTGAACACCTTCAGGACAGGAGCATTGTTGTGTCGTGAGCTCATTTTTCTCCAAACACCTGCAGATCCTCCTGCACGGTGCAGGTTCAACCATGAGAAACATCATGAATTCACTGGTTTTAGCTTTCCTTAAGCACAAATCTCAAACATTTCTGGATCCAGCTTCTTTAAAAAGAAGATTTCACATCAGTCAGAGCAGTATCTAAGCTGTTTTCAGCCTGTTTAAGGTGTAAACACTTGGAGCCAAACGTCAGGTGGATTTCTCAGCTTCCTAGAAATCCCTCAGCCTGGAGGGAAACCCTGAACCAACACTTCAGACCCGAACTTGTCTTTTTAGTCTAGAACAAATCCCGAGCCGTGTCCTCGGGCTGTCAGAGAAACAAACAGTCTGGATCTTTCTGCTCTGGAGACGGAGAACAAAAGCCTCCTGTCGTCAGTGTTGACACCGACTACAGACGAAGATGACGGCGATGAAGATAAAATGACTGAGGACAGACGCGTCAATCATCTGGAGGCCGCGGGGCAGCGGCTTCAGGAGGAGGAGGAGGAGGAGGGGGATCTGAAGCTAAACACCTCCTCCGTCTGAAGCCAGATGACCTCTCTGAGCGGGTTGTTTGTGACAGGAGGGGGCGGAGCTTAAGGTGTTGGAACAGAGTTTCCTGTACTTTAACAAACACTCTTCAAGATTAAAAATATCCTGATTGATGAAATACCACTACTGCCACTAGAAGAATAAAACCAAATGGATCCAGCTACGTGAAGCTGACCTCTCTCTACTGAGTCTCACTTTCACTGTCTCTAACAAACACACATCAGCTGAAACTTGGCATACTGAGCGCTGTGAACCCAAATAAACAGATTTTACTGTGATTCAATCACCAATAACCAGCTCAAAAAGGATGAAACTAACCTCATAAGGTTTTTCACAAAGCCTGGAGAAACTCAGATTCAGAGCTACGTCAAGATGTCAGGAGATTAAGTTCATAAAAGTACTGGATACAACACTACGTAGTGTGGTATTTATCTCTACAGTTACGTAGCGCTACAAATTGAGACAAGACAATGAGTAAATGATTTAATTTTGTGTTCTGTGTTTTGCCTTCAGCTCGTATTTTAGCCTTAAACTTGTGTTTTAGCCTTGAACTTGTGTTTTAGCCTTTAGCCTGTATAATGGCCTTAAGCTTGTGTTTATCCTTTAGCTTATCCTTTGGCTTGTGGTTTAGGCTTATAGCCAATATTTTGCCTTTAGCATGTGTTTTAGCCTTAGGCTTGTGTTTTAGACTTAAGCCTGTGTGTTTCAGCTTTTAGCCCGTGTTTTAGCCTTTAGCCTGTACATTAGCTTTTAGCTTGTGTTTGAACCTTTATATTAGCCTTTAGCTTGTGTTTAAGCCATTAGCTTAACCTTTGGCTTGTGCTTTTAGCCTTTTGATTATCCTTTCGCTTATGTTTTAGACCTTTAGCCCATGTTTAAGCCTTTAGCCTGTGTTTAGCCTTTAGCTCCTGTTTTAGCTTAAAGCTAATGTTTTAGCCTTTAAATGTGTTTTAGACTTTAGTCTGTGTGTTTTAGCCTTTACCGTGTGTTTTAGCCTTTAGATCTAGTTTAGCCTTAAGCTCGTATTTTAGACTTAGGCTTGTTTTTTAGGCCTTTAGCCTGTACATTAGCCTTAAGCTTGTGTGTTAGCCTTTGGCTTGTGCTCTATCTTCCTCCTGTTTCTCTTTCTTCTGCTCTTCTGTCCTTTTTCTGTCTGACAGTTAGGCTCCAGTGTCCACCATCACTACAAAATTAATCACAGAAATTGTTTTCAGCAGAGAAAAACACAGATCTTTCTTCTCTCTACTCAACTTCATCAGCCGGCGTGATGTCGTCATAGAGACCTAGACGTACCGTAAATCAATCCGATCCTGCCTGACCAGATCAGGAAGCTGAGAAGTAACTCTGAGGAATAATCTATATTGGTGCTGATAATCTCATTTTAAAGTGTGGATTCGGGTCAGGCATATATCTAGAATGACTTTCTTAAGATTACTTTCAAACTCCTCACAACCCCTTTAAATTCCTCGAAATATGAAAGCCTTCGCATGGTTTTAGCCATGATTTGAGGTCATCTCATGATCCAGAGCCAAAGTTTGAAAGTCTGAAATCAGACCAACATCTCCTTAAATATCCATCATCACAGAGGAAAACTGCTACACCACATCAGCTGAATCTGAGACTGACAAACCCCAACAGCAGCAGACAGACGAAGAGTCAACCTGTTTCAGCTCGTTGCCTCCGAGCGCAGACAAACAAATCAGAAGAGAGAGCAGAGGAAATAAAAGGAGGAAGGAGGAGACGGACGGATGATCACTGCTGGGTTTAAAAACTTCCTGACAGACCGAGCGAGTCGCAGTCACACACTCCTGGTTTCAGGTTTCAGACTCAGGTACGGCTCCTCTGTTTGCTCTGCTTCAGGATGGCAGCTTCCTGTTCGGCTCCACGCCGTGATGAAATCTGACGGGATTGCATCACTGCTGAGGCGTTCAGGTACCGACTGCAGCTCCATAAACTCAACGACATAATCAAGAAAAAGCTCTTTATCACTTCAGATACTCTGATATTTGTAACGTTTGTCCAAAAAACACAGATTTCAAAGGGCGTGGCAACCCTACAGTGTGTGTACAGCTGTGTGTACAGCTGTGTGTGTGTAAGTCTGACATGTTGCGAGACGCCAAGGCGCGAGAGGAATGAGGAGAATCTCCAGGAAGGTGGTGAAGCGTCTGAAATGACTGTAACACATGCTGACGCCAAGAATGACAGAAATGAGCGGCGAGGAAAGAGGGTCAGAAAACACACGCTGACACAGAGCCGCACAGAGCTCGAAGACTTCAGAGTACAGAGCATCAAAGTTTGGAGTACTTACGGTACTTTCTGCCTGCAGTACATGATCAAACCGATGGCAGCGGCCAGAGCCACGATGACGGCGATGACGATCCCAGCGATGGCTCCGTCTGAGAGACCGTCATCCAGCGCCCCCTCCTCTGCAGAGAAACACACGTTTGTTAAAGTCACAGGACAACAGAGACGTGACGGTCGTGCAGCTGAGGTGTGATGTCACTGCCTGACCTGGATGTTCAGGTTCAGGCTGGTCTGGTTTCAGACCAGGTATCAGAAAATCTGGGAGTCCACATGTTGGTGCAAACATTCGTACATGAAGGAAGTAATCAGGGACAGACTTTGAGTCTCAGACTGAAACTGAGAAGAGGAAGTGAGTCACCGTGTTTGTGGGCGGAGTCTCAGTGATTCACTTCTGTGGAAATGCTCGTTACGCCTGAAACTTTACCAACCTGACAGACCACACTGACCATCGGTGTCAGGAAACACACGCATGACATCAGATTCTGGCCTCCAACCAACCACATCCTGTACAACTCTGCTAAGCTAACCGCTAAAAGTAGAGTGCTATTGTGCAAACAGCAACAACAGCACAAGAAGGAAATCCTTCAGGAGTAAAAATAACCTCCTCTGGCTGCAGTTCCTCAAGTGTCCACCTGAGGCTGTCTCCTAAAGCGAGTCAGTGCCCATAGAGCTCCATGTTAAAACTTTAAAGCAGAAATAAACATGTTTACAACAATGTTTAATGAAGAAATACGGTTGTAGTCTCTCTCTCTCTCTCTCTCTCTATATATATATATATTTATATATATATACAAAAAATAGAGTGAAGTTTAAGATAAACTGGCTTCAAGTAATCTTTGGAGCCAAAGTTCCCCCGTCACAGGCAGCCAGAGTCTGTGCAGTAGAGACTGTGAGGGATTCTGGGAAAATCTAAGTAGAGCTGGTGACAAAAATTAAAAGTCTAATCACTTCCTGACTCTACCTCCCGACATATTTTACAATCCCCGAAAAAAATACACAAGAACGTCAGCTGTCAATCATCGTTAAACGTGACGTAAAGCCTTGTTTTTAACCTCGTATAACTAATGAAAACAAAACTTTTCAGAAAAAAGAGGACTTGAATACAAGGCAGCCAAATGATATCTTCAAATCACCACAACAATCAGACGTGAGAAACATTTCTACCAGGCGTATTAATTTTTTAAAGTTTGACCACAGCCCATCTGGAATGACTGGGGAGATGGATTTTTTTACCTATACTGCAGCCAGCCACCAGGGGGAGCAGTTTTTGTGGCGACCTCACTTTGAGCCAAGCAACCAAACATGTCCTTCTTAGGAGGCGTGGAAGCTAAATACAGATAGCTGAGTCACCGTAGCAGCACAACACATTGTACCCTGTTAACAAATCCAACGAAGAAGAAAAATGCGACACATTTTTGTTCTGTTGGTGAAAAGAAAGTTCTCTTCACAAAGACTGCAGTGTGTCTAGCTCCACCATCTGGTGTTAGATCGGTTTAGTCCGACATCCCAACAGAAAGGAAACAAAAAGTGGTACGGTACAGGTCTGTGATTTGGGGAACTGTCCCAGTTTTAGCCACAAAATATGTACCGCACCAAAATGAACCAAACTATTTCCTAAATCCAGACCCTAAGATGAACTTCTCAGACTTTGCGTCTACAAGATCTCACCCTTTTCTGGAATATCAACTTTTCTCATTCTCCTTCAGCGCTCTTACCTTTGACGGACAGGGTGTGGGTGTGTGTCGTAGTCTTCTTGGTTACAGAGTTAAAAGCCTCGCACGTGTACGTCCCAGTGCTTTTGTAGACGGCCTTTTCGATGACGTACTGCGCCGTCTTGACCTGGGTCAGAGTGCCGTTAAACTTCCAGGTGTAGGTGGCGGGCGGCATGGAGGCCGCAGCGCACGTGAGCGTCACGGGGTCGTTCACCTCAACGGCGGTTTCGCCTGATACCGTCACTGGTTCTGGACCATCTGGTAACGAAGCAGGACAGAGAGGAAAAGGTCAGTTAAAGATCTTGAAATATTTTATTCCTGTGGCTTCTCTGTTGCATACTTTGTCCACAGGGGGCGCCAAAATCTACACGAATTAAAGGGGGCCTATATAGAAGCTACCTCATGGATGATGTTGTTTTAAGTTCAAAAACGTTTACCTTTTCCACATCACTGTACTGATACAATAGTTAAGCTCTAGATACGACCCAAGCTTTAAAGAGGGGTATTATTTTTTTTCCTGCGTTGTAAACGTGGATCTAAAGTACCAAAAAAAGGAAAGAAAAAGGATCTCTCAACTGTTTCAAAACACATTAGAGAGACACGGGCCTCAAACTCTAAGGTCTGCCCATAGCCACGCCTCCCACAGGCTTCAAAAGGGTGGGCCAATCAGATTGAAGGGGGTTTATCTTAAAGAGACAGTAGCTTAAACAAGGTGTTTCAGACAGAAGCTGAAATAAGAATTCTCTAGAACAGCAGAGAGAGAAAAATAGGACTAATTTGAGCTTTAAATTGAGTAAAGATATATACGGTGGCCCCAGTGGACAGAATTAAGACTAAAGGAGCAGACTACCCCCTCTTTAAACAGAACACTCTTCTAGAGTTTGAATAAATAAATGAATTTCAAAGTTTTTGTTTGGTTTTTGTGGCCTAACCTGAATAAATAATACCAATTCACTGGGTCAAAGTCGTCTTAAAATCCAACCCAAAAGGTTTTAACCCCCTAAAAAAATCTGTTTTCCAGATCAGATTTAATTTTATTCATGTATGAGTAGCTTGATATCCGTGTGTCAGCCGTATCGCTTAATAACGTGGGTCAATATGTGGCAGGTTTGCTTAAATTGAAAGGTCTCCTTTATGGACTTTTGCCGGGTCGTAAATGTGCAATAAAAACAAATCACCACCCGACAAACCAAACGTCCAAACATGAAGAGACCATAAACCCCTCCAGCGCGGCGTGTTTGCGTCTCTCAGCAGGACGGACACTCACAGTTCACCACCATCTTGTGGGAGGCTTTGCTCTGGGTGACGGGGTTGCTCAGCGCGCACGTGAACTCTCCGTTGTCCTCTTTCTGCAGCGGGCTGAGCATCACCGAGCTCAAGTCGCTGGAAAACACGACGCGGGAGCTGGCAGCCAGGGGTTTGCCGTCCTTGGTCCAGGTCCTGGTCTTCACGGTGCCGGATGTGACGGTGCAGGTGAGGTTGGCTGTGCTGTTCCCGGCGATGAGGGTCCCAGTTGGACCAGTGAGTTTTGCTCCAATGATGGGATCTGTGACAAGAGATAAGAGATTATCAACATCATCTTTTCTTTGTGTCGCTTCTGGCTGCAGTTCCTCCAGTGTCCACTTGAGGCTGTTTCCTAAAGTGAGTCAGTCCCCATAGAGTCCTATGTTAAAACTTTAAAGCAGAAATAAACATGTTTAAAGCTCTGTACTAAAAAAAGGTTTGTTTTTTTTCTCCTTATATCTCTTTTTTTCTTCGTCTACGACAACCGTACGGGGGGTGAATTTTTAGATACATTGCTTATCAGCTTAAAAGTTATCGAGGATCTGACATTGGTCTCTGTCAAGGGTCTTCAACCTGCGGCTCTTTGACTCCTTTGCAGTGGCTCCTTGTAGCTTTTAAAAAATATTGTTAAATACAGAATTTTGTATTTTTATGACAGAAGGTATTGATGAGTAAAAAGACACTGAGCTGAAATAACATCATGCATTAAGATTTTGTTAAACTAAATATGCATCACCTAAAGCAATAAAGCCTTTATAATTTGGGGAAAATTTCTGAAAATTTTAAGCACTTTTGGAAATTTTATAAATTTCAATTTTCGACATTGTTTGAAATTTTGATTTAAAAAAAAATCAAAATTTTTGGAAGATTCTGCAATTTCTTTTTTTTTTTTTTTTTAATTTTTGCAACTTTTTTTATTTCTGCAATGTCTTCCAATTATTTTAATTCTTTTTTTTTTAATTAAGCAAATTTTTGAAAAAAAAAATGTTTAAACTTTGCTACTTTTTGAACTTACTAATCTAACAATGTTTTTGAAATCATGGAATTTTGGCAAATGTTTCATTTTTTTCCCACATTTTTAAAATTTCATTTCTTGAAAGATTTTGCAAATTTTTGAAATTTTCAAATACTTGAAAAATGTTGCACTTGTTGCAATTTCATAAATTTTGCTTTTTTCTAAAGAAAAATTGCCATTACAATTTTTTCTCTTTGTTTTTAAATATTTACAAATTCATTACAAACAAAAAGAATAAAACATCACATGAACACGTTTATAAACACAAAATCTTTTTGTTTAAAAAATTGGTTACTTTTTTTTTTTTAGTTTAGAATTGCACACACTGTTTTGTCTTTATTGTAAAGATAAAGTAGATTTTTTGTGGCTCCTGAATTACTTTAATCACCTTTTCCTTGATAAATAAAATCTATTTCTCTATATTTCTAAAAATCCAGTGACTTTAAAAAAATATCTTTTTTCCTGTTTTTTTTTTTTGGCTCTCTGCTCCTCCCACAAATTTTTACAAATTTTCACAGTTTGAATTATAAAATGTTCAGCGTGTTCAGGAGAATCCTGCATGTAATTTTCACATTTCTAACTCGTACTTTTTTTTTAAACATTCAGAATTTTCCTTTTTATTTTTGCCCATTAAAATGAATGGAGATGATCCATCACTATGGAAGCAGCACAGATGATGATGTCATAAAGAGTGAGAGTTCTAAACAGATGTTATGAATAGAACTGGAACTAGAATTCAGCTCTGCTCCCCATCACTATGGAAACCACACAGCTGATGATGTCATAATGGGTCCGATGTGATAAATAGAACAAGAGCTGTCAGGGTTAAAGGGTTGGGGCTCAGCATTTCAACACCCAGTAACCCCCTCCCCCCAGTTTTTCCTTGTTCTCTTTCATGAACCAAAAACTTCCTTTATCATGCGAACTGCTCCTCCCGCTCTGTGCCATCATTCAGGAAGAAAACAGAAATGCTGCAGGGCAAAATGTAAAACCATCCTCCACCCAACAGGTTTCACACACACACACACATTCACACACATTCACACACAATCACACAGGAATGGTCTGCCGCCAACTTAAAAACAGCTCCTCTCAAACCAAACGGGAAATTCCTTGGCGGTAATTACAGACAGCGCCACTTCTCCGTGTTTTCCTCCACGTTTCGACACCTCACAGGTGAGGCGTGCGAGCAGTGGCGAGCGTCTGCGGCCTGTCCGTGCTCAGGAGCCACAAACAGCTCGTGTGACTAATCTCAGACCACTTTACCGCCTCGCGCCCTCGAGGCGTGTCAGCGAGGAGAGAAAAGGTTTCGCTCTGCAGCCGTCTGTCCGAGGAGTGTCCCTGAACCCTCACCTCATTCACACACATTCACACACACTCACAAACACACACACATTCACACACACGGTGGCTGATGAAGGTTTAATAAAACATCAAGCATCGATCTGTGGGAATGAAAAACTAACTCACCCATCAAAGCAAAGGTCACGCCAGGAGAGGCGATGACCCGTTTGGTTTTGTCGTTGGAGGCCCTGCATGTGTACTCCTCAGGCGTCTTCCCTAAACCCTGCGCCTGGATCTCTTTCAGGGTCAGGACCGGCCCCGTGGTTTTGATCTCCTTCTGGTTGTGGTACCAGGTGAAGGTGGCGGCCGGGCTGGAGACGGCAGCACAGGTCAGGTTGAAGCTGGAGCCAGACTGGATGAACTCGGGGGTCTTTGCCGGAGTCATGGTGACTTTCTCTGGTCCGTCTGTGGAGGAGAAAGAAGAGAGGCGGTTAAATTAAACGTACGTCTGATAACGGCTTCTGGGTTTTCTTCAGGTCACAGCCTCATTAAGCACAACATTACCGATAATCAATAATCAATAGCTACACAAATAATCACCATTTTTCACCAATCAAGTTGCAATATGATCAGAATGTTCTGGAGAACTGTGCGTGTATCACTCAAATTTCTAACCTTCTTACTTTTTAAAATATTCAACATTAAAAAACAAAAATTAGCCCATAGGAATGAATGGAATATGATCTGTCACCATGGAAACCGGACAGTCCCTTCATCCTTTACCTTCTTGTTTACATTCAAATGTAAGGTAATAAACAGGACTGGTGGGTTAGGGTTAGAGGGTAACAGGGCTCAGCATTTCAGCATCCAGTTTTTGCCACTCTGCCGATAAGATGAGCTCGGAGCGTGCCAAACCCGTGTGTGGTAGTATCTGTCAGACATGAAACCAGGACGTACTCTCTGTTTCCCCAAAACCGTGAAACCAGTTTTTCACAATCTTCACTTCAGTTTTCAGAACACGTGGTTTTTAGTGACGTCAAACAGTGGTTTGGTGTAGATGACGGGTCTAAACGTATAAAAATATATGTGGTTTCCCAAAACTGAGTGGTATTAATACACCACATTATATCTATTTATTTATTACTGCACATCCCCCTGCTGTTGCTCTTTCCATTACGGTCTGTTGACACGTTTTTATCTAGTTCATCTTTCTCTGGTACCCTGACACTTTTTGCACCTTTGCATACATCTTATTGCACTTTATACTGAAAAACCTGTGGCCTAAGCAGACCAGATTTCGTCCTGTACACACCGACTCATACAGAGTGACAATAAAGTCTGTCTCAATCAAAGAGATGAGTCATGTTTATAGATGGCGTAAAAATAAAAAAAGGACGTAGCCTCCCTTGTGTCACGTGTATGATTCTGACAGAAATAGAGTTTTGAAGCAAATAGAAACGGATACGGATATGGATACAGATACGGATATACAAATACAGATACAGACACAGATACAGATACGAATATGGATATTAGAGGTAGACCGATATATCGGGCCGATATTTGGACATTTGTCTCTATCGGCCATCGGCCGTATTTTCTTTTAAAAAGCTGATTTTTGATCCGTTGTATAAAATGACACAATTTTTGATCAGGCACAAAAAAGATGAGCACCTCAAACTTGTGGAACCACTTGGATACATTACATACTTTTGTTCAAATTATATTAATAAGTTTAAATTTCTTTTTTGACATTTTAAGAAGAGTGTGAATGTTCACTACTGCTCGTTACATTGTGTGTTTACTCAGACAAAATATTTCATTGTTTTGAAAGCTGAATAAATGTTCAGAGGACTGAACATGACTTGTTGTAATAGATTTCTTTTAGTTGCTCAGAAATTGCTGCGTTTCACAAAAATGTGATAAATACATATTTATTTAACAATCGGCCTGAATATCAAATTGGAAAAATCGGCTATGCATATCGGCATCAGCTGCCCAAATTTGGAAAGCATCGGCATCGGCATCGGCCCCCAAAAAACCCATATCGGTCGACCTCTAATGGATATGAATACAGATACGGATACGGATACGAATAGAGATATGAATAAGGATACAGACGGAGCTTAATTTCGTCTGTATTTCTGCATGTTTCCTCAAAACTTCCAGATACGGACAGGTACGAATATGAATACGGATACAGACACGGATACGGACATGGATACAGATACGAATACGGATACGGATATGAATACGGATACAGACGGAGCTTAATTTCATCCGTATTTCTGCACATTTCCTTAAAACTTACAGATACGGACCGAACAGAGAAGCCGTGGAGGCAGTGTTGCTGTTACTACCTGATATGCAGCTCTAGGCCCCGTTTACACGACGTCTCGTCCGAAAACACTACAACGGAAGGGAAAAAAAACTGTGTTTGCCTGTAGGTGGCGCTATAACTGTCTTGTCCAGAAGCAGCTTCTGGTAGATCTCCTCTGAAGTAGAGTTGGGCCGATCATCTGGTGTATTGGTGAATGCTAAGAGCAGAAGTGGAGCAACAGATGCTCAATTTGTTAAAGACAGTCATAACTACAGGACTGTTTGTGAAGCGTAGTGTGACGCCAGCGTTTCCACTGAAAACGCCAGCTTTCTGTTTACACGGCAATGGTGTCGGCAGCTTTTCAGAAAAATCCCACTCTGGAGGCCGTTTTTAAAAGTATGCATTTTACATCGGCTTCTGTGTAAACGCGAGGCTGAAACGCAACAAAATTTTTAAGTTTCACCCCAAAACTTTTGTCGTGTTAACGGCCCCTTAGGCCTGGACCACACGTATATGGACATATTCCTAAACGCACATTTTTCTGTCCAGTCGGGGCCTCTCAACCACACGAACACGGCGATTTCAGCCACATAAACAGAGATTTTTTTAACGGATAAAAAAGTGAAGAAGTTAAAAAATATCCGGTTGAGTGGATCCGTGTAGCGGTGTTAAACAGAGCTGGTGTTGACGTGATGATGTGCTCATAACGTTCTTCTTCTATGGTTTTCACATTTTGCTAACCTGACACCTATCAGCCAGGCATGGTATTGCAGGCTTCAGAGGCGATCGTTTCCAGTTTTGCCTCTTCGTGAGGACAGATTTGTTTCTGTGGTGTGGACAGTGAATTTTTTTAACCAAGACAAAGATATCCGGTCAAAAAAAATATCCATATATATACGTGTGGTCCAGGCCTCAGTGAGACATGAAGAGGAAATAATGGCCGAACTTTCGCGATGTATTTAACGGCCTCACCAACCACCGCCTCCTTCAACGCTGTCAACATTTTTGTTCTTGATGTTAGAGCTAGAGTCTCCATGTTGGTTCTTGAGTTTGTTGTTGTCATAAACTCTGACTCTATGCTGCTCCCCCTGGTGGATGTATTGGTTAACTGCAATACTTTGTAAACATGAAACCCTTTTTCAAAGGCCAAAAGGGGGATGGTCTGGCCTCGTCTGTTAACACCCCTGGGTACACTTTGGACGGGGGTTGTTTGGGCCCACTACACCAGCGTCAACAAAAACACTGACGTTAGTTTGCAGAAACTCCAGCGGGTTAGACTCATATTTTGTTTTTTTGTGAGTTCAAACTGTTCGCTAACGTCTCAACATCTGACGTCCTGGACATAAAATCATGAGCAATCATTTAAAACACCGCTAATCCTGCGTAATGGATGATTTCTGGTCATTTTTATCCTCAAAAACATATTTTTTATGTTCTTCCTGAAGCGTTTCTGGATCCAGGCCCCGTGAAGCGGCGAGCGCTGCGTTAATTACTAACCAGGTCAACCCGCTGCGGTTTCTCAGCCTGTCAGGTTAGTCATGGGGAAGGCCGCTGTGTACACACACCGAGCTCACACACACCGCTCACACACACCGCGCTCATAGTGCCGGCTGAGAGGCAGCGCCCTGCAAACACACCTCAATCTGACCTGCACGAGTCACACACACACACACACACACACTGGAGTGTTTGGGGAGCAGGTTTACAGTCCGGTGACTCCCAGAGGAGTGGATGGAGCAGTGACACACACTGTGACACACACTGGGACACACACTGGGACACACACTGACTCATGTCTGCTCTGTGTTGACCAACAGGTGTGGAGCTCGTTCCAAGAAACACTCAGCAAACAGCGCGGACAGCGCGGCGCTCAGACTCCGAGCAAACAAAGGAGCAAAGAGCAGAAAAGTGAGGATGAAGAGGAGACGGAGAGAGGAGAGGTGTGTGTGTGTGTGTGTGTGTGTGTGTGTGTGTGTGTGTGTATGTGTGTGTGTGCAGGACTCACAGTGGACGACCAGGTTGAAGGCGGGGCTTTTCTCCTCTTCCAGCTTGTTTTTGGCCGTGCAGGTGACGGGACCGTCCAGGTCCGTCCTGAGGACGTCTGTGACGGTCAGCGTGCTGGACAGCTCCTCCTGAGGGTCAAACCACAGAGGAAAACACGTCACCATGGAAACACAGGCTCAGGTTGAAGCAGAGGACGATAATTTCAACCCCAAACACAGAGATTAAAAACGTCTTTCTTACGTCTTTTATGGTGATGCGTTTGCCGTCGGCCACGATGGGCGTCGTGCCTTTGAGCCAGGAGAACTTGAGGAAGGAGCCTTTGGCGGAGCAGGTCAGGACCACGGTGCTGTTGTGCTCGATGGCTTCGGCCAGGTTGGGAGTGATGGCCACAGCGGAGACGGGCTCTGCAGGGAGAGACGGGGAGGTTAACTCATTAGACTTTAGAGACGCTTTGGTGCTTTTTTCCCAATTTTTTTTTTTTTTATATCAAACTTTTTATTTGGGAAATAATCAGAGTGAAATTCAATAATATAAATAACCAGTATACAATGCATGTTTTTGGCTTTTCTTTAACAAAATGCCTCTGTTCTCAACAAAAAATAATAATATAAAAAAATTTAATTTCCTTCTATTAAACAATGGAATATATTGTTCTGAAAGGAGATTCGTCAAAAAGATAAATAATAGTACAAGTAATATGATGAATGCACAAATAAGAAAGAAAGAAAGAAGAAAGAAATAAAATAAAATAAAATAAATGACTTTGAAGAAAAAAGAGAATTTTATGAAATAAAAAGACTAAGTAAAAAAAAAATTATAAAATAAAAAATAAAACAAAAATATTGAATTAAATAAATTTAAATCAAATAAAAGAGCATCTATATAATATAAAATAGAATAAAACAAAATTATAAAATGAAATAAATAAAACAAAATTATAAAATAAAAATAAATCAAAATAATAAGATTAAATTTAATTAAATTAAATAAAAGAGCATCTTAATGAAATAAGATAAAAGAAAAGAAAAGAAAAAAATACAAAATAAAATAAATAAATGGAAATTATAAAATAAAATTAACAAAACAAAAAATTATGAAACATGATTAAATTGAATAAAAGAGTTTTTTAATAAAATAAAATATTTTAAACAAAATTACAAAATAAAATTGAAGACAAGAGAAGAGAATTTCAACAAAAATAATAACGAAAAAAAATAAAATAAAAATAAAATAAAGAGGAAAGATAAATTGTCCCAACTGTCCACAGGGGGTGCCAAATTGACCCAATCCGGAAGTTCCTCACAGGAAATTTAACTAAATGTTGCCTTATCATAAGTACTCATTGAGACACAATTTGAATAGATCATTGCTTTGCACCTTTGTGTGTCTGTTCATGAAACTAAAATGTTAATGTGTAAAAAACTGATCTTCTATTTCAGAAATGTCGTAACGTCATTAAGCCAGGACGACAAAAAAAGGGGGGTTGGGGGATTTCCAGAGGAGCAGGATCGGACGCCTCACTAAAAGAGAAGTAAAAACTAAAACCTGTAATTTCAAGAAAATAAGTAGTCCTTCAGATTTATTACAAATATAGAAATAAAGGGGGTCTACCTTGACCTGATTTCCTAAAAATGTTAAGGTCATAAAATAATCTTTCCAGAGCTGATTTAGTCTCAGACAGAAAAAAAACATGTGACTCAAGTTACACGAGGAAGCGTGACGTCTATCACACTGATCTGGAAGATTAGGATTAATGTCAGATAATTTAGATTTGGTTAAATGACTTTTTTCCACTCTTTAATTAAACTGAAAATAAAACATCCCTGTCATACTCATCTTTCAAAAATACTGCACAGAAACGTAATGTGCATTGTGCACGAGCAGCACGGAAGACACGAAGAACAGATTTTACAGAAGCAGAAAAACCTGCTTTTTTATCCCTTATGAATAAATTTGCGGTGAGGTTCCTGTGATGAGTTTCTCTTTAAGTATGCAGGAGTCAGCCGGAGCTAATCCGCTGCCTTTTATGATGAAATCTCACAACAAATGAGCAGGTAATGATCCTTCAAGCAGCTTTGAGGACGGAGGATTTAATAACCTGCTCACCCGGGGCCGGTTTTCTCTTTGCACGATCCTAACTGTACTCCACACTCACGCTGAATGGAGGGCAACAGCAAATATGGCAGCAGCGCCTGAACCTGCTGGACTTGTTCCTAATAATCCTGGAGCTCCATTTGTGAATGTGCCGCCTGTTCATCGGTGATTAGCTAACTGTAGGTGTGTGGGAACAATGTGAAGGAGTGGAAACCAGTTCTGACTGAAGGGCTGGTGCAGAAACTTTCCTCAGAGTCAGAGGATTGGTGCATGTTTCGCTCTGATGACCTCATTTCCTGTTTGAGGAAACCAAAGTTACCAAGAAGAGCCGCTGAAGAGGGTTCTGGGAGAATTTGAGGAAGTTTCTGACAAAAAAAGCTGCAGAAAGTTTTGAAACTGTGGCGTAAGACCGGCCTGGTTCTCTGGTGGTTGCAGAGACCGCAGTGCCAGGGGGTCAGCTGAGCGTGCAGTCTGAGGTTTTTAACCCCAAGATTTGCAAGATTACCAGTTTAGAGAGTGTGAACTCAAGTGTCACGACTTCAGAAAGACTTCACCGTAACATTTAAGATTGCAAAAACCAGACCCAGGATTGAATGTGAAGGCTTTCACTTCATCTCTGAGAACATTGAGAAAAAAACACTGGCTCTTTTCCTGAGTGTCTCTCAAGGGAAACCGATTCAAAGTGACGCCACGCTGTTTGGATGAGTTTGAGTGGGACCGTGGCTCAGGGGCAAAGTGGGCTGCGGCACCAGACGGGTGCTCAGGGCTGGAGAAGGCTGCAGCAATTAATAAATCAACAGAAAATGGTCTTTGACAAACAGCTACTGCTTCTCAGACGCCTGGGTTCAAAACGTACGAGATGCAACTTGTAGAAGGTGGAAATGTTCGATGAGTTTCTACAGCTCAGTGGATCATTTCTGGGAGTTTTTGTGCAAACATTCCTGACTGGATTTCTTCACATTTTGGTAATAAAAGACAAAAACAAACTGAATTTCAGTCTGCAGAAATACCTCCAACAGGGAGGTCAAAGACAGCTCACTAACACCTTGACCTGAACCTGACACGCCTATAGGTGTATGTGAGAGGAGCCACACCTTCCAGAAACTCCAAGCAGGCTCCTGTTTCTCAAAAACAACTCTCTCTTAGCTTTTCTTCTCATGATACCTCCAACAACAGCTCAAATCAGATCCCACGTTGCGTAAAAACGCATATCAACACTTTGCGCATAAGTTTAAAAGGGTTGAAGTGTGAGGGAAAAGCGCAGTAGCGTATCCATCCGCTGCTGAAAGTAGTTCACAAACAGTGTGGTTGCTCAGCAACCCGGATACCTCACACTAAACACTTCAGGGCTCCTCTCACACAACAGGTGTGGCTCGGGGTTTTTTACGCGCGCCAAACCCCGTTAGGAAAGTTAACAAGTTTTCAAGTTAACGGTTTCTGGAGACGCTTAGAGCTTAAATCAGAGACTAAAGCAGATTCATCCGAGACTATAGAGACTGCTGATTCATTCGGCATAGGTCCACCTCAGGATGCACTTAACTCGAGCTCACCTCGTTAAACAAGTCCCACTATTTTAGACGATTTTATTTAACAACGTTTTTTAAAGCGATTAAGACTAAAACTTTACAGATTAGAAAACTGTGTCGCTTTATTATGACGTATTAATGAATTCGGCGTCAAAAAATGTTCAGGGATTTGTTTACAGGAGGACTCAGGGCTGAAAACTGTTCAGTAAAGCTGAAAACACCTGCCTCCCTTTCCGCATGCGCAGAGCGAGCCAGAACCAGAATCACTCACCCAGGACTCGGAGCTCAATTTCTCCAGCTTGCGTGGTCAGGTCAGGCGACACTATGCTGAGGGAGTAAACCCCGCTGTCCTCCGGCTTCGTGCCCTTCAGAGTCAGGGACGCCGTGGTGGAGTTCACCTCCACCCGTCCCGCGTACGTGTCGTCCACTTTGGTCTGGTCCTTCGTCATGGTGACCACAGGCTCCGACCCGGTGGCGAAAGTCCAGGTTACAACGAAGAAAGGTGGGTTAACATTGCGCGTTTTTAGAGTCACATCTTTCCCCAAAACCACGTCCACGGGTCCTTCTTCCAGGATGTCCACCCCTGCGCAGCATCCTGCGGGGAACAGAGAAGTCAGGCAACCAGCAGAAAAACTTCAAATCATCCCTCACTGAGTCAAACATCTGTCTGTGCTGTTCACTTCTTTCTCTTTACACTAAGTTAAAACAGTTTCCACCCAACCACACCAATAAAGTTCACCTCAGTTAAACCTGTCAAACACTCCTGCACATCAGGATCAGTTTCTGATTCTTACCGAGAAAAGAGAGCAGAAAGAAAAGCGACTTAGAGGCGAACAGATCCATCCCGGACGGTTCAAGTCTTTCCAGCAGAGTCAGAGACGAAAATGCGGCAGTACCTGCAGCTTTTAGAGGGACACACCCAGAGAAGGTGAGCACACACACACTCACACACACGTCATCGTCATTGTGGTGTGTGTGGTAACTTGATTTCACTCCCCCAGCTTCTTCAGACAGCCCAGCTATGATTTCACTCCTCCAGTCCAGTCCAGTCCAGTCAGTGAAATAAAGTCTTTATTATTCAGCTTAAATGCTTAAAAGTCATTAAACTTTGTGTAAAAGTTTTACAGTGTTTATAATGACTTTATAATCATGAATAAGCAGCAAAATAGATGTTATTAAGCAGGGTTAGTGTTTTATTAAACTATTATTTTGGATGCTAATGATCAGAAATAGTAAAAAGACTTGGTGCTAAAATGTGAAATATGACAAATTAACCTCCTTAGTTTCTGGTTCATGTTCGCTGAGACACTGCTGCCACCTGGTGTCCGTGTGGGGAAGTACTTTAGACACTTTTAAATTTTGTGATGTACTTTTTTTAAAAATTATTATTATTTATCTATTTACCTTCGATTATAACTGTCTGTTACTATTTTTTTTTTCATAATAACAATCAAATAAATGCCATTTACCACAATCCATTAACAAAGCCTCTATAATCTCTTGGGCCCATGTGACCTTGTAATAATTACTGTGAAGTAAGGGTCAAAAAGGAACAAAAAGAAAAGGACGACAGTGAAAAAATGTAGTGTAAAATAGGGGTATTAGCCCTTTAACTAGCTCTTCATTTAATCCTTTAACTTTAACTTTTTAAATCTAAGGAATAAAAAAAATAAATAAATAAAAAAAAAAATAAAATTAAATAAATTTCAATCAAATAAAAGAGCATCTATATAAAATAAAATAGAATGAAACAAAATTATAAAATAAAAAATAAAACAAAATACTAAGATTAAATTGAATTAAATTAAATTAAATTAAATAAAAAAGCATCTTGATGAAATAAGATAAAAGAAAAGAAAAGAAAAAAATACTTAATAAAATTAATAAAATATAATTATAAAATAAAATTGACAAAAAAAATAATAAAATTTGATTAAATAAATAAAAGAGCATCTTAATAAAATAAAATAATTAAAAAAATAAATAAAACTGAAGACAAGAGAAGAGAATTTCAACAAAAAATAATAACCAAAAAATTAAATTAAATTAAATAAAGAGGAAAGATAAATTGTCCCACTGTCCATAGAGGGCGCCAAAATTGACCCAATGTGGACGTCCCACACAGGAACTTTAACTAAATATTTCCTTTTCATAAGTCGTTATTTGAGACACATGTGAAGAAATTATAGCGTTGTATATTTGTGTTTCTATTTAAGCAACAAAAAATGTAAATGTGTTTAAAAGAACTGATCTCCAACAATGTAACGTTATTAAGCCAGGATAATAAAAAAAGAGGGTTTAGGGGATTTCAAGAGGAGCAGAAATCAACAAAAAGTACGACAGTGAAAAATCATCTTATAAAAGGGGTACTAGCCCTTTAACTACTCTTCATTTACTCCTTTAACTTTAACTTTTTAAATCTAAGGGATAAGAAGTAAAACTTAGTGTCTAACCTTTCAACATCCCACCAAAGAATATAAATGTATAGATATATAGACCAAGAAGTACTCGATCCAAAATATGAAACCTAAATACTAATTACGTAATAAAAAAATAAAATAAAATAAACTTTCTCCGAAAAGTCTTTGTCTTCCAAAACAGCAGGTGGCGGCGAAGCTCCTCTGTTTCAGCGACCATCCTTACATCCTAACACAGAACAAAACGAAGAAGAACTATACCCGGAAGTAATTTGACTCTGTGGCTATCATGCTAATTCTTACTGTTCTTATGTATTTTGCCAACCCAGACTCATTTAATGTGGGCTGTAATCCAGATTTAACATGTTTATTTCATGATTTCTGCTTCTAGAGATTCTGTTTGCGTCAGTCTTCTTCTCTTGTTAGCCTCGATGCTACAGTGAGTTAGCGCTCAGTTGCTAATGCTGTAAGCAGACGGAGCCTGATACTCCTGAAGCAAACGTTACAGAGAGATTTAAAAATGTCTAAAGTCCAAACAGTGAGAGGTTTGATCATCCAGAGACTGAGTGCAGCTGCTGAAGAGATCTTTGAGCTGTTTGAAAGGACGATAGCAGAGTACGAGGAGCAGCTCTGTCGATCCAAAGAGGATCAACACAAACTGCTGAAGGATGGGTACAGCCCTGAAGACTGCTCAGGGAAGACAGGTTGGTAGTTAAACTACGGACATCTATGACTGGACTTATTTAGGTTATTTACTCTTTGAGAAGGAATTGCATGGTTGTACATTATTTCAACCCATGCTTGAGCCACAATAAAGTAAATAATACCCCAACGCAACGATTCTCAAAGCGTCCATTCATAACAAATGTTAATAGAAGACACGTATTATACAGAAAAGGGAACTTTTTACAAAAACAGAGCATGTGATTATTGTGTTATTGTACATTCAGTGATTCTTCTTCTTTAAGATTTATAAATCTTAAGCAAACATTTCTGAATCTTTTGCAAAGATTTCAAGATATTTGCTTAGACTTCTGAATCTTAAGCTACGATTTCTAAATATTTGGCTAACATGCAAATTCACAGTGCCCACAGAAAGTACCAAAATTAAAGTCAGAGGAAGCGATCCAGCCAAGCCAGACTTTGAGAAAGTCAAACACAGTCGACTAAATCAGCCAACATTCTCAAAATTGCTTCCTCAAACTCTTATTTTGGCACTTCCTGTGGGCAGGAGTGTGAATTTGTATATTAACAAAATATTTAGAAATCTTAGCAAATATTTGGAAACCTTTGCTTAAGATTGATAAATCTTTGATAAATACTAAGTCTTAGCTAAATTTTCAGAATGAAAACTAAATGTTTTGTAACGTAGATAAATATGTAGAATCAGGACATTCATTTATAACATTTATAAATAACATTTAACTTTTAGATAAAACATTTAACATTTTTATCTAATATCTGAAAAATATATTTCTCAAATATTTCTCTACATCTGCATAGAAAGTGATGTTTTAGAGCTAAATGTGGGAAAATGTTGTTGTTTGTAATGTTTGCAACTTTACAATCGGCGCCCCCTATGCTCTAGTGTGCAGAAATGAGAAATGCTGTCAGAAAACGGTATCTAATTTTTGTTTTCACGTCGTTCACAGAGGTCCAGCAGCTGTCAGTGAGTAAAGAAGAGGACTCTCAGGAACAGCAGGACAGAAGTCTGGACCAGGAGAAACCCCCACGCATTAAAGAGGAGCAGGAGGAGCCATGGAGCAGTCAGCAGACAGAGCAGCTTCACGGTCTGGAGGAGGCTGGTATCAGCATGCTCAGGTTCACTCCTGTTCCTGTGAAGAGCGAAGAAGACGATGGAGAGAAACCTCAGTCCTCACAGCCTCATGAAAACCAAACCACAGGCAACGAAAACAAGAGTTCAGCGTCTGAATCTGAGACTGACGACAGCAGCTGGGACTGGGAGGAGATCAGGAACTCTCAGTCTGTCCCAGACGTAGCTCAAACTAATACAGAGGCTAATGGTGTTAAAGCAGCAGCTAGCTCCTCTGAGCCTGCCGCGGGCGCCGCCAGCAAAGAACATCTGCTGAAATACAGTCGACGCAAAACAGGACCGAAACCCTTCAGCTGCTCTGTCTGTGGGAAACGCTACCTGAGGAAGAACTCTTTGACCACCCACATGAGACATCACTCAGAGGGGACACACTTCAGCTGCTCTGTTTGCAAAAAGACTTTCCCCTGGAAGGGGGACGTGGAGAGGCACATGAGAGTCCACACCGGAGAGAGACCGTTCAAATGCTCCGTCTGTGGCTCCAGGTTCGCTCAGAGCTCAACGCTGAACTTACACCTGAGAGTTCACACCGGAGAAAAACCCTTCACCTGCTCCATCTGTGAAACAAGCTTCAGTCTGAGAAATAACTTAGTGTTACACATGAGGAGCCACACGGGGGAGAGACCGTACAGCTGCTCGTTCTGCGGGAAAGGGTTCGCGCTCCGAGGGAATCTAAAACGACACCTGATCGTCCACACCGGAGAGAAACAGTTTGGATGTACGGTGTGCGGGCAGAGGTTTGCGCAACATGTTACCTTAAAGAGACACATGACTGTTCACACGGGAGAGAAACCGTTCAGGTGTTCAGTCTGTGGTAAAAGATTTGCACAACAAACGTGTCTGACGAGACATTTGACCATCCACAGGGGGGAAACGGAGTCTGTGCAGGAATGAGGTCCAGTTCTCTCTGCGTCGGGCCACTGGGCCAAGGAAAAAACACTCACAATCCCACGACTGAAAACCGAAAGAATCAAGAAACTGAATTTTGCTGAGTCACCCTTTATGTCAAAGAAAACACAGTGTTAGCCAAACAGCATGGAGCGTGTAGCTTCATTAACTGATGAAATGAAAGAGAAACTTTCAGAGATGGTTTAAAGCTACAGAGGAAAGTTCTCAGATTCAGTTCTTTGGACCAGAAACTCCTGAAAGTTGTAGAAACAAGCGATTTGGCTGCTGATCTAAGTGCATGTCATTATGAGAGATGACACTAGCAATGATTTTATTTGTTTTATTTATTTTTTCTTCGTTTTCTCTGGGTAATACGAAAAAATTAGTCAAGATCTCAAGAAGAAACGACTGAAATTTGCTCATTTAAATCAAGAAAATATATTTTATATATAGTCATGGCCCTTAAGGGCTTCCGTAGATTAATGTTCTTTGAGTTTATTTATGTTATTATTATTTATTACATTTATTTTGTTCAAAAAAGTCCTGATGCTACAGGAGAAATATAATTTATCCATTCAGGACTGAAAAAAGCTGGGTTTGTTTATTACCAGTAAAATAAGTCAGAAGTCATCACTCCTAAACACTCTGCTCTTTTTTCATTATAATAACATTACGGAGCTAAAACTCATCACTTTAATGAAGTCTTTTGAAAAGAATTTTGTAACTCAATCTTTATGTCTTATATATTGCCGATACAGGATCTGTGGAAAATCTCAACCTGACATGTACAAAGTTACAGAACTGTAAAGTTTTCCTTTCCTTCATTATGTAACTACAGTATTTATATGATATTTATGTTTGTGTTTTCTGTAAATATATCTCACGTTCAAGAGAAAAAACAACAGAAAGACTCTGACGAGTATTAATTTAATGATCTTTATTAGAGGAGTAGCTCAACAGACTTTTTTTTGATGTGATTTTGATTTCTCTCTTTTAAAAAGCTGAGTCTGCAAAAAAAAAAAAAGGTTTATTGTGCTTTTTGAGTTGGTAGGTTATGACTCTGGTTTACACTCATTAATGCTCACGTGAGGCTGAAGTAAAATGAAGGAAAAAGTTTCAGTGAGCCTGTTTTATTTAAATTATCAAAATAACTTTATGTATGAATCACCCCTAAGAACAAATGTTTCCAAAGTGCTTTAATGGACGAAAGCATGGCAGAGAATCAGAATCAGAGACGACTGGGTAAACATTAAACAGAAAGAGGTGAGCAGTCATGGCGTGAGTGTAATATTATAAAGTCATAAAGATAAAATGGGAAATAAATAAGAAAAAATAAATAAAGAAGACTTTCTGGGTTTTAGGAAGAAAATGACGAGGTTGATGGTACATCAGTGAAAAAGGAAGAGTTAAAGGGTGTGAAACAATGAGATTAAAAAAAAAATAAAAAAATGAAATGAGCGTAAAGATTAAAAAATCATGAATTAATATATAAAATAATATGAGAGTTAAGAAATATAATAACAACATCACTGTCAAATCAATTAATGTGAAATTATATTTTAAAAAAATCATGGACTTAAATTTACCGTGCCGGATTTCAGAACATAGTACGCACTCCGGTACAGCAGGTGGCGGTAGGCACCGGAAGTGATGTTTTTCGATCCGCCAATCATTTATACAACAGGAAGAAATAGCCGGAGCTGGATTTCAGACACACAGCTAAAAGGAGTGGACTCAAAGCGGCCTGAATAATGTTTCTGAAGACTTCACCTGAGTTTTTATGCCTCATATCTTTATAAAACCAAAGGTTTGAGCTATTTTCAGCCGTAAACAAACGGACGCCGGCTAAAAACACAACCACGCATGCGCCGTAGTGCCTGGACTGTGTGAAAGGAGTCTGTGGGATCACTTTAAAAATGTCTAAAATCCAGATAATGAGAGGATTTATTAGCCAGAGACTGAGTGCAGCTGCTGAAGAGATTTTTGAGCTGTTTGAAAGAACGATAGCAGAGTACGAGGAGCAGCTCTGTCGATCTAAAGAGGAGAACCAGAGACAACAGAAGCTTCTGGAAGCTGTTTATAACCCTGAAGACGACGACGGACATAAAGAAGGTTTGAGCTGATTACAGTCCCTTTAACATCCTTGTGACATCTTATCCTGTTATAAATACACAATTATACGTATTTAATACACAGATCCTTCGGTTTAATTAACCCTCTCCAGACAATATACGGGTATGTCCTGAGGCCAGGGCCTGGGCCAGAATATACCCGAGGGTGTAAAACAGACAAAGCCAAACTAGACCCCACCAGACCAGAATGTAGCCCTCTTAGTTAAGCTAGTTTACAAAGTGTTAGATTCAAGGAAGAATATTCGCTGTGAATTCAAACAGGACATAAACATGTGTTTCATTGTTCCTCCAGCACTTACTTGACCAAAAACATCCAGCTCTACATTTCTACAGAAACACACTCCATAATCAGCTGTCTCTCTGAAATAAATAAAAAAAGGGCTACCCTACCTTCTTATCATTAAACTATGAAAAATCCAATGTTATATTTATTTTCTCCCAGTGCCTGTGAAATTTCAGAATCAGAAACGCCAGAGTATCTTCAAGAATTCAAGGACTCCACTTTGAACTGCACTCTCTCTGTACAGTTATTTGCGAATAAACACAAAATATCACAAAAAAATTATGAAAACTAGAGCATAATTTGAAAAACAATGATAAATATAATAGATTTCACAATAAAATAATTCTGCAGAGGAAAATAAGAAATTTAAGTTAACATAATGCACTGAATAAGACATTAAAGGAATGTGCAATTTGCATCAGAAAAGTGAAAAGCCGCTTCTGGATGAGACAGTTATAGCGCCACCTACAGGCCTGGCATGCTAACTACACTGTTTTCAGTCCTTTGGCATTTCCATGTCAACACAGATTTTTTTCACTGCATTTTTATTGTGCTTTTTAGTGTTTTTGGATGAAAGGTTGTCATGGAAACGGGGCCTGAATCTGAAAATAGACAAACTTTTTGCAGAAAACTTTTGAAGAGTGAATAATTTATCTTAGTTTTTCTTTCATTTCAACAAAATTGATTCCAATTTTTCTTACTTATTATTTTTGTTATTTTATTATCTTCCTTTTATTATTGTTATTGTTATAATGTTTTTTTTTTCTTTTTTCTTTTTTTTTTTTTCAAGGGTAAGGCCTTGGGAGGGTGGAGGATGGAGGGTGGGGTGGGGGGATGTTTTGACTTGCAGATGTGATGCCTGATGGACATTATGTCCTTTGTTTATATGTCTTCTGTCTGATTGTCACTCTGTTTGTCCTTTGTTAAAAAATGTTTCATAAATAAAGTTGGAAAAAAAAATCAATTCCAATTTGGACTTGCAGTTGAATTTTTAGTTTGTAGAATAAATGTTGTAATCAATTAAAACTTGCTCCATCATTAACTGAGTTCTGCTTTGATTAACGTCATGCTGCCACAGTGATAAAAACTTTTTGGTTTAAATTTTTTTCCTCTGCAGGCTTCCAGCAGGTGTCGGTGAGTGAAGGAGACGTCCCCCCTGAGCAGCAGGAGAGGAGCCACAGTCTGGACCAGGAGAACCCACCAGAACCACCGTACATCAAAGAGGAAAAGGAGGAACTGTGGACTCAAGAGGGGCTTGGAGGACCAGAAGAGTCTGACATCATTCAGTTCACCCTCTCCCCTGTTCCTGTGAAGAGCGAGGATGATGAGGGAGAGAAAGCTCCGTCCTCAGAGGATGATGGAGCAGCACAACATCAGATACAGGATCAAACCCAAACAGAGGACAAAGTCTATCCCTGCACACTCTGCGGGAAAAAATACCCCAAAGAGAAATCCTTAAAGAACCACCTGAAGCGTCACTCAGAGGAGAAACGTTTCAGCTGCTCAGTCTGCAACAAAACGTTTCCGTGGAGAGGAGAGCTAGTTATACACATGAGGACGCACACCAGAGAGAAACCGTTCAGCTGCTCTATCTGTGGCACAAGTTTCGCTCACAGCTCGTCCTTGGCGGTGCACCTCAAGCGTCACAGTGGAGAGAAACCATTCAGCTGTCCAGTGTGTGGGAAAAGGTTTGCACGTAAAAAACAACAGACTCAACACATGAGAACGCACACTGGAGAGAAACCATTCAACTGCACGGTGTGTGGGAAGACATTTGCAGAAAAAGCTAATTTGATCCGTCACTCGACCGTCCACACGGGAGAGAAAATGTTCTGCTGCTCAGTTTGTGGGAAAAGATTCGCACACGGTATAACACTGAAGCGTCACTCGACGGTCCACACCGGGGAGAAACCGTTCAGCTGTGAAATCTGCGACAAAAGATTTACTCGTCTTCAACACGTCAAAAAACACAAATGTGTTGTTGTTGAGAGCAGCTCGAATGGGTGAAGCTACAGTCTCATTAAACAAATTCACCAATGATGTCTGTTTTTAAAGGGGACATATCATGCTGATGCCTGATTTAATACTTACATATAATATAATAAATTTGAAAACAAGACCTTTCACCCCCTGAATTTTCAAAAAATGAGATATTGTATTTTTTCTGATATCCTAGAACGAGATTTGATGCCTCTGAAAATAGGTCATTGCCATTTGGCCACGAGATTTCGATACAAGGATCCTTTCTTTTTATTGGAGTAATCTGATAAAGCAGCTCCTCCTCTGTGATGTCAGTTAGTCACACAACCGCCACCGAGGGATACACCCACCAAGAGCCGACTGACTGAGTGCTGGATGCAGGGACTCTGCTCTGCTGAGCAGCTCGGCTTTACATGGTGAATTAGCAGTTAAAACACTGTAGTTTTAGCAGATGTGGTAATACTTGTGAGACTGTGATATTTGCATGCTTGTTCTGACATGCACTGTGAACCTGGACCACAATAATGCTGCGGTAATAACATAGTGAGGAACTGACGGTAGAGGCGATGTTTAGACGACACTTTCAGCATGATGGATAAAACAGACAGAGAAAAGTTAAGGAGCAGGATGGAGCCCTGTTATAGAAATAGTTTATTGGTGAAGTCTGCCTATATTTCCACGTATGAACTCTACATGTTACAGTACCGCTTTGACTCACCACACTGAAGCGTCCTGAGATGATCTGTGTCCAGGTGGATTTTCTTCCTCCTGAGCTGCAGAACCGTCCGGGTCTGATTCGGGGTCCAATACAAAAGGACGTATCCTACACTCTGCCATTTTATTACTGCTATCAATGCCTTACGGTGAAGTTTTGGCAAACAGCAAACTCGCTCGGTCTGCTCCACCCTATATGGCGATTTTGTAAATACTGCCATGCTGCAAAAACTGCCCCCTGGCTCTACCCCCTCCGCCCCTCTGATAGAACTGACCAATCAGAGCACAAAGGGCTGTGACGTTGCGAGGTTACTGGAGGTCATTCTCCAAACGAGCGTTTTAACCAGATCTTCAGAATGGCCTAAAATGAGGATATTGAGAACGCTATTGTGGGGCAATGAAGGAACTAAATGACTTGTACTGAGGGCAGAAATGCTTTACAGGCATCCTAGTCTGGCATAGTGAAAAGGAGAAACAAGCATGATATGTCCCCTTTACGGATGTTCCTGTCTGAGCCTTTCAATAAACATCAGTGAAGTAAAATACTCAACGTGCTTTGATCAACATTTGTTTTTGACTGAGATTCATGAATAAAGTGAGCTCATAATAACACATTTCATCTCTGACTCTCAGCTCTTTTTATTCTCTTTGTTGATGCTTTAGTTAAAGAGGTCAACGTGCAAACCAAGACGGAGTTTCA
Source organism: Halichoeres trimaculatus (assembly GCF_033239565.1). NCBI lineage: Eukaryota > Metazoa > Chordata > Actinopteri > Labriformes > Labridae > Halichoeres > Halichoeres trimaculatus. The sequence continues at coordinate 1,907,499 of NW_027437192.1, forward strand.
GTGTGAGCTGAGTGTATTACTTTCCCCTGCTTGGTTGAAACACTGTAACAATAAAAATGAAAACATCACTCAGCATTAATCAGGTGAAAATAGGAGGGTTTAAAAGGATGTAGAACAATAGGGTCAGAGGCATTAAACATGAATCAAAAATCATCAGACACCGTGTGAAAGAGAAGAGTTTTAGGAACAAAACATGTCTTCAAAGGCCTTGTCTCCTTCATCACCACAAACTCACCGTATGCACTTGTTCAGAGAGCAGCAAACATGGGACATTGTTTATTTATCTATTTCTTTTTAAATCTAATTTTCTATTTTAATTTTGAAGCTTTACTTAGAAACTTTTTGAGATCAAAATGTTGATTAGGGCAATTGTTCCCATGGTTTTGACATTTTGATGAGGTGCGTACATACATAAGCCTTTGCATGTCACCCTCCAGAGTCAGCATGTCATAAAAAAGCTGCTAAAACTTTAACCTTATGGTCCAAATTTAGACCATTTTTGGGAATTCCTCTTTATTATTTGCCTCCCCTGTCTATTAACTACTATTAGTTTGGTTATTGTAACTGTTTTTAGCTGCCTAGCTTGAATATCCTTACGTTGTATATTTTGTGTTTTCAACCCCCTGGTGTTCTGTCCGTATTAAAGTTCAGTAATTGTTTGGTCTTTTTTATTTTATTTTTTATATTTTCTAATAAAGCGCTAAGAGAAACACATTACAAATAAATTAAAACAAAACGAAAAAATAAAATTAAAAAAAAAAAAAAAACTCCGGAACAATAGCTGGCGGTATGCACCGGAAGTGATGTTTTTTGACCCGCCAATACGCTGAGACAACAGGAAGAGATAGACGGAGCCGTATCACCACTTCCAGGACCGGGGGATGTTTAATGGACTCAAGAGTTCTTTGATTTTAGTTTCTAAAGACTTCACCTGGGTTTTCCTGTCTTATGATTTATTATACTAAAGGTTTGGACGACTTTCAGCGGGAAATAGACGAACGCCGACTGAAATCACAACCACGCATGCGTCGTAGTGCCTGGAGCGTAAGAAAGGAGTCTGTAGGATCACTTTAAACATGTTTAAAACCCAAACTGTGCGAGTTTTAATCAACCAGAGGCTGAGTGCAGCTGCTGAAGAGATCTTTGAGCTGTTTGAAAGGACGATAGCAGAGTACGAGGAGCAGCTCTGTCGATCTAAAGAGGATCAACACAAACTGCTGGACGCGGTCTACAACCCTGAAGTCCGCTTACACAGAGCAGGTTTGGGAGAAATTTGATGATCATCAAGAGATTAATAACGTTAATTCTTATATTCTGTTTTCTTTTTAATGTATAATTTTGTCATCGATTTCATAAACTGTTGTGCGCTCACAAAGACCTCCTACCACTTCTGTTTTGAATGCAAATATCGAAGAGCCCCCTCAGCCTTTATTAGTCTGGCTGGCTGATTCTCAGTGTCCCCCTAAACCCTGGGTCCTGAACCCTCACGGACTTTATTGACATCACCCAGAAAGTGGTTGAGTGCATGGGTCAAAATGGTTTAAGTTGGATTGAGACAACACATTACTACTGTTCACAACATCTATGCCATCATTGCTCACCTGAGCAGCAGGATGAACTGTTATTAAACAAGCTTTAGTTTGAAATAATCAACATTTTTCCAATTTGCTCCTTTGAGTCAAACAGTCTATCTACCAAACTGAAAGAAACTCCAACCTCACCAAGCAGAGCTAACGTAACCTCACTCTTCATTTTATTGATAGACTCTCAAGTTTGAACAGACCACTGCAGAATAACTGCTGACTGTGGGTTGGAGACAACATTAGCACAAACAGTTTTGCCCTTTTAGCCTTTAGCTCATGTTTAAGCCTTTAGCTCCTGTTAAATCTTAAGCTCCTGTTTTAGTCCTTGGCTCGTATTTTTGCTTTTAGCTTGTGTTTTCACTCTTACCTCATGTTCAGCCTTTAGCTCGTGTTTTCACTCTTACCTCATGTTCAGCCTTTAGCTCGTGTTTTAGCAGTTAGCGGGTGTTTAATCCTTTAGCTCATTTTTAGCCTTTTGCCCATGTTTGAGCTTGTAGCCTATGATTTAATCTTTAGCTTGAGTTCAGCCTTTAGCTTAGATTTTTCCATTTAAATCATATTTTAGCCTTCACCTTGTGTTTTACTTTTTGGCTTGTGCTTTAGCCTTTTGCCCATGTTTTAGCTTTTAGCCTATCTTTTAGCCCTTGTTTTCACTTTTACCTTGTGTTTTACATTTTAGCTTGTGTTTTAGCATTCAGCCCATGTTTTAGCCTTTAGTTCGTGCTTTAGCATTTAGATCATTTTTTAGCCTTTTGCTCATGTTTTAGCTTTTAGCACATGTTTTAGTCTTAAGCTCGTGTTTTCACTTTAACCTTATATTTTAGCCTTTAGTTTTTTTTTTTTTTTTTTTTTTTTTTTTGGGGGGGGGGGGGGGGGGGGTGTTAGTAGTTAGCCTGTGTATTAGCCTTTGGTTCGTGTTTTACACTTTAGCTAGTGTTTTAGCCTTTAGCTTAAGTTTTAGTCTGAGCCCATGTAGCTTTTAGCTTGCATTTTAGCTTGTATTTTAGCCTTTAGTTCTTGTTATAGCTTTTAGCTTGTATTTAGCCTTTAGCTTTTGCTCCATCATTCCCCTGTTTAGCTTTCTTCTGCTCTGAATCAATCCAGTCCTGTCCGACTCGATCAGGAAGCTGAGAAGTAGCATTTAGAAATAACCTATATTGGTGCTGATAATATCATTTTAATTCGTGGATTAGGATCAGGCTCTAGAAGAGAAACTTCTTCAAGATCACCCAGAAACTCCTCGCAGGGACTTTTACCAGAAAACATTTGATCCTAGAGTCAAGAGAGTGGTGCTGTTATTAGCCTACATGTTTATACTACTTCAAGTTTTCTAAGTCTAACCAAAATATTTTATTATTCCCTGCAGACATCGAGCAGCTGCTGGAGTTCAAAGATGACGCTCCCCCAGATCAGCAGGAGTGGGGCCCCATTCTGGAGCAGGAGGACTCTGAGCCTCAACAGATTAAAGAGGAGCAGAGGGGGCAGCAGCGTCCAGGGCTGGAGGAGGTGGAGACCTGTGTGTTATCTCCCCCCGTCCCTGTGAAGAGCGAAGGAGAGGTTGGAGAGAAACTTCAGCCCTCACAGATTCATGGAAACCAAATGGAGATGAGCAGAGATGATGCTGAGACTGAGAGCTGCAGTGAGCACTGGGACGCCAAGGCATCTCCTGTAATCATTGAAACTCTCCAGAATGAGACAGAATCTGAAACCCTGAGCTCCCCTGGTCCTGCCACAGGCTCAGGCTCAAAGGGTCCGACACCCAGAAGAAGGAGAAAAACACAGAGACCGTTCAGCTGTTTGATTTGTAAAAAGACTTTCCCACACAGAGGAGATGTGGTTACTCACATGAGAATCCACACCGGTGTGAAACCTTTCCAGTGCTCCATCTGTGGCTCTAAGTTCACCCGAAGTTCCTCTTTACGCTCACACTACAGGGTTCATACAGGAGAGAAACCTTTCACCTGCTCCGTCTGCCAAACAAGCTTCACTCGCAAGACCACGTTGGATATTCACATGAGGAGCCACACGGGAGAGAAACCATTTGTTTGTTCAAACTGTGGCAAAACATTTTCATCACAGCAAAATCTGAAACGTCACCTAACCATCCACACTGAAGAGAAACTATTCGGTTGTTCCGTTTGTGGTCAGAAATTTCTGGAATCTGAAAGTTTGACGCTACACATGGTGGTCCACGATGGGGAGAATTCATTCATTTGTTCAATCTGTGGGGAGACGTTTCCAACCCAGCAAACTCTGAAACGTCACACGCGTGTTCACACCAAAGAGAAACTCTACGATTGTTTAGCCTGTGGTCAGAAATTCACACAGTTTTCAAGTTTAAAGCGACACATGGTGGTCCACACTGGGGAGAAACCTTTTCAGTGTCCAGTTTGTAGCAAAAGATTTGCACTGAAGTTTGACCTGAAACGACACATGAACATCCACAGGAAGAAGAGCGTGTAGTCTCAGTGCGACGTTAAACATTCACTTATTTATCAGTAATCATTTTCAGTACAACAATGTTTTTGTATGAGTGAAGTCGTTGATTTCTTTTGTCAGGCTGGACTCTTCAACTCTTCAACTCAAGTCAAACCGACTCATTTAGTTTGTTATTCACACGTCCTGTGTGTCTGGATTGCAGGACAGGATGTTTTCCTTTAGTTACGGTCTCAGGCTGCTCTCACATCTGTTGTTATTATTTGTCATTATTTTCCGGTTTTCTATACAAGCCTCAGACAAACACTGACCCTTTTACCACAGTGTCAACAGGCAGAGAGAGATGAGACAGAATTGTTTTGAAAATTGTAAAAAATAAACTTGTATCACAAATTTTTCTTCTTGTAACATTATTATCTTGTTACATTTTTTTTGTTAAGAACATTAAACTAACCCAGAGGGCAGGAAGAAGTTGTGATGTGATATACGCAAAAGATGCGACTCAAAAAGCCGACGCTTTGTGGTAAATCAGAATCAGTCAGGTATGGTGTCTTGTCCCCACTCAGAGATGGCAGACAGCAGCGAGGAGGATCCTGTGCTGGTCACGAAAACATGGTAATATGAGTCACAGCTGCAAATGAAGTATCAGCATTTTATGAACAGCTCTTTTTTTTAATTTGGTATTTGTGCAGAAAATGTTTGATTTTAATGTAACAAGAGTAAAAATGTCTTATTTTCTTACAATAAGCAGAAAAAAATGAGGGGATAATGAGGCTTTTCATGAAACAATGGATTCAAAGGGGTTTATCAATTACACGCGGGTTAATGTTAAAACCTGTATTCTTGAATCCTTCATTTCAGTCTTTCTTTATAAAGTGGATTAAAAAAAAAAGACCACTTTTCTCCAGCAGAGGGCGAAATGTTTTTCTCTGGCCCACATGCATTTAAAATAGAGGTGTCCTAGTTTGATATTGATATCGGATATCGGTCCGATATCAGCAAAAAAACAAGTAGCGGATTACAACGGAATGCATCTAAAATCTCTGATATAAGCAGTTTCTGCTAACCATTGGTTAATAATAAATGGGTCAGTTTTTCCTCATACCTACTGTTGCTGACTACTGTTCTTTGTTTGAATAATGTCACTTAATCAAGCCTTTTCTAACATGACAGACATACTACAAAATAAGTAATAAAAGTATGCATGTTAAATGCTGATATCGTATCGGATTAATATCAGTATTGGCCAATACTCAATGCTGCAGTTTCAGTATCATATTGAAAGTGAAAATGTAATATCAGGACATCCCTACTATATATATATATATATATATTTGTATGTATATATATATATATATATATATATATATATATATATATATATATATATATATATATATATATATATATATATAGTCTTTAGACATTATTATCATCATTCAACTTTTTCACATGGTCTGGTGTTAAAAAGCAAAGTTAATATGAAGAATTGCGATTTAAGTCATAATGGCACCCCAAAAAAACGTAAATGAATTGAATCACAAGAAAAGCATACCATCCCATCCCCGTTATTAATACACAAATTATATCCGGCAAAAAATAAATAAATAAATAATTGAATCAAAAACAAGGAGTCATTTGGGATCCGAAAGAGCCGGCTGTTTTGGAGGGGAGCCGAAAGAGCCGGCTCTCTGAAAAGAGCCGAACTTCCCAACACGAGTAATGAGACTTCTTTCAAAACCCCGAAGAAGAAGACAAAGACGAAGAAGAAGAAAACGCCAAACCGAAGTCACCACCAGCCTCGAGAAGCTCTAACTCTATTTTTCAGAAAGGAAAGTTCATTTCTGACGTGTAGGAAATTTATTTAAGTTGAGCTTCGTTCAGAATCTCAGGACGTTTCATCGGAGCAGAACAGAATGCTAAAGTTAGCCTGACGTTAGCTTACCTACAGGCGGCTTGAAAGCACAGATTACCAGCACAGCGCTTAGAAGACCGAAGGGAATATAAATTTAACAAGTGCTTTAGTTTTCAGATGATCTTAGTGGATTAAACCAGAAGTTTTCACTCCGTTTATCCGCTGATACACGACTATCTCCTGGTTTGCTTGCAGGAAATAGTCGGATCCACCTTATTAGCCACCTATACCAGTTTAGAGCGTTGCTGGAAAAGCTTTCAAGAATGTTCAAGATCCAAACAGTGAGAGGTTTCATTATCCAGAGACTGAGTGCAGCTGCTGAAGAGATCTTTGAGCTGTTTGAAAGAACGATAGCAGAGTACGAGGAGCAGCTCTGTCGATCTAAAGAGGAGAACCAGAGACAACAGAAGCTTCTGGAAGCTGTTTATAACCCTGAAGTCCGCTTACACAGAGCAGGTAGGTCCTGGAGGTGCCCTCAAATTATTCAAGTCTTATTAAATTAAGATCTATATAATCTTACTGGCTACTGTTTCTGTCCAGACCGCATTGGACAAGTTCCTGATCCAAGAACCTCATCACCCAGGCTCTGGAGACACATTTAACATCCATCTGAGTCAGAAACTAGTCAGTACACAGAGTGTTAAAGGGGATTAATACTTCTTCATTAAATAGTCTGAAGCATCTTTGCTGTTGCTTTTGGATCAGGACCTGGTCTAATGTGGTCTTTACACAGTTTTCATTCAGTGTGAAAACCAAATATCCCCTCTGTCACCCTCAGGTGTAGTCATTTAATGATAATGTGACTGTTTTTGTTCTGCTGTTTGCTGTTGTGTTGTGTTGGGAATAGTACGGTGGCCCTGAAGTTAAATAAAGATAACAACCTCCTGTCTGAAAGTATGAGAATGTGGAAGTGTTACAATCCAAGCAAAATAAAAAGTAGTAAATAAAGGCAAATAAATCAAGACAGAAATATACTCATTAACAGCCTGGTAAATAAAAATGACTTCAGCATGAATCATTATTTTTTATTTTCTCTATCAGCACATACTGTGTGGGGGCTAATTTTTCCTGACTCAGCAGTTTAGAACATATTAAGATCCCAAGTTCACCAATCAGAGGCTTAGATCAGCTCATGTGACTGACGGGAACCCTGTAGCTGTTAGTGTGGAGACCGTAGACTGTAGAAAAATGGACGTCCGCTTGCTCGGCTCGAAGTGAGGTCTCCACAAAAACTGCTCCCCCTGGTGGCTGGCTGCAGTATGGGTAAAAAAATCGGACTCCCCAGTCATTCCAGATGGGCTGTGGTCAAACTTTAAAAAATTATTACACCTGGTAGAAATGTTTCTCACGTCTGATTGTTGTGGTGATTTGAAGATATCATTTGGCTTTCTTGTATTCAGGTCCTCTTTTTCTGAAAAGATTCGTTTTAATTAGTTATGAGAGGTTAAAAACGAGGTTTTAAGTAACATTTAACGATGATTGACAGCTGACGTTGACGTTCTGTATTTTTTTCGTGCATTGTAAAATATGTTAAGAGGTAGAGAAAAGCAGTGATTAGACTCTTCGAAAGTAAAAAATATATATTATTTTTGTCACCCAGCTCCACTCAGATTCTCCCAGAATCCCTCACAGTCTCTTACTGCACAGACTCTGGCTCCAAACTGCTACAATGTCTGCGCCTGTGACGGGGGTATTTTGGCTTCAAAACCGTATAATGATAAATGGTGGAGCCACGCTGTCCACTCTATAAACAGGCTATGGTGAAGACTCAGAGCCTGCCCATTTCTAATATGGCCGCCCTAGGTGTTCTGCTTCGAAACTCAGTTTCAGAACAGATGGGTGATATCAGGGGACTTTGTCTATTTATTATACAGTCTATGATGGATGCCTACATTTTCTTTTTTTTTTTTTTAATTTGATTTAATTTGATTTTATATATATATATATATATATATATATATATATATATATATATATATATATATATATATATATATATATATATATATATATATTAGTGCTGTCAGGCGATTAAAAAAAAAATCTAATTAATTACAGGATTTGTAATCAATTAATCTAATTAATCGCATTTTAATCTCATATCTGCTTAAGGTCCCAAAATAAATAATTAGAATTCCAGGACATTAAAATTACATTAAAAGACATTAAAAAAACATTAAAAAAATAAGGTGGGAATATATACAAAATATTTTTTAGGTACCCTGAAGCATAAGGAACACATGAAAAAAGTTTTATGGTTCGATCTTGAAAAATCTACACAGTCCTGCACCTAAGATAAGCTGATTTGATTTTTAGGACGGTTTTTGCTTCTGTTCACATTTTTACTCGATGTGGACTCAATTTTCACTGCAATATGAACTTCTATACTTCTATGAGGTCAGGAGAACCAGGGCTAAAGGCTAAAAACTGTGAGGAACTAGGTACAAAACACTTTATTCGAGTCTTGGATCAAAGAAAAGTATTCTCAGTTTTACATGCTCTGAACACAAACTGTTGCTGATTGGTGCAGAGCAGCCCCAAGCTGAAACATGACACCAGGAAGATGGAAGCAAATTTTCAAAGAATTCTTTAGATTTAAATACAAGACAAATATCAATCATTCAGGGCTTGTTTAATGCAGTAAAGAGTGTAAAATTATCTGTTTTTTACAGAATAGAGCAAACGGTTGATTTTCTGTAGATTTTCAAAAAGGACGTGTGAATAAACGAGATCTGGACTCACTCTCGCTTCCCCCGGTCTAAAGCATTCAGGGACCGTCGGAAATTTGAAAATCTGACGAGAACACCACTTTTTCTAAGTAGGACAAACGGTTTGTAAATGCCAGACATTTGAAAATAAGTGCGTCTTTGAACGCCCCGCGGGTTTGGGATCCAGATTAATCTGCGTTATTTTTATAATGCGTTAATTTGCGTTGTAATTAATTAATCTAATTAACGCGTTAAAATGACAGCCCATATATATTAATATATATATATTGTTAGTGTTGTGTCATACTCACTGCATTGTTTCTTTTTTTGTCGTTGTTATTGACTTTTTTTCACTTACACTGTTTTTTCCCTGTTTCTTTTAACCCTTTAGTGTTAGCGGGATGGTCACAACGTAGATTTGAAACCAGTAAAAATAGATCCACTGGTGCAATAATGTGTGAAATGACGTACAGAGGGGGGAAACAACAAAAACTGAACAATCCAGACAGCTGCTGTTCACATCACTTTCTTTCTTCCTACATGAACTTTTTTAAAGAACACAGCCCTGAAATTTCTGTATTTAGAAAAATATGCATACAATTTTCATTTTATATGGCTTATTGCACTTTTTTTTAGCAATTTAATTAGTTTGTCTGAAAATAAGACTATATGTTTTATCAAAGTATGAAAAATGTGGAGATCTGCTCTGGTAGACTGGGTTTTGTGGGTCATCAAGAGGAAGAATGTCATACTAAAGAAAGCAGAGCATATCTACGAGCCTGAACTCATCTGGCGTCTTTGTTTTTAATTAAAAAATGTGAAGTATCATGGTTAATTGTCTGAACTCTGAATCCACAGACATCCAGCAGCTGTGGGAGCAGCAGGAGAGGAGAGGAGCTCACACTAAAGACACTCAGGAGGAACCGTGGACCAATCAGGAAGGAGAACCACTTCAAGAGCCGGAGGATGCTGATTGGAGCTCATTAACATTCACTCCTGTCCCTGTGAAGAGTGAAGAAGATGATGGAGAGGAATTTCAGTCGGCACAGCTTCGTGAAAACCAGAGTGAAGAGACCAGAGAGACGGAGCCTGGAAGAGAGAGCCGTGGAGGATCAGAACCAGACCAGGAATCCAGATCAGAGCAGATCTCTTTTATTTGCCCGTTATGTGGTAATATATACTCAAACAAGAGGAGTCTATCACAACATTTGAAGCGCCACAGAAGCATGTTCAGCTGCTTGGTTTGTGAAAAAAAATTCCCACGGAGAGTGGAGTTTGAGACCCACATGAGAATCCACACAGGAGAGAAACCCTTCTGCTGCTCTGTGTGTGGTTCAAGGTTTTCCGATAAGTCCAATTACAGGGCACACGTCAGAATTCACACAAGAGAAAAAGATCAATGGGAAACGGGATCCACCAGAATCCATCCGCGCAAGAAATGTAAAATTTGCATGAAGACTTTTCACGAGAACGATCTCGTTAAACACCTGAAAATGCACCAGGAGCAGAAACATTTCAGTTGTCCCATTTGTGGGAAGAGATTCACGAGGAGTAACAACATGAAACATCACATGAAGGAGCAACACGGAGAGGAGAAGCTGTGAGGCTGAAGAGTACGAGATGAAACGTGCATTAGTCATGTATTTGTCCCTTTGTTCAAACTTATTTCAACTCTTTTTTTTGTCATTAAACTCTTGTTTCCTTGTTTTTTAGGCAACAATTAGTCATGAAATTTGATTTATATTTCTAAGAAAATCTCTAGGGTCACATGATAAAAGTCTTTTTGTTTTTTCAAGATTTAAAGTGCCCTCATTTGTGTCAGTCTGGAGATGTCATGAGTTAAGGAAAGGAAATAAAGTTAAATTAACATATTACTAAGAAGAAAATGGTGCAGAAGTGTGGGCTTTTGTTTTGAATGTTTTAAAGGAAGACTACCACAATGCTCTAGCTAGCAGAGACACGAACACTAAGAAGAAAGAGCAAAATGAACATGACGTACAGAAAACTACTGGTCTTAATAACGATTGGGCTCAGCTCAAAAATCTTTGTGAATTAATGTGAGTGAAAACCATCAGGTGGCATCAAAAAAACATCACAGATGCTCTCTTAATTCTTTGGAAAGAAACTGGTGTAGCAAAGTTTCTCATAATTTTGTGTAGCAATTTGTAAATTTATTTTTTTATTTTTGTAAAGTTATAATTTTAAAATTAGCTGTTTGAGTTTATTTATATTTATTTATTTATTATTTTATTTAATTATTGAAATTTAAAAGGTCTGCAAATACTAAAAAAAAATAGAATAAAATAAAATTAAAAAAAGAGGGAAATAAAAGATAAAACGTGAGGACAAGATTAAAGCATAATAAATACAGATGAGGAATATAAAGGATGAAGATAAAAGGACATAAAATCAGCCAAACGTTAATTATCAAAGATTCTGCCTGAGAAAAATAAATTAATAAAATAATTTATTAATTAATTTTTCTTTTTTCTGGTTATTTAGTTGTATTTATTTTAATTCTATAAACTTATTTTTCTCCTCCTGCATTTCCCGGTACAGTAGAAGTGGTATACACCTGTTATGATCGTTGTTATCCGCCAATAAGCTCAGAGAACAGGAAGAACGTCGACTGTCTGCCGGGAAAAAACGTAGAAGAAGAGAATCACAGGAAGTAGCAGCACTAGCTTCAGCTAAGCTTTGAACTGGTTGTGTTTTACACAGATATCTCACCATGAGACACAGAAACTATAAAGATATATTTTTGTTGATAAACAAACGTCAGAGAAACCAGAGTTTCTGTTTAATTGACGGTTAATTAATCCAGTTTTAATCATCGGAGAAGACGGAACAGCTAGCAGGTAGTTAGCATCCTGTAGCTACATGGAGGAAAACTCTTTACAAAGAAGATTTCAGGACGAAAAACTGATTTGATTTTCTTCAAAATGTCGTGAATGTAAATTCTTGAACTTTCTGTGAACCAGAAACGGATCTCAGCTCCTGAAAAGATCTTTAAACCGTTTGGACGGAGGATGGCAGAACCAGAACTACTAGACCCTGTTTACGACCCTGACCGAGAGCAGAGAGCAGGTTGGATCTGTTTATGTCATTGTGTCGGTTAATAAATGATTATCAACAGCTGTATAAGGCTTTTATTATCCAATGTAGAGATTAGAGACTTGAGAGGCTTGTTGAGATTAAAAGTATTTTTTCCAAGTCAGTAGCAGCACAGATACAGATACAGATACAGATACCTGCCTCCAGGATTCAAACCATCACATCAAACAGATACACCTACCTCCAAATCCTTCTGGATCTGCCCAGATCAAACTTTTAGTGTTGATAAAATTAATAGATAATAAAATTAATGAAATCAATTTGATGCAAGCCAGTTTGTGGTCCTGCATATTGAAAATGTTTTATTTATCCACGTCTCACACGGTGCAGGTTCATCACTTCTGTCTGAAACTGTCACAGTGCTCCTCTCACTCCTCAGTTTGGTTCAGGCTGGAGTCTGACTGCAGCTGCTTTCAGAGCGACACACATTTCTAACAAAGATCTTTCCATATTTATGGACCTGAATGATATGAGATATCACAGATTAATTAATTAAAGTAAGTACACTCAGCTTTGTTCCCCTTGAGGTTGGGCCGTCCTTGACAAATAAGATAATATAAATTCTGTAGACCCACACAGGAAGGAACACTTGAACATCAGTTGAACATTACTACCGAAAATTACTTTTGTTGACACGTTTTGTTTACCCCTGTACAAAAATAAACCAAGTGAAAACATGTTTATTTAAATGTACCAAAATGTAAAAGATATAAACCCACCTATCATGGTCAAAACAATGTTGACATTTTTAAATTACAACCATTTTCAGCCACCACATGTGAATATTGCCATCAGCTCATTTCTACAACCAAATCTGCGCCAATTCCCACACAAGATAAATAAATGAGGCCATGATGAGCCAGCTACTCTGGAGGTATTTTTTAAACCAGCCACTGATTGATCAGTTAGTTCAGCTAAAATCAGTCTTTGTCTAAGCAGCTTGTGGTCAATAGGTCGATAAAAATGTCACTAAGAACGATTAAAAACTGGAGATACTGAAATTGTGCTGTGTTTTCCTGAACCCTGATTGAGATGCTGCTAAAATGATGTTACTTTCGAGAAATACTGTACCTTTAGTTGCTTCCTGATTAAGGTTTCCAAGACTTTGGCTGGATACTTGAAAGATTTTTTAGCTGATTTCCAGTAACCTGGCACACCAGACGGACAGTTTCATTTATCCGCCACGTAAATATTTCACTAGTCCGTCTGGGTAGCAGCTCTTCGGATTTGTTTTCAGAGGTGGGACCTTCAAAAAAATCCCGGCTGGTGATTGGACGACCTTTCTGATAGACAAACAACTACAGGAACACGAGAAACATTTGTGATAACGGCGTGAGACGACTGCTGCTGTTTTTCTAAAGTTAACTTAAGGATTAACGCTGACAAGTACGAAAGTCTGCTGTCGTCTGCTCCCACAGCTCCCGCCTCTCGTCCCTGATTGGGCCGGTTAGAATTTAGCCGAGTGAATTCATTGGTCATTGGAGCCTGGCAAGATGGACCTGCAGGAGTTGAGAAACTGAATCAGGCAGGTCCGTCTGCTCTGCAAGGTTAGATTTCCAGACTGCAAGAAAAACATCATTTTCCAAAGAAAGGTTGAAAATGTGCATCAAGGATGGAGCAATAAAATCATCAGCTACTTTAAAAAGTAAGACCCAGTTTGTGTTGATGAACAGATTTTGTTTTATCTGTCTGCCTGAAAGTTTTATGAACCCGAGAGGTTAAAATTTCACCAAAGCTGAAAGGTTGATTTAGTAAAATCTGACATTTTCAGGTGAATATTTCAGCTGCTGCTCTGAATGAAAGTATGATCCAAAACATCAAGCGCTTAGTTTTATGTCTAAGAAGAATCACAACGTAAAGGTTCAGCTGTGAGACTTTTTATAACCGTGTTAGGACGGTCCATTACCGTTATTATAAATATTCAAATAAACTCAAAACATCAAAATTTTCTTATGGCTGAAAATTCCATGATGTGAAACAGTTTTTAAAGATTTGTTTGTCTCCCATGATTTTCCACAGATGCTCAGCAGCTCTTGGTTATCAAAGAAGAAGTTTCTCCTGTGCCTCTGGAGAGGGACCCCAGTCCTGTCCAGGAGGACCCACCAGAACCACCAAGCGTTAAAGAGGAGCGGGAGGAGCTGTGGACCAATCAGGAGGAAGAGGAGCTTCACGGTCTGGGGCCGGCTGATGTTGACATGTTGATGATAATCCCTGTTCTCGTAAAGAGTGAAGAAGATGACGGAGAGGAAGCTCGGACCCTGAAGCTTCAGGAGAACCAGACTGAAGAGAACAGAGAGCGTTTGAAAACAGAATCTGATGCAGACGGATCAGAACCAGACGATCATTTACAACCGCTCACTGATGACGAGACCTCACAGTCTGACTCTGAGACGGACGACAGCTGTGACTGGGAGACCAATGAGTCCCCGTCAGGTTTAAACAAAGACGTAACTGTGAGTAGTGAAGAACATAAGGCTGGGAAAACCTCAGATGGCGCCCCTGAATGTGCTGCGAGCTCTAAAGGACTCCAGAACAATGAGAAACCGTTCAGCTGCTCTGTTTGCGGTGAAAGATTTGGTAAAAAGAAAAGTCTCTCCATCCACTTGATCCGTCATACCAAAGGGAAAGGTTTCAGCTGCTCAGTTTGTGAGAAGAGTTTCCCAAAGAGCGCTGAGCTCGTGAGACACATGAGAACCCACACTGGAGAGAAACCTTTCAGTTGCTCTATCTGTGATAAAAGTTTCACTCAGAAGTCAAGTTTGTACTCGCACCAGCAGGTTCACACAGGAGAGAAACCCTTCAGCTGCTCTATTTGTGGTAGAAGTTTCATGAGCAAGTCCAATTTTTACAGACACCAACAAGTTCACACAGGAGAGAAACCTTTCAGCTGCTCCGTTTGTGGTCGGACTTTTACACAGAAGACAGGTCTGTACAGACACCAGCAAGTCCACACGGGGGAGCAGCCCTTCCTGTGCTCCGTGTGTGGTCGGAGCTACACACAGAAATCAAGTCTGTACCAACACCAGCAAGTTCACACAGGAGAGAAACCATACAGCTGCTCTGTTTGTAACGCAAGCTTCTTCAGGAAGAGTTATCTGGTCGAACACATGAGGCTTCACACCGGGGAGAAACCCTTCAGTTGCTCTTTTTGTGGAAAGAACTTTTCTCAGAAGTCGGGGTTGTACCTGCACAAACAGATTCACACGAGAGACGAGACGTTTTCATGAGCTGACCACTTTACCTCACATTTCTGACCACAGATTTGTTTTACCTCAGTTTTTTAAAGAACAAAAGTGTGTTCAGCCCAGCTTGATGAATGAAGCTGCACAGACATTTTTTACAGGAATTCTTCATTAATTAATCAGCTGATAAAAAGCTACATTAGAAAATTATGTTTATTTATTCTATATAATTTAATCATTATTGGAAGATTGTCTCTGCTGTTTCATCTGTTTTTCAAATCGTCAAATAAAAATCATGAGATGTCACCTTCAACACCTGTTTTGTGTTTTTAAATAACCCCGATGGCTTTTCCTCTTTAACTTCCTGTATCATATCACTGTCCCTGTGGTTACCTGGCAACCAGTCTAAGGTGTACCCCTCCTCTCAGCCAGTGACAGTTGGGAAAGGGAAGTGCGGTGCCGTGTTTTAACAGAGACCCAACATCAAGACAAGATGAAGTCACAGGATTTCAACATGAAGTCTGATCTGAACTACTCATGGGGACAAATCTTAGCAGCATTCAGAAAGTTAACAATGGAGAGGACAAACTTTCCTCTAACAGTCTGAAACTTTGGGCAGAACCCGACTCATGTTAGACATCAGCTGAGACCGTGATGGAGAGAGAAGGAGAGACACAGAAAGAGAGACACAGACAATAACAGGGAAGGACCCTAACTTGATTTATTTTAAATGAAAGTTTTTATTTTTCATTTTTTAAATG
Organism: Halichoeres trimaculatus; assembly: GCF_033239565.1. Taxonomy (NCBI): domain Eukaryota; kingdom Metazoa; phylum Chordata; class Actinopteri; order Labriformes; family Labridae; genus Halichoeres; species Halichoeres trimaculatus. Next base: position 1,923,198 of record NW_027437192.1, read on the forward strand.
TTTTAAAGAGTTTTTCTGGGTTTTGACTTTTTTTTTCATTTTATTTTATTTTTTTCCCATTTCTTTATTTTAGATGGTAAATTTAGTTATTATTTAAGTTTTTATTACATTACATTTCATTATATTTTTATAATATATTAATTATATCATATTTTAGTAGCAATAAAAAGTATGTTTTTATTTTAATATTTTTTAGTTCTTACTTGTGTTGTGATTGTAGGTTTTTATTTGTGTATGTTAAACTTTTGTCATGTTCATCATTTGATAGTCTTAATTTGGAAAAATTTTGTTATTTGCTTTAAGCTTTTTTTTATAATTAATTTTTTTTAATTTCATGTTTTGGTTTTCCAAGAGTTTTAAAATTTACTTGATCAAAATCAAGCTTAGCCCTTCATTTAATTTTGTTATTTTTTAAGTTTATTGTTTTAGTTACCTATTTTGATTGACATTTTTGTTTTTTGTTTTGTATTTTAAATTTTTTTATTCTGTTGATTCTTCTTCTTCTTTTTTTTTTTTTTTTTTTTTTTTTTGTTTGGTTAATTATCCAGTTTGTCTTTTTTATTTCTTGTTTCAGTGTTTCATTTTGGTTTTTGAGAAAAGGTTTTTTAATTTCAAATTATTTAATTTTTCACTATTTTTTAAAATTGTTATTATTTGCTGGTTGTATTATTTAATTCTGGTGTTAATATAGTTTATTTGATCATATTTCAGGGTGCTTATTTTAGCACCCCGAAATACACTCATCATTATCATCCTCCTTCCAAACTGGCCTTTTTTTATGAAATGAATAGCGAGGAAAGTGAAGATGAAAAGATGGCTAACATGACTGTTTAGTATGCGTCAAAAACCTGCGCGCTGTGACTAGAGTGCCTTGAGAGAAAGAATTAAAATATTAGCGTACAGTTATCAGTATGCTGTTGTAAGTCCAGACATATTGTGTAGTTAACTTACAAATAATTGGTTGTCACCTGTTGGTTTGCCTCACTCTAGTCTGAAAGTTTAGAAAAAAGGGGAAATATCAGTTTATTGCTGCCAACAAATGCACGGGTTTAATAAAGAGAGAACAAGTCAAAGCAATTAATACAATTTATAAAGAATAAGAGGTAAGACACGGTGATAAAATTCAAATTCATTTGCAATAAGTAGATATTATAGCAGTTATTGTGCTGTTGTCAGATTTATTGTGTAGTCGTCACTTGGGAAATCACTCATTTGTCAGTCTGCCTAATTCGTCTTTTTAAAAAAACGACATAAATATTACAATTTTATTGCGGTTAACAAAGATATAGGTTTAATAAACTAAGCAGAGTTTAAGGTAATTAAAATAAACAGAAAAAAATACAACGCGAAGTATTTATTTGACATTCTTTACAGATTATCGTTGTTTTCCTAATGTTTTTGTATTGCCCGCCAACCTACTTCCGGAAACGTTTTGAGGCTACATGAGCACGTGATAGGCCAGTGCTTTGAACTTCCGTTGTCGCCACTCTCTCTCTACAGGCACTCTAGTTTACGGAGATGATCGACATTATACATCGAAATGAGACACCAAAGGCTGTGTGTTAGGATAAACTTCTTCTTTGAATCGACTTAATGCTGACTTCCTGGATATTTACCGTCAGACTCGTCTTCTTTTTCATTATATAGCGTTAGTTTAGCCTAGCCTAGCCTAGCCTAGCTTAGCTTCCAGTAGACGGTGAGAGGCGGACTGAGGCCTGGAGGGAGTTCTCGGTGGAATTAAACATCTTCATTGACCCAAAGTAACGGATTGAGGAGGTTTTTCTGCTGTTAATGTTGGAGTCGTTTAGTGAAAATGTCCAAAGCTCAAACAGTGAGAGGTTTGATCATCCAGAGACTGAGTGCAGCTGCTGAAGAGATCTTTGAGCTGTTTGAAAGAACGATAGCAGAGTACGAGGAGCAGCTCTGTCGATCTAAAGAGGAGAACCAGAGACAACAGAAGCTTCTGGAAGCTGTTTATAACCCTGAAGTCCGCTTACACAGAGCAGGTTTGGACTCTGTCTTTACTTCCACTCTATGGGTTTTTTTTGCAGTGTTTTTATAGTTGCTTAAATGCTGTTTTTACCGAATTTCCATTGATAGATTACGGAAGTGTATTGTATTCACTTGAACAAAAAAAAAAAAAACAACTCAGGTTTTTCAGAGTAATTTATTCTTTGGTTTGTTTGTTTTTTTTGTGGTAAATTATTTTGTTTTTCTGATTAATATTTTTTATTGGTTTGTTTTTTTGTTATAATTATTTCTGTTTTTATGTGTAATTTTTTCCTGAAGTATCGAGATACTTAGAAATCCCACGAGAATCTCAACCTGCTGTTTTTCTTGGTAATTTTTTCCTCCTGTTTTTAGGAGTAGTTTTTTTCCTGTTCAGCACATATATGCCTTATCCTTAACTTTCTACCGGTCCGTACTGGGTCAATAAAGGTAAGGTATTAGCCACACACAGGGTATGATCCCTTGTTATGTTTTCAACTTTATCCTTATATTTTATATAAGCCTATTGTTCAATGTAATACTTAAGGAATAGACAAAGATGTGGCATTAAAAAAATGCATTGCTTCTACATTGGAAAGCCGGTAGGAAGTTAAGGATAAGGCATATATGTGCCGAACAGGATGTCTGATCCGTGCGGGACTACCGAATATCATTTTCAAAGAGCGCAAAATGGGAGAAAAGTAGACTGGTCTTCATTTCAGTCTTTGTTTATAAACTGGACTGGAATAAAAGTTCCCACTTTTCTCCAGCAGAGGGTGAAATGTTTCCTTTAAACTCACATTGATGTGCATTTTATGGGAAAATATGGCTCCTGGTAAAGTCTGTAGACATCGTCATTTAACTTTTTCACATGGTCTGCTGTTAAAAAAGCAAACTCAAAATTGTAAAATCGAAGACTTGTATTTTAAATCAAATCAGCATCCCAAAAAAACGTCAATACAATCTAGGAACTAACCCTAAACTGTTTGTTTTTAGATCCACAGAGTTACAGCGTGCAGGACGTCTCTCACACTTTAAAAAGAAATGTTTTAGTGGATTAATGTTTACAGTTAGTTTCAGTTTTAAAAGGTTGTTTTTGTTTCATTATCGTTCACAGATGTCCAGCAGCTGTTATCCAGTGAAGCGGTTTCCCCCGTACATCAGCAGGAGAGGAGCCTCCTCAGTCTGGACCAGGAGGACCCACCAGAACCACCACACATCAAAGAGGAAGAGGAGGAGCTGTGGAGCAGTCAGGAGACGGAGCAGCTTCACGGATCGGAGGAGGATGAAATCATCAGGTTCACTTTCACTCCCGTCTCTGTGAAGAGTGAAGAAGATGAGGAGAACCCTCAGCAAACACAAAGTGAAGCAAACAGAGATCATTTGGAAAGAGAGGCTGATGGAGAGGACTGTGGAGGATCAGAGGAACACAGGAACTTTAAACCAGAGAGTCATCCACAGCCAGAGACTCAGGGCGAGGTTTCACACTCTGAATCTGAGACTGACGAGAGCAGCTGTGGTTGGGAGGAGGCTGCTGAGCCTGCGTCAGGTCAACATCTCGCTCCAAACAAAGACGTGTCTGTAAATGACGTGGAGTGTAAGACTGAAAATACATGGTTCAGCTCTGAATGTGCAACAAGTTCTGGTCAAAGTGAACAACTTCAGACCCAAACAGGAGCTGAACCCTTCAGCTGTTCGTACTGTGGTAAAATATATCTCCTTAAGGACTCCTTGAGGAAGCACATGAAGCGTCACACTGAAGGAAACTGTTACAGCTGCTCCGTCTGTCAGAAGACTTTCCCTTGGAGGGGGGAGCTGGTTCGCCACATGAGGATCCACACAGGAGAGAAACCCTTCAAATGCTCTTACTGTGGTAGACGATTCTCACAAAGGATACAGATGACCTCACATTTAAGAGTTCACACTGGAGAGAAACCTTTCACCTGCTCCATTTGTCAGACAAGTTTCAGCATCAGGAAAAATCTGGGCATACACATGAGGATCCACACGGGAGAGAAACCGTACGGCTGCTCGGTCTGTGGGATGAGCTTCAGGCAGGGCGGGGGTCTGAAGCGGCACTCTAGGGTACACATCGAGAAGAATAAACCGCTCAGCTGCTCGATTTGTGCGGCAAGATTTGCAAATCGTGTGACTCTGAAACGTCACTTGACTCGCCACACCGGGGAGAAACCGTTCAGCTGCACTGAGATTAAAGATGAAGGGACATAAAATTAACCCAATTTTAATTATCAAAGATTCTGCCTGAGAGAAAAAAATAAAAGCATTTATTAATTTTTCTATTTTGTTTTTTTTAGTTGTATCAATATTTATTTTATGGACTTATTTTTCTCCTCCTGCATTTCCACTACCATAGGGGGGGTATACATGTATTATGATTGTTGTGATCCACCAATAAGCTCAGAGAACAGGAAGAATATCAACTGGCTGCTGGGAAAAACATAGAAGAAGAACATCACAGGAAGCAGTAGCACTAGCTTCAGCTAAACTTTGAACTGGTTGTGTTTTATACAGATATCTTACTATGAGACAGAAACTTTAAAGATATGCTTTTGTTTATGAACAAACATAAGAGAAACCAGAGTTTCTGCTTAATTTACAGTTAATGAATCCAGTTTTAATCCACAAAGAAGACGGAACAGTTAGCAGGTAGTTAGCATCCTGCAGCTACACGGAGGAAAACTCTTTACAAAGAAGATTTCAGAACGAAAAACTGCTTTGATTTTCTTCAAAATGTCATGAACATAAATTCTAGGAAAAACTGAACCAGAAACTGATCTCAGCTCCTGAAAAGATCTGTAAACCGTTTGGACGGAGGATGGCAGAACCAGAACTACTGGACCCTGAAGACCGAGAGCAGAGAGCAGGTTGGATCTGCTTTTATGTCATTGTGTCGGTTAATAAATGATTTTCAACACGCTGTTCAAGGCTTTTAATATCTAATGTCACTTCTGCCTGAAACCGACGCAGTGCTCATGTAGTTAGGGTTAGGGGTTAGCTTCACATCCTGAGGCTGGGCTTTCAATGACAAATAAAATAATACAGACTCTGTCGACCCACACAGTAAGGAACCCAGTAAAACTGGGAAAGGCTCCAGCTTCCCAACAGGAACCCCAACATGAAAGACCTGTTAACAGTGGAGAAGACAAACTTTCCTCTAACAGTCAGAAACTTTGGGCAGAGCCCGACTCGCGTTAGACAGACGTAAGCTGAGACCGTGATGGAGAGAGAAGGAGAGACAAACAGAGACTTTATTTTGATTTATTATAATTAAAGGCTTTACTTTTTTATTTATTTATTTATTTATTTTTTACTTTTGTACTTATTTTTTCTACTGATTCCTTTATTTTCTATGGTATTTTTTAAAAATAATTAATTGTGTTTTTCTTATTTGGTTGTAAATATTTATATATATATATATATATATATATATATATATATATATATATATATATATATATATATATATATATATATATATATGTTTTAGTTTTTCCTTGTGTTGTGATTTTAGATTTTTATTTGTGCACCTTAAGCTTTTGTCATGTTCGTCATTTGATAGTCTAAATTTGGACTTTGATTAAAGTTTGTCTTTTAATTTTGTTCTTGTCATATTGTGTTTTTAATTTGTATTTTGATCAGCATTTTTAAAAAGTAATTCAAGTTGTTTTTAATTTCATGTTGTGCTTTTACAAGAGTTTTTAAATTTTACTTTTTCCTCAAAGTCAAGCTAAGCCATTTATTTCTTTTTTTTATTTTATCTTCTTATATATATATTTTTTTTTTAACGATTGTTTAGTTTTTAACATTTTTTATTCTGTTTTATGGTTTTTCAAGAGTTTTTTAAATTTTACTTTATTCCTAAAAGTCAAGCTTAGCCGTTTATAATTTTTTTTAGTTTATATTTTAAGTTATGCATTTTGGTTAACGTTTTTTTTGTTTGTTTGTTTTGTTTGTCTATATTTATTTATTTATTTATTTATTCATTCATTTATTTATTTATTCATTTTTTATTTTACATTTTCTTTTTCTGTTATTTATTCTTATTTGTTTTTTCAGTTTTAGTCAATTATCCAGTTTGTCTTTTTCATTGTTTTTGTTTCAGTTTTTAATTTAGTTTTTAAGGTAAGGTTTTTAATGCCAGATATATATATATTTTTTTAAACTTCTTTTTCAGTTTATTTGACTTTTATATTCCAGATGCTAATATTAGCACCCCGAAATAAAACTCATTCTCATCATCAGCCTCTTTCTAAACCGGCCTTCCCTCCTTTCCAACCCTTGAACCATTTTTATGAATCGAGTTAGGAAGAATGTGAAGATGAAAAAAATGGCTAACACGACTGTTTAATATCCGTAAAAAAAACCAGTGGAGGGCGGCAGCGCGCTGTGACTACATGAAGTCTACCGGGAAGCAACGCGTAGAAGAAGAAGAAGAAGAACCGTTTGTTTACGGAGAGAGGATCGAGATTAAACATCGAGCTGAAACACCAAAGGCTGTATGTTAGGATAAACTTCGTCTGTAAATCGACTTAACGCTGACTTCCTGGATATTTACCGTCAGACTCATCTTCTGTTTGATTACACAACGTTAGCTTAGCCTAGCCTTGCTTAGCTTAGCTTCCAGTAGGCGGTGAGAGGCGGACTGAGGCCTGGAGGGAGATCTCGGTGGAATTAAACATCTTCATTGACCCAAAGTGACGGATTGAGGAGGTTTTTCTGCTGTTAATGTTGGAGTCGTTTAGTTAAAATGTCTAAAGTCCAAACAGTGAGAGGTTTGATCATCCAGAGACTGAGTGCAGCTGCTGAAGAGATCTTTGAGCTGTTTGAAAGAACGATAGCAGAGTACGAGGAGCAGCTCTGTCGATCTAAAGAGGATCAACACAAACTGCTGGACTCTGGTTTCTGCAAACACAGAGCAGGTTCGTACTCAGTCTTTATCTCTACTCTATGTGGGTTTACACTTTGTTTTTTTAATCGCAAAAAATGCTGTTCTCACTTAATCTCCATTTACAGATGCATGACAGATTGAGGCATAAACTACCAAACAAACTTCCTTTGGATACAGAGTGACAGTGAGGCATGTTAAAGTATTTAAAGCAGTTTATGGTCTTTGTCTCTTAAACAGATTTGAAAAAATGGACGTAACGTTTTAGCCACTAGCAAACTGTCATATTCCACTCAGCTGTAAGTGATATGTCAGATCCCACCCTTTGTACTCACTGTAAATATGATTAAAACAGAGAGATCTTATAGTCCAGGCTGTACTTTCACCCAAATGCCAATAAACACATTTACTGATCAATATAATGACACAGAAAAAAAAGAAACAGAAAGAGCTGAATGTCCTTTGGTGGTTTAAATCACAAAGATAGATGGAAAACACATTTTAAGAAAGGAGAACACAACTTTGATTTTCACTAAAGAAAAGAGAAAAAACTGTTAAAGCAATTATTTTCTAGGAGGAAGTTTTTACCGACTCTCTGTTCGGTACGTCTAAATGCACCTGTGGGGACAGCATACTTACTCCAACCTTCCCAACTTTCATTCAATGAAATGTTAAACTCCTCCTTTTATTTGTTTTAATAGTCTGCATATTTTCATATTTAAGGAGCACAACCGTTTCAGAGCTGAATACCTGATTCATGTCGTCTTTATTTGAGTGTGCTCAGGGGTCATTTACATTTAAAAAGGTTATAAATCTACTTCAAGTAAACTTTACATGTCATCATCTGCTTTAATCATATTAAACATAATTATCCAACTATAAAATTGTGGCTCGTGAAAATGCTCAGTGGCTAGTAACTCTGGGAAACCATTAGCCACAGTGGCTGGTTAGCAAAAAAGTAAATGTCGAGCCCTGCTCACAGGGTAGGATAGGTAGGTCAATAGGTAGAATAAAGGGTTATTTACATCTATTTAAAGTTAAATTGTAGTACCTTGAGAGTTAAATAAGATCAGTTAATCCTTTAATTCTGTCCCACTAAGGAGAAATTTGTAGCAAAAAAAAAAAAAAAAGTGTTTTGTGCAAACAATACTTCAATACGAATATGTAGATAGAATAAAAAATAAGTTTAACCCAGAGGACAAGTTGAAATGACGCTGTCCCCACAAACTATTCTGAAGAAGGAGTCTTAGTCCATTCTTCTATTTAATTTTATTTTTTATTATCCTCCATTTAGGTATATTTGTTTGCTTGGTGATTGTTTTTATTTCGTTGCTTGGATTTATTTATTTTTGTGAAGCTGCCTAAAGAGATTTCTGTCTCCATGTCCTGGTTTTCCTTTTGTCTTTTTTTTTTACATATATTTGGCAACATTTCTGCCTCTCTACCTGGAAACAAACCAGCTCACCTGACCTTGACTTACCTGATAAGTTCTATTTTCAGCTGTTTTAGAAAATTTAACAAAACTTGAAAACAACTCAGTCCATTCTTCCCTGTAGATTTTATTTTTGATGTTGTGGTTCACACATTTTGGTCTCCTTCCCTTTTTGGCCAAATACAACTTGTGATAAAGCTGCGTGCACAGACATTAAAAGGCCAGGGGCGAAGAGTAGACAAAGGAGAGTACAGCATGTTCTCGCCACTCAAGACGGCGCTATGCTCCCGTGTTTTTAAAGAAACTTCAGACGTGTTTATCATGTTTTGACTCACCAAGAGGCCACTTTGGGAGGTGTTTTGGCTCAAGAGGGAACTTGGGCATGAATTTGGCTAACGAGTTAGCACTTTAGCGTTCATTGTACTTCCAAGAGAGCTCTGTAGCCTAAATTTTAGGGGTGGGAGAAAAAATTGAAAATCAATATATCCTGATTTTTTTTGTTTGACAATATCAAAATCGGGACTCTTTGCCAGAAAATCAGTTTTTTTTCTTTTTTTCAAATTCAAATTCTTCATTTCAGTCTTTGTTTATAAACTGGACTGGAAAAAGTTCCCACTTTTCTCCAGCAGAGGGCGAAATATTATATAAAATATTGAAAAATTGCAATTTAATTCAGATCGGCGCCTCAAAAATCATAATAAATTAGGATAACAAGAAAAGCATTTTCACCAACTGGACCTTGAGGTGAGCTAACTTTGTTTTTAGATCCACAGAGTTACAGCGTGCAGGACGTCTCTCACACTTTAAAAAGAAATGCTTTAGTGGATTAATGTTTACAGTTCGTTTCAGTTTTAAAAGGTTGTTTTTGTTTCATTATCGTTCACAGATGTCCAGCAGCTGTTATCCAGTGAAGCGGTTTCCCCCGTACAGCTGCAGGAGAGGAGCCTCCTCAGTCTGGACCAGGAGGACCCACCAGAACCACCACACATCAAAGAGGAAGAGGAGGAGCTGTGGAGCAGTCAGGAGACGGAGCAGCTTCACGGACCAGAGGAGGATGAAATCATCAGGTTCACATTCACTCCCGTCTCTGTGAAGAGTGAAGAAGATGAGGAGAACCCTCAGCAAACACAAAGTGAAGCAAACAGAGATCATTTGGAAAGAGAGGCTGATGGAGAGGACTGTGGAGGATCAGAGGAACACAGGAACTTAAAACCAGAGAGTCGTTCACAGCCAGAGACTCAGGGCGAGGTTTCACACTCTGAATCTGAGACTGATGAGAGCAGCTGTGGTTGGGAGGAAGCTGCTGAGCCTGCGTCAGGTCAACATCTCGCTCCAAACAAAGACGTGTCTGTAAACGACGTGGAGTGTAAGACTGAAAATACATGGTTCAGCTCTGAATGTGCAACAAGTTCTGGTCAAAGTGAACAACTTCAGACCCAAACAGGAGCTCAACCCTTCAGCTGTTCGTTTTGTGGTAAGAGATATCCACAGAAGATCTCCCTAACGAAGCACATGAAGCGTCACTCTGAAGGAAACTGTTACAGCTGCTCCGTCTGTCAGAAGACTTTCCCTTGGAGGGGGGAGCTGGTTCGCCACATGAGGATCCACACTGGAGAGAAACCCTTCAAATGCTCTTACTGTGGCATACGGTTCTCACAAAGGATTCACCTGACCTCGCATTTAAGAGTTCACACTGGAGAGAAACCCTTCACCTGCTCCATTTGTCAGACAAGTTTCAGCATCAGGAAGAATCTGGGCATACACATGAGGATCCACACGGGGCAGAAACCGTTCAGCTGTTCGGTCTGTGGGAAGAGATTCACGCGGCGCGGGGGTCTGACGCGGCACTCTGTGGTGCACACCGGGGAGAAACCGTTCAGCTGTTCGTTTTGCGAGGAAAGCTTCGCACATCTTGTGACTCTGAAGCGTCATTTGACTGTTCACACAGGGGAGAAACCGTTCAGCTGCACTGTTTGTGACAAAAGATTTGCTCGACTCCAGTATCTGAAGAAACACAAGTGTGTGGTTGAGAGCGGGACAAGTAAATGAAGCTTCAGGAACTCATCAAACATCAACATTCAAAATAAGATGCACCTGATTTTCTTATCAGCTGATGGGACGTAACATAATATTTATTCTGTCTTTGGTATTGCATGTATTAATTTTCAAAGCGTATTTAATGAAAACATAATTTCACTCACACAGAGCTGTGGCCAACATCAGTTTCTCATTTTCAAATTATTTAATACCGTTTAATCTGCAGTATCACAGTGTGTTCATCATATTTGTTTGGATTCTCCTGGACATAAAAAAAACTCTTGAGGAAACTTGACTTGTACATCCAAACTCATCTGTTATACTTCAGGTGTAAGTGAGAAATTAAATAAACGTTGTTTGACATTTCACTGCTCTGTGAAGTAGCATCTTGGCGTCTTGCTCCTGACACCTTGTGGAAGAAACAGCCACATGTATCACATATCCTGTTGTTAATCAGTAATTTTAATTTACATCTAACATTTTATCACCTTACAGACAATTTTAGCCACCTATCTTTTTCCAAAAATTTGTTTATCTCAGAAAATAAGAAAAATTATTCCACTTTCTTGAGATGATGAGAAAATAAGTCCAGATCTCAAAAAAAAAAAATAAAAAGATAAAACGTATTCAACCACAACTTTTTAGTGTTACCTTGAAATAAGACCATTAAATTCAACAAATTGCAACTTTTTTAACTGCCTTACCTCAAGTCCACTCACCAATCTACTTTTCTCCATGTTCCCATGGTGCTACAATACAACTGCCATGGAAACAACAAAGGAGAAGAAGAAGAAAAAGAAAAGATAATAATAATAATAATAATAATAATAATAATAATAATGACAATAATAATAATAATAATAATAATGCAAGAAAGGTGGTTTGGTCTCAATATTTATTGATATTTATATAAATATTTTTTTATTTACTTACTTTTCTCCCCCTTTAATGTAAAACCAAAGACTGTTGAACATGTGATAAATAATTTGAAAATAGAAAATTTTATAAAATCAATAAAAATAATAATAATAATAATAATACTATTATTATGATAATTATTATCATAATAATAATAATTATTAAAATAATAATAATAGTAATAATAATAATAATAGTAATTATTATTATTATTATTATAATTATTATTATTATTATTATAACAGTGATGATGATAATGATAATAATAATAAAAATAAATAGGTGGTTTGGTTTCAATATTTTTTTATATTTTTATTTTATTTACTTACTTTTCTCCCTCTTTAATGTAAAACCACAGACTGTTTGATATGTGATAAATAGTTAAAAAAAAATATAAAATATTATGAAATCAATAATAAGAAAAATAAAAATAATAACTATGATTCTCATTATTTTTGTTATAATTATTTTTATTATTGTTACTTTTATTGAAAACAATTTTTGTATTTGTACACACACTTACATATGATAATTTATTATGTTTCGTAAACTTTTAGTTTTACATCATTTTCTCATGTAATGCTGTAGTCTTTTAATATTTCATTATTTTATTTGTTACTTTTAATTTGATTGTTTTATTTTCTTATTGTGAGTTTAACATTTTATTTTACCTTCAGTGTTTCCTCATTGAGGTCTCCAGACAGCGTTTCCACACTTCCTCAGGTCATCTGTGTGGATGGTAGTTAAATTGTGTTGCCATTGTTGCGCATGAAAAGTGCTTCATAAATAAAGTTTAATTGGTTGATTAATATTTATATTTAAACTAACGACATTACATACTCCGGTACAGTAGGTGGCAGTGTACGCCTGTCATATTGATGGTTATAGGCTAACAAACAGAGAAGAAGAGCGCAGAATGTCACCGAAAGCCGTTAACTACGTGTGCTAACTTCATAATTAACCGATAAATGTTTCAGATATTAACACCAATAAGTTTTTAAGGATGAAGTTGTGCCTGTGAGCGTTTCTGATGTTTAATATCGGACTTTTTTACCGTTTGTTCCTGGTGCTACATGACGTTAGCTTAGCCTCTTAGCTTCACAAGCACAGCTCCCGGGCCTGGAGGGAGTGCCTCTCTGAGGAGAACCGAAATACACCTTTTCTTCAGGGTTTATCTTTAAAAAAAAACATCAACAAGACTTTATAAAAATGTCTAAGGTTGGACACATCAGGGATTTTGTGAACCAGAGACTGAGTGCAGCTGCTGAAGAGATCTTTGAGCTGTTTGAAAGGACGATAGCAGAGTACGAGGAGCAGCTCTGTCGATCCAAAGAGGATCAACACAAACTGCTGGACGCGGTCTACAACCCTGAAGTCCGCTTACACAGAGCAGGTTGGTGCTGTTTATCTCTTACAGTCTGTTTAAACATCACAAAACAGCTGCTGTCGGTTTGTCAGTGAGTTAAACACACATTTAACATCAATAGATAACTGTCTGTCATGTTCTGTGACTGGGGGAAGACAATAAGTGTGACACCACATACAGAGAACTATCTGTTATTGAGCTGATTTTAAAACTCAAACTCTAATTTCTAAAGTCTCATCTAAAATCTCAGAGAAACATCAAAATTAGAGTCTTTGCCTTTAAGCAGGAGGATTAGATTTTTAGAGTTTACAACATTTTCTCAGGTAACCATATCCTGAACTCTGGGACACAGCAGGGGATTATGGGTAAACTTGTAAACTCAGAAAGTGACTGATTGACAAAGCTTTGTGCAAAACAAGCCAACGGGTTTGGTTGTTGATTAACATGACGTGTACTTTGAGAGCTCAATAAATCAACCAGTCTTTGTTTACACAGAGCTGAATCACAACTGTTATCTTTGATTATTCACACCAAGGGGCTAAATATTGACGTTAAATCAAATCAATGCGGTGGCTGTAAATATATGACTAGTAAATATATTCACCAGTTTATTGACTGGAGAAGAGGTTGACAGTTTGGCGTACACCACTTCCCATGCAAAGGTTGTGATTTATAAAAATAAACCGTGGGAGGATGTGCAGACCGCTACGTCAACTTTAATTCTTGTGCACCATCATTTGGAGTCATAGGGAAACTGTCCGCACAGACAGCAAAGTAGTAAATTGAAGCCTTTAGATACATATTGGTGTCTCACATACATTTTGTCTGACTGAATATTAAACATAGCATCATAATCAATCAAAACAATGCTCACTTTAGGCTGTAGATATTAGATTTTTGCCCACCAGCCACTGTGGCTAGTGGCTTCCCAGAGTTACTAGCCACTCAGCATTTTCACTAGCCACAATTTTATTGTTGGATGATTAGTTTACTTGAACTAGATTTACAACTTTTTAAATGTAAATGACCCCTGTGCGCACACAAATAAAGACTATATTAAATATGTCAGTGTTAAACTCCACAGGTCATAATCAGGAATTCTGTTTTGATCAGGTCGTGCTCCTTAAATATGAAAATATGCAGACTATTACGACAAAGTCATAAAATGAGTAAATTATTATTACATTTTATTGAAGTGATAAAAACTAAACTGAAAAAAAATCTAGCAAGACACACAGTCGTTTGTTAGTAATAAACCAAGAACCATACTTTCTGGACTATAAGTCACTCTGTCGTATAATTACACATTTTTTGAAGTCATATCAGTCAAAAAAATGTGTCATGAAGAGAAAAACACCAAATATAAGTCGCACTGGACTATAAGTCTTGTTTATTTAGTATAATTTGGTTTGTTTACAGTTTTTCCAGACTGAACCTCAAACAACAACAAAATGGTATCAACCATTTAAACCACATAACAGTCCACAGAGAGTGTTAGGTTCAGATGTCACCTTTCATGTTTTATTTACAGACTCAGAACGTGAGGAGTTAATAAAAAACAGTCTGCTGCCCGCGGCTGGAGCGACACGGCTGGATAGAGTCTGACAGACGGACGAATGAGGGGGACACACGTAGCAACACAGTTAACAACGACTTCAAGTGATGAGGCCAAGAATTTATCTTTTGTTGCTGCGATTAGCATATTTTTTATTTTTAAGACAATAACATTTTTCAGTTCAACAGTTGATGTGTTTTCTCTGCACTATTTTTTTTCTATGACGTTGAAATAATTTGCAAAAAAAAAAAAATTTACAAAATTTTTCATGGCGTTTGAACTATTTTGGACCTGAGGTTGCAACTTTTACTGTTTGCAGTAAGTTTGCACTGAAACACTGGTCACTGTGTCATGTTATTAAGCGTTACCCACTTAGCAAAGAGGCGTTCGAAAGACGTCCTTTTACCGTCGTGTTTGGACGTCTAACTTTTGTCTCCTGAAGGTGGAGACTGTTCCTCTGGACGACGTCTGCTGAGCGTCCATTTCTGACGTCCACAGTTCCTCTATATAAAAAAACTCTTTCTCCACACCGGGCGTTGAACCAGCGTCCCTCCAAATGCTGCTGTCTCTGCAGCCATTTTCGTCATCCTTATTGTTTTTCACCTTCGTCCTGTTTTTGTGTTTAACTGTAGTCCAGTTTTTGAAGGTGTCAGACTGTTCCTGTTCGTTTTCCTGTAGCTTCGTTTGATTTCCTCAGCAGAAGATGCTAACCGTAAATACAGGCCCCGTTGACACGACGTTTCATCTAAAAACGCTAAATCACAGTGAAAACGCAATGAAAAAAAATCGGCCTTACACTGAAACGCTGATGGACTGAAAACGCTGTAGTAAGCATGCCAGGCCTATAGGTGGTGCTATAACTGTCTTGTCCAGACGCTGATTTTGGGAGATCTCAGCCCCAGAGACAAAGGCATTAAACATTTTCACTTCAAAGCTGCTGCTGAGCCACATGAAGCTTCAGGAAAGTTAACCTCTACAGGCGCCTGGTGCTCCCAGCCCAGCACGGCTCCAAATCTCTAGCCAGACTCTTCTCCTCTGTTGTTCCCAAATGGTGAATGAATTACCTAACTCTCCACAGAGTCCCTTTCTACTTTAAGAGACGTCTGAAGACTCATCAGGTAGAAGGAGTCAGAGGGTCTCAGAGCCAGCTCCTCGTGAATTTTCAGCACTAATCACTGAATGTTGTTGGAGGTTGAAGTATATTGTTGCAGCAATTAATTGTGATTAGTTGGCTAGATTATTCTACATCAAAAAGCCATACTTGTAGTATTTTGTTGCATCAACCAGGTTTTCCTTCTGTCTAAATTCTTGCTTGTGTTGAACGTCACTTTGGACAAAAGCGTCTGATAAATGAAACTGTAGAGTAGAAACAGGAAATGGAAACAAACAAACAAAATAGATTAACATGATTGCTACATTTTTCAGGTCGGATTTTTCAACTGTTTGAAACTTAAAATCACGTTTTTTTATGACAAAAATGCCATAAAGCAATAAAATAATCAAAAAGTTATATAAAACTTTATATTTTTAGATAGGTCTGAAGTAGTTAAAAAGATTTAATGCTTTGAAAGTTAAAAAAAATATGGATTAATTAATTTTTTATAGCTTGATATTGAGGGTGGACGTTTTGTCCATTAACAACACAAACGCGTAGAAAATGTAATCACTTCTGGGGGTTAAAGTGTTTGTTTCCTGTGTATTTCCTCAGATCTCCAGCAGCTGTCAGCAAATAAAGAAGCGGTTCCCTCTGAGCAGCAGCAGCAGCAGGAGGAGAAGAAGGAGAACTCCACTCAGGACCAGGAGGACCCACCAGAACCTCCACAAATCAAAGAGGAGTGGGAGGATCTGTGGTCTCATGAGGAGGAGCAGCTGAAAAAGCCAGGGGAAGCTGATGTCATCAAGTTCACGTTCAGTCCCATCCCCGTGAAGACCGAGGACGAGGACGAAGAGAAACCTGAGCTCTCACAGCTGCAGCAGACGCAGAGTCAGCAGACGGAGACCGGAGCTGATGGAGAGGACTTCATGAGCTCAGAGGGAGCTCAGTTCAACGCTCATGAACAACCTCTGACCTGCGACAAGACGTCAGAGTCCTTTGGATCTGAGACCGAGGACAGTGACTGTGACTGGGACGAGTCCAGAGACCCTCAGGTGGGTCCGGACCCCCTGCAGAGCAGCGAGGCTCCTGTGAGTGAAACAGAATATAAAATCGAAGACACATCCGTCAGCTCTCCTGAGTGTGCTTCAGGCTCCGACCCGAAGGATGAGCTGCAGAGCGACAAAGGAGTCCAAACAGAGGTGAAACCGTTTAGCTGCTCAATTTGTGGGAAGCGGTTTCTCCGTAAGGCGTCCTTAACGAACCACACCAGACTTCACTCTGAGGGGAAACGCTTCAACTGCCCCGTCTGTAAGAAGAGTTTTCAGTGGAGAGGAGACGTCGTAGCGCACATGAGAATCCACACAGGGGAGAAACCCTACAGCTGCTCTGTCTGTGGCATAAAGTTTGCACAGAGCTCCACTTTGTCCTCACACTTAAGAATTCACACAGGAGAGAAACCGTTCAGCTGCTTGTTCTGCAAAGCTAGCTACCGGTTCAGAAGAAGTCTGATCATTCACATGAGGAGCCACACCGGGGAGAAACCCTACTGCTGCACGGTGTGTGGGAAAGCGTTCGGTGAGCGAGGACACATGAGGCGACACATGGCTGTCCACACGGGAGAGAAACCGTTCAGTTGTTCAGTGTGTGAAAAAACATTCACTCTGCACGGCAACCTGAGGCGCCACCTGGCCGTCCACACTGGGGAGAAACCGTTCGGCTGTTCTGTTTGTGGTCAGAGCTTTGCCCAGCAGGTGACTCTGAGCCGACACATGACTATACACACGGGGGAGAAACCGTTTTCATGCAACGTCTGCGAGAAAAGTTTCTCTCGACTTGATTACGTCAAAAATCACAAGTGTGTCGGCGAGAGCAGCAAAAGTACGTGAGTCAACGTGACGAAACGACGACACAGCCAACGCAGTGTCACTCAAAGCCACATGATTACGATCACCCTGATTTTATTTTTAATTTTATGTTTTTTAAGCTTGTTTTATAAACTAATGTGTTTATTTTGCACAGTCTCCCTTTAAGGAAAGATCCAAATGTTTAAACTCTCACAGCAAATCAGAATGAAGTTAGTTCCTTTGTCCCACACATTACTCCATTTATTTACTTTTTGTACGTTACAGTTTTGTTTTGTAAATAGCGCTTAAAGAGATTGGGGACTTATTCCAAACTTCTCTTTTGTAAATATGAAAATTTTTCTCTGTCAAAGCTCTTGTTTCCCACTTTTTGTCATTTTTATGTAGATGAGCAATGAGTGACTCAAAACTTCTTGCTGATATTACTCACATGTTTATAAGACAATGGATAAGACGTTCTGCCTAATACCAAATTACCCGGAACATGAAACTTCTTAAAGGAACAGTGTGTAGAAATGAGAATTTTACCGACATGTAAAACCAATTCTTTTCTGCAAATCAGCAAAAATATACTCTCTTCTTCTTCTTCTTCTTCTTCTTCTTCTTCAGCAACAAAAACAACAACTGCTGTCTTCTTCTCTGCTTGACTTCCAGGTAGATTTCAGGCTCGTACTGAAAACCATGTTCTGCTCTTTCTGTCCCCCAAAATCTGCCGTAGACAAACATGGCCGCTCGTAATCGTATGTTAAAAACAGATTAACTTAGACCAGGAGGAAGCGGTTTGTGTGTGTGTGTGGCGTTCTCTAATGGACTCCTCCTCCAGGCTCCATCTGAATCAGGTTTTTGTGACTGGATGACTCGTAATCTGATGATCAGTGTGAATCTGCTACTGAGAGCTACACCATGGTCCCTGAGAGCCTGTTGAAGTGTATGAACCCTTTATTTTGGTGATTTCTGCGTCAGACCAATAAACTGTACGCTGACCTGTGTGTGTGTGTGTGTGTGTGTGGATCAGATGTTGTTTGTTGTTGTTTGTGTTTGTGTCCACGTGTTGCTCCGTGTGTCAGAGACACACACGCCTACTTCCTGTGATCAAACCTCGTCTTCCGTCATGGAGAAGGCTTCAAAGATCGACTCAGGTAACCAAGCACTTCGTTTTACTGATAGACTGTTTTAGCCTTTAGCTCATGTTTTAGCCTTTGGTGCTGTTATAGCCTTTAGCCTGTTTTTTAGCCTTAAGTTCTTGTTATAGTCTTTAGCTTATGCTTTAGCCTTTAGCCTGTGTGTTAATCTTTACCACCTGCTTAAGTCTTTAGCTCTTGTTTAAGCCTCTGGCCTATGTTTTATTTTTTTAAGCCTGTGGTAGCCTCTAGCCCCCGCATTAGCCTTTAGCTTGTGTTTTAGCCTTTAGCACTTGTTATAGCCCTTAGCTCATGTTTTAGCCAAAAACATGTTTTAGCCTTAAGTACTTGTTATTGCCTTTGGCTTGTGATTTAGCTATTAGCTTATGGTTTAGCTTTTAGCAAGTTTTTTAGCCTTTACCTCCTGTTTTAACCTAAGCTCTTGTTTAAGCCTCTAGCTTATGTTTTCTTTTTTAGCCTGGCATAGCCCTCAGCCCCCCTGCATTAGCCTTTAGCTTGTGTTTTAGCCTTAAGCTCTTTTTTGGCTAAAGCTCATGTTTTCTCCCATAGATAACTTTTGTGCCTTAAGCCCTTGTTTAAGCTCCTAGCTTGATTTTGAGCCTTTAGCTTGTGTTATAGCTATTAGCTTATGTTTTAGCTTTTAGCTGGTGTTTTAGCCTTTACCTCCTGTTTTAACCTAAGCTCTTGTTTAAGCCTCTAGCTTATGTTTTATTTTTTAGCCTGTCATAGCCCTAAGCCCCCCTAATTTAGCCTTTAGCTTATGTTTTAGCCTTTAGCCCTTTTTTGCCTTAAGCTCATGTTTTCTCCCATAGCTAACTTTTAAGCCTTTAGCCTGTTTTTTTTCTCCTTTAAGACGTGTGTTAGCCCCTAGCTTGTGGTTGAGCCTTCAAATCTTGTTTTAGCCATTAACTCATGTTTTAGCTTTTAGCCTGTGTGTTAGCCTTTAGCTGGTGCTCTATCTCTCTCCTGTTTATCTTTCTTCTGCTCTTCTGTCCTTTTTCTGTCCGACAGTTAGGCTCCAGTGTCCACCATCACTACAAAATTAATCACAGAAATCATTTTCAGCAGAGAAAAACACAGATCTCTCTTCTCTCTGATAAACATCGTCAGTAAGCGTGGTGTCGTCATGGAAACTTAGACGAGCCGCCTGGAAGCTGAGAAGTAGCTTTTAGGAATAACCTATAATGGTGCTGTTAATCTCATTTTAAAGTGTGAATTACAATCAGGCATAAATTAGTCTAATCTACAGTTTATTTAACTTCTGCTGCACTCTGCCAGTAGGGGGAGCTCTGTGGCCAACGCTACATGGTGGAACAGCGGTTTGCCATGCTCATCATGTTGATTGTTCTCTTTAAATTTCCTCTGTATGTGAGTGTTTGTGAATGTCTCTAAGACGATGGATGAAAAACTCAACAACAGTTTTCTTCTGTTCCTTTAATACATTTGATTTTAACACCAGCGCCCTCTTCAGATGTATAGATGTCAGCATGATCGTTTACAAATGGATGAGAAAATAACATTTCAAACAATCAGTGCAGTACAGGAAGTGAAAATTACAATAAAACTATCACATTTCAGTTATTGGGACGACATTATTTCTTGGGATTACCCCAAACCGAGTGCGTTGATCTGACTTCTTCTGACTTTGTTCGTCAGAAAGTTTTATTTGCGCCGCCTGCTCTCACCCACACACTTGTGTTTTTTCACTCCCACAAGCCGAGTGAAACTTCTCCCACACAAACTACAACTGAATGGTTTCTCTCCTGTGTGCACCCTCAGGTGTTTTGTCAGATTCCCTCTGTCGACAAACTTTTTGTCACATAATGAACAACTGTACGGTTTCTCCCCTGTGTGTAGCCTCGTGTGTCTCACCAAGTCTCCCTTCTGCCCGAAGCTCGCGTTACAAAAGGAGCAGGGGAAAGGTCTCACTCCAGTGTGAATCCTCAAGTGGGTGGTCAAACTGGGTTTTCGCGTGAAGCTCACGCCGCATTCGTGGCAGCTGAAGGGTTTCTCTCCCGTGTGAGCTCTCACGTGCGCAGCGAGCTCTCCCCTGAACGGGAAACGTTTGGCACAGAACGAGCAGCCGAAGCGTTTGTTCTCAGAGTGGCGTTTCATGTGTTTTCGTAAACATCTCCTGTCGGGGTAACTTTTACAGCAAACTGAGCAAACGAACGGTTTCTCTCCTTGAGTCTCTTTTTGTTTCGGCTGCTGCTCAGAGCTAGCAGCGTGCGCTAAAAGGCTAACTGATGATTCTCCAGGATTAATCTCAGTCTCGCTGACAGATGCTTCGTTGTTCTGCAGGGGGTTCAAACTGGACGGAGGCTCCTCCCACTCACAGCTGCTGTCGTCAGTCTCAGAGCGCGATGTCTCTTCATCAGTGGCTGGTTGTAAACAACTCTCTGGGTTTAAATTCCCGTCTGAGTCTGATCCTCGTCTCTTCAAACACTCTGCGTCTCTGTTCTCTTCACTTTGTGTTGGATGAGACTCTGAAGACTCAGCTTCTTCATCCCTCTCGCTCTTCACAGGGACAGGTGTGAACGTGAACTCAATGATTTCCTCCTCCTCCTCCTCTGGTCTGTGAAGCTGCTTTCTCTCCTGATTCGTCCACAGTTCCTCCTGCTCCTCTTTAACCTGTGGTGGATCTGGTGAGTCCTCCTGGTCTGAAATGTGGCTCCTCTCCTGCTGCTCTGGACGAACCTTTTCTTCACTCACCAGCTGCTGCTGATCATCTGAAGAGGATCGTACAAAAATAAACATTCTTAGTCGACCAACTCAACATTCACCTGGTCTAAAAACACCTCTTTTCTCCACCTTGGCTGCCTGAGTCACCTTAAAACCCATCATCATATTCTGGTTAAGCTGAAACACCTTTAAATAACAAATACTCTTTCTCCCAGGGCTGGGACGTTGTGTTTTTCTCCCAATTTGATGTTTTTACGATTTTTGTGGCGCCAAATTGATTTAAGTTGCAATTTTTTCGATACTTCCTATTTTTGCAACTTTTAACACGATAAGAAAAAGTTGAATGATGATGATGTCGACGGACAGGAGTCATATGTCCCCTGAAACATGTCCATCACATACGAATCAGTTTTCAGGATTTATTCGGGGGATCAAACATTATGCTACTAAGTAGTATTAGAAAAACATTTCGCCCTCTGCTGGAGAAAAGTGGTAACTGTTTTCAAGCCCAGGTTATAAACAAAGACTTAAAGAAAGAATTCAAATTTGGGGGAAAAAAATGAACAAAAAAAAAAAAAGACTAGTGATTTGGAGCGTAGATGTCCTGGTGGTCTGGGTCACACTCCATGGGGGCTGTCCTCTTCTATCCAATCAAAGGCATGAAAAGCCCAATAAATTACATTCTTAGAAAAAGTGTGATTTAAAAGACTGTAAAGTCTGGCTCACACTACAGGATTCTCGGCCTGATTTAACCCAGATTCAGTCCCGACAATCAGAGAAGAAATCTGGTCGGGGACTAAAATCGGCCCCAGCATTCGGCCAAGATTATCTTCTAGTGTGCGCGGTTGAAGGATGAATCTTTAGCCCCACGATCGTCTCACAGACTCGTCGGAGCCGCCCTGATAATTTTCAAACATGTTCGATATTTATCTGGATGATTACAACATTTATTCTCACTGAGGATGACAACAGACAACAAACGCAGGCTCAAAGTGAAACTGAAAGGCTCCGGGTCAGCTGACTGCTCACTAAAAACCTCAGATCAAACAACTGAGCACATGTGGTGCATCACTCTCTCTGGTTGAATAATCTTGGTGAAATCCTGTAGTGTGTGCTGGTCAGTATTTTCAAATCTTGTTGTTAGAGTGTGCTTAAGATTTAAGAGAAGATGATCTGTGAAGATTCTCCTTATGTGTGAGATACAACCCGATTTCAGAGTCTGTTAAGATATTTAAAATCCTGTAGTGTGAACCAAGCTTTAACCAAAACATCCTGATTCTTTTGTGAACCAATTTTGTCTCCCACCCCGTGTTTCTCCTTGGGAATGAAGATCTTTTGGCCCGGCACAAAGCTCAAGGTGCTCTGAATAAACTGGAGAAGAATCTATTGGGCTTATATCATCTTAAATCTTCTCCTCACTTTACAACCTCTGCCTCCTGCACGTAAACAGCAAAAAGCTGCATGTCATTATTTAAGAAATCAGGTGCCATGGACATGAAATACAAGCAAAAAAAAAAAAAGTAGAAAGCAGCACAAAGTGAAGGGTTTACGACCAACGTGATACATGTTTATTTTTAATTTTGCACTGGTGCAATTTACATACTGAAACTTAATCATGATACTGACAGGAATGTTTTTTTTTTTCATATCAAACACTAAATAATCAAAAAAAAGAAAAAAAAAAAAAAGAACAGAAATTAAGATGCAGAAACCCTGATATCATGGTTACAGATTGAAAAACCTAAACAGATAAAAAGTATGAGCTCAATATTAACAAAAAGCCCTCAGTCTGACAGAAAGCAGCACTGACCTGCTCTGTGTTCGCGGACTGCAGCTTCCAGCAGTTTGTGTTGATCCTCTTTAGATCGACAGAGCTGCTCCTCGTACTCTGCTATCGTTCTTTCAAACAGCTCAAAGATCTCTTCAGCAGCTGCACTCAGTCTCTGGATGATCAAACCTCTCACTGTTTGGACTTTAGACATTTTAACACAAATATCAGCAGCTTTTCCTCCCAAAACGCTCCCTAACTACTGTTGTATTGAGCTGTGTTGCTACAACTTGCTAAGCTGCTAAGCTAACTTTCAGGAACATTCTGGACTAAAACGAAAGAACGAAAAGAAAAATTCACACAGAGTCGACTCTAACACTCTTCACCTCACACACAGGTTTCAGTGTTTGACTCCCTGTGCTTGTTTTAGTCACAAACGTCATAAAAAGTCGGAGTGTTTTTAGCCTGTTAGCAAAGCTAACACCCCTGGCGGTACCTCTTCTTCGTTGGTGTTTGAAGATTTCATTAAAAACGATACCTCACTGCCATCTGCTGGACATTTATTTATCATGTTTAATTTTTTGAAAAAGACAAGGGGAAATGATAAGGAAATTAATTAATTTGGTCACGTGGTACATCGACGGCTGTGTACAGATGATAGATGTTGTTTTATGTATTTAAGTGTTTATATTTACATTAGGTCATTTAACTTATAACACAGTTTGCTCCACACAAATTGGTTCATCTTTTAGTAAATGATATTTAAGATTTTTTCCATTTATTTATGTGTTTATTATTATTATTATTATTGAATTAATTAATTATACATTAATTTTCTTTACCGCTTGTCCTGTTCATAGTCATGCGTGGCTGGAGCCTCTTCCAGATGTCTTGGGGCGAGAGGTAAGGTACAACCTGGACTAGTCAGCAGTCACGGGGCTAGTAATATTGATTAATTAGTTTATTTATCAATTTATTTTGTTTGTTTTTCATTTTCTTTCATTTCAAAACTACAATCAGCTCCTCAAAGCCAAACAAGCAGCTTAGGGAGATTTCAGAAACTATTGTTGTTAGTAGGAAACTGTGAATACTTCCTTGTTACTCAATATTCAGAAGGGCTACAAGTGTGTTTTAATAAATCTTGAGATTTTTATTTTTTTTTTGTTCTTTTTGTGTGTTTTTTTTACACAGAAAAACAATTTCCTGGTTGAAAACAACACAGTAAGACCTTTCTGCCGTTCAGAGGACCTAAGAAGAATTGATTTTAGCAATCAAAGGAATTCAGGTTCAACACCCCTAATAACCGGTAACTTAAAATGTTATTGTTTTTTTACCATATATCCTTAGCAAATGTACATACTTACATTTTAATACTTGAATTCAATCACAGGTAACACTAATGCTTGTACTTTCTACTTTCTGTAATTCTTACCCTTTGTTAACAGGAGTAGCTGTAACAAAGAAGCAATTTCTCCAGGGGATCAATGAAGAGTTTTTGATTCTGTTTGTTTTTGTTCCAAATACAAAAAAGTAAAAATATTTAATGTGAACCTGAAAATCATTCAAAATTCATTTCTTCAAAATACAGTTTTATTTGTACAGAAATTAAAAATTTTAAAGTACAAAACCTAAAACTAGTGGATGTATCTATGCGACTAAATTTTAGGTAAGCATCTTTCTAGATACACAAACTGAAAATGCACCAAAACACCAAAGAAATGGTGTGTCCTCACACCAAACACAGCTTGGTTGATTGAGAAGTGACGAGTGTTAGATTATCGACCAGTTTCCTATCAGTGTCAAAAGAATAATTAATCACATGTAGTTTATCAATCATGAAGCTGGACAGAAAACTACAAATCAGGTGTTTAACTGCGTGAAATTAAAGATTTCATTCAGCAAACGGTCTCCTCTGCAGCCTCATGTCCCTTGGCTGCTCTTACTAAAACACACGTGTCTCATCAGACTTCCTCTCTCTGAAAACATTTTGCCGCAGGTCAAACAGCTGAACGGTGCCTCCCCCTGGTGGCCCTCCATGTGTTTGTCCCAGGCCTCCCTGTGGCTGAACCTGGCGTGACAAACTGTGCAGGTGAACTGATCTGTGTCTGCGTGTTGTTTCAGGTGGTAAGCCAACATGGAGTATTTCTTGAAGAACAAACCACAGATGTGACACGTGAAGGGTTTTTTTATCATGTGTGACCTCATGTGCCTCACGAGCTCCACCCTCCACAGGAAGGTTTTCTCACACACAGAGCAGCTGAACCGTCTCTCCTCTGTGTGACGGATCGTGTGTTTCTGTAAATATTTCTTTGTGGAGAATCTTTTACCACAGAAGGAGCAGCTGAACGGTTTTTCTTCTATTTCCATTAAAGTGTGTTTCTGCTGCAGCTGTTCCAGTCGACCAAAGCTCAGAGCGTACTCTAAAGGGCTCATTGAAGTTTTCCCAGCATCCCCCTGCCTCTCACTCAGGTGTACCTGATTGTTTTGCAGAGGGTTTAAACCTGACGGAGGCATCCTGACCTCCATACAGACAAAACTAGACTCTCCACTGTCACATTCAGAGGAGCGTAAAGTCTTTTCCTGAGTAGCTGATCCTCCACCGTCTTCTCCATCGACATCTCTGCTCACTTCAGTTTGGTTTTCACGAAGCTGTGAGGACTGAGCTTTCTCTTCACCTCCTTCACTCTTCACATGGACAGGAGGGAATATCAATGCGCTGATCTCCTCCTCCTTCTCCTTCTGTCCTTGAAGCTGCTGTCTCTCCTGACTGCTCCACAGTTCCTCCTTCTCCTCCTCTTTAATGTTCGGAGGATGAGGCGGAAGCTCCTGGTCCAGACGGGGACTCCTCTCCTGATGCTCAGGGGGAACGTCTTCTTTCATCACCGACAGCGGCTGAACATCTGTGGAGGATTATACAAAAGATCAAATTAGAAAAATGCCTTTTAATTTAAACACTAAACACCTGAAACATTTTCTTTAATATTGAAATAGAAGTGATTATAAACACATTTTTGTATACACCTGAGTTTTTTTTTTTTTTAATTATTATTATTTTTAGTAAAATGTTCACTAATTGTTTGGGGATTTTGTTGGTTTTGATTAAGGTTTATTAAACCTAAGCTGCTATTTTCTCTCAATCACGTCCTATTTTGACCCTTTTGGTGCACCGTAGTTAAACCACGGCAGTAATCTTTCTGCTGCCAAATGAAAAATAAATACAACGGCTACATACTACCTACTCCATTTGCTTGTAGCATGTAGTATGACTGTTCTGTTGGGTCTGTTTTGTAGCATACTTCTCTGGTTTCCCGTCTCAGAAGGTGGAGCTACAGATGATGTTGGTTTTGCCTTTATTATAAATGTACAAAACAAACTATTGGCAGATCTCGACATTTAGTAACTTTGTTAATCATATCACACAGAATCATCATTCTTGATTTCTAATCTTACGCCAAAAGTTGTATCCTTCACTGAAAATAAATCTGGAAGGGATTTTTCTTTTTTACAGCTGATGTAAAAAACACTTCTTTATAATCCAGGTATGGTTTCAAAACTGAATCGGTGATTTATATGGGCGAGTGAATTTGTAGAAGTAAACACCTCTTTTACATCTGGAAGTGACAAGATCTACAGGTGTTTCTTCGCATTATTTCACTTCTATCTCACAGACAGTCTAACGTTAGTGTTGTAACGTTGACTCATTCCAGTAGATGGCGGTAATTCACCAAATATCAGCCTAAATAGTAGCCACTGCTAGTGTTGCAGGCAGTTTAGAAAACAGCCATCATCGTGTCATATTTGGCTTAGAAATCTCTCAGATGGCTGAGGTGTGGTATCCTTAGCCTTATGTCATAGTTTCAGGCCAAACAGGTGTAGCGTTTCTTTGAATTTAGCATCTTTTATGTGATTCTATCTTTTTTTTTTAAATGTAATTGTGTTTTTGTTTGTTTGTTTTATTGGTTTTTACTGTCTACTGTTCATTTTTACCTGTTTTACTGTTTATTATGAAGCACTTGGTTACTTGTATTGAAGAAAGTCGTATAAATAAAGTATTATCATTGTTATTGTTTGTATAATAACTCTAAAAGTCAACATCATAAAGGTAACAACATAAGATACTACAATTGTTCCCCAGTAGGAAGTGAGGTGCAAAATTATTTCCAGATAACTAATTTTAAAACATTGTGTTTATTTATTTCTATAATCAACAACAATAAAAGTTGATGTATGATTATCATCAGAGTTTGATCACGATTAAAACAGTAGTTGACACCCTTGTTATTGTGAACTCTGCCTGAGATTGACAATTTAATTTCTAGGTTGATGGTGCATGCTTTCGCTAGTTATTTGATGTTTACATGAGCATCTTTAAGTTTCAGAAAGCTCGTTAATTAATGTAAAATAAATAATAAATGAGCTCAAACCTGCTCTGTGTAAGCGGACTTCAGGGTTATAAACAGCTTCCAGAAGCTTCTGTTGTCTCTGGTTCTCCTCTTTAGATCGACAGAGCTGCTCCTCGTACTCTGCTATCGTTCTTTCAAACAGCTCAAAGATCTCTTCAGCAGCTAAACTCAGTCTCTGGATGATCAAACCTCTCACTGTTTGGACTTTAGACATTTTAACACAAATATCTTCGGCTTTTTCAACACTTCTACTCTTTAAAACCAGACGGGTTCTGTTTGTTTGAGCTATGTTGCTAAGAAGCTAAGTTAGCTTCTTTAGCATCGCTGGCTAACCGGAGGAAAATCTGTGACGAAACTTCCAGAACTTTCCACAGACTCGACTTAAAAACGTTTAACATCTGTATTACAGGTCGTATTTAGACTCGATACATATTTTCTTTAAGATACACGACAAACATCGAAATGAGACAGCATGCAAGCATCCTAACGCAGCTCTTCTTTGTTGGTGTTTAGGACTTTCTGAGGGTTCTTCCGGTCCACCGTTAGAGTCACGTGAGGTCTGGTGAGACTTTTGGCTCGTTGGAAAAGAGAGTTCAGAGCTGTAAACTGGAGATAGGTGGTGTCTCTTAGGGCTAAACATATATATATATATATATATATATATATATATATATATATATATATATATATATATATATATATATATATATATATATACCATTGTACGGTTTTGAAGCCAAAATACCCCCGTCACAGGTGCAGACATTGTAGCAGTTTGGAGCCAGAGTCTGTGCAGTAGAGACTGTGAGGGATTCTGGGAGAATCTGAGTGGAGCTGGGTGACAAAAATAATATTTTTTTTTTCTTTCGAGAGTCTAATCACTTCCTGACTCTACCTCCAGACATATATTCCCCGAAAGAAAATACATAAGAACGTCAGCTGTTAATCATCGTTAAACGTTATGTAAACCCTCTTTTTTAACCTCGTATAACTAATGAAATGAAACTTTTCAGAAAAAAGAGGACTTGGATACAAGACAGCCAAATGATATCTTCAAATCACCACAACAATCAATCGTGAGAAACATTTCTACCAGGTGGATTAATTTTTTAAAGTTTGACTACAGCCCATCTGGAATGACTGGGGAGATGGATTTTTTTTTACCTATACTGCAGCCAGCCACCAGGGGGAGCAGTTTTTGTTTTACTTAACTTTCTGGCGTCCCACAGTTTTCACCTCCTTTAGCTTGAAGCAATAGCAACAACATATAGCTAACTCATCGTGATTAGTCTTCTTTCCCCAAGTTATCAAAACACACCTCCTTCTCCATTACTTTGTGTAATTTTTTCTTCAGCCTCTAGAAAGGCATGGAAGTTTTTTTTTTGGTAGCGTTGGAACCAACAGCTAAACCAATTATTCACTTAAGATTGACATTTGTTTTCAGTCCCTTTAAAAAATATATAATTTTTGCTTTATGCCATTAAAGTATTAAGAAAATTAAAGGTGGAACACTATTTTTGCAAAACTACAAGAACAATAATTTGCATGGATGTAATAATTATTTGAGCATACTCAGAGTGTAGATATAGTTTCAACTCCTAAATAATTGACCTTTTAACAATAATATACCCTAGAGGATTCATGTAGGTACTGCAGGAGTCTGTGACATTTTTGGTTAATTTGACAAATTTTCAAATATTTGTTCCCAAGTTGTTGTTGTTGTTTGTATCAGTGTTAAAGTCTCCAAAAACTCATTAAAGACACCTCTTTCATTTAGAAATGCACACATTTGGCATCACAGCAGCTCTCTCAAACTGTTCCCAGGCTCACTCAGCATTCACTTTTAGTATTTTTTATTATTATTACTTTTTTTTTTTTTATTATATAATATTAGATAGCAGGAAGTCTGTGCTCCATCTCTCCATCTGCTCTCGTCTTTGTCCACACGCCCAGTCCTGTAGTGACTTTTAGATAAACCCAGAGTCTCTTTTTAGTGGAAAAACACAGAAAACATTTTATTTCATACCACATTTTAAAGCAGCTTTCACTTTGCTGTCGACTCTTTTCACACATAAAACCTACAGCTTACCAATCACAGTCACAAAGTTAAGAAGAATGAGATATACCTTCATATAAAGGCATTAGCGTTAGCATACAACATGTATCACCGTGTACAGTTTTGCCCTCAGGATGTAAACACTGCTAAAAAAAACAGATGTCAAAGCGTGCGCTCAGCTTTATAAATTACTGCTGCTCCAACCAGCACACCTGTGGGTTTTCACATACTCAAACCGGGAAAATCTTTTCTCACATGCACTGCAGCTGTATGGTTTTTCTCCAGTGTGGACCATGAGATGGCGCTTCAAAGTCACATGCTGTATAAAGCTTTTACCACAGATTGAACAGCTGTATGGTTTCTCCCCTGTATGTGTTTTCATGTGTCTGTGCAAACCTTCTCTGCGGCGAAAAGGTGCTTTACAGACTGAGCAGCTGAACGGTTTCTCTCCCGTGTGAACCTGTACGTGAGCCTTCAAGTTTGAGCTGACTGCAAACCTCATGCCACAAAACTGACAGCTGAATGGTTTCTCTCCTGTGTGAGTCCTCATGTGCCTCTTGACTTCTGCCTGCCACAGGAATGATTTCTTACACACGGGGCAGTTTAAGTGTCTGCCCTCTAAGTGAAGTCTCATATGAATAGTCAGGGAGTGTTTCTGTTGGTATCTTTGACCACAAACTGAACAGACAAACGGTTTCTCCTCTGCTTCTACTCCATCACATTTCAGCGTTTGAAACTTGGGGCTAAAGCTAGCAGCGCACTCAGAGGAGCTGACTGCTGTGACTTCAGACTGACATCTGAAGTCACCCAGAGAAACTTCTTGGCTTTGCTCTGGGTTGTAACTGGGCTGAGGATTTCTGGTGTGATCAAAATACCAACTCAGGTCATCAGTCTCACACTGAGAGAAGTGTGAGGTCTGTACATGAGGTACTGGCTGTAAATAACTGTGTGGAGTGAAGTTCCTGTCTGGTTCTGATCCTCCACAGTCCTCTCTATCAGCGTCTGGTATCAAATCTTCTCTGTCTCTGTTCTTTTCTGAGTGAGTCGATGACTGAAGTCTCTCTGCAACATCTTCTTCACTCTTCACAGGGACGGGAGTGAAGACTATTGTTCTGAAATCCTCCTCCTTCAGTTCATGGAGCTGCTCCTTCTCCTCCTGACTGCTCCACAGCTCTTCATGTTCCTCTTTCACATGATGTGGTTCTGGTGGATCCTCCTGGAGTGGACTGGGGGCCCTCTGGTGCTGCCCAGGGGGAACCTCTTCTTTACTCACCAACAGCTGCTTGATATCTACAGAGAACAACAAAAACGTTACACATTAAATATTTCAAAAATCTGAACGATGGCAACAGTTCTCCTTAATTTATCACAAGGTCTAATGTGCAACTGTGTCCCTTCTTAGGAAGAGGTTCAGAAGAAGTCTAAGAAACTCCACTCTGAGATCCCCTCCACTGCCAGGAGGAGGCGACATTTTTGAGTTTACAAGTAAATAAAAATGAAACAGTCAATAAATCTAGATTTCTCAGTACATAGTGAGATACAAATAAGTTTAAAAAAAAAACTACGTCACCTGATGCTGATATATTTTGTCATAAGTTATTGACTAAAGTGGGCCATCTAGTGTCTCGAAGTGGTTACAGCACGTGAGCTTGCAGTAACTTTTCTTTTCTCTTCCTGTTTGAAATATTTACCATTTGGAGATTTCAATGTTTACAGAAAGTAACTGTGACAGGTTTTTAAGATGAAAGTTAAAAACCAAAGTTATATTGGTGTATGCTAACCACTCGCATCTAAATGCAATTTCCCATATATGTTAGCATCAAGACAGCGCTATTTATTGCTATATGGTTTTCGGTTCATTAGGAGAAAATAACATGTTGTACGTGTTGAATTGAGGAAACTTGTATGAGAGACCAATGTTTATCTTTTGTGTGTTCAGTTCTAAAGTAAAACTTAAAGCAGAAAATCCTGAATCAGTTAGGTTTAGGAGTCAGTTTTTCACGTGCCAAAATTAAGTGCTTTGTTGAACTTCGATAGTATCAGGGGGAAAATGTAGATGTTGAGCTGACAGATAAATCAGTTTCTATTTTTTGTATATATCATGCCAAACCAAAGAGTCAGCAGATTTCAGCTCTGCCACCTGAAGATATTCAGGACGATTTCCTATTTCATTCAGGAAAGGCTTTCAAAACTCTGTGTCAGAAACAAATGAGTGACGTCACAGATACTGCGTCAATTTTTATAGCTAATGCTATTAACTACAACATAGCCCACTCACTACACATTCTCCTGTTTGTAAGCCTGTTTGTATAAATGTCAGATTATGTTCAGAGCAATAACAACAATAACGAGGTCAAACCTGCTCTGTGTAAGCGGACTTCAGGGTTATAAACAGCTTCCAGAAGCTTCTGTTGTCTCTGGTTCTCCTCTTTAGATCGACAGAGCTGCTCCTCGTACTCTGCTATCGTTCTTTCAAACAGCTCAAAGATCTCTTCAGCAGCTGCACTCAGTCTCTGGATGATCAAACCTCTCACTGTTTGGACTTTAGACATTTTAACTTAATTATGAGGAGTGTTTTTTATAGATACCACCGTGGAGTGAAGCTACTTCGCGCTGCGTCTATTTCCTGCTAACAAGCTAGCGTCACGTTTACATTGTATAGCTTTTAGCTCACTGATCGTATTAAAAGGAAAGTTTTCTGTAATGTGGAATACAGACGACAACACAGGGTCTGATCGGGATGTTTTTCAGGATCTCTGGAGATTAAAAAAGTAATAAATGGCTTTTATCCGACGGTAACCGTCTCCGTCTATTTCCTGGCAATATGCTAACTGCTCTTAGCATCTGTGTGGTCACTGGAAAAACAAGTATTCTTTATTTCTCCAAATTCCTCCCTAAGCATCGAATATTAACGTCGAAGGAATAAGTCCAGATGAATAAATACTATTCATTTCTTCTACTTCTGTGCCGGTTTAGTCACATAAATAGGAAAACAAAGGAGTTAGCATCCAAGTGAGGTTACTTCCTGTGTTCTTCTTCGTTTCATCAGAAATTGGTTGGCGACCTGTTTTGAAGAGCATTACTGCCATCTAGTGAGCTGGTAATGGATATTTCCCCCAAAAAACAATTTAATGATACAGAAAATCTCTCAGTGATAATTAACAGGAAACAGGAGCTCCTGAAACTTTCAAAACACGTTTCATTCGATGTGTTTTTAGAGATGTTCCTTAAGTGTATTTTAATCTGAAAAATGCTGCATTTATTCTTTCTCGAAAATATCCTCAATCTTTCATATTGAATTCTACATGTTTTACTGTTTGTTTTTAACCTCTGACACTATTCTCCCTTTACCTGTTTTTTTCTTGAGATCATTTGATTCCTGTCTTTGTTGTTTAAATCTTTTCCTAAAACATTTATTTTTGAATTCTCTTTCATTTCAATTTCATTTCTTTCTTTTTTTTCTTCTAAATGTTAGATTTCTAGTGAAGCTGTTTCCTTAAGATATTGTGGTTTCAGGAACCTAAACAGCTCAGTGGGCTGTTGTTGTGAATAGATGAGCAGAACTGGTTTTTCTTTCAAGGGGAAAACAGTATTATTATTATTATTATTATTGTTGTTGTTGTTGTTGTTGTTGTTGTTGTTGTTGTTGTTTATTATTATTATTATTATTATTATTATTATTATTATTGCTGTTGTTGTTGTAAAGTTATTTATCACGCAAGCAAAAACTGTGAGAAGGAGAAGAAGTTGTTGCTTTCAGGTAAAAAAAAAAAGAAAAAAAAAAAAAAAAAAGAAACAGACCAGAGAATTCAATAAGGCAGGGACACTAGATCATATAATAGTATCATGTGTGAAAATACAGATAGCTAAGTTAGGAATTATTTAGAGTTGAACTAAGCAGGACAAACACAACAAAACAAATTTTAATTTTTATTTATTTTCTATTAGTATTATTACTTTTGATTTATATAACCAAGTAGGATATATTCGATTTTATGAGTCACACTCTGGACCAGTAGATGGCGGAAATGCAAAAATGCGTTGTGAGTCGACCTCACTGAACACCAACGAAGAAGAAGATGTTGTTTTCTTAACAGCTATGTGCTAGTGTCTCACGGCTGAAAACCTTCAGGTTTATCGTGTTAATAGACGGATTAGAGGGGATTCTTTTCATATTTCTGAGTCTAATATCTTCAGACTCCTCTTCTCCTAGCACAAAATGCTAAATGAAGCTAGCGCTAATGGAGACGGAGGATTTCGCTACGTTGAGCTAAAACAGAGAAGGTGACAGAAGAGATCAGCTTTTGTAAAATAGAAAAAAAGGTTGAACAGTTTGACTGGGCTTGATTTCTTTATATTTACATCCCATCCCTGAAGTTTTATTTTCCCTTTGGACCTTTGACCCACGAAGCAGAAGAGGTTAGCATAGCATAGCATAGCATAGCAAACAGGAAGCAGACGGACTCCAGCGTTATTTGTCGACCAAACGGATTAAACTGAGTGTTTCCGGGGGAGAAGTCGGAGTGATATCAGTGGGAAAATGTCTAAAGTCCAAACAGTGAGAGGTTTGATCATCCAGAGACTGAGTGCAGCTGCTGAAGAGATCTTTGAGCTGTTTGAAAGAACGATAGCAGAGTACGAGGAGCAGCTCTGTCGATCTAAAGAGGAGAACCAGAGACAACAGAAGCTTCTGGAAGCTGTTTATAACCCTGATGCTGAGTCAAACCAAACTGGTCAGTAGATTTAATCATCACCCATCTTCTCTAAACATCCTCTCTCAGTAATGACGAGGCTGAAGTTGGCATCCGATAAGAATTTTCCGGTCCACCTTAAAAATGTCAAATCGCCTGAAGATGGCGGTATTTAGTCGTTTTCCTGTGTATTTCTGTGTCTTTTTCTGATCTACACCACATAAGAACAGATCCTTATATAAAACCACATAATAAAAACACTTCAAACCTGGACTGAGTTAATCTTTAAAAGCCTAAACATTCATAAAAACACAGTCCATGATTTGTGAAACCTTTATTCTATTTGTGAAAACGAAAAAAAGGCACATTCCACTGATTTTTGGCTCATCCAGATCACATTAGACCAGGTCCAGGTCCAGAACCACAGCACTGAGACTAATTCTGGGTGCCTTGGTTTCACAAATCAGGGACTGTGTTTTTTTAATGTTTAGGCTTTTAAAGATGAACTCAGTCCAGGTTTGGAGTCTGTTTTTCATGTAGTTTTATATAAGGATCTTGTGATAGTGTCACCAAAAAACAAAGTTTGATTAAATAAGGAAAGTGTTGTTGTGATTGATGAAGTGAATGAAAGGAATGTAGTAAAATTAAAATAAGATAAGACAATAAGACAGAACGGGGTTCCTGTTTGTGTCCTGATTTGGGTTACGGTCAAGAAAAGAAAAGAAAGGACGAAATTATAAAAGGAGGATGTGGCGTCAGGGAAGAGGCAAAGAGGCGTTCAAGAGGGAAGGAGACAAAGAAACTGGCGTGCTGGTGGAAAGGGCCGGGAAACCTAAGAAAACGTGAAAAAGTAAACTAATCTTAAAATAAGTCTCCCGGAGGTGTTTACCTAAGCGTGCCTCTAAATCCCTACGGATCCCTCGGGTTATCGCTTCCCAGGACCAGGAGGAGCACGGACCACAGCTGGGTGGATTTAAGTCGTTCAAAGGGTGGTGAGAACGTTTGATTTTTGCATTTTTTTTCCCTGGTATACCAGTGATTTTCTGTTGATCGATCACGTTTTTTTTGTTTGTTTTTTTCTGGTGTGGATTAGTTTTTATTCATTACAGCTTTTGTTGGGAAAATGGACCCACAAACTACTTGAAAGACATTTTAAAAAGGCTCCGAAAAGGACAATTGGGCTAATTTTCGTCAAAATGGAATTTTTGCTTTATTTATAGACAGAAAAGACTGGGTTTGGGGCTTTGCTTTAAGAAATATTTAAGTTTGAGTTCCATTAGGCGCTGGGTGCGCAGGCGAGACATTCTTTGAGTTTGATTAAAGGGGAAATTTTTGTTTGATCTAAACCGCTTCGTGACAGTTTCTTTGATTTCTTTTTTTTTAAATACGCCTTTTTGTGGGGATTTATCATTTTCCTAAAAGTTTTAATGCCAACTCGATGTTGGTTCGTTACAATCTGTTCTTATGTGGTGTTGATCAGAAAAAGACACGGGATAACGACTGAATACCGCCATCTTCAGGCGATTTTACATTTTTAAGGTGGACCGGAAAATTCTTATCGGATGCCAACTTCAGCCTCGTCAGTAATGTGAGGTAATAATTGAGATTTGATCCTATATAAACCATCCTGTTGGATATGCTGTCCCACAGTAAAAGAGGACGATGATCAGATGGAAGATTTTTTTTTTTTTGCTTGACGCTTACTGGTGTACAACAAGCTAAAAAGACTAATTTCACTGAAAACTTGAATGTGTTTCTTTGTCTTTCTAGATCCTCAGCAGCTTCTGGTGAGGAAAGAAGTTCCCCCAGAGCGGCAGGAGTGGACCCCCAGTCTGAGCCAGGTGGACCCACCAGAACCAGCCCACATCAAAGAGGAACAGGAGGAACAGTGGAGAGGTCAGGGGATGGTGCATCTTCAGAAACTGGAGGAGGAGGATATCATTCAGTTCACATTCACTCCTGTAACCAACTGTCAGGTTGGAGATCCCGGAGAGAAACCTGAGTCGTCACAGCTTCATGAAAACCAAAGTGAAGAAAACAGACAGTATTTGGTGAAAGAAGCTGAAGGAAGCACAGAATCAGAAAACAACATAAAATCAGAGATTCATGAAGAGGGAAGTCCGTCTCAGTCAGGTTTAAACTCTTTGCAGAACGATGAACCGGGAGGGAAAGCGTTCAGCTGCAGAGTTTGTGGCAAAAGATACCACCAGAAAAGATCTTTAGCAAACCACATGAGACTTCACTCAGAGGGACATTTCTTCAGCTGTTCCTTCTGTGAGAAGACGTTCCCGTGGAAAAGAGACCTGTTGAACCATATGAGAGTCCACACAGGAGAGAAACCATTCAGCTGCTCTTTCTGCGGCACAAGATTCGCTCAAAGGTCACACCTGACCTTACACCTAAGAGTTCACACAGGCGAGAAACCGTACACCTGCTCAGTGTGCAACACCAGCTTCAGCGTCAGGAGGACTTTAAGTGATCACATGACCATCCACACTGGGGAGAAACCGCACAACTGCACAGCTTGTGGGAAAAGATTTTCTCAAAGGGGAGCTCTGCGGCGACACATGGCGATCCACACGGGGGTGAAGCGGTTCTACTGCAGCGTCTGTGAAAGACAGTTCGCTCGGCTGGAGCATGTAAAGAAACACAAGTGTGCCGGCGAGAGCAGCAGGAAGCTCTGAGCTGCAGAGATGCTTGTTAAGACATGTTTATACAGGAGAGTTTAAAGTTTAAGCCCTGTTTACACAACGTTTTGTCTGAAAACGCTAAAACGCAGTGAAACAGCTGTAGCGAGCATGCCAGGCCTGCTCATTTTGTCAAAGACAGTCACAGATTCAGCAGCACAAGCTCAACACGTTAGACCACGACGATCGTAACCACGGGACTGTTGGACTGTTGTTTGCACTTCCACTGAAAATTTTACTCTGGAGGCCGTTTTCAAAAGTTTGCGTTCTAGGTCGGTTGATTTCGCATGATTTTTCAACAGTGATGATCAAAGAGTGTTGTCAGAACTCCAAGTTAAGCCATGATCTGAACAGTAAAACAGTGTTAAATGTGTGTTTCATGCAATAAAGTGTTTGAAGTCACTATGATCAAGTTTTTGGCTCGGTTTCTCAAAAAAGGAGGCCAGGAGTCGGCCTAAGTCAGACTAGAAAAGCTGGGTCATTTAAGTAGCTTACATTTGTTTTTGTTTGTCCCAGACTTTGAATTCCTGGAGGAAGCTTAAAGGTCCCATATTCTGCAAAAATCACTTTATTAAGTCCTTTGGTGAAATTTGTGGGTCTTTGTCTTTCCTCCCAGCCCACAAAATGTGACATTTAATGACCAAACCTGTTCTTAGTAGAGCTTGTGAATATAAAAGCCATCACTGCTCTGTTTTTGGCTGTAAACAGCCACATAGCTCCATGCTCAAGCTTCCCATCTCAGAAGAAGACAGACTAAGTGTCTAGAGTTCATTTATCAGGAAATGTTCCAGCTACACTCAGTTAAACTGTGCATGTGTGTGCTAGTCACTTCACGGCCGACTGCTTTTCCAACTTTGGACAGTCCAACAGAGGGCTAGCCAAAAGACTGGTCCTGAATCCAGGCGAATTACCAACCATCCTCCAACAAACCTGGGACCCTGGAAATGTGAGTATTTTAAATGCTATGTGCTGTGGAGCAGATGGAAGAGCTTTTCCTCAGTGTCCCCCCTGTCTCTGTGTTAGCTTCAGGATGCTAACTTTAGCTGCAGTTAGCCTGTTGTTTTAGCCTGTAATGTTACGGTAAATGAGCTTCTCTGTTTTCTAAACATTGTGCACTCGGAGCTCGTGGCGCCGCTCTCAGTGACGCTGAAGAGCGGGGCGGTATCAGCGGTGGCTCATTTACATATGAAGGCCACGCCCACTAAATCAGAGCGTTCTGAACAGAGGGGCTATGAGAGCCTGGAAACAATGCTGCTGTGCTTGATTTATTGGCTTTTTGGACCAAAACATGTTACTACCATTTCATGAAGACATCAATGATCCAGATTAAACTGCAGAAAAGGAGCAGGAGATGGGACCTTTAAGTGACAACACCTGCATCAAGCCACAATTTTGGTGTTGAATAATTATGTAAAGCTGATGATGACTTGCAGAAGTTTACTTGAACTAGATTAAAAACCTTTTTAAATGTAAATGACCCCTGTTAACTCTCAAATCAAGACTACATAAATCTTTAAAGCTACGGCTCTTTATCAGGTATTTAGTTTTAAAACAGTTTCAAAACAAAACTGGCACGCATCTAAGAATCACGAAAAACTTTCGTATGATACCAAACATGACCCCCAACATCCCATAATAAGCTCTGTACAACAACTCAGGCACACTAAAACAGCCCTAGTGGACAGTAGGAATGTCATAGAGAGATGAAACCAACACCAAATTGTTTGTCTCTTTGAGACGCAAAAATCATACACTGATACCCCTGACCTATCTCCAACAGGAAGCCAGCAATTTCCCTTTCAAAACAAGATTCCTCCCTTTTTTTTACCCTTTCTGCAAAGACTAACTTGTCAAAAACCAAAAATGGTACTGGTTTGAAAATTGGTCCACATGACAGACCAGACCCTGCTCTACAAAAGTTGTTCAGGAAGTTGTTATTTCGGGTCCAGTTTTCAAATGTCAAGCCCTCAAAGTCGCCGACTGCTCTCAGCTTTCTCCATGTTAACAGATGAGGAGAACACTTTATAGCTCCACGCACGCATCCCCCTGATGCCCCATTTGGGCCTCTAGGCAAAAAAAAAATACTCATAGAGCTTTAAAAATGACATGGTTGGATTCCTGACAAAATTTCCTACAAAAATATCACATTTTTACACAGATTAAGTTAACATTCTGGCCCATAGGACAAGTAGTTTGGACTCTTTTCTAAGATAAATCCTCTATTTTCAGCACTATAGGCCAGGTTTTCTGACGCATTTGGGCCTCTAGAGAAAAAAGTAAAACTCGTACAGCTTTAAAAATGCCAAAAATGGATTCCTGACAAAATTTCCTGCAAAAAATGATATTTTTACACAGATTGGGGTAAAACTGTGGACTCTGTGAGGACTTCTTTACATTAGATGGCTGATAAACACTCAGTCTACACTCTACTTGACGTCTGTGTCACGCTAATTAGGAGTTCCGTGCAGCAGCTGGTGATGTCATTCAGCATAGCAGAGGATACGTTACCATGGTAACAACTGACTCCCCAACATCCCATAATATTCTCTCACAGCCACTAGGCACACTCAAACAGCCATAGCGGCCAGTAGGAACGTCGTAGAGAGATGAAACCAACACCAAAATGTTTGTCTCATTGAGACGCACAGTAGGACAGACCGGCAACAGACTCGAGGACCCGTCTAACACCGCTTGCAGTTGTAATTTTGATTTGTAGCTCACAGTTTGCAGGATTGGGAAGGATGAGAAGATTTTTTTAAACCTTTCTCAGGCCTTGAAAACTGCTGCCATCAATCCACCGTTAAAAAAAAAAAAACAGACACAGGACTCAACTGGTGTAAATGGTACTAAAGGACAGAGACCACTTTAGCTGCGTTTCCAAGCAGTACGGGTCGGTTCAGTACGGTTTGGGACGGTTTGGGACTGTTTGGGACAGTAAAGTCTCATCCCGTTTGCGTTTCCACAGCAAACTGTGCCCTCTCGTGGTGGGCGGCGTGTAAGCCGCATGCCGGAAGCCACAGCTGGTAAACAATAGCGCGACGCCGTAGCAGCTTGCCCCGCGATTAAATCCAACAAAGAAGAAAACGCGACACAGTAAACAAAGAGCACGGATGGAAGACATGCAGCATTTCGTCCTCTCTGTGATTTTCATGTAGCTCTTTGTTACAAAGTGCAATCAAGCTTCGTTTCAGAGAAGTCTGTGAGCCGCAAGGAGAAATGCAGCCGCTGTCGGGGTGAGTGACGATTCTTTTGACCAATCAACCGTCTGCAGTGTGTTGCTCCACCTCCCGAGAGCGGATCGGTTCAGTCTGGCACCCATACGAAAGGGTCCCAAAAAAGTGGGACGGCTCGTCTCGGTTTTTAGGGATCCGTCCCGGGATGAGTCGGTGGAAATGCCGCTTAAAGCGCACCGTACCGAGACGAACCAACCCGGACTGCTTGGTGGAAACGCGGCTTTTGTGTCTGTGGGTAACTTTCCATGTGATCAGACTGAAGTGACATGTGGAGTCCCCCAAGGCTCCATCCTGGGGCCTCTTCTGTTTAGCATCAATACGCTCTCACTGACTCAGATTATAGAAACAACAAAGTCATTCAGCATCTCAAGGTCAAACTGAGGTCAAAGTCAGGAAGCAGCTTCAGATGATCAAGTTAAAAACCACAGACCAGACCTGAAACCTGGGTCATCACGGACTCAGACCTGGATTTAAAAACACATGAAGACAGTTACTAAGTCAGAAAGTCATTATCACTTTAGTTTGAGTTCTTTGACCTCACAGACAGTCAATGGAAGCAAAAGTATGATAAAACTCAAACGTAACTTTATTGTTAGATTAACAAGTTCCATTTCAATAACACGTTAACGCACAAACATAAATAATACAAATAAAAGCGGATTAATCCAAAACATATCTGCTCTAAGAACGCAACAGATTGTGCTCAGATAGTTCAGTCTTCTGACTGATGTTTCTGGTTTTGTTTCCTCTCTGCAGATAAATATCTAATCACAAGGATAACTGTAAAGAGAACAGGTGAATCTGCAGACTAACAATCTATGAATGTAAAACTGTTCATGAGTCCAGTTAAGCACAAACACAGTGCTGTCTCTGACTGTGATGATCAGGGAATCTTTTACAAATCAAACAGACAGAAGTCGACTTGTTTGGACCAAAGGTTGGTTTTTCATGTGGACATCCATGTGTTCTTCAAGACCCCCAGATGTTGCAAATCCAGAACCTAAATCCAGACTAGCAAGCGACATGTGGGTAGTCATATGTTGTTTAAACATTTCACGGTGTTTGAATTTTTGGCCACAAACTGAGCAATCATGTGAACTATTCCCAGTGTGGTCAGCCAAATGTCGCCTCAGAGTTGATTTACACCAAAAGCTTTTCCCACAAACTGAACATACAAATGGTTTCTCTCCTGCGTGCTGTATCATATGCCTTCCTAAAGATGAACTGAAACGGTAACTTGTTTTACAAACTGAGCAGTGGAACGGTCTCTCTCCTGTGTGCACTCTCATGTGCATGGCAAGCTCTCCTCTCCACGGAAACGATTTCTGGCAAAACGAGCAGCTGAAACGATTTCTCATGGTGTGACGCATCATGTGTTTCTTTAAGTTCTTCATCGTGGAGTAGGTTTTCCCACAGCAAGAGCAGGGGTACTGATTATCTTTTGTTTGGGTTTGATCGTGAGTCGGATGTTGAGAGAACAAGCCAGACTGGGGTTCACTGGACTGCCCCCCGTCACAAACCAGCCCAGCAGTCTCACATCCGACGTCTGGATTAAAGTCTCTGTGCGTTTCTGATCCTCCATCAGCCTCTGATTTCAAACCCTCTGTCTCTCTGTCCTCTTCAGTTTGGTCTTCATGAAGCTGAGAGGACTGAGCTTCCTCTCCTTCTTCATCCCCAAGCTGCTCTCCAGTCCTCAGTTCCTCCTCCGTCCCTTTTCTGTGGACAACTGAATGTTTTTCCAGAAATTTTTGTGAAAGAAATTTTTTATCACAGATGGGACAACTGAATGGTTTCTCTCTTTTATGGACTCTCATGTGTAACTTCAACTGCTGTCTTTGATAGAAACTAGAGTCACAAACAGTGCAGGGGAAAGGTTTCTTCCCGGTGTGAACAAACGTGTGCCTAATTAAAGCCGACTTCCTTTTAAAAGTCTTTGCACAGATTGAACAGCTGTGTTTGAAGTTTTTTTTCTTTCCTTCATGTTTTTTAGGTTTTTCCGTTTGGTTCAGGCTCGTAGGTTGTTTTGAGGAGCCGGCTGATGTTGTGCTGCTGTTTTTTACACCACTGCCAGACTCCTCGCCGTGCGGGTCAGGGTTTAGACCTGACTCAGAGTTATCCACTCCTGTCCCCCAGTCAGGAGTGAACATGGACACCTCGACCTCCTCCTCCTCCTCCTTCAATCCTGGAGGCTGCTCTCCCTCCGGTCTGCTCCTCAGTTCCTCTTCTTCCTGTTTGATGGGAGGTAACTTTGACAGACCCTGGTCCAGACTGGGGCTCTCCTGGTGCACACATTCTGTATTTACCAACAGCTGCTGGATTTCTGTGATAAACAATAAAAAACACAAGTTTTAGAAAACTGATCAAAGTTGGATCAAGTTAAACATCTGCTGCTTAAAATGAGAGTCTGCAGGAATTTCCTAAAAAATAAAACGACAACTTTTACAGGAATAATCCTGCTCAGTTGACTCTTCAGGACCACTGTGTGTGTCAGTGTCAGTGTCTGTGTCTGCCTCAGCCCCCTCCTCTGCCTGCATGCTGATGTTTTGGTTGTTTCAGGAATTCTGGGCATGAAGTAAGCTAGTTACGTCAGCCAATCACAGCGTGCCCAGTGTGCAAGGGGCTTTATTTGTTAACAATAGCGAGTGGAAGAAGCTAATCAGAGCAGCTACGATAGCGGACGTAGCGCGGAGGAAGATTTTTTTCCTAAACAAGGGTGAAGCTTGGCTCGACTTTCACTCGCTTCCAGGAACTTGGAGAGCAGCTCAGATCGTAGAGTGACATGAGTTAGCTTTCTGCTAACCAGGCATGAGTCAAATACCTGTAATTAGTGAGTGTGTTCACATAGTCACCATCGGAGGCTGTGGGTGTGTGCTGTCGCTGATACTGACCCAAGTTTGAATTTGTCTTAAAGGGATAGTTCAGTATTTTTGATGTGGGGTTGTATGACAGGGACAGACGGTACCAAATTCAAAGGCTTCTTTCTCTGCCTACAAGAACTCAAATCAAAAAGTAATACCACAGTTTAAGAGTACGCTACATAAAATATTTTTTAAGTGCATTAAGTCTTCGGAAATATAAACATTTATCTGGACCTAACTAACTCATGTGTCCTTACGCTAGTGCGCTCCGTCCCCCCTCCTCCTTTCAGCTGTAGGGAATGTAAACAAGCTTTGCTTCGAGCGCTGGTTGTAGCTTCGTGTAAGTTTGATCAAGTATCGTAATTCTTTTGTTTGTACTCTAAGGATTGTGAGGCAGCGTAGGAAATTCAAAATGAGTGACTATGACAGCGACGATGAAGTTTCATTCACTTTGGAACCAAAAGGATACCTGTATGAACCGGAGCACACAGAAGAAGAGCTGCTACAGATGGAGACTGAAAGGAATACAGAGGAAACATCCACGGACACTGGACATCCAGATGCTGAGTGTTACTGCTGCCAGGACTGTTGTTGTTGTTGTTGTTGTTGTTGTTGCTGTTACAGGACACTCCAGAATTCAGAAGAGCAGGGAAATCTGTGTGATGAGTTATACAGACGGCTTGAGAGCCAGCAGTGTCCTCAGACAAATCCTGAAGAGTGTCTGTAACCAAGTTCCACTCGTGACAGCAGTAACACTCAGCATCCGTGGGCATTGAGTCACAGCTCAGACATTTACACCACAGAGTATTTCAGACTCTGTCTTGATGTCCAGTGTCCGTGGATGTTTCCTCTGTATTCCATTCAGTCTCCATCTGTAGCAGCTCCTCTTCTGTGTGCTCCGGTTCATACAGGTATCCTTTTGGTTCCAAAGTGAATGAAACTT
Organism: Halichoeres trimaculatus; assembly: GCF_033239565.1. NCBI lineage: Eukaryota > Metazoa > Chordata > Actinopteri > Labriformes > Labridae > Halichoeres > Halichoeres trimaculatus. Next base: position 1,966,822 of record NW_027437192.1, read on the forward strand.
CATCGTTGCTGTCATAGTCACTCATTTTGAATTTCCTACGCTGCCTCACAATCCTTAGAGTACAAACAAAAGAATTACGATACTTGGTCAAACTTACACGAGGCTAAAACCAGCGCCTGAAGCACAGCTTGTTTACATTCCCTACAGCTGAAAGGAGGAGGGGGGACGGAGCGCACTAGCGCTGCGCGGAAGGATACATGAGTTAGTTAGGTCCAGATAAATGTTTATATTTCCGAAGACTTAATGCACTTAAAAAATATTTTATGTATCGTACTCTTAAACTGTGGTATTACTTTTTGATTTGAGTTCTTGTAGGCAGAGAAAATAGCCTTTGAATTTGGTACCGTCTGTCCCTGTTAGCGTCTATTTCCTCATCACCATCGATTACAGTTTGTGTCTTACTGAGGGAGAGGAGACAACCCACTACTGTATCTAATGTCCTTAGTGGTCACATAGAGCTCATACAACCCCACTTCAGATAAACTGAACATCACTAAAAGACAATCAAGAATTATGTCATACATCTGTAAATAATCTGATGAAATGTGAAAAAGGAGATTGACAGGAAATGCGGACGGGACTAGATAAACTCTGCTTCTCCTGTCCTCTCTTTCGGACATGAACAATATGATCATCTATTGAAAATGTGTGATGTTGTATAAGTGTGCTGACATGACTGAAATAAAATCAAATCAATTTCTTTGACACTAACCTGCTTTGTGTAAGCGGACTTCAGGGTTATAAACAGCTTCCAGAAGCTTCTGTTGTCTCTGGTTCTCCTCTTTAGATCGACAGAGCTGCTCCTCGTACTCTGCTATCGTTCTTTCAAACAGCTCAAAGATCTCTTCAGCAGCTGCACTCAGTCTCTTCCCGATAAATTCTCTGAAAACTTCAACTTTAGACATTTTGAACTTGTCTCCGCAGAGCCGTCTCCTCAAACAAACTCCTGAAACCAGTTTCGGTCTCTCCGTGTTGAGATTCCCGCCGTCGGAGCTAGCTACTTTAGGAGCTACGCTAGCTTCCGGCGGGTGCAACGAGTTCTTATGGACCTTCAAAATAAAAGTCACTGCTAAACTTGTTTATTAAGAAATATACCAACCATGGATATACATCTTTATATTTAAGTTATCCACCATTAAAGAGAGACCCAGACGGTGAATTTTATTTTTATCAGTTGGTGATGAAGATACAGGAAAAATACATCAGACAAGTTAAATCAAAGGTAAGTAAAACTATATAAAATAAAGAGAATAGTCATTATATTTCAGTAAGGAATTCTTAACGTCATTTTTTTATTTTTTTATTTTTTTTGGTGAACTATGGTACATTTTGAATTTATTTGGAGAAAAAATGGGAGATATTTTAGGCTCCTATCAGAATACATAATTTGGAAGGTGTTTATCACAGCAGACCTCTTCATTTATTTATTGGTTTTAATATTACATCTTTATTAAAAGTATGTCGGGACAAGTCAGATGCATTGTTCATAATTTTTTAGTTGTGTTTTTTATCAAATTTGTGTGAAATTTCACCCCTGGTTTGTCTGCCAAGAGAAAATATTTCATGTTTTTTAAATAATTGATATTATTAAATAATTGTTATTGATATTATCATTATTATTATCACTAATATTGTCACTATTGTTATTATTATTATTATTATTATTATTGCTAGTATTTATTATTATTATTTTTGCTATTTTTTGGAATTATTTTGTATTTTGCTGTATAGAACCTGTGTTTTTATTTATCTTTTTTCTACTCTTATCTATTCTGCACATCTATTTTTGTACTACAGGGTTACTTGCTGCTGGAATCTGAATTTCCTGAGGGAACCCTCCCAAAGGATTAATAAAGTTCCTATCTATCTATCTATCTATCTATCTATCTATCTATCTATCTATCTATCTATCTATCTATCTATCTATCTATCTATAATAAATGAAACATTTTTGCTTTTATTTCTGTTGTCATGTTTTCTTCTATGAAGCGACCGTTAACTTTGACACAGGCTCACCACCACGGCTGGCCTTAGGACAAGGTTGATGAATACAAGGACCCAGTTACACCAGATCAGCTGTTAGTAGCCTGTAGCATATCAATGCTAACCAGTGCTGGATCCAAATACGATTTATCTACATTAAGATGGACAAGCCAGATGGACTTTTTCTTTAGGTTGGCTTTCATTATATAATTCTGTTCTCTGATTTTTTTTTTTTGCACTATATACTTTCTTGTATCATTGCTGTGACGCTGAGTTTCCCTTCAGAGATTAATAAAGTACTTTTCAATTTAAAGATGAATTCATATTTCTTCCAAAGCACTGCAAGGATACCTCTTTAAAAAAAGTAGCATTTCAGTAAAACCTGAGCAGTCATCATTCTTTTTGCAAAAGGAGGTTCATAAAAAATAAGTTTATTGATCAAAATCTTTTTTGAAACAGAAACAGGAACAAAATGTTATTCAAATATTACACAAAGATAAAATTCACACACCTGGTCTGTCCATACAAGGACGAGACAACAAAGTTCAAAGTCTGTTTTTTTTAAGTGATAGATTTGATTTTTTCAGATTTATCTTCTGATAGCAATCCCCCTGAAACAGAACAAGTCTTTACATCAAATATAGAAAAAACATTTACACTGAGCTCATTGAGCTTTATGCTTTTCCTGATTTTATTTATTTATTTATTTATTTATTTATTTTAATGATTTTTAGCTGCTGATTCTCTTTAAATTGTGATTCTTCATTATATTCGATTTCTAGTTTGCTTTTTTAACACCAGACCAGGTGAAAAACTTGTCAATTTTTAAGATTTATCCTGAGAATCGGTGTTTGTGGGTGAGATTCATGTTTGATGTGACTGAAATAACTAAACTAAACTAAACTAAACTAAACTAAACTAAACTAAACTAAAGAATCTCAACTTTTTTCCAACCCAGCTCATAAACACAGACTAAAATAAAGGATTTAAATTTTGAGAAAAAAACAAAAAGATTTTTGAACAAAAAAATTCATGATTTAAAATCGTCGACGAAAAATCCCGACACTATGACACACTGATTTTTTCTCCCACCAAAACCTCTGCAAACAGAAACATTCAACTGACTTAAGGCTGTTTGTAAACATTTTAAGATGAAGAAACTCTTTAACATTTGTGCCTTACGAGACTAAACTGTCGAGTGAACACTTTGTCACAGCTACTGCAGGTGTATAGTTTCTCTTTCGTGTGAACAGTCGAGTGTCGTTGCAGAGTTCCACGCTCTGAGAAGGTTTTTCTACAAACAGAACAACTGTACGGTCTCTCCCCTGTATGCGTTCTTATGTGGCGATCTAAGTGAGTCTTCTGGCGGAAGCTTGCGACACAAATAGAACAGCTGTATGGTTTCTCTCTGGTGTGAATCTTTTGGTGCCTGTACAAGTTTGAACTCTGCGTGAACCTTTTGCCACAAACAGAGCAGCTGTAGGGTTTCTCTCCTGTGTGGCTTCTCAGGTGTCTCTCCAGCTCCAGTCTGACCAAGAAGAACTTTTCACAGAAAGTGCAGTTGTAAGTTTTCGTATGACAAATCTCGTGAACTGACAAATCCTTCTTTTTGTGAAAAGTTTCACCACAGTCTGAGCAGGTGAATGGTTTCTCATCTTTCTGGACTTTGCTGCGTTTTTGCGCTCGATCCTTTTGGGCGGAGCTTGAAGCACATTCAGAGGAAGTTACTGATCTTTTTTTTTTGGTCTTAAGTTTTTTACCACTCACGCGTGCTTCTTTGTTCTGCAGATGGTTTGAACTAAACTGAGCATCACTCATCTCCCCCGAGTCACAACCACGAGTTTCAGCGTCAGAGTGAGACATCTCTCCATCAGTCACTGGCGGTGAATGACAGTCTGGTTCTGAGTCTCCACAGTCCTCCACACTGGTTCCCAGACCCTCTGTCTCTCTGTCCTCTTCAGTCTGAGTCTCATCAGGCTGTGAGGACTGAGGCTCCTCTCCATCATCTTCGACACTCTTCAGATCAGGAGTGAGATCCTCCTCCTCCCTTCCTTGGAGCTGCTCTCTGTCCTGACTGCTCCGTAGCTCCTCCTGCTCCTCTTTGATGTGAGGTGGTTCTGGGTTTTCCTCCTGGTCCAGACTGGCGCTCCTCTCCTGCTGGTCTGGGGGAACTTCCTCTACACTCACCAACAGCTGCTGGGAATCTGTGGACGACACAAACAGTAAACAGGGTTTGAGCTTTTCTTAGTGTTTTGTAATGTCTGACTTTCTAACCGTTAATATTAGTGCTGGGCAAGTAAACGCGTTATTTTCGCGTTAACCCGTCAATCTATTAACGCCGTTGAATATAATATCCCACATTAGTGCATGTTGCTCACATGCTTTTATTTTGTAAATGTCTGTTGCTGACCACGGTGGAACTGGAAGTGAAATTGGCGGAAAAACACGATGAGTAACCAAAACAAGCATGGAGAAGAAGGGCAACGCCACGGAACTTAAAGGCGCTCGCCGCTTAGTGTCTCAGTCTGCGTGCACGGCGTGCCAGATATAAACAAACGCAGGTAGTCTGCCAGGACGAAGAGACAAGATGAGAACTAGAGCCTTATTTAGCGGTGTTTTTGTGTGAAAGTAACGCGCTGAAAATTCTCTAAATAAAGAGTGAATGCAGACCGATATCAGATTTTTTCAGTGGGAGTCCGTTTATTTGTGTTTTTGGTCAAGTAAAATATGGCCCCGTCTGAGTGCAGAGGAAACCTGCAGAGGAGCAGGGAGGGGGTGTTTGGTGTGAGCGCTCTGGGCTTAAGCTGCACAAAAACACTGCTGTAGGGGTAATTTCTGCCCTAAACCTTGTGAGAGGACCCAACTTGTTCCATCCCGGAGAATCACTTTAAGAGCGCCAGTGAAAAATAATGATATCTACCTGTAGATTTGAAACAGTGTGGGTTAATCCAGCTAGATTTACAAACTAAGAATATGGTGTTTGAGCTGTAAGCATTCACAAAGGTTCAGGATGAACGTACTCTTTGTCACAGTGCAGGAGGATGGGATGGTTTTCACGCTCACATCTGCAAAAATAAAAATAATAATAATGATCAAATAAAAACTTACCCGTGAATACATGACAAAAGAAACTCACATGGCACATACGGACGCGTATTGCAATCACTTGAAGAAAAAAGAAACAACTCAGGTTTTTCAGAGTAATTTATTCTTCGGTTTGTTTTTTTGTAGTAAATGATTTTGTTTTTCCTGATTAATATTTTTTTATTGGTTTTTGTTATATTTTTTTCTGTTTTCAGATTACTTTCTTCCTGTTTTTCAGAGTAATTTTATTCCTGAAGTATCGAACTACTTCGAAATCCTGTGAGAACCTCCAACCTGCAGAGACTCCCGTGGATGTGTGGTGGCTCCTGTGTCCCGCGATCAGAGATCCTGTTCGGCACATATATGCCTTATCCTTAATTTTCTACCGGTCCGTACTGGGTCAGTAAAGGTAAGGTATTAGCCACACACAGGGTATGATACCCTTGTTATGTTTTTGACTTTATCCTTATATTTTATATAAGCCTATTGTTCAATGTAAAACTTAAGGAATAGACGAAGATGTGGCATTAAAAAAATGCATTGCTTCTACATTGGAAAGCCGGTAGAAAGTTAAGGATAAGGCATATATGAGCCGAACAGGATCTCTGATCCGTGCGGGACACGGGCAAAGTAGCTCGATACTTCAGGAAAAAAAATTACTCCCAAAAAGAGGAGAAAAAAATTACCATGAAAAACAGGAAAAAAGTAATCTGAAAACAGAAAAAAAATACTCATAAAAACAGAAATAATTATAACAAAAAACAAACCAATAAAAAAAATATTAATCAGAAAAACAAAAATTAATTGCCACAAAAAATACTCATAAAAACAGAAATAATTATAACAAAAAACAAACCAATAAAAATATTAATCAGAAAAACAAAATTAACTACCACAAAAAAAAAACCCAAGAATAAATTACTCTGAAAAACCTGAGGGTGTTTTTTTTCTTCAAGTGAATGCAATACGCTTCCGTAGCTGACACCTGTAAACTCAAAATCCTGAAGATTGAGACCTGACGTGTTTCCAGATCAAATATTTGCTTGTAAACTTTTACTTGAGACTCTCCACTTCTTCTTTGTGTAGTGCAAGCAGTTGGTGAATCTCATGACTTTTTTAGAAAATTACTAAAGATAAATAACAGTTTCAAAGTGACAGCTGTTTGTGGACTGTTTAAAGTGTAGATGTGAAAGAAATGAGCTCAAACCTGCTCTGTGTAAGCGGACTTCAGGGTTATAAACAGCTTCCAGAAGCTTCTGTTGTCTCTGGTTCTCCTCTTTAGATCGACAGAGCTGCTCCTCGTACTCTGCTATCGTTCTTTCAAACAGCTCAAAGATCTCTTCAGCAGCTGCACTCAGTCTCTGGATGATCAAACCTCTCACTGTTTGGACTTTAGACATTTTTGTCAAAAGTTACAGCACTTTTTTTCCTTCAAAAACTCAAAAGAGAGCGGGCTGCGAAGCGTGGAGGACTTCCGCCTTCGCGTTTGAAGCTAACACTCGGTGGATAACCGTTGATCAAATGTCACCGTTGGAGGTAAAAATGTGACACTCTGGGTTAAAAATCACCAACATGAAAACAAAATATGTTTAAATATCTTCGTCTTCAAACTCAGGATGTGTCGGCATCACTAAATGTATGTTAGAGAAAAATAAGTGAGTCGAAACGGATGGAGTTCACATGTTAGCAACTGGAGCTACTGTCACTTCCGGGGTACTCCTATGGTAGCGAAAGTTCCGCTGACCTTCAAAATAAAAGCGACAAAAAAAATCCTGACGTGCTGGGCAAATCAATGAAACAAAAAAACAAAAAAACAAAAAAAAAAAAAAAAAAAAAAATATATATATATATATATATATATATATATATATATATATATATATATATATATATATATATATATATATATATATATATATATATATATATATTTATATATATATATATAATGAATTAAATAAATAAATAAAATGAACATTAAATTTGGAACACAAAAATACAAAAAATTAAATAGAAAATAATGAAATAAAATACAGATCAATGAATTATTAAAGGTTTAGAGTGATGTTTTATTTAGCAAAGCACAGACAGGCATTGAAGAGTACAAAAGCGTGGAGCAGTAAAATATGAACCACAGGAGTTCTTAAGAAGGTTTTTGATTTTGTGTTCCCAAACTTCCTACTTCTCACAGTCATCGATGTGAAGGGTTACACATTCATTAACAAATCAGATCATAACTTGTCTTAAAAAGGGCTGACGTATCCTTAATGACTCATCATCTGACCCTGACACTGAACCTTGTCTTCTCCTGTTTAACAAAATAAAGTATGTCTCTAATCCACTGCGTAAAAGTCTCTTGAAGAAGTGGCAGAAAAACAAAGAAAAAGAAGAAGAGAAACTTGTGTGGAGTTTTTCGGGATCAGATTTTGTGAGCAAGGGAGCCAGATAGCTCTAAATCTCAACGTATGATTTTAGAAAGAACATCAAATATTAGCTTAAACGTCTAACAGTCGTCTTACACACCTCTTTTGCAACATTTCCTTCACCATGTTTGAAACTGCATAGCTGTACTGTAATATACCCCTCATAAATCAAATCAAATGCAGAAAACAGTCTTTTTATATATACTTAATTTTATTTGAAGATTGAAAAATATGTTGCATGTCATATCAAGTAACACGTTAAATTATTTAAGGACAAAATTTCTGAAACAATTTAAGTGTAAATCAGTTAAGAGAACTTGTTGACCAGGGCCCATCTTCACAAAGCATCCTGAGGCTAAACTAACTCTTAAAAAAATCTTAACATTTCTAAGATTTTGCTAAGAATTTTCCCTTGGTAAGAAAAAAGTTAATTCACAAAGTGTCTCAGGCCTCCAGAGAGATCCTCAGGTCAAAAACTGTTCCTGTCTCATCTTTGCTCAGAGCTGCTCTCAGAAACTTCCTGAATCCCTCTGAAGCTCAGATTCTTAGCTGAGAGTTTTTAGGCTAAGTTAGGAGCTCTCTGAGGAGCTTTGTGAATACGGGCCCAGCTCTTTAGCAGGAGATACACTCTTAGATGATTGTAATGTGACACTAAAAAGACCAAAATAATAAGGAGAATGACAAACTGAAGAACACACACTAAAAACAGACTTGATGTGATCATGTGACGTCTAAAGACTTATTGTTGACTTTCAGTCCCCTCACCGACACACTTGTGTTTCTTAACGTACTCCTGCCGAGCAAACTTTTTATCACAAACGTTGCAGCTGTAGGGTTTCTCTCCTGTGTGAACAGTCATATGTCTTTTCAAAGTGCCGTGTTGAGTGAAACTCTGACCACAAACGGAGCAGCTGTATTGTTTCTCCCCCGTGTGAACATTTAGGTGCCTCCTCAGATTTCCATGCAGGGCAAACGTTTTCCCGCACACGTTGCAACTGAACGGTTTCTCTCCTGTGTGGATTCTCATGTGCAGAAGTAAATTGTTCCTCAGGCTGAAACTTGTTTCACAAACTGAGCAGCGGAAAGGTTTCTCACCCGTGTGAACTCTTAAGTGCGAGGTCAGGTTTGAGCTTTGTGCAAACCTTATGCCGCATACGGAGCAGCCAAAGGGTTTCTCCCCTGTGTGGACTCTCATGTGCGTCACCATCTCTGCTCTGGCGAGAAATAACTTCTTACAGAAGGAGCAGCTGAAGCGTTTCCCCTCTGAGTGGAGTTTCATATGTGTGGTTAGGGACGTTTTTATGTGGTACCTGTTACCACACACTGAGCAACTGTACGGTTTCTCTCCTTTTTTGTCTCTTTTGTGTTTCTGCTCTTGTTCCTTCTGGTCGAAGCTCGTAGGACATTCAGAGGAGCTGATACATTCCCGGTCGACAGCAGCTACATCTCTGTTCTGCAGAGAAACAGAGTCTGAGTGAGGCTGCGTCGTCTCCTCCCAGTCGTAATAACTGTCATCAGTCACCGTCTCAGAGGAGTGCGACGTCTCCTCATGAGCAGGTGGCTGTAAATGACTCTCTGGATTGAAGATTCTGTCTGTTCCTGACCCTCCACAGTCCCCTTCATCATCCACCCTCATCGGATCAGGTTGAGTTTTGTGAATCTTTGAGGACTGAGGCTCCTGTTCATCATCATCCTCTTCACTCTTCACAGGAAAGAAAGTGAACTTGATCACATCAGCCTCTTCTAGTCCCTGATTTTGCTCAGTCTCCTGACTGCTCCACAGATCCTCCTGCTCCTCTTTGATGTGTGGTGGTTCTGGTGGGTCCCCCTGGTCCGGATTGGGGTTCCTCTCCTGCTGCTGGAAGGGATCGGACTTTGTCGTCACCACAGGTTGATCAGAATCTGTGAAGAGAAACAGAAGTTGGAGAAACATGTTTTGACACCACTTTTTTTTTTTTTATCACAGGAAGTTTTAATAATTAGATATTTAATTTGATCTCAAACAACTCTTACTTATTCAAACATTTACAAGTGTCTCTTTACTGCAGAATAATTGCTGCATGTGGGTTGGAATCATAGACTCCACAAAAACTGCTCCCCCTGGTGGCTGGCTGCAGTATAGGTCAAAAAATCCATCTCCCCATTCATTCCAGATGGGCTGTGGTCAAACTTTAACAAATTAATACACCTGGTAGAAATGTTTCTCACGTCTGATTGTTGTGGTGATTTGAAGATATAATTTGGCTGTCTTGTATTCAAGTCCTCTTTTTTCTGAGAAGTTTTGTTTTCATTAGTTATACGAGGTTAAAAACGAGGTTTTATGTAACGTTTAACGATGATTGACAGCTGCTGTTCTCGTGTATTTTTTCAGGAATTGTAAGATATGTCGGGAGGTAGAGTCAGGAAGTGATTAGACTCTCAAAAGAAAAAAAATATTATTATTTTTGTCACTTGGCTCCACTCAGATTCTCCCAGAATCCCTCACAGTCTCTACTGCTCAGACTCTGGCTCCAAACTGCTACAATGTCTGCGCCTGTGATGGAGGAATTTTGGCTTCAAAACCGTACAATGATAAATGGCGGAGCCACACTGCCCACTCTATATACAGTCTATGGTTGGAATGAACATGAGCACTAACAGATTAGCCCTTTTAGCCTTTAGCTCGTGCTCTATCTCTCTCCTGTTTATCTCTCTTCTGCTCTTCTGCCGTTTATCCGTCTGACAGCTAGGCTCCAGTGTCCACCATCACTACAAAATTAATCACAGGAATCATTTTAAGCAGAGAAAAACACAGATCTTTCTTCTCTCTGCTAAACTTCATCAGCTGGCGTGGTGTTGTCATAGAGACTTAGACGTGCTGTAAATCAGGTGGGTCCTGCGCAACCCGATCAGGAAGCTACAAAGTCGCATTTAGGAATAACCTACATTGGTGCTGATAATCTCATTTTAAAGTGTGTATTACAATCAGGCAAATATCTAGAAGGGAGACTTTTTCAAGACCACTTAGAAACTCCTCACAGGAACTCTAAACAATATAACAATAAGAATTTTGCACTTGTATGCTGCCATCTGATGGTGTAGGAGAGAAACTGTTAAGAACTGAGTTAAATGCAGGGGCGTAGCTACAATTAGGCAAACACAGGCAGTTGTCTGGGGCCCCAAGATTCCCAGGGGCCCCTAAAGCATCTCTTAAAAACTGATTTATGAAGTTCTCCTCAATTGAAAGCATTTCTTTTTTCTAAATCTTACTTCACATGCTTCAAAATCCATCAAAAGGCTTAATCTGTAATGATGGTTTTGGGTCCTCTCCCTCCCTTCTTATTCAATGGGCTATTCCATGTTACAACACATCTGAACATTTGATTCAGGAAGAAAGTGGTAAAAAACACTTTTTTTCATTTTTTTCTTATTTTCAACCAAGTGTGAAATAAAACCAATATTGCTCTGAGATCTGAGATAAACATATCAGACTTTTAGGAGTTGAAGGACTTTATCTAGCCCAGGAAACAGGATCATTTTCTCAAAATCAAACTTTTTGAGTTGGTGATAAACATTATTGTACAAAATCTCTTTTTTGGAAACATAACTCACTGGACAGGGGGTCAAATAAAAATACATTCACTTTAAAAAATAGTACCAAAAAGTATGGTTACTGTAAATATCACCTCTTTCAGTAGATTTTTTTCCAGTTTTATGTTGTGCTTGATATTTACATATTTTTTCTTTACTAAATTATTTTTTTCAATATTTACCTATTGTAATGTTTTTCACTTCATATTTTCTTGTTTGTTCCTGTTACTCTGTAAATTCCCCACTGTGGGACAAATAAGCTGTCAATGGACCATAAAAGATTTCAAATCCAGGACAAAGTGGACTAAATTATGGATTCACTTTTTTCTAAATCAAACTAAAGTACAGAACTTGAGGAAATGCATTTAGTTGTGTTAAGTTAGCATGGACAAGATTAGCGCTGTCTCATGCCTTGATTCTGGGAAAGAGACAGTGGACCCAGGGAAGGCCAGTCTAGCTCTGAGGAAGAGGAGTTACAAGGACATGGAGGGCCCCATTGACTGGGTTTGCCTTGGGCCCTCAAACCACTAAATACGCCCCTGGTTAAATGTTGATGTCTACACAAAACAATCTGCAAGTGTATGAAATAAGAGAAGTTGTGTTCACAATAGTTTCTCATAACCTCCTTTAATGTTGATTTCATTTCTTAAATAAGTTTTTGGAGGACAGTTTTTAGTAAGTGAAATAGTTTTGCTTAAGAAAATGGACTTGAAGTTCTGTGTTTAAACTATGTGTGAAAACAGCACAAACCTGTTCTGTGTATCTGGATTTCAGGGTTAGAAACAACATCCAGCGGTTTGTGTTGATCCTCTTTAGGTCGACAGAGCTGCTCCTCGTACTCTGCTATCGTCCTTTCAAACAGCTCAAAGATCTCTTCAGCAGCTGCACTCAGTCTCTGGATGATCAAACCTCTCAGCATCTGGACTTTTGACATGTTTCTTTAGCTGGTTTTAGATTTTTCACCTACTGAAACGCTCCGTTTGAAACAGTCAGACCTGAAACATCTCCATAGCAGCTGAGGAGCTAAGCTAATGCTTCCAGGAGGACTCCTCGGGTCCAGTATCCAGAGAAACAGGTGAAGTGAGCTCATTAAGCAGGTTTATCTGGATGTTTCATGTTCTTCTAACAGAAACATTTCAGTTTTTGTTTCCAGCTCCTTCCAGCGTCGAGTAGCCGAGCTCCGTCTGTTTCCAGCAGACAGGCTAACGTGAGGCTAACGCCTTTAGCATTCTGGGATCGAAGAAAATTAATCCGTAAACACTGAGATTTATCCTGTTATCGCGAGATTCCTTAACCGAGTCCACGTTAAGGATTAATAACGATTTTATTGTTTTAAACATAAGCTGCGATGGTCTCATGTAAAGGTATGTAACGGAAGCAGTTGGCATCACAACCTCTGTGACATTCTTCTTCGGTGGTGTGCAATGGCAGACTCCTACTTTGTGACGCAATACCGCCATCGCGTGGTAGCTCTATTACTTTAACTTTACCTTCCTCTGAGCCAAGAAATTGAATGATTTTCTGTAAAATCCTATATTTTTGATACTATGATACTCTGATATAGTGGCCCTTAACCTTTTGTTTGCATTTTTACAACTGAGCATGAAATAATTCTTAATAAATTATTGAGAAAACTATTAACTATTGTTCAGTGAGGTATCCACGTTCCTCAACGCACTTAAAAAGTATGAATAAGGAGTTGACACAGCAACTTTTTTGTTACCTCAATAAGATACATTCAAATTGAATAGTATATGTTTAGGCTCCTTCTACTTATTTTATTAAAAATTAAAAAATGGTCATTTTGTTTCTGTGCTGCTGCTCTTAGTCAGGACATTCTTGGAAATCAAAAAGCAAGTCTTCCTTTTTTCACAATGTTTTTTTTTTATTTATTTAACAACCTTAAACATACACATTCAATCTCAAAGAAATTAATTAAAGTTTTTGTTAAAAAAGTTACTGTTAAACACTTGTGAAGTGTTTCCACATTTTAAAATCAATGTATCCAACAAAAAAAATAAAATTAAATAAAAAAATAAAAAACCTAAGTCCTGAAGGTGAAACCATTTATTTCCCTCGTGTCATCTACATCCTTATTCTCCTTCCTCAGCTCAACAAACATGAACTGGACATAGAATAAATGAGTAGCTGTTTTAATTCCCCCCTCTGGTGTGGACAGTCCTGTGTTGTGTAAGCGCCCCGTGTGTTGTAAAACTCTGACCACAAACTAAGCAATGAAAAGGTTTCTCTTTGGTGTGAACAGTCATGTGTCGTTTCAGTTTCCAAAACAGTGAAAATTCTTTATTACACACTGAGCAACTGAACGATTTGTTTCCCGTGTGAACGGCTAAATGTGCACGCAGATTTCTTTTAAGAGGAAATCTTCTCCCACAGATCTGACAGCTAAACGGTTTCTCTCCAGTATGGCCTCTCATGTGAATGTCCAAGTTATACCTGCGATTGAAGCCAGTGTTACAGACTGTGCAGGTAAAGGGTTTCTCTCCTGTGTGAATTTTCAGGTGCTGGTTCAAAGGAGAAACTGCAGTGAACCCTGCGCCACAGATGGGGCATTTGAACGGTCTCTCTCCGGTGTGGAACGAAATGTGCTTATCTAAGTCTGACTGTCGAGGAAACGTCTTGTTACAAACTGAACAGCTGAAGGGTTTGGAGCTTTTTTGGTTTCCATTATAATCTGGAAGATTTTCCTTTTGGTCAAAGCTCATAGGATGATTAGAGGAGCCAGCTGATGTCATGCTGGTGTTGTTAACATCACCGTCAGACTCCTCATTGATCTGGTACGGGTTTAGACCTAACTCGGAGTTTGTTAAGCCCTCATACAAACATCTGTCATCAGAATCAGACTCAGAGGACTGTAGAGCCTCATCTCTGCTCTCTTCAGTCTGGATTTCATGAAGCTGTGAGGGCAAAAGTTTCTCTGCATCATCTTCAGTCTTCAGTGAAGGAATGAGCATTAGCTCACTGATATTCTCCTCCTCCTCCAGTCCTTGAAGCTTCTCCTCCTCCTCTTCCTCTTTGATGTCAGGGATCTTTGGTGGATCCTTCTGGTCCAGACTGGGGATCTTCTGTTGCTCCTCTTCTTCATTCACTGGCAGCTGCTGGATTTCTGTGATAAACAACCAAGACACATGTTTACGAAAACTGTGATCAAAACATAAAAACTGATACTGCAATGCATTCTGGGGTTTGTAGTTGTGCAGCTCTTACTGAAGGAGTTGAGCTCTGGTCAAGTAGAGATATCTACACTTCCTGGACACTCTGCACTCATTGTCTCAGAGATAATCTTAAAGGTACAGGTCGGTAATTCTGGGATTAATCAATGGAAACACCACAAAATGTGAGTCGAACTGAAACACTCGGTGGAAACGGGGATTTAGAGGCTCCACATCTGCACATTTTAAAGACTATGTCTTATAATAATTGACATAACTCAGCTTTTTATCTCGTCTTATCTTGTTGTCTGGTACAGCCTCAGGGTCGGTGTATAATTAACAGGCAGACAGACTGATAGCTTCTATCTCCAGCTTGTGATTGTGAAGGTCTCTTTGACCCTGTGGTGTCAGTTAAATTTGAATTACTCTGAGGTGTTAAGTCAAACTCAGTATGTGTAACAGTGGATATCGTTTACTCATTTACTTGTGATCAGAACAAATGCTCGTGCATCTTTGGTTCCTTTTTGGCTGGAGGTTCATAAAGTTTTGCAAAGTTTTTTTCAGACAGACATTCAGTTTAAATTTGAGACATTGTACTTGGGTGCCATCACATGTGAAAATGTTCATTCTGATGTCAAATACTTATTTAGGATATTCAGTGCTGCTAGCAGAAAAGCAATTACCAGGAGGTGGTTAAAACCAGAGAAACCTACTGTGGAGGAATGGATCGGTATAGTTTATATGTTTATGATGGAAAGGATTACTTTTGCTCTGAGACTCCAACAAGGAACCTTTTTATAAAGATGGATAAAGTATGTCACGCCAATCCGATTATCATTTGTCTGAAGTGAATTTTTTGTGTCTTTTTTTGTTTTTGTATATTCCCTCTGTAGAGGGCTTTATATGCCATTGAAATTTTCCCCATTGTGTGTTACTTCCTAGAGTTTTTGTTCTTATTTTATTGAAAAAACAAAAAAAAGGTTAAATGTAAATATCACTGATAGTGTTGATATAAGATGTGTATCTCACACTTTTGGACTGCTTGCTGAATGTGGGATAGCATTGTACATCTACAGATGGTCAAATGTGAGATATAACATGTATCATCATTGTTTGTGTGGACCTGGACTTTCACAATAAAAAAAGAATAAAAAAAAAAAAAGAAAGGACAAATGCTCAACTGAGAAACAGCTCCTCTCTTCTTGAGAGTAAGAACTGGGGATATCATCACATATAACAAGATGACAGTTAGTGGCAGATCTTTGCTCTGATGTTATTCTTGCTATGGTGAGAATTCAAAGATTTGCTAATATATATATATAAAAAAAAAGTTAAATAATATCTAAATAATTTTAACAGTCAAATAAGAATGTGACACTTGGTCATGGTGAACGTTTTGATTTTTTAATATCAATAAATAGGCTCAAACCTGCTCTGTGTAAGCGGACTTCAGGGTTATAAACAGCTTCCAGAAGCTTCTGTTGTCTCTGGTTCTCCTCTTTGGATCGACAAAGCTGCTCCTCGTACTCTGCTATCGTTCTTTCAAACAGCTCAAAGATCTCTTCAGCAGCTGCACTCAGTCTCTGATTCACTAAAAACCTCAACATCTGGACTTTTGACATGGTTAACTAGCTGGTTTTAGATTTTTCACCAACTGAAACTCTCCGTTTGAAACAGTCAGACCTGAAACATCTCCATAGCAGCTAAGGAGCTAAGCTAATGCTTCCAGGTTTGACACCAGGAGGACTTCACGGGTCCAGTGTTCAGAGAAACAGGTGAAGTGAGCTTATAAAGCAGGTTTATCTGGATGTTTCATGTTCTTCAAACAGAAGCATTTCAGTTTTTGTCTCCAGCTCCTTCCAGCGTCGAGTAGCCGAGCTCCGTCTGTTTCCAGCAGACAGGCTAACGTGAGGCTAACGCCTTTAGCATTCTGGGATCGAAGAAAATTAATCCGTAAACACTGAGATTTATCCTGTTATCGCAAGATTCCTTAACCGAGTCCACACTGAACATTAATAATGATTTTATCGTTTTGAGCATAAGCTGTAATCACAAGCTGCGATGGTCTTGTGTAAAAACATGCACCGGAAATAGTTGGTATAACCTCCGTGACATTCTTCTTCGGTGGTGTGCAATGGCGGGCTCTTACACTGGCGGCACAATACCGCCATCGCCCGGTTTTTGTTGTTCTTTAACTTTACCCTCTGAGCCAAGAAACGCAATAATGTTCTGCAAAATCTTATATTTTTAATTTCATGAAATAAATCTAAATGGAGGAATAATAAAACGCATTATCTAACGGACATAATGTTGACACATTTCATTTTTTTTTTTAGAAAAAAAAATGATCTCATCACATTTTTAAAACTTCTTCAATGAAAAAATAAATATTCAAATCATATAAGTAATTTTTTGTGGACATTTCTAAGATTAAATATCTCATTGATAAATCATTTTTACCTAAATTATGTTTCATCTGTGATATTTATCGTGCAAAAAACAGCCATAAAAATAAACTGAAACATGCAGGATATCCCGTTGTTTCCATTATTACGACTAAAGATGTAATAATTCTCAATAACCCATTAAGAAAACTATTTACCATTGACCAGTACAGCATCTAAGTTCCTCAACGTGGTTGAAATGTATGAATGAGGAGTTGACACAGTGCGATTTTTTGTTACCACAATGAGATACAGTAAAAATATACAGTATATTTTTAGGCCCTTTTTGTTTATTACACTGAAAATATAGACCATAATGTTTTTAATGCAGTGTTCCACTTTTATGCAGAGGACACCTTAATCTATTGCTCTGAACAAGCTTTGACACAGTTACAAACTGCTTTAAATTCAAGAATAAAATAAACATTAAAATCAGAATAAATTATATTTTTTAATAAAATAATTTTTAATTATTTTATTTTATTTTAGTCTTATTTTTATGATTTTTTTAATCATTGTTTATTTTCTTTTTAATTGATTTATATCTACCTTGATAAGTTTGTGTTTTTTGTATCTATACATGAATAACAATGTATTATTTTACTTTACTATGTAAAAAGTCTATCAAATGCTGATGTTTATCCATACTGTATAAGTATTTATATTAACACAGTCTCATTTACTTATTTTTTCTTATTATGATTGCTATTTTTCATCCGAATATCTATGGGTTATCTTGTTTTATTTTAGTGTTTTAATATATTATTATGGTATTTTTCTTGATTTGTTGTATAAACGAGGAATTTATCTGGATTTTTTGCATGAATTATGCATCACAGTGGTGTTGCACATTTGGGGAAAAAATAAAGGGACAAAAAACAAAAGAAAGAAAAAAAAAAGAAACTGGTTTTAAATGCAGACAAAACAAAAATCCAAACCTCCAAACTCACCATCACTCAGCACCCTTAGGCCTCTGCTCAAAGTTTGCACTCTCTGGATGTTGTGTAGCATGGGGCTAATTTTGTTACCGTGCTGCTGATGTCTTGGTCAGGACACTCTTGGAAATCAAAAAGCAAGTCTTCCTTTTCTAACAATGCTTTTTAAAATTTATTATTGATTTTCACAACCTTAAATATACACATTTAATCGCAACAAGTCTTTTAAATAAAGGTTAAATTAACAAATAAGTTAATGTTCAACACATGTGAAGTTTTTCCACAATAAAATCGATGTGTCTGACAAAAAAACTAAGCCCTAGGGTGAAAACATTTATTGCACTCACACAAACTGCACGATGAAACCGTTTCTCACACATGTGCCCAGACGCAAGACAACCACAATTTTTAAAATTTGTGACCACAGACTAAACAACTGTTTTACTTCCCTCCTTTGTGGACGTCCATGTGTCGTGTCAGACCCCCGCGTGTTGTAAAACTCTGACCACAAACTGAGCAATGAAAAGGTTTCTCTCTGGTGTGGACAGTCATGTGTCGATTAAGATTCCCAATGATTGCGAAACTTTTATTACAGACCGAGCAACTGAACGGTTTCTTCCCCGTGTGAACGGCTAAATGTGCATTCAGAATTCTTTGAAGTACAAATTTCCTCCCACAGACCAGACAGGTGAATAATTTCTCTCCAGTATGGCTCCTCATATGTATGTCCAAGTAATACCTGCGATTGAAGCCAATTTTACAAACGGTGCAGGTGAACGGTTTCTCTCCAGTATGGCCTCTCATGTGAATATCCAAGTTATACCTGCGGTTGAAGCCAGTGTTACAGACCGTGCAGGTGAAGGGTTTCTCTCCTGTGTGAATTCTAAGGTGCACATTTAAATGAGATACTGCAGTGAACCCTGCGCTGCAGATGGGGCATTTGAACGGTCTCTCTCCGGTGTGGAAAGAGATGTGCCGATCTAAAGCTGACTGTCGAGGAAACGTCTTTTTACAAACTGGACATCTGTAGAGTTCAGGGTTATTAATGTTTCCCTCACAGTCTAGAGGTTTTTCCTTTTGGTCAAAGCTCATAGCATGATTTGAGGAGCCAGCTGATGTCATGCCGATGTTGTTCACATAACCGTTGCACTCATCGTTGTTTTGGTCATGGTTTAGACCTGACTCAGAGTTTGTTAAGTCCCTGTCCAAACATCTGTCATCAGAATCAGACTCAGAGGACTGTAGAGTCTCATCTCTGCTCTCTTCAGTCTGCATTTCATGAAGCTGTGAGGGCAAAGGTTTCTCTGCATCATCTTCAGTCTTCAGTGAAGGAATGAGCATTAGCTCACTGGTATTCTCCTCCTCCTCCAGTCCTTGAAGCTTCTTCTCCTCCTCTTCCTCTTTGATGTCAGGGATCTTTGGTGGATCCTTCTGGTCCAGACTGGGGATCTTCTGTTGCTCCTCTTCTCCATTCACTGGCAGCTGCTGGATTTCTGTGATAAACAATCGAGACACATGTTTTAGAAAACTGTGATCAAAACATAAAAACTGATACTGAAATGCATTCTGGGGTTTGTAGTTGTGCAGCTCTCACTGAAGGAGGCAAGCCTTGGTCAAGTAGAGATATCTACACTTCCTGGACACCCTGCACTCACTGCCTCAGAGATAATCTTAAAGGTACAGGTTGGTAATTTTGGGACCTGATCTGGGATTGGTCAATGAAAACACCACAAAATGTGAGTTTTAACATTTAATAGCTGCAGTTGACTCTCTGGAATTAACATTATAGATATCTCCAACTGCATTTTTAACTAGTCATAAATACAGTTGGAGATACCTATAATTCAGTTTTGACTAGTCACAATGACAGTTAGAGATATCTGTAACTCAGTTTCCACTAGTCAAAACTGAGTTACAGATATCTGCAATGACTCCCTTAAAGCTGCCCTTCAGGTCACGCATCCTAAATGCCACTTGCAGATATCTCTGATTCAGTTTGGACTATCCAGAATTACAGTTAAAGATATCTTAAATGTGATGTTGACTGTCAGAAATGTGTTCATGACGCTGGACATGCGAGGCTTCCCATTGGATACTGACCCAAATAAACTGGAGGAGAGAAGAGAAAAAATCATTTTAACAGTTTTCTTAGCAGAAGAAATGGCGATGGCGGTCATCGACAAGATATTTAGAAAATGCCATGAAATAGAACAAATTTATAATCAAGGACTTTGTGGGGAACAAGAGCTACATTCACTAGATTTTTGCAAGAAATCTACAAATCATTGGACCTTTTTACAGATATCTGCAACATCAATTCGCCTAGTCGAAACTCTGTTTTAAGATATCTGTGATTACATTTTGACAGGTCAAAATAAAAGTTTAAGATATCTCCAATTTGAGATATCTCTAACCACAATTAATTTAAAGATATCTGTAACTTGATTCTAGATATCTGCAACTAAATTATGGTTATCCATAAATCTAGTTGCAGATATCTACAATTTCATTCTGTCTAGGCGTAATTCCAGTTCAAGATATCTATAACTAGGGACGTCCCGATATTACATTTTCACTTACGATACGATACCGATACTGCAGCATTGAGTATTGACCGATACCGATATTAATCCAATATGATATCAGCATTAAACATACATACTTTTATTACTTATTTTGTAGTATGTCTGTCATGTTAGAAAAGGCTTGATTAAGTGATATTATTCAAACAAAGAACAGCAGTCAGCAACAGTATGAGGAAAAACTGACCCATTTATTATTAACCAATGGGAAACAGAAATGTCAACATTAAACATATAAAATACTGGTAATTGAATAAAATAAAGGATTAATGAGAAGACCCAGAAAATAACCTAAATAAATACATAAAAAACAGCAGGAGCGGAGTCTGGAATGGACTGCTTATATCAGAGATTTTAGATGCGTTCCAATACGATACTGATATTTGTTTTTTTGCTGATATCGGACCAATAAATATTAATATCCGACTGGGACACCTCTATCTATAACGGCATTTTGACCAGTCAAAATGTGATTATAGATATCTATAAATGCTGTTATAGATATCTTTAATGGAAGGGGGTTGAAGATATCTTGATTTGGAATTGTGACAAGCCAGAATGAAATTATAGATATCTGCAACTAGATTTATGGATAGTCATAATTTAGTTGCAGATATCCACATCTCACATTGTCGCTATCCATAATCCATAATGTAATGAGAAATCCCACACACATGAATGGGGAAAGGTGCGTGATTTGTCCTAGGAGGAATTAAGTTGTGGATATCTGAAATTACAATTGTGGATAGGAATAATGTCATTGTGGATATCTGTATGACATATCCAGACTGGCTATTAAATGTTATAGTGTTTGCCATACACTGCTAGGCACAGACCATCCACATTTGCACACGTTATTTTTTATAATTACTGACGTAACTCAGCATATTAATAAAAAGGGTCAAACCTGCTCTGTGTAAGCGGACTTCAGGGTTATAAACAGCTTCCAGAAGCTTCTGTTGTCTCTGGTTCTCCTCTTTAGATAGACAGAGCTGCTCCTCGTACTCTGCTATCGTTCTTTCAAACAGCTCAAAGATCTCTTCAGCAGCTGCACTCAGTCTCTGGATGATCAAACCTCTCACTGTTTGGACTTTAGACATTTTTTCAGCCCGATTACCTGTTATTTACCTCCTCTTTAACCCTAAAACATTCATTTAGTTAGTGCTTACGACATAAAACGTCTGTTTCAGTTAGCCTGCTAACGTAGCTAGCTGTAGCTGTTAGCGGGAGAGCTCGGCCGCACAAACTCCGCCAAAGCGCGTTTTTCTATACCTACAGGCTTCGGTAGTTTATCCTTTAGTTTCTTTTAATGTTGTTAGTAACTACCAGTGAAGGTTAGCATGTACGAATACGTGTGTTTACACGCTAAGTGGTTAGCAGGTGCTACAGGGCTGCACCGGAAGCTGTGTCTCTTCTTCTCCGTTTCGCTTATGAATGAATTCAGCTTCCGGGGTTATCCCTGTCACGTACCGGGCCGGAGGGTAAATACCCCCAGTTATTATTGTTAATGCGAAGGATGGATCAAGATCTATGATTACACACTGAAGTTCAAGTACCGTCAGTCTGTTAAAGTTTTTACTGAAGTAAAGGCAAGAAACTACGGAAGTCTATTTCCGCCAAAATTAAAAGGAATAAAAGAAGTCGAAATGATGAGATAGTCAAGTCATAATTATGAAACAAAAATGTATATTTTTTTAGATAAAAGGTCGAAATTGTTATATGAAAATAATTGTGAGATTGAAAAAAATCGAAATTATGGGAGTAAAAAGATAAAATTATGAGGTAGTATAAAGGAAGAAACCTTACCAAAGACAAAGCATTAGCTTTACGCTTAATTTTGTCCAATTTAATGTAATAAAATGATCCTAAAAACCCTCCCCTTACTCCTCCTCACCTGTTTCCTTGTGGCTGGAGCGTGAGGAGGTCAGGAGGTGCTAAAGTTGGAACTTTTCTCCTCTTTCAAGATTTGTGGTTTGGTTAGTGTTAAACCTTTAATGTTAAATTTTAATGATTTTACAATTATTATGCCTCATCATTTTTGATTGTAACAGAAAACCAGTTTCCATTATTAGCCCAAAAAAAACCTTGTCCATCAACTTCATTAAAACCAGTACATTGTAATAGAACAGCTCCACAACACGTTAAATATTTTGTTGAAGTTCTTAAATGTTTGGGTTTTCTCTTTGTTTGTATTTTGCACTTTGTAGACGATCCCTACATCAAGTCACAGCCTCCTGTCCAAGAGTTCACTGTAGGTAAATCAGTGAGGCTATACATACCATGGAGCGGACAAAAATGAAACAGCTGATAACACAAAATCTTTAAAAAATCACATTTTACATATAGTTTATTTCATCGTACAGTTTATTTCATAGTTACTGATTTGTTGTGGTTCGGGCACTGTGGAGGGTGGCCCCTCAAATCATCACAGGTTACGAAAACTTTACATTAAACTTGAAACACTTCAGACACCGTGCATCCACTCTTCTTCCCGAGTCTAGACGCTTGATTCAGTAATGAAACGTGAGCCTGAATTTCATCTGAAAAAGGAACTTTGGACACCTAGGCCACAGTCCGTTCTTCTTCTCCTCCTTAGGTCACACTCCTCTGATGTCGTCTCTGGTTCAGGAGTGTCTTGATATCAGGAAGACAATTCTAAAATAGGAAAGACAGTTCACATTTATGTCTCTGCAGACTGCTGAGCTCGGCGAACGTTCGATGACAAACACCACAACTATGCTGCTCCTCTCTGGAGTGCACCATCAAATGGCGTTTCAGGGTCCCACTTTGTGTGAAACTTCTCCCACATATTGAACAGCTGAACAGTTTCTCTCCCGTGTGTACAGTCATGTGCTGTTTCAGGTTTCCATTCTGAGCAAAGCTTTTCCCACATATTGAACAACTGAATGGTTTCTCCCCCGTGTGGACAGTCATGTGTCGTTTCAAATTTCCGTTATGCGTGAAGCTTTTCCCACACACTGAACAGCTGAACGGTTTCTCCCCTGTGTGGATCAACATGTGCTGTCCGAGAGCTTGGTGCTGCACGAAGCTTTTCCCACAGACTGCGCAGCTGAAGGGTTTCTGAAGGGGTTCGTCAGTGTGAGTCTTCATGTGTCGCCCCAGAGCATACGTGTACAACCTTTTCCCACAAACTGAACAACTGCATTTCTCCCCCGCGTGGATCCTCATGTGGTCCAACAAATAAGTTCTGTTACTGAAACTTTTCTCACAAACTGGACACGCAAAACGTTTCTCCTCCGCGTCACCGTCGACAGGTGAGGCCAGATTTGGAAGTCTTGAATCAGTGACGGAGCTGCTGAAGGGTTTCTCCTCTGTGTGGGCTCTCATGTGACTCACCAGCTCTCCTCGCCACAGAAAAGTCTTGTGACAAACCGAGCAGCTGAAACCAGCTTTTGTATGACACATCATGTGAGCTGATAAATACTTCTTATTTCGCCAACGTGTTCCACAAACAGAGCAGCTGAAGGGTTTCACTCCTTTTAGATTTTGTTTGTTGTCCTGTGCCGGTTCCTTCGGGTCACAGCTTGTGAAGGAGCTGCAGGGTGTTCCTAAAGTAGGTTCACAGGAGTCCTCCCAGGTGTCATCAAAATCAGCCGTCTCAGCTGGTTGGAAACGACTGTGTGGATCAAAGTACGGTTCTGTTTTCAGAATCTCTGTCTTTCTTTTCTCTTCTCTTCTCGGGTTTTCATGAAACTGTGAAGCCAGAAGTTTCCCTTCGTCGGTGATCTCTCTCTTCACAGTGACAGGAGTAAATACGAACGTGCTGGTATCCGCCTCCTCTCCCTCCCGGCTGCTCCACCGTTCCACCTGCTCCTCTTTAATGTGCGGTGGTTCTGGTTGGATCGACTGGTCTGCGGTGGGATTCTTCTCCTGCTGCTCTTTGCTCTCCAACCATTTCTGGACACCTGAACAGAAATACGGCAATGTTTGAGAAGGTGATTAATTTTGCTGCAGTAATTCACACGTTTAAAGTTGCATAGAAACTAATGGGAGCTCATAAGCAGGAGTCTGGGCCTTGTAACAGTGTGGGATAGAGGTGGGCAATACTTGGCGACACCAAGTAAATACAGGGCCAGTATCACCGATACCAATATTTATTAATATTTAAGGTTGATGTTTCATAAAACTGCTGACCTTAAGTTGTTTTTGTGATTTTTTCCTTTGATTATGTTGTAAAAATCTAAGACAGAATTTAGGCAAAGTCTAAAGGTGACTACAAAATATTTCAGTGTCATGATAAACATTTATGTTCAGAAACAATACAACAGTAAAAATAAATAAAGGTATAATAAAAAAAAATCCCTAAAACATTTTGTGTGGAATTATTTTATTTAAAAAGGTGCAAATAAAAAAATATCATAATTTAATTTTTCTTTTTTGATGTATAGAGTTGAAGACTTCAATACAAAAAATAAATAAATAAAAGTTCTCCCGTTATTGCACTCATTTTTTAAAGTAGTAAAGTATTAAGTATAAAGAGTTATCACACCAGAACAAATGTTATAAAAAAAATTCAAACAAACTTCTTTTTTTGGAGTCTGCTTTAACAATAGGGTACTGATGCCTGATACCTGGCAATCGGTCCCGGTCCTCAACGGTACCACTTTTTAAGTACTTTTTGTGTTTATGTGGTAAAAAATATTAATTTGTTTAATAATAAAATATTTCATTTTTCAATTTAATATAATTATTCTACAATGTATAACCTTGCAATGTTGTGTTCATGTCCACCATGGAAAAACGCCTACTCTTCCACTCCCTCACAGTCACAAAGACGCATTTAGGTACCTAAACGTGGTACCTTTTGGTTTTTCGTGAATAGATACTTTTGACAGAATTCAGTCAGTACCTATAAAAGTACCTAATCCGGTACCCATCCCTAGTCTGCTTGCTTGTTTCCCTAGTGCCACTGAGCCAGGCGACGTGACATGGGCACAGCCACAGTGGGAATGGTTTCAGTTTCTTTGTGAGACTGTTGTAGATAACTGTTGCCTCTCTGGTGAAGAAAAAAAGTGCTAAAACAAACAAGGCTTGAGGCTAAGATATTTTCCTTGTATATAACTGTTGTTTAGGAACAAAACACAGATCTACTTCCTGTTTGTCTGGACTGTGGCATGAGTAGAAATGCAGGGTGAGCTGATCACAGCCCTGAAAGTGTTTTCGTCTCAGCACGTAGAGGATAGCAGTTATTTTGGGGTATATAAAGAAATAAGAACATAAAATGAGGTCAAACCTGCTCTGTGTAAGCGGACTTCAGGGTTATAAACAGCTTCCAGAAGCTTCTGTTGTCTCTGGTTCTCCTCTTTAGATCGACAGAGCTGCTCCTCGTACTCTGCTATCGTTCTTTCAAACAGCTCAAAGATCTCTTCAGCAGCTGCACTCAGTCTCTGGATGATCAAACCTCTCACTGATTGGACTTTAGACATTTTGTAAAAATCTGCAGAAGCTTTCCTTCTCAAAAACTTTCCATGTTGCTAAATGATGGCGGCTAGCTGTGAAGCTAACCTAAGTTTCGTCTTTGTCCGTTGGTTTCGAGCTATCGAGCTAAAAAGCTAAAGAACATTAATGTTACCCACTTAATCAAAAATGGATGTCTTCTTTTTAGTGAAAACTGACCCACTAAGGTACAAAACCCACTTGAATCTGTGAACAAAGACAGGATCTGTTTTCCCTGCGCCTGTTGAAGCTAACGCTGCTGTAACTTCTTCCTCTTCGGTGGTTTCCGGTAGTTAGCATCAGTTACGCTGCTGCCACCTGACGGTTTCATTTACAATTACCTTTTATTCTTTATTGTTTAAAACTCAAATTTTATTCCGTATATGGAAAAACAGTTCAAACAGCCCAATTTCATGGATAGGCTGAATAAAATAAAAACAGTGATGAAGCCTCTTCTCCAGTGATTTTCCTGTTGATTCTCTTTCAGCAAAAGAAGTATGGTGGCCCTGAAGTTCAGAACAGCAAAAACAATAACACAGGAAAACAGGGCTTTTGTGTCTGTTTTGGCTCTTGGGAATGACTATTAATTACAAAAATAAAATTAAAAAAAAGGTTTTCATTTTTTAAATAGTTTTTATTAACATATTAGCATATCTTCATAGTACCTGCCATAGTTTCTAGTTTGCTTGAATGGCCTTAAATGATTTTTACTGATTTTTAACTGTTGTTGTAATTACTTTGCTTTGTACGACCACAAATGAACTTGGTCATGTGATTTATTTATTTATTTATTTATTTTTTTACCTTTCATTACTGTAATGTTTTTTAGGTGATGTAATGTGACTGTAATGACAGTGTTGGGTGGGAGAGGTGAATATTATGTGTATATGTATGTGTGTGCTGTTACGTTCTTGCTTATTGTGTTTATTTAGATGTATTCATTTATTATTATTTAATTTTTTTAATTTTTATTTTATTATTGTTTATGTATATATATATACTTTTTCATTTGTATATATAATTTTGCTATCTTGTATTAGCTACTCTGCTCTTTATGTTGTTACAAATCTGAGGATCCCCTCGAAAACTAGATAACTTATCTTAAGGGGTTACTCCTCGCAATGAAGAACTGTTAAATAAGTAATTTCTCTACATAACTGATCACATATTTACATAATACAATATTTTTTAATATTCTGTGTGAAAATTTCCCCAAAATGGTCGTATTAATGATATGGCAGGTTGTATAATAGTTATTTCTGTTTTTCTGTTGCTTTAGGATAATTCCATGAGCTTAAACAGGCAGAGCACGGTGAAAGTGCTTGTGAAACTAGGGGACACTGAGTATGCTTATATGGGCAGTACAGGGGACATTTTACTCATTTTCATTTGGAAATAAGTTTCTCAACTGTTTCAAACTGTTATCAAACTATAAACGCTGTCCAAACTCTAGTATCCAAACCATCAGTGACTGCAACTCTCGATCAAAAGCTGTAAAAAAAATCTGTACCTGTGCGAGACTTTGGTGTGATATTTTGACTTCCTTTGTACTTCAGGGCCTAACTCTTTTGATTCCTTTTGTCTTATTTGTGAACTTTCTGCTCTTGACCATCCACAAACCAAACCCTTTCAGAAGTTTAAGAAGGAAATCACCTCTTTAGTTTGACTTTAACATCATTTCAACTTGATCTTTGCTTCCACAAACATAAGAAGAAGAAGAGCTGTTACCAAACATCAGAAAAGACCTCAAAATATAGGAGTATATATGAGTCACTTTATTCTGAGCATAGCCCTGCTCAAAGCGTATACAAGACTTTCAGGATGAAAAACAGACAACGTAAGATATCGCAGACATTCAGAGAAATCAAAACCAGAGCCAGTCCAAAAAGAAAACAAGCAGCAGGATGGAGAAACCATCAACAGCTCTACTTGTTTTTGTGATTTCAACATGATTCCCCATGTTTCATTTTTTTCTGCTGCTCTCAGCATCACATGCATGTTTTTTAAACAAATCTCCCCGAGTGAAACTTTTATCACAAATGTTGCAATGAAATGGTTTCTTTCCTGTGTGCCTGACTTCATGTTCCCTCAGTTTTGAAGGTTTGAGAAATCTTTTACCACAATATGAGCAGCTGTGAGGTTTTTCTCCAGAATGACAAAACATGTGCTGCTTCAAATAACGCATCTGAAAAAAACTTTTACCACAAACTGTGCAACAGAAGAGTTTCTCTCCTGTGTGGTTGGCAGCGTGTTCCCTCAGCCGTGAAGGTCTGAGAAATTTTTTACCGCACTGTGAGCAGCTGTAAGGTTTTTCGCCTGAGTGATAAATCATATGCTGTTTTAAATAACTCTTTCGAAGAAATGTTCGGCCACAAACTGAGCAACAGAACGGCTTTTCGCTTGAATGACAATCCATGTGTCGTGTTAAATGATCCTTGGTGGTAAATCTTCCTTTGCAAACTGAGCAAGCGAAAGGTTTGTCTTCTTTTTGTGTTTCATTCAGAGTCTGGGGTTCTTTCAAATTCTTTTGTTCTGAGTTTGAAGCACATTCAGAGGAGCTTTCTAGGTTTTTCTCAGAGTCAAACTTCTCATCACTGACAGCTGCTTCTTCTTTTTGCAGTTGGTTTAGTCCTGACATACGTCCATCGTCTCCTTTGTGAGTTTGTCGGTGTTTGAACAGATTTGCTTTCTTTTTGAAACTTTTACCACAAACTGAGCAGCTGAAGGTTTTCTCATTGTTCTGGATCTTTCTAGAGTCACGCTCTGGTTCCTTTTTGCAAGGGTTTGTAGCACACTCAGAGAAGCTAACCGGTGTTAGCTCCTCCAGGTAATAACTGCTGTCATCAGTCTCAGATTCAGAGGGCAACGTCTCTTCAGTCTGGTTTTCAAGAATTTGTGAGGACTCCTCCTCCTCCTCCTCCTCTTCTTCTTCTTCTTCAGTCTTCGCAGGGACAGTCCACAGGAACTCAGCGGTTTCCTGCTCCTTCAGTCCATGAATCCCCATCTCCTGATGGCTCCACAGTTCCTCCTGTTCTTCTTTGATGAGTGGTGGTCCTGTTGAGTCCTCCTGGTCCAGATTGAGGCCTCTCTCCTTCTGCTCACTGGTTGCATGAACAGAACCCACCAAGAGCTGCTGGACGTCTGTGGAGAAGGATGAAAAATATAAAAGTTCAAGAAAATCTGTCACACGTGGAGAGATATTTTCCGCATTTATGTATTATCTCTAACTCAGTGTCACTTTAATCCAATGAAACTTTACTACATACTTCGAAAGAACCAAGCTGTCACCGAACAACACAGTTAAAACTAAGCAGTAGTGTAAAAATCTGCCTTGACTGATTTAATCTTTCTTGAAACAACTTGTTTCTGGTCAAAAAGTAAAGTAAATATGTATTTCTCGGCCTTCCCTTAGCATCACAATGCATGATGGGTAATATTGACTGGAAACTGGCCATTGGTTGTTCTCTACTTTTACAAATTCATTAAAGATTTAAAAAGGAAGCGTTTCTCTTTTTTATGCAGCCTTTTGTAACCCTGTTTCCAAAGAAATTAAAAATAAAAGAGCCCAAACCTGCTCTGTGTAAGCGGACGGGGTTGTAGACAGCTTCCAGAAGTTTCTGTTGATCCTCTTTAGATCGACAGAGCTGCTCTTCGTACGCTGCTATGGTTCTTTCAAACAGCTCAAAGATCTCTTCAGCAGCTGCACTCAGCCTCTGGTTGATAAATCCTCTCGGTGTTTGGAGTTTAGACATTTTACACCTCGTTTTAAACAGCCTCGCTGTGAATTAAAGCGTGTTTTAGCTCCAGCCTGCTAACTGTGCTAGCTGTAGCTGTTAGCGGGAGAGCTAGGCCGCACAAACTCCGTGTTAGCGAGTTTTTCCAAAGCTACAGGCTAATGTAGGTTATCCTAATGTTTCTTTAACGCTAGCAGTGAGTAGCTATAAAGGTTAGCATGCAGGTAAACTTCACAGACCAAGCAGTAACTACAGGACTACACCGGAAGTTGTTTCTATTCCTCTGTTATCCTACTGGAACGCAGCTAGTGGGCCTGTTCCCGCCACCTCGCGGGCTGGAGCGTCACTAACGGTTATTTCAGAGCTCGGAATTAATTAAAATCAATAAAAATCTACTTTAATATAATTTAAAATATACGATGAGACTTTACCGAAGTAAGATGCTTAAACATATTTCCCACAAGGAATGTGATTTCCTAGTTTTTTTTGCATTAAGCTCGAGTTTGATTCTCGTGTCTGATTGGTCGGTTCTGTGTCATGTGAGCAGGAAACGACGAAGCGACGGAAGCGACTGCAGTTTTATTTATTTATTTATTTATTTATTTATTTATTTATTTATTTATTTATTTATTATTATTATTATTATTATTATTATTATTATTATTATTATTTTTTTTTTTTTTTTTCGAACAAGGTACTTTCTGTTCCATGGCATAAAAAAACAAAACAAGGTGAAATAAAAAAAAAAGAAACATAACAACAATCACAGAACACAGAGGGTTACGTAATTATAAAGGCATCCACAAATAAAGTGAGAAATCAAGCAGAGTTACAGATAAAACAAGGTTGGGTATGAAAAACTAAAAATAATAATAATAATAAAAAATACTCTGAAACTCTAATTCAAATAAATACATATGTGGTGGGGGACAGAAGTTTTAATTTAAATTAAATGGCACAACGTTTGGAGAATAAATGAAAATAAATGTTTGCCCATCTGTAAAGTACAAAATTAAATACTTATTGTAAATTGTAAATGCAGTTTTATTTATGATATCTGATATGATATATATCCTACTAACCATTTCCTACACATAAGATTTATTTAGAAAATAGTACATGTGAATTTTGTTAAAGAAACACTGAAACTGTGGAAAATATTTTCTTTGAGTGGGAACACATTTTGGATTTTTGCTTAACTTTTGGAAGCCAGATGGTAACCAAACAAACCACTTTACAACAGCTGAGCTGGATGTTTATTAAAGTCAGAGTACAGCTACAGAAAAAAAAAACATGGACTTCTTGTTAAACAATTTAATTATGCTCGGTAAATTTTTCATTCAGAGATGCAAATTCCTCGAGGTCAAACCCCACATCAACGGATGGGAGAAGGAACTGAATCTATACAAGAAACCCTTATTTCTTAAGTCTAGTAAAAATGCCCTGAGACTTTATTCTTTATTTTAACTATACTCAGATCGAGTAAGAACCTGTTTACTTTGTTTTTTCTCTTCTTGTTATCTTGACAGCTGTTTCAACATTTTATGTTTTATGTTGAAGTTATGTAGGCAAAAGAGAGTTCTGTGTTTTTCTCTGCTGAAAACGATTTCTGTGATTAATTTTGTGATAAAGGTGGACACTGGAGCCTAACTGTCAGAAAGAAAAAGGAAATAGTAGCAAAATAGAGAGAAACAGGAGAGAGATAGAGCACAAGCTAAAGGCTAAAACAGGAGCTAAAAGGTAAAAACAGCTAAAGGCTAACACAAACCCTGGTTTGTTTTTCATCCTTCTCCACAGACGTCCAGCAGCTCTTGGTGAGTCCTGAAAATGTTCCCTGTGAGCAGAAGGAGAGGGGCCTCAGTCTGGACCAGGAGGACCCAGGAGAACCAGCACACACCAAAGAGGAACAGGAGGAACTGTGGAGCCATCAGGAGACGGAGCAGCTTCATGGACTGAAGGAGGAAACCACTGAGTTCCTGTTGACTCCTGTCCCAGCAAAAACCACAGAAGAAGAAGGAGAGGAACCTGAGTCCTCACAGCTTCATGAAAAGCAGACTGAAGAGATGTTACCCTCTGAATCTGAGACTGATGACAGCAGTTATTACCTGGAGGAGTCCAGTAAACCTCAGTCAGGTCTGACCCATGTCAGTGACATGGAGTGTAACACTGTACAAACACCACTTAGCTTTTCTCACTGTGCTACAAGCTACCAACTGCAGAACGTAGAAACTTCCAGTGATGTGAAGTGTGACTGGGAAAAATCTAGAAAGCTCCTCTGAATGTGCTTCAAGCTCAGAGCAAAAGAAAAAACTCCAGAAACTAGATGATAAAGACAAAAAGGAGAAGCCTTTCTGTTGTTTCATTTGCAAAAAAAGATTTACCTTGAAGAGATATTTAAAACGACACATGACACATCATTCAAGTGAGAAACCCTTTACCTGCTCTGTTTGTGGGAAAATTTTTGCACACCAGCAAAATCTGAGGAAACACTCTCTTGTTCACTCAGGAGAAAAACCTCACAGCTGCTCACAGTGTGGTAAAAGATTTACCCGCAAGCAAACTTTAAAAGAACACATGCTTTGTCATTCAGGAGAAAAACCCTTTATCTGCACAGTTTGTGGGAGAAGTTTTGCACAACAGAGAAATCTGAAGTCACACTATTTCCTCCACTCAGGAGAAAAAATCTGTGATGCCAGATTCTCATACAGGAGAGGGCCGAGCAGGCACGCTGCTGTCCACACAGGGAGGAAACCTTAAAGTTGCAATGTTTGTGAAAAAAGTTTTTCAAAGTCATGTTCTCTTAAAAAAACACTTTTGTAAATCTGAGAGCAACAGAAAACAATGTAGTGTAAAGTTTAAAATCACCACCAGAGTGGTGTGGTACGCTTTCAGTTTGTGGGGGGGCGTCGCCCCAGAATTTGAATAAGCAGCGGAGGTGTCGTCATCGCCAAAAACATGAGAAAAACCTGAATGAAACCAGGAGAAACATGGTGGTTTGTGTGAGAACGAAATAAAGTAATGAAATGTTGTAGCATTGAATTTTGTTTTGTTTTGTTTTTATTGGATTTGCTCTGGTTGTTGTATTTATTATATTGTATTTTGTATCATCAAGCAGTTAAAAAAAAAAGATTAAAACTGCAAGCAGCGATGAGCTAGCCCTCGAAAGACTTTTTGTAGGTCTTGGCATGATTGTTGTGCCTACCAAATTTCAGGCCAGTAGCTCAAAGTAGCTAAAATTTTGAGCCCCTTGGTGGCGCTATGGAGCATAATTGTTTCCGCAAACAGCGGAAGAAATAGAATCAGGATGTGACAGTGAACTTGTGTGTGAATTTTGGTGCTGATCCAACATTGTACAAGAGAGCTATTAAGATTTTAAATAAATGGGAAATGGTCATTTTTGGCCACGCCCCCAAAAATTATAACAATCCTATTATTATTATTATTCTTTAATGTGTCTAGTATATATTAGCCAAGTTTGGAGTTGATCTGAGAAAAAAACCTCTGATTAGTTCGTTCAAATACGTACCCTATAAATGTAAGTTTTCCCACTTTCAGACCATTACCATTAGGGGGCGCTGTACTTTCTGGGTAAATAATGGCATTGCTGCGTCCAGGGCCCAACACTGAACATGTTTCTCTGTTTTCGTGCAGATTGGACAAAGTTTAGAATTCCGAACTTTGAGCCGATCTTGTAGCCACACTCAAAAAAATTATAAAAATTGAATTATGATTATTGATCTTCACGGTGTGTAGTATACTCAGGCCAAGTTTGGATTGAAAAGTGAAAAAACCTAGTTCGTTCTAATACGTAGCCTGTAAATCGCTAAATTAAGATGTTTAGGTCCAGACAGCAAAGTTCACGTTTGGAAATCACGAAAGTCGTAAGAGACTTTTTTTTTAGAGCTGGGTGTACTTGTTATACACACCAGCTTTGCACCCTTGGCAGGCGAAACGAGGTCATTTTGACGTTTTTTTTTTTTTTGTACATTTATATTTGTTTTTGAGAACTGGTTGATGTTTTAACTTTTGTAATAATAAATTGAGTTGTTTTTATATTGTAGTGTATCATGTCATTGTGATATTTTGTATGTTTTTAGTTTCACAGTGTGGAAGAAAAAAAAAAGGATCATTGAACACCAGTCGAACTCTACGCTGTGTTGATGCTGAGGACAGCTACATATAGATTCATGCTGAAAGAAGTTCAGTTAAACTGATCAATAAATGTTGAATTCACCTTTTCCAAACAGCCGAATGAAAAACAAGGCCATTCTTAATTAAGATAAGACTTACAGACAGGGTTTTAATTTCAGTTTTTCCCGTGTATACCAGCAGAGTAAAAGAAGAATGAATCATTTTATTTGATCCTTTGTTGTTTTTGTTGATTTACTTTAATTTTTGCTCATTAGAGAAAGTAGGTTATAGTTCCATCTAAACTCCAAATCAGTAGGTGGCGGTAATGCACCAGACGCTGTTTGCCAACCCTGAAAATGACAAGCGAAGAAGAAGTCCAGTGACGTCAATGCACGAAGCGTTTCTAGCTTCCGGTGTGAATAAATGCGAGGATCTGACGGAGTTGAACGAGGTGTTTCTGGATGTGATGAGTTATTGACCGTCGGGAAAAAATGTCTAAAGTCCAAACAGTGAGAGGTTTGATCATCCAGAGACTGAGTGCAGCTGCTGAAGAGATCTTTGAGCTGTTTGAAAGAACGATAGCAGAGTACGAGGAGCAGCTCTGTCGATCTAAAGAGGAGAACCAGAGACAACAGAAGCTTCTGGAAGCTGTTTATAACCCTGAAGTCCGCTTACACAGAGCAGGTTTGAGCTCATTTCTTTTCATGTATTTCCTTTAGATTGTTTAGGAAGCTGCTCCTGATCCCAAACTGTCCCTCTGGTGTCCTCTGTAGTGACTTTATTCATGCTAACGGCTAAAACAGGAGCTTAAAGGTTAAACAGGCTCGAGACATAAAACACAAAATAATGGCTGAACACGGGCTAATGGCTAAAGGCTTAAACAGGAGCTAAAACCATAGACAGTATAAAGGAATTATTTGTTTATGAACAACGGTGGATGCGCGCGCAACTTGGGGCGGAAGCTCTGCGGAGTATAATGGCTGGTCAACCGACGAGGGAGAGTTAACCCCACAAAAACACATTGTTTGACTTAATAGCATCACTTTAACGGATGGTAAACGGCTCCCAGGTTTGTGAACCAAAACGAGCACACAGACTGCTGAGTCTGAGACCAGGTTCATGATAAAAGAACCAGAAAACTACGTCCAGAGAACTGCAGCCAATCATTAATGGTTGTGTGTTTCAGGGTTTATAGACTGGTTCATGATTTCATCATATTATGTCATTTTACTTTGATCCTAAAATCTCTTTTTTTTTTTTATCATAATTTAAAGCTTCAGTTACTACTTCCTCTCCATGTTGAGTCTATGTTTGGTAACAACCTCGGCCCCAAACCAATTTGTTTCATCAAATAAGCAAAATAAAATCTGTAAAGACAGCACATTTATTTACAAACCACAGACGTCACTGGTGTTTTAGCGTAAAGTGTGACCCTGTTAACTGCTGACTCGCCCGTAGCCACCAGTTAGCATTAGGGATGGGTACCTTTCACATTTAAAACGATACTGAACCAATGCCCGGTACCTGGCCATCGGTACCGGTACTCAACAATACCAATTTTCTGTACTTTTTTTGTGTTTATGTGGTAAAAATATTAATTTTTATAATAATAAAGTACACTTTCTTTTTCAATTTAACATATTTCCTCTTCCATATATAACCTTGCAATGCCATGCTCATGTCCAGCATGGATAATCGCTTACTCCTCCACTTTATCACAGTAACAAAGATGCATTTGGGTACCTAAACATGGTACCTTTTGATTTCAACTGAATTGGTACCGGATACTTTTGACAGAATTCGGTCGGTACCTATGAAAGTACCCAATTCAGTATCCATCCCTAGTTAGCATGGTTGCTTTTAACTCCAAAACACAGGTCACTCTCTAACAGTCAAAACGTGATAGACTTTGCACCTGTTCCATACATTTGGATGCTAATCACAGGTTGAATTTAGTGTTCATCCTTCTCCACAGACGTCCAGCAGCTCTTGGTGAGTCCTGAAAATGTTCCCTGTGAGCAGAAGGAGAGGGGCCTCAGTCTGGACCAGGAGGACCCAGGAGAACTTACACCACACATCAAGGAGGAACAGGAGGAACTGTGGAGCCATCAGGAGACGGAGCAGCTTCATGGACTGAAGGAGGAAACCACTGAGTTCCTGTTGACTCCTGTCCCAGCAAAAACCACAGAAGAAGAAGGAGAGGAACCTGAGTCCTCACAGCTTCATGAAAAGCAGACCGAAGAGATGTTACCCTCTGAATCTGAGACTGATGACAGCAGTTATTACCTGGAGGAGTCCAGTAAACCTCAGTCAGGTCTGAACCATGTCAGTGACATGGAGTGTAACACTGTAGAGACACCACTTAGCTTTTCTGACTGTGCTACAAGCTACCAACTGCAGAACGTAGAAACTTCCAGTGATGTGAAGTGTGACTCTTGGAAAAATCTAGAAAGCTCCTCTGAATGTGCTTCAAGCTCAGAGCAAAAGAAAAAACTCCAGAAACTAGAAGATAAAGACAAAATGGAGAAGCCTTTCTGTTGTTTCATTTGCAAAAAAAGATTTACCTTAAAGATTTATTTAAAACGACACATGAAACGTCATTCAGGTGAGAAACCTCACGTCTGCTCTGATTGTGGTAAAACATTCACCTGCAAGCAAAACTTAATACTACACATGCATTTCCACTCAGGAGAGAAACCCTTTATCTGCTCTGTTTGTGGGAGAAGTTTTGCAGCACGGAAATATCTAAGGCGACACTCTTTTGTTCACTCAGGAGAAAAACCTTTCAGCTGCTCACAGTGTGGTAAAAGATATGCCCGCAAGCAGAGTTTAATAGAACATTTGCTTTGTCATTCAGGAGAAAAACCCTTTATCTGCTCTGTCTGTGGGAGAAGTTTTGCACAAGAGAGAAATCTGAGGGTACACTCTTTCGTCCACTCAGGAGAAAAACCCTTTGTCTGCTCTGTCTGTGGGAGAAGTTTTGCACAACAGAGACATCTGAAGTCACACTCTTTTGTTCACTCAGGAGAAAAACCTCACAGCTGCTCACAGTGTGGTAAAAGATTTTTTACACTTTTACAACTGACGGATCACTGTAACATCCACACAGGAGAAAAACCGTACAGTTGTTCACTCTGTGATGCCAGATTCTCATACAGGAAAGGGCTGAGCAGGCACGCTGCTGTCCACACAGGAAAGAAACCATAAAGTTGCAATGTTTGTGAAAAAAGTTTTTTAAAGTCATGTTCTCTTAAAAAAACGCTTTTGTAAATCTGAGAGCAACAGGAAACAATGTA
The DNA here is from genome assembly GCF_033239565.1 of Halichoeres trimaculatus. Taxonomy (NCBI): domain Eukaryota; kingdom Metazoa; phylum Chordata; class Actinopteri; order Labriformes; family Labridae; genus Halichoeres; species Halichoeres trimaculatus. Next base: position 2,003,631 of record NW_027437192.1, read on the forward strand.
GTGTAAAGTTTAAAATCGCCACCAGAGGGGTGTGGTACACTTTCAGTTTGTGGGTGGGCGTCGCCCCAGAATTTGAATAAGTAGCGGAGGTGTCGTCATCGCCAAAAACATGAGAAAAACCTGAATGAAACCAGGAGCACATGGTGGTTTGTGTGAGAACGAAATAAAGTAATGAAATGTTTGTAGCGTTGAATTTTGTTTTGTATTTTTTTTATTGGATTTGCTCTGGTTGTTGTATTCATTATAGTGTATTTTGTATCATCAAGCAGTTGCAAAGAAAAGATTAAAACTGCAAGCAGCGATGAGCGGGCCCTCGCCCGATGCTCGCCAATCGGAGCATGTCCCAGCTGCCACTTGAGCAGCAAAATGTGGCTCAGCCAACAGCCACAGGTCTGGGCTTGAGGGTTATGGCCCAAACATTTGATGCCCGTTGCTCAAAGTAGCTGCAGTTTTGCGCTCCTGGGTGGCGCTATGGAGCATTAATGTTAGTGCAACCACTGATAGAAATGCACTGAGGCTGTGACACTGAAGCTCTGTGTGCATTTTGGTCTTGATCAAACAATGTACTAGAGAGCCATGAAGGTTTTCATGAAGCAGCCAAAATGGTCAAGTTTGACAGTCATTAGTGGCCACACCCTTTGACGTAGCAAAAATCCTTTTGCAACTTTTCATTGTCAATGCGTGTGGTGTACACAGGCCAAGTTCAAAGTTTACCAGATGAAGAACCTGGGAGTTGTTGAATGTGATACATAGGCTGGAAATCGTCAAAATGCAATGTTTACGTCCATATTGTGACATTTCTGTTCAGAACTGACGATGGTCATTATAGACTTTTTTGTAGGTCTTGGCATGATTGTTGTGCCTACCAAATTTCAGGCCAGTAGCTCAAAGTAGCTAAAATTGTGAGCCCCTTGGTGGCGCTATAGAGCATAATTGTTTCTGCAAACAGTGGAAGAAATAGAATCAGGATGTGACACTGAACTTGTGTGTGAATGTTGGTGCTGATCCAACATTGTGCAAGAGAGCTATTAAGATTTTAAATTAATGGGGAAATGGTCATTTTTGGCCGCGCCCCAAAAAATTATAACAATCCTATTATTATTCTTATTCTTTAATGTGTCTAGTATATATTAGCCAAGTTTGGAGTTGATCTGAGAAAAAACCTCGGACTAGTTTGTTTAAATACGTACCCTATAAACATAGGTTTTCCTACTTTCAGACCATTACCAATAGGGGGTGCTGTACTTTCTGGGTAAAATAACAGCATTGCTGCGTCCAGGGCCCAACACTGAACATGTGTGTCCGTTTTCGTGCAGATTGGACAAAGTTTAAAAATTCTGAACTTTGAGCCGATCTTGTAGCCACACCCAAAAAAATTATAAAAGTTGAATTATGATTATTGATCTTCACGGTGTGTAGTATACTCAGGCCAAGTTTGGTATTGATAAGTGAAAAAACCTAGTTCGTTCTAAAACGTAGCCTGTAAATCGCTAAATTAAGATGTTTAGGTCCAGACAGCAAAGTTCACGTTTGGAAATCACGAAAGTCGTAAGATACTTTTTTTTAGAGCTGGGCGTACTTGTTATATACACCAGCTTTGCACTCTTGGCAGGCGAAACGAGGTCATTTTGACGTTTTTTTTGTACATTTATATTTGTTTTTGCGAACTGGTTGATGTTTTAACTTTTGTAATAATAAATTGAGTTGTTTTTATATTGTAGTGTATCATGTCATTGTGATATTTTGTATGTTTTCAGTTTCACAGTGTGGAAGAAAAAAAAAGGATCATTGAACACCAGTCGAACTCTACGCTGTGTTGATGCTGAGGACAGCTACATATAGATTCATGCTGAAAGAAGTTCAGTTAAACTGATCAATAAATGTTGAATACACCTTTTCCAAACAGCCGTATGAAAAACGAGTCCATTCTTAATTAAGATAAGACTTACAGACAGGGTTTTAATTTCAGTTTTTCCCGTGTATACCAGCAGAGTAAAAGAAGAATGAATCATTTTATTTGATCCTTTGTTGTTTTTGTTGATTTACTTTAATTTTTGCACATTAGAGAAAGTAGGTTATAGTTCCATCTAAACTCCACATCAGTAGGTGGCGGTAATGCACCAGACGCTGTTTGCCAACCCTGAAAATGACAAGAACAGAAGAAGTCCAGTGACGTCAACGCACGAAGCGTTTCTAGCTTCCGGTGTGAATAAATGCGAGGATCTGACGGAGTTGAACGAGGTGTTTCTGGATGTGATGAGTTATTGATCGTCGGGAAAAAATGTCTAAAGCTCAAACAGTGAGAGGATTTATTAGCCAGAGGCTGAGTGCAGCTGCTGAAGAGATCTTTGAGCTGTTTGAAAGAACGATAGCAGAGTACGAGGAGCAGCTCTGTCGATCTAAAGAGGAGAACCAGAGACAACAGAAGCTTCTTGAAGCTGTTTATAACCCTGAAGTCCGCTTACACAGAGCAGGTTTGAGCTCATTTCTTTTCATGTATTTCCTTTAGATTGTTTAGGAAGCTGCTCCTGATCCCAAACTGTCCCTCTGGTGTCCACTGTAGTGACTTTATTCATGCTAAAGGCAAAAACAGGAGCTTAAAGGTTAAACAGGCTCGAGACATAAAACACAAAATAATGGCTGAACACGGGCTAATGGCTAAAGGCTAAAACAGGAGCTTAAACCATAGACAGTATAACGGGATTATTTGTATATGAACAACGGTGGATGCGCGCGCAACTTGGGGCGGAAGCTCTGCCAAGTATAATGGCTGGTCAACCGACGAGGGAGAGTTAACCCCACAAAAACACATTGTTTGACTTAATAGCATCACTTTAACGGATGGTAAACGGCTCCCAGGTTTGTGAACCAAAACGAGCACACAGACTGCTGAGTCTGAGACCAGGTTCACAATAAAAGAACCAGAAAACTACGTCCAGAGAACTGCAGCCAATCATTAATGGTTGTGTGTTTCAGGGTTTATAGACTGGTTCATTATTTCATCATATTATGTCATTTTACTTTGATCCTAAAATCTTTTTTTTTTTTAATCATAATTTAAAGCTTCAGTTACTACTTCCTCTCCATGTTGAGTCTATGTTTGGTAACAACCTCGGCCCCAAACCAATTTGTTTCATCAAATAAGCAAAATAAAATCTGTAAAGACAGCACATTTATTTACAAACCACAGATGTCACTGGTGTTTTAGCGTAAAGTGTGACCCTGTTAACTGCTGACTCGCCCGTAGCCACCAGTTAGCATTAGGGATGGGTACCTTTCACATTTAAAACGATACGGAACCAATGCCCGGTACCTGGCAATCGGTACCGGTACTCAACAATACCAATTTTCTGTACTTTTTTTGTGTTTATGTGGTAAAAATATTAATTTTTATAATAATAAAGTACACTTTCTTTTTCAATTTAACATATTTCCTCTTCCATATATAACCTTGCAATGCCATGCTCATGTCCAGCATGGATAATCGCTTACTCCTCCACTTTATCACAGTAACAAAGATGCATTTGGGTACCTAAACATGGTACCTTTTGATTTCAACTGAATTGGTACCGGATACTTTTGACAGAATTCGGTCGGTACCTATGAAAGTACCCAATTCAGTATCCATCCCTAGTTAGCATGGTTGCTTTTAACTCCAAAACACAGGTTACTCTCTAACAGTCAAAACGTGATAGACTTTGCACCTGTTCCATACATTTAGATGCTAATCACAGGTTGAATTTAGTGTTCATCCTTCTCCACAGACGTCCAGCAGCTCTTGGTGAGTCCTGAAAATGTTCCCTGTGAGCAGAAGGAGAGGGGCCTCAGTCTGGACCAGGAGAACCCAGTAAAACTTACACCACACATCAAGGAGGAAGAGGAGGAACTATGGAGCCATCAGGAGACGGAGCAGCTTCATGGACTGAAGGAGGAAACCACTGAGTTCCTGTTGACTCCTGTCCCAGCAAAAACCACAGAAGAAGAAGGAGAGGAACCCGAGTCCTCACAGCTTCATGAAAAGCAGACTGAAGAGATGTTACCCTCTGAGTCTGATACTGATGACAGCAGTTATTACCTGGAGGAGTCCAGTAAACCTCAGTCAGGTCTGAACCATGTCAGTGACATGGAGTGTAACACTGTAGAGACACCACTTAGCTTTTCTGACTGTGCTACAAGCTACCAACTGCAGAACGTAGAAACTTCCAGTGATGTGAAGTTTGACTCTGGGAAAGATCTAGAAAGCTCCTCTGAATGTGCTTCAAGCTCAGAGCAAAAGAAAAAACTCCAGAAACTAGAAGATAAAGACAAAACAGAGAAGCCTTTCTGTTGTTTCATTTGCAAAAAAAGATTTACCTTAAAGATTTATTTAAAACGACACATGAAACGTCATTCAGGTGAGAAACCTCACGTCTGCTCTGATTGTGGTAAAACATTCACCTGCAAGCAAAACTTAATACTACACATGCATTTCCACTCAGGAGAGAAACCCTTTTCCTGCTCTGTTTGTGGGAGAAGTTTTGCAGCACGGAAATATCTAAGGCGACACTCTTTTGTTCACTCAGGAGAAAAACCTTTCAGCTGCTCACAGTGTGGTAAAAGATATGCCCGCAAGCAGAGTTTAATAGAACATTTGCTTTGTCATTCAGGAGAAAAACCCTTTATCTGCTCTGTCTGTGGGAGAAGTTTTGCACAAGAGAGAAATCTGAGGGTACACTCTTTCGTCCACTCAGGAGAAAAACCCTTTACCTGCTCTGTGTGTGGGAGAAGTTTTGCACAACAGAGACATCTGAAGTCACACTCTTTTGTTCACTCAGGAGAAAAACCTCACAGCTGCTCACAGTGTGGTAAAAGATTTTTTACACTTTTACAACTGACGGATCACTGTAACATCCACACAGGAGAAAAACCGTACAGTTGTTCACTCTGTGATGCCAGATTCTCATACAGGAAAGGGCTGAGCAGGCACGCTGCTGTCCACACAGGAAAGAAACCATAAAGTTGCAATGTTTGTGAAAAAAGTTTTTCAAAGTCATGTTCTCTTAAAAAAACGCTTTTGTAAATCTGAGAGCAACAGGAAACAATGTAGTGTAAAGTTTAAAATCACCACCAGAGGGGTGTGGTACGCTTTCAGTTTGTGGGTGGGCGTCGCCCCAGAATTTGAATAAGTAGCGGAGGTGTCGTCATCGCCGAAAACATGAGAAAAACCTGAATGAAACCAGGAAAAACATGGTGGTTTGTGTGAGAACGAAATAAAGTAATGAAATGTTTGTAGCGTTGAATTTTGTTTTGTATTGTTTTTATTGGATTTGCTCTGGTTGTTGTATTCATTATAGTGTATTTTGCTCAAAGTAGCTGCAGTTTTGCGCTCCTGGGTGGCGCTATGGAGCATTAATGTTGGTGCAACCAGTGATAGAAATGCACTGAGGCTGTGACACTGAAGCTCTGTGTGCATTTTGGTCTTGACCAAACAATGTACTAGAGAGCCATTAAGGTTTTCATGAAGCAGCCAAAATGGTCAACTTTGACAGTCATTAGTGGCCACACCCTTTGACGTAGCAAAAATCCTTTTGCAACTTTTCATTGTCAATGCGTGTGGTGTACACAAGCCAAGTTCAAAGTTGACCAGATGAAGAACCTGGGAGTTATTGAATGTGATACATAGGCTGGAAATCGTGAAAATGCTATGTTTACTTCCAAATTGTGAAATTTCTGTTCAGAATTGACGATGGTCATTATAGACTTTTTTGTAGGTCCTGGCATGATTGTTGTGCCTACCAAATTTCAGGCCAGTAGCTCAAAGTATCTCAAATTTTGAGCCCCTTGGTGGCGCTATGGAGCATAATTGTTTCCGCAAACAGTGGTAGAAATAGAATCAGGATGTGACACTGAACTTGTGTGTGAATGTTGGTGCTGATCCAACATTGTACAAGAGAGCTATTAAGATTTTAAATAAATGGGGAAATGGTCATTTTTGGCCACGCCCCAAAAAATTATAACAATCCTATTATTATTATTATTCTTTAATGTGTCTAGTATATATTAGCCAAGTTTGGAGTTGATCTGAGAAAAAACCTCGGACTAGTTTGTTTAAATACATACCCTATAAACATAGGTTTTCCTACTTTCAGACCATTACCATTAGGGGGTGCTGTACTTTCTGGGTAAAATAATAGCATTGCTGCGTCCAGGGCCCAACACTGAACATGTGTGTCCGTTTCCGTGCAGATTGGACAAAGTTTAAAAATTCCGAACTTTGAACCGATCTCGTAGCCACACTCAAAAAAATTATAAAAGTTGAATTATGATAATTGATCTTCACGGTGTGTAGTATACTCAGGCCAAGTTTGGAGTTGATAAATAAAAAAAACCTAGGATTAGTTCGTTCTAAAACGTAGCCTGTAAATCGCTAAATTAAGATGTTAAGGTCCAGACAGAAAAGTTCACGTTTGGAAATCACGAAAGTTGTAAGAGACTTTTTTAGAGCTGGGCATACTTGTTATACACACTAAATTTGAGGGCTGTAGCTCAAAGTATCCCAAGGGGCTGCAGTTTTTAGCCCCTAAGAGGCGCTATGGAGCATTCAGTTTTGGGCAAGTAGCAGATTCATACATGTTTTTTGGGCATGCCAAATTTGGGGCTAGGCGCGTTCTCGTTTCTATCAAGCGAAAGGCACACAATTTGGATTGTTTTGGCAGAAACAAATAATATTGAAAACGTAAGAAAAAAGGCGTAGAATAATAATCACAAGGGTTTCAATAGGGCTCTCACCCAGCCGTTGGTTGGCGGGCTCAGGCCCTAATTACCTGTTGCATGCCGGCTTTGCACCCTTGGCAGGCGAAACGAGGTCATTTTGACGTTTTTTTTGTACATTTATATTTGTTTTTGAGAACTGGTTGATGTTTTAACTTTTGTAATAATAAATTGAGTTGTTTTTATATTGTAGTGTATCATTGTGATATTTTGTATGTTTTTAGTTTCACAGTGTGGAAGAAAAAAAAAGGATCATTGAACACCAGTCGAACTCTACGCTGTGTTGATGCTGAGGACAGCTAAATATAGATTCATGCTGAAAGAAGTTCAGTTAAACAGATCAATAAATGTTGAATACACCTTTTCCAAACAGCCGTATGAAAAACTAGTCCATTCTTAATTAAGATAAGAATTACAGACAGTGTTTTAATTTCAGTTTTTCCCGTGTATACCAGCAGAGTAAAAGAAGAATGAATCATTTTATTTGATCCTTTGTTGTTTTTGTTGATTTACTTTAATTTTTGCACATTAGAGAAAGTAGGTTATAGTTCCATCTAAACTCCACATCAGTAGGTGGCGGTAATGCACCAGACGCTGTTTGCTAACCCCGAAAATGACAAGAGAAGAAGAAGTCCAGTGACGTCAATGCACGTGGCGTCCATGAATGAAGCTTTTGAGGATCTGACGGAGTTGAACGAGGTGTTTCTGGATGTGATGAGTTATTGACCGTCGGGAAAAAATGTCTAAAGTCCAAACAGTGAGAGGTTTGATCATCCAGAGACTGAGTGCAGCTGCTGAAGAGATCTTTGAGCTGTTTGAAAGAACGATAGCAGAGTACGAGGAGCAGCTCTGTCGATCTAAAGAGGAGAACCAGAGACAACAGAAGCTTCTGGAAGCTGTTTATAACCCTGAAGTCCGCTTACACAGAGCAGGTTTGAGCTTATTCTTTTCATGTGTTTCCTTTAGATTGTTTAGAAAGCTGCTCCTGATCCCAAACTGTCCCTCTGGTGTCCTCTGTAGTGACTTTATTCATGCAGCATGTTTCTCCGGGAGGAACAGACGCGACTTGTGGCAGCGGCAGCCTCGTGTGTGACCTGCTGGCAGCTGCCAACGGGTCACACACGAGGACAGTGCAGATCTGGCAGCTGTCACCATAGACATTATGTACGTAGACGCCTCATTTTTTTTTTTTTTTTTTTTTTTTTTTTTTTAGAATTATAATTATTTTCATTTTAATTTTTCGTTTGTTTGTTTCTTTTTTTTATTTTTTATTTTTTATTTTTTATTGAATCATTGACAACTTCAAGAGTCATAACACAAATACAAATACAATAACAGACTTGACAGGAAAGTTAATAAAATGAAAAGGTAAAGAAAAATACAAAAGAGGAAAAAAAATAAAATAAAATAAAATAGTGCGAGAATGCGTTTTATGTAAACAAGTTGAGTTCTTTGCAAATGTTGAAAGTTTTTAAAGCCTTAGTGTTTGTGGATTTGGAAATTGTCCTTATATATTGTTCAAGTTCCTTTTTCAATATAAATAGCTCTGGTTTTCTGTTCAAGAATTTGCATTTGTGAATGTGGAACTTGGCTAACAACAAGAGGATATTTATAAGGAAGAAAGCATTACTGTCTTTATGGTTATAATAATGACAACCAAAAATAACGTTTTTATAATACAGGTGAAAATCAGAGAAAACAAAATCAGTAATAAACTTGTGGAAGTCCTTCCAAAATCTATAAGTGAAGTCACAGGACCAAAAGAGGTGAGAACATGTTTCAGGGTGGTTTTGGCAGAAAGAACAGTTAATATCTATGTCGCTCTTAAATTTTGACATGTATTGTTTTGCAGGGTAGAATCTATGTATCAATTTAAATGAGACCTCTTTAACTTTGTTGGTTAAAAAGAACTTTTGTGGTAACGTCCAGACTTTTCTCCATTCAATATCAGACATAAAGTTTGCCCAATAGTGTGTTGCTGATGGGATAGAAATGAGGTCATCCTGAAACAAGGCTCTTATCTTGAGGTTCAGAGTTTTGACTGATGACGTAGACGCCTCATTGACTGGCGCTGCCTATTGGAGCTGACGTAGCTGCCGGCCGCCATCTTGGATGGGTCTCACGCGCCGCCCCAGTGCGTTTGTTAAACTGAGAAAGGTGAATAATGCTCAACTATTATGAGCTTAACTCAGAGAATTTTTACCCGATTTTCACACGGATACGTTTGTTACAAACAACAGAGATGGACTAATAATACATGACGCGGTCACACACTTTAATACATTCTTTCAAATTAAAATACTTTTTATTTTGCTATTTTTTGTCGTGCAATGAGACAGGACAGTGAGACGGACAGACAAAACGTATCAGCAACAACATTTTTGTGGTCATATATATATACTTATATTTACATATATATTCACAATGCCAACTTCACACATATTTACTGACATAATAATATCAATAATACTTATATATTTATAATGATATAATAATAATAATAAGTATTTATTTTAATTACTACTTAATCATAGTGAAATTAATATTAAGGATGGCAAAGATAAAAAAATAGATAATAAGTAGAACAACAGTAATATTAATAATTTGTTATAAAAGGGAGAAAAGTCATTTAACACTAACAGCTGCAGTATAATTATAGTAACTGTAAATGTAAATATATCATAGTAAATCAAACAAAAAAGAAAGTATTAAAGAGTCATAAAAATACACATAGGGTGGAGTATTAACAAGCTGAGAAGGAACAACAACATCATTAGCGTCAGGTGATATGATGGTCGGGGCAGGGAGGGGTTGTCATGGTGTGGCTGTGGTTGTATGGAGAGACGCTGTAAAGGGGGCCTCCTCAAGCCAGGGTCACTTGGAAATCTTCAAAATGTGAAGAAGAAGAAAAACACTTGAGATAAAGTGAGAGAGTACCAGCTCCTACTGTTAGCATTTTGTCCCTTGTAGTTACTGATCCTTGCCTCTTGGGGGCGTTGATGAGTCTCACTGTTATGACTCATGAGGTGAGGGGACAGCTAAAGGGGGGACAGCTGCCAGATCTGCACTGGAATTTAACTCTGTGTATTGATGCTAAACAGTTAGCAACAAAATGACGTGAGGCTAGCAACTACTTAAAGAAACTGTGAGGAGTTTCTGGATAATCTTGAAAAAGTCTCCCTTCTGGATATACACCTGATCATGATCCACTCTTTAAAATGAGATTATCAACACCTTTACATGTTATTCCTAAATGATACTTCCAGCACGGAGACAGGAGAGAGATAGAGCACAAGCTAAAGGCTAAAACAGGAGCTAAAGGCTAAAACAGGAGCTAAAAGGTAAAAACAGCTAAACGCTAACACAAACCCTGGTTTGTTTTTCATCCTTCTCCACAGACGTCCAGCAGCTCTTGGTGAGTCCTGAAAATGTTCCCTGTGAGCAGAAGGAGAGGGGCCTCAGTCTGGACCAGGAGGACCCAGGAGAACCAGCACACACCAAAGAGGAACAGGAGGAACTGTGGAGCCATCAGGAGACGGAGCAGCTTCATGGACTGAAGGAGGAAACCACTGAGTTCCAGTTGACTCCTGTCCCAGCAAAAACCACAGAAGAAGAAGGAGAGGAACCTGAGTCCTCACAGCTTCATGAAAAGCAGACTGAAGAGATGTTACCCTCTGAGTCTGAGACTGATGACAGCAGTTATTACCTGGAGGAGTCCAGTAAACCTCAGTCAGGTCTGAACCATGTCAGTGACATGGAGTGTAACACTGTAGAGACACCACTTAGCTTTTCTGACTGTGCTACAAGCTCTGATCCAAAGGAACCAGAGCGTGACTCTAGAAAGATCCAGAAAAATAAGGAAACCTTCAGCTGCTCAGTTTGTGGGAAATGTTTCAGAGAGAAGTCAAATATGATCAGACACCAAAAAACTCACAAAGGAGACGATGGACGTATGTCAGGACTAAACCAACTGCAGATCGTAGAAACTTCCAGTGATGTGAAGTGTGACTCTGGGAAAAATCTAGAAAGCTCCTCTGAATGTGCTTCAAGCTCAGAGCAAAAGAAAAAACTCCAGAAACTAGAAGATAAAGACAAAAAGGAGAAGCCTTTCTGTTGCTCAGTTTGCAAAAAAAGATTTTCATTGAAGAAAAATTTAAAACGACACATGAAATGTCATTCAGGTGAGAAACCCTTTACCTGCTCCGTTTGTGGTAAAGGATTAACCACAAAGGCTATTTTATATAGGCACATGTTTTGTCATTCAGGAGAAAAACCTCACAGCTGCTCACAGTGTGGTAAAAGATTTACGGCCAAGCACAGTTTAATAGAACACATCCTTTGTCATTCAGGAGAAAAACCCTTTATCTGCTCTGTTTGTGGGAAAGGTTTTGTACGACAGAATAATTTGAAGTCACACTCTTTCGTCCACTCAGAAGAAAAACCCTTTATCTGCTCCGTCTGTGGGAAAAGTTTTGGACATCAGCGACTTCTGAAGTCACACTCTTTCGTCCACTCAGGAGAAAAACCTTACAGCTGCTCACAGTGTGGTAAAAGCTATTTTACACCTTTACAGCTGACGGAACACTGTAACATGCACAAAGGGGAGAAACCGTACAGTTGTTCACTCTGTGATGCCAGATTCTCATACAGGAGAGTGCTGAGCAGGCACGCTGCTGTCCACACAGGAAAGAAACCATATAGTTGTGATGTTTGTGAAAAAAGTTTTTCACAGTCATGGTCTCTTAAAAAACACTTTTGTAAATCTGAGAGCAACAGGAAACAACGTAGTGTAAAATGTAAATGACCACCAGAGGGGTGTGGTACACTTTCAGTTTTTTCATTTCATATTTGTTTTTGAGAACTGGTTGATGTTTTAACTTTTGCAATAATAAATTGAGTTGTTTTCATATTGTAGTGTATCATGTCATTGTGATATTTTGTATGTTTTTAGTTTCACAGCGTGAAAAAAAAAAATAAAGGATCATTGAACACCAGTGGAACTCTACGCTGTGTTGATGCTGAGGACAGCTACATATAGATTCATGCTGAAAGAAGTTCAGTTAAACAGATCAATAAATGCTGAATACACTTTTTCCAAACATCCTGGTTTTATTTTGGATGCTGACTTTATTTCACTTTGCACAGAAATTGAACTATCTAACAAAAACCCCAAACTCCCAGGGTCAGAATCATCAGCCCTCCAGGGCCCTGTTCTACGAAGCAGGATTACTGCCTAGTGAGGTAGCTTTGAGGATAGGTTCAGGATTCCCTGTTCTACGACACGGGATCACTCCTCAGCGAGGCGAGTCTCCATGGCAACGTACGCTGAACGGCTAACCTGCTCCGGGGCAGGTTAGGTTCCAGATTGAACTCGCGGACTATAAAAACCCCGCCCACTGACCAATGAGCCCTCACGAAAAAATGTCTTGTCCGTTCTTAGAGGATCCTGTGGATATCGGAGCTCGACCCACTCTCTTTTTCGGATGACCACCTTTATGAAAAGTACCGGTTTTCCAGGGAGGGGTTGGTAGCACATGACACTTTCTACAGGTAGTTAAAGGGAATGAAGAACTCTCATTGCTTTAATAAGATCTTCAATGCCAACACTTCTGTTCCATGACAATATTTTATTGCCCGTATTAAAATTGTGACAGGAATTCATGTAGGGCTCATGTGGGCTACATATCACACAAAACATGTAAACACGATAGGAATGAACAAATGAATAAATTCATGTGAGAAAAAAATTAGGTATGTTGCATGTTACAGTAAAAGTGCATGGTGAACAGTGCTATTTCAGGATGATAATGGCACAAAAGATTTTATTTGCACTACACTTACGCATTTAGACTGCCAGCACTCCTTCCGTGCTTTAGCAGCGGCGACAGTGCTGCTTTTAAAGTTATTTACATGTTTCACCTCGTCATACTTCCTCATGATCACCTCCTGCTCCTCCTGAGTGAAGTATGCGCTCCTTCTCTCTCCGTCCTGCTCTGACGCTCCAGACTGCTCCATGTTCGTGATTGGTCAGATGCAGCGGGCTCCGCCTTATATGCGTGCACCCGCTCATTGCCTAGCTGGATCCACTTATGAGGTTGATAACCAGCGTCGTAAAACCGTGTAGCGAGACCACCGGCTACCACGCTCAGTTCAGCGAGGTATCTCCAAGGCTATCTCGCTTGGCTGAACTTGCTTCGTAGAACAGGGCCCAGATGCTAACAGTCAGCTGTGTGTCCTCTCTGTTGGTTTGAGTTTGGCTCAGTTAAAAGGTCAGTTCTTCAGGGGATGGTGAGTCTGAGCCTGGTAGTTTTTGGTTGGTCTGAGCTGACTGTGCTTCTTCAGAAGGGTTTTAATGTGATAAAATCTCTTTTAATGTCTTTATATTTGTATGATCATGTGTTGGGAGAGTCAGGGGTCAGAGGGTAAACACAATCACTTTATTTGATCCTTTGTTGTTTTTGTTGATAATATTTAGTTTTGCACACTAGAGAAAGTAGGTTATTGTTCTATTTAAACTCTAAATCAGTAGGTGCTTCTTTTTACTACTATGATTAATGATATTTTTGCTGGGGTACAGGGGGACAAAGGGCGGTCCCTATTTGCTGATGATGGGGCTCTGTGGAAAAGAGGGAAATGTTTGGAAAATGGGGTAAAGAAGGTGCAGGAAGCAATAGATGAAGTGGAACAGTGGGGGTTGAATTGGGGCTGTAGATTCTCAGTGGAGAAGACGCAGACTGTTTTCTTCACAAGGAAGAAGGTGAAGGATGGTCCCAGGCTCTAGTTATATGGACAAGAGCTGGAGACGGTTGGGTCTTTTAAATATTTGGGGGTGTTTTTGATGCTCGTTTGACATGGGAGAGCCATATTAAGAGGATAGGAGAAAGGAGGTAAAAGGTGCCAAATGTGATGAGGTGTTTAGTTGGAAGGAGTTGGGGTGCCAGTTGTGAGGCCCTGAGGGCAGTGTATGTGTCTCTATGAGGTCGGTGCTGGACTACTGCTGTTTGGAGTATGGGTCAGCAGCCCAGACATACCTTAGGAAGCTGGATGTTCTTCAAGCCCAGGCATTAAGGATTTGCAGTGGGGCATTTTAATCCACATCAGTGTCTGCTCTACAAGTGGCCATGAATGAAATGCCACTGGAAATAAGGAGGGGACCGCTGATGGCTAATTACTGGTCCAGTTTGCAGGGACATGGAAACTCTCACCCTACTATGGGGGTGCTAAGGGACTGCTGGGAGAATGGAAAAAGCAGAACTTGGCCGAGCAGGTAAGGAAGTGGCAGAAGAGTTTGGAGTAGGGAGGTTACGGCTATGCCCATCTGTGGTGTACCCAGTTGTGGCTCCCTGGATGCTGAGGTGGCCGGTGGTGGATCGGTGGCTGTTGGAGGAGAAGAGGTCTGGAAGAGGGGTGGATTTGGTAGGAGTTTTTAACAGTCATATTCAGGTTCCATATAGGGATTTTACTGTACTGTGATATGCACAGATGGATGGAAGGACCTGGAGACTGGCATAACAGGGTTTGGAGTAGTTGTTCCAGATAGGGGGGTGTCACTTAACAGAAGGACTATGAACAGACTGAGTGTGTACACAGTGGAGATGGTAGCTGTGCTGGAGGCGCTCATGCTGAGCATGCTCGGGTGGAGAGGATGCTAATATGCTGTGATTCGGCTTCATTGTTAACTAGCTTAAAGGGATAGTTCAGTTTTTTTGAAGTGGGGTTGTATGAGCTCTATGTGACCACTAAGGACATTAGATACAGTAGAAAGTTGTCTCCTCTCCCTCAGTAAGACACAAACTTTAATCGATGGTGACGAGGAAATAAGCGCTAACAGGGACAGACCGTACCAAATTCAAAGTCTATTTTCTCAGCATCAGAATGGAACTGGTTACAGACTTATATCAAAGCACCTGAATATTCCAGTCAGCACCGTTGGGGCCATTATTCACAAGTGGAAGAAGCACCACCTTACCATCAACAGGCCACGCACAGGAGCTCCTTGAAGATTTCTGACCAGGGAGTCAGAAAGATAGTCAGAAGAGGACTCAACCAGCCAAGGACCACCCTGAAAGTGCTCCAGAAAGACTTGGAGGCAGCAGGTACAATTGTTACAGAGAAAACAATAGGCAATGCACTCCACCGCCATGACCTCTATGGACACTCAGCCCGCAAGACTCCATTCCTCAAGAAAAGGCATGTTGAAGCTGGTTTAAAGTTTGCTAAACAGCATCTTGACAAGCCTGTAGAATACTGGGAGAATGTTGTCTGGTCAGATGAGACCAAAACTGAACTTTTGGGCTGTCATACTACAGACCATGTTTGGAGGAGAAATGTCAGCATCCAAAATAAAACCAGGATACTTGGAAAAGGTGTATTCACCATTTATTGATCTGTTTAACAGAACTTTGGACTTTAAAGAAAAAATAATAAACCTCAATATTTCAAAGAAGAACTGATCACTTATTCTGATCAAAGTCCTGCTGACACCATGGAGAAAACTTTTAGGATGAATAACAGTCATCAGACATTTAAAGAAATCAAACAAACAAGCAGCAGGGTGGAGAAATGTGCCGTGGTTAGCCCTGAAGATTTAGGTTATGAACATCATCAAACTCCACCCAGAGTAAAAAAATCCAACTTCAAAAGTGAACACTGAAGTCAACAGCTCAACTTGTTCATATGCTTTAAACTAGAATCTTACAGTTTCATCCGCTGCTCTCACTTTTACACAAATGTCTTTTAACAGCACTTGCCCAAAAAAAGCTTTTTTCACACACACTGCAACTATACGGTTTCTCTCCTGAGTGGATGATACTGTGATACTTCAGTTGGTGAGCTGATGGAAATCTTTTTCCACACTGTGAGCAGCTGTAAGATTTTTCTACCCCGTGGACAAAAGAGTGTCTACTTAGATTTTTCTGTAGTGCAAAACTTCTCCCACAAATGGAGCAGGAAAAGGGTTTTTCTCCTGAGTGGACGAAAGAGTGTGACTTCAAATTATTCTGTCGTACAAAACCTTTCCCACAGACAGAGCAGGAAAAGGGTTTTTCTCCTGAGTGACATTTCATGTGTTCTATTAAACTGTGCCTGCGGGCAAATCTTTTACCACACTGTGAGCAGCTGTGAGGTTTTTCTCCTGAGTGAACAAAAGAGTGTCGCCTCAGATTTTTCTTGAGTGCAAAACTTTTCCCACAAACGGAGCAGGTAAAGGGTTTTTCTCCTGAATGGTATCTCATGTGTTGTTTTAAATAACACTTAAAAGGAAATCTTTTTTCGCAAACTGAACAACAGAAAGACTTCTCCTTTTTGTCTTTATCTTCTAGTTTCTGGAGTTTTCTCTTTTGCTCTGAGCTTGAAGCACATTCAGAGGAGCTTTCTAGATTTTTCCCAGAGTCACACTTCACATCACTGGAAGTTTCTACGTTCTGCAGTTGGTTCAGTCCTGACACACGTCCATCGTCTCCTTTGTGAGTTTTTTGGTGTCTGATCATATTTGACTTCCATCTAAAACCTTTCCCACAAACTGAGCAGCTGAAGGTTTCCTCATTGTTCTGGATCTTTCTAGAGTCACGCTCTGGTTCCTTTGGATCAGAGCTTGTAGCACAGTCAGAAAAGCTAAGTGGTGTTTGTCCAGTGTTACACTCCATGTCACTGACATGGTTCAGACCTGACTGAGGTTTACTGGCCTCCTCCAGGTAATAACTGCTGTCATCAGTCTCAGATTCAGAGGGTAACAACTCTTCAGTCTGCTTTTCATGAAGCTGTGAGGACTCAGGTTCCTCTCCTTCTTCTTCTGTGGTTTTTGCTGGGACAGGAGTCAACAGGAACTCAGTGGTTTCCTCCTTCAGTGCATGAAGCTGCTCCGTCTCCTGATGGCTCCACAGTTCCTCCTGTTCCTCTTTGGTGTGTGCTGGTTCTCCTGGGTCCTCCTGGTCCAGACTGAGGCCCCTCTCCTTCTGCTCACAGGGAACATTTTCAGGACTCACCAAGAGCTGCTGGACATCTGTGGAGAAGGATGAACACTAAATTCAACCTGTTATTAGCATCCAAATGTATGGAACAGCTGCAAAGTCTATCAAGTTTTGACTGTTAGAGAGCAACCTGTGTTTTGGAGTTAATAGCAACCATGCTAACTGGTGACTACGGGCGAGAGTCAGCAGTTAACAGGGTCACACTTTGGTAGGGTGACCAAGCGTCCTCTTTTGCCCGGACATGTCCACTTTTTACGTCCTGTCCGGGGTGTCCGGGCGGGTTTAATAAATTCACGAAAATGTCCGGTGTTCACTGATTTTCATAGGACCATTACGCGCGTCCGTAAATTGACCGGCGCTTGCAAACAATACTATGACGCGCATCACTTACCGAGAGGCTGCCTTGTGGGCAGGTCTGCTCTACGCGTGCACACACTCATAGAGAGTGAGAGGGTCAGAGAGAAGGTGTGAGAGAGAGAGACATAGACGGAGAGCTGTATTGCACGGAAGACGCCTAAGCGTAAGTGCAGCTTCACAGATGAACTGCAAAAAAAGATTTCCGACATACCGTTCCGGTCGGGACAAGTGGGATGCGGAGTGTACCGTGTGCAAAGCTGGCACATATGTCTCAGTGTCCAATAAAGGTGATGGAGATCTCAAAGCTCACATGGACACCGAAAAATATAAAAAAGCTGTGTGAGGTGAGAGTTCTTCTGCAAAGTTGACTGAGTTCTTTGTTAGACCTGGGCAAACAGAGGATGCTGTAAATGCAGTGGAGGGTGCAATGGCATTTCATATTGTAAAACACCTCAACAGCTACAGGTTGCACCAGTGCCTTGCTAAAAAAGACATTTCCTGACTCTGACATTGCTAAAAAGTTTAGTAGTGCTCGCACCAAGACTGAAGCCATTGTCAATGGTGTTATTAGGGATGGGTACCTTTCACATTTGAAACGATATGGTACCAATGCCCGGTACCTGGCAATCGGTACCGGTACTCAACGGTACAAATTTTCGGTACTTTTTTGTAGTTATGTAGTAAAAAATATCAATTTTTTAAACAATATTATATATATATATATATATAAATATATATATATATATATATATATATATATTTCAATTTAACATATATATCCTTCAGTATATACCCTTGCAATGTTGTGTTCATGTCCATCATGGAAAATCGACTATTCTTTCACTTCCTCACAGTCACAAGGATGTGTTCAGGTACCTAAACGTGGTACCTTTTGATTTTACATGAATCAGTACTCGGTACTTTTAACAGAATTCAGTAGGTACCTTTTGAAGTACCTGATTCGGTACCCATCTCTAGGTGTAAAAGCCCCCCATTCTGTTGAAGTCACTCATGAAGCACTCAAAAAAAATCCAGTACTGTGGTGTTTCCACTAACAGGAGTAACCACGGGGCGGTGAAAATATTAAGAATATAAGAAGCCTGTCTGAATTTGTGCCTCGAGGCCGGTGCCGTTGTGCTCTTTTTTGGAAATCAAAATATGGTCACCCTACACTTTGGGGATGTCTGTGGTGTGTAAATAAATGTGCTGTCTTTACAGATTTTATTTTGCTTATTTGATGAAACAAGTTGGTTTGGGGAGGAAGTAGTAACCAAAGCTTTAAATTATGATGAACAAAAATAGATTTTAGGATCAAAGTAAAATGACATAATATGATGAAATAATGAACCAGTCTATAAACCCTGAAACACACAACCATTAATGATTGGGTGCAGTTTTCTGGTTCTTTTATTATGAACCTGGTCTCAGACTCAGCAGTCTGTGTACTCGTTTTGGTTCACAAACCTGGGAGCCGTTTACCATCCGTTAAAGTGATGCTATTAAGTCAAACAATGTGTTTTTGTGGGGTTAACTCTCCCTCGTCGGTTGACCAGCCATTATACTCCGCAGAGCTTCCGCCCCAAGTTGCGCGCGCATCCACTGTTCCCTTTATACTGTCTATGGTTTCAGCTCCTGTTTTAGCCTTTAGCCTGTGTTTAGCTCTTATTTTGTGTTTTATGTCTCGAGCCTGTTTTACCGTTAAGCTCCTGTCTTAGCCTTTAGCATGAATGAACACCAGAGGGACAGTTTGGGATCAGGAGCAGCTTTCTAAACAATCTAAAGGAAATACATGAAAAGAAATGAGGTCAAACCTGCTCTGTGTAAGCGGACTTCAGGTTTATAAACAGCTTCCAGAAGCTTCTGTTCTCTCTGGTTCTCCTCTTTAGATCGACAGAGCTGCTCCTCGTACTCTGCTATCGTTCTTTCAAACAGCTCAAAGATCTCTTCAGCAGCTGCACTCAGTCTCTGGATGATCAAACCTCTCACTGTTTGGACGTTAGACATTTTTTCCCGACGGTCAATAACTCATCACATCCAGAAACACCTCGTTCAACTCCGTCAGATCCTCAAACGCTTCATGTAAGGACGCCACGTGCGTTGACGTCACTGGACTTCTTCTTCTCTTGTCATTTTCAGGGTTGGCAAACAGCGTCTAGTGCATTACCGCCATCTACTGATGTGGAGTTAAGTTGGAACTATAACCTACTTTCTCTAATGTGCAAAAATTAAAGTAAATCAACAAAAACAACAAAGGATCAAATAAAATGATTCATTCTTCTTTTACTCTGCTGGTATACACGGGAAAAACTGAAATTAAAACACTGTCTGTAAGTCTTATCTTAATTAAGAATGGCCTTGTTTTCATACGGCTGTTTGGAAAAGGTGTATTCAACATTTATTGATAAGTTTAACTGAACTTCTTTCAGCATGAATCTATATGCAGCTGTCCTCAGCATCAACACAGCGTAGAGTTCCACTGGTGTTCAATGATCCTTTTTTTTTCTTCCACACTGTGAAACTAAAAACATACAAAATATCACAATGACATGATACACTACAATATAAAAACAACTCAATTTATTATTGCAAAAGTTAAAACATCAACCAGTTCTCAAAAACAAATATAAATGTACAAAAAAAAACAAAAAAAACGTCAAAATGACCTTGTTTCGCCTGCCAAGGGTGCAAAGCTGGTGTGTATAACAAGTACGCCCAGCTCTAAAAAAAAGTCTCTTACAACTTTCGTGATTTCCAAACGTGAACTTTTCTGTCTGGACCTAAACATCTTAATTTAGCGATTTGTAGGCTACGTATTTGAACGAACTAATCCTAGGTTTTTTCACTTATCAACACCAAACTTGGCCTGAGTATACTACGCACAGTGAAGATCAATAACCATAATTCAATTTTTATAATTTTTTTGAGTGTGGCTACAAGATTGGCTCAAAGTTCGGAATTTTTAAACTTTGTCCGATCTGCACGAAAACGGACACACATGTTCAGTGTTGGGCCCTGGACGCAGCAATGCCATTATTTTCCCCAGAAAGTACAGCACCCCCTATTGGTAATGGTCTGAAAGTGGGAAAAATTATGCTTATAGGGCACATATTTGAACAAACTAGTCAGAGGTTTTTTCTCAGATCAAATCCAAACTTGGCTAATATATACTAGACACATTAAAGAACAATAACAAAAATAATTATAATAGGATTGTTATAATTTTTTTGGGCGTGGCCAAAAATGACCATTTCCCCATTTATTTAAAATCTTAATTGCTCTCTTGTACAATGTTGGATCAGCACCAAAATTCACACACAAGTTCACTGTCACATCCTGATTCTATTTCTTCCACTGTTTGCGGAAACAATTATGCTCCATAGCGCCACCAAGGGGCTCAAAATTTTAGCTTCTTTGAGCTACTGGCCTGAAATTTGATAGGCACAACAATCATGCCAAGACCTACAAAAAAGTCTATTATGACCATCGTCAATTCTGAACAGAAATTTCACGATTTGGAAGTAAACATAGCATTTTCACGATTTCCAGCCTATGTATCACATTCAACAACTCCCTGGTTCTTCATCTGGTCAACTTCAATTTTGGCCTGTGTACACCACACGCATTGACAATGAAAAGTTGCAAAAGGATTTCTGCTACTCAAAGGGTGTGGCCACTAATGACTGTCAAACTTGACCATTTTGGCTGCTTCATGAAAACCTTAATGGTTCTCTTGTACATTGTTTGATCAAGACCAAAATGCACACAGAATGCACACGCCCACCCACAAACTGAAAGCGTACCACACCCCTCTAGTGGAGATTTAAACTTTACACTACATTGTTTCCTGTTGCTCTCTGATTTACAAAAGTGTTTTTTAGGAGAACATCACTTCGAAAACTTATTTCAAAAACATTGCAACTTCATGGTTTCTTTCCTGTGTGGACAGCAGCGTGCCTGCTCAGCCCTTTCCTGTATGAGAATCTGGCATCACAGAGTGAACAACTGTACGGTTTCTCTCCTGTGTGGACAGTACTGTGATCCTTCAGTTGTGAAATTGTTGGAAATCTTTTACCACACTGTGAGCAGCTGTGAGGTTTTTCTCCTGAGTGGAGGAAAGAGTGTGACTTTAGATTTCTCTCTTGTGCAAAACTTCTCCCACAGACAGAGCAGACAAAGGGTTTTTCTCCTGAGTGGAGAAAAGAGTGTGACTTCAGATGTCTCTGTTGTGCAAAACTTCTCCCACAGACAGAGCAGATAAAGGGTTTTTCTCCTGAGTGGACGAAAGAGTGTGACTTCAGATGTCTCTGTTGTGCAAAACCTTTCCCACAGACAGAGCAGATAAAGGGTTTTTCTCCTGAATGACAAAGCATGTGTTCTATTAAACTCTGCTTGTGGGCAAACCTTTTACCACACTGTGAGCAGCTGTGAGGTTTTTCTCCTGAGTGAACAAAAGAGTGTCGCCTCAGAAGTCGCTGTGCTGCAAAACTCTTCCCACAAACAGAGCAGGAAAAGGGTTTCTCTCCTGAGTGGAAATGCATGTGTAGTATTAAGTTTTGCTTGTAGGTGAATGTTTTACCACAATCAGAGCAGACGTGAGGTTTCTCACCTGAATGACGTTTCACGTGTCGCTGTAAATAACTCTTTAAGGTAAATCTTTTTTTGCAAATGAAACAACAGAAAGGCTTCTCTGTTTTGTCTTTATCTTCTAGTTTCTGGAGTTTTTTCTTTTGCTCTGAGCTTGAAGCACATTCAGAGGAGCTTTCTAGATCTTTCCCAGAGTCAAACTTCACATCACTGGAAGTTTCTACGTTCTGCAGTTGGTAGCTTGTAGCACAGTGAGAAAAGCTAAGTGGTGTCTCTACAGTGTTACACTCCATGTCACTGACATGGTTCAGACCTGACTGAGGTTTACTGGACTCCTCCAGGTAATAACTGCTGTCATCAGTCTCAGATTCAGAGGGTAACATCTCTTCAGTCTGCTTTTCATGACGCTGTGAGGACTCAGGTTCCTCTCCTTCTTCTTCTGTAGTTTTTGCTGGGACAGGAGTCAACAGGAACTCAGTGGTTTCCTCCTTCAGTCCATGAAGCTGCTCCGTCTCCTGATGGCTCCACAGTTCCTCCTGTTCCTCTTTGGTGTGTGCTGGTTCTCCTGGGTCCTCCTGGTCCAGACTGAGGCCCCTCTCCTTCTGCTCACAGGGAACATTTTCAGGACTCACCAAGAGCTGCTGGACGTCTGTGGAGAAGGATGAACACTTAATCGAACCTGTGATTAGCATCCAAATGTATGGAACAGCTGCAAAGTTGATCAAGTTTTGACTGTTAGAGAGTAACCTGTGTTTCGGAGTTAAAAGCAACCATGCTAACTAGGGATGGGTACTGAATTGGGTTATTTTATAGGTACCGACCGAGTTCTGTCAAAAGTATCCAGTACCGATTCAGGTGAAATCAAAAGTTATCATGTTTAGGTACCCAAATGCATCTTTGTTACTGTGATGAAGTGGAGGAGTAAGCCATTTTCCATGCTGGACATGAGCATGGCATTGCAAGGTTATCTATGGATGGATGTTAAATTGAAAAGTCTACTTTATTATTATAAAAATTAATATTTTTACCACATAAACACAAAAAAGTACAGAAAATTGGTATGGTTGAGTTCCGGTACCGATTGCCAGGTACCGGGCATCAGTTCCGTATCGTTTTAAATGTGAAAGGTACCCATCCCTAATGCTAACTGGTGACTACGGGCGAGTCAGCAGTTAACAGGGTCACACTTTACGCTAAAACACCGGTGATGTCTGCGGTGTGTAAATAAATGTGCTGTCTTTACAGATTTTATTTTGCTTATTTGATGAAACAAGTTTGTTTGGGGCCGAGGTTGTTACCAAACATAGACTCAACATAGAGAGGAAGTAGTAACTAAAGCTTTAAATTATAATGAACAAAAAAAGAATTTAGGAACAAAGTAAAATGACGTAATATGATGAAATAATGAACCAGTCTATAAACCCTGAAATACACAACCATTAATGATTGGCTGCAGTTCTCTGGACGTAGTTTTCTGGTTCTTTTATCATGAACCTGGTCTCAGACTCAGCAGTCTGTGTGCTCGTTTTGGTTCACAAACCTGGGAGCCGTTTACCATCCGTTAAAGTGATGCTATTAAGCCAAACAAGGTGTTTTTGTGGGGTTAACTCTCCCTCGTCGGTTAACCAGCCATTATACTCCGCAGAGCTTCCGCCCCAAGTTGCGCGCGCATCCACCGTTGTTCATATACAAATAATCCCTTTATACTGTCTATGGTTTTAGCTCCTGTTTCAGCCTTTAGCCAATAGCCCGTGTTCAGCCATTATTTTGTGTTTTATGACTCGAGCCTGTTTAACCTTTAAGCTCTTATTTCACCGTTTAGCTACTGTTAGCCATTAGCTCCTGTTTTACCTTTAAGCTCCTTTTTCAGCCGTTAGCTACTGTTTTAGCCGTTAGCATGAATAAAGTCACTACAGTGGACACCAGAGGGACAGTTTGGGATCAGGAGCAGCTTTCTAAACAATCTAAAGGAAACACATGAAAAGAAATGAGCTCAAACCTGCTCTGTGTAAGCGGACTTCAGGGTTATAAACAGCTTCCAGAAGCTTCTGTTGTCTCTGGTTCTCCTCTTTAGATCGACAGAGCTGCTCCTCGTACTCTGCTATCGTTCTTTCAAACAGCTCAAAGATCTCTTCAGCAGCTGCACTCAGTCTCTGGATGATCAAACCTCTCACTGTTTGGACTTTAGACATTTTTTACCGACGGTCAATAACTCATCACATCCAGAAACACCTCGTTCAACTCCGTCAGATCCTCGCATTTATTCACACCGGAAGCTAGAAACGCTTCGTGCGTTGACGTCACTGGACTTCTTCTCCTCTTGTCATTTTCGGGGTTAGCAAACAGCGTCTGGTGCATTACCGCCACCTACTGATGTGGAGTTTCGATGGAACTATAACCTACTTTCTCTAATGTGCAAAAATTAAAGTAAATCAACAAAAACAACAAAGGATCAAATAAAATGATTCAGTCTTCTTTTACTCTGCTGGTATACACGGGAAAAACTGAAATTAAAACCCTGTCTGTAAGTCTTATTTTGATTTCATACGGCCTATGTGAAACACTTAAGTTCAATAAAGAGGCTACAACAGCACATATTGCTCATGTCATTTATTAAAGATTGAGTTCATCCACCTCTTTGGATCAGAGTTTAGTCATCTTTGTGAAGATAAACTGTCCATCAATTAATGGAAACACAACCTAAACCAGAGTTCAGCCACCTCTGTGTTTACCCTCTGACCCCTGACTCCACCAACACATGAACATACAAATATAAAAACATTAAAAGAGAGTTTATAGTGTTCCTGCAGATAAATATTCAAACAACAGAAACAAATTAGCAAAAGGTAAATTCTAGCAATTTTTCAACTGGTCTGAAGATTTTGATCAGATCTGTCCCTTAAACTCGACACAGAAATAATCATTTTCCCACCTCTCCTGAACTCTCTGTGCTCCACATCAACCTTTCTTTCAGCCTTTGAAAGAGACATTTTATTCACAGTTTCTGAAAACGCTGTCAGTGTTCTTTTTCTTCCTTTTTTACCGTCTGTGTTTGTGGTAATTATGCTGCAGTGTTGTAACTCCACCTTGCGGGAGCGGATAGGTTCAGTCTGGCACCCAGACGAAAGGGTCCCAAAAAGTGGGACGGCTTATCTTGGTTTTTTGGGGATCTGTCCCAGGATAAGTCAGTGGAAACGCCACAAAATGCACGCCGTACAGAGACGAACTGAACCGGTCTGCTTGGTGGAAACATGGCTTTTGAGACCCCTGACGGAGAGTAAAGAAACCAACTTTGAAAATGAACACTGAAGTCAACAGCTCTTCTTGCTTTAAAACAAAACACATTTTTCATTTTTTTCAGCTACTCTCAGCTTTACAAGAGTGATTTTTAAGGGAATCTGACCGAGTAAATGTTTTTTCACAAACACTGCAACTATATGGTTTCTTTCCTGTGTGGGTATTAACATGCCTACTCAGCACGCTCTTGGATGAGAATCTGGAATTACAGAGTAAACAACTATACAGTTTCTCTCCTGCGTGGGCGGCAGTGTGTTCCTTAAGTCGTAAAGGTGTCAGATATCTTTTACCACACTGTGAGCAGCTGTGAGGTTTTTCTCCTGAGTGAACGAAAGAGTGTGCCTTCAGATTTTTCTGTAGTGCAAAACTTCTCCCACAAACAGAGCAGGTGAAGGGTTTTTCTCCTGAATGACAAACCATGTGTCTTTTTAAACTTGCCTTGGTGGTTAATCCTTTACCACAAATGGAGCAGATATAAGGTTTCTCACCAGAATGAAATTTTATGTGTCGTGCTAAATACGTCTTATGGCTAAATTTTTTCCCACAAACTGAGCAACAGAACGGTTTTTCACTTGAATGACAACTCATGTGCCGTGTTAAATGAGCCTTAGTGTCAAATCTTTTATCACAAGAAGAGCAACAGAAAGGTTTCTTTTCTTTTTGTGTTTCGTTAAGTTTCTGGAGTTCTTCTGGTTCCGTTGGATCAGAGCTTGTAGCACAGTCAGAAAAGCTAAGTGGTGTCTCTACAGTGTTACACTCCATGTCACTGACATGGTTCAGACCTGAATGAGGTTTACTGGACTCCTCCAGGTAATAACTGCTGTCATCAGTATCAGACTCAGAGGGTAACATCTCTTCAGTCTGCTTTTCATGAAGCTGTGAGAACTCAGGTTCCTCTCCTTCTTCTTCTGTGGTTTTTGCTGGGACAGGAGTCAACAGGAACTCAGTGGTTTCCTCCTTCAGTCCATGAAGCTGCTCCTTCTCCTGATGGCTCCACAGTTCCTCCTGTTCCTCTTTGATGTGGGCTGGTTTTCCTGGGTCCTCCTGGTCCAGACTGAGGCCCCTCTCCTTCTGCTCACAGGGAACATTTTCAGGACTCACCAAGAGCTGCTGGACGTCTGTGGAGAAGGATGAACACTAAATTCAACCTGTGATTAGCATCCAAATGTATGGAACAGGTGCAAAGTCTATGATGTTTTGACTGTTAGAGAGTAACCTGTGTTTCGGAGTTAAAAGCAACCATGCTAACTAGGGATGGGTACTGAATTGGGTACTTTCATAGGTACCGACCGAATTCTGTCAAAAGTATCCGGTACCGATTCAGGTGAAATCAAAAGGTACCATGTTTAGGTACCCAAATGCATCCTTGTGACTGTGATGAAGTGGAGGAGTAAGCGATTTTCATGCTGGACATGAGCATGGCATTGCAAGGTTATCTATGGAAGAGGAAATATGTTAAATTGAAAAAGAAAGTGTACTTTATTATTATAAAAAATAATATTTTTACCACATTAACACAAAAAAAGTGCAGAAAATTGGTATGGTTGAGTACTGGTACCGATTGCCAGGTACCGGGCATTGGTTCCGTATCGTTTTAAATGTGAAAGGTACCCATCCCTAATGCTAACTGGTGACTACGGGCGAGTCAGCAGTTAACAGGGTCACACTTTACGCTGAAACACCAGTGATGTCTGCGATGTGTAAATAAATGTGCTGTCTTTACAGATTTTATTTTGCTTATTTGATGAAACAAGTTTGTTTGGGGCCGTGGTTGTTACCAAACATAGACTCAACATGGAGAGGAAGTAGTAACTAAAGCTTTAAATTATAATGAACAAAAAAAGAATTTAGGAACAAAGTAAAATGACGTAATATGATGAAATAATGAACCAGTCTATAAACCCTGAAATACACAACCATTAATGATTGGCTGCAGTTCTCTGGACGTAGTTTTCTGGTTCTTTTATCATGAACCTGGTCTCAGACTCAGCAGTCTGTGTGCTCGTTTTGGTTCACAAACCTGGGAGCCGTTTACCATCCGTTAAAGTGATGCTATTAAGTCAAACAAGGTGTTATTGTGGGGTTAACTCTCCCTCGTCGGTTGACCAGCCATCATACTCGGCAGAGCTTCCGCCCCAAGTTGCGCGCGCATCCACCGTTGTTCATAAACAAATAATTCCTTTATACTGTCTATGGTTTTAGCTCCTGTTTTAGCCTTTAGCCATTAGCCTGTGTTTAGCCCTAATTTTGTGTTTTATGTCTCGAGCCTGTTTTACCGTTTAGCTCCTGTTTTAGCCTTTAGCATGAATAAAGTCACTACAGAGGACACCAGAGGGACAGTTTGGGATCAGGAGCAGCTTTCTAAACAATCTAAAGGAAACACATGAAAAGAAATGAGCTCAAACCTGCTCTGTGTAAGCGGACTTCAGGGTTATAAACAGCTTCCAGAAGCTTCTGTTGTCTCTGGTTCTCCTCTTTAGATCGACAGAGCTGCTCCTCGTACTCTGCTATCGTTCTTTCAAACAGCTCAAAGATCTCTTCAGCAGCTGCACTCAGTCTCTGGATGATCAAACCTCTCACTGTTTGGACTTTAGACATTTTTCAGGCGGTCAATCACAAACACCTCCGTAGCAAAACTCATCTGCCGCGGGTTTTTTTTTTTTTTTTTTTTTTTACTTCCTGTGTTTTCTGGGTGGGTCTGTCACTGCTTTAGACATATCGCCACCTACTGGTATGGAGGGATTGAAAAAGGTGATTTCTGTCATATTTTTGTACTGCTAATTTAATTTAATTGTATGTAACTTTTATCAATCAAACATTCTTGCACATGTTCAGATACACCTCAGTGGCTTTGTTTATGCTCTTTTCTGTCTCCATGTCAGGCAGCCAGTTCCTGCTGGAGGAGGTCGGCTCTCCCTGTCTTTGTGTCAGAATACGGACCTTCGACATGTTTTTCAGTGAAGAGAAGTGTTTTTAGTTTGAATCCAGAACAAAATAATTCATCTCATCATCGTCATTCTTCATTCTTACTCACCTGTGTGGTTGGCCCGGTCCTTGAACAAACATGCATCATTATTCAGCTGTGTTGTGTCGGCTAAGCCTCACAAAGGGTGAAAAATGTTTTCCCCTGAGGAAAAAATCAGAAACTTAACAATGAGGGATTGAGAGACACTCAATAGAAAATCAACATAGCAAGAACAAGTTTATGATTAGCCTTTAGCCTGCCCCCCATTTTGCTTGAAGCCTGTGTTTAAACCTTTAGCTTGTGTTTTAGTCATTAGCTCATAATTTATACTTAAGCCCATGTTTTAGCTTTGAGCCCCTGTTTTAATCTCTAGCCTTTGTTTAAGCTTTTAGCCTGCATTTTATTTGTTAGCCTTTTTAAATACTGCAGCCCATGTCTAAACTTTAAGCCCCTGTTTTTGCCTTTAGCCTGTGTTTTAGCTTTTTGCCTGCATTTCAGCCTTTAGCTTGTGTTTGAGCTTTTAGCCTGTTGTAATCCTTAGCCCATGCTTTAGCTTTAAGCCTGTATTTTTTTTGTCTTTGGTCCATGTTTTAGCTTCGAGCCCATGTTTTAGCCTTTAGCCTGTGATTTAGCCTTTAGCCTGTGTTTTAACCTTTGGTCGATGTTTTAGCCTTCAACCCATGTTTTAGCTTTTGTTTTTTTTTTCCTGTGTTAGCCTTAAGCCTGTGTTTTTAACCATTAACCCATGTTACTAATTACAGGTGTAAATTGATTGAGCCTGGCAATAGACTTTTTATTAGAAAGGGTAAGGTAAAGAAACTATGTGACCACTCAGGAAATATTTGTGTGTTTCCAGAGGAGTCATTGAAAAACAAAAACTCATCAATAGAGTTTGATATTTGCAAAGTTCTTTTTCTACCAAAAATAGAGAATTAAATCTCCAAAGTGGTGTGCTATCTTTATAGGTAGAAGACTGAATATCTAATAATTAAGGTGAATGCTCGGGTATTGCAATGGGTGAATATTCAGAACAATATACACTTGGATGAATAAAGAGTGATAGGCAACAAAATATTTAAATAAGAAGTATTTGAAATTAGTGATAAATAAGCAATAATTCCCTCAGATGTGTGTTTTCCTCGGACTGCACAAGCACACAGTAAAAAGTGCCCACCTTTAAAAAAAATAGATTGATGTAGTAAAGGCTAAAAACAAAGGTTTTCTATCTGCATCATGAACATTATTCCATAAAATGCGCGTCTGTAAACACTAGATCTCTTCTCTGCTTATGTTTTACTTTATTTTCATTCTTTTTATTCCCAGAAATGCAGTTTGTTTTTTACAGTCAGGTCGGCTACGGTACTTTTTACAGCGTTCTCTTTCGCGCATGCGCCTCAGCCTCCCGTAGATGCAGAAGATCCGTTTCTAAAAGATCGCGCTGGGTTTTGATGCTACAAACCACGCTCCGTACAAAACATCCCCATCGATGGATCATATTCAGAATAATGTGACATTTTATCAGAAAAAAAGACATAAACGCTTCGCTTTCAGGTTTTGCAGTGCGGTAATGTAGGGTGACCAAGCGTCCTCTTTTGCCCGGACATGTCCACTTTTTACGTCCTGTCCGGGGTGTCCGGGCGGGTTTAATAAATTCACGAAAATGTCCGGTGTTCACTGATTTTCAAAGGACCATTACGCGCGTCCGTAAATTGACAGGCGCTTGCAAACAATACTATGATGCGCATCACTTACCGAGAGGCTGCCTTGTGGGCAGGTCTGCTCTGCGCGTGCACACACACATAGAGAGTGAGAGGGTCAGAGAGAAGGTGAGAGAGAGAGAGAGAGACATAGATGGAGAGCGGAGAAGACAGGGGGCTGTCTAGACAGCGGAGCTGTATTGCACGGAAGACGCCTAAGCATAAGTGCAGCTTCACAGATGAACTGCAAAAAAAAAATTGCGACATACCGTCCCGATCGGGATAAATGGGATGCGGAGTGTACCGTGTGCAAAGCTGGCACATATGTCTCAGTGTCCAATAAAGGTGCTGGAGATCTCAAAGCTCACATGGACACCGAAAAACATAAAAAAGCTGTGTGAGGTGAGAGTTCTTCTGCAAAGTTGACTGAGTTCTTTGTTAGACCTGGGCAAACAGAGGATGCTGTAAATGCAGTGGAGGGTGCAATGGCATTTCATACTGTAAAACACCTCAACAGCTACAGGTCCACGGATTGCACCAGTGCCTTGCTAAAAAAGACATTTCCTGACTCTGACATTGCTAAAAAGTTTAGTAGTGCTCGCACCAAGACTGAAGCCATTGTCCATGGTGTTATTAGGGATGGGTACCTTCCACATTTGAAACGATATGGTACCAATGCCCGGTACCTGGCAATCGGTACCGGTACTCAACGGTACAAATTTTCGGTACTTTTTTGTAGTTATGTAGTAAAAAATATCAATTTTTTAAACAATATATATATATATATATATATATATATATATATATATATATATATATATATATATATATATATATATATATTGTGCCTCGAGGCCAGTGCCGTTGTCCTCTTTTTTGGAAATCAAAATATGGTCACCCTAGGTAATGTCTCAAATCAAACACCCAGCTCAGTAGGTGGCGATGATTCAGCTTTGAGCAGGTTGCCCAGCCCCTAAATTAAATGCAGAGGAAGAAGAGTCATGTTAGCTTGAGTGGCTAACACCCTGACCGGTTAGCTCTAGTACGGTCATGGAGGACCATTAGAGTCCGTTTATGTGTAGAAATATTGAAGATATGACTTTAGTAACACTTTGAGGATGTTATGTCTTCTTTGATGTTGTTAGAAAAAGAAAGTTCGAGACCGAATCCAGAGCAGTTGCAGGTTAGCATTCGGCTAACGCGAAGCTACTCCAGAACTCATGGACGCTGTTTTCACCTCCTTTGTTCACACTCAGAGAGAAGGTTCGAGCTTTTTCCCTTTTACAATGTTTTGTCTGTTAAATTTCACTGTTATCGTGTTTCTAACATGTTCACTGATCCAACCGTGTGGATCAACAACAGATCAGTTTAAGGGGACTTATTGAGATCATGTTTAACTTCTGCTAAATCCACTGAAAACCCGGTTCTCTATTAAATGTATTATTAAACTCTCGTCGTAATCAGTTAAAGATTGTGTTGATGTGGGTTTCTACACACAGCCTGCTCTACTTTTCTGAGACTGAACCTGATAAAGAAAACGCATTAAGATTATACTGCATTCTCCTTTATTTACAAAAGACTGTATCAAATATAAAACCAGGGGAATTAAAGAGTCACCTTTCAATCCCCCTCCTTTTTTCCTCTTCTTGTGACTGAGTCCCAAGAAGTTTGTTAAAGTTCCAGTTGGTTATAAAAAATGCTGTTAGTTGTGACTCCGGAAAAATGTGAGAGGATGCAGCATTGGATCATTTTAAACAGCATACACACAATCTGATATTACATTCTCAGTAACTAGTTTTCTTGTCCACTATATGAAAGGTCCCACATAATGCAAAAGTCACTTTAGACTGGTTGTGTAACAGTAAAATGCGTCCCCAGCCTGTTCACAAACACCCCAGAAAAAAAAAATCTATTGTCTCCTCCTCTTGCTTGCTCCAGACAGAGTTTGCTTTCAGGACATGTGTGCTCAAACACGCGAAGTTGAGACACCCCCTGCATGACGTCATGATCCTTTTAAACTAACTCCTTCAGGCCTGCCATTTTTCACCTTGGCTGCTTCGGTAAAACAAACATGGCGAAGGTACGAGCAAAGCACTGCTGTTGCTGTGTTGTTGGCTGCACAAACGAGCACAGAAGTATTTTTCTAACTCCATCATCTGAGGCCTTGAAGACGCAGTGGATTAATTTTATTTTTGATGGAGGCCCACCCACAACAACTCATAAGCTGTTGTATGTGTGTGCTCACCATTTCACTTCGGACTGCTTTCTCAACGAGGGTCAATACAACGCAGGATTCGCCAAGAACCTGAAGCTGAAGCATGGATCTGTACCAACTGTCCGTGACCCAGCTACATACGTGGGAGCTGTAAGTTTTACCAAATAAGTTGCTTTACTATATGCTCTACTTAGCGCGATAGCCTGATGAATGCGGTTTTAGCATGGCAGCTAACGTAAGTTACGGTTTGTAATTTAGTTTCCTTACACTACGTTAACACACTCACAGACGTAAATAATATCAGGGGAAATTAAAGAGAATATATATAGACATATATTTAACTTGAAGCTATCTTTATATACATAATGCTATATTTTGATTGGACAGATGTGACTACTTGTCGCGGTAGCCCCCGGCGGAGCTAATGTTGTTAGCTGTTATTATGGACGCTAACTGTGCGTTCACACCAAAGGAGGCAAAAGCGGCAAGCACGCCCAAGAAGGTGGACAGCGGCTAAATATTTTAGCCGCCTTGGCGAGAGGCAGCCATCTGCAGGGACTGAGCGTCGCCATATCGTCAACACATAGCAGAAAAGGCAAACCGGAAGTTGGTCTTCTTCGTCTATTTTTTTTCCCCTTTTCAGCTGTACGACACCATGCAGGAACTCGGGCGCCCCTTCGAGCCAATAATACCAGATCTCAATGAAACACAATTGAAATTTCGCTGTAACCAGATTTTGTAGACGTTATGCTGTTGACATGTATTATGCACGCTTTAAATGAAACGGTAATTCATGTAAGAAAAAAAAGAGAAAACAAAAAATTAAACCAGAAATACAACAAAACATAATAAAGAAAACACAACCAGGGGTGTAGCGCCAGCCTGAATCCGTTAACCATAAACAGGAAAATAAAAACATATTTTGTAATGGAGCCCTGAATAAAATCTTGAACATGTCCTTTATTCAGTTAAATGAGAGCACCGTGGCGCCAAAAAAGTCAAAAAGAACACGAAGAATATTTTAACTTTCCTTTTTCTTGTGTTGTTATGTGTATATTTTTGTGAATCTTTGTTGGATGATTGCTGTATCTTAGCCCCTGGCTGCAACTATGTGTATATTGTTAATTGTACTTTGGCAATACTAAAAAAAAAAGAAAAAAACTCCCAAAACAAAAGAATCTCAAGTACTGTAATAACTTTGATTGCACATTCTTACATTTAAAAAATATATATATATAACACAAAGAAGACCAACTTCCGGTTTGTTCTTTGCCCGCTATGTGTTGACGATATGGCAACGCTTAGTCCCTGCAGATGGGTGCTCTTGGCCTGAGCCGCTCGTCACGTGACTGACGTCAGAGTAAAATCGCGCTTGTCATTTAAAGGAGCCGCACAGCGGACTTCTTCACAGCAACAGCTGCTTAAAGCATGAACTTTTACAGTTTTGAAATATACTTAAATTCTGTGGTGGTAAGGAGCGCCCATTTGCACTGTGTGTGTGTGTGTTTGTTCTATAACCCTAAAGAAAAATACCCAGGAGCCGGACTCAATGTTAATCTTTTAATCAATAAATTAAACCCCTGCGCAGCCCGTGGGTATTCCCCGTTCCAAAATAAATCACAACCAAAATAAAACAATAGTCGCAAAGTTCATAAACCAAAATCATGAAAAAGTTCCACACTAACGAAAAAATACAAGCTGTCATTCTTCACACTATTTTAAACGCTCCTTTAATCCTGTTTTTTCCGGTCCTCTTAAATCCGTAACACAAAACAAATTTAATCCACAAGAAACAAAAGATAAATCCTCGAGGAAGAAAAAGGTTGCCCAAAACAGGCAAGTGAAAACCAGGTTACCGGCGTCCGTTCAGATCCCGGCACACAGTCCGGTACGAAGCCATCCATGGAAGGATCCAGAAGGATCCAGCAGAGACTGTTTGGTAATAAAAGTAACCTGCGCCCCCTGGAGTAAACCTCAGATCGTTGCTGAAAAAAGTTAGTCTGGAGCCCTGGTGTCATCTCATTCAGATGGAGCAAGAAATGCTAGCATGCTAGGCTAGGCTACGTCTTTGCCACAGACTACACTACACATTGTTTTTTGTTATTGGTGGCAGTAGCTAAAAAGTCGGATATTAAAAAGAACAGGATGAGCCTGAACACAGTTTATGAGCTTTTCTGTTACCAAGACGTAACTAGGAACCAAAGTTACATGTGTTGTTCTTTAGGGCCCGCTCGGTCGAAGGACATCTCTACTCTGATTGGTTGCCACCGTTTGCCGCTGAACTGCGTCATAGCTAATTACCATAAAGTTGACTGAGGCTGAAAAATTTGAAAATGAATGAACTTCCGACGTGCTTGCCTCTTTTGCCTCTTGGTGTGAACACACAGTAAGACCACAGTCATCACACATGTGTATCTTTCTGCTGCAGTTTAGTTTGCTCTATAGATGTCCCTCATGGAAAAACTAGCAGTCCAGGCTGCACACAGTTCTTTCTGCTCGGTAGCACCAAGCTGCTAACGTTAG
Source organism: Halichoeres trimaculatus (assembly GCF_033239565.1). Taxonomy (NCBI): domain Eukaryota; kingdom Metazoa; phylum Chordata; class Actinopteri; order Labriformes; family Labridae; genus Halichoeres; species Halichoeres trimaculatus. Next base: position 2,037,987 of record NW_027437192.1, read on the forward strand.
CTTTATTTACCTGATGCTAACTGCAGCAGTTGAGGCTAACCTGAGAGGTGTAACCGATGAGAAAACATTGCATTCAGACAAAAAGCCTGTGAAGAATTAAGGGTATGTTTTAGTGCTTTTTTATTGCTGCTGGTAAACAATCATAAACAAACTTTTATTTCTCTGAATCTCTGTTTTTTCCGCTACCGCTGTTCCCTTTTTACACTCATGATGTAATATTACATTGTTGTCACAGAGTCGTATAATCACCGCTGAGTTGCAGGAAATAAGTGAAAGGAGATTTTTGCACTACTTGTTGTTGTTATTACATATTTGAGAAGATGTTGGTGTAACCTTTGTTTCTTTACACAGGCCAGTGCATCAAGTCTGTCCATACAGTTTCCTGTATCAAGGGATGTTGCATGCCAGACCGACCCACTAGGGACCCGTTCTGTCGGCACACAGCTGTCCCTGAGGACGCTTCAGCCCCATATCAGAAGCTCAGGTCTGTTGCCACCTTGAGTGCGTTTTCTTCTCACAGAGTTGTAATCATTTACCTCTCAAAATTACCTATTATAGTGCAATTTATCACTGTCTTTATGTGTCATATGGGTGGACTTTCTTTAGAATTAATGATATTTGGTTACAGGTGTCCAGGCTACTGTGTCCTGCAAGGATTTTGGTGTTGGGACTTCCTCTGCAGACCCTCTGCATTCCTCATCAACGGCTGTGAAGAGACCTGCTAAGAGGCCTCGTCTCGACCTGGAGGAGGAGTGGGAGCAGGATGGAGATGCATTGGAGGGCAGCTCTTCTGTAGCAGTGTCAAAAGAGCAGGAATCTACCTGTGACCCTGCCGACTCTGTCACATCGACAGAGTCAATGGTTTTGTCGTAAGTTACTCTAATATGTCTGCAGTGTGTGTTTTAGTTTGCGTCGTTATTTTTTAATTCAGTTTCTGTTGCTGAAGAAAGCTCAACTTGTTTAATTGCTCACAACATATTTCTTTTTCATACAGAGATGCAGCACCCACTCCCAGCCACAAGGAAAGAAAATACATAGTGTTTGAGAGCTGTATCATGCAGCTGTTTGCTGTGTGTCCTGTGTGCACGCGGGCGTGTGATGTGAAGACACAAAAGCTGGGGACGTTCCTGTCCGTGGAGCAGCGGTGCCCCCACTGTGAGTTCGACAGACGCTGGAATAGCCAGCCTGTCCTTGGGAGCACTCCAGCCGGGAACCTCCACCTTTCTGCAGCTGTGTACTTGAGTGGAGCGTCTTTCTTTAAAATTGAACAGGTAAATGATGAACAGCTACATTTCTTTGACTCTTTGATCGAGATAGACCAATATAGATTTTTCAGGGCTGATATCGATACTGATTATTTGTAGTCAAGGAGGCCGATTAACAGTATTTTAACTTCATTCAAATACCTTTAAGCATGAGTTTATTAAACTGCTCCCAGGCTCAGCAGCATGTTTTATAAAGTTAAACTAAACTTAAAAAAAAAAAATAGCTTAAGTTTTCCAAAATGTCAATGTAACTGCAATAACTGTAATAACTGCACTGCTGATTGGCTGTTTCCCAAGCCATGGCTCTGCTTGTAACCAATCTAGGGATGGGAATTGATTAGATTTTATCAATACCAATGCTGTTAACGATCCTGCTAATCCAGCAAATTCTTTAACGATTCCCCTCAGTGGCAACAATGCCAAACATACATCCCAGTATAGATAACTGCTTCTGCAAGTTGCTGGTGTTTCCACTCATTCAAGGTTGTGCAGTAGGTGTAATTAAAATAAAGCCGCAATTCTGATGCTTCTGAGCCCTGTTAATTGAATGAAATTGATTGATTAGCAAAAAGATTAATGATATTGAATGAATGAATGAATGCATGAAAGTTTATTTTGAAAATGTAGAAGAAGAATAACGTTATAATATATATATATATTGATTCTTTGATGGAGCTGTCAACGATTCTCAACTGGAATTGGTTTTCGATTCCCATTCCTTAACCAATCAGATGGTACTTTGGGTGGGACAGATTATAAAAAATAGGCAGATGCCGATATGCTTCAAATGCCAAATATCGGCTCTGATAATCGGCCTGGTCGATAATCAGTGTATCCCTATTCTTTGACTATGGCTTTGACCGGGAAGTTAATTCAGATCAAACCACAGGCATCATTTTTAGAAAAACCTTGTTTTTTTTTTCTCCTACCAACAGGTTTTCAAGGCAATGCAGCTGCAGTTATTCGGATATGACAAGTTTCGCCGGCATGCCAGAGCCTTCATTGAGCCTGCAGTCATTCACCACTGGAAAACATTGCAGGGTGCGATGCTGCAGCAGCTCAGTCAGGAGGACAAAGTTATATTTGGTGGCGACATGAGGGCTGACTCTCCAGGTTTTTATATTTTTCCGACATAATACAATTTATACAGGTGTTTGATATTTTATATATATTATATTATAAACTATATTTGATATATTATTCTAACAGGGCATTCTGCAAAGTTTGGGAGCTACACAATGATGGACCTCTCTACAAACACCATCGTGGACATCCAGTTGGTTCAGGTGAGTGGTTACAATTCAAATTGTCAAAAGATTGATTTCAATTTTTGAATGAATGTCAATTATGCGTTTTCTAATTTCTATTGGGTTTTTTTTTGGCGGGGTGACAGAGCAATGAGGTTGGTGGGAGCCACCACATGGAGAAAGAAGGCCTGAAGAGAAGCCTGGAGTTGTTGGGTGCACGTGGTGTAACTCTTGATTGCATTGTTACCGACCGTCATCCACAAATCCAGAAGTTCCTCAGGGAGAGCAGCATCACCCACTTCTATGATGTCTGTCCCATGGGAAAAGGTAGATTTCCCGATTTTCATTTGCATCCACATCCTCATCATCCAACCACAAAGTCGCCCTACTAGAAGTGCATTATGCACAAAGTGGTAAAGCAGAAATTGAAGTCACAGCAGCAATCAAGAAAACAAAAGTAAAAAAGTGTATAGAAAGTGCAAAAAGCTCCATAAGAAAATCAATGCTGACAGCTTGTCCATCATTGTCCAGTCAGCCAGCCTCCACCTCCACAGGGTCCAGGACTGAGCTTCTTCAGCAGTCTGTTCAGTCTCTGTCTCCTGGATCCTGTCTGCTCACAGCAGGTGAAGCTCTTCACATGTGGCCTTGGTGTCTAGTGTTAGCTCTGTTAGCCATGTCTGTGAATAGCATGATGCTAGCTCGTCCATCTTATTGGAGATAGATCTTACCCAATAACGATGGATGGAAGGACAGGTCCATGTTGTCACTTTTAAGCTCACACCTGAGAACCAGAGCGTTGTGGGAAACATCCGGCCTAGCACCAGTTAGCTAACAGCTGATTTCACGTGTAAACAATGCAGCCATGGTTATATGTAGGATCTCCAGACAAACACAGGAGAAAAAGTAGTAAAAATATCACTGAAGCCGCAAAAAGTTTGGTGTCCATGACCAAAAAATGAGCAATACAAAGTAATGATCCACTCCAAATAAAAAGATGACGAAAAAGATACGAAAAAATTACAAGGAACGGACAAAGAAGAGAGAGCTGCTGCAAAAGGCAGCCATAGCCAACAGGGCTAAGCAAAAGGACTGAAAACGCTGTAGTGAGCATGCCAGGCCTGTAGGTGGCGCTATAACTGTCTTGTCCAGAAGCAGCTTTTGGTAGATCTCCTCTGAAGTAGAGTTGAGCCAATCATCTGATGTGTTGGTAAATACCAAGAGCAGAAGTGGAGCAACAGATGCTCATTTAGTTAAAGACAGTCAGATTCATCAGATTGAGCAGCACAAGCACAACACGATAGTTTGCAACAAGTTGGCGTCTTAGGTCGGCTGAAACGCCGTTTCCGTGTAAACGCGAGGCTGAAATGCAACAAAACTTGTGCGTTTCTAAAACTGTTGTAGTATACACGGCCCCTTAGAGTAACAGTGAAAAGCTGTGAGGCTATTTCATACTTCGTAAATGATTTTGCACTTGACATATCCTTCAATTTAGGCCTGTTTTTACTAAAATGAATATATTTTATTTGCACTGTAGAAATCTCAAAGAAACTGGAGAAGCTGTGTAAGCTGAAAGACTGTGAAAAACTCCAGAAGTGGAAGAGAACCATCGAAAACCACGTCTACTGGACCGCAGCTACATCAACCACCGGGCCAGAGAGAGTAGCAAAGTGGACCTCGATCCTGAACCACGTGCAAAACATCCATACACATGAGGATCCTCTTTACCCAGCATGCCTGCATGAAGTGGGCCAGACAAGGGACAAAAACAAATGGATTTCAGCAGGTGCTGACCATCACTACTCTATTTTTATACTAGCAATCAGATATTTGTATAATTGCAACTTTTTTTTTACTGTATTGTACTTTATAAACATGTTTTATCATTTGTAGCAACTCCTGCCTTCTACAAACTGGAGAAGCTGCTGATGAACAAAAGGACTTTGAAGGATGTTGCCAAGCTGAGCCCTCACCACCAGACTTCATCTTTGGAGACATTTCACAGCGTCGTCCTTCGTTTTGCTCCAAAGAATGTCGTCTTTCCGTTTCTGGAAATGTTATGCAGGTAAATTAAAATGTATTTACTTTGAGCTTGTGCAAGTGTGTAGCCTAAAGTTTCTGTCAGTGCTTCATCTTTGATTTTTTTCTTTTCTGTACTTTTAGACTCTACCTGGCTGCCATGCACTTTAATGAAAACGCTAACCGACCACGAGCCAAAACAGACGAAGGTTTACCCCTCTTCAAGGTCCACTTTCCAAAGGCCATGAAGGGAGAATGCAGAGCTGAACCACTAAAGACAGAGCCAACTTTCCGTACGTGTTGAATTGTTTTTTTATTTTTCAACCAAAACGTGTTTAGAGATGAGAATCAAAAACCAGTTCCTGTTGAGAATCGATAAGAAATGTTTCAATCTGTCGATATCGTAGGCCTTACGTCGACTAGTCTGCTGCAGCTATCTTAGCTTAGCAGTTAGCTAACGTTTCACAAGAAAACTGATTCAGGATTTTCAGCTTGAAGTTTTCCTGAAGAACTGACTTCATAAAGAAATGTTCATCACTCTCTCTCAGGAGATTCATATTCAGTACATTCAACATGGTATAAATCACCTTATTTACCAAAATAACAAAATAGCGCAAGCTTGATGCTAACGTATATGGGAAACTGCATCAATATGCTAGCAGTTAGCATACATCAGTATAACTTCAGCTTCAGAATACAAATCTCAAATGTCAAAAGCTAACAGGCTATCAAAGGCTAATGGCTGACTTCATAACTACGGAAAGGTTCCAAACAGCTTAAACTATTGCTATAACCACTTTGAGACACTAGATGGCCTACATTAATATATTACAACACAGTACATCAACAACACACTGTGTGAAATTTTTACCTGTTTCTGTTTAATTATGTCCAGAAATATCCAGACTCAGGGACCAGTTACATTTTATTCACTTACAGTATAAACTCAATTAAATGTTGTTGACACAGAAAACCCATAAATAAAAATAAATAAATGCCAAGAGGTATTTAAAAAACTTCCAGTTGTAGGAAAACTGTTAAAACAGTCTTTGTGTTTGTGTTTTATAAAACAGGGTATGTTGCTGAGATGATGGACCTGATTTTTGAGGAAGTCTTCAAAGACCCGGCACCTTTCACAGATGCAGTACTGGCCATCCCCATCCCAGAGGACCTGACTGCACAGCTCCAGCGGCCTGACACGGAGGAGGTCATTGCCGGCTACGTGTCCCGGTTCAATCGAAGACCAGTTTAAATCCCACGAAGGACCACACAAGCGGGAATGACGACCTGGATTCTGCGTCCCAGAATATGCGATATGCTCTATAGCTGCAACGACTACAAAACAATGGACAGATTATTTTTGTATGGTGTGTATCACATTTTTTTTCTTCTGTGCATTGCCTGTTTGACCGGCCCCACGTTATAGCTTCTGTGTAAATTATTTGATGTCAATAAATGCTTGTCTACAGAAATGGCTCCTGTGGTTACGTAAATAATATGCACACCACCGGCAGTCTCCACAACACTGTACACTGCCTCTACTTATGAAAACTGACAAAAAGATTTTTGATACATATTTATGCAGGTTATTTCAAAATGCTACTTTGTAGCTTCCTGCTAGGGTCGAGCAGGACCAAACTGATTTACGGCACGTCTAGGTCTCCATGACAACACCACGCTGGCTGATGAAGTTGAGCAGAACGATTAAATCAGGAGCCACAAAATGACAATAAGGACCAAAAAGTGGATAAAATTCTAAACATAATAAAATCAAGAGCATAATTCCCTAAACATGGAAATTTTTGCGTTATAAAATTAATATGATGTGAATTTTTACTAAAATTGGCAAATATAAAAAAAAAATAAATTGTAATGACTATATAAATGTGCAAAATTTATAAAATTTCAATGTAATTTTCTTAAATGTGCAAAAATAAAAAAACTTTCTCAAAGTTTCATAAATTTGTGAAAAAAATCTAAATTAATTTCAAAAATTGATTTCATTTTTAAAAAATATAAAAATCTCAAACATTTGCAAATTAAAAAAAAAAGGTTTGAATGACCTTTAAAAATTGAAAACAAAGATCCAAATTTTGCAAATCTTTAAAAAAAAATAACCTAAACAGGGACATTTTTGTTATAAAATTGTGAATGTGATGTCCTAATTTTTAATTTTTACTAAAATTTGCAAATATTTTTTTAAACAATTAAAAGGATTAAATGTAGTGACTTGATAAATGTGCAGAATTTATGAAATTTCAGTTTTCAAAAATATATAAAATGTGTAAAAAAATGTTTTTCAAAGTTTCATTAATTTGCCAAAATCTGAATTGATTTAAAAAATTGTCTTCATCTTTAAAGAATGTAAAAATCTCATAAATTTGCAAATTATTTTGCAAATAAAAGGGTTTGAATAACTTTCATGAATTAAAAAAAAAACAAACAAAACAAAATTTTGCAAATCTTAAAAAATTCAGATTTTTTTTCTAACTTGAAAAATTGTCAGAAAAAAATTGAAATTCCAAAAACTTGAAAACTTGAAAAAGTGAATAACTCAAAAATTTTTTTTAAATCTTTTGAAAAATTCCTGAGAGCTTTATTGCAAGAGGTGATGCGTATTTAGCACACGCACCTGGAACCGAGTGACGGAAACTGAACTGGTTCATATTTTCTCATAAACCGTTCCATTCCTGGTTCATGCATGGCAGTTTAAGTCGCCACAATAAGCGTCTCAGAGATACTCCTCTCTGGAGCTTTTCTGAAGCTTATGTCAGCTAAAACACTGTTTCCTTGTAAACGAGAGGCCAAAATGCAACAATACTTTTGTATTTTCATCCTAAAACCGTTGTCATGCAAACAGCCTCTAAATTTATGCCTTTGACATTTTGATTTTTTAAATTGTAAATTAATGTTTTTACTAGAAATTGACAATTACCCCAAATACTTTACTTAAAAGTGTAGAGAAGAGACAGAAAACTGATGTGTTTTTGTAAATGCACTCATATCCTTTATTTCATTGTTTATTTTCAAAACTCCAGACCTCCAGAGGGTGAGGAGCCCCAGACTGGATCAGGAAACCCGACCAGAACCACCTCACATCAAAGAGGAGCAGGAAGAACAATGCATCAGCCAGGAGGGAGAGCAGTGTCATGGTGTCCGGGAGGATGAAATCATCGCAGTGATATTCGATCCTGACGCTGTGAAAACTGAAGATGATGATGATGATGAAGAAGAGGAACCTCAGTCTTCACCGCGTCATGAAAACCACACTGAAGAGAAGAGAGAGGGGTTGAAAACAGAACCAGATGCAGAGGACTGTGGAGGATCAGAGCCAAACAGGAAGTTTAACCCAGACAGACGTTTGAAACCAGGTCCTCATGAAAAGACCGGATCAGAGACCGACGACAGCTGTGAGTGGGAGGAGACCAGCGAACCCCCGTCAGGATCAAAACCTCTGCAGAGCAAAGATGCACCTGAGAGTGATGAAGAGTGTAAAACAGTCAACTCCTTTGAGTGTGCATCAGGATCAGGCCAAAAGACACCGCTGCAGAAACAAAAGGAGAGTCAGAGTGAAGAGAAACCCTTCAGCTGCTCAGAGTGTGGAACAAGATTTGGCAATAAAAAGAGTTTATCCGCTCACATGATATTTCACACAGAGGGAAAAGGTTTCAGCTGCTCTGTTTGTGCAAAAAAGTTTTGTTGGAGGGGGCAGCTGGAAGACCACATGAGAATCCACACCGGGGAAAAACCCTTCAGCTGCTCGATCTGTGGGAAAAGCTTTGCTCTGAAGTCGAACATGTTTCAGCATCAACAGGTTCACACAGGAGAAATGCCCTTCAGCTGCTCCATCTGTGGAAAAACCTTCAAACTTAAATCTCATTTGTACTCACACCAACAAGTCCACACCGGAGAGAAACCCTTCAGTTGCTCTGTTTGTAAAGCAAGTTTCCGCTACAAAATCCTCTTGGTCGAACACCTGAGAATCCACTCAGGGGAGAAACCCTTCACCTGCTCCGTTTGTGGGAGGTGTTTCCCACGGAAGACGTCGTTGTGCAGGCACATGAAGGTGCACACGGAGGAGAAACCCTTCACCTGCTCCTTCTGCGACAGGAGTTTCCTCAGGAAGTCGACTCTGTGCAGACACCTGAAGGTCCACACGGGGGAGAAAGCCTTCGGCTGCTCCGTGTGTGGGAAACAGTTTGTGGATCGTGGAGGACTGAAACGGCACTCCGTCGTGCACACGGGGGAGAAACCGTTCAGCTGCGGCGTTTGTGGACTGAGTTTTGCTCGACGTCAGTACCTCAAGAATCACAAGTGTGCTGTTGAGAGCGGTACAGATCAGTAGAGCCGTGGGAACATTTCGTCCTGCTCTGAAAATCAGGCTGGACTCCAGAATCGGTAGCATGTTTGAAAATCATGATCTTAATATTTTTAATGAACTCTCCTGGTTAAGAATAAACCACTGAGGAAGTCATACTTTCATTTCATTGGTCTTGATTACTCTGACATCTCGTAGGTTGTTTGATTTATTTTGATGCTTATAGAAACAGATTTCAGTCTATTTAGTCTAAATACTGCCAAAAAAAAATTAAGAGACTCAACTCATGAAGTGATAGATGATTTACTTTAATGTATCTACTTTTTTTTTTACTGTATGTACTCATGTTCTGCTTTTTATAAATCTGCATAAAGATGTATTCTCTCCAACCAACTTTCATCCATCTATCTTTTTTCCCCTCTTATGGTAAAATTATCAATAGCTGGGCTCCTCCTCCTGGGCTCAGTGCCAGCAGCAGCACACACCCACAGCCTCTGACACACTCACTAGCCCAGCAACCACCTGTAGCATCACGTTTCTACATGGGAGAGACTTGAGAGCTGTGCACCTGACTTGGCATGTTAGCACAAGCTAATCACAGGTGTTTGACACATACCTGTTTAGCAGAAAGCTAACTTCTGTTGCTATTCCCCCCCTGCTGGTCTTCAAGTTCCTGAAAGTTGAGCCAAGCTTTTAGGAAAAGGTGTCCATGTGCTGAGGTAACCATGTCCGGAAACATCCTGACCAGTGGCGTGGCGTGGAGATTTTTTTTTGAGGAAGCCAAGTGAGACAAAGCCTGTTATCTGTATTTTTTTTTTAGGGAGTGGGGTACATAAAAGGCTTTGTTGCAGTTTGTATCGCTATTTCATGTAACGGACCTGTTAGAGTGCCCAGAGAGCGCTCGTTTTACTTACTTCAAACACCGACACACGCCCTTTAGCACTCCCACCCTCACTCACTCATTCACACACGTACATTGTCCTCTTGACTTAGCTTAAACATCGTATTAATTAATTCAACCGCCCACTTTGACGCACAACCGGCCGCTTCATGCACACTGTTAATGTGCTAACCTCCCTGATTTCATTCAGTGGCTCGAGGATGACGATACTGTGATTTGATTGGTTTGAGGCCAAAGACGGGGTGGCTTCCCTTGGCACAGTCTTGGCCAATCACAGATGAGCAGTGTCATGACCACGGCCTCATCTGATTGGTCAATCATTCTTGTTTTTTTTCACCAAGGGATGCCAACTCTGCTTGGCTTCCTTGCGGACAGCAACGTGCAGTATCGTATTTTCACCACGCATTCGCCACAGAACATTTACGAGGGCGCTGTTTTACACATTGTAAAATGCTCAATAACTAGAGGAGAGAAATAAGGAGGAGATGGCGGTGACAAAACACAGAAGAAGTATCGAAACTGTTAAAAAGGAATATTTTCATTAAATCACAGCTACAGTCTAAAAAAAGAGAGGAAGCATGGCTTCCCTTGGCCTCCGGGAGAAAACGCCACTGATCCTGACACAACCAAAACATCAGCATCCAGGCAGAATAGGGGGTTGAGGCAGACGCAGACACTGACACACATGTATAGCGACCCAGAAGAGACGATTGAGCAGGACTATTCCTGAAAAACTGTATTTTTTAGGAAAAAACCCGCAGACTCTACCTTTAAACGAGCCAGAGATCACATCCAGAAACCCAATTTTCTCTTCTTTATAGGAGTCGTCAGAATTTTTCTCTTGCCCAGCTAGTGGAGGAGTTACGGTACTGAGAACAGCTTGCATCAGTTATTGTGGAACTTTGTTGCACATGGGCTCCTATGCGGTGCCGTATTACCCTGGATATCACCTAAGAGCTTGTTTTTTCATGTTTGAGGAGCCTTTGTGAATTTTTTCGAGGAGTTTCGGTAATTTAAGATCACCTGTGAAAATGCTGCTGTTTTGTTGAGTTCAAAAGAGTCAGGAAGTGTAAACTAGGTTATTATTCCCTTAAATGAATACGATAGCTAAGTTATGTACTTACATCTTAACTATCTCAGCACTTACAAACCCATTAAACATTAAATGGAGTTTGAAGAAAAACAGTTTGGAAAACATTTTGTTTTAGTCAAATTTGAGCAGATTGGACAGAATTTCATCCCTGAACATCGTGTCCAGCTAGAGCAGAGGTCACCAACCCATCGATCGCGATCGACCGGTCGATCTTTGAAGCTTCCCTGGTAGATCTTGCATTCACGCCAGTTTGGTTTAGAGATCTTGGGCTCAAAAAGGTTGGTGACCACTAATCGGACGTGACGTCAGGATCAGGTTTTCAGAAAGGAAGGCAGACTGATGGCTGAGTGATCTGGATGAAGGGGGAATGGGTCACATTTTCTACAGAAGCCACATCTTTGTTACATGAACACGCAAAGAAAGAACTAAACAAAAATGCACCCAATGGATTTTTATTGATTTCTCCACAGAAGCAACAAAGAAGAATGTGTAGATAGTGTTGATCTCTTCCTGTCAAACACCTCAAACCTGTTGACTCCTGGTCTGACTCCACTCATGATGTCCGTTTGTTGTTGTACTCAAAGTAAAAACCAGGTTTGGACACACTTTGATTTATTTTGAAAGTCACTGAGTGTTTCAGAATGTTTTCATGCACAACTTCCTGTCCCACTTGATCTGCCGTACGCTGAATTGACATGTCGCAGCTCTAGCATCTGGCACTGTATTTGGGCTGTATGGCGGCACAATTTCCATCTGAAGAACTGTTACCGATAAAAAAGGTTTTACTCACAAACCCTCACGTTTGTGTGATTGTCATCAGAGAATCTATTTCAGTAAAAAACTCATTGACTTCACGTAACATCAAGGTCACAGGTATAAAAAGTCTGTCCACATGAGAGCTGAAACTGGTTTTGTGTAGTCTAATCTGGTCTGATCCAAAACCCTAAGACACCACGTCCCCTTTACACTTGTGTCTGTTCAGACTCCCAAGCTGAGTGAATCTTTTATCACACACACTGCAACTGAACGGTTTCTCTCCAGTGTGGACTATCGAGTGACGTTTCAGGTTTCCATGTTGCATGAATGTTTTCCCGCACTCTGAGCAGCTATAGGGTTTCTCCCCGGTATGGGTTCTCATGTGTTTCCTCAAAATGTCATGTGCAAATCGTTTCCCACACACTGAGCAGCTGTAGGGTTTCTCTCCCGTGTGAACTTGTTGGTGTGAAAACAAACTGGACTTCTGCGTGAAACTTTTGCCACAGACGCCGCAGCCGAATGGTTTCTCTGTGGCGTGAATTTGTTGGTGCGAGTACAGGTTTGGTTTCTGGGTGAAGCTTTTACCACAGACTGAGCAGCTGTAGGGTTTCTCTCCTGTGTGGATTCTCATGTGCCTCACCAGCTCTCCTGTTTTAGGGAAACTTTTTTTACAAACCGAACAGCTGAAACCTTTTTCTTTGGTGTGACGCATCAAGTGGGCCGACAGATTGCTCTTGTTGCCGAATGTTTTACCACATATCGAGCAGCTGAGGGGGTTCTGTCCTGTTTGGACGTCTCTGTGTTTCTTTGTTTCACTCTCAGAGGAGCTAGACGATGTTATCCTGGTATTACAGTCTTGGTCACACCCGGGTAGGTCTTTGGTTTTAGGGGGGTTTGAACGTGGCTGAGGGTCTCTGGACTCCTCCCAGTCACAGCTGTCATCAGTCTCAGACTCAGGGTGTGGAGTGTCTCTGTGAGCAGCTGGTGATGAATTACTGACTGAGTAAACGTTCTGTTCTGTTTTTAAATAGTCTTCATCACTCTGCTCTTCATGAAGCTGTGAAGACTTTGGTTCCTCTTCATCTTCATCTTCTTCACTCTTCACAGTGACAGGTATAACTATAACGGTCTTTATATCCTCTTCCTCCTCCTCCTCCCGACTGCTCCACAGATCCTCCTGCTCTTCTTTAATGTGAGGAGGTTCTGATGGATCCTCCTGGTCCAGGCTGGGCTTCCTCTCCTTCTGCTCAGGAGGATCCTCTTCTTTCATCACCAACAGCTGCCGGACGCCTGCGAAGAGTCATGTCATACAAATGAGTTTTAAAGCAGGGGTTCAAATGTAGTTGATTTTTTTTATTATCATCATGTAAAAGAGAAATCATCATGAAAACAAAAAGTCTGACAGAAACATCAACAGTGACTGACAGTAAAAGCAAACATGAAAAAACAAACACTGGAAATGTTGATTTACGAGACCCTAAAAGAGCAGGGAAATTAGCTTTAGATATTTGCCTAATAAACTTGAATCATTCTGTATTTGTGTTAATAATCATCAAGCATTAAATTCCACAAGAGCTTTGATACTGTTAAAATGGGAATGATGAAAAATAACTGAATAACATTTTACTTCAAAGGAAAAAATATTACCAATTAAGCATTTAATTAAGTTTTAAACAGCAACATGTTTATCTGTGTGCCCTTTATGAATCCAGTTTATCGCTATTTAATTTTTTCTTTTTTTTTTTAACAATATTTTATTGTGTTTCCCATTTTATTACAGAAAATATGTGTCAATGATTAATTCATAAAGCTTAAAGTTAAAAAAAAAAAAAAAGGAAAAGTGGAGGGCAGGCAGCACATTATTGTTCTTTACTCTGTTACACATACATATAGATATTACATACAAGTACACACATATTTTTTTTTCTTATCTCCAACCTTTATTTTCACCCCTTTTGTAAATTTACTGTCTTAGTTCATATTCTTACATTTTTTTATTGCTGTTAATGAGCAGAAGTCTCAACTTCAAAATCATTTTTTTTATTTTATTGAATTAAAAAAAACAATAAAATTAGTCTTAACGGGAAAAACGTTTTGTATCTCGTGAAAGTAAATGAAATTAACTTGTTTTTATCGAGAACGGTCAAGAAAGTAAACTATTTGTTATTATGGTCTTTGAGGGCTTCCGTAGAACGCATTTTCGTCTTAAACCGTGATATCAAATCAAGATGAACTCTACACTCAATCATTTACAATCTCTAAAACGAGATGCTGATTATTAAACGAGAGAATAATAATAAAACAGTCCAAACCTGCTCAGTGTGAGCGGACTTCCGGTTTGTAAACAGCTTCCTTCAGTTTGAGCTGATTCTCCAGCTGCTCCTCGATCTCTGCTCTTCTCCTTAAAAAGCTCAAATATCCGCTTCACTAATTCACTCCCAGTTTTGGATTTAAACTAATCACAGAAACACTCCTGTTACAAACCGTTACGGCCGCTCTACATTATGCTAACAGGCTGCTACGCTATTAGCTCTGCGTCCGGTTTAAAGCTAACGCGCTAAGATGACGTCATGCTCGAGTGCGAGCTGAAATCTGATTAAAACATTAGTCTGTGAAAAGAAGTCAAACTACAAACGTTACTGCACACAGATAAGACAGACTGGTCCCATGGTTGACGTAAACTGACAGGAGTTAGCATCTCGGCTAATACTACTTCCGGGGTACAGAGACTTTCCAGAATTTCAAAATAAAAGAAAGAAATTTTTATTCACTGGATGTTATGGCGCTAAATTAATAAATAAATGAAAAAGTAAATTAAAAAACATAAATAATTATATTAACCAAACCTTACTATGTCACAATATTTATTTAAAACACATAAATGAAGAAATAATAAAAGGATATGTTAAAAAAAGTCTTTAAAAAAAAAAAAAAAAACTAGAGCCAGTTTTAACCTCACTCTTATGATACAACTTCTGCTTGATGTATTGCATCAAATTAGAAAAACAAACAAAAAAAAAAAAACTTATTTAAAATGATTATCTTTTTTTTTTTTTTTTTTAACAAAATAGCAGGTTGGAAACAGTGGGACTGGTTTATAATGAAGAGAAAAGTTTAAGATCACTGAATGTCACCAGACATTTGCTGAGTGAAGAAAATGAAGTTGCCAAAAACAGAATCTGATGTGTATCTCCAACAGGGGCGTATTTAGTGGTTTGGGGGCCCAAGGCAAACCCAGTCAATGGGGCCCTCCATGTCCTTGTAACTCATCTTCCTCAGAGCTAGACTGGCCTTCCCTGGGTCCACTGTCTCTTTCCCAGAATCAAGGCATGAGACAGTGCTAATCTTGTACATGGTAACTTAACACAACTAAATGCATTTCCTCAAGTTCTGTACTTTAGTTTGATTTAGAAAAAAGTGAATCCATAATTTAGTCCACTTTGTCCTGGATTTGAAACATTTTATGGTCCATTGACAGCTTATTTGTCCCACAGTGGGGAATTTACAGAGTAACAGTAACAAACAAGAAAGTATGAAGTGAAAATCATTACAATAGGTTAATATTGAAAAAAAATAATTTAGTAAAGAAAAAATATGTAAATATCAAGCACAAAATAAAACTGAAAAAAAATCTACTGAAAGAGGTGATATTTACAGTTACCATACTTTTTGGTACTATTATTTTAAAGTGAATGTATTTTTATTAGACCCCCTGTCCAGTGAGTTATGTTTCCAAGAAAGAGATTTTGTTCAATAATGTTTATCACCAACTCAAAAAGTTTGATTTAGAGAAAATGATCCTGTTTCCTGGGCTAGATAAAGTCCTTCAACTCCTAAAAGTCTGATATGTTTATCTCAGATCTCAGAGCAACATTGGTTTTATTTGCGACTTGGTTGAAAATAAAAAAAAAATGGGGAAAAAAAGTGTTTCTTACCACTGTCTTCCTGAATCAAATGTTCAGATGTGTTGTAACATGGAATAGCTCATTGAATAAGAAGGGAGGGGGAGGACCCAAAACCATCATTACAGATTAAGCCTTTTGATGCATTTTGAAGCATGTGAAGTAAGATTTAGAAAAAAGAAATGCTTTCAATTGAAGAGAACTTCATAAATCAGTTTTTAAGAGATGCTTTGGGGGCCCCTGGGAATCTTGGGGCCCCAGGCAACTGCCTGTGTTTGCCTAATTGTAGCTACACCCCTGTCTTCAAATAAAACCTGTATGAAAAAGTTTGATATCTTAAATCAGTTTTTTTTGACAGTGAAAATTAAACATTTTCCAGGCTGATTGAATGTAAACAAAGTGCTTTAAAGCACCAAGAGACACGCAGACATCATCACAAAGAGACTAAAACTGTCACATTCCTGATTTCATCACACTCCCAGACCAGTGACATCATCAGAAGTGTCTTTCTTAGGCTAAGGAGAGCTATATCATCATTTCAAATCCAGTGTGAAGTTTCTGGGATTGTCTGGGGCCTGGCATCTGCCCACGGCAACAAAACTACCAACAAATGATTCGCTGACCGTGATTGCTGGCAGCTTCATGTTAATCAGAGAGGTGCTGCTGCCATCTAGTGACTGGTACAGAAAAAAAATGACAACAAGACGATGCAGGTGACATGAGAAACTTTTATTTAACTGACTTGGAAATTGGCACATGCAATAACAGCACTACATCGTTTAATCATGCAAAACCAATTCATGAAATGCCGTAGTCTGAGTCCTGGTTTCAAGCTTTTTCAGTTTTTCACTTTGATCCTGTGGGAGAATATCAACTAAACAAGCTGCTCTCGTGTGGTTCCAGTCTCTCGTCGCTCACGCCACAGCTAGTTTCTTCTGTATGCGCGACAGCGTGACGCGTCAGACCCCGACGTTCTGTAAATCTTTTCCCACATATGCTACAGCTAAAGGGTTTCTCCCCGGTGTGGATTCTCATGTGAACTTCCAGCTGAGTTTTTCGGCGCAAGGTTGCGTTACAAATAGAACAGCTGAACGGTTTCTCCCCCGTGTGAACCTGCTGGTGTCTGCACAGCGTCGACTTCTGTTTGAAACCTCGGCCACAGATAGAGCAGCTGAAGGGTTTCTCTCCAGTGTGGACTCTCATGTGTCGAGCCAAATTGGTTTTGCGGAGGAAGCTGGCGTCGCACACGGCGCAGCTGAAGGGTTTCTCTCCAGTGTGAACTTGTTGGTGGTGGTAGAAGTTGGACTTCAATGTGAAGCTTTTACCGCATATGGAGCAGGTGAAGGGTTTCTCTCCTGTGTGAGTTCGCTGGTGTTGGTACAGGTTGGACTTCTTGGTGAAGCTTTTGTCGCACAGGGAGCAGCTGAAGGGTTTGTCTCCTGAGTGGATCCTCATGTGCTCCACCAGGTGAGCTCTCCAGGTGAAAGTCTTCTTGCAGAACGAGCAGCTGAAACCTTTATGCTCTGAGTGATGCATCATGTGAGCTGATAAATTCTTCTTGTTGCGAAACTTTTTACCACAAACGGTGCAGCTGATTTTCTTCTCCTGCCTGTCGGTCATGTTGTGTCCGTACAGTTGAGCCTTTTGGCCGGAGCTTGTAGCACATTCAGAGGAAGTCACTGACGTCTTTCCACCATCATCTCCCTCGCTCACTGAGGCTTTGTTGTTTTCCTGAGAGTGAGGCTCAGCGGTCTCCTCCCAGTCGTTGCTGCCGTCAGTCTCAGATTCATCAGTGACTGGTTGTAAAAGTCTCTCTGGTTCTGCTCCTCCACACTCCTCTCCGTCAGCGGCTCTTTTCAAACGCTCTGTCCGTCTGCCCTCTTTACTCTGAGCTTCATGAAGCTGTGAGGACTCAGGTTCCTCCTCTTCCTCACTCTTCACAGTGACAGGCATGAATATGACAGTGGTGATGTCCTCCTCCTCCTGTCTCCACGGATCCTCCTGCTCCTCTTTAATGGTCGGTGGTTCTGATGGTAACTCCTGGTCCAGTCTGGGGTTTCTCTCCTGCTGCTCAGGAGAAACAGCTTCTTCGGTCACCAACAGCTGATTGACTTCTGTGAAAAAATGGAAAGAAATTTGCACATTTTAATCAAATCTCAGCCTTTTTATACGCTTAATTTTTAAATAAGGAAAATCTGTGAATTTTCTAACAATACCAGAACTTCATTTTTGCAAGAACTAAAGCCTGGTTGTGCACTAAAATCTTCAAATGGTTAAACTTTTGGGGCTTTAATGTGCAAAAATAGTTTCTGGGGAATTATTCACTCAGATTTCTGCATCTAAAATATATGTTGTGTGTTTGTTTTTTAATGTGTGTGTGTGTTAACTATATAACTAATAGCTACACAGGGATATAACTAGATCTCTGCTCTAGGGGTGGGAGAAAAAATTGATTCACACGTGGATTGGGATTTTCCTGATTTCAATATTGTAAAATTATTTTGTTGGATTCTTTGTGAAAAAAAAAAAAACCTGGGTTTAAATTCTTCATTTCAGTCTTTGTGTACTAACTGGATTGGGAAAAGTTACAGCTTTTCTCCAGCAGAGGGCAAAATGTTTTTCTCCGACACACGAGATGTGCATTTTTTGGACAAATATGGCCCCTGATAATTATCGGATGACTCAAAAATATGGAAGAATTGCAGTTGAAATTGAATCAACACCACAAAAGTTGTAAAAGAATCAAATCGTGAGAAAAGCATCTCATCCCAGCTCTGGATTCCCTCACCAATGGTTCATGTTGGGCTGTAAAACCCCAAACCTGTTTTTTTTCTGCAATTTCCATGCACGATTTTCTGTCCAGCTCAATCTGCTTTTTGTAAATAGTGTCACAGCTAGGGATGGGTACCGTTCACATTTGAAACGATACGGTACCGATGCCTGGTACCTGGAATTCGGTATCTGTACTCAACGGTTCCAAATTTCGGTATGTTTTTGTGTTTTCCTGGTAAAAAATATTAATTTGTTTGATAATAAAATGTTTTTTTTTTCAATTTAACATACTTATTCTTTAATATATAACCTTGAAATGATGTGTTCATGCCCAGCATGGAAAATCACCTACTCTTCCACTCCCTCACAGTCCCAAGGATGCATTCAGGTACCTACACATGGTACCTTTTGAATTTTCATGAATAGGTACCATAGACTGTAAAAAAATGGACGTCATCTTGCTCGGCTCAAAGGGAGGTCTCCACAGAAACTGCTCCCCCTGGTGGCTGGCTGCAGTATAGGTCAAAAAAAAATCCATCTCCCCAGTCATTCCAGATGGGCTGTGGTCAAACTTTAAAAAATTAATCCACCTGGTAGAAATGTTTCTCACGTCTGATTGTTGTGGTGGTTTGAAGATATCATTTGGCTGTCTTGTATTCAAGTCCTCTTTTTTCTGAAAAGTTTCGTTTTCGTAAGTTATACGAGGTTAAAAACAAGGCTTAACAGCTGACATCCTTGTGTATTTTTTTTCGGAGATTGTTAAACATGTCTGGAGTCAGGAAGTGATTTGACTCTCAAAAGAAAAAAATATATTATTTTTGTCACCCAGCTCCACTCAGATTCTCCCAGAATCCCTCACTGTCTCTACTGCTCAGACTCTGGCTGCAAACTGCTACAATGGCTGCGCCTGTGATGGAGGAATTTTGGCTTTAAAACCGTACAATGATAAATGATGGAGCCACGCTGTCCACTCTATAAACAGTCTTTGATCAGTACCCGGTACCTTTGATAGAATTCAGTCGATACCCATCCCTAGTCAGCCCTGGTCACAGCTCTGGCATCACCCAGTGGGAATAGGAGCCTTGTGTATCTGATGCATCTGGCTCTGAACTGCCGAAGCAGGTACGCAGCCGGAGCGCAACTGAGTCACTGTGAGTTGATCTGTTAACCTAAGCAGAACCCTATTGGATCTGGTGTATTTTGGCCAATAATCAGATTGCTTATTAATGGTCATTTACCTCAGCTTTGATTTCCTTTAATACTGATAATTAGGGATGTCCTGATATTACATTTTCACTTCCGATACGATACAGATACTGCAGCATTGAGTTTTGGCCGATACTGATATTGATGTGATACGATATCAGCATTAAACATGTGTACTTTTATTATTTATTTTGTAGTATGTCTGTCATGTTAGAAAAGGCTTGATTAAGTGACATTATTCAAACAAAGAACAGTAGTCAGCAACAGTAGGTATGAGGAAAAACTGACCCATTTATTATTAACCAATGGGAAACAGAAACTGCTTATATTGGAGATTTTAGATGCATTCTGAAACGATACCGATACTTGTTTTTTTGCTGATATCGGACCAATATCAGATATCAATATCGGACTGGGACACCTGTACTGATAATCCTTAACACCAGGATGATACTGAGAATGGTGTATTGTAACTTCAGGCTTTTCTGTACTTGAGTTGAACAGATCAGACCTTTGATGATCCATCCTGATCTTTCTGAGTCTATAGTGATCTGATAACTGATGCCAGGATTGAATTAAAGCCTCATATCTCCAGGTATCGTCTTTAATATCACAAATCACCTCCTTAGCGCTGATTTTGTTTCCACTAATGAATAGTTCAATTTATAAAATCTTATCAGAGTTATATCGGTTATTTATTTCACACACTGAGAAAACATTGATGGAGTCTCATAACCACTGTTTACCTCTAAATCTTGAGCTTATGAGCAGAGACACACATGTGGAAATAACATTAAAAAGCTCAAACCTGCTCTCTGGATCCGGACTCCTGGGTTGTTTCCTCCTGGTTTGTGTTGATCCTCTTTAGATCGACAGAGCTGCTCCTCGTACTCTGCTATCGTCCTTTCAAACAGCTCAAAGATCTCTTCAGCAGCTGCACTCAGCCTCTGATTCACTAAAAACCTCAACATTTTAGTTTTAGACATCTTAAAAATGATAAAAGCAGATATTTCCGCTGTGCTACGCTTGTTGTCCGCTGAGCTTTGAGCCTCTTTGTGCGTTCAGAGCTAACGTGCTAAGCTAACTCCGAACATTAAAACAGGATGAGTTTGATGTGAAACATCCGGAAGCTGTAAACACAGACTCAGACCGTTTGTTCACAGAAACCGGATCGGTTGGATCTCTCTGACTGAATCTGAAGGAGGAACAAACGGATCAGATCGAAAAGGGTTAGCATGTTGACCTGTTAGCAACGTAACTACTACTGCTTCCGGGTTACCACTTCCGCCGGGCCGTTTCTTCTTCTTCTGTTCGATTAATGGGCAGATACCAAACAGCTTTGAGGGTGCTTTACTGCCACCTACTGGATTGGAGTCTGAAACTGGCGATAAAGCAGTGTAATAAATAAATAAATAAATAAATAAATAAATAAATAAATAAATAAATAAATAAATAAATAAATAAATAAATAAAATATAAATAAATAAATAAATAAATAGAAAACAATAATTTCATTATTTATTACTGTACATTGGACACATCTGTATAGCTGTTGCTTTGTGGCTGATAAACGCTGATCCTATTGGTAGATACTGAAAATTTCACAGTTAGTTTTTGTTTTAAACTTTTGTTTTGGTAAGTGGTACTGATATGTGTATTTACTTTAATTTAATCACACAACTGTTTCCCTCTCCCCGACATGGACAGGATCCCAAAGGAAGGAGGGTTGTTTTTCCTGTGTACTGGAGGAGAGGAGGTTTGAATACGTATAAAAGATGACTTCCTGTTTCTACTTTCCAACATTGATAAAGGCTGTTTCCCAAAGCCCAGGTACCTTGCCTTGCCTTGGTCTGATGTGGGCGTGGGCAGGCATCCACATCATCAGTCGCTGCCCAAGTGCTGTTCCAATGTTCATGTCCTCTAGAGGCATATGTCCTCCGTTTGGTTAGCATGTGGCTAATTGACAAAGGTGTATCCTCGTAGCCTTGCCATGGCTATAAATACCCAACATGCAACGCGCAAATCTATAAAAAAGGAAAAAAATGGAAGGAAAAGACGGACCAGAGAGAGACGCTCCAGCGGAGGCGTGCGGTAAATTCCAATTCAAATATAAGCAACAAAATACACCTCTGAAAATAACAACTTTTACCATGTCCAACACTTAACTCTTTTGTGTGTCACTCATGTAACTATAATTACTGAGAGGCTGCACCTTTAGAGTGTCAATGATGTGACAATAAAAAAGCAAAAAGCGTACAAAAGTGGCAAGCCATGACAGTATTTGTAGCCGCTTGAGCTCCTCCCATGTTTGTATAAACTGTCCAAGCACTGTCCACAGTGCAACACGTTATGTGAGACAATGTAACTCCAATTACACAAAAATTTGAGGAATCTGATGGTAAAAAATGTGCCTTTGTAGGCTGTTTCATTAGCATCTCCTTTAAGCAGAGGCAGGACACTCGCCTTGGATTGGAAGGAAGTGGCTTCAGAGGCACTGCCTTCCAAGGTAAGGTACCTGGGCTTTGGGAAACAGCCAAACTGTCAGAGGCCACTACATCCTCCCTTTCTGTGAGAAGCAATTAACTTTAAGGGGCATACTGCCCCCTGCTGGACTGGAGTGCTGTGCAGGAGAATGACAGGGAACCAAAACTAACAAAATCTAATAAGATCAGCAAAAAAACAACCCAAAACAAAACAAAAAGAAAAAACATCCACCCTTAAAAAGTATGAATAAACAAATAAAAACAATAAATGAATAGTAATAACATGAATGGAAGAATACAAACTGGTTACCTACTCCAACAAG
Source organism: Halichoeres trimaculatus (assembly GCF_033239565.1). Lineage (NCBI taxonomy): Eukaryota > Metazoa > Chordata > Actinopteri > Labriformes > Labridae > Halichoeres > Halichoeres trimaculatus. Next base: position 2,060,269 of record NW_027437192.1, read on the forward strand.
TGTGCAACATAGTTTTCCTTTCCTGCTTTTCTCTCATGTTAAATGATGGTTAGCAAACTCGTCCATAACCTCCACCAACCAGACTGTAGGGCAAAACAGGCAGGGGAAAAATATATATATATAAATATATAACCCTACATTTTTAAAACTAATATCAAATATTAGCCTGTTTGGACCCACAAGAACTGAAAAAAAGAGTAATTTCTCGTGGGTGTGTGTCATGAACCTCAGATTACATCAGATGCTTGACTTTCTCTTGAAACTCAATCTCTAAATTTTATTCACTGACCACCAGCTGAGAATTATCAGTAATATCATAAAAACTACATCGTTAAGCAGATTTATGAAAAGTAGCAAAATGCTGATGACTAAGTTACTAAATTATCCTCATTTACATCCTCAAACTATTTCCATTATCAAGACATAGAGCTGAAAATTTGTCCATAAAAGTAATAAGGGTTGAATTTAGGACAAATAATGTACAGTAATTTAAGTCAGGAGTCAAAAACAACAGAATGTCAAAAAGCATTAATTTAATATGGAGATTACAGCTGAAATATTGGGAACACGGCCGACCAGATTGATTTTTTCAGAGTCACCTAGTCACCTCCAGGAGATAAATACATCGTGGCATTGACTAAAAACAATCAGGTAATTTAAAAATCCAAAGTCATGGATATGAATTGTGACACCCCGCACAAAGCTGAGTAAACTTTGTTACGTCTTAACGGTTTCCCCCGTGTGGACAGCCAAGTGACGCCTCAGAGATTTTTGGTGTGCAAAACTTTCATCACAGAAAGAACAACTGAACGGTTTCTCCCCGGTGTGCACAACTGAGTGCCATGTGAGGCCTGTGTGTCTTGTGAATCTTTTTCCACACACAGAGCAGCTGAAGGGTTTCTCTCCCGTGTGCACTTTCAGGTGCGAGCACAAGTTTGACCTCTGTGTGAAGTTCTTGCCACAAATTGAACAACTGAAGGGTTTCTCTTCTGTGTGGTTCCTCATGTGTTCCTTCACTTTGTTCTCTGCAAACCTCTTCCCACAGACTGGACAGCTGTAAGGTTTCTCCCCTGTGTGGATCCTCATGTGCACCACTGAGTGGGATTTGCGGCGGAAAGTTGCGTTACAAACAGAGCAGCTGTAGGGTTTCTCTCCAGTGTGGATCCTCTCGTGCCTCACGAGCTCTCCTCTCCGTGGGAAACTTTTCTCACACACCGTGCAGCTGAAACCATTTCCCTTTGTGTGACGCAGTGTGTGTGCTGATAAATATTTCTTGTTTCCAAATCTTTTACCACAAATGGAGCAACTGAAGGGTCTCTCTCCTGTGTGGATGCCATTGGGTTTCTGCAGCTGTTCAGAGGTCACTGTGCCCTCTGAGGAGCAGGGTAATGGTTTCCCTGGAGTATTGTCTTCATCAACAGGGTTCACCCCTGACGGAGGGTCACTGCTCTCCTCCCAGTCACAGCTGTCCTCAGTCTCACACTCAGAGCGAGACGTCTCTTTATCAGTGACCGGTTGTTTGTCTGGACTTAAGTCTGTGTCTGATCCTGATTCTCCATCGACTTCTGTTTTAAAATAATCTGTCTCTCCGTCCTCTTCAATGTGGTCTTCATGAAGCTGTGAGAACTCCTCTTCCTCCTCCTCTTCTTCACTCTTCACCGTGTCAGGATCAAATATGACAGCGATGATATCCTCCTCCTCCAGTCTCTGAGGCGGCTCCCCCTGCTGGCTGCTCCACAGATCCTCCTGTTCCTCTTTAATGTGTGGTGGTTCTGGTGGCTCCTCCTGGTCCAGACTCTCCTGCTGCTTAGAATCCTCCATTTTCCTTTCTAACAGAAGCTGGATGTCACTTTTATTTTGAAAGAGCAAAAAAATGAGAAATGATTAATAGAAGTTGCTATAACAGTAAAAATGTCTCCACTGTCTGACTATAATTTCTTGTTGTTACTAAATTTAAACATTCAACGTTCATTAGACCAACCCATAGATATCTACTTATTATACATTATGATAGTAAAATTACACTCAGAGTTAAGGCATCTTTATACCATGTTATCATTCTTAGCAGGTCACACCCTGACCATGATAAATGTAAAAAAATATATATATAAAAGGCTCTAGAGACTTAATTTATCTGATGGATATGCAGGGGCGTATTTAGCCGTTTGGGGGCCCAAGGCAAACCCAGTCAATGGGGCCCTCCATGTCCTTGTAACTCCTCTTCCTCGGAGCTAGACTGGCCTTCCCTGGGTCCACTGTCTCTTTCCCAGAATCAAGGCATGAGACAGTGCTAATCTTGTACATGCTAACTTAACACAACTAAATGCATTTCCTCAAGTTCTGTACTTTAGTTTGATTTAGAAAAAGTGAATCCATCATTTAGTCCATTTTGTCCTGGATTTGAAATCTTTTATGGTCAGTTGAAGCTTATTTGTCCCACAGTGGGGAATTTACAGAGTAACAGGAACAACCAAGAAAGGATGAAGTGAAAAACATTACAATAGGTAAATATTGAAAAAAATAATTTAGTAAAGAAAAAATATGTAAATATCAAGCACAACATAAAACTGGAAAAATCTACTGAAAGAGGTGATATTTACAGTTACCATACTTTTTGGTACTATTATTTTAAAGTTAATGTATTTTTATTTGACCCCCTGTCCAGTGAGTTATGTTTCCAAAAAAGAGATTTTATACAATAATGTTTATCACCAACTCAAAAAGTTTAATTTAGAGACAATGATCCTGTTTCCTGGGCTAGATAAAGTCCTTAAAATCCTAAAAGTCTGATATGTTTATCTTAGATCCCAGAGCAACATTGTTTTTATTTCCGACTTGGTCGAAAATAAGAAAAAAAATGTGAAAAAAAAGTGTTTTTACCACTTTCTTCCGGAATCAAATGTTCAGATGTGTTGTAACATGGAATAGCCCATTGAATAAGAATGGAGGGGGAGAACCCAAAACCATCATTAAAGATTAAGCCTTTGATGGATTTTGAAGCATGTGAAGTAAGATTTAGAAAAAAGAAATGCTTTCAATTGGAGAGAACTTTATAAATCAGTTTTTAAGAGATGCTTTGGGGGCCCCTGGGAATCTTGGGGCCCCAGGCAACTGCCTGTGTAGCTACGCCCCTGTCTATATGATAAATATCTGATGAGTCGTTCTGTGCTTCCTTGATAAATCTGCATTTTATTAAACCATCATTACCCTGGATGGGTCTATATATATTTCTAACAATAACGGATGAAAAACGCGGTTATAAAAAGCTTTAAATTGAAGGAAGGTATTTTATGACCCTCACTTTGGAAACCACAGGATCAGATAAAGTTTACACTACACTGAGTGACAGGAAATAAACATCTATAGACAATAAAAATGAAATACTTTTGACAGCTTGGAATAAAAATGATCATAAATACTAATAAAACTATTTAAATTTGGCAGTTTCAATGAATTATATTATACTATCATTATTTTAAATCACAACCCGGCTTTAATTTGATCGCAGAACCGTTGATATGTCGTAATAATTTCTAGTTTTAAGACAAACATCACTTCCTCTTTTGGTCGATTTGACCTGGTTTCTGTTTTTCACAAACTTAAAGATATAATAAGATAAAAACAGCTCAAACCTGCTCTGTGAAACCACCCTCCAGCAGTTTGTGTTGATTCCCGAAGCTCTCTCCAAGTTAACGAGCTAAGCTAGCTCCTGTGCTAACGCGTTAAACTGTAAATAAAACATCCTGAAGCTGTGACCATGGTTCATTTAACTAATGTTTACACCTAAACTGGCTCTGATGGTTTCCTCAGACTGAGTCTGAAGCAGACGAGATGATACGAAGCGAACAGCTGCATTTTAGCGCTGCTAGCGGCTACAGCTAGCATCACTTCCGGGTCATTTCTAGATTTCAAAATAAAAGCGATTCAAAGTTTATCCGTTTTACTCAGAGTGCTGGGATTTAAAACACTCATTCAATCAAGGCAAAGAAGACACGTCAAAAAGCTAAAACATAAAAGATAAATAAATTAATAATGATGTGTTTAAATAATCATAGATAATAGTTTAAAAGATATCAGATGCTACTTTTCAAATATAAAAACAAGACGGAGAAATGATAAGTCAACAAATGAAAATAAGTCACTAAATAAATCAAAAAACACACGAATGAACATTAAACATTAAACAAACAATAACCACCACCACCCCCCCCCCCCCAAAAAAAAAAAAAAAAAACAGACAAAGAAACAAAAAACAGTAGATTAAAATTTAAGATAGAAAGAAAGATTAATGACTGCTGAAATAGAATAGAATAGAATCGAATAGAACTTTAGTGACATAGTAACAAGAACAACGAAATTGAAGTCACAGCAGCAATCAAGAAAACCAAAGTAAGAAAGTGTATAGAAAGTGTAAAAAGCTCCATAAGAAAATCAATGCTGACAGCTTGTCCATCATTGTCCAGTCAGCCAGCCTCCACCTCCACAGGGTCCACGACTGAGCTTCTTCAGCAGTCTGTTCAGTCTCTGTCTCCTGGATCCTGTCTGCTCACAGCAGGTGAAGCTCTTCACATGTGGCCTTGGTGTCTGCTGTTAGCTCTGTTAGCCATGTCTGTAAATAGCATGATGCTACTCTGCCTTCTGGTATTCCCTCTGTTGCTGGGTTAGCACAGCTAGCTCGTCCATCTTATTAGAGATAGATCTTACGTTCCCAATAACGATGGATGGAAGGACAGGTCCATGTCGTCACTTCTTAGCTCACACCTGAGAACCAGCACGTCGTCCTCACCTACTTCTCCTCACCTTGTGGGGAACATCTGGCCTTGCACCAGTTAGCATTGACATGCTACAAGCTGCTAACAGCTGATTTCACATGTAAACAATGCAGCCATGGTTACATGTAGGATCTCCAGACAAACACAGGAGAAAAAGTAGTAAAAATATCACTGAAGTCACAAAAAATTTGGTGTCCATGACCAACAATGAACCATACAAAGTAATGAACCACTCCAAATACAAAGATGACGAAAAAGAGATGAAAAATTACAAGAAACAGACAAAGAAGAGAGAGCTGCTGTAACAGGCAGCTGTAGCCAACAGGGCGGCGCCTAGCAACCATAATAATAGTAATAATACACATAATAATCAGATATTCGTTAAAAAAATATGGCATAGCTCATATCAGATGCTACTTGCAAAATATAAAAACAAAACAGAGAAATAATACAGAAAGAAAACAAGAGGCTAATTAAATAAAAACACACACAAAAAAACAAACAATAAAAAACAACCAAACAAACAAATAAAACACAAAACAGTAGATCAGGGTTAAACACCAGTGAGTTACAATGGATAGAAAGATTAATGACTACTGAAATACTCAGTGAAGAAACCATCCCACTGTATCCTCCACTGATGAATTTCAGCCTCGATAGATATAACAGGAAGAGCCAGTCTTGTTTAAACCCATAACTGACAGTGTGAATGTTAACACTATAGGAACCATTTATTAGTCTGGAAACCTAAACATGGGCTTCAATATTAACCTTCTTTTCATGTCAGAATCAGAAATACTTCAGTCATCCCTGGGGAAAACTCATTACAGGAGTAATAACAGAAAAAAAACAAACTCCACGCGTTAGGATGATGAGCCGGTTGACTTCAGAGTCACCAGATGAGCACGATGTAAACATACCATCAAGAACAGCAACAGAAGAGAGAGTTAAAAGTTTGTGATCTGTGCTGATAACTATGAAAACACACGGAAACAAAAATCACTTCCACAGGTTTCTATTTTATTGAAGTCTGAACAGAAACTACATAAAAGCTGGAGCGAGGTAATCAAACTGAAGTGAGAGCAAGATTTAAGGAAGAAGAACAAATCAAGTCACAAAGAAGTAGACGAAACAACTGGATGAAGTCAGAGTGATATCAAAATACAGAGGTGATTTAAGGCAACAGGTGTTTCCTCTCTCCAAGACAAGACTTAACTCTTTATTCACGTCAATAAAAAGGTAAAACACATTCTTCACTGCTGTAACAAAACATTTGTATCAGGTGGCTTGAGTTGGGAATGATATAAGTTAAAATAAAACATTTAGCAAATATTTCCCCCTTTAGAAATAAATTGTGGTTCATTTCATGTTTGTAAGAGCTGCAGGTCGATAAAATGACCTTTGAAACTTCCAAAATAAAACTCATTTGGACACCTCATGGCTGACTAAGCCCTCTACATTTGTGTTTGTTGAGACTCGCAAGCTGAGTGAACCTTTTATCACACCCACTGCAGCCAAACGGTTTCTCCCCCGTGTGAACAACCATGTGACGGTTCAGAGTTGTACTTTGTGCAAAAGTTTTCCCACAAGTTGAGCAACTGAAGGGTTTCTCTCCCGTGTGGACAACCAGGTGGCGATTCAATGTGTCGTGCTGTCCAAATCCTTTCCCACAGAATGGGCAGTTGAACGGTTTCTCCCCTGTGTGGATTCTCATGTGCTTCTTCATGTTGTTTCGTGCAAAATTTTTCCCACATATAGAACAACTGAAGGGTTTCTCCCCCGTGTGAACAACCATGTGGCGTTTCAGGTTGTCATGCTGTCCAAAACCTTTCCCACACACTGAGCAGCTAAATGGTTTCTCACCTGTGTGGGTTCTCATGTGTTTCCTCATGTTATTATGTGCAAATTTTTTCCCACACACAGAGCAGCTGAAAGGTTTCTCCCCTGTGTGAACCCTCATGTGTATGTCTACGTCGGTTTTGCGCAGGAAGCGTGTTTCACACACTGAACAGCTAAATAGTTTCTCTCCTGTGTGGACTTGTTGGTGTGAATCCAAATGTGACTTCTGAGCAAAACTTCTGCCACACACGGGGCAGGTGAAGGGTTTCTCTCCTGTGTGGGTCCTCATGTGTATCACAAGCTCTCCTCTCCTTGAGAAAGACTTTTTACAAACTGAGCAGGTGAATGGTTTCTCTTTCGTATGCGTATCTTTGTGTTTTAGTGTTGGCTCCTTTTGGTCAGAGCTTGTGACACCTTCAGAGGAACGCTCCGATTCTTTATCCGTGTTACACTTGTCTTTTTTTACAGGTACGTCTCTGTTCTGCAGAGGGTCTGAACCTGACGGGGGCTCACTGGTCTCTTCCCAGTCACAGCTGTTATCAGTCTCAGATTCAGAGTTCTTATCTGTTTTAAAACGCTCTGCTTCACTGTTTCCCTCGGTTTGTTCTTCGTCTTCTTCATCTTCACTCTTTACAAGGACAGGTGTGAATGCGACTGCAGTGATACCCTCCTCCTCCTCCTCCTCCTCTTCTTCTTGAAGCTTCTCTCCTCTCTGGCTGATCCACAGGTCTTCCTGTTCCTCTTTGATGAGCCGTGGTTCCTCCTGATCCAGACTGTGGCTCCTCGTTTGCTGCGCAGGAGGAACCTCCATGTCACTGAGCAACGGCTGCAGAAAATCTGTGGACGAATGAAAAGATCAAAGATTTAAAAACCTCTCATTCACTGATTACTATGCACAGCAGTGACATGGTTTCAGGATTCCAAAACCAAAACATGAGCTGAAACCGTCTGCTGCTTGTGTGAAAGATAGAATGAAAGACATTTTTTATGAGACAGGATTCACTTCAGTTAGTTTTGTAAACAAACAATGCAGTATTGTTGGTATGCCCCCTATAACATCAGGAGGATCAGACCCTACCAGGTCCAGGCCCTTGTGATATCACACATCGACTCCTGCAACTCCCTCCTAGCAGGCCTTCCTGTGTGTACATTCAAACCTCTGCAGATTACCCAGAATGCAGCAGCACGACTGGTCTTTAACCAGCCCAAAACAGCACACGTCACCCAGCTGTTAATCTCTCTTCACTGGCTTCCAGTAGCAGCTCCAATCAAATTCAAAGCTCTTCTTCTGGCTTACAAAACAGAGACAAGAACAGCTCCTGTCTACCTGGGGTCCCTCATCCAGGTCTACACTCCTTCTGGTCCTCTACACTCTGCTTGTGAAAGACGCCTGGCGCTCCCAGCCCAGCACGGCTCCAAATCTCTAGCCAGACTCTTCTCCTCTGTTGTTCCCAAATGGTGAATGAATTACCTAACTCTATACGATCCACAGAGTCCCTTTCTACTTTAAGAGACGTCTGAAGACTCATCTGTTCAGGGAACACTTAGACCTTAATCTGAGCCTGCTCCTCTTGGCCCTCAGGTTTTTTTTAGCACTAATTACTGAATGTTGTTGAAGATTGAAGTAGGGTTCAAATCCTTGCTTGTGTTGTACGTCACTTTGGACAAAAGTGTCTGCTAAATGAAACTGTAGAAGTCTTAGTTTTATGATAATAATAATAATAATAATAATAATAATAATAATAATAATAATAATAATAATAATCTCTATTTATTAAGCATGGTTCAGAATAAGCAATCAATGCATAACAAAGATCTTAACAGTGCAGCAAAAAGACAAATATAAATTCATCAACAAACTTAAATAAACTGAGACAAATATTACAGTCATTCAGACACTGAAATGAAATCAGGAATGTCTCTCAGACAAAAGAAGGTTTGAAGAAGAGACGGAAACACTGAACCTGGTTAACTATTACAGGCCAGTCTAAGAGGTTACAAGGTCAGATACAGAGCTGTGCAGAGATTGTTGCATGCTTAAAAGAGACTGTGAGGACTTTCCTTTTGAATTGAGTTGTAGTAGGGTTGCACGATATAGTGATACTGAGAAAGTATCGATATCCCCTGTTTTCAAAAAGTAAACGATACCACGTGTGTTAAGCAGTGGCGGACTGGGACTGAAAAAAAGCCCTGGACTTTAACTCGGTCCAGCCCATAACAACAGGATGCGTCTTCCCCCCTTTGTGGGTGTGTGTGTGTGTGTTTTCTGAAATATTACAATTTACAAATCTCCCTTAGCTCCACAGACACACAAACAGATGTAAAAAAAATGGCTTGAGGCAGCCTTCTCTTCAAGCTGTTTCTTTTATTCATTTTCTCATATTTTAAGTTTGCCAGGTATCGATTAAGTATCAATATCGATTTTTTTTAGGCAGGTATTGAATCATAATTTTGGTATCGTGACAACACTAGGTTGTAGTGACGCATTTTTGGCCTAGAGTCTGTTTATTTTGGAAATGAATGGATATCAGATCTTCTTTTTAACTTGACTTTTCTTTCATCAAGACAACTTTTTAACCAGATACAACGCTACAAGGTAACGTATTTATCAACAGTTTCACAGAGCAACGGTTTGAAATGTGACAACATGCTAACTTTGTCAGTTTGTACCGTAGTTTAGTAACAGGCTAGATTTGGCCAACCCGGACAGAAATGAGTTGAAATCATGTTTAAACCTGTAGTAGACATTTACGAGATCACTCAAAAACTTCTGCTCCTGTTTAGAGCAAAGTAAAGACCATTTTTTTAATCTTTCTTTTAATTTAGAAAAATGTATTTCTAGCCTCACATTGCATTTTGATTATTACTAGAGTCACTTTCATCATAACTTTTTACTATAGTACAAATATTTTTTAGTATTTATCTTATTGATTTTATGGTATTCATTAGATTTTATCCCACTGGTGTTTTAAACACACTTTTTCTGTTGACATATTACTGTTTCCTATTGTCTGTGTATGTTTGAGTGTATGAAATGTGCTGTTTAAATACAGATGAGTCTAAAAATGATTTCCAAAACATCAAAAACCATCATTTAAAAAAATCTAATGATTTTAAAGTTTTCACGAAAGGGAAGCTAAACTTTCCAGCTCAGATCCTTCTCAGTCACTTTAAAATGTTCATGATTTGTGGTTTTCACATATTTAGAGACAGAAATAATGAAAAAGCACAAACCTGCTCTGAATCAGCTCCAGGTGTTGGTGTTGATTCTCTCTGGATGCTAACGATCTGTCAAACAGCTCAAACGTCTGCTCCCAGGCTGTAGTTAGTAAAAACTCACATTTTTCAGCCTAAAATCATGTTTTTATAAATTCTCGGCTTCTTTCCCGCCCTGAAACGATCGTTAAAACCCGTTTTTATCGCTCCGTTCCGTTAGCAACTGTTCTTCGGAGCTCAGAAGCTAGGCTAACTTCATGCTACGCTACGACATAAATTTAGCGTTTGGTGAGATTTGTCCTCAACCTGCGACAAAAGTCTGATTTAAAACGTTTGTCCACACAAACAGGCTCCTGTAGTTAACCTGTTTTCATCTTAATGTCGAAGAATTGGAGCAAAACGTGAGGAGTAAGCATGTTAGCAACTTCGGCTAAGTTTTCTTACTCTTATGTTCCAGAGGCTGGTACAGGCCTCAGAGCGCTTTGGAGCCCCCTGGCGTGCTGGAGGAAGCCGGTTTAATTAATCCAGAAACACAACTACGTAGATAAACTCTTAGTGTTTTCCACCCCTAAAAATTAAATAAATATTTTTCCAAACTATAAATATATATTTTCAAATTCAGCAAACATTTTCTATAAATATATAAATAAATAAATAGATAAATAAATAAATAAAATAATATAAAAAAATGAAATAAAATAAAATAATATAAAGTAAAAAATAAAATAAAAGAGATAAAATAAAATAAAATAATATAATGTAAAATAAAATAAAATAAAATGAAATAAAAGAGATAAAATGAAATAAAATAATATAATGTAAAATAAAATAAAATGAAATAAAATAAAAGAGATAAAATAAAATAATATAATGTAAAATAAAATAATATAATGTAGAATAAAATAAAAGAAAAAGAAAAAAAAAAAGGAAAAGAAAAAAGAAAACCACTGGACCCACTGAAAGAGCAGAGAGACAACATGCAGCTGCTCTTTAGGACACCTGAAACTGGTCCTCTGTGTTTCACTTCCTGCTCTGATCTCAGTCGTCATAGCAACAGACAGGCATCACTGCTGGAGCATGGCAGCAGACAGGTTTCAGGACTAAAGATAAAAGTGAGGAGGGACAGTCTTTGCTGATAGAAACAGCTCATCCAGCTGGTCTTCAGATACAGAGGGTTTTTATTCAACATGAGCAAAGAAAGACTTTATCAACAAAATGTGCACTTTAAAAACATCTGTTTTTACAGTTTGTGTCAAAGTGAAAACCAGCTCCGGGAGCTGAATGAGATCAGACAGAAAATCATCTGCAGGAAAATTTTTTCCGTATTCATCAAAAACACCGAAACAACAAAATTACAGCAAAAACAGCACCAGTCATTTTCTTTAATGATTGATCATGAGCGCTGAGAGGGATCCCAGACCCTGATGGAGTCAGTCAGAGCATTTCCATAGAGAGAGTTTGCATCAGCAGCAGCTGAACGGTGAAAATCAGTTGAAGTTTGAAGAAGCAGTTGCGGTCCAAAAAATGGGCTTCATTCACAGCAATAAAAACCATCACTGGAAAACAGATACAAAGAAAAACAAAAGACACAAGTCTTTAATTCAAACAAACTAAAAAAAGGAAAATCAGGAATCATCAGCTCTCTCAAAGAACAATCCAGAATGGTTTTCTGGATGGGATCTGGGACAAGGAGGAGCCACACAGGAGAAGATACTGATTTGTTGAACCCTCCTCCGGTTTGAACCTGGGAGAGCTGAGAGGGTTTCCTTTGGGTCAAAGGTCAAATGTGCAGAAGGATGTGAGCAGAGATGTTCAAAGAGTTTGAAATGAATCAATGAGTCAATGTTGTGAAGAAAAACAGGTGCTCTTGAAAAATCTGATCTAAATACTCCAAAACAAAGGACTTTCTGTTGAAGGTTTTTATGTGTTAGATGGACGAATCAGAGAAGAGAATTCATCATCATCATCATCATCATCATCATCATCATCATCATCTTCATCATCATCAGAATAATCAGAGTCCCTGATGGAGTCAGTCAGAGCATTTCCATAGAGAGAGTTTGCATCAGCAGCAGCATGCTCCAGTGCTCTGGGAGAGTTTATAGTCCTGAGAGTTGAACACTGGATGACTGACAGCTGTCCTTCATCACAACACAAGACAGACAAATCCTCCTCCTCCTCCTCCTCCTCCTCCTCCTCCTCCTCCTCGTCTTCATCATCAAAGCATGACTGTGAGCTGCGTCCTCATCTGGACTCTCCTCTGCTGCTGCTTCACAGGTAAAGTCCAGAGAATCAAAGTCCTCTCCTCTATCAACATCCGTCCCTCTGAAATGAAGCCCACAAAAGCCTGACTCTGCTTTCTGTTTTTGTCTCTGTATCCTCAGAGTCCAGAGGACAGGTCACAGTGACTCAGCCTGCAGCAGTCAGCTCCAATCCAGGAGGAACCATCACCATCTCATGTAACACCAGTCAGGATGCTTTTTATACCAGCACCCATGGCCACCGCTTAGCCTGGTACCAGCAGAAAGATGGAGAAACTCCTAAACTGCTCATTTATCGTACTAGATTTCGGCAATCACGGATATCAAGTCTTTTTTCAGGCAGTGGATCTAGATCTAACTTTGCTCTGACCATCAGTGGAGTCCAGACTGAAGATGCAGCAGTTTACTACTGTCAGAGTTTTCATAGCATCAACAGTCAGCATGTGCTCACACAGTGAAAAATGGTCGTACAAAAACCTCCCTCAGTCAGACTGAACAGAAACTGAACTGACAGCTGCAGCTGGAAGCTTCAGCAGAGACTGACACACTTCACTGAGGTCACCAAATCATGGGTTGGGGGATGAAGGTGTGCTGGGGTACTTTTTTTTCACAAGTTTACATAAAAGGAACTAAAAATACATAACTCCATCCATTTAAGTGTATCACAAGATTTTAACAAAACATAGACAGCGAACTCTAAACTCTTACACTACTAACAGTCACAGGAAGTCTTCACTGTGTTCAAGTGGACCCCACCAGACCTCCCTCAGCCTGTTCCTCTGTAATGAAACAAACACAAAATGATATGATTCTCATTTGGTTCAGTTTCACAAGAAGGTAACAGATAACACATTTTTATAGGTATGTACAGAAAGACAACATTCAAAAATCAGTGCAGGTCATAAATGCACAAGATCACTACCAAGTACTCTCTGTTGTTAACAAAGTGGAACCCCAACGGCAAATAGCCAAGTCTTTAACCAGCCAAATGACTCAGTCTGAAAACATAAAACAAGTGGAACATTATGGATCAAGTCAGGAGCAGGAAGTGATGTCAGAAAGCACTCTGTGGGGACTGGTGGTGGTCTGAGAAAGGGGTCAGTTAGGTGGTTCTTGGGGTATGAGACAAGAATTAAAGAGTGAGGCCTGGACTGTCCCATCTCTGTCTGTGGTCACCACGAGACCCAGGAAACATGGCTGAATGAGTCCCCGACCAGGGGGTCTGCCTGAAGTCTGAGTCAACTGCTGGATCCAGCTCTGGTTTGTTTTTTAAGTCAGGAAAAGGAGCCATGAGTGAAATCAAGAAGAGAATTTAAGATGAGCGGACACGGAAGAGAGAAGCATTGAGACTAAAAATACAGCTAAAAATAAACAGAAATCAAACAGAAGAAAAATACAGAGAGAGCAAAAACTACAAAAATAAAACACATCAAACCTAAAAAAAAAAAAGACTAATTAAATGACAAATATGAGAAAACATAAGAGACTGAATCAGAAATCACAAAGAAAAAACAAACACAAAGAGAAATCAGATCACCATGGTAACATCAGTGAGAGCATTTCCATAGAGAGAGTTTGCATCAGCAGCAGCATGCTCCAGTGCTCTGGGAGAGTTTATAGTCCTGAGTGTTGAACACTGGATGACTGACAGCTGTCCTTCATCACAACACAAGACAGACAAATCCTCCTTCTCTTCGTCCTGCTCCTCCTCTTCATCATCAAAGCATGACTGTGAGCTGCGTCCTCATCTGGACTCTCCTCTGCTGCTGCTTCACAGGTAAAGTCCAGAGAATCAAAGTCCTCTCCTCTATCAACATCCGTCCCTCTGAAATGAAGCCCACAAAAGCCTGACTCTGCTTTCTGTTTTTGTCTCTGTATCCTCAGAGTCCAGAGGACAGGTCACAGTGACTCAGCCTGCAGCAGTCAGCTCCAATCCAGGAGAGACCGTCACCATCTCATGTAGGACTAGTCAGAATGTTAACCACGACAGCTTAGCCTGGTACCAACAGAAGGATGGAGAAACCCCTAAACTTCTCATACATGATATCAGCCCTCGAGCATCAGGGATATCAAGTCGTTTTTCAGGCAGTGGATCATTGTATGGATCTAACTTTGCTCTGAGCATCAGTGGAGTCCAGACTGAAGATGCAGCAGTTTACTACTGTCAAAGTCTTCATAGCATCAACAGTCAGTATGTGCTCACACAGTGAAAAATGGTCGTACAAAAACCTCCCTCAGATAAAGAGGAAGTGATCTGAATGAACAGCTGCATGAACTCTCAAACACCTGATATCTCTTTAATAAAGACTCATATTTATGGTGAATCACATTAAATCCACACACACTCCTCTAACAACTCTTCCTGTCAGCGTTCCTGCTGCAGTTAATGGATCAGTTTAAAAAGTGAGATGAAAGTTTTCTTCAGGCTTAAAGTGAAGCTGAACAGTTTCAGATCAATATGATCAAAGTATCAACCACTGAAATGATTCATGTTTCTAAAACTAAAGCACAAAAACTCATTAATGTCACATTTCATTCTGAATTTAACGGTTTGTTATGAACAAGCCTGAAACTTTGCTGATGCAGCAGAAAAAACAAAAACAAAGATTTCACCTTTTTGAGCAGTGAGGTCGATTCATCATGTAATGCTGTGACTTTTTGACATGTTCTCTTAAACCAGTTACCAAGTAAATAATGGTGAAGCTGGAAGTGAAAAGATCTGACTGAAACCATCAGCAGAATAACAAGTCTTCATCTGGATTATCCAAGAGAACTCCTCAACTGGCTTTGATACTCTTTGACTTTGACCCAACCCCAACCCTTTCTCTTTGACTTGACCCAACCCTAACCCTTTCTCTTTGACTTTGACCGAACCATAACCCTGTCTCTTTGTTTTTGACCCAACCCTAACCCTTTCACTTTGACTTTGACCTTACCCTTACTCTTTGACTTTGACCTAACCCTAACCCTTTCTCTTGGACTTTGACCTAACCCTAACCCTTTCTCTTGGACTTTGACCTGACCCTAAACCCTTTCTCTTGGACTTTGACCCAACCCTAACCCCTTCTCTTTGACTTTGACCCAACCCTAACCCTTTGTCTTCGACTTTGACCTAACCCTAACCCTTTCTCTTTGACTTTGACCTAACCCTAACCCTTTCTCTTTGACTCTGACCTAACCCCAACCCTTTCTCTTTGACTTTGACCTTACCCTTTCTCGTTGACTTTGACCTTACCGTTTCTCGTTGACTTTGACCCAACCCTAACCCTTTCTCTTGACTTTGACTTAACCTTACCGTTTCTTTTTGACCTAACCCAACCCTTTCTCTTTGACTTTGACCCAACCCTTATGCTTACTTTTTGACTTTGACCTAACCATAACCCTGTCTCTTTGACTTTGACCCAACCCTAACCCTTTCACTCTGACTTTGACCTTACCCTTACTCTTTGACTTTGACCTAACCCTAACCCTTTCTCTTGACTTTGACTTAACCCTAACCCTTTCTTTTTGACCTAACCCAACCCTTTCTCTTTGACTTTGACCCAACCCTAACCCTTTCTCTTTGACTTTGACCTAACACTTACCCTTTCTCTTTGACTCTGACCTAACCCCAACCCTTTCTCTTTTACTTTGACCTCACCCTTTCTCATTGACTTTGACCCAACCCTAACCCTTTCTCTTGACTTTGACTTAACCTTACCCTTTCTCTTTGACTTTGACCCAACCCTAACCCTTTCTCTTTGACCCAACCCTAACCCTTGCTCTTGGACTTTGACCTTACCCTTACTCTTTGACTTTGACCCAACCCTAACCCTTTCTCTTTGACCCAACCCTAACCCTTACTCTTTGACTTTTGCAGGTCAAACAGTCAGATCCTCAGCCCTCCACATGTGAACCCTGAGTAAATTGTCGGTCTCATGTGGTTTGGTTCTCAGCATTTTTACCTTAAAGTTCAACCAGGATCAAGAAGAACCAGTACCTTAACGTGGTGGAGACCTTTGTGTGACCCTGTGACCCTGGGAGGTCTGTAGTTGATGAACCACTTCTTGTAGGGTCTCCTTAGGTAAACTGGTCTCTTTTTGAGAAGTGATCAAGCCACAAATTTAAAACAGCTTTTTATATTTAAAAATAATCAAAATTCTGAATTTAAATCACTCTCTTTGATGTGTTGTTCATGTTCTATTGTGAAAAAAGTGTTGGCTCATGAGATTTTCAAGTCATTGCTTTCTGATTTTATTCACATTTATCAAAACACCCCAGCTTTTTTGGATTTGGGGTTATAAATAAGAAATACCTCATGTTTACAGTTTATATGTACATAGAGCTTACAGTAAATTAAGACATGAGCTGACATGAGGATCTCCTGAAACTAAACTTTAGGAAAAGAAGCTTCTAGACTTCATTAAACTTAAATTAAATACTTTGTTCATGTTTGAAGTTTTAGCACAATTGTTTAAATCCAAAAGCTCAAAATCAAAATCCTCTATGACTTTAAAAAAATTCTGTTTAACTTAAAAACCTTAAAGGATCGGTCGGTTGATGAACATGATGATCAGAGACATGAAACAGCCACAGCAGGAGTCAGTCAGAGCATTTCCATAGAGAGAGTTTGCATCAGCAGCAGCATGCTCCAGTGCTCTGGGAGAGTTTATAGTCCTGAGAGTTGAACACTGGATGACTGACAGCTGTCCTTCATCACAACACAAGACAGACAAATCCTCCTCCTCCTCCTCTTCCTCCTCGTCTTCATCATCAAAGCATGACTGTGAGCTGCGTCCTCATCTGGACTCTCCTCTGCTGCTGCTTCACAGGTAAAGTCCAGAGAATCAAAGTCCTCTCCTCTATCAACATCCGTCCCTCTGAAATGAAGCCCACAAAAGCCTGACTCTGCTTTCTGTTTTTGTCTCTGTATCCTCAGAGTCCAGAGGACAGGTCACAGTGACTCAGCCTGCAGCAGTCAGCTCCAATCCAGGAGAGACCGTCACCATCTCATGTAGGGTCAGTCCAAATGTTTTTTTTGGTGGCACATACCACTACTTAGCCTGGTACCAACAGAAGGATGAAGAAACTCCTAAACTCCTCATATATAGTGCCTACAATCGAGAATCAGGGATATCAAGTCGTTTTTCAGGCAGTGGATCTGGATCTAACTTTGCTCTGACCATCAGTGGAGTCCAGACTGAAGATGCAGCAGTTTACTACTGTACAAGTGTTCATGTCATCAACAACCAGTACATCTTCACACAGTGAAAAATCATCGTACAAAAACCTCCCTCAGTCAGACTGAACAGAAACTGAACTGACAGCTGCAGCTGGAAGCTTCAGCAGAGACTGACACACTTCACTGAGGACACACACACACACACACACACACACACACACACACACACACACACACACACACACACACACACACACACACACACACACACACACACACGCACACAGTTCAGTTCAGAGCTTATATTGTCCCTCCAGGGGAAATTTTGTTTGCAGTGTCTGCACATAAAACAACAACAAACAATAAATAAACAAACATTTGTACAGGACAACGTTGCAAGAACCAACATATTCAAACGTAACATGAACAACCCCCCGGAGATGTAAAATGATTTAAAGGGTTCAAGAATAAATCAATAAATGAAGAAGTGAGGTCATGGGTAAAACCGGTTGTCAATCGTCAAACAAGGATAAAATATGTCAGGTCATCTGAGCATTGCCATTAAGAGTTGTGCAAGTTGACTGCAGTGATTGCTCGTGGCACAAAGGAAAATTTGTACCTATTAGTACGTGCCATAGGTACCTTATATCTCCTTCCCGAAGGGAGAGAGATAAACTCCTCCAACAGTGGGTGGTCAGAGCTAAACAGGATAGCCTGTGCCTTCTGTAAAACTCGTCTGTCAAAGATCTCTGAGAGAGAGAGCTGCTGCAGGGGGGTCCTGTTATCAGACAAACTCTACCACAGTATCATCTTGTTTGCTGATGATATCCTCATTTCAAACCCTCATTTCCTCTGATTCTGTCAGATGCCACATACTAAGATCAGCCCCTAGGTGGTCCGGGGTGTCCTGGATACTCTGGCTGCCATAGCCCTGGGCTCTAGGGTTGGCTGATCCTGGGGCCTCCCCTGCCCTGGGAGCCCAGGGGAACTGGGGTGCCTATTGCTGCCAGCAGGGCTGCTCACCCTCTGGTCGGTGGTTTTTAACTTGATCATCTGAAGCTGCTCCCTGACATTCAGTCTCTCCTCTTTTGCTCCAAAAATGACGACCTCAGTTTGACCTTTGTTCAGCTGGAGAACATTTAGTCCCATCCACTCACTGAATGTAATGTTGAACTGTGTGTGGATCTGCATCATGATGCTAACTGACTTTGTTGTTTCTACAATCTGAGTCAGCGAGAGCGTATAGATGTTAAACAGAAGAGGCC
This sequence comes from Halichoeres trimaculatus, assembly GCF_033239565.1. Taxonomy (NCBI): domain Eukaryota; kingdom Metazoa; phylum Chordata; class Actinopteri; order Labriformes; family Labridae; genus Halichoeres; species Halichoeres trimaculatus. The sequence continues at coordinate 2,078,783 of NW_027437192.1, forward strand.
CAGGATGGAGCCTTGGGGGACTCCACGTGTCATTTCAGTCTGATCACATGTAAAGTTACCCACAGACACAAAGTGGTCTCTGTCCTTCAGTACCACTTAAACCAGCTGAGTCCTGTCCCAGAAAGTCCCACCCAGTTCTCCAGTTGGTTCAGTAGTGGATCATGGTGGACTGGGTCAAAAGCAGCGCTGAGATCATGAAGTCCTACAACTGAAACTCTCCCACTGTCAGAGTTTAAGAGGATGTTCTCAAAGACCTGAACCAGAACAGTCTCAGAGCTGTGATGGGGTCCAAAACCAGACTGGAGACACTTCCTCAGATACTAAATGAAGAAACCCTACGAGGTCTGGGTGAGAAATCAGGGAGTCCATTCAGAGCACCGGTCCTGAGAAGACTCTCATATGCACACCAAACACCTGAAATCCAAGGCTGTCCAAGGTCCAACTGAAATCTCTTCAGCACAAAAACTAACTATGGATACATGGACACCCAAAGACTGGGAACAGAAATGAAAATACTAATTTTAGAAATAAACTCACAGGATGATGGGAAGAAATCATGAAGAGGTCTTAACCCGGTCTTAAACAGGGGCCAGAGAAACCCTGATCCCTCTGACAGTGAAAACACCATGAGCAACATCTCCGGTGACGCAAACCTTAAAAATAAATGTAACAACTGTTTTGTCTCCACAGGGAAAAACCTGGTCAGTGAAATCAACCAATCCCATGTGTCTCTTGTGAGCTCCTATCAGGAAACTACCCACACTCTTTATTCTGTCAGACCAACTGGTTGAAAAGAAGTTTCGAGAATCATTATGAACTGAACTTATATCTGTGTTTATCTATGATCTATATGTATATGTAATGATATGTAAACAAACCTTAAAAAGTGTCATTAAGTTAGGAAACTGATTTTTCTAAAGCTTTATTTAAAAATCCTGAAGAAACCTCTGAAGCTTCAAAAGTTCCTTCACTGATCACTGACATGAATCATTTCCATAGAGAGAGTTTGCATCAGCAGCAGCATGCTCCAGTGCTCTGGGAGAGTTTATAGTCCTGAGAGTTGAACACTGGATGACTGACAGCTGTCCTTCATCACAACACAAGACAGACAAATCCTCCTCCTCCTCATCTTCATCATCAAAGCATGGCTGTGAGCTGCGTCCTCATCTGGACTCTCCTCTGCTGCTGCTTCACAGGTAAAGTCCAGAGAATCAAAGTCCTCTCCTCTATCAACATCCGTCCCTCTGAAATGAAGCCCACAAAAGCCTGACTCTGCTTTCTGTTTTTGTCTCTGTATCCTCAGAGTCCAGAGGACAGGTCACAGTGACTCAGCCTGCAGCAGTCAGCTCCAATCCAGGAGAGACCATCACCATCTCATGTAGGGTCAGTCAGAATGTTTGGAATAATAACCATTTAGCCTGGTACCAACAGAAGGATGGAGAAACTCCTATACTCCTCATTAAGTTGGCTAGCACTCGACAATCAGGGATATCAAGTCGTTTTTCAGGCAGTGGATCTGGATCTAACTTTGCTCTGAGCATCAGTGGAGTCCAGACTGAAGATGCAGCAGTTTACTACTGTAAAGGAGAATTTGATGCTAAGAAGTACGATTTCTTCACACAGTGAAAAAGTGTCGTACAAAAACCTCCCTCAGTCAGACTGAACAGAAACTGAACTGACAGCTGCAGCTGGAAGCTTCAGCAGAGACTGACACACTTCACTGAGGACACACACACACACACACACACACACACACACACACACACACACACACACACACACACACACACACACACTTCACTGAGGACACACTTTATGCTGATGATATCCAGTTTCTCATATCAAACCCTTGTTTCCTCTGATTCTCTCCATAATGTCTCCATCATTCATCAGAGCAGAGTTTTTCAGAGTACGGTCTGGAAGAAGTCAGGGCTCCATGGCTGTGATTGTCTCATTATTATGGTGGTAGTTGGCAGCATTAGAGTCAAACACACATTTGGAAACAGCCAGTCGACCCAAAGTGATGAACTCCAATGGTCGTCTGACTCATGGTCAAACTACAGATGAAGTAAAAACAGAGAAGTGCAGAAAGTGAAATCCTCTGAACACATGAACATTTCCATGTTGACAGTAGAGACAAACTTTAAAGTGATTCAAAGTAGAGATCAGACTCCTTATCTTGTCTTGATGTTGGGTTTCTGCTCATAAAATTGTATTAACATTTACGGGTCTAGACCTGTTAATGTTTTTGCAAAGTGCCTTGAAACAACATTTGTTATTATTTGGCGCTATACAAATAAAGATTGATTGATTGATTGATTGACAGTATTTGGGAGTGAAAGCTTCATGTTGTCAGAGCTGTTAGAGCAGCAGTCTGCAACCTTTACTTTCAAAAGAGCCGTTTTGCCTCAGCTCAGCTGGATGAAAGTCATTCAGGAGCCGCAAAATCTTCTTTATCTTCACATTAAGACAAAAAAGAGTAAAATTAGGTGAATAATTATCTAGATGAGAAGTTTTAGTGTTTATAAATTTGAACATGTGATTTCTTAGTTTTTTTTAATCTAATTTATTTTTTAGTAAATTTGCAAATTTAAGAAAAAAAAAAGAAATTTGTACTGTCGTAGATTTTATAAATTTGGCAAAATTTGGAAATTGAAAAAAGATCAAACATTTGCAAAATAAAAAATGAATTTTAAAAAATGTGCAAAATTTCAAAGAAATTCATGAAATGTCATAAATTTGCAAAAAAAAAAACTAAATAATGCGATTTCAAAATTTTGCTTGATTTCCAAAAATTGTAGAAACTTTCTGAAATTGCAAAAAAAAGAGGGATTTATATAAAAAATTCAAAAATTTGCAAAATCTTTTAAAAATCGGAAATGTTTTTTTAATTTGCAAAAATGTTAAAAATTGAAATGAAAAAAAAAAACAAAACAAAACAAACATATAACAACAAAAAGATCACAAAAAATTAAAGCTTTGTTTCAAGAGGTGATGCATATTTAGTCCAAATTTTATATTGTGATTTTACTTGGTGTCTGTGTTGTTATCATTAAAACATTAAAAGCCCTTTTATTAATAATTTTATTTAAGCTACAAGGAGCCACAGCAGAGGAGTCAAAGAGCCACATGAGGCTCCAGAGCCACAGGTTGAAGACCCCTGTGTTAGAGAGAATCCTCTTAATGTGGAGGACACAAACATTTGACTGACTCTGTGTGTTTGCATATGTGTCCTTCCTCTTTGCTCTCAGACATTAAGAGGTCAGTGTTGATCCGTGTCTGTCCAGGCCTTTCACAGACACTGACACGTCCACAGCTCAATGATGAAGTCCTTTCTTCTCCTGCTGGCCGTCCTGAAGCTCCTGGTTCATGGTGAGGAGCTTTTCTTTTTCTCTTTGAATGTTGCTCATCTTCTTCAAGCTGGACTCTGAAGAATCCTCCTCCTCTTCCTCATGTCTCTCAGCTTCATCAGGAGAAATCACAGTGACTCAGTCTCCTGGATCTCAGTCTGCTCTCCCAGGACACACTCTTTCTATCAGATGTAAATCCAGCAGACCCATCAGTGATGACATGAACTGGTACCTTCAGAAACCAGGACAGGCTCCTAAACTCCTGATTGCTGACACCACATACCGTCAGTCTGGAGTTCCAGACCGTTTCAGCGCGAGTCAGTCAGGAACTGACTTCACTCTGACCATCAGAGGAGTCCAGACGGAGGATTCAGGAGATTATTACTGTCAGCAGCATAACAGCTTCCCCCTCACACGGTGAAAAAGAGCTGTACAAAAACCTCCCTCAGATAAAGAGGAAGTGATCTGAATCAGCAGCTGTGTAGAGACACTGAACCAGCCCAGTCAATAAACCAGAGCAGCATGAATAAATGTTCAGAAAGACAAAACAACATAAAAACACAAACATACAGAAATGAAATGATCGTTCAGTCTCCTCTGAATCAGACTGATGAACGACGACTGCCTCTGGAGTCTTTCTCTGTTTCCTGCTCTCACTGACACACTTGCTGGTTGGTTTCTCCTTCATGAGTTCACATGTGATAACATTAATGATTCAATGATTGGAGCTATAACAACAAACTGAGCAGCTGTAGGGTTTCTCTCCTGCATCCCTCTCATGTGCAACATATAATAAAAACAGGAGCATCTTGTCCTTTAGGGTCAACGTGGCTTCAACGTTAGGAGCAGAGAGAGATGGAGGATTACTATCTCAGCTTTCACTGATCCACTGACATGAATCATTTCCATAGAGAGAGTTTGCATCAGCAGCAGCATGCTCCAGTGCTCTGGGAGAGTTTATAGTCCTGAGAGTTGAACACTGGATGACTGACAGCTGTCCTTCATCACAACACAAGACTGACAAATCCTCCTCCTCCTCCTCCTCGTCTTCATCATCAAAGCATGGCTCTTAGCTGCGTCCTCATCTGGACTCTCCTCTGCTGCTGCTTCACAGGTAAAGTCCAGAGAATCAAAGTCCTCTCCTCTATCAACATCCGTCCCTCTGAAATGAAGCCCACAAAAGCCTGACTCTGCTTTCTGTTTTTGTCTCTGTATCCTCAGAGTCCAGAGGACAGGTCACAGTGACTCAGCCTGCAGCAGTCAGCTCCAATCCAGGAGAGACAGTCACCATCTCATGTAGGGTCACTCCAAATGTTTATGCTAACAGCTGGTTATACTGGTACCAACAGAAGGATGGAGAAACTCCTAAACTGCTCATATATAGGGCTAGCACTCGAGCATCGGGGACTCCAGATCGTTTTTCAGGCAGTGGATCTGGATCTAACTTTGCTCTGACCATCAGTGGAGTCCAGACTGAAGATGCAGCAGTTTACTACTGTAAAGGTCATCATGACAGCGGGAGTCTTTGGGCGTTCACACAGTGAAAAATGGTCGTACAAAAACCTCCCTCAGTCAGACTGAACAGAAACTGAACTGACAGCTGCAGCTGGAAGCTTCAGCAGAGACTGACACACTTCACTGAGGACACACACACACACACACACACACACGCACACACACACACACACACACACACACACACACACACACACACACACACACACACACACAAACACACACACACACACACACACGCACACACACACACACACACACACACACACACACACACACACACACACACACACACACACACACACACACACACACACACACACACACACACACACACACACACACTCTCATACTAACAACCACAGAATCAGTTTTATTCTGATAATATACAGTTACAGGTCAAACCCTGATCTAAATCAGTCCCATCCACTCAGTGACTGTAATGTTGAACTGTGTGTGGTCTGCATCATGACACTAACTGACTTTGTTGTTTCTACAATCTGAGTCAGTGAGAGCTTATACAGTTGAAACCAGTAGTTTACATACACTTAATAAAAAGGCGTATAACCTTTATTTTTTCTCACCATCTGACATTTAATCAGGTTAAACTTTTCCTGTTTTTGTTCAATTAGGATTACCAAAATTATTTCTATTTGCTAAATGCCAGAATAATGAGAGAGATAATTTTTAGACATTTTTTAATTACTTTCTTGAGAGACAGAAGTTTACATACACTAAGATTACTATGCCTTTAAATAATTTGGGAAAGCCCAGATGATGATGTCATGTCTTCGGAAGCCTCTGATAGGTTTATTGACAACACTGGTTCAACATACAACACAAAAGTTAAAAAAAATGTCTAAAAAACATGTCTCAAATTATTCTGGCATTTAGCAAATAGAAATAATTTTGGTAATCCTAACTGACCAAAAACAGGAAGAGTTTAATCTGATTTAATGTTAGATGTTGAGAAAACAGTGTTATGTGCCTTTTTATGAAGTGTATGTAAACTTCTGGTTTCAGCTGTAGATGTTAAACAGAAGAGGCCCCAGGATGGAGCCTTGGGGGACTACACATGTCATTTCAGTCTGCTCTGATGGAAAGTTACCCACAGACACAAAGTGGTCTCTGTCCTTCAATACCATTTACACCAGTTGAGTCCTGTCCCAGAAAGTCCCACCCAGGTCTCCAGTTGGTTCTGTAGTGGATCATGGTGGACTGCACAGTGTGTTTGTGTTTGGAGCACACAGAGGAGACCACATTTTAAAGGACACTTGGAAATTCACAAAGGGGTTCATTTTCATCACTGTTTACCAAATACTTTACTTCCTGCCCACATGTCATCACAGTGATGAAAAACCTTTTCTTTAAGTCCAGAGTGATTCAGATCTGATGCAGGGGTAAAGTCTGATGGCTCTTTGAGTCCCTTAAAACCCTCAGTTCACCAGTTTACAGAGAATAATAGGATGTTCAGTAGAGTTTAAGCAGCTTTGGTTCTTTTGGCGGTGTGGGCAGGAGCCAAGACCCACATTTCCCCCTGTGTGGACTGAATCTATTCACTTTATGAGTTTCACTTTATAATTTGAGAAACTGCAACGAATGAACTTTTCAACCATGTTCTGATTAACTGAGATGTTCCTGTTGATTTTGATCTGTTTATGTTGTTATCATGTAAAATCCCCCTTTACCAGCTTTAATGGTTTTGATACAGTTTAACACATGAGCTAACGTGTTGGTCTCTGTGAAGGAAAGTTACAGAAGAAGTGTTAAATACGGATGTAAAGTAAACTGAACTCATCTTAAGCTTCACTGTAAACTGTACTTGTTTCAACTTTTGGCTAAATTTATTTTCATCTTGTAGATGATTAAAAATGAGATGTAATGTCCTCATATTATGTTCTGTTTGACTAATAATGACTTTAAAGGATCGGTCGATTGATGAACATGATGATCAGAGACATGAAACAGCCACAGCAGGAGTCAGTGAGAGCATTTCCATAGAGAGAGTTTGCATCAGCAGCAGCATGCTCCAGTGCTCTGGGAGAGTTTATAGTCCTGAGAGTTGAACACTGGATGACTGACAGCTGTCCTTCATCACAACACAAGACAGACAAATCCTCCTCCTACTCCTACTCCTCCTCCTCCTCGTCTTCATCATCAAAGCATGACTGTGAGCTGCGTCCTCATCTGGACTCTCCTCTGCTGCTGCTTCACAGGTAAAGTCCAGAGAAGTCCTCTCCTCTATCAACATCCGTCCCTCTGAAATGAAGCCCACAAAAGCCTGACTCTGCTTTCTGTTTTTGTCTCTGTATCCTCAGAGTCCAGAGGACAAGTCACAGTGACTCAGCCTGCAGCAGTCAGCTCCAATCCAGGAGGAACCATCACCATCTCATGTAGGACCAGTCAGTATGTGTTTTATCTCAGCAGCTTAGGCCACTTTTTAGCCTGGTACCAACAGAAGGATGGAGAAAGGCCTAAACTGCTCATTTATTTTGCCAGCACTCGTGAATCAGGGATATCAAGTCGTTTTTCAGGCAGTGGATCTGGATCTAACTTTGCTCTGACCATCAGTGGAGTCCAGACTGAAGATGCAGCAGTTTATTACTGTCAGAGTTATCATGACATCAACGGTCAGCGTGTGTTCACACGGTGAAAAATGGTCGTACAAAAACCTCCCTCAGTCAGACTGAACAGAAACTGAACTGACAGCTGCAGCTGGAAGCTTCAGCAGAGACTGACACACTTCACTGAGGACACACACACACACACACACACACACACACACACACACACACACACACACACACACACACACACACACACACACACACACACACACACGCATTTTGTTCTTTCAAAAACCACCTTAATTAAACCCCCTGATATTTGAACAGCTATTTCTACAGATACACACACACCATAATAAAATATAAGAATGTGCGAAAATGTTATATGTAAGTCAAGTATCCATCAATTACTTCAACACCTGAAGTTTTTTTTTTTTTACCCAGAATTCTCTTTGCTCCATCTTTATGGGGGAGCTTCCTGAAGCTGTCAGTGCTGCTCAGTGGAAAGAGGATGGAGCTCTTTTCATCCATTTATCGTCGTCTCCCTCTCTGCCTCTGCTTCATCAACAGTATCAGGACACTGTAAACACAGTCTGACTTCACCAACACACACACTGATGAAACAAAGTGTTTGGACTCTGTCCTCTCTGTGTGAAACTATGATTCAGTATTTGTCTGTATCCGTCAAGTGAAAACATTATTGTGGAGGTTCCTGTTTTATTCCGTCCTGTCAAGCTGCCGCCCTCACTGATGATCACCAGGTCCCTCCCTAATGTGTTGCACCTGTGTCTTGTTAAACCTCTTTTCCTTATACCTTAGTGTCCCCTCACTCCCCTGCCAGATTTTCACTTTTACCTGAGTCGATCCATCTACGACTTCTGGGGGTAAGGTGGATGTGACGTCGGGATATCACCCTGAATCCAATGGGCAGACTGAAAGAGTTCATCAGGAGTTGGAAACAGGACTGCAGTGTCTGACCTCACATAAACCTTCGACTTGGGCCGACAGACTGGTGGGGACTGAGTACCCTTACCCTCTGCCTCTACTGACACGACTCCTTTCCAGTGTGTTCATGGCTCCCAGCCCCCATGTTTCCAGCCCGTGAACCTGAGGTGGCAGTTCCCTCTGCTCAGGGCCTGTGTTCGCTGCTGTTGCAGGGCCTGGATAAGGGCTTGTCAGACCCTCCTCAGTAAGTCAACCAGATACAGGAAGATGGCAGATCATCAGAGGACCCCTGCCCCTGCTTACTGTTCAGGTCAAAGGGTTTGGCTGTCTACAAAGGACCTACCATTGATGACAACGTCAACGTCAGTTCAAAGTCCGTCTGCTGACGTTCAAAGCCCTCCATAACCTGCTCCCTCATGATCTTACTGACCTGCTCCACCCCCACAACCTGCCCTGTGGTCTTCACTCCTCTGATGGTAACCTCCTTTTCTCACGAAGCAAAGACACTATTGGTTCATGTCCCCTTCACTCTTTTATCTGTAATTTCACCCCCTAGACATGGTCAAGAACTCACCAAAATCAGCACACACCTCAGAAATGCAAAACATTTCAGTGTAGTACAAAACCTGACCCCCCCATGTCCCATAATTTGCTCTGTAGCGCCACCTAGGCACAGTAATACAGCTCTAGTAGCCAGTAGGAATGTCGTACAGAGATCAAACCAACATCAAAATGTTTGTCTGATTGAGAGACAAAAAAACATTTCACTACATTTTTGACCCTTTTTCAAAAATGATCTCCTGCGACACCATAAATGGTTTCTGCTTGAAATTCTGTCACATGACAGACTACACCCTGCTTTACAAAATGTTACATAAACACATCAGAGAAGAGAATTCATCAATGTCATCAGAATAATCTGAGTCCCTGATGGAGTCAGTGAGAGCATTTCCATAGAGAGAGTTTGCATCAGCAGCAGCATGCTCCAGTGCTCTGGGAGAGTTTATAGTCCTGAGAGTTGAACACTGGATGACTGACAGCTGTCCTTCATCACAACACAAGACAGACAAATCCTCCTCCTCCTCCTCCTCGTCTTCATCATCATCAAAGCATGACTGTGAGCTGCGTCCTCATCTGGACTCTCCTCTGCTGCTGCTTCACAGGTAAAGTCCAGAGAATCAAAGTCCTCTCCTCTATCAACATCCGTCCCTCTGAAATGAAGCCCACAAAAGCCTGACTCTGCTTTCTGTTTTTGTCTCTGTATCCTCAGAGTCCAGAGGACAGGTCACAGTGACTCAGCCTGCAGCAGTCAGCTCCAATCCAGGAGAGACCATCACCATCTCATGTAGGACCAGTGTAAATGTTTATCATAGCAGCAGCAGGGGCCACTGCTCATACTGGTACCAACAGAAGGATGGAGAAACTCCTAAACTGCTCATTAAGTTTGCTAGCACTCGAGCATCAGGGATATCAAGTCGTTTTTCAGGCAGTGGATCTGGATCAAACTTTGCTCTGACCATCAGTGGAGTCCAGACTGAAGATGCAGCAGTTTACTACTGTAAAGGAGAATTTGATGTTAACAAGTACGATTACTTCACACAGTGAAAGAGTGTCGTACAAAAACCTCCCTCAGTCAGACTGAACAGAAACTGAACTGACAGCTGCAGCTGGAAGCTTCAGCAGAGACTGACACACTTCACTGAGGACACACACACACACACACACACACACACACACACACACACACACACACACACACACACACACACACACACACACACACACACACACACACATACACACACACACACTTCACTGAGGACACACTTTATGCTGATGATCTCCAGTTCCTTGTATCAAACCCTCGTTTCCTCTGATTCTGTCCATCATGTCTCCATTCATTCATTAATCAAAGCAGAGCTTTTCAAAATAAGAGCTTTTCACAGCTGCAAACTGGAAACACCAGAAAACTTCAAAAATTTAACCTCCAGTCCTCCAGATCCTCATCCGTGCTTTCCTCCTTATCTATCTGACCACTTTAAATTATATATAATTTTATTTATCCTGATCTTCTCTTAAAGTCTTTCTATGGAAACGATGAACCTTTAGCGTCGTCGTCAGTTTGGTAATAAAGTCCAGGATCAGGCAGACCCCTGCTGCTGTGTTTAGAGTCAGGTTCGTATGTTGAAACTTTCTGCACCGGCCCTGATTAAATATGCTAAAGGCTAACTGCTACAGGAGGTGGAGGTTTGTGACCTCCTGCTCTCCTAACGAGCTCTCCTAACGAGCTCTCACTCAGCTCACCTGTCCTCAGAGCTCCCAGCTGCTCCTCATCAGCCTGAGGAGGCGATAAGAGGAGGCTCCTTGCCTTGTGTGTGAAGAGATTTGACAGAGTTGATCTCTTTAGAGATTTTCATTTTGCACAGTTGTAATCTCCCCACCAAGCGACTCCCCTCTCTGTTTGAGGCCTCTTCTTTCTGTTTGCTCTTTAGTGGATTCAGAGGGTGGCTGTGAGAGTCAAACCTCCTCTACACCTTTTAGACCCAAACCTCTTGTTTTTATTTTTAAATTAAGATGAGGAGGTCGACTCCACCAGCTGGCTTTCTATGAACACACTTTAAGATTCTGCTTTAAGACGCTGAGACGGAGATTTGATGATATGAGACGAAGATGAAGAGTCAGAAAATCTGAAGATTTGAAAACTCTGTGTTCCTGTTTGTGACTTAATTTTTGACATTAGAGGAACAGAGTAAGGAGTTTGTGTGTGCGTGTGTGTGTGTGTGTGTGTGTGTGTGTGTGTGTGTGTGTGTGTGTGTGTGTGTGTGCCCTCAGTGAAGTGTGTCAGTCTCTGCTGAAGCTTCCAGCTGCAGCTGTCAGTTCAGTTTCTGTTCAGTCTGACTGAGGGAGGTTTTTGTACGACACTTTTTCACTGTGTGAACACACGCTGACCGTTGATGATATGAGCGCTCTTACAGTAGTAAACTGCTGCATCTTCAGTCTGGACTCCACTGATGGTCAGAGCAAAGTTAGATCCAGATCCACTGCCTGAAAAATGATCTGGAGTCCCCGATTGGCGAGTTCTACCCCAGTAAAAAAGCAGTTTAGGCCTTTCTCCATCCTTCTGTTGGTACCAGGATAAGAAGTGATATTGGTTGACATAAACATAAACATTCTGACTGGTGCTACATAAGATGTTGACAGTTCCTCCTGGATTGGATCTGACTGCTGCAGGCTGAGTCACTGTGACCTGTCCTCTGGACTCTGAGGATACAGAGACAAAAACAGAAAGCAGAGTCAGGCTTTTGTGGGCTTCATTTCAGAGGGACGGATGTTGATAGAGGAGAGGACTTTGATTCTCTGGACTTTACCTGTGAAGCAGCAGCAGAGGAGAGTCCAGATGAGGACGCAGCTCACAGTCATGCTTTGATGATGAAGACGAGGAGGAGGAGGAGGAGGAGGAGGAGGAGGAGGAGGATTTGTCTGTCTTGTGTTGTGATGAAGGACAGCTGTCAGTCATCCAGTGTTCAACTCTCAGGACTATAAACTCTCCCAGAGCACTGGAGCATGCTGCTGCTGATGCAAACTCTCTCTATGAAAATGATTCATGTCAGTGATCAGTGAAGGAACTTTTAAAGCTTCAGAGGTTTTTTCAGGATTTTTAAATAAAGCTTTAGAAAAATCAGTTTCCTTACTTCATTACACTTCATGACTGTTCTGTTTGTTCGATAACAGATCACAGATAAACACAGATATAAGTTCAGTTCATAATGATTCTAGAAACTTCTTTTCAACCAGTTGGTCTGACAGAATAAAGAGTCTGGGTAGTTTCCTGATTGGTACTAACAAGAGGCCCCTGGGGTTGGTTGATTTCACTGACCAGGTTTTCTTCTGTGGAGACAAAACAGTCGTTTCATTTATTTTTAAGGTTTGCGTCACTGGAGATGTTGCTCATGGTGTTTTCACTGTCAGAGGGATCAGGGTTTCTCTGGCCCCTGTTTAAGACCGGGTTAAGACCTCTTCATGGTTTCTTCCCATCATCCTGTGAGGCCTGTGAGTTTATTTCTGTAATTAGCATTGTCATTTCTGTTCCCAGTGTTTGGGTGTTCATGTATCCATAGTTAGTTTTTGTGCTGAAGAGATTTCAGTTGGACCTTGGACAGCCTTGGATTTCAGGTGTTTGGTGTGCATATGAGAGTCTTCTCAGGACCAGTCCTCTGAATGGACTCCCTGATTTCTCACCCAGACCTCGTAGGGTTTCTTCATTTAGTGTCTGAGGAAGTGTCTCCAGTCTGGTTTTGGACCCCATCACAGCTCTGAGACTGTTCTGGTTCAGGTCTTTGAGAACATCCTCTTAAACTCAGACAGTGGGAGAGTTTCAGTTGTAGGACTTCATGATCTCAGCGCTGCTTTTGACCCAGTCCACCATGATCCACTACTGAACCAACTGGAGAACTGGGTGGGACTTTCAGGGACAGGACTCAACTGGTTTAAGTGGTACTAAAGGACAGAGACCACTTTGTGTCTGTGGGTAACTTTACATCAGAGCAGACTGAAATGACATGTGGAGTCCCCCAAGGCTCCATCCTGGGGCCTCTTCTGTTTAACATCTATACGCTCCTACTGACTCAGATTATAGACAACAACAAAGTCAGTTAGCATCATGATGCAGACCACACACAGTTCAACATTACAGTCACTGAGTGGATTGGACTAAATGTTCTGTTGAAGTGAATCTTTTTATGTCGTGTGTCGCTCTTTGAATCTCCTTGTTGTGAAAATCTCTGGAGACCCACAGCGCCTCCAAGTGGAAACAGAAAATAAAAACACCCTTTTTTCTACTTTAGTGAAACAGCTCATATCACCTTGAACAATGTAAACTCAAAGTTCTCTGAAGAGTTTCATTTTTGGAGTAAAACATGTTTGAGGGTTTGATATGAGGAACTGGATATCATCAGCAAACTAGAAAAGCAATTTCTGAAGAAATTGCGCTGTGAATGCAGAATGCTGAAGCAGCTTGCGCTGAACTGCTAATGCAGAATGCTTAACATGGATGACTGAAGATATGTCTGAAAATGGCTGAATGAAGTCTTAAATAACTCGCGCTGAAATGCTAATGCAGAACGCTGAACATGAATGACTGAAGATGTGTCTGAAAATGGTTGAATAAAGTCAGGCAAGGCTTGCACTGAAATGCTAATGCAGAACGCTGAACATGAATGACTGAAGATGTGTCTGAAAATGGTTGAATAAAGTCAGGCAAGGCTTGCACTGAAATGCTAATGCAGAACGCTGAACATGAATGACTGAAGATGTGTCTTAAAATGGTTGAATGAAGTCTTGAAAAGCTTGTGCTCAACTGCTGATGCAGAATGCTGATCATGAATGACTGAGGATATGTCTGAAAATTGTTTAAAGAAGTCCTGTAAAAGCTTGCGCTCAACTGCTAATGCAGAATGCTGAATTAGCCTGCCATGAACTCTTGGATAAAAGGAAATGAATGGTCGAATAAATGGAATGGATGAAGAAATTTAAAGTTGAAATGGTTGCGTCTATTCAAAAATTAAAGGAATAATTCAAATTTTAAAGAACATTGATGGAAATAATGACCTAACTGAGGGTAAATGTAAGTCGGCTTTCTAAAACTCTGTTAAAATGTAATCCTGTGTGTCCTGTGTATGAGTTTTTTAACCATGTAAGCCTGTAGGCTGAGGCCCATCTGAAGCCAGATGTTGCCATGGTGATCATTGTTCACCAACTGCCATCAGAGAGCTGGTGGAGTCTGTTGATTCCCAACACATTCCCTTTGAAATCAGGGTGTAAAGGTGCTTGCAATTCTGACAAAAAGAATGATGATGAAGCATGAATCAGTGTAATCTAAAATTGGATTTAAAAGTTTGACTGGCTGAATCAATTCAGGAATTAAAGGAAGGAATTTAAATTTAAAGAAAAAAATCTAGGAAAATAAGGAGCTGGAAATGGGAGTCAAATGCTGTTAAAGTGTGATACTTTCTGCCCTGTGTGTGTGAGTGTGAGTGTGTGTGAGTGTCTGTGTGTGTGTGTGTGTGTGTGTGTGTGTGTGTGTGTGTGTGTGTGTGTGTGTGTGTGTGTGTGTGTGTGTGTGTGTGTGTGTGTGTGTGTGTGTGTGTGTGTTCAATCATGTAAACCTGTCTGCTGAGGCTTATCTGAAGCCAGATTTTGCATTGGTGATCACTGATAAATTAACAGACACATGCTTGTCTTTGTTCCTGGATGTTTTGATGAGTTACTATAAACAGCTGCATGAGATCAAAGGTTACCACGGTGACCAGCTCGTTAAAGGCAGCAGGTGCAGGTGCACAACTTTGCCCTTGTTACTGTAATCTTATGAAGATTTTGTGGCAAAGCAAGAGTCCGAATCTCCTGTCACCTTGCCAAAACCGTGAGGGCTAGAATAAAAATGAACACACCGTAGGAATCCTGAGACCCAGAGGAAGCTGTCCGTCTAAATTTCATGCATGAAGGTCAAGAAACGAATCCACGAGAGCAATAGATAGATGAGGGAAATTTTACTGATCTCTGAGAAAACCCCTCAGGAATTAACATGGAGGTATATGGGGATTTTTTTGAACTTCTCATGACAGTTGGCCATTTTGTGAAAAAGTGCTCCATCCTTTTGCTTTAAAAACCACTTTGTCAGAAGCAGGACAAGACTACTTACATGCTGAGGGTTTATTTGTGTTGATAGCTCAAACAATGTGGCCAAGAGAGCAGTTTACCCAGAAGTTTCTCAGGTCTTGTTTCCCCCTCTCCCTGCTCTGTCGTTTGAATCTCCCACTCTGAGCTGAAACATTCCGTCCAATACACACCAATGTTAAACGGCTCAAAGAGCTGAAATGCATCATGACCTTTGAAGGGTCATTGTGAAGAAATTATGAATGCTAGGAAACATTTGAAACCCACTGAATGAAGCCAAAAGATAGCTGAATATTTTAAAGTTTGAATGGAGTTTGTAGCTGAATGTATGACTAAATGAGGAGCGTTTGAAGCAGGCTGAAAAAATGTCCTGAAAGGAGGAAATTTTGAAAATTCCTCATTCATCTCTATGAGACCAAAAAACGCACAAATTCTGAAATATCTCAGAAAGTATTTGTAGAAAGTTTCTGAAGAGTCATAGCCCCCTTGTCCCCACTGAAACACACGTTTTGAAGTTTGAACGGTGAAAATCGGTTGAAGTTTGTCGGAGTTTTAGCGGTCCAAAAAAGCGGGCGGAAGAATGAAGAAGAAAAAAAAGAATAAATTTTTTTGTCACAGAAGAACATATACTGTGAATGCATTGCTGCATTCACAGCAACAAGAGGATACTATGGTAGAGTTTGTCTGATGATATGACCCCCCTGTGTGTGTGTGTTTCTGTGTGTGTGTGTGTGTGTGTGTGTGTGTGTGTGTGTGTGTGTGTGTGTGTGTGTGTGTGTGTGTGTGTGTGTCCTCAGTGAAGTGTGTCAGTCTCTGCTGAAGCTTCCAGCTGCAGCTGTCAGTTCAGTTTCTGTTCAGTCTGACTGAGGGAGGTTTTTGTACGATGATTTTTCACTGTGTGAACGGGAAGCTGTAACCCTGCTGACAGTAATAAACTCCTGAGTCTTCAGTCTGGACTCCTCTGATCCTCAGAGTGAAGTCTGATCCAGATCCACTGCCTGTGAAACGATCTGAAACTCCAGACTGACGGGTTGTAGCTACGTAAATCAGGAGTTTAGGAGCTTCTCCAGGTTTCTGAAGGTACCAGTGGAGGTTGGTGTAAACACTTGAACTGGTCTGACATCTGATGGAGACGGTCTGACCTGGAGCAGCAGACTGAGATCCAGGAGTCTGAGTCAGGACGATGTCTCCTGATGAACCTGGAAAAGATGAAAGAGAGGAGAAGGTTGTGGAGACAAATCCAGCGTAGAGAAAGATGAAGAACATCCAAACAGAAGAGTGTCATTTCTTCAAGACAGAGAAAAGATGGAAGAAGGGAAACGCTGCTCCTTCAAGGTGTTCTCCATCAGAGCACAACTTGATGGAGCTGGACCTGGTCTCACCCTGAACAAGGAGCCCCAGGCTGAGCAGAAGCAGGACCAGGGAGCTCCTCATGGTGCTGTGTCTGTGTCAGAGTCTGTGAAAGGCCTGGAAACCAGATCAACACAGTCCTCTTAAGGTCTGAGAGCAGAGAGGAAGGACACGTATGCAAACACACTCCCTCCCTCAGCTGGAGCTGACAGGTCAGCTTCATGGAAACTCAGCTCCTCCTAAATATTCCCTCAGTGTGACAAACATTTCTTTATTTTCTTTTCTGTCTCTCTGTGAAATATTTCTTCATGGGATATTTTGTAGTTTGTGTCTTTGCTCTGTAATCAGGAAGTCCTCTCTCAGACTTTGAGCTGGGTCTCTGTAGAACTGAAACATCTGCTGATGGTTTCAGTCCGATCTTTTCACTTCCAGCTTCACCATTATTTACTTGGTAACTGGTTTAAGAGAACATGTCAAAAAGTGACAGCATTACATGATGAATCGACCTCACCGGTCAAATAGGTGAAATCTTTGTTTTTGATCTTTTCTGCCGCATCAACAAAGTTTCAGGCTTGTTCATAACAAACCATTAAATTCAGAATGAAATGTGACATTAATGAGATTTTGTGCTTTAGTTTTAGAAACATGAATCATTTCAGTGGTTGATACTTTGATCATCCTGATCTGAAACTGTTCAGCTTCACTTTAAGCCTGAAGAAAACTTTCATCTCACTTTTTAAACTGATCCATTAACTTCAGCAGGAACGCTGACAGGAAGAGTTGTTAGAGGAGTGTGTGTGGATTTAATGTGATTCACCATAAATATGAGTCTTTATTAAAGAGATATCAGGGGTTTGAGAGTTCATGAAGCTGTTCATTCAGATCACTTCCTCTTTATCTGAGGGAGGTTTTTGTACGACGCTTTTTCACTGTGTGAACACCCACTGACTGTAGATGCTATGAAGACTCTGACAGTAATAAACTGCTGCATCTTCAGTCTGGACTCCACTGATGCTCAGAGCAAAGTTAGATCCAGATCCACTGCCTGAAAAACGACTTGATATCCCTGATTGTCGAGTGCTGGCAAAATAAATGAGCAGTTTAGGTCTTTCTCCATCCTTCTGTTGGTACCAGGCTAAGTAATGGTATGTGCCACCAAAAAAAACATTCTGACTGGTCCTACATGAGATGGTGATGGTCTCTCCTGGATTGGAGCTGACTGCTGCAGGCTGAGTCACTGTGACCTGTCCTCTGGACTCTGAGGATACAGAGACAAAAACAGAAAGCAGAGTCAGGCTTTTGTGGGCTTCATTTCAGAGGGACGGATGTTGATAGAGGAGAGGACTTTGATTCTCTGGACTTTACCTGTGAAGCAGCAGCAGAGGAGAGTCCAGATGAGGACGCAGCTCACAGTCATGCTTTGATGATGAAGACGAGGAGGAGGAGGAGGAGGATTTGTCTTTCTTGTGTTGTGATGAAGGACAGCTGTCAGTCATCCAGTGTTCAACTCTCAGGACTATAAACTCTCCCAGAGCACTGGAGCATGCTGCTGCTGATGCAAACTCTCTATATGCAAATGATTCATGTCAGTGATCAGTGAAGGAACTTTTAAAGCTTCAGAGGTTTCTTTAGGATTTTTAAATAAAGCTCAAGAAAAATCAGTTTCCTAACTTAATGACACTTAACGACTGTTTTGTTGGTTAGTTTTTGTTTTTTTTTCAAATTTGTTTACATAAACATAGACATATGTAGAGTAGCTACTGACACAGTGGCTGGATGTGTGGAAAGGTTCATCCTAAGAAAACTATTTACAGATTTTTACAGGCGTCCTAATTTACCACGGATTAAAAGACAACAACAACAACAACAAACTAACAGACACACAATAGATGATCTTGGGACCACGGCTCCATCAGATTGGGGGGTACATTGATATACATCAACAAAAATATCAACGCAACACTTTTGTTTTTTTCTCCCATTTTTATGAGATGGACTCAAAGATCTAAAATTCATTCCAGTTAAACAATAGTACAATTTCTCTCAAATATTGTTCACAAATCTGTCTAAATGTGTGATAGTGAGCACTTCTGCTTTGCTGAGATAATCCATCCCCCCTCACAGGTGTGCCACATCAAGATGCTGATCAGACATCATGATTAGTGCACAGGTGTGCCTTAGACTGTCCACAATAAAAGGCCACTCTGAATTGTGCAGGTTTGTCTCACAGCAAAATGCCACAGATGTCCCAAGCATTGAGGGAGCGTGCAATTGGCATGCTGACAGCAGGAATGTCAACCAGATCTGTTGCTTGTGTATTGAATGTTCATTTCTCCACCATAAGCCATCTCCAAAGGCGTTTCAGAGAATATGGCAGTACATCCAACCAGACCACGTGTAACCACACCAGCCCAGGACCTCCACATCCAGCAGGTTCACCTCCAAGATGGTCTGAGACCAGCCACTCAGACAGCTGCTGAAACAATTGGTTTGCATAACCAAAGAATTTCTACACATCTGTCAGAAACTGTCTCAGGGAAGCTCAACTGCATGCTCATGGGGTCTTAACCTGACTCCAGATCGTCGCCGTAACAGACTTGAGTGGGCAAATGCTCACATTCGATGGCGTCTGGCACGTTGGAGAGGCGTTCTCTTCACGGATGAATCTGGGTTTACATTGTTCAGGGCAGATGGCAGACAGCGTGTGTGGCGTCGTGTGGGTGAGCGCTTTGCTGATGTCAATGTTGTGGATGGAGTGGCTCATGGTGGTGGTGGTGGGGTTATGGTATGGGCATAGAGAGATCCTGAGGCCCATTGTTGCATCATACATCCGTGAACATCACCTCATGTTTCAGCAAGATAATGCACGGCCCCATGTTGAAGGATCTGTACACAATTCTTGGAAGCTGAAAATGTCCCAGTTCTTGCATGGCCAGCATAGTCACCGGACATGTCACCCATGGAGCAGGTTTGGGATGTGCTTGACCGGCGTATACGACAGCGTGAACCAGTTCCCACTAATATCCAGCAGCTTCACACAGCCATTGAAGAGGAGTGGACCAACACTCCACAGGCCACAATTGACAATCTAATAAACTCTATGTGAAGAAGATGTGTTGCACTGCATGAGGCAAATGGTGGTCAAACCAGATACTGACTGGTTCTGAGTCCCCAGACCCCTAATACAGCAAAAAAAATTTAAAAAAGCACATTTCAGAGTGGCCTTTTATTGTGGACAGTCTAAGGCACACCTGTGCACTAATCATGATGTCAGATCAGCATCTTGATGTGGCACACCTGTGAGGTGGGATAGATTATCTCAGCAAAGCAGAAGTGCTCACTATCACACATTTAGAAAGATTTGTGAACAATGTTTGAGAGAAATGTTAATATTGTTTATCTGGAATGAATTTTAGATCTTTGAGTCCATCTCATGAACAATGGGAGAAAAAACAAAAGTGTTGTGTTTATATTTTGTGTTGAGTGTATCAGTAAGTGAATCAAACATTGTCAAAGCAGCAGTTGTAGTTTTTCCCTGAAGGTGGAGATGGAGTGAGACGTTTTGAACTGAACGCTGAGCTTCTTCCATATCTGCTGCCCTTAGCATACGATGCTAAAGCTGCTACATTTTAGCCTTTGTTTGTTTTTCCTCCCTGATCAGGTTTTTATTTCTGGGGCCATGGGTGTGCATGGGTATTTATTTTGGGAGAGATTTCCTTAATGTTGTCAGCTTTTTCATGGGAGCAGAAGACAACATATTTAGTTTTAATGATATTCAAAGAAAGATTGTTGCTCTTGAAGCGATTATCTATTTGCACAAGCTCATCATTACTGATTTGCTCTGACTCATCTGGATTCTTGTGGGAAAGAAACACGGTGTCATCAGAAAATAATATTTGATGTGGAGAAGACGAGGAATGAACAAAGTCATTTACAGTAAAAAGAGGAGTGGCCCTAAAGGGGAACCCTGTGGAGCCCCATGATTGATGGGTTTGTAGGCTGGTTTTTGGCTCTTTACTTAAACATATTGGGATCTTCCAAACAGAAAACTAATGAACCAGTCCAGGCCTCGGCCTCTGATGCCAAAGTGTTGCAGGTTATTGATCAGGACGTCAAACTGAATGTTGTCAACTTCTTGAGATGAGCCCAGAAAAAAGCTAACACCATAGTCCCTGTTCTCTGGAGGGTTACTGATTTTACCAGTCAGATCAGGTGTTACCATTGTAGTAGTGTCATTCTTTCTGAAGCCATCCTGGGATGGACCATGATGATCAGCTGTTAAGATACTTGGTCAGTTTACTGTACACGACTCTTTCTAGGATTGTGGAAAAAGAGGGCAGACCCACAGCGCCTCCAAGTGGACACAAAAAATTAAAACAGATTTTTTTTCTGCTTTAGTGAAACAGCTCATATCACTTTAATCAATGTAAACTCAGAGTTCTCTGATTGTTTCATTTTTGGAGTAAGGCCTGTTTCAGTGAATGGATGGAGACATGATGGAGAGGATCAGAGGAAAGAGGGTTTGATACGAGGAACTGGATATCATCAGCATAAAGTGTGTCCTCAGTGAAGTGTGTGTGTGTGTGTGTGTGTGTGTGTGTGTGTGTGTGTGTGTGTGTGTGTGTGTGTGTGTGTGTGTGTGTGTGTCCTCAGTGAAGTGTGTCAGTCTCTGCTGAAGCTTCCAGCTGCAGCTGTCAGTTCAGTTTCTGTTCAGTCTGACTGAGGGAGGTTTTTGTACGATGATTTTTCACTGTGTGAACACAGCCTGCTCGTCGATGACATGAAGACTCTGACAGTGATAAACTGCTGCATCTTCAGTCTGGACTCCACTGATGCTCAGAGCAAAGTTAGATCCAGATCCACTGCCTGAAAAACGACTTGATATCCCTGATACTTGAGTGCTGGCCTCATATATGATGAGTTTAGGACTTTCTCCATCCTTCTGTTGGTACCAGGCTAAGGCATCATCAAGAAAAACATCCTGACTGACCCTACATGAGATGGTGATGGTCTCTCCTGGATTGGAGCTGACTGCTGCAGGCTGAGTCACTGTGACCTGTCCTCTGGACTCTGAGGATACAGAGACAAAAACAGAAAGCAGAGTCAGGCTTTTGTGGGCTTCATTTCAGAGGGACGGATGTTGATAGGGGAGAGGACTTTGATTCTCTGGACTTTACCTGTGAAGCAGCAGCAGAGGAGAGTCCAGATGAGGACGCAGCTCACAGTCATGCTTTGATGATGAAGACAAGGAGGAGGAGGAGGAGGAGGAGGAGGAGGATTTGTCTGTCTTGTGTTGTGATGAAGGACAGCTGTCAGTCATCCAGTGTTCAACTCTCAGGACTATAAACTCTCCCAGAGCACTGGAGCATGCTGCTGCTGATGCAAACTCTCTCTATGGAAATGCTCTCACTGACTCCATCAGGGTCTGGGATCCCTCTCAGCGCTTATGATCAATCATCAATACATGAATCAAAGAAATGATTGATGCAGTTCATGTGAAACTTGGTCTGATTTTGTGTTTTTGATGAATACAGACAGATTTCCCCTCAGGTGATTTTCTGTCTGATCTCATTCTGTTCTCTGGGCTGGTTTTCACTTTGTCACAAACTGTAAGAACTGATGTCAAGTTGTGATAAATGAAGAAAAGCTGTGTGAGTGTTTGACCAGTGGAAACCAAAGAGTGACTTCTTTGAGCGTCAGGAAGAGTTTGTGTTGATTTGTTTGTGTCAGAGTCAGAGAGCCGTGTCTCTACAGTCAGAGGTTTTTGTACGACGGCTCCGTCTGTTTGTATCACTGTGGTACACGTTCGGTGGAGGAACCAGACTGCATGTTAACTGTGAGTAACTTTCTACTTCTACAGAATCTCCAAATCAATGCTTCGTCTGATTTTTCCTGAGCAGAAACAAATATTACTGTGAAATATTGTCAGCATTTCTTCAGTGTTTTACAGATAACACTCTGTCTGATGAAGGAAGTCTTTAGTTTGACTCCAAATCACTCTGATACTTTGGACACTCTCTGCATTTGTTGTGAGGATGTAAACTTCATGTTAAGGACATTTCTCTGTATTTATTCTGCGTTTAAAAATCAGTTTGTCAAACTTTGACTCAGTGATATTTGTGAAGAATGAGCTGATTTGAAAGTTTGGACTTTTGGATGATCTGTTTCTCTCAGCAAAGACTGTCCCTCCTCACATTTCTCTTTAGTACTGAAACCTGTCTGCTGCCATGCTCCAGCAGTGATGCCTGTCTGTTGCTATGACGACTGAGATCAGAGCAGGAAGTGAAAGACAGAGGAGCAGTTTCAGGGTCCTGAGGAGCAGTTTCAGAGCCAGCAGCAGCCCACTTTTCTTCTCCTCACTGACTGAACTTTCTTCATGTTGTCTCTCTGTCTGCTCTCTCAGTGGATCCACGGGTCCCCACCCTGACGCTGCTGCCCCCCTCCACAGAGGAGCTGCAGCAGCAGGGGAAGGCCACGCTCATGTGCCTGGCCAACAAGGGCTTCCCCTCAGGCTGGAGTCTGGCCTGGAAGGTGGACGGCAGCAGCAGCAGCAGCAGCAGCATCAGCAGCAGCAGCAGCAGCAGCAGCAGCAGCAGCAGCAGCAGCAGCGGGGAGCAGAGCAAGGCGCTGCTGAAGGATGGCTACTACAGCTGGAGCAGCACCCTGAGGCTCCCTGCAGACCAGTGGGAGAAGGTGACCTCAGTGACCTGTGAGGCCACCCAGGGCTCCCAGACCCCGGTCTCAGAGACTCTGATCAGAGCCCAGTGTCCCCAGTCCTGATGTGATGGACTGGGCCCTGATTCTGTTTGTGCTCTGCTCTCAGTCTAAACTCTCTGTTCATTCTTCACAAACACATTTTCTTGCTTTCTGCTTGATTTTTATGGCTCAGCACAATAAAAACAGCTCAGTGTATTGATCTGTGTGTGATTATTTCAGCATCCTGCCTAAAGAGTCAGGACTTTACAGGTGTCAGAACATTTAGAAAAAGACACATTCAAAACAAAACACAAATAAAGCTGTAAACAGTGATGGGCGGGTCCTCGTGCTGTTGGCGGTCCCTTCACGCCTGTTTCAAGTCCACTGTGAAGGTTTCATCCCTTTACAATGTGTGTGTGAGACAAACATAGCATTTTCCCGCCTTCAGTGAGTCACATGACCTGCTGCACGGAACTCCTAATCAGTGTGTGACATCATCACCAACTGCTGCCCACTCAGTGTGACACTCACAGAAGTTCTAGAACCAACTCCTCATAGATTCCAGAATTTTCTCCAAGCTGTGCGACTTCAACTTTCTGAGTAGAAGCCAAAATGCTGCAGCTTGTGTGGAGCTGGATCATCTGCTCCCTTTCATTCTTAATGGAGGAGCTGAGAGGGCTTCTTATGGGTTCACCGACTTTGAGGGCTCGTCATTTGGAAACCGTTTCTGAAACAATGAAATCCCACATGACTTTTGTAAAGCAGCGTGTAGTCTGTCATGTTGGAGGATTTCAAGCAGAAAACATTTATGGTGTTAGAGGAGGTCATTTTTGAAAAGGGTCAAAATGTAGTGAAATGTTATTTTGAAAGGCGAATATCCAGCTTCCTGTTGGAGATAGGTCAGGAGTGTCAGTGTATGATTTTTGCGTCTTAATGAGACGAACATTTTGATGTTGGTTTTAACTCTGTATGACATTCCTTCTGGCCACTAGAGCTGTATTACTGTGCCTAGGTGGCGCTACAGAGCAAATTATGGGGTGCTGTTGGGGGTCACGTTTGGAATCATATTGAAATATGTCATGATTCTGAGGTTTGGGCCAATTTTGGTGAGTTTTTGAGCACGTTTATGGGGTGAAATAACAGCTCAAACAGCTAAGGGAATGTACATTTTATTCAGTGTACAGAACACAAACTGCACACATTGGTGTTCCCCTGAGCTGTTCGTGCGTGTGTGTGTGTGTGTGTGTGTGTGTGTGTGTGTGTGTGTGTGTGTGTGTCCTCAGTGAAGTGTGTCAGTCTCTGCTGAAGCTTCCAGCTGCAGCTGTCAGTTCAGTTTCTGTTCAGACTGACTGAGGGAGGTTTTTGTACGACCATTTTTCACTGTGTGAACACCTCCTGACCGTTGATTTCATGATAACTCTTACAGTAGTAAACTGCTGCATCTTCAGTCTGGACTCCACTGATGGTCAGAGCAAAGTTAGATCCAGATCCTCTGCCTGAAAAACGATATGGGATCCCTGTTTCTAATTCAGAAACCTCATAAATGAGGAGTTTAGGAGTTTCTCCATCCTTCTGTTGGTACCAGGATAAGGCATAATCACCAACATCAGTTACTTCATAAACATCCTGACTGGTCCTACATGAGATGGTGACGGTCTCTCCTGGATTGGAGCTGACTGCTGCAGGCTGAGTCACTGTGACCTGTCCTCTGGACTCTGAGGATACAGAGACAAAAACAGAAAGCAGAGTCAGGCTTTTGTGGGCTTCATTTCAGAGGGACGGATGTTGATAGAGGAGAGGACTTTGATTCTCTGGACTTTACCTGTGAAGCAGCAGCAGAGGAGAGTCCAGATGAGGACGCAGCTCACAGTCATGCTTTGATGATGAAGACGAGGAGGAGGAGGAGGAGGAGGAGGATTTGTCTGTCTTGTGTTGTGATGAAGGACAGCTGTCAGTCATCCAGTGTTCAACTCTCAGGACTATAAACTCTCCCAGAGCACTGGAGCATGCTGCTGCTGATGCAAACTCTCTCTATGGAAATGCTCTCACTGACTCCTGCTGTGGCTGTTTCATGTCTCTGATCATCATGTTCATCAATCGACGGGTCCTTTAAAGAATTTTCAGTTCAACAGAATCTTTTAAAGTAGTAGATGATTTTGTTTTTCAGCTATTGGATTAACATTAAATCAAATTTGCTCAAACTTCAAACATGAACAAAGTATTTAATTTAAGTTTAATGAAGTCTGGAAGCTTCTTTTCCTAAAGTTTACTTTGAGGAGATCCTCATGTAAGCTCATGTCTAAACTCAATGTACATATAAACTGAAAACATCAGGGATTTTTTACGTTTGGTTCTGACTCTGGGGACTGAAAGCAGACCTGATCCAGATGACCTAAGTGGTCTTGATATGGGATCAAAAGATCATTGATGTGTTTTGGCCCTGATCCATTCAGAGCTTTGTAAACCAACAGGAGTGTTTTAAACTCTATCCTCTTACACATTCTTTAAGTGATAGTAGGCTGACTCTAACTGTCTTAATGTGTTTGTTAAAATTCAGATCTGAGTCCATGATCACGCCCAGGTTTCTGGCCTGGTCAGTGGTTTTTAACTGTAACATCTGGAGCTGCTCACTGACTTTGACTCTCTCTGATTTGGCTCCTAAAACAACAACCTCAGTTTTATTTTTGTTTATCTGGAGGAAGTTTAGGCTCATCCAATCATTGATCTGTTCAACACGTTTACCCAGAGCCTGTATGCTGCCATGATCACCTGGTGGCACTGAAATGTATACCTGTGTGTCGTCAGTATAGTTATGGTAACTGACTTTGTTGTTTTCTATAATCTGAGTCAGTGGGAGCGTATAGATGTTAAACAGCAGAGGCCCCAGGATGGAGCCTTGGGGGACTCCACATGTTATTTTTGTCCGCTCAGATGTACAGTTACCTATAGACACAAAACAGTCTCTGTCCTTCAGGTAAGATTTAAACCAATTGAGTGCTGTGCCAGAAAGTCCCACCCAGTTCTCTAGTCGGTTTAACAGTATGTCATGGTCTACTGTATCGAAAGCAGCACTGAGATCGAGCAGCACAACTACTGAAACTGTGCCACTGTCTGTGTTCAGGTGGATGTCATTAAACACCTTAACCAAAGCAGTCTCAGTGCTGGGATGAGGCCGTTAACCTGACTGGAAGACATCAAAACAGTCGTTCAGTGTCATAAAGTTATGTGATTACTGAAAAACTGCTCTTTCAATAATTTTACTTAAAAATGGTAAATTGGATATGGGCCTGTAGTTGTTTTTCACCGTCTTGTCTAAATTGTTCTTTTTTAACAGAGGCTTGATCACAGCAGTTTTCAGGGATTGTGGGAAAACGCTTAAGAGGAGAAGAGACACGTTTACAATCTGTACCAGATCTGATGCCATGATTTTTGAGACTTTTTGGAAAAAACCTGTTGGCAGGATATCTAGACAACAGGAGGAAGAATTGAAGTGATGTATCATGTCCTCCAGGTTTCTATGGCTTATGGGATAGAATTGTGTCATGGTGTTAAGATCGGCTCTAGATGGGCACAACTCATATCCCAAACCTGATATAGAGGAACTGACTGTCCAATCTTTTCAATTTTTTTCTGTAAAGAATGAGGCAAAATCATTACAGGACAAGGACCAAAGTCAGACATGACTCTGTAGTGGAGATCACTGCATTGATAGAAACAGACGTGACTCTGTAGTGGAGATCACTGCATTGATAGAAACAGACGTGACTCTGTAGTGGAGATCACTGCATTGATAGAAACAGATGTGACTCTGTAAGTTAAAGCTCTATCAGGTAAAGAAGAAGAAAACATCTGAGAACAGCGACGTCTTCTCCAGGACAAAGTCTGAAACCGATCGGTGGACAGACGAACTGAAATGTTAAAGTTTTGATGGAAGTCATGGACGCTGTGTCCTCTAAAGACCAGCAGGGACCTACAGACCTGTTACCAACACACTGTTCAAAGACCAGCATCTGATCTTAGTACGAGCAGCTCAGTGATCTGCTCCATCAGACGACATCTTGTTACAGAAGAGCTGAAAAACTTCAGGAAGACAGAGACAAACACAAAACTTTATCGTTCTCTGATCTCCTCTGTAAGACTGGAAAAATAGATCATATTTGGGTTTAGACTGTAAGAAACATTTGGTTCTGTGTGTGTGTGTGTGTGTGTGTGTGTGTGTGTGTGTGTGTGTGTGTGTGTGTGTGTGTGTGTGTGTGTGTGTGTGTGTGTGTGTGTGTGTTCTCAGTGAAGTGTGTCAGTCTCTGCTGAAGCTTCCAGCTGCAGCTGTCAGTTCAGTTTCTGTTCAGTCTGACTGAGGGAGGTTTTTGTACGACCATTTTTCACTGTGTGAACAGATACTGACTGTTGATGTCATGAAACTCTGACAGTAGTAAACTGCTGCATCTTCAGTCTGGACTCCACTGATGGTCAGAGCAAAGTTAGATCCAGATCCACTGCCTGAAAAACGATCTGGGATCCCTGATTCTGGATTGCTTGCACCATATATGAGAAGTTCAGGAGTTTCTCCATCCTTCTGTTGGTACCAGGCTAAGCCATCAAAGATGTCCGGGTCACCATCATCATTGTATGCAACAATTTTTGTCACATCCTGACTGACTCTACATGAGATGGTGACGGTCTCTCCTGGATTGGAGCTGACTGCTGCAGGCTGAGTCACTGTGACCTGTCCTCTGGACTCTGAGGATACAGAGACAAAAACAGAAAGCAGAGTCAGGCTTTTGTGGGCTTCATTTCAGAGGGACGGATGTTGATAGAGGAGAGGACTTTGATTCTCTGGACTTTACCTGTGAAGCAGCAGCAGAGGAGAGTCCAGATGAGGACGCAGCTCACAGTCATGCTTTGATGATGAAGACGAGGAGGAGGAGGAGGAGGAGGAGGAGGATTTGTCTGTCTTGTGTTGTGATGAAGGACAGCTGTCAGTCATCCAGTGTTCAACTCTCAGGACTATAAACTCTCCCAGAGCACTGGAGCATGCTGCTGCTGATGCAAACTCTCTCTATGGAAATGCTCTACATCAGTGAACCTCTTAGGGTTCAGACTTCCTCTGTTTTGTTTTTGTTTTCTTTACTGCAGAATCTCAGAATTCACATCTGATTTTCCTTAAAAAATAAACAATGTTATTCTATAATAGAAAAGAAGAACTATCATTAAGACATTCTTGTATCTTGATAATCAAATTTTGACGTGTCAGTGGAACAAAATGCTACTTATAACTTTTTATCTGAAGAACTGAAACCCATCTGCTGTCACGGTTCAGCAGTGATGTGTGTTTCCTCTGTCACTGAGCTTAAAGAAGGAAAAAAAAAAAGTTTGAGAACAGTTTTATCAGACCAGCTCGACACTCCTTTGCTGCCACCTAAAGGACACTGTTTTGTTTCTCTCCCAACAAGAGTCTGAAGCATAAAATCGAGAATTTCCAGCAAAGATATCTGAACTTTTAGATCCAGAGATTTAACACCAGAAAGTGAGGTTGAGATAGAAGACTCTGCTGAGACTGATGACGGTGATCGTTGTTCAGGGTAAGAGGCAGCCAGAACTAAGATCTGGTTATATTCAGAGCAGCTATGTGTGTAGTGAAAATGTAATTACCTTATTTTATTTCATTTTAGTTTAGATAAGTTTAGTGTAGTTCAATTCAGTTTAGTTTAATTGATTTTTAAACTGCTCAAAGTCCCTCTCCATACTCCAATCCAGTAGGTGGCGGTAATTTTTTACATCACAATTATTTTTCCATTATGTGATCTGATGGTACAAAACCAGTTAAAAACAGTGTACAGATATTTAGAATATATGAACAGAAGTGTTTGTCAAACAACTTTGGTAAACAGCTAACGGTACCGCACAAACACAAACTGCGTCACAAACAGACGTTCTGTTGAAATGCGCATGCGCCTCACAGGGACGCACACCGCTTTAATCATAAATAATGAAGTTTTTATCAATGCAGGGAAACTTTAACAAATTGTTTGAATCAAACTGTATCACTGCTAAAAGGAGGTGGAAAGAAAAGGTCTCAGTGTAGATAATGTTGGGCAGATGTGTCATAGTAACTCCACCATCCTCTCATCTTATCATGTTCTGAACAGTCACTCTCAGTGGCTGGTAGTCTACAAGAGTCAAAGTATGTGTCAAATATATACTAAATATATAGATACTAAGATTTTATGATGATAGATTCTGATAACGTGTTTCAGCAGCAGAAGAAGGCTCACACACCTCATGTTTTAAACATGATGTTTCCCTGGGGGCAAGTTGTTAACACTTTGCTCATACTGTGAGGAGTCATTGCTGTACGCTGTGAGACATTAAAGTTTGAACAGTGAATCCTGTTTTTTTCACTTTGTAGTGTAACACTCCCTGAAGTACATCTTCATTGCATCATCTGGACTCCCAGACTTCCCAGAGTTCTCTGCAGCTGCAGTGGTTGATGAAACTATGGTGGCTTTCTGTGACACAAAGGTTCATGTCAAAGAGGACTGGATGAAGATTGTGTTCGGTAATGATCCTCAGCAGCTAGAGCACTACACCCATGAGTGTCTGGTGAATATGCCTTCCGGGTTCAGAGCAACCATCAACAACTTGAAGCAGCGCTTCAACCAAAGTGGAGGTACGTAGCTGTCATGGTCTCTAAACATATCAGTTCCTCAGGTTAATGTGCTGTTGACATTAATGAATTCACTACATGGTCACAACATAAAGGCTGCTTTACACAAAGAGCATCAAATAAATTTAAATACAATGAAGAGTTGGTTTATTTAAGAAGTTCAATAATAAAATTGAAACTCATAAATAATACTCAAAAATCAGTATTTTAGAAAGCTGGAATATTAAATAAGACATATAAAAATGATAGTTATCACATAAATGTTTTGAAAGTATGAATCTTCATAAGCACTCTATACTTAGTTGGGGCTCCTTCTGCATGAATTTAAGCATCAATGTGTGACACAGAGGAGATCAGTGTGTGGCTCTGCTGAGGTCTGTTTGTCTCTCAGGTGTTCACATCTTACAGGAAACAAGTGGCTGTGAGTGGGACGATGAGACTGGACAGGTGAATGGTTTTGACCAGTACGGTTATGATGGTGAAGACTTCTTATCATTCGACCTGAAGACGTCTACATGGATCGCTTCCAGACCACAGGCCTTCAGCACCAAACTGAATTGGGATGCTGATAAAAACAGAGAAAACCGAAACAAGTTTTACTTCACTAAGGTTTACCCTGAGTGGCTAAAGACGTACATCAAGTACGGAAAGAACGCTTTGATGAAATCAGGTAGTCAGCTGGTTTGATGGTCTTATTCACAGATAGATGGTGTGGTGGTCTGTACATTCATTAAAAATTGTTGTCTATATTTTTTCAGGTCCTTAAACACCATTTTTCTGTCCTGTCTCCCTCCTTCTCCCTCAGTCATCCCGTCAGTGTCTCTCCTCCAGAAGTCTCCCTCCTCTCCAGTCACCTGCCACGCTACAGGTTTCTTTCCTGACAGAGCCGTGATGTTCTGGAGGAGAGATGGAGAGGAGCTTCAGGAGGACGTGGACCACGGAGAGATCCTCCCAAACCATGATGGAACCTTCCAGATGAGTGTGGACCTGCTGAAACCTCCAGCTGAGGACTGGAGGAGCTATGAATGTGTGTTTCAGCTCTCTGGTGTGAAGGAGGACATCATCAGCAAACTCCACAAAGATGTGATCAGGACCAACCATGGTGAGTGTGTCCTCTGCTCAGGCTGAGCTCCAGCAAACAGTCACCTATTTCTCACTTGTTTACCTGCTCATGCTGTGCTCTGTGTTGTTTGTTTATTAACAAGTTGGAAGGTGCTCTCAGCCGAAGGCTCTATTGTTTTTGTCTGTTTCTGTCTTATTATTTGCTCCTCCAGTAAATCGCTTATTAGACCTCCTGAACTTGCTCAAAACTCCCCAAAATTGGCACACACATTATAAGCGCCCAAAATTTCCATATAACATGCTCTCTAGCGCCACCCTGGCACTCAAAAATACACTAAAATGGCTCTAACGGGCGGGAGAAATGTTGCAGAAAGATTTAACCAATGTCAGAGTGTTTGTCTCATTGAGACGCACAGAAAAGGTATCAGCTATTTTCATATGTCTCGAACAGGAAGCCAGGAATTTGCCTTTCAAAAAAAGATTTTGCCGCATTTTTACCCTTTCTGCAAAAATTATCTTCTCTGAAACCAAAAGTGGTATCTGCTTGAAATTTGCTCACATGACAGACTAGACCCTGCTCTACAAAATGTCTGATAGAAGTTTTTATTTTGGACCCAGTTTTGGAATGGTGAGCCCTCAAAGTGGCTGAACCCCCTCAGGTCCCTCCATGTAAATACATTGGAAAACAGTTTTCAGCTCCGCACAGGCTGCCCCATTTGGGCCTCTAGGAAAAAAGCAAAAGTTGTACAGATTTTAAAATGTCTTAGAATGATTCCTGACAACATTTCCTACAAAAATACATAATTTTACACATATTTGGGTAAAATCATGGCCTCTGTGACGGGGTTTGTTCCCAAAAATATTGTGAATTTGAATCCTCCCTCTGCTACTGCAGCAGTTCTGTGATGATGTCACACTGATTAGGAGTTCTGTGATGATGTCACACACTGATTAGGAGTTCCGTGCAGCTGGTCATGTGACTCAGCAGAGGAAATAATACATGGTATCAACTGTTATAGCACTAAGAGGGACAGAAAGGGATGAAACCCTGACAGTGGAGGGAAAAACAGGTATGACAGACCAGCAGAAGGGACCGGGCAAGAGTGCAAGGACCTGTCCAACGCTGCTTTTAGCTTTAATTTGTTGTTGTTTCTCTGCAGAGGATCCCACAGATGTTGCTGTTGTTGTGGGTGTGAGCCTTCTTCTTCTTCTGCTCCTTGTTGCTGCTGGTGTTGGATTTGTGTTTTACCGACAGAGGAAAGGTAAGAGTCTCTCAGGTGTGCTGATGATTCTTTACTCTGACATAATCAGAGAACTAACGCTGTGTTTGTCTGACCTCACAGATACTAAAACCAGGACTGAGCGCCCTGAAACTCTGAACCCTGAAACTCTGAACCCTGAAACATCATCCATGAACCCACCATCCTGCTCAGAGCCAGACCAGGACCAGGAAGAAGAGACTTTAAATACTGAACCAGTTAGTTAACATCTGCTGAGGGGGTTAAACAGTCACTGTACCAACCAGGTAGAAGCTGGTTCAAAAGAAACAATCAGATTCTGTTCACGTGGACGGAAAAAGGAAAATCAACATCCACACAAGAGTGATTTGTGAACAGAAAGAACTGGTTCATCCTGTTCCTTTGTGATCTCAGTGAGACAGTTCATACAACTTTACCTGTGTCATTTTTTTTTCTTTGTTTTTGACTTTGGCATGTGTGGACTGCTAACTTCCTGCTGCCTAGGTTTGGTTGACCTTCCTGAAATACAGAACCACTACGCCCCCTGTTGTCTGCCAGTCTAAGGAGCAAAAACACCTGTGACTTTTCTGAGGGAGACTGCAGGTAGTTTGTAGACCAAACATGTTAAGATTAAAAAACAAATCACACTGAGAGATTCAAAAAATTGATCTTATTTTATTACACAGTGTCAGAGCACATGAACCTTTTTGGACGCTCATGATCTTGTTTGAGTTGTCGTCCAGTTGTTGGTCAGACTCAGAGGATGAGCAGAGAAACAAACACCTGGGTTAGTTTGACTTTAAGGAAAGGAAAGTAGACTCAAACAGGCATGGAGACTTCTTTCACTTTCTCCCTGAACTAATCAAAGACAACCTGGATCATTACTACATCAAGTGAACCGTTAACATCCACAGAGACGCGCTAACATCAACACAAACATCTCTGTCATTCACTTCAGAGCTTCTGTGACTTTTTTCTCCTGTAACTGCAGTGAAACAGTAGCTGTAATATATCTGTTTAATGTGCAATTTAACAAAACAAATCAATATAATTCAGTTAATGTCATGTTTTGCTTTTTTTTCCACATGTATTTCCTGTTTGTAAATATTTAAATGTGTGTTTCCTGTGAAAGCTCCTGAGCAGTAGAAGTGATTTTATTTTTTTTTTAATTACAGATTTCTATAGCACATTTATCTGTGATACAGAGATTAGACACATAATGAAAGTTATCTGGAATAACATGCTTTGTTATTTCTTTTGATGCTGAATCTCCTTCTTTTTATTAAAGTCTCCAGTTTTCTAAAGCATTTTCCCTCCTTCAGTGAGTCACATGACCAGCTGCACCGAACTCCCAATGAGTGACATCATCAGCAACTGCTGCAGAGGGAGTGAAATTAATTAAAATTTTGCAAACAACTCCTGAGATTACGCACTTTTACAGAAATCCATGTAAAAATACGACATTTCTGTAGGGACATGATATCAGGAATCCATCCAGGTCATTTTTAAAGCTGTGCGACTTGTCCTTTTTTGTCTAGAGGCCCCAATGCGGCAGCTTGCTTGGAGCTGTTTCTTCTGCTGCCATTCATTGTAATGGAGGGAGCTGAGAAGGCTTCTTTGGGGTTCAGCAACTTTGAGGGCTTGTTGTTTGAAAACCGAGTCCTAAACTTTAAAATCTCCAATAAGTTTTGTAAAGCAGGGACTAGTCTGTCATTTCAGCGATTTTCAAGCTGATACCACTTAAGGTGTCAGAGGAGATAATTCTTAAAGAAAGGGTTAAAAACGTGGGGAAATTTTACTTTGAAAGGTAAATTGCTGGCTTCCTGTTCGAGATAGGTGAGGGGTGTCAGTGTATGACTTTTGTGTCTCAATAAGACGAACATTTTGATGTTGATTTGATCTCTGTTCGACATTCCTACTGGTCACTAGGGCCATTTTAGTGTGCCTAGGTGGCGCTAAAGAGCAAATTATGGGATGTTGGAGGTCAAGTTTGGTATCATATTAAATATTTTGCAGATCCTGAGGTGTGTGCCAATTTTGGTGAGTTTTTGAGCATGTTTAGGGAGTCGAATTCGAGCTCAAAGAGTGGAGGGAAGAAGAAGAAGAGGAAACAGAGTAAACACACTAGGGCCCTCTCCCTTCAGGCGAGGATCCTCATTAAATTCACTTGAGGTTAGAGTTGAGCTCAGATAGAGAAAGGGTTTTTCTCGTGTCTCAGTTTGAACATTTGAATGAGCCTGTTGAGTCTCTTTGAGTGAAGTGGAGTGGCCACGCCTTCCCTCAGGGAGGAGCTTACCTTTATTTCTAGTTCAGCTCAGTAAACTTTTGACCATCTAGGACCAGGAGGACTGAACAAACCTGGGAAAAGAAATGAAGACCTTTTTACTGTTGGCTCTGATGAGCTGCTCCACATTTTCAGGTAAGATCAGATTTTACATTTCTTCTAAAAATCACCTGAAAGCAGCTTTACAATAAAGACAGCAGCTCATTACTGTCTCACAGAGAGGGGGCTGATTATAACACGGTTCAATTTATGACCATCAAGTTTGACCTTTCCATCAGTGTTTATGTCATTAACAGGATGGGAAAACAGCTACACATCAACTTTAACTTTTGTCCCTCTAAACTGTTTTAATGTCTCCAGCTTTCAGTTCAAAGTGGGTCCCATGATTTTGTCAGTTTGATTTAATTTATTTTACGCCAAATTTCTTTCAAACATTTGTTCAAACTAACGAACAAAAACTGCATCACAAACACAGGCGTGTACACACCTGTGTTTGTGTGTCACGGGCAAGGGGCAACATCTTGGTCAGTAAGAATGATGCCTATAAGGAAGTTCTAAAAGTTGCTGTTCATCGAGAAACAGCTTGAGGCTGGCTGCAGAAAGATCAGAAGTCACTCACACACCCAGCCATAGAAACAGACTTTTATGGCATGAATAACACATTTACAGCCTGGTTCAGAAAAACGGCTTGGGTCTAAAACGCAGACCTCACTATCCACACAAAGTATACAGTGAGTGAATTTTGTTCTACCTGTGCATTTTAGAAGGTATCAGGATCATTTGATTTTCCAGGCACATCTCAGCTCACGTGACCAGCAGGCACCCTGTAGCTGCTTGGAGAAAAACTCACAGACGGCATCATAGCAAATGTGGCTGTGTCCACGGATTGGCTTCATTTCACGGTTTCAGGAACAGACGGGTGACGTCACGGAGGCTACGTCCATGTTTTATACAGTCTCCACAGTCATGCGCACCTCACTGGAACACACACTGTTGAGCTACAGCAGTCTATGTGAAGTCATTTTCATGGTGGAAATGCAGAACTTTGATAGATTGTTTGAATTCAGCTGTGCCACTGGAAAGAACTGTATCCTTTGGCACAGAACACCATCAAGTAAATAGATAAGAGAAGCTAAAAGGAGGTGGAAAGAAAAGGTCTCAGTGTAGCTGTCATTGGGCAGATGTGTCACAGTAACTCCACCATCCTCTCATCTTATCATGTTCTGAACTGAGTGTTGCAGCACAAGGAATTGAACTACACACTGGTTTGGGGTGTGTACAGAGGAGCTTACGGAGCCCCTTAGGTGCCACAGAGAACAAAATATATAAATCGTGCGCACGAGATACTAAAACGTGCACACAGTATATTAAATCGTGCGCACGATTAAGCTAAAACGTGCGCACGTTTTAATTAAACAGGCAAGCGACAACAGACAGTCGGGCTCATCAGTAGATGGCGAAAATGCCCCATAATATCCACTCATCTCCTGGACCCTGTAATTGTTCCTGTATGAAATCAATGACACGGCCCAAATCTGAGTACTCTTTGCGCCGGCTGAGCCTGTTGTCATGTGACATTCCAAAGTAGAAGTACAACTTAAGGAGCTCACTTCTTCTCTCCATTTTGTGTGTTTGTAAACATCCGACGTCACTATGGGAAGCCGTGGGGGACAATGACAAGGACAAGTCAAAAGTGGTAAATGACATTTTTTCGTGCGCATGAGATACTGAAATGTGTGCACGTTTTAGTATCTTGTGCGCACGATTTATATTTTTTGTTCTCTGTGGCACCTAAGGGGCCCCGAAGGAGCTTGAGACCAGAGTTGACAAAAAAAACAATTGTTTTATTACCAGTTCTTAAAATGGTAAAAATGGTAATGGTAAAAGTAGAAGGACTGGTTGGATAGAGGGCATGTGGCTGAGGCTCACCCAGTGCAATGGGTCAAGGAGAGGGATCCAAGTAAAGAAAAACTAATTGCAAACAACCTAAACACACACACACACTCTTGTAAAATAACTCAAATAAGGCACACACACAACCAAAAAAAGAGGGAACCCCCACCGAATGCTGAACATATTGACTTTGTTTGTTGTTCAGTGAAACACTCCCTAAAGTACATCTACATTGCATCATCTGGACTCCCAGACTTCCCAGAGTTCTCTGCAGCTGCAGTGGTTGATGAAACTATGGTGGCTTACTGTGACACAAAGATTCATGTCAAAGAGGACTGGATGAAGAGTGTGTTTGACAATGATCCCCAGCAGCAAGAGCGCTACACCCATGAATGTCTGGTGAATATGCCTTCCGGGTTCAGAGCAACCATTGACAACCTGAAGCAGCGCTTCAACCAAAGTGGAGGTACGTAGCTGTCATGGTCTCTAAACATATCAGCTCTTCAGGTTAATGTACTGTTGACATTAATGAATTCACTTCATGGTCACAACATAAAGGCTGCTTTACACAAAGAGCATCAAATAAATTTAAATACAGTGAAGAGTTGGTTTATTTAAGAAGTTCAATAATAAAATTGAAACTCATAAATAATACTCAAAAATCAGTATTTTAGAAAGCTGGAATATTAAATAAGACATATAAAAATGATAGTTATCACATAAATGTTTTGAAAGTATGACTCTTCATAAGCACTCTATACTTGGTTGGGGCTCCTTCTGCATGAATTGAAGCATCAATGTGTGACACAGAGGAGATCAGTGTGTGGCTCTGCTGAGGTCTGTTTGTCTCTCTCAGGTGTTCACATTGTACAGACAGTGACTGGCTGTGAGTGGGACGATGAGACTGGACAGGTGAACGGTTTTGACCAGTACGGTTATGATGGTGAAGACTTCTTATCATTCGACCAGAAGACGTCTACATGGATCGCTTCCAGACCACAGGCCTTCAGCACCAAACTGAACTGGGATGCTGATAAAAACAGAGAAAACCGAAACAAGTTTTACTTCACTAAGGTTTACCCTGAGTGGCTAAAGACGTACATCAAGTACGGAAAGAACGCTTTGATGAAATCAGGTAGTCAGCTGGTTTGATG
The DNA here is from genome assembly GCF_033239565.1 of Halichoeres trimaculatus. Lineage (NCBI taxonomy): Eukaryota > Metazoa > Chordata > Actinopteri > Labriformes > Labridae > Halichoeres > Halichoeres trimaculatus. The sequence goes on from NW_027437192.1 coordinate 2,116,173, forward strand.
GTCTTATTCACAGATAGATGGTGTGGTGGTCTGTACATTCATTAAAAATTGTTGTCTATATTTTTTCAGGTCCTTAAACACCATTTTTCTGTCCTGTCTCCCTCCTTCTCCCTCAGTCATCCCGTCAGTGTCTCTCCTCCAGAAGTCTCCCTCCTCTCCAGTCACCTGCCACGCTACAGGTTTCTTTCCTGACAGAGCCGTGATGTTCTGGAGGAGAGATGGAGAGGAGCTTCAGGAGGACGTGGACCACGGAGAGATCCTCCCAAACCATGATGGAACCTTCCAGATGAGTGTGGACCTGCTGAAACCTCCAGCTGAGGACTGGAGGAGCTATGAATGTGTGTTTCAGCTCTCTGGTGTGAAGGAGGACATCATCAGCAAACTCCACAAAGATGTGATCAGGACCAACCATGGTGAGTGTGTCCTCTGCTCAGGCTGAGCTCCAGCAAACAGTCAGAGTCCTCATCATTAAAACTGTCACAGAGTTTGGATCAAAAAGAAAAAGGAGGACTTTTCTTTATTTGTTGTTGTTGTTTCTCTGCAGAGGGTCCCACAGATGTTGCTGTTGTTGTGGGTGTGAGCCTTCTTCTTCTTCTGCTCCTTGTTGCTGCTGGTGTTGGATTTGTGTTTTACAGACAGAGGAAAGGTAAGAGTCTCTCAGGTGTGCTGATGATTCTTTACTCTGACATAATCAGAGAGCTAACGCTGTGTTCGTCTGACCTCACAGCTATTAACCGGCGTGGAACACCAAACCCAGAAACAACATCCATGAACCCACCATCCTGCTCAGAGCCAGACCAGGACCAGGAAGAAGAGACTCTAACATCTACTGAGGGGGTTAAACTGTCTCAGCTCAGCTCTGATACCTGTGTTTGACCTTTACTAGCAGAGACATTCACTGTAGGGTTGAGGTCAGGTAACCATTCCAAGACTTCTTCTGAGGCGGAGTCTTGGTGGACCTGAGCTTGTCTTTGGATCCATCCTAATCTCCAGCTTTCTCACAGGAAGCCTGACATTTGCTCCTTGAACCTCCTGCTGCTCTATTGACTCCATCTTGCTCTTCACATGCTGTAGCTTTTCTGGGCCTGAAGAAGCAAAGCAGCCACAGAGCATCACAGAGGCACCGCCATGCTTCACTGTAAGCCGGAGGAGGAAGAGTCACGTTGATTCTTCCTCTTTCAGTCACACTCGCTGATTAGTGGTGCAACGGATCACAAAACTCACGGATCGGATCGTTCCTCGGATCAGCAAAAAGCAAAAAAATAAAATAAAAAATAAAATAAAAATAAAAAAATGAACAAGTTTTGTCTGTTTTTTAAACACTTTAATTATTAAATTAAATATATAAAAGTAGTGCACAAGGCATATCTTCTTTATAACATAGTTATTAATGAAAAACAATTTAAAGTGCAATATATAGGCATATCTCCTTCCTTTAAAATGTAACAATGAACCAAAAATCAACTTAAAGTGCAACAGCAACATAAAACGGCATATCTTCTTTTAATATTAGTTGAAAGACCATTAATAAACACTCTTGAAAGGGGCAACTTTTATATTTCTATCACTTACTGCTATGAGGCCTACTCCGCACTCCAATCCAACAGGTGGCGATAACGCACCTACAGCTGTTTGTTATCCGCCAATAAATCAAACAGAAGAAGAGGAAGTTGCCACCGTGAGGCACCGGTCATGAGTAGGATTAGTCGTCTGACCTGAAGAAAAGGATTTCTTGGGGTTATTTTGTGGTGATGGCGGACTCTGGAGCTAGACCTGAATGTCCAAAAAGATTCAGGACCAAAGAGCAGATCAAACATGAACGGGACAGTGATCGAGCCCGGGCCAAAACGCGGGTTAACCTCGGCGATGCTTTCAACAGCTGGAGGGAGCTAAGGCGGTCAAAGGGACTGAAATCAGACCCCGAGTTGGCCCTCTTCCTTCTAAACGGGTTTGTAATGCCTAATTTATTTTTACATTCGCGGTTTGACATTTTATATCACCGCAGTGACTGCTGGGAGCTCAGCCAGAGCAGCGCGGCTAGCTCTTGCTAGCTCTTTAGCTAGCTGTAGAGCTAGCCGTGCTGTTTTGTCGTCACTCACACGTTCCAGCGCGTGCAGTAAAATGATTGGCTAACCACTGGAGCGTTTAGTTTTGTTATCGTGGGATGAATTAATGTTTGTGTTATTTCTCATGAAGAAGTTTGATAAATGAGGCTGTAGATGTTTTACTCCCCCAGCCTAAAAGATTTCCTTCTGCTTCTCAGTTCATTGAGTTGTTCAGGTTGTTTATCAGATTAAAGCTGATTAAAAGTTCTGAAATGACTCATTTTTTATGGAAGCTTGGTGCATTCACTTGAAGAAAAAAAAAAAAACTCAGGTTTTTCAGAGTAGTTAATTCTTCGGTTTGTTTTTTTTTGTGGTAATTAATTCTGTTTTTCTGATTAATATTTTTTATTCGTTTGTTTCTTGTTATAATTATTATGTTTTTTTTTTTTTTTTTTTGGGGGGGGGGGGGGGGGGGGGGGGGGAATATTTCTTTTATTAGGGTTATCAACATTGCACATTTCCATTACAATGTACACAATACCCCCTTTTTTGTCCCCCCTGAACAACCAACATATTAACCCCACTCCCACCTAGATATCAAAATAACAAAAATAATACAAAATAATAAGAATAAAATAAAAAACATTGCTGATACTAAGTTAAATAATAGTGAAAATAATTGATAATTCTTATAATAAATCACACTTAAAAAAAATAAGTATTTAAAAAAATAGAATAAAATAAAAATGAAAAATAAAAAATGTAGCTGAGCACAGAAACAAGTTTTGCTCAATGTGATTGTCCAACAGTACATTAGTCATCTAAAGACCTAAGTGAGTCAACAAAGGGCAAAAAAGGACCCCATATCTTATTCAAATTGTCAGAGCAACCTCTAATGCTGTATTTAATTTTTGCCAAGTAAAGAAAAGACATGAGGTCCCTCAGCTAAGAATAAGGAGATGGTGGTATTTGTTTGTTTTTTGTTATAATTATTTCTGTTTTCATGAGTAATTTTTTTGTGGTAATTAATTCTGTTTTTCTGAATTTTTTTCATTGTTTTTTTTTTTTTAATAATTATATCTGTTTTAATGAGCAATTTTTTTCTGTGTTTAGATGACTTTTTTCCTGTGATTCAGATTATATTTTTCCTGAAGTATCGAGATTCTTAGAAATCCCGTGGGAATCTCAACCTGCTGTTTTTCCTGGTAATTTTTTTCCTCCTGTTTTTAGGAGTAAATTTTTTCCTGAAGTATCGAGCTACTTTGAAATCCCGTGAGAACCTCCAACCTGGATGTGTGATGTCTCCTGTGTCCCACACGGATCAGAGGTCCTGTACGGCACATATATGCCTTATCCTTAACTTTCTACCGGTCTGTACCGGGTCAATAAAGGTAAGGTATTAGCCACACAGGGTATGATACCCTTGTTATGTTTGTTGTTCAATGTAATACTTAAGGAATAGACGAAGATGTGACATTAAAGAAATGCATTGCTTCTACACTGGAAAGCCGGTAGAAAGTTAAGGATAAGGCATATATGTGCCGAACAGGATCTCTGATCCGTGCGGGACACAGGAGCCACCACACATCCACGGGAGTCGTCTGCAGGTTGGAGGTTCTCACAGGATTTCAAGGAAGCTCGATACTTCAGGAAAAAAAATACTCCTAAAAACAGGAAAAAAGAAATCTGAAAACAGAAAAAAAATTACTCATAAAAACAGAAATATTTATAACAAAAAACAAACCAATGAAAAAATATTAATCAGAAAAACAAAATTAATTACCACAAAAAAACAAACCAAAGAATAATTTTTTTTTCTTCAAGTGAATGCAATACGCTTCCGTTATCTTCGTCTCATTTTTTTTTTTTATCAGTAAAACCTCACAGCATAGTAGGCTGTGTAGACTTGTTGTATCCTCTGTATAATAAGTAGCACTGTGATCTTTATTCTTTGTTGTTGTCATGATTTGTCTTATTTTGTGTGGTGCAGAGCAGGGGCAGCGCTCTCTACGCCCTCTGAAGGGGCTCATCAAAAAGTCATTGACGTGGATGAGACGATGCCTGAAGAAACACCATCAGAGCATGAAGAGGAAGACACATCAGAGTTCCCAGACCTCATGGCTGTGCAGGACGAGGACGACCTCACTGAGAAGAGCGCGTGCATCGCATACGAAGAGTGTTTGAGAAAACTGGGCTCGTTTCTGCAGCTTCCCATCCAGACGTGTCCTCATGTTGATCCCATCACAAAAACAAAGTGCGGCTGTTGTTCACCGTTTCATGTGGGAATCAGCAGGAGGGGCACTGCATTCATCATGGAGTGGGTAAGCTCTGTTTACTACGTGAAGACAGACCCATTGAGAAGCTTCTAGTTGTGGTTAACTGATCGATATGTGCTCCTTTCTTTGTTTTCCTCACTGACAGTTTTGCTCCAACGGTCACAGTGTGTGGAAGTGGAACTCTCAGCCTCTGCTCAAATATGGGATGCAGTCTGGAGACTTAATGTTGTCGAGCAGCATTCTTCTCTCAGGCAGCAGCTACACAAAGGTCGGCCTGTTATTCAAACACATGAATATGGGGATGGTGGTGGACACGACGCTCCACAGCATACAGGACTCCTCCATGAAGGACTACTGGCAGAGGAAACGAGCAGAGGTCCTCGCTCGGCTAAAGGAAAGGAACAGTGAGACCGCTCATGGTAATTTTAGTTTTTACAATCTTAACATTATTATTTATGAATAAACAGTAAACATATAGAGATTAGGGCTGTGACTTTAATGCGTTCATTAGATTAATTAATTACACCGCACATTAACGCATTATAAAAATCAACGCAATATTAACTCATGGGCTGCTAGTCATTTTCAGAGCATCTTGAATGATCTTTTAAGACCCAAATAATAATGTTTTCTATGACCATGTTAACACCAAAGTTACTTAAGAAGAGTGGACTCTCTTTTTTATGTCTCTCTTCCTGTTTTTGGTCCAAAAAATAGAAATATCCAACTTTATGATCGCGTTCATCTCGGGCGCTCCATCCTTTGATCCTCTCCATGATCTCCGTCCGTCTTTTCTCACGATGGCGCCGCTCTTTCTCTCTGAACTACAGCGACACATCCTCAGTTGGAGCGTGAGCTGCCTGAACTTTTCTGACTCGCAGCGTCTCTCTGTGTCTCTATCATCTCACATTTCTCCTCATATCCATGCTGAGCTCTCGTCCAAAGAGCACACCGCTCTCACCCACAGTAGTTTACGAGCAGGATTTTGATCGACAAGCCCCACCAGACCCCGCCTCCCTCCGCTGAAAAATATAATTTACTTCTATAGACGCAGTAAACAGTAATCAAATGTCAATGGCAGGGAACACAGACATTTTAATTAATATTGTCCAGATGAAAAAAAAAGGATTCGCAAATCTTCTCTTTTTTGTGTATTCATTCAGTTAGTCATGCACTATAATTTTGTAATGCCCTACAGTTCAAGTTCTTTATGTGGGCACCTTAAGCAGATATAAGATTAAAATGATGATTAATTAGATCAATTGATTACAAATCCTGTAAATAATTAGATTATTTTTTAATCTCCTGACAGCACTATTTACCACATAACGGCTGATGAAAGTACTTGAAAGTAGTGTCCTCAAAAAAACATCATCTGAACAAAATAAACAGGATTTTGTTGTTTAAACTTGTGTATGAGAATATTCAATTATTTAGTCTTCTACCAAAATCTGTTTGAATTGAAAAGTGTTGCTTCTGATGTTGAACATTGATGTGATTAATTACGATTAATTAATTACAAATGGCATAATTAATTAAATTAATTTTTTTAATCAAGTCCCACCACTAATAGAGACATGTGGGAGCAAATTCCTCCCTCAGTCTGCCCCCTCTACCTGAGCTCACTGAAGAGGATAGTCCAGAATCAGATAATCGTAACACCCAAAGCTATGCAAATTTTAAAATTAAAAAATTTTTTTTTAAATAAACTCTTTTATAAAATAAACTCTCCTGTCTCGTTTAACGCTTGAAAAGCCCTAAAGACATATATTTAAAAAAGAAGAAGTTTGCTGCAAGTGTAGAAATCCAGCGTGTGCAGGAAATATGTGATTTAAGTACAGCTGACCCTGTTTTATTTCCTCTGTGTCGTAGAGTTTCATGGAGACGTCCAGCAGCTGCAGATCAAAGAGGAGCCTTCATGGCAGCAGGACTGGAGCTGCAGTCTGGACCAGCAGGACATGAAGCCCCAGCACATTAAAAAGGGGCAGGATGAATTTTTGGAGACTGCCAAGAACGAAGAACAGCCTCAGGGACTGACGGAGGATGATACCAACACACTCCCTTTGAATGTCGTCGCTGTGAAAATTGAAGACGACGAGGAGAGACTTCATCTCAGGAGACAGACTGAGCCATTAGAAACAGGAGATAACAAGGAGGACTGTGGAGGACCAGAACCAGACAGGATCTCACATCCAGAGAGCTCTTCAACGCCTGAGATTGAGGTCATGATTGAAGACTCTTCTGAAACTGAGACTGCTGACAGCGATGATTGCCAGTGGACCAGAGAGAAACGGTCAGGATCGAATGCTGATGAATTATATTCTTGCTCTGAGTGCAATGAAAGCTTTAACCGTCAAGAAAGTCTGATCAGACACAAAATGGATCACACGGGAGTGAAACCATTCAGTTGTTCTGACTGTGGGAAAAGGTTTACAACAAGACATTATCTGATCAGACACAGAGTACTTCACACTGAAGGGAAACCATTTAGTTGTTCTGACTGTGGCAAAAGTTTTACACTAAAGATTAATCTGAAAAGACACAGAGTAATCCATACTAGAGAGAAACACTTCAGTTGTTCTGATTGTAAAAAAGTATTTTTACAAAAAAATCACCTGAGACGTCACATGGCAAATCACAGAGAGGAGAAACCCTTCAGCTGCTCTGAGTGCAGTCTCACCTTTAACACGAAAAGTGATCTCATGGCTCACATGCCGCAGCACTCGAAGCTGAAACCCTTTAGCTGCTCTGTGTGCAACAAAAGCTATTCTTATAAACCAAGACTGGTCAGACACATGAAGTTTCACACTGAAGAGAAACCCTTCACCTGCTCTGAATGTGGAAAAAAATTTGAACATAAGCACAGTCTGAACATTCACATGAGGAATCACACAGACAGGAAACTCCTCAGCTGCTCCGGGTGTGATAAACAATTTAAATACAAGTGCCTACTGATCAGACACTCAAGGACTCACACAGGAGAGAGACCCTTCAGCTGCTCTGTTTGCCATAGTACATTTAAACGACGGGCGCATGTGAGTTCACACATGCTGCTTCACACAGGAGAGAAACCTTACAGCTGTTCTGACTGTGGAAGAAGTTTCAACCAGAAGTCCGTTCTTACTTCACACATGAGGACTCACACCGGGGAGAGACCCTTCAGCTGCTCTGTTTGCCAACAGAAATTTAGACAAAGGGGGCATTTGAAAACACATATGCAGACTCACAAAAAGGAGAAACAAGTCGGCCGCCCCAGGAGCAATCAAGGCTTAAACAACGAATGGTATCAGTTTCTGACCTCACATGTAAGGGTTCTTTCACAAGGGAAAGAGAAACCCAACGGCTGCAGTGTCATAAGCAAAGATTCATGAGGGTGTAAGCGGTCATGCATCAGTGCTTCATCAAAAACAAACATAGAAGAGGGGAAATGGTTTTACATTTTGGAGGAGTATTGAGGTTTTTTTGATAGATTGTTCTGTAATCAGTGTTGATTTCACCAAATGAAGTCCGTTTCCTGTTTGGATGATTAAAAGAAACTCGGGGGAGAAACCCTGGATTAGACCAAACGTTGATACCTCAGAGGGAAAGACCATCGACGATGTTCTACTGTGCCTCAGATTTATAACTTATTGTCAGTTATATTTCATGTAGGACATCCACAGCTATGTTTCATTCTTATGAGAATTTGTTCCACGATATCAAACTTTCAACAAGATTTTTGAGTATGTGTTTGCCGTAGACTTCTGAATGTTAACTAGGAATCCAAAGGTGAGATAATTCATTTATTTGCAACATTCATGTTTATATTGAACATTGAGATTTACACTAAGCATTCAAATTTAACAGAGAGGATATCTTTATAATAGTTTTCACACCAACATGTCATCGCAGATGTTGTTCTAAGTGAGATTAAAAAGTGACTAAAAACCACACACTGTGTTTCTGATGTTTTCAAGCTGAATGCAGTGTTTCACTAAAAGAAGAAGAAAAAGTTAGGTTTGTTTTCTGAAACTCTTTTTCCCTGAAGGACGGATTAACGATAAAAATAAAAATAAGTCAAACTGGATAAAGAGTTTTAGTGGCAGAACATCGGCTGGATGTTTTGTGCCAGGGATGAATCCTAAAGAGTAATATTGCGATGATTCACCTTTTCATCAAAGAAAATTCAAAACTAAGGGACCTCAACTCAGCTCCAACAACTTGATTTCACTGTATCAGGAACAGACGGGCGATGTTGTGGAGACTACATCCATATTTTATACAGTCTGTGAATATTAATCATCTTTCACTGATGCGGGTAAGAGATCGTCACAAAATGTAAATGATTCAAAGCATGTTTGAAAGTGTGTGTGGGTGTGTGTGTGTGTGTGTCCTCAGTGAAGTGTGTCAGTCTCTGCTGAAGCTTCCAGCTGCAGCTGTCAGTTCAGTTTCTGTTCAGTCTGACTGAGGGAGGTTTTTGTATGACACTTTTTCACTGTGTGAACACATGCTGACTGTTGATCTCATGTTCACTCTGACAGTAGTAAACTGCTGCATCTTCAGTCTGGACTCCACTGATGGTCAGAGCACAGTTAGATCCAGATCCACTGCCTGAAAAATGACTTGATATCCCTGATGCTCGAGTGCTAGCATGGTGAATGAGCAATTTAGGAGTTTTTCCATCCTTCTGTTGGTACCAGTGTAATTCGGGGCCATAGCCGCTATGATAATAAACATCCTGACTGGTCCTACATGAGATGGTGACGGTCTCTCCTGGATTGGGGCTGACTGCTGCAGGCTGAGTCACTGTGACCTGTCCTCTGGACTCTGAGGATACAGAGACAAAAACAGAAAGCAGAGTCAGGCTTTTGTGGGCTTCATTTCAGAGGGACGGATGTTGATAGAGGAGAGGACTTTGATTCTCTGGACTTTACCTGTGAAGCAGCAGCAGAGGAGAGTCCAGATGAGGACGCAGCTCACAGTCATGCTTTGATGATGAAGACGAGGAGGAGGAGGAGGAGGAGGAGGATTTGTCTGTCTTGTGTTGTGATGAAGGACAGCTGTCAGTCATCCAGTGTTCAACTCTCAGGACTATAAACTCTCCCAGAGCACTGGAGCATGCTGCTGCTGATGCAAACTCTCTCTATGGAAATGCTCTACATCAGTGAACCTCTTAGGGTTCAGACTTCCTCTGTTTTGTTTTTGTTTTCTTTACTGCAGAATCTCAGAATTCACATCTGATTTTCCTTAAAAAATAAACAATGTTATTCTATAATAGAAAAGAAGAACTATCATTAAGACATTCTTGTATCTTGATAATCAAATTCTGATCTGCCAGTGGATCAAAATGCTGCTTATACTTTTTATCTGAAGAACTGAAACCTGTCTGCTGTCACAGTTCAGCAGTGATGTGTGTTTCCTCTGTCACTGAGCTGAAAGGAGGAATAAAAGGTTTGAGACCAGCTTCACACTCCTCTGCTGCCACCTACAGGACACTGTTAGTTTTAGAATCTGAATCAGAATCAGCTTTATTAGCCAAGTATTTCCAAGGAAACAAGGAATTTGACTCTGGTCAAAACTGCACTCTCTCAGTACGAATGTTGTGAATAGAAAAACACTGAGAAACACTAAACATTAAAAGGTAGAAAAATAGAACTTAAGTAGTAGGGGAATTAATAATTACGATATTAAATGATAACAATATTTACCTCTCAACAATAGTTTTCTCTCTGGAAGCCAAAAAAAGAGATAATTGTCAGCAAAGATATCTAAAGTTTCAGATCTGGAGAGTTATTTAACAGTAATGAAAGAGAACGAATTTGATCTTGAAATTTTATGTTCATACATCTGCTATATTCAGTTCCGTATTATCAAATTCTGCTTCGGTAAACCCTGATGCACATTTTGCGTTCTTTGAGCAGTAGCCATTTCTTAGGGTTTTATTTTACAGAACCTTTTATCAACAGGATACCTGAAATTCACAAATGTAATGTGATCAAAACCTTTAATAACTACTGCGCACATAGAACAAATCTGATTAAGTTAGTCATCAAGTGCCTTTTTAAAATTTATTTTTAGGCTGAAAAGAGACTTAATGGATATCCGGTGTAAATAAATGTGTGCCAGAATCAGGTTCATCAACAAGTGATTTTTACATCAATCAATCGAACTTTATTTGTATAGCACTTTTCATACAGGATTTTGTAACACAAAGTGCTTCACATGAGAAAAAAAAAAAAGTGGAATAAAAAGCGGGAATTGCATAATTAAACCAAACCATATTCAACATACACACTTACTTACTCAAACACATGAAGACATGAAAAGGAAATTCTGACAGAGAGCAGAATAAGAAGACTGAGGAAACGCCATCTTGTATTAAAAATGAGGAAACACAAGAGCTAAAAGTAATATGATACTTAAAAATACTCGAAAATACCAGAGGGTAAGATATATCAATGAGTAAATAAATAAACAAGATAATATAACAGTATAGAATAAAAGTTAGATAATATTGTAAAATGAGATTGTGTAACATCAGGTGCGTAATAAAATCAGCTAAAATTGGAGAGAGATTTAACAAAAAAATAAAAATTCCAAGTAAAAAGTAAAAAAAATTAAAAATAAATAATTCATAAAATGAAATAAAAATCTGACTGAAATGTAGTAATAAAACAAAATAAAAGGGTTAAAATAAGTTACATATAACATAAAATATTATAAATACAATCAGCTAAAAGTGAGCATCACAATGAATTTGCCTTGGTGTGATGGTACAAACAAGTTTGCCAAAACAAGATATTTCAAAAATAAAAATATACAAAAAAATAGATAGAGATATGATTAGTTTTTAACTTTTTTTACTGCTAAATGTCCTGCTCCACACTCCAATCCAGTAGGTGGCGGTAATGCGCTTTAGCTGGTTGCTAACAGCCATTAATTCAAACAGAAGAAGAAGCTAGCACCGAGCACCGTGAGGAGTCATATCATGGGTGGGATCTGAGGATTTATTGGGCTTATTTTGTGGTGATGGCGGACACTAAAGCTGGATCTGGGACGCCAAAAAGATTCAGGACCAAAGAGCAGATCAAACATAAACGGGACAGTGATCGAGCCCGGGCTAAAACTCGGGTTAACCTCGGTGATGCTTTCAAACGATGGAGAGAGCTGAGGCAGTCAAAGGGACTGAAAAACGACCCCGAGTTAGCCCTCTACCTTCTCAACAGGTATTCAATGCTTCATTTATTTCCACATTTACGACGTAACGTGTCATTTTACTGCAATGACTGCTGGGAGCTCAGTCAGAATCACACGGCTAACTAGCTAGCTAGCGTTAGCGGCACATACTGAGCCAAAACAGCACGTCTAGCTCTTAGCTGTTAGCTCTTAGCGTGACGTTAGCTCCTCCACATCACAATCCCATTTACAGCACGTGCGATAAAATGATTGGCTAACCACTGAAGCATTTATTTAGTTATTGTAGGATGAATACACGTTTTATTGGGTATTTCAGGTGATCGGTTGTGATTTTTTTAATGGTTCAACTTTTTATCATTTTATATCGCAAAAGCCTCACATTATACCAGGGCTGTGTAGACTTTTCATATCCTGTGTTTAATAGGTCATGCTGTAATCATTATTATTATCAACACCTGTATGATTTGTCTTGTTTTTTGTGGTGCAGAGCAGGGGCAGCGCTCTCTACGCCCTCTGAAGGAGCTCATCAAAAAGTCATTGACGTGGATGAGACGGTGCCTGAAGAAACACCATCAGAGCATGAAGAGGAAGACACATCAGAGTTCCCAGACCCCGTGGCTGTGCAGGACGAGGACGACCTCACTGAGAAGAGCGCGTGCATCGCATACGAAGAGTGTTTGAGAAAACTGGGCTCGTTTCTGCAGCTTCCCATCCAGACGTGTCCTCATGTTGATCCCACCACAAAGACAAAGTGCGGCTGTTGTTCACCGTTTGAGGTGGGAATCAGCAGGAGGGGCACTGCATTCATCATGGAATGGGTAAGCTCTGTTTAAGACGTGAAGACAGACCCATTGAGAAGCTTCTAGTTTGTGATTAACTGAACGATATGTGCTCCTTTCTTTGTTTTTCTCTCTGACAGAGCTGCTCCAACGGTCACAGTGTGTGGAAGTGGAACTCTCAGCCTCAGCTCAAATTTGGGATGCAGTCTGGAGACTTAATGTTGTCGAGCAGCATTCTTCTCTCAGGCAGCAGCTACACAAAGGTCGGCCTGTTATTCAAACACATGAATATGGGAATGATGGTGGACACGACGCTCCACAGCATACAGGACTCCTCCATGAAGGACTACTGGCAGAGGAAACGAGCAGAGGTCCTCGCTCGGCTAAAGGAACGGAACAGTGAGACCGCTCATGGTAATTCTAGTTTCTACAATCTTAACATTATTATTTATGAATAAACAGTAAACATATAGAGATTAGGGCTGTGACTTCAATGCGTTCATTAGATTAATTAATTACACCGCACATTAACGCATTATAAAAATCAACGCAATATTAACTCATGGGCTGCTAGTCATTTTCAGAGCATCTTGAATGATCTTTTAAGACCCAAATAATAATGTTTTCTATGACCATGTTAACACCAAAGTTACTTAAGAAGAGTGGACTCTCTTTTTTATGTCTCTCTTCCTGTTTTTGGTCCAAAAAATAGAAATATCAAACTTTATGATCGCGTTCATCTCGGGCGCTCCATCCTTTGATCCTCTCCATGATCTCCGTCCGTCTTTTCTCACGATGGCGCCGCTCTTTCTGTCTGAACTACAGCGACACATCCTCAGTTGGAGCGTGAGCTGCCTGAACTTTTCTGACTCGCAGCGTCTCTCTGTGTCTCTATCATCTCACATTTCTCCTCATATCCATGCTGAGCTCTCGTCCAAAGAGCACACCGCTCTCACCCACAGTAGTTTACGAGCAGGATTTTGATCGACAAGCCCCACCAGACCCCGCCTCCCTCCGCTGAAAAATATAATTTACTTCTATAGACGCAGTAAACAGTAATCCAATGTCAATGGCAGGGAACACAGACATTTTAATTAATATTGTCCAGATGAAAAAAAAAGGATTCGCAAATCTTCTCTTTTTCGTGTATTCATTCAGTTAGTCATGCACTATAATTTTGTAATGCCCTACAGTTCAAGTTCTTTATGTGGGCACCTTAAGCAGATATAAGATTAAAATGATGATTAATTAGATCAATTGATTACAAATCCTGTAAATAATTAGATTATTTTTTAATCTCCTGACAGCACTATTTACCACATAACGGCTGATGAAAGTACTTGAAAGTGGTGTCCTCAAAAAAACATCATCTGAGCAAAATAAACAGGATTTTGTTGTTTAAACTTGTGTATGAGAATATTCAATTATTTAGTCTTCTACCAAAATCTGTTTGAATTGAAAAGTGTTGCTTCTGATGTTGAACATTGATGTGATTAATTACGATTAATTAATTACAAATGGCATAATTAATTAGATTAATTATTTTAATCAAGTTCCACCACTAATAGAGATATGTGGGAGCAAATTCCTCCCTCAGTCTGCCCCCTCTACCTGAGCTCACTGAAGAGGATAGTCCAGAATCAGATAATCATAACACCCAAAGCTATGCAAATTTTAAAATAGACTCTTTTATTGATCTATGTCAGATTTTTTAAACCGAAAAAATATCCAAACAGAAGACACAGCTCCTCTCCTTGGACCACTTCCTTTTTGCATGTTCCTGGTTTCTTTTTCTGTCTCCTTTCCTACTCTATCCACTGCCCTCTCCTGTCTCGTTTAATGCTTGAAAAGCCCTAAAGACATATATTTAAAAAAGAAGAAGTTTGCTGCAAGTGTAGAAATCCAGCATGTGCAGGAAATATGTGATTTAAGTACAGCTGACCCTGTTTTATTTCCTCTGTGTCGTAGAGTTTCATGGAGACGTCCAGCAGCTGCAGATCAAAGAGGAGCCTTCATGGCAGCAGGACTGGAGCTGCAGTCTGGACCAGCAGGACATGAAGCCCCAGCACATTAAAAAGGGGCAGGATGAATTTTTGGAGACTGCCAAGAACGAAGAACAGCCTCAGGGACTGACGGAGGATGATACCAACACACTCCCTTTGAATGTCGTCGCTGTGAAAATTGAAGACGACGAGGAGAGACTTCATCTCAGGAGACAGACTGAGCCATTAGAAACAGGAGATAACAAGGAGGACTGTGGAGGACCAGAACCAGACAGGATCTCACATCCAGAGAGCTCTTCAACACCTGAGATTGAGGTCATGATTGAAGACTCTTCTGAAACTGAGACTGCTGACAGCGATGATTGCCAGTGGACCAGAGAGAAACGGTCAGGATCGAATGCTGATGAATTATATTCTTGCTCTGAGTGCGATGAAAGCTTTAACCGTCAAGAAAGTCTGATTAGACACAAAATGGATCACTCGGGAGTGAAACCATTCAGTTGTTCTGACTGTGGGAAAAGGTTTACAACAAGACATTATCTGAACAGACACAGAGTACTTCACACTGAAGGGAAACCATTCAGTTGTTCTGACTGTGGCAAAAGTTTTACACTAAAGATTAATCTGAAAAGACACAGAGTAATCCATACTAGAGAGAAACACTTCAGTTGTTCTGATTGTGGAAAAGTATCTTTACAAAAAAATCACCTGAGACGTCACATGGCAAATCACAGAGAGGAGAAACCCTTCAGCTGCTCTGAGTGCAGTCTCACCTTTAACACGAAAAGTGATCTCATGGCTCACATGCCGCAGCACTCGAAGCTGAAACCCTTTAGCTGCTCTGTGTGCAACAAAAGCTATTCTTATAAACCAAGACTGGTCAGACACATGAAGTTTCACACTGAAGAGAAACCCTTCACCTGCTCTGAATGTGGAAAAAAATTTGAACATAAGCACAGTCTGAACATTCACATGAGGAATCACACAGACAGGAAACTCTTCAGCTGCTCCGGGTGTGATAAACAATTTCAATACAAGTGCCTACTGATCAGACACTCAAGGACTCACACAGGAGAGAGACCCTTCAGCTGCTCTGTTTGCCATAGTACATTTAAACGACAGGCGCATGTGAGTTCACACATGCTGCTTCACACAGGAGAGAAACCTTACAGCTGTTCTGACTGTGGAAGAAGTTTCAACCAGAAGTCCGTTCTTACTTCACACATGAGGACTCACACCGGGGAGAGACCCTTCAGCTGCTCTGTTTGCCAACAGAAATTTAGACAAAGGGGGCATTTGAAAACACATATGCAGACTCACAAAAAGGAGAAACAAATCGGTCGCCCCAGGAGCAATCAAGGCTTAAACAACGAATGGTATCAGTTTCTGACCTCACATGTAAGGGTTCTTTCACAAGGGAAAGAGAAACCCAACGGCTGCAGTGTCATAAGCAAAGATTCATGAGGGTGTAAGCGGTCATGCATCAGTGCTTCATCAAAAACAAACATAGAAGAGGGGAAATTATTTTACATTTTGGAGGAGTATTGAGGTTTTTTTGATAGATTGTTCTGTAATCAGTGTTGATTTCACTAAAAGAAGTCAGTTTCCTGTTTGGATGATTAAAAGAAACTCGGGGGAGAAACCCTGGATTAGACCAAACGTTGATACCTCAGAGGGAAAGACCATCGACGATGTTCTACTGTGCCTCAGATTTATAACTTATTGTCCGTTATATTTCATGTAGGACATCCACAGCTATGTTTCATTCTTATGAGAATTTGTTCCACGATATCAAACTTTCAACAAGATTTTCGAGTATGTGTTTGCCGTAGACTTCTGAATGTTAACTATGAATCCAAAGGTGAGATAATTCATTTATTTGCAACATTCATGTTTATATTGAACATTGAGATTTACACTAAGCATTCAAATTTAACAGAGACGATATCTTTATAATAGTATTTACACCAACATGTCATCGCAGATGTTGTTCTAAGTGAGATTAAAAAGTGACTAAAAACCACACACTGTGTTTCTGATGTTTTCAAGCTGAATGCTATGAGCAGTGTTTCACTAAAAGAAGAAGAAAAAGTTAGGTTTGTTTTCTGGAACTCTTTTTCCCTGAAGGGCGGATTAACGATAAAAATAAAAATAAGTCAAATTGGATAAAGAGTTTTAGTGGCAGAACATCGGCTGGATGTTTTGTGCCAGGGATGAATCCCAAAGAGTAATATTGCGATGATTCACCTTTTCATCAAAGAAAATTCAAAACTAAGGGACCTCAACTCAACTCCAACAACTTGATTTCACTGTATCAGGAACAGACAGGCGATGTCGTGGAGACTACATCCATATTTTATACAGTCTGTGAATATTAATCATCTTTCACTGATGCGGGTAAGAGATTGTCACAAAATGTAGATGATTCAAAGCATGTTTGAAAGTGTGTGTGTGTGTGTGTGTGTGTGTGTGTGTGTCCTCAGTGAAGTGTGTCAGTCTCTGCTGAAGCTTCCAGCTGCAGCTGTCAGTTCAGTTTCTGTTCAGTCTGACTGAGGGAGGTTTTTGTACGACCATTTTTCACTGTGTGGACACATGCTGACTGTTGATCTCATGTTCACTCTGACAGTAATAAACTGCTGCATCTTCAGTCTGGACTCCACTGATGCTCAGAGCAAAGTTAGATCCAGATCCACTGCCTGAAAAATGACTTGATATCCCTGATGCTCGAGTGCTAGCATGGTGAATGAGCAATTTAGGAGTTTCTCCATCCTTCTGTTGGTACCAGTGTAATTCGGGGCCATAGCCGCTATGATAATAAACATCCTGACTGGTCCTACATGAGATGGTGACGGTCTCTCCTGGATTGGAGCTGACTGCTGCAGGCTGAGTCACTGTGACCTGTCCTCTGGACTCTGAGGATACAGAGACAAAAACAGAAAGCAGAGTCAGGCTTTTGTGGGCTTCATTTCAGAGGGACGGATGTTGATAGAGGAGAGGACTTTGATTCTCTGGACTTTACCTGTGAAGCAGCAGCAGAGGAGAGTCCAGATGAGGACGCAGCTCACAGTCATGCTTTGATGATGAAGACGAGGAGGAGGAGGAGGAGGAGGAGGAGGAGGATTTGTCTGTCTTGTGTTGTGATGAAGGACAGCTGTCAGTCATCCAGTGTTCAACTCTCAGGACTATAAACTCTCCCAGAGCACTGGAGCATGCTGCTGCTGATGCAAACTCTCTCTATGGAAATGCTCTACATCAGTGAACCTCTTAGGGTTCAGACTTCCTCTGTTTTGTTTTTGTTTTATTTACTGCAGAATCTCAGAATTCACATCTGATTTTCCTTAAAAAATAAATAATGTTATTCTATAATAGAAAAGAAGAACTATCATTAAGACATTCTTGTATCTTGATAATCAAATTCTGATCTGCCAGTGGATCAAAATGCTGCTTATACTTTTTATCTGAAGAACTGAAACCTGTCTGCTGTCACAGTTCAGCAGTGATCTGTGTTTCCTCTGTCACTGAGCTGAAAGGAGGAATAAAAGGTTTGAGACCAGCTCCACACTCCTCTGCTGCCACCTACAGGACACTGTTAGTTTTAGAATCTGAATCAGAATCAGCTTTATTAGCCAAGTATTTCCAAGGAAACAAGGAATTTGACTCTGGTCAAAACTGCACTCTCTCAGTACGAATGTTGTGAATAGAAAAACACTGAGAAAGACTAAACATTAAAAGGTAGAAAAATAGAACTTAAGTAGTAGGGGAATCAATAATTACGATATTAAATGATAACAATATTTACCTCTCAACAATAGTTTTCTTCCTGGAAGCCAAAAAAGATATAATTGTCAGCAAAGATATCTAAAGTTTCAGATCTGGAGAGTTATTTAACAGTAATGAAAGAGAACGAATTCGATCTTGAAATTTATGTTCATACATCTGCTATATTCAGTTCCGTATTATCAAATTCTGCTTCGGTAAACCCTGATGCACATTTTGCGTTTTCTTGAGCAGTAGCCATTTCTTAGGGTTTTATTTTACAGAACCTCTTTTATCAACAGGATACCTGAAATTCACAAATGTAATGTGATCAAAACCTTTAATAACTACTGCGCACATAGAACAAATCTGATGAAGTTAGTCATCAAGTGCCTTTTTAAAATATATTTTTAGGCTGAAAAGAGACTTAATGGATATCCGGTGTAAATAAATGTGTGCCAGAATCAGGTTCATCAACAAGTGATTTTTACATCAATCAATCAAACTTTATTTGTATAGCACTTTTCATACAGGATTTTGTAACACAAAGTGCTTCACATGAGGAAGAAAAAAAAAAGTGGAATAAAAAGCAGGAATTGCATAATTAAACCAAACCATATTCAACATACACACTTACTTACTCAAACACATGAAGACATGAAAAGGAAATTCTGACAGAGAGCAGAATAAGAAGACTGAGGAAACGCCATCTTGTATTAAAAATGAGGAAACACAAGAGCTAAAAGTAATATGATACTTAAAAATACTCGAAAATACCAGAGGGTAAGATATATCAATGAGTAAATAAATAAACAAGATAATATAACAGTATAGAATAAAAGTTAGATAATATTGTAAAATGAGATTGTGTAACATCAGGTGCGTAATAAAATCAGCTAAAATTGGAGAGAGATTTAACAAAAAAATAAAAAATTCCAAGGAAAAAGTAAAAAAAAAATAAAAATAAATAATTCATAAAATGAAATAAAAATCTGACTGAAATGTAGTAATAAAACAAAATAAAAGGGTTAAAATAAGTTACATATAACATAAAATATTATAAATACAACCAGTTAAAAGTGAACATCACAGTGAATTTGCCTTGGTGTGATGGTACAAACAAGTTTGCCAAAACAAGATATTTAAAAAATAAAAATATACAAAAAAATAGATAGAGATATGATTAGTTTTTAACTTTTTTTACTGCTAAATGTCCTGCTCCACGCTCCAATCCAGTAGGTGGCGGTAATGCGCTTTAGCTGGTTGCTAACAGCCATTAATTCAAACAGAAGAAGAAGCTAGCACCCACCACCGCGAGAAGTCATATCATGGGTGGGATCTGAGGATTTATTGGGCTTATTTTGTGGTGATGGCGGACACTAAAGCTGGATCTGGGACGCTAAAAAGATTCAGGACCAAAGAGCAGATCAAACATAAACGGGACAGTGATCGAGCCCGGGCTAAAACTCGGGTTAACCTCGGTGATGCTTTCAAACGATGGAGAGAGCTGAGGCAGTCAAAGGGACTGAAAAACGACCCCGAGTTAGCCCTCTACCTTCTTAACAGGTATTTAATGCTTCATTTATTACTACATTTGCGACGTAACGTGTCATTTTACTGCAATGACTGCTGGGAGCTCAGTCAGAACCACACGGCTAGCTAGCTAGCTAGCGTTAGCGGCACATACTGAGCCAAAACAGCACGTCTAGCTCTTAGCTGTTAGCTCTTAGCGTGACGTTAGCCCCTCCACATCACAATCCCATTTACAGCACGTGCGATAAAATGATTGGCTAATCACTGAAGCATTTATTTAGTTATTGTAGGATGAATACACGTTTTATTGGGTATTTCAGGTGATCGGTTGTGATTTTTTTAATGGTTCAACTTTTTATCATTTTATATCGCAAAAGCCTCACATTGTACCAGGGCTGTGTAGACTTTTCATATCCTGAGTATAGTAGGTCATGCTGTAATCATTATTATTATCAACACCTGTATGATTTGTCTTGTTTTGTGTGGTGCAGAGCAGGGGCAGCGCTCTCTACGCCCTCTGAAGCAGATCATCAAAAAGTCATTGACGTGGATGAGACGATGCCTGAAGAAACACCATCAGAGCATGAAGAAGAAGACAAATCAGAGTTCCCAGACCCCGTGGCTGTGCAGGACGAGGACGACCTCACTGAGAAGAGCGCGTGCATCGCATACGAAGAGTGTTTGAGAAAACTGGGCTCGTTTCTGCAGCTTCCCATCCAGACGTGTCCTCATGTCGATCCCACCACAAAGACAAAGTGCAGCTGTTGTTCACCGTTTGAGGTGGGAATCATCAGGAGGGGCACTGCATTCATCATGGAATGGGTAAGCTCTGTTTAAGACGTGAAGACAGACCAATTGAGAAGCTTATTGTTTGTGGTTAACTCCTTTCTTTGTTTTTCTCACTGACAGAGCTGCTCCAACGGTCACAGTGTGTGGAAGTGGAACTCTCAGCCTCTGCTCAAATTTGGGATGCAGTCTGGAGACTTAATGTTGTCGAGCAGCATTCTTCTCTCAGGCAGCAGCTACACAAAGGTCGGCCTGTTATTCAAACACATGAATATGGGAATGGTGGTGGACACGACGCTCCACAGCATACAGGACTCCTCCATGAAGGACTACTGGCAGAGGAAACGAGCAGAGGTCCTCGCTCGACTAAAGGAACGGAACAGTGAGACCGCTCATGGTAATTTTTAGTTTTCACAATCAAATCCAAACACACCAGGTCTAAATAAGAAAGTGTGGCCAGAAGAGGAGTAATAATGTCTGTGCCTTGAGGAAATACCTCAGCAGTATGACAACTGTCATGCCAATCACTCAGCATATTTCACAATAAATCATTTGTGGTCTATTTTAGATGTTTAAAAAAAACAATAAAACTTCCAAACAGAAGATGCCGCTCCTCTCCTGGATACAATTACCTTTTGCATGTTTCTGGTTTTTCTATCTTTCTTTTTTTTTCCTCACTTTTATTTTCATAATTTTCTGCACACCTTAGCCTCTCCCAGCTGTTTAGCAGAGCGACAGCTTGGAAGCTATACCCAGAATGCATCTGTGTTGGTTCAACACACAGTACCACCAAGAAATAAAATCACAGTTTTATTCTTGAGTGGGTAACGTTTGCTTTAAGTGTAAAAACCGAGCGTTTGCTTTTGCAGGAAACACATTTGATGATAAAAGTAGCAAACAATAAGAGCAGCGTGTCTTCACACGTGAGTTTAACTTTTCCGTGTTTGGTTTTTAACACAGCTCTCATCTGTGCCGTAGAGTTTCCTGGGGACGTCCAGCAGCTGCAGATGAAAGAGGAGCCTTCATGGCACCAGGAGTGGAGCTGCAGTCTGGACCAGGAGGACATTAAGCTCCAGCACATTAAAGAGAGGCAGGATGAATCTCTGGAGACCGTCCAGAATGGAGAACATCTTCAGGGACTGGAGGAGGATGATACCAACACTCTCCCTTTGAATGTTGTCGCTGTGAAAGAAGAAGAAGTTGAAGTGAGACCTCATCTATTGCAACTTAACCAAAGACAAACTGATCAGATGGAAACCGGAGAGAGTGAAGAGGACTGTGGAGGACCAGAATCAGACAGGATCTCAGATCCAGAGAGCTCTTCAACACCAGAGATTGAGGTCATGATTGGAGACTCCTCTGAACCTGACACTGATGACAGTGACGATTGCCCGTGGACCAGAGAAAGTTTTAATTCTGATGAAATTTATAGCTGCTCTGAGTGTGGTGAAAGATTTAACTGCAAAGAAAATCTGATCAAACACAATGTAGCCCACACAGGAGTGAAACCATTCTGTTGTTCTGATTGTGGGAAAAGATTCACGCAAAGACTTGACCTCACACGTCACATTGCAAATCACAGAGAGGAGAAACTCTTCAGTTGCTGTGAGTGCGGTAAAAAATACTGTGATCAAAGAAAACTGACTAGACACATGAAGATTCACACAGGGGGGAAACCCTTCGGCTGCTCAGAATGTGAAAAACAATTTAAAGAGAAGTCCCTCCTGATCAGACACATGATGATTCACACAGGGGAGAAACCCTTTAGCTGCTCTGACTGTGGAAAAAGATTCAACCAGAAGTCCAGTCTCACCAGACACATGATGAGTCACACAGGAGAAAAAGCATTAAGCTGCTCTGAGTGTGGGAAACGTTTTAAGAATAAGTACATTCTGACTGGGCATATGAGGATTCACACTGGGGAGAAACCCTTCAGCTGCTCTGAATGTGGAAAAAAGTTTGGCCGGAAGTTTTATCTGAAGAGCCACATGGCTCTGCATAAAGATGAGAAACCCTACAGCTGCTCAGAATGTGGCAAAGGTTTCAACCAAAAGTCTGGTCTGACTTCCCACATGGAATATCATAGGAGAGAGAAACTATTCAGCTGCTCTGAATGCGGTAAAAGATATAATGTTAAAAGAAATTTAGACAGACACATGCTTGTTCACACAGGAGAGAGACCCTTCAGCTGCTCTGTTTGCAGCAAAACATTTAAACAACAGGCACATCTGAGTTCGCATATGCCGGTTCACACCGAAGAGAAACGCTTCAGCTGCTCTGAGTGCAGTAAAAGCTTTTACCGAAAGTGGCATCTGACCTCTCATATGTTAGTTCACACAGGAGGAAGAGAGAAACGCCACGGCTGCAGCGTTTGTAACCAAAGATTCACTTGGTGGTCTCAGTTGAAGAAACACGAGTGTGTAGGTGATCAGGCTTCAGAGCTTCATCAAAACCAAAGTACAGAGAAAGACGAGGCAGACACAAGAGGTGGCTGTGGAGGTACATCACAAGAGAGGAGCTCAGATTTAGAAAGAGTTTTACAACCAGAGGCTGAGATCAAGACAGAATTCAATGATCTGTGAGTTGGGATGGGGACTGAATTAGCTTCTTTCATAGGTACCATCTGAATTCAGTCTGTAATTCCAAGTAAGGATTCACATGAAATCAACAGGTACCATGTTTGGGTCGGTGGTTTTCCATGTTGGACATGAACATTACATTGCAAGTTTATATATTGAGAAATAAACGTAAAAATTGAAAACTTTGAGATTTTATTATTAAAGAAATTAGTGTTTATTACCACATAAACACACACAAATGTAAAGAAAATTGGTACAGTTGAGTAACAGTACTGATTGCCAGGTACTGGGCATTGGTACCGTACTGTTTCAAATGCAAGAGGTACCTATAGCCGCGTTTCCACCAAGCAGACCGGTTCCGTTCGTCTCGGTACGGCTCGCATTTCGTGGCATTTCCACTGACTTATCCCAGGACAGATCCCCAAAAACTGAGACAAACCTGCCTACTTTTTTGGGACCCTTTTGTATGGGTGCCAGACTGAACCAATCCGCTCTCAGAAGGTGGAGCAACACACTGCAGACCGTTGATTGGTCAGAAGAATTGTCACTTACCTCGACAGCGGCTGCATTTCTCCTGGTGGCTCACAGACTTCTCTGAAACAAAGCTTGATTGTTCTTTGTATCAAAGAGCTACATGCCAATCACAGAGAGGACGAAATTCTGCATGTCTTCATCTTTGCTCTTTGTTTACTGTGTCGCGTTTTTCTTCTTTGTTGGATTTATTAGCGAGGTAAACTGTGTCACACTTCTACGGCGTCACGCTATAATTTAACAGCTGCGGCTTTTGGCATCCGGCTTGCACACCGCCTACCACGTTCCAGGTTTGCTGTGGAAACACAAACGGGATCAGGCTTAACTGTACCAAACTGGGCCAAACCGTACTGAACCGACCCAGACTGCTTGGCGGAAACACAGCCTCTTTGTCCTGGCAGACTACCTGCGTTTGTTTATATTTGGCACGCCGCGTACGCAGACTGATACACTAAGTGACGAGCCAGCTGTGGCTCTGCAGTGGAGGTAGCGCCGTTTTACCACACGATGAGAACTAGAGCCTTTTTTAGCGGTGTTTTTGTGTGAAAGTAACACGCTGAAAATTCTCTAAATAAAGCATGAATGCAGACAGATATCAGATTTTTTCGGTGGGAGTCCGTTTATTTGTGTTTTTGGTCAGTAAAATATGGCCCCGTCTGAGTGCAGAGGAAACCGGCAGAGGAGCAGGGAGGGGGTGTTTGGTGCGTGCGCTCTGGGCTTCTGCTGCACAAAAACACTGCTGTAGGGGTAATTTCTGCCCTAAACCTTGTGATAGGACCCAACTTGTTCCATCCCGGAGTATCACTTTAAGTCAATCTGATCATCAGGGAGGTTTAAACTCTGAGAAACTCCACAGTTGTAAGTGATACGATGTGTTATCCTGGAGAAGAATCACCTCTCTGCTCTTACCGTCATAATCCAGTCAGCTGGAGTTACAGAAGCACCATTACCTTAAACATTATGAGCTGTGGTGGGTTTAAATTTTTTATTCTAACATATACCACTTTAATTCATTCAGCTTTGTTATGACTGATGATCAGTAACTATTGGTTGTACTGTAATCAGTTTTGATTTCACCAAACAAAGTCAGTTTTCTGTTTATTTTGTTGTTTATTTTTATTATTTATTTTTCTTAAACAATGGATTGATGACAATAAAATTATTTAAAACTGAATAAAGAGTGTTTTTCGTATCAGTTCATCAGATGTGTAGAGGAAACTGTTTTGTGTTCAAGTACCTGCAGGGGGCAGCATTAGCTTTAGCTGCGTGTAATCTGCCGAGAATTTTACAGAAGAAGAAGAAGACCATTTGTTTGGCAAGTGTCACAGGATGTGTGGTGTGTCCAGAAGTCCTGTTGTAGCAGACTGATCATAATAATCCATCCAGAGTTTCTCTTCTTTTTCTTCTTCTTCTTCTTCTTCTTCTTCTTCTTCTTCTTCTTCTTCTTCTTCTTCTTCTTCTCTCTCTGTCGGTTCACAGACGCCACAGGGACCCGTCAGAGCTCACACCGTCCACACCCGAAGAAAACAGCTCCAACAGGTCAGCTTTTCTTTGTCAGCTCCAAACTTGTTTCCTGTCAGTCAGTTTTTTCAGGAAGCTGGGCCTTGAGATAACGGTCACAGCCCTGTACAGTGTTAGCCGCAGCTAGCTCCCGCTAAAAGTATCATTTAGCTTCCCTGAGATGTAAACAAAGCATTTCACCAGCTGGTCAATGGAGAGGTTCATGGTCTGGGACGCTTTTACCCACCACCATGAATGAGTTTTTCTTTTCTGATCTTATTGAACTCCTTTACCTCTCCAAACTCTCAGCTCCTCTTACTGTCCCTCATGTATCAAACCTGTGAACTGAAAATGGGTGTGCGCACATATCCACACGCAGATCAGCATCATCATATCATCATAGGAGGACATAAGAAAAGTCAAATCAGTTAATGTTGTTTGTTTGCAGTCAAACCTGGTGAACCGAGGTTGGATAAAGACGACACATTTGACTACACCCCCGCGGACGTCGCTGGTGTTTCAGTGTAAAGTGTGACCCTGTTAACTGGTGACTCTCGGCCGTTAATCACTGATACTGTCAGCTGAAGGTCACCAGTTAGCGTGGTCGCTATTAACTCCAAAACACCGGTTGCGCTGTAACGGTCAAAACTTGACAGAAGTTGCCTCTATTGTGTAGTATTTTTTCCTGACAACTGACCACAGAACAACCTTATATTTTTATGCTGATAACAGGTTGAATTTAGTGTTTAAAAAACGCAAACGCGTCTTAATGAATAGAGCTAATTGCAGCTTCTGCGGTCGAGATGTGTGCGCAGCTCATTATAGACCTAGACCAAGGGTCTTCAACCTGCGGCTCTGGAACCTCATCAATTAATCAATCAATCAATCAATCAATCAATCAATCAATCAATCAATCAAAATTTATTTATATAGCACTTTTCATACAAATAACATGTACCACAAAGTGCTTTACAAACAGACACATGAATTAAATAAAAGAATAATACCCCAAACCCACTCCACCCACACAGCAACCCATACACAGTGTTAATAAAAAGCAACATAGATAAAAGACAATAGTAAAGCACACTGCTGTACCCAGTACGTACTGAGGGAACGCCGTCTTAAAGGTTTGAAAATAAGAAAACACTGGAGGTTAGGTTAAAAAGTGTAAAATTAAAAATATCATTATACAAAATAAGAAAATGATTTTTAAGAATTAAGAATAAAAAATACTTTAATTAAGTTAAAATATACATATATATATATATATATATATATATATATATATATATATATATATATATATATATATATATATATATATATATATATGATAAATAAATGAAGAATAAAACAGGAAAAATAGAGAATAAAATACGGAAAATATAAAAGATTTTAAAAAGACAAGATAAAATAATAAAAAGTGGTCTGTACTTAAAATAAATAAAACACTAAAAGGTAAATCAGGTAAAAGCTCAACTAAAAAGGTAGGTTTTGAGATTTTTTTTTAAAGACATTAACATTAGATGCAGCCCTCAGGTCTTCAGGTAGGCTGTTCCATAACTGGGGGCCATAGTGGTAAAAAAAAGATGCCTCATCATATCTCATGCAGCTCTTTGACTCCTTTGCTGCTGCTCCTTGAAGCTTAAAAAAGCATTATTGAAAAAAATGATTTTAATTTTTCTAACAGAAGGTATTGATGATTAAAGACATTGGCACTAAATAAAATCATGTGTTAACAATTTGATGAGCGAGTATTTATTTATTTTTTATTTTTTGCTATTTTTTTAAGTTTTTGCAAATTGTTTTAAATTTCAGTTTTTAACTTTTTTTTCAAATTTTTGAAGATTTTGCTAATTTTATTTATTTATTTTTAATTTCTGCAGAGTTTTTCAAATTTAACATTTTTGAAATTGCTTTTTTTCTGAAATTTATGACATTCAGGCAAATTGTAGTAATTTCCAAAGTTTTGCACAATTTAATATTTGCAAAAATTTTGCAGCTTTTTGAAATTGCATACATTTTGCACATTTATGAAATTCCACATTTTTCAAGTTATTGGTTAAAAAAACCCCCAAAGTAATTAAAAAATATAAAAACCTAAACATCACATTTGCAATTTTATAAACGCAAAAAACTTCTTGTTTTGTTATTGTTTTTTACTTTGTTTACAATTTTATCCACATTTTTGTCTTTATTGTGAAGATAAATTTAATTTTGTGGCTCCTGATTATCTTTAATCCAGGTGAGCTGAGGGGAAATTGCTCCTATGACAGTAAAGGTTGCAGACCCCTGACTGAGACTGATAATCCCACTATTGATCATACCTTTCATTTCATTTTGCATTTTTCCACCTTGGGTAAATGCACTTTTTTGTTTTTTTTTTGCCTGTACAACTTTTGCTGATCTTCCATACCTCTGTCTGCATCCCTCTCCAAACTCACAGCTTCTCTTCATGTATCTTTCTGTGCTTTAGTGTTTCCTGCAGCTGTCAGTGATGAAAGAAGAGCAGCAGGAGTGGAGCTCCAGTCTGGAGCAGAGAGAAACTAAACCTCTGCTCATCAAAGAAGAACAGGAGGAACCGTGGAGCAGTCAGGAGGGAGAGCAGCTTCAAGGACAGGAGGAGGATGAAACCAAAACCAAGTCCAATTTCACTCCTTTTCCTGCGAAGAGTGAAGCTGAGGAAGTGGAGGCTCAGTCCTCACAGCTTCATCAAAGACAAACTGAACAGATGAAAATAGAACATGATGAAGAGGACTGTGGAGGATCAACACTGGATCTTAAGGTGAAGACTGCAGAGTCTCCTGAACCCAAGACTGATGACAGTGGTGATTGGAGTCAGACTGATGACAGTGATGATTGGAGTAAGACACACCTGAAAGGAAATGAATTTCAAAGCTGCTCTCATTGTGGTAAAGCTTACAAGCGAAAATCTAATCTGATCAGACACATGATAACTCATAGAAAGGATCAACCTTTCATCTGCCTGAATTGTGGAAAAGCATTTAAAAAGAAAGGCCACCTAGACCAGCACATGATAGTGCACACTGAAGAGAAACCCTATACCTGCGCTGAATGTGGGAAAAAATTTAAAACTAATGGTGGTCTATCCAACCATATGAGCACGCATAGCAGTGACACACCATTTAGCTGTTCCAAGTGTGGCACAAGTTTTAAGTACAAAAATTGTTTGACTGAACATATGGTAATTCATGAAGTGGAGAAACCATTCAGCTGCTCTGACTGTGGTAAAAGCTTTAACTATAGACAAAGTTTCGCCAGACACATGATCCGTCACACAGGAGATGGAGCATTTAATTGTTCAGTGTGTGGAAAACAGTTTAATCAGAAGTCCACTCTGAACAGACATATGAGGATTCACACTGGAGAGAAACCCTTCAGCTGCTCTGAATGTGGTAAAAAATTTGGTCGAAAGTTTTGTCTAAAGAGTCACATGGCTATGCATAGAGAAGAGAAACCCTATACCTGCTCTGAATGTGGCAAAGGTTTTACTCAAAAATTTACACTGACAGGTCACATGGAGTGTCATGGAGGAGAGAAACCCTTCAGCTGCTCTGAATGTGGTGAAAGATTTAAGATGAAGTCGAATCTGACTATGCACATGCACCAACACACAACAGAGAAACACTTCAGCTGCTCTGAATGTGGCAAAGGTTTTAATCAAAAGACTAGTCTGAGGGTCCACAGGGAATGTCATGGAGGAGAGAAACCCTACTGCTGCTATACATGCGGTAAAAGATTTAAGCTGAAGTCCAATCTGACTATTCACATGCGTCAACACCCAAGAAAGAAACCCTTCAGCTGCTCTGAATGCGGTAAAAGATATTCTTGTAAAAAAAGTCTGACCTCACACGTGCTGACTCACTCGGGGTAGAGACCCTTCAGCTGCTCTGCTTGGGGGAAAACGTTTAAACAAAGCCATATCTGACCCCACATATGTTAGTTCACACTGAGGTATCCACTGCACTGTTTCCTTCTTATGATGTTTTGTTTGACTTTAAATACATATTTTTGATTTTTTTACATTTATTTTTATATTAAACACTAAGACTTGTATGAGGCATTTAAAGCTAACAGTGACATTATCTGAATGATATTATGCAAGACTGTTATATGTAACCACAAATATCATTCAAAGTGCAATTAAGAAAAGTTTAAACCATGTTTTTAGACATATTTGAGCTGAATGTGAAAAAATGTTATATTTTAAAAACAGCAACCATAGTCGCATGTGTTATATTTTATAACACAACACTATGAGGATTGTACAGTGTTACAAAAAGAACTAAAAGAAAATGTATATATTTTATTGTTTATTTTTATTATTTGTTTTTTTTATGAAAAACATATTCATAATGACAATAAAAATAATCAAATTGAATTAATTGTGTTTTTTTTTTTTTTTTTCTTTGTTTTTGGATCAGTACATAGATTAGTGAACCAGCTACTGATTTGGTGGACATTCAGTTTTCCTGATGTCCTATTTATCAGGTAAAATTTCTTAGAATGCAATGGGCCAGTGTGTGGCGCTGATGCTGATCGTTTTTTTTTTTTCTGGCGCTTAGGTTTTGGAGAAACATGTTAGATGTACACTACTTTTCACCCAAAAACATCACTCTGTGGAATATCAGATATACCCCCCCCCCCCCAAAAAAAAAAAAAAGTACGTATATATATATATATATATATATATATATATATATATATATATATATATATATATATATATATATATATTTTTTTTTTTTTTACTATGCAAAGTGGTACGAGAGAAACTTATGGTTAATGAGTGACTTAATGGATACAGACAGTAATCTGCTGAATTATGAACAATTCATTCAAGGATTGTCAGTCGTTGATCAAAGATTTTATGATAAATTGATAAAGAATAATCTTAATGACATAATCCCAGGTAGACAGAACAGGAATGATATTTATCACAAATGTGACACAAAATCAACGGGAAAAAAAATATAGTGATGTATCTGACATTCCCTGTATCAAGCAAATCAAAAGAACCACGCTTTAAAATTATGAAACACATTTATCCATAAAAAGAGTTACTCTATGCTTTTGGTTTGAAGACAATTTATGCTCCCTTTGTGAAATTGAAGTTGAGTCCATAAACAAAGTTTTCTTCCCATGCCAAACTGTGAAACCTTCTGGACTGATATCCACAAATGGTTAAAGTAAAAATTTAATAAATGGTATATTTTTTGACTTAATAATCTGTTTTAACATGAGTCTACGGCTCTCAAAATTCTTTATTCGTAGAAACAGGACTATTAAATCTCCTCAGATTTTTTTCCCCTAAATGGGTTAAAAATGTACCAAGAGCACTAAAAATACACAATTCCCTTTGAGAAGACGTCACTGAGGTGTAAAATTTATTCCCAACATTTATTCATAAGAATACAACTCAATAAGTTTATATAATTAAACTTACATAGCTGTATTGTACGGAAGCGTATTGCATTCATTTGAAGAAAAAAAAAAAAACTCAGGTTTTTCAGAGAAATTTATTCTTCGTTTTTTTTTTGTGGTAATGAATCTTGTTTTCTGATAAATATTTTTTTTATACGTTTGTTTTTTGTTTTAATTAGTAAGTTGGTTTGTTTTTTGTTATAATTATTTCTGTTTTTATGAGTATTTTTTGTGGCAATTAATTTTGTTTTTCTGATTAATATTTTTTTTATTGGTTTGTTTTTTGTTATAATTATTTTTGTTTTTATGAGTATTTTTTTCTGTTTTCAGATTACTTTTTTCCTGTTTTCCGGAGTAATTTTTTCCTCCTGTTTTTAGGAGTATTTTTTTTTTTCTTGAAGTATCGAACTACTTCAAAATCCTGTGAGAACCTCTAACCTACAGACGACTCCCAAAGATGTGTGGTGGCTCCTGTGTCCCGCAAGGATCAGAGATCCTGTTCAGCACATATTTGCCTTATCCTTAACTTTAGTATCTCGATACTTCAGGAAAAAATTACTTTGAAAAACAGGAAAGAAGTAATCTGAAAACAGAAAAAAAAATACTCATAAAAACAGAAATAATTATAACAAAAACAAACCAATAAAAAAAATATTAATCAGAAAAACAAAATTAATTACCACAAAAAAACAAACCTAAGAATAAATTACTTTGAAAATCCTGAGTAGTTTTTTTTTCTTCAAGTGAATGCAATACGCTGCCGTAGTATTGTTATGAATGTTTATTGATTGTTTTTTTTATATATATTGCTCCCTCTCTCTGAATGTACCCACTGCTTTTTCTTCTGTATATTTGAAATGAAGGACTAAAACATGGGGAATAAAAGGGGTTTTACCACCATCTGGTGGAATGAGTTAGCAACTACAATACAACAACCACAACACGGTCCGTGTGAGGAAGGAACTACGGTAAATCATATCACTTCTTTTCATAAAAAGAGGACTTTACAACAATATTTATTTATTTATTCAAACCATCAGCTGTAGAAATGAAAGTGTGTTGTCCTTATCAGCTCTAAAGTTATTTCCTGTCAGTGCTTGAGGAAGCTGAGCCTTTGTTTAACAGAGTGAGCTGTGTCTTTCCATTCGCTCAGTCCGCGCGAGGGGGGCGGTTCCCAGATAGGAAGTGACGTAAGCGCGTTGCATTTCCATCTTACGTTATCAACACGGAAGACGGCCATGTTGGAGGGACCGTCTCAGCAGAGCAGCATTTAGCTCGCCGGTTTACGGGATTATTGAGGCTGAAAATGGTGAATTACTGCCGCGTACTCGGCTGCACTAATCGGTCCGACCGAGAGAAACATCTCAAATTCTTTCGACTACCGAAAACGATCGCAAATCAGGGAGAGGAGTGCAAACAACTGTCTGAAGAGCGGAGGAGGTTGTGGTTAGCTAAGCTCCACCAGGACTTCCGAGGCAAGAATCTGGACAACATTCGGGTCTGTTCACAGCATTTCTTGTCAGGTAGGACTTACATTCTGTTGTACACACGGTTATAAAATCACACTTTAGTAAAATAAGATATCAAACTAGAATTTGACATAAATTGAGCGGTAAATCACGCCAGAAATTAGCACTTCAGCTAATCTCAACTCTTATCTGTAAGGCACTTTAAAAACAACTGCAGCCGAAACAAAGTGCTGTACATCAACAGACAAGACAACACAAGTAAAATAAATAGATACAAAAATGTCTTAAGCACTAAAATAACGTTTTATTTTTCTTGAGACAAGTTATAAAAAGTTACAACAGTTACTAAAATCGAAAACTCCTTTTCAGGGGGCTTTGAAGTATCTTAAAGTGAGCCTCTCTCAAGAGAACATAAGTTTTTATGGACCCCCATGACAGATGTAGTAATAGCAGCTATGTTTTCAAACCTTTGCTGTCCTATTTAAGCATTTTCATTTCAGCATTTCTACATTTTCTTAGTTTGATTTGCATTTTAATCATCTGTCTTTCCCAGGCAACCAGATATTTGTTTTTAAAATTACTGCCATCCATTTTTAATGCTCTGGTCTTTAAATATCAAAGGAACTGAGTTTTCATCCATGCATCCTTCTTGTTTAAAACTCCCCTGTTTCGATAACTCGACTTTGTGTTTTTGTCTCAGTTTGATCCCTGGGTTTACACAGTATTGTGATTTTGCATTCTTGCTACTTAAACACTGTGGCCACTGAGTATTATCAGAACCAATGCAGTAAAATCCAGCTTTAATATTCCACTCTACATTAACTTAAAATTAAATTACCTTTGTGTTGATTTTGTTCCACCCTTTTTTCCTGTGGCACCGCCTAATTAGTCCAGCGTACAGGATTCACACAGACAGGCTACAGCCTATGATCACAACACCTGTAGATTTATTCTATTGTACGTACGCAAGCACATTTACACACCATAATTCTAGGGATGCACGATATTGGATTTTTGCCGATATCCGATATGCCGTTATATCGAAACCCCTTTTGGCCGATACTGATAATCACAAGTTTGTTTGTTTTTTTCACTGTTAAGAAAGCTAAGTCTATCCTGTACTGGAATTTATATGTTACTCTTATTGGGACTGTTTCATTTGTTTAAGAAACACACATAAAACAAGACAAAAAACATTTGATTTTACCATAAATAAGAAATGTATTATTTTTTCAAACTCAAGACATTCAGTATTGAAATACAGAAAAATAATTTCTTTAGATCACATGAACTTTAAATGTACAATGCATTTTTAAACATAACCAAGTTGCATTTGATTATTTTAGAGCTACTGTAACAACCTGGTGACAGACACAGAGCTCTGCAGTGCAAATAAATGAAGTGCTACATTTTATTTAAGGAGCTTATTTTTCAGATGGAAAATAATAATAATCCTAACTGAATAGCACATTATCGGCTGTGCCTATCAGCAGATATTTTCATATCTGCCGATACCGATAAACGTGTTTTTAAGCTTTTATCAGCCGATACCGATATTGTGCCGATAATATCGTGCATCCCTAGATAATTCTAATCACGCAGGATTTTTACGATAGACACGTATGAGGATGAAGTAACAACAAATATTTTCCCAAGACCAACACCTTCTTTTAAGGAGGACATTGTAAAAATATGAGAGAAATCCTGCCTTCTTTCCAGCTTTATCCACACATAAATTATTTTTGAATAAAGAAAAATAAAAAGTTAAGACAAGATGAGCCAACAGTTGGTCGGGTCTGAAAATAATTGTCATTTGTTTTTTTTCCCTATCATAGTACTGTACAAGTTTAGGTAAATTATATGTATTATTGCATTAAACACCATAAGAAAAGGATTGTTATTGAATAAAATACGGTACAATTAAATATCCACTGGTTAAATATGCCTTTAGAAAAGACTTTAGTAAATCTGTGGTGTAATAACATGCAAACATATCTTTATTAAACTACTGTTTCTACCATACTCGGCTAAATACTGAAACCTGTTTCTGATCTCAGTTAATGTTACATTTGTCGTTGTTTTCTTTCAGGTACAAAAGCTTATCTCCATAGGAAGGATGATCCAGACTGGGTGCCATCTTTAAACATGAGACAGAAGCCTGATCCACAGTTTTATAAAGAAACACTGGCAGCACGCTACAAGCGCCGTGTGAGTCGAGCCCACAGGAAAGTGGAGGCCGACGCTTCTCAGTACGAACCAGTTGCTGCTGATTCCTCCAGAAGAGAGCCTGTTACCGACCACAAACCCAGAACAGGGACTCAAAGTGAAAATACAGGTGACTTTATTGATTCAATACATTGTCAAAATCTTGAAACTAGAAATATCCAGTTAAGCTATGATGCTGAGCGTATGTCCTCACCTTATGTCCAGAGTAGAGCCTGACAGGGGAGTGGATTTTCTCTCCTGTCCCACTCCCGGTAAAATGACTCCCACTCCTGTACTGCTCCCATTCACCACCTTCTTTAAGTTTTTAGGCAAGTGATTGAATTTGGTTTTATTTTCTCCCCATTCTTTTTGAGATTACTTAGTGTTTTGCAGCTTTAATTCTAAAGATATGGCAACAGGTACAGTTTATTAATCCAAACAAAAATGTCTACCTTAGTGTAATAAACCTATACGTTTGACCTTTGAGCAATTCTTACGGTTCAGCATTGACAATACTTTTATGTTTTAACTGCTTAAAAAAAAAACTGCAACTAGAGATCTGTCCAGTTCTGTCAGTTTAATAGATAGATCCTGATTGAATCATTCCTGAATGATTATGTGATACTTTTAAAGATATTATTATTCTGTGAAGTGTAGTTCTTTTTACACGCCTTTAGGGATCGGTACCTTTCACATTTGAAACGATACAATACAGATGCCCGGTACTTGGCAATTGGTACCGGTACTCAACGGTACCAATTTTCAGTACTTTTTTGTTTTTATATGGTAAAAAATACCATGTTTTCTAAAATTATAAAGTATGAAAGTTCTTCAATTTAACATATTTATATTTTGATATATAACCTTGCAATGCTGTGTTCATGTCTAGAATGGAAAATCGCCTACTCTTCCACTTCCTCACAGCCACAAGGATACATTTAGGTACCTAAACATGGTACCTTTTGGTTTTACATGGATCGGTACTTTTGACAGAATTCGGTCGGTACTTATAAAAGTATCTAATTCGGTACCCATTCCTACACGCCTTATAGTGTAGGCGTATTGGAAATAAACTACAAAATGCAGGCACATGTCACATATTATGTTTTATCTTCCTGATTGGTTCCCGCTCCCAACTGTCCCAATCCTGTGACTGATATAAAATTGACTCCCATCCTGCTGGAATCCAACTGGAATCGGTGACCCGTGGGATTCCTGAAAAATTTCAGCCTCTAGTCCAGAGTGCCTTTAGATAGATAGATAGATAGATAGATAGATAGATAGATAGATAGATAGATAGATAGATAGATAGATAGATAGATAGATAGATAGATAGATAGATAGATAGATAGATAGATAGATAAATAGACAGACAGACAGACAGGTAGATAGATAGATAGATAGATAGATAGATAGATAGATAGATAAATAGATAAATAGATAGATAGATAGATAGATAGATAGATATATAGATAGATAGATAGATAGACAGACAGACAGACAGGTAGATAGATAGATAAATAGATAAATAGATAGATAGATAGATAGATAGATAGATAGATAGATAGATAGATAGACAGACAGACAGACAGGTAGATAGATAGATAAATAGATAAATAGATAGATAGATAGATATATAGATAGATAGATAGATAGACAGACAGACAGACAGGTAGATAGATAGATAGATAGATAGATAGATAGATAAATAGATAGATAGATAAATAGATAAATAGATAGATAGATAGATAGATCTGTATTGTCCTCTAACAGGAAATTCACATACACACCATTAAGTTACCCACTTATCCATACACAACAAAAACACGTAGTCATGCACATATACACAACACAACACAAAACAGTTCCCATGATGCTTTCTTGAAGATAAAGAATAAAAACAAGAAAATGTTAATTTCACTGGACTGCAAACATACCAGATATTATCAGCGCCTTTTACCTAAAAAAATCACTTGGTGTATTCCAGGTCCTCACGCCGACACTGATGTGACTGAGGCTTCCTGTTTCTGCATGTTAAGTATCAGCTGCTCCTGTTTCCAGGGTGTTCGCTGATGTCTCCAGTGTCATATTTATCCAACTGGAAACTACTTATAATATGACAGTATGAGAAGAGCTGCAAAAAAAAACACACACCAGTGCAATCCAGACAACATTTAGGGGAGAAATGTGCTGTAATTGCTGGCTGTTTTGAGGATTTTAGAGACCGTTCCTCTTATTGTAGAGCCAGAGTAGAAACATGGTCTTCATACTAACACCATAACACGGACAAATTTCTCCCTCACCAAACTCTCAGCCTCTCCTCATGTGTCTTTCTGTGCTTTAATGTTTCCTGCAGACGTCCGACAGACGTCAGTGATGAAAGAAGAGCAGCAGGAGTGGAGCTCCTATCTGGAGCAGAGAGAAACTAAACCTCTGCTCATCAAAGAGGAAGAGGAGGATGATACCAACACATTACCTTTTAATGTTGTCACTGTAAAGAGTGAAGATGAGGAAGAGGATTCTCAGTCCACACAGCTTCATCACAGACAAGCTGAACAGGTGAAAACAGGAGCTGATGAAGAGGACTGTGGAGGATCAATGCTGGACATAAAGGTGAAGATTGAAGAGTCTTCTGAGCCTGAGACTGACGACAGTGATGATTGGAGTGAGACTGGATCAGGATCTGCAGGAAACATTAATGGTTCCTGTCATAGCTGCTCTCAGTGTGGGAAAGCTTTCAAACGGAAATCTTTTTTTATCAGACACATGAGGACTCACTCCAGGGAGAAACCCTCACGTTTCTCTGAGTGTGGTGAAAGAGACAGACGAAAGAAACATTCGACGACTCACGTGGCTCTGCATGAGGAGAAGAAACCGTTCGGCTGCACTAAGTGTGGTAAGAGATACAAATTTGAGAAATGTCTGGCCAATCATCTTAGTTTACACAAGGGTGAACCTCTGTAGCTGCTTTGAGCGCAGGAAACAGTTTTACCAGCAGTGGGAGCTGAGAGAGAAACCCTACGGCTGCACCGTTTGTGACCAAAGATTTTCTCAGATCTCAGATTTAGAAAGATTTTAAAACCAGAGGCTGAGATAAAGACAGGGTTTAATGATCTATGAGCAAACTGATTATACATTCATCACATTTATTAAGGATGAGAGACAAAAACGATGTATTGTAGTATCATGATTTTTGTTTAATGATTTAAACCATGATTTTTTTTTTTCAAATTGAAGTCCTTCAGTTTACTCTTTGCTTATGAGCTGGGTTGGAAAAAGTTGAGATGTCAGATCCCCTGAATAAATCTTAAAAACTGACTCATGTGATGTGCATTTTTGGGGAAAAAAGAATGGGTCCTGATATAATTTGTAGACATTATCATTCAACTTTTTCACTTGGTTTGGTGTTTAAAAAGCAAATTAAAAGTCATAAAACCTGAACTATTGAAGAATGGCGGTTTAAAATCGAATCTGCACCCCAAAAATCATCAAAGAATTGAATCAGGAGAAAAAAAACACATCGTCGTTACGAGAACGCTATCTGTTATCCAGGGTATGCTGTCCTTACAGCATGTGCTGACCGAAGCATTACGACAATAAATCCATTGACAATGTGATAAAATCAGCCCTGTTTATCTCTCTGCAGTTACAGCACTGAAAAGTTGATATCAAAGATCATCTATTGAAAATAACAGCGCTCACTCTGACGCTACTTTTAAAAAAAGAAACAAAAAAACAGAGCAGTCACTCTGTCACTTTTTCTGAAACTGTACTGCCATCGCTGTAATTTAATTTTTAATTTCGTCTTCATTTGAGCTTAATTTAACTTGATAAAAAAACCCATTAAGATCTAGATCTGTTTTGCAAGGGTGGCCAGGCAAAGAGGTATGAAGGTGCTTTAGGGCCACTTAAAGAAATAAAAAAAAATAAAATGGAAATAAACTCGAAATTTTCAAGATAAAAACTAGACATTTTTGAGTTTGCAAAGTCACAAGTTTACGACTTACTGAATTCAAAAGCTTACTAGTATATAAAGTTTCAATTTTACGACTTTATAAACCAGTAAATTCCGATTTCTCAAAGATTTATATGTGGCTTCTAATGTGTAGGTTGTTATGTACTTCACTGCATGATGGACCTGAGTCATCACATTCTTATAAGCAGTCGGACTCTGAAAAGTCGTTTAGACAAGAAGAAAATAAACAGGCGATGTCGTGCTTCTGCAGCGGAGACCAGAGCAATCGATTACAGTTTACAGTTTACTCAGACTTCTCAGTAGATCACAGATGAACAGATAGATCCTAGTAAGACACATGAAAACATCTGATATCTCCCATATCTGTCACAAAACAACCTTCATTTATCAATTTTACATTTTTTTTTTCCAGTTAAGTTTTTTTCAGCTTATATCACATCTGCATCTCTCAAGCGCGGCATCCCCTGTGCATCAACTAACATCCAGGACTTGCAAATGTACTAGTTTATTAAGTCGTAAATTTTCCACTTTATGAAGTCGTACATTCGCGACTTTAGCAACTCAAAAATGTAAAGTTTTTATCTTGAAAATGTATTTATTTAATTTCTTTAGTGGCCCTAATACGCCATCGAACTCTGCAGTCTCTGAACTGGACAGGAGAAGAAAATTGATATCAGAGATCATCTATAGCGTGTGAGAGTGCTCACACTGACGCTACTTTTGAAAACCAAGCCAAAAAAAACATACAGAGCAGTCACTCTGTCGCTTTTTTCTGAAACTCAACTGCAATTGCTTTAATTTAATTTAATCTTTAATTTCATTTTTATTTAACCTTTATTTAACCAGATAAAACTCATTCAGATCTGGATCTCTAATTAATAAATAGGTACAGTAAAAGCCACAGAAAAATAACGCTATTAAAAGAATGATTTTAACAATACTTGAAAATAAATTAATAATAAATTACAGAATAATAAGTTCAGACAGGTTAAGGTCAGTCTGTAAAGAATTAAAAACATAAGGGGCAGCAAAGTTGTAATCCAGTTTGAGATAAACTAAACATTTCAGTCTCATCAGTTGTTGATGAGACTGAAATGTTTGTTTCTCAATTCTACAGTATATGAGCACATAAAGCTACAATAAGTTTTGTCTTTTAAGTTGTCATGAAGGTTCAAGGCATTACACAGTAATAAATACAGTTTCAATACTGCATTTTTGTCATTATTGGACATTCATTTGAACAGAGTGCAGGTTTTCTTCATGGTTGTTGTTGTTGTTGGGATCCTAAAGCCTGGCCTGTGTGGGCCCTGAATTCCTCTGCTTAAACACTTCATAACTGAGTTTTCTAACACCCTGATCTTAGACTACCAAAGA
This sequence comes from Halichoeres trimaculatus, assembly GCF_033239565.1. NCBI lineage: Eukaryota > Metazoa > Chordata > Actinopteri > Labriformes > Labridae > Halichoeres > Halichoeres trimaculatus. The sequence continues at coordinate 2,155,609 of NW_027437192.1, forward strand.
AGAAGAAGAAGAAGAAGACATGGAGTCAGGCTAAGGTGACAGAAAAACCTGCTCTGTGAATACGTTGGTTCAGTTACAGTGAGCTGTATCTGTTTATATGGTGTTGTTGTGTTTATTAGGGTTGTATAAAGTTTCAACTTCTGTTACAAACCAAATGGCCTTTAGAAAACTGGTTGGTTTGTGTCTCCAAGTTATTCTTGCAGTCATGATCTGCCTCAAACAAGCCATGCATGCCAACTGACTCTTCAAGAGGTCAAAGGCCGCAGAGTTTTATGGCTTTGTCACTAGAGGACGGGAGAGAGACAGCTGTTGATGTCGGTATTGCTTGTAGACAGGAGGGTGACAAATCTCAGCAGGTTGGTGAGAAACAGTCGACAGCTGTTGAGGCTCAGAAAGAGGAAACCTGTAAACATGGAAGTGTGAACGTGTTACTCAGACTCCTGAGTTCCTTTAAGGTTTTATTATACACAGCAAAACTTAAACATTCAACCAACTCATCTTTTGGTTTTATGTCCGGTTCCATTCCTTGAAATCTGGACTGATCTTCTACACTGCAAAAATTAAAATCTCATCAAGTTATTTTGTCTTATTTTCAGTAGAAAATGTCTTTTCAGATTTCATACAAGCCACATTTACCCGGCCAGTCTGGAAAATTGTCTTATTTCAGAATCAGAATTCCTTTTATTGTCATTGTACCAAAAGGTGCAATGAAATTAAAAAATAGCAGCTCTCACAGACGACGCAAAAAAAGCAGAAGGTGCAAAATATCAAAATAAACTATAATAACATGAATAACAGGATAGAACAAAATAACACAATAGAAAAAGTATATGATTTAGGTTAGAATTGAAAAACAGAATAGAGAAAAATGTAAATATATATTTTATAGAACAACAGGATATTGTGTTCAAAGTTATTTAAAAAAATCTTCAAATGAAACAAGAGAAAAGTTACTAGTATTAAAACCTTATTCTAGTTTGACACAAATTTTCTATCATTTTTTTTTTTTATCTGACAGATTTTTTTTACTTTGTACAGCAATTCAGACCTAATTTTTGTCTTTTAATAACTTGAAACAAGACATTTTTCTGGGCTAATCAGCTGAATCTGGCTCATATCAAGTTTAATACGACACTTTTTTTTACTTAAAATAACAAAAAAAAAACACTTGATAAGATTCAGTTCTTTGCAGTGTAGTCACAGAAAAAAGCAAAGCCTGTCACCTTGCTTTCCAGAATGTACAGGACAGAGGTGTTATCCACAATTCTGGTGACTCCCACCAGAATTTCCTGGCCAATCACCAATCTCTAAAAAGCCTGACCTGCCGATACCAACTTTTATTTTTTATCTTTTATTCTTATAACTGACAGCATATACTTTAAATGTTCCAATCTAATTCTATTGAAAATCATTGACAATTACCTATGTAACAATAAAATGTTTATAACTTAAACAACAATAAAGTGTCCTGAGTTTTAGGTCCTAGAGCAAAAAGCAACAATGGCTGGCTGCCAGACCTTCCCGGAGGTTTATAAGATAAGTTTCATATGTAAGCAGCAAAACCCAAAGCTGATTGATCGGTACATGTCTAGTTTTTGGACTGTCCCAGAATTGACTATTAAAAAAAAAATCCCCAACAAGAGACAAAACACTGTCACTGTTTATTTTTCCACCCAAATATGTGCATCAGCTTTTGTTTTTGCTGTTGTTGTTTTTGTATTAAATAATTTATTGAACTTTGTTTGAAAAGCACTTAATCTTTACAAATGTGCTCTGATAATTAAAGCAGGTATTATTTAACATGAATGAGATGTAGCCCTGTGTGAGTGTTGGTGAGTGAAGGAGACAAACGGTGGGCGGAACCTTTGTCGCTGTAGTCGCGCGCTTCGGTTCCCTCCTGTAGATGGACGGACTTCCTCTCCCCCTTCAGATGAACCCACGCGCCTCCTTCCCTGAGACCCCAACTTCACTCTGCAGGTTAGTAGTTGGTTGAATCGATATAAATGAAAACTTTAATGTCGTTTTGGTTCAGTAAGTGGCGGACAGTAATTTTTGGTTTGATTTGGAAACTTAAGCAATGGTTTGTTAAGAAATCTCAGCTGCGTTCCAAAGTTATCGCGAGAGTTCGCCAGCTCGCGCACTGTATATTCTCTTACCTTGTCATGTTAAACTAATTTAGTTTCTGTCTGAGATGAGATAAGACCGCAGAGATGAGTTATCCTGAGTTTGCACAGTGTTCCCTGAAGTCAGTGTATGATTAGTGGTGTCAAATGTAATCTGTAAGTAAAGTTTGTAAGTCCCTGAAAGTGTTTTTTATTCAATGATAACAAACAGTTTTGAGTAGTTACAGGTATTGTGGCAAAGTAAGGTTTTTAGACAAGGAAATGGTATGAAATGAAGTACAAATACTCTGTTTCAGCTACTTTGTACTTCTAGAAGTATTTATAGGAGGGGGCACAGCTGTCTGTGTGTGTCAGAGCAGATCTGCCACGCTGTGCACACCTGTTACCCCACTGACGTTTGAGCCGCTGCATGAAATAAACAACAGTGAGGGTCCCACACAGTCACAGGAGCAGCAGAGAAGTGTCGTTATTTTCATCTGTAGTGTCTGGGTGTGTCACTCACAATAAGTACTGTGAGAAACAGTTGTTGCCTGGTGTCCTGTTTTTAAAAAAAAGTGCTATCAACAAGGTTGATTTAGATTTGGGCCTATGAGCATGATTTATCTTGTGTTTAACAGCTTTGCATCCAGTGAATCATGCAATAAAAATACTTTTTACTTTTAAAAGTATGTGAGAGTACATTTCAGAGCCTCTACTGTTTACTTTAACTTGAGTAGAAACTTGGATGACTCAAGTGGAGGAAGCAAGGACAAAACTTTTGAATTTTGGGATTCACCCTGGGTCAGCTAAATAACTTTCTGCAACCACCTGCAGGGGGCAGCACTACACCATGTGGTCTTATTCTAACCGAAGAAGACGCTCCATTTCCTGCCTGTCCAGTTAGCTCCACAGGTCGTTTGGTGAGTCCAGAGTCCTGCAGCATCAGACTTATCATATTCTACCATCCAGAGTTTTTTTTTCTGTCCTTTCTTTCTCTGACTGCTCGCTGAGGCCATGGAGCCAACACCATCCAGACCTGAAGATGACTCCGCATGATTTGTGCTCATCCAAAATGAATCCTTCTTACATCCTTCTCCAAACTCTGAGCCTCTCCTAATGTGTCTTTCTGTGCTTCAGTGATTAGATGCCAGCGATGAAAGAAGAGCAGCAGGAGTGGAGCTCCAGTCTGGAGCAGAGGGAAACTAAACCTCTGCTCATCAAAGAGGAAGTCAAGGAAGAAGTGTGGAGCAGTCAGGAGGGAGAGCAGCTTCAAGGACAGGAGGAGGATGATACCAAAACCAAGTCCCAATTCACTCTTCTTCTTGAGAAAATTGAAGATGAGGGAGAGCAAGTTCAGTCTTCTCAGCTTCATCAGAGTCAAACCTATCAGATAAAAACGGAACGTGATGAAGAGGACTGTGGAGATACAGCGATGGGCAATAAGGTGAAAACTGAAGAGTCTTCAGAAGTCGAGACTGATGACAGTGATGATTGGAGTGAGACTGATGACAGTGCTGATTGGAGTCCGACTGATGACAGTGCTGATTGGAGTCCGACTGAAGAAGATCATTCAGTATCAAACTCTACAGGAAACACTAAAGATTCGACAAACCTAAGCGAAAATGGACTACACAGCTGCTCTCAGTGTGGGAAAGATTTCAAACTGAAAGCTCATCTTACCAGACATTTGAAAAGTCATAGAAAGGATAAACCTTTCATCTGCTCGAAATGTGGAAAAACATTTAAAAAGAAAGGAAACCTGACCCAGCACGTGAAAACTCACACTGAAGAAAAACCCTATACCTGCTCTGAATGTGGGAAAAAATTTAAAAGTAATGGTCATCTGAGCAGACACATTAGGGTTCATACCAAAGAAAGAAAATTCAGCTGCTCAAAGTGTAGCAAAAGTTTTACGGATGAAGACTGTATGACCAGACATATGGTAATTCATGAAGTGGAGAAACCGTTTAGCTGCTCTGAACGTGGGAAAAGGTGTAATAATAAAGGTAGCCTTGAAAGACGCATGCGAAGTCACACAGGAGAGCAAGCCTTGAAAGACACAGAGTGTGGAAAACAATTTAATGAGAAGTCCAGTCTGAAAAGGCACATGCTAATTCACACTGGGGAGAAACCCTTTAGCTGTTCTGAATGTGGGAAAAGCTTTAATCACAAGGGTAGCCTGATTTTCCACTTGAAAAATCACAAAGAAGAGAAACTATTCTGCTGCTCTACATGTTGTAAAACATTTAAACTCCAGGAAAATCTGGCCAGACATATGTCAGAACACACAGGAGGGAAACTCTTCATCTGCTCTCACTGCGGTAAAAGTTTTAACTCGAAGGCTGATCAAATGGCTCACATGCGTAGTCACACAGAGGAAAAACCCTTCAGCTGCTCTGAATGTGGAAAAAGATTTAAGAAGAAGTCTAATATGACTACTCACATGCAACATCACAATAAGTTTAAACCCTTCAGCTGCCCTGAGTGCAAGAAAAGATATCATGTAAAAAAAAGTTTGGAAAGACACATGCTGAGTCACACAGGAGAGAGACCTTTCAGCTGCTCCGAGTGCAGTAAAACATTTAAACAACAGGCACATCTGACCTCACATATGTTACTTCACACAGGAGAGAGACCGTTCAGCTGCTCTGAGTGCAACAACAGGTATAACCGAAAATGGCATCTGACCATACACATGAGAGTTCATGCACGAGGCAACAAGAAACGCCACAGCTGCAGCGTTTGTGATCAAACATTTTCTCGGAGGTTTCAGCTGAAGAAACATAAGTGTGTAAGTGATCAGGCTCCAGAACTTCATCATAACCAAACAAAGAAGAGGGAGAGAAGAGGGAGACCAAAGAGATGATGGAGACGGCTGTGGAGGTTCATCACAAGAGAGGATTTCAGACTTTCACAACCAGAGGCTGAGATCAAGACAAAATTTAACGATATGTGAGCATCAGTCAGGTAGAAACTCTGAGAAACACCAAGAACGATAATTTATTTTTACATGTGTGATTGTAGTTTAGTCAACTTTGTTTTGACTGATGACCAGTGACAAAGCTTCAGTTGAATGTTGATTTAATATATTTGGACAAGAGCGTTGTGGGTTTTGATTGGTTGCTTTCACCAAACAAAGTCAGTTTTCTGTTTGGATGAGTAAAAGACCAAACATTGATACCTCAGGGATTCTCTGCTCTGTTTTATTCTGTAAGATTTTTTTCCTATTGAAGAAGAAGATATTGAAGAAATTTCAGCACATATTTTTAATTTTTGCATCAAATTTGACATTTTTGTGTATTTTCACACGAGGGGTTGTGTAGATGATATAAACTTATCAGAGACAAAATATTAAGAGAATTTTACACAAAAACTATATGTGATCACAAATTGTATATGTGTGATTAAAGAGTGTTTGAAAAAAATCACACAGAGCTGAATGTGGAGAAATATTATATTTTAAAAACAGCACCCAGTCACATATGCGAAATGTAATACTACAACACTGTAAGCCAAAATGATGGCTTTAATGTTTGGTGTTGAAAACAAAAATTGGCATTGAAAAATAGATCCTGAAACTGGAAAAAAGAAACATTGGTATCGAAAAACATGTATCATGAAAAAGTAAAATGCGTCAAAACAGGTAATGGTATTGATAACGATGCAGACATTTTTATGCATTTTTACATTCTGATGTTTTTGAATTCAAATCATAGGAGTGACAGAAAAATGAAACTTAAAGACAGTAAGCAAAAAAAGAAAAAAAAAATGTGTGATAAAAAAACATTCAAATTGTAAACTGTCATTGATAAAACAGTGACATCAAATAAATGTAATATGATTTAAATTCAAAAACAGCAGAATTCAAAGACTTGTAAAATTAAATGAATTATAAAAATGTCATGTTTGTGTTTTTAACGTTATGAGTTCCATCATCAGTTTTGATGCAATTAAATTTTTTTATATTACACATTTTTATAAGCCTAGTTTTTGTTTTTTTCAGTTTCAGGATATGTTTTTCAATGCCAAATTTTATTTGCAATCAATACCAAATACTAATTGTATTGGCTTCATTTGAGCAGTGTACAGTATAACAGGAAGAAGAAAAAAGAGCAACTGAATCTTTTTTTTCTATTTCTTATTTTTATTATTATTTCTGTAAAGCGGGTCATTAATGGATTTTTTTTTTAAATGGAGTGTTTTTGTATCATGTAAAATAACTTACTGTAACGACCTGTAGGTGGCAGTATGAGACCTTTGCTGCGTGTGGTCTGCCGGAAATTTAACAGGAGAAACAGCGCTATTAGCTTCCTCGCTTCCTTAGCTTCGTGTTGAGCTAACTACACAGGCTGTTAGGTGAGTCCAGGTCCTGATTCAGACTCAGTCGACTTTATTAGTCTTTTATGGGTCAATTACTGTGGAGCAGCTCGTAAACCTAAGAAAGAAACATGAACAAAGTCAATTTGTCGGACAGTAGCAGCAGACTGATCATATTAATCCATCCAGCGTTCCTCGTCCTGTCTCTCTCGGCCCGCTCGCTGGGGCTACAAAGACCTGTCAGCTAACACCGTCCAGACCCGGAGAAGAGGAGCTCCACCTCCAGAGGAAACAGCTCAGAGCAGGTCAGCTTTCTTTCACCAGCTTTAAACGTGTTTCCTTTCACTGTTTGTGGAAGCTGAGCCTTTAGATAATGATAACAGGCCTGCACGGAGTGTTAGCCGCAGCTAGCTCCTGCTACAGTGGAGTTAGCTTTGTTTAGCCACTGTCACATCGATGCTCCCTCCGACTGAGGGAGGCGAGCCTGTTTTCAGGCTGCGTCATCAACTTTAAGTCTGTTTCAATGAGATACTGGCATCAGAGTATGAAAAGTGAGCATTTCCCAAGAGAAGATCATTTATTTCATGAACCCTGCTAACACCCTGGGAAAATAAAGTAACGGCTATGTTTTCCAATCCTTGTGTGTCATATTTTAGCATTTTTGTTTGAACATTTTTTACATTTATAAATCTGGCTTCAGAACTTAAACTGTTTTTTTTTTCTTTTTTTTAATGCTCTACATTTTATTTAAAAGGATTTCAGTTTGCATCCATGCAGTTAATACAGGATCATCCTTTCAAATTCCCAATGCTTCCTGTTTAAAATTCCCCTGGTTTGATGACCAGACTTTGTGCTTTATTATTATTATTATTAATTATATTCAGTTGCACTCCCTTGCTGAGCATTTGAGCAAAATATGTGCGTTTTAAAAATCATTTTTTGGGGGAAATTTGTCATAATGTTGACTGTTTTAAGGAGTTATGTGTTCGTCCTCCTGCCAGAGCAGAAACATGGTTTTTATACTAACACCGTAACACGGTCAAATTTCTGATTGGTGTTACGCCACAGGGCACGGGCTCATACATTTCAAGTGCATGAGGAGTTTGTTGTGGGTTTGTCATGTTTTCATGAAGTTGCTGCTAACTGGTATAGGTCTCTCCTGACTGTTAGCTGTAGTTTCTCACAATATCTCTCTTTTTCTCGCTGGCTGGGTCCTCCTCGAAAAGCTTTAGTGTGAATAACATTTATTACAGAATAAGACATCTTAAAGTCAAATCTGACAGAGCACTTTTGTCCCTTTGCTAATTATTTTTTATTTTTGGCATGACCTGCGCTCATCTTGCATACATCTGTCTTTCTGTGCTTCAGCCTTTTCTGCAGGCGTCAGCGATGAAAGAAGAGCAGCAGGAGTGGAGCTCCAGTCTGGAGCAGAGGGAAACTAAACCTCTGCTCATCAAGGAGGAAGAGGAGGAACAAGGACTGGGGGAGGACGATACCACTGTGAAGAGTGTAGATGAGGAAGAGGAAGCTGAACAGTTGGAAACAGGAGCTGATGAGGAGGACTGTGGAGGATCACGCTGGACATTAAGGTGAAGACTGAAGAGTCTTCTGAACCTGAGACTGATGACAGTGATGATTGGAGTGAGACTGGAGAGGATCATTCAAAATCCAACTCTACAGGAAACACTGTAGAGTCACCAAACCTGAATGAAAATGGACTTCACAGCTGCTCTCAGTGTGGGAAAGCTTTCAGACTGAAACCTCATCTGACAAAACACATGAGGATCCACTCAGGGAAAGAAAACCTCAGCTGCTCTGAATGTGGAAATCATTTTAAACACAGGTCCAGTCTGAACAGACACATGAAGACCCATGCTGAGGAGAAACCTTTCAACTGCTCTGAATGTGGTAAAGGTTTTGTTCGAAAGTCATGTCTGGAAGTCCACATGGAACATCATGAAGGGAAACTCCTCAGCTGCTCTGAATGTGGAAAACAATTTAAACACAAGTCCAGTCTAAATGTTCACATGAAGAGTCATACCGAGGAGAAACCCTTCAGCTGCTCTGAGTGTGGTAAAGGTTTCTTACAAAAGTCATGTCTGACAGCTCACATGGAATATCATAAACTAAAGCTCTTCAGCTGCACTCAGTGTGAAAAACAGTTTAAATACAAGTCTGGTCTGAACATACACATCAAGAGTCATACTGAAGAGAAACCCTTCAGCTGCCCTGAATGTGGTAAAAGATTTGGTCTCAAGTTTTGTCTGGTGACCCATATGGCTGTGCATACAGAAGAAAGACCCTACAGCTGCGCTGAGTGTGGCAAAAGTTATAAATCTGAGCAAAATCTGTACAAACATATGTTAGTTCACACAAGTGTGAAACCTTTTAGCTGCTCTGAGTGTGGGAAATGTTTTCGACAGAAGAGTGACCTGAACAGTCACATGGTGCTCCACAGAGGAAGTCAACCTTTCAGCTGCTCAGAGTGCGGTAAAAGATTTAATTGGAAGTCTAATTTGAAGTCTCACATGTGTCACCACACAGAGGTGAAACTCTTCAGCTGCTCTGAGTGCGGGAAAAGATTTCCTACTCAGAGAAATATGGAAAAACACATGCTGACTCACACAGAGGAGAGACCCTTCATCTGCTCTGTTTGCAGTAAACAGTTTAAACAAAAGGCAACTCTGACTTCACATATGATGCTTCACACAGGAGAGAGACCTTTCAGCTGCTCTGAGTGCAGCAAAAGATTTTACCGTAAATGGCATCTGACCACACATATGTCAGTTCACACAGGTGAGAGAGAGAAACGCCTCAGATGCAGCATTTGTGACCAAAATTTCACTTGGTGGTTTCAGCTGAAGAAACATGAGTGTGTTAGAAGTCAGGCTTCAGAGTTTCGTCAAAACCAAACAGAGGAAGGAGGGAGAGAAGAAGGAGGTACAGGAGGTGACAGAGATGGCTGTTTAGGTTCATCACAAGAGAGGAGTTCAGATTTAGAAAAACTTTAACAACCAGACCTGGAGAAGAATCACCTCTCTGCTCTGACTGTGCTTATCCAGTCAGCTGTGATTACAGAAGCACTATTGTCTTAAATATCAAGAGCTGTGCCTTGAAGTTGATTTTTTGTTTGTTGTTTCTATATGTACAACTGTAATTCAGTCAGCTTTGTTATGACCAATGATCCTTAAACTTAAGTTGGAAGTTGATTTAATATATTTGGACAGTAGTGTTCTAGGTTTTGATTGTTTGTACTGCGATCAATGTTAATTTACTTTCAGTTGCTAGGCGCCGCCCTGTTGGTTGTGGATGCGTCTTACAGCATCTCTGACTTCTTTGTCTGTTTCTTGTGATTTTTTCATCTCTTTTTTTTTATCTTTGTATTTGTTTACTTCGTATGGTTCATTTGTTGGTCATGTGTCTTCAGTGTTATTTTTTACTATTTTTTCTCCTGTGTTTGTCTGGAGATCCTACATGTAACCATGGCTGCATTGTTTACATGTGAACTCAGCTGTCAGCAGCCTGTAGCATGTCAATGCTAACTGGTGCAAGGCTGGATGTTTCCTCACAAGGTGAGGAGGAGGAGGTGAGGACGACGTGCTGGTTCTCAGGTGTGAGCTGGGAGGTGATGATGTGGACCTGTCCTTCCATCCATCGTTATTGGGAACGTAAGATCTATCTCCAATAAGATGGACGAGCTAGCTGTGCTACCCCAGCAACAGACAGAATACCAGAAGGCAGAGTAGCATCATACTATTCACAGACATAGCTAACAGAGCTAACACTGGACAACAACACCACATTGGAAGAGCTTCACAAGCTCAGTACTGGACCCTGTGGAGGTGGAGGCTGGCTGACTGGAACATGATGGACAAGCTGTCAGCAGCTATTTTCTCATGGACCTTTTTGCATTTTCTATACACTTCCTTACTTTTGTTTTCTTGATTGCTGCTGTGACTTCTAAATATATCTGTGGGGATAAATAAAGTATTTTCTATCCTATTTCCTGGAGTGAATCCTCTGCACTGTTTCATTCTATAAGATTTTTTTTTCTACCTGTAAAACTTTCAACACATATTTTTGAATTGTGCATTAAATTTGACATTTTTGTGTATTTTTAACATGGAGGGCTGTATGGTGAATACAAATATATCAGTGAAAAAATTGTGAGAGAATTCTAAATTTAAAAAATGGAATTTTAAGTGCAATAAATAAAGTGACTGAAAAATTAACACTTTTTTAATTGATTTTTTTAGAGATGAATATTGAAAAAAAAGCTATATAATAAAAACAGCACTCATAGTTGAGTAAGTGAAATTTTATACTTTTGAAATATTTTAAATAAAAAGCAACAGAATATTTTTTCTATTGATTGTTTTGATTTTATATTTTTCTTTAATACCAGATCATCATAAAAATGATTATTATAAATTTTATTATTGTTATTATTATTATTATTATTATTATTAGAGTTTGGTTTTTTTTTTGTATCTGTGTCGGGGTCATCAAAATAACTTACTGTTATGACCTGTAGGTGGCAGCGTTACACTTTTGCAGCATGTAGTCTGCCGGATATTCAACAGTAGAAGAAGAATCGCTGTTGGCTTTGTGTTCAGCTAACTGCACAGGCTGTTCGGTGAGTCCTGGTTTAAATTGAGATGACTTTATTAGACCTTTATGGGTCAATTATTGTGCAGCAGCTCGTACATCTAAGAAATTAACATATACAAAGTCAATCTGACGGACAGTAGCAACAGACTGATCATATTAATCCATCCACCGTTCCTCGTCCTGTCTCTCTCGGCCCGCTCGCTGGGGCTACAAAGACCTGTCAGCTAACACCGTCCAGACCCGGAGAAGAGGAGCTCCACCTCCAGAGGAAACAGCTCAGAGCAGGTCAGCTTTCTTTCACCAGCTTTAAGCGTGTTTCCTGTCACTGTTTGTGGAAGCTGAGCCTTTAGATAATGATAACAGGCCTGCACGGAGTGTTAGCCGCAGCTAGCTCCTGCTACAGTGGAGTGGAGCGAGTCATGAACGAATGGTTCAGTTCTCGAGAATCACTTTACTGACTCGCGAATCATGACTCATCCCTCCTACCAACTCATTCACTGACTCAATAAGAAGCTGTAGGTAGCCCAGCTCAATCTGAGCACAAGAGACTCACTCACTAGCTCACAGTACGTAGCTTTGCTCGACTCATGGACTCCGTCACTCACTCACCTGCAGCCCCTGGAGCTCTCTTACCGCCAGGTGAGAAGCTTCCTCACCTGAGCTGGAGGTTTTGCTGCTCTGCCCTGATAGTCCAAGTGACGCCATTGGAATAAACTCAGTCTACCTGTCATGTTTGTCTCAAACGTTTTTGCTGCTGCAGTAAATAATAGGGGTGGGAGAAAAAAAAAAGTCGAAATTTGATATCAGGGTTTTTTGTTAATGTCAAATCGGGATTCTATGTCAAAAAAATCAGTTTTATTTTTTGAATTTATGAATTTTATTTCGAACATGCAAAAAAAAAAAAGAAAAACAGAAATAGGTCGTCACCATAAACAAACACATGCATACTAAACTTAAAAGAAAAACGAAGACTGCAACAACCTGCATGTGTTACATATCTACATTTTTCAAATTCAATTTTTTCAGTTTTGTCTTTGTTTATAAAAGTGTATTGGAAAAAAGTTACCTCTTTTCTCCAGCAGAGGGAGGCATTTCATGGGAAAATATGGCTCCTGATATAGTCTGTAGACATTATCATCATCATTGAAATTTGTCCCATGATCTGGTGTCAAAAAAAGCAAACTGAAAATCACAAAATTATAAATATTGAAGAATCACAATTTCAGTCGGCACCCCAAAAATTGTGATAGACTTGAATTTATTACAAAAATAAATTATTATTGTTATTATTTATTGTTATTTATTCTTAAAAATAATTATTTAAAACGTTTTTTTTATTGTGTCCATACTTAACTTTTGTGTGTAAGGTGCTAATTCCATTCAAAAAGTTAAACTTCTGTAATGTATACATTCATTTTTACAGACTGACATATTTCAAGTGTTTACTCCTTTTAATATTCATGAATATAACTGATAACGAAAGAATATTCCAAATTGAGTATCTCAGAAAATTAGAATTTTGTGGAAAGGTTCAATATTAACGACACCTGGTGCCACACTCTTATCAGCTATTTAACTCAAAACACTCAACACACAGAGAGCTTTGTTCAAGAATAAGACATCCTAAAGTCAAATCTGACTGCGTACTTCCACCTCTATTTTTTTTGCATGGTCTCCTCTGCATCCCTCTCCAAACTCTCAGCTTCTCCTAATGTGCCTTTCTGTGCTTCAGTGATTAGATAACAGCGATGAAAGAAGAGCAGCAGGAGTGGAGCTCCAGTCTGGAGCAGAGGGAAACTAAACCTCTGCTCATCAAAGAGGAACAGGAGGAACTGTGGAGCAGTCAGGAGGGAGAGCAGCTTCAAGGACTGGAGGAGGATGATACCACTGTGAAGAGTGAAGATGAGGAAGATCAGTCCTCACAGCTTCATCACAGACAAACGGAACAGATGGAAACAGGAGCTGATGAAGAGGACTGTGGAGGATCAACGCTGGGCATAAAGGTGAAGATTGAAGAGTCTTCTGAGCCTGAGACTGATGACAGTGATGATTGGAGCGAGACTGGAGAGGATCATTCAGGATCCAACTTCAAAAGAAAAACACAAGACTTGCCAAACCTCAAACAAAAAAAACTTCACAGCTGCTCTCAGTGTGGGAAAGGTTTTAATCAAAGGTCCTCTCTGGTAGCCCACATGGGATGCCACGGAGAAAGTCAACCCTTCAGATGCTCTGTGTGCAGTAAAACTTATCCTACTCAGGGAACTCTGGACAGTCACATGCGTCAACACACAGGAGAGAGACCCTTCATCTGCTCTGTTTGCAGTAAAACATTCAAACAGCAGGGACATCTGACCTCACATATGTTACTTCACACAGGAGAGAGAACCTTCATCTGCTCTGTTTGCAGTAAAACATTCAAACAGCAGGGACATCTGACCTCACATATGTTACTTCACACAGGAGAGAGACCTTTCAGCTGCTCTGTTTGCAGCAGAACATTTAAACAACAGGCACATCTGACCTCACATATGTTACTCCACACAGGAGTGAGACCTTTCAGCTGCTCCGAGTGCAGTAAAACATTTAAACAACAGGCACATCTGACCTCACATATGTTACTTCACACAGGAGAGAGACCTTACAGCTGCTCTGAGTGCAACAACAGGTATAATCGAAAATGGCATCTGACCATACACATGAGAGTTCATGCACGAGGCAACAAGAAACGCCACAGCTGCAGCGTTTGTGATCAAACGTTTTCCCGGAGGTTTCAGCTGAAGAAACACGAGTGTGTAGGTGATCAGGCTTCAGAGCGTCATCACAACCAAACAAGTAAGAGGGAAGACCAAGGAGATGATGGAGACGGTTGTGGAGGTTCATCACAAGAGAGGAGCTCAGATCTAGAAAGACTTTCACAACCAGAGGCTGAGCTCAAGACAGAATTTAATGATCTTTGAGCATCAGTCAGGTTGAAACTCTGAGAAACTTTAAGAACAATAAGTTGATGGTTTTTAATTTTACATTTATAATTGTAATTTATTCAACTTTGTTATGACTGATGAACAGTGACAAAGCTTTAGTTGAATATTGATTTAATATATTTGGACAAGAGTGTTGTGGGTTTTGATTGGTTGCTTTCACCAAACAAAGTCAGTTTTCTGTTTAGATGAGTAAAAGACCAAACATTGAGACCTCAGGGATTCTCTGCTCCGTTTTATTCAATAATATATATTTTTTTTATTTATGAAACTTTCAACACATATTTTAATTTTTGCATCAAATTTGACATTTTTGTGTATTTTCACATGGAGAGTTGTGTAGATGATATAAACTTATGAGTGATAAAATATTAAGAGAATTATACACAAAAACTATATGTGATCACAAATTGTATATGTGTGATTAAAGAGTGTTTGAAAAATTCACACAGTGTTGAATGTGGAGAAATGCTTTTTAAAAAAAAAAAAAAAAAAAAAAAAGATTATACTACAAAAATTGGCATGGAAAAGCAGATCCTGAAACTGGAAAAAAGAAACATTGGTATTGAAAAACATGTATCATAAAAAAGTATAATGCATCAAAAGAGGTAATGGTATTGATAATGACACAGACATTTTTTATACATTTTTGCATTTTGATGTTTTTGAATTCAAATCATACAGTTTACATATTGATGGTGAATAACTCAGCACTTGGCTGGACCATAAACTATTTTATATATATGCAAATCACACCCTACTGGTCCTTTCCCCCAAACCACCACTTTACACCATAGGAGTGACAGAAAAGTGAAACTGAAAAAAGACAGTAAGCAAAAAAAGAGAAAAAAAAGTGTGATAAAAAAACATTCAAATTATAAACTGTCATTGATAAAACAGTGACATCAAATAAATGTAATATGATTTAAATTCAATAACAGCAGAATTCACAGAATTATAGAATTAAATAAACTGTAAAATTTTCATGTTTGTTTTTTTACATATTTTTTTTTGTGCCTAGTTTTCTTTTTTTTCAGGTTCAGGGTTTGTTTTTCAATGCCAAATTTTATTTTCAATACCAAATATTAATTGTATTGGCTTCATTTGAGCAGTGTACAGTATAACAAGAAGAAGAAAAAAATGCAACAGAATATTTTTTTTTCTATTTCTTATTTTTATTATTATTTCTGTAAAGTGTGTCATTAATGGATTTTTTTTTTAAAAAAAATAAGTGTTTTTGTATCAGGTTAAATAACTTACTGTAACGACCTGTAGGTGGCAGTATTAGACCTTTGCTGCGTGTGGTCTGCCGGAAATTTAACAGGAGAAACAGCGCTATTAGCTTCCTCACTTCGTTAGCTTCGTGTTGAGCTGACTACACAGGCTGTTAGGTGAGTCCAGGTCCGGATTCAGACTCAGTCGACTTTATTAGTCCTTTATGGGTCAATTACTGTGGAGCAGCTCGTAAACCTAAGAAAGAAACATGAACAGAGTTAATTTGTCGGACAGTAGCAGCAGACTGATCATATTAATCCATCCAGCGTTCCTCGTCCTGTCTCTCTCGGCCCGCTCGCTGGGGCTACAAAGACCTGTCAGCTAACACCGTCCAGACCCGGAGAAGAGGAGCTCCACCTCCAGAGGAAACAGCTCCGAGCAGGTCAGCTTTCTTTCACCAGCTTTAAACGTGTTTCCTGTCACTGTTTGTGGAAGCTGAGCCTTTAGATAATGATAACAGGCCTGCACAGAGTGTTAGCCGCAGCTAGCTCCTGCTACAGTGGAGTTAGCTTAGTTTAGCCGCTGTCACATCGATGCTCACTCCGACTGAGAGGAGCGAGCCTGTTTTCAGGCTGCGTCATCAACTTTAAGTCTGTTAAGAAATAATGTTATTAGAGTATGAAAAGTGAGCATTTCCCAAGAGAAAACATTTTTTTCATGAACCCTGCTAACACCCTGGGTAAATAAAGTAACGGCTATGTTTTCCAATCCTTGTGTGTCATATTTAAGCATTTAAATTTGAACATTTTTACATTTATATATCTGGCCTCAGTAGTTAAACTGTTGTTGTTGTTTTTTTCTTTTTTAATGCTCTACACTTAATTTAAGGATTTAAGTTTGTAACGCTCAGCCTATGCCCACTTTATCACATAAAAAAGGGGACTCGTTATTGGGGCATGATAGTACTTATATAGTCTCAGTTTTTTTGTTAAACTTTGAAAATAACCATGTATCCTCTCCCGGTTTTTAAATAACTAATTACCACTACCATAAATCATTATAAACAAACAAAAAAAAAAACTCTTTCTCTCAAGGACGTGTTCTTTAATGCCCACAACAGCGGACGTTTTAATAATAGAATAAAAAAAAAAACACAAAATACCATTCAAAACTTATCCTTTTAAATTCCTAATGCTTCCTGTTCAAAAACTCCCCTGGTTTGATGACCACACTTTGTGCTTTATTTTTATTATTATTAATTATATTCAGTTGCACTCCCTTGCTGAGCCAAAGAGATGCATTTTAAAAATCATTTTTTGGGGAAATTTGTCATAATGTTGACTGTTTTAAGGATTAATGTGTTCGTCCTCCTGCCGGAGCAGAAACATGGTTTTTATACTAACACCGTAACACGGTCAAATTTCTGATTGGTGTTACACCACAGGGCACAGTCTCATACATTTGTTACAGAATAGGACATCTTAAAGTCAAATCTGACAGAGCACTTCTGTACCTTTTTTAATTATTTTTCATTTTTGGCATGACCTACGCTCATCTTGCATACATCCTTCTGCTTCCCTCTCCAAACTCTCAGCTTCTCCTAATGTGTCTTTCTGTTCTTCAGCCTTTTCTGCAGACGTCAGCGATGAAAGAAGAGCAGCAGGAGTGGAGCTCCAGTCTGGAGCAGAGGGAAACTAAACCTCTGCTCATCAAGGAGGAAGAGGAGGAACCGTGGAGCAGTCAGGAGGGAGAGCAGCTTCAAGGACCGGAGGAGGATGATACCACTGTGAAGAGTGAAGATGAGGGAGAGGAACCTGATGAAGAGGACTGTGGAGGATCAACGCTAGACGTGAAGGTGAAGACTGAAGAGTCTTCTGAACCTGAGACTGATGACAGTAATGACTGGAGTGAGACTGGAGAGGATCATTCAAAATCCAACTCTAAAGGAAGGAAAAAAGAAAACACTCAAGACTTGCCAGACGTCAAACAAAAAAAACTTCACAGCTGCCCTCAGTGTGGGAAAGTTTACAAACTGAAATCTTGTCTGAAAAATCACATGATGATCAAGTGTGGGAGAGGAGACCTCAGCTGCTCTGAATGTGGAAAACAGTTAAAACACAAGTCCAGTCTGAACAGACACATGATATTACACACCAAGGAGAAACCTTTCAACTGCTCTCAGTGTGGTAAAGGGTTTAATCAAAGGTCCTCTCTGGTAGCCCACATGGGATGTCATGAAGGGAAACTCCTCAGCTGCACTGAGTGTGAAAAACAGTTTAAATACAGGTCCAGTCTGCAGACACATATGAAGATTCATAGCAATGAGAAACCATTCAGCTGCCCTGAATGTGGTAAAAGATTTGGTCTTAGATTTTATCTGGTGTCCCACATGACTGTGCATACAGAAGGAAGACCCTACAGCTGTACTGAGTGTGGTAAAACTTACAAATCTGAGCAAAGTCTGCGCCAACATATGTTGCGTCACACGAGCGGGAAGCCTTTTAGATGCTACGAGTGTGGGAAACGTTTTGAGCAGAAAAATGAACTTAAACTTCACAGGGCGCACCACAGAGAAAGTCAACCCTTCAGATGCTCTGTGTGCAGTAAAACTTATACTAGTCAGGGAACTCTGGACAGTCACATGCGTCAACACACAGGAGAGAGACCCTTCATCTGCTCTGTTTGCAGTAAACCATTTAAACAACAGGGACATCTGACTGCACATATGCAGCTTCACTCAGAGGACAAACCGTTCAGCTGCTCAGAGTGCGGGAAAAGGTTTCACCGCAAGTATTATCTGAGTATACATATGAATATTCACACAGGAGTGAAACAGAAACGCTTCCAATGCAGAGTTTGTAATCAGAGGTTTTGTTTTAAGTCTCAGTTGAAGAATCATGAGTGTGTAAGTGATCAGGCTTCAAAGCTTCATCAAAAGCAAACAGAGGAGGGAGGGAGAGAAGAGGCAGACACAGGAGGTGATGGAGACGGCTGTGGGGGTTCATCATAGGAGAGGAGCTCAGATTTAATAAGACTTTAACGACCAGAGACTGAGATCAAGAGAGAATTTAACAATCCATGAACATTAGTCAGTTTTAAACTCGGAGGAAACATTGCCTTAAATATCAGGAGCTGTGCCTTGGGTTGAAACGATAAGTCGATTGTGATTTAATCAGCTTTGTTACGTCTGATGATCAGTAACCAAACTTTAGTGGTAAGTTGATTTTATTATTTAGACAGGAGTGTTGTGAGCTTTGATTGGTTTTAATCCCGCTTGATCCAGGATCTTTCTTCTAAAGAGGAAAAATGGATATGACGTGCCCGTATTTTTATCTTGTGAATTTCACATTCATGTGAAGTAAATTAAAAAAAACTTCTGGTTTAGGTAAATATTCTCTATGCTTTTACTATGTGCAGCATTTTTTACACTTTTTAGTCTTTATTGTGAAGATAAAGTAGATTTTGTGGCTCTGGAATGACTGTAGTCCAAATGAGCTGAGACTTAATGGCTCCTTTGAAAGTCCCCTGCATAACCCAACTCTTGTTGTATTGTACTTGTTCCAGTAGGTGGCAGTAATGCACCCAAACCTGAGTCCCACCTTCTTTTTTAAAAAATATTATTATTATTCCAACACACAGAGGTTCTACTGTGGAAGCGTATTGCATTCACTTGAAGAAAAAAAAAAAAAAATGTGTTTTCCAGAGTAATTTTTCTCCAGTTTGTTTTTTGTGGTAATTGTTTTTCTGATTAATATTTTTTTATTGGTTTGTTTTTTGTTATAATTATTTTTGTTTTTCAGGGTAATTTTTTTCTGTTTTCAGATTACTTTTTTCCTGTTTTTCTGAGTAATTTTTATCGAGATACTTGGAAATCTTGCAAGAACCTCAACCTGCTGTTTTTCGTGGTAATTTTTTCCTCCTGTTTTTAGGAGTAAATTTTTTTCTGTTTTCAGATTACTTTTTTCCTGTTTTTAGGAGTAATTTTTTTTCCTGAAGTATCGACATACTTTGAAATCCCGTGAGAACCTCCAACCTGCAGACGACTCCCGTGGATGTTTTGCGGCTCCTGTGTCCCGCACGGATCAGAGATCCTGTTCGGCTCATTTATGCCTTATCCTTAACTTTCTACCGGCTTTCCAATGGAGAAGCAATGCATTTTTTAATGCCACTTCTTCATCTCCTGTTTTCTTATAGAGCATTTTAAGCTACCCATAGTTTTCGAGTTACTCCTAAGGAATTTGCCATAGTATTTAATGCTATCCCTTCAGATACTTTAATGCTCTTTAAGAATTTCTCTAACCTCCCAAATGACTCACCTGTTGGTAAGATCTGTTTTTTTCAGGTCCCATATTATGCAAAAATCACTTTATCAAGTCTTTTAGTGAAATGTGTGGGTCTTTGTCTTTCCTCCCAGTCCACGAAATGTGATATTTAATGACAAAACCTGTACTTCGTAGAGCTTGTGAATGTAAAATCCTGACCTAAAACGAGCTGTTTGGAATTCCCGGGGTTTGCCGATGTCAGCGATTCCCTTTTTTGAATAATCAGGATCAAATCTGATCTCATTGGTCCACAGGAGCAGATACCCCGGACCCCCCAAGGGAAAAATGGACAGTCGCAAAAGAAGTGATGTTTGGATGCATTTTGAAGCAACAAGTGCTTTAGATTTAGATTTACTTTGGATTTATTGTACATAGTTATTTTTTCTAATGTTGTACTGTTTGAATTTTGTAATTTTTCTCAGTTATATTTATCTAATTTAATGTTATTTTATTTGTGAGTTAGAAAAATAAAAGTTTCTTTAAAATATGTTGATCTTTCACTCTTTTTTTCACATTGGAGTGTATTAATTGTCCTTTTCAGTCATTTCGCTGGCATGAATCGCTCTGAAATATAGATTTCTATGCACTTTCTGGGTAACTGACTCGAGTGACTCAAATGACTCAAAAACCTGATTCACTATGGTGAGTGACTCATTTAAACTCATTTCAGTAAAAAGAATCGAGTTTCCCATCACTAATTCTTGTATACTTCTCTGTTAATAAAACGTTTACAACGTTTTAAAAAAGGACATTTTCCCGCCTCGGTAGAACATCCGGGGCTTTTGTTCTTTTTCACCGCATACTAACTTCCGACTGGAGCAGTGGGCTCACGGCTGGTGTAACAGGCGGTTTGGAAAACAGAAACAGCAACAACCTGCAGAGGGCAGCACTACACCTTTGCCGCGTGTGTTTAACAAAAGAAGAAGAAGAATCAGCTCTATTAGCTTCGTTAGCTTCGTGTCCAGTTAGCTCCACTGGCTGCTTGGAGAGCCCAGAGTCACGTAGCAGCAGAAAAATCATCATAATCCTTCCGGAGTTTCTCCTCCTCTCCTTCTTCCCTCCCAGTCCGCTCAGTGAGGCCACACAGACCGTCAGAGCTAACACCGTAGCACCGCCTCAGACCTGAAGAAGAGGAGCTCCACCTCCGGAGGAAACCGCTGGATGATCATGTAACAGCTCAAAGCAGGCTGCAGACAGCAGGTCAGCTTTCTTTATCAGCTTTTAACGTGTTTCCTGTCGGTGTTTTCCAGAAGCTGAGTTTTAAGCTAACGGTGACAGCCCTGTAGAGCCGCAGAGTGTTAGCCGCAGCTAGCTCCTGCTAAAGTATCAGTTAGCATCTCTTCGATGTAAACAAACAGATATCTCATCATCGTTTATCCTCTTTCGCTGATCACAGCCGTCGTTTTTGTAGTTTGTGACAAGTCTCTGACACATCTTATGAGGAATACCAGCCCGTCCTTGTTTGGCTAATCTTTGTAGCTCCTCTAGATCTGATGCTGTTCTGCCCCTGGACCCTGGTCTTCAGGTCTGGGACTGAAGTCAGGGCTCTGTGCAGGCCTGTCGCTCACCTTGGTTTTCTGGAGCCTCGTATGTTTTGTCTCGTTGTCATGTTGGAAGACAAACCCAGACTCAGACCCAGTTTGCTGCAGACTCCTGGAGGTTTTCCTCTGACTTTTAGAGCTTTTATTCATTCTCTCATCCTTACGCTTCATGTATTTCATTTTATTAGTTTTGACTATTTACAATTTTATTTGTATTTAATTTTTTAGCTTGATATTATTTTTCTTCAAACTTTAAACTGCTTTAGTGCAAGTCTATTTTAGAGCTGTGCATAAGTCACTGCTGTAAAATCTTTATTTCCAAAATAATTTTGTCATCATTGTTTTTTTTTTCCATGTATTGTATTTATTTATTTTTTGAATTTCTGTGTAATCACTGTGAGGCACCTGGAGCTGTGTTTTATTTGTATAAAAGATGCTTATACACAAAAACTGATTGATTAGCATCCTTCAGTCTGCTAGCTTAAAGGATAAATTTGGTTTATACAGCTTTTACATTGTTTATAGAATGAAGTAGAACAAAATACTCCCCCAGAAGGTTTTCCTGATCCAAGCAGTGCTTCGGGAGATATTTAGATCCAAAATTGTGCAGCAGACGTCCGTATAATGGGATCTATCGGGGACATAGACAGCGCCGCTCCTAAAACTGCATCAATCGTCCAAAAACTCCTGTTTTTCACCAACATTCCATCATGGTCCGCTCCGGGTTAAACCTCTGTTGCAGTCTGTGTCACTCCAGACAGCGCTGTGTGGCTGTACTGACCTCTGAACTGACGAAGACTTTGCTTACATTTGCCCCTCTGCGCATGCGCAGTACTCTCTGGAGAGCTGATTCCTTTCTTTAAGGAGCAAACGTAAACAAAGTCTTCGTCAGTTCAGAGGTCAGTACAGTCGTAGCGCTGTCTGGAGTGACACAGACTGCAACAGAGGTTTAACCCGGAGTAGACCATGATGGAATATTGGTGAAAAACAGGAGTTTTTGGACGATTGATGCAGTTTTAGGAGCGGAGCTGTCTATGCCCCGATGGATCCCATTATACGGACGTCCGCTGCACGATTTTGGATCTAAATATCTCCCGAAGCACTGCTTGGATCAGGAAAACCTTCTGGGTGAGTATTTTGTCCTACTTCATGCTATAAACAATGTAAAAGCTGTATAAACCGAACTTATCCTTTAAAGGGCTCTCTCTTTGGTAGAAGTGGACTTTCTCTTGTCCAGCATCCTCCACAGCGGTCCATTTCTGGGACCATCAGGGCTCTTGTAACAGTTTTCTTTGACAGTTTCTGCCTTGGCTAAAGCCTGGCTCACACTACAGGATTTTACAAATCTTATACGATTCTGAAATCGGGTTGTATCTCACCCATAAGGAGAATCTTCACAGATCATCTTCTCTTAAATCTTAAGCACGCTCTAACAACAAGATTTGAAAATACTGACCAGCACACACTACAGGATTTCACCAAGATGATTTGACCAGAGAGAGTGATGGACCACATGTGCTCAGTTGTTTGATCTGAGGTTTTTAGCGCACTGGTGGGACAGGAGGAGAGAGAAGCGGAGCTGTCTGCAGCGTTGCCTTTCATCCATTACGCACACGCAGAGGGACAGAGGTGAAACTGTTGCTGTATCAGCCAATAATGGCATGATCTCACACCCATCACTGATAAAACAACAGTTTACTACTGTATGAAAATGGCGTGGTTTTGTGTTATTTTTAAAGGCATTATTGAACTGTCTCGAGTGGGCCAGTGGAGCGCGCAGTCAGCTGACCCGGAGCCTTTCAGTTGCACTTTCAGCCTGCGTTTGTTGTCTGCTGTCCGGCCTCTGGAGCTCTTTCTAATTGCCTGTTGTCATCCTCAGTGAGAATGAATGTTGTAATCATCCAGATAAATATCAAACATGTTTGAAAATCATCGGGGCGGCTCCGACGAGTCTGTGACACGATCGTGGAGCTAAAGATTCATCTGTCAACCGCTCACACTAGAAGATAATCTTGGCCGAACGTCGGGGCCGATTTTAGTCCCAGACCAGATTTCTTCCCCGATTGTTGGGAGGACCGAATCTGGGTTAAATCGGGCTGAGAATCCTGTAGTGTGAGCCAGGCTTAAGTCCTGAACTGATGTAGTTTGGTCGTTGTTCTGGGGTCTTTAGAGGGCAAAATCTCAGTCTCTCTGATTTTCTCTCAAAAGTCCAGTTTTAAGTCTTTGTCCTTCTCCCTCTGCAGATTTCTCCTGGACTGTGTGGCTCTCTTTGAATTTCTTGATGAGTCTTCTCACTCCACTTCCTGACTCTTGGAGCTGATGCTGTAATAACTTTCTTTGTCCTTCTCCTGCTATGGGAGCATCAACGGTTCTTCTTAAAGTCCAGTCTAAAGTGATTTCTGTAGCTTTTGATGTTCATGAGGCGTTCAGCTCCAGTGGCAGCTCAAAACCTGAGCTGAGGTTTTGTTCTGTGTGTGAAGTGGAGAACAACCCTCAGTTTGAACTGGGTTGACTGATTGATGAATAGCTTTGAGGGTTATAAAGTTAAAACACATGACTAAAGCACAGTAGTGCTTTTTGCTTTGGCTCAATAATGTGCGTAGTTTTTATTATTTAAACTTTTTATTTCTGTGTGCAAAGTAAAAAAAATAAATCAATTAGGCTGTGTTTAAGATTCATTGCTCTGTTTATCAGCTCTTCGACGTTTTTGGAAAGAGCTGAAAGTATCATAGATGGGTAAATCATTTAGACCTCAACTGTACATCTTTCTATATCCGTCTGCAAACTCTGAGCCTCTCCTAATGCGTCTTTCTGTTCTTCAGTGTTTCCTGCAGCTGTCAGTGATGAAAGAAGAGCAGCAGGAGTGGAGCTCCAGTTTGGGGCAGAGGGAAACTAAACCTCTGCTCATCAAAGAGGAACGGGAGGAAGTGTGGAGCAGTCAGGAGGGAGAGCAGCTTCAAGGACTGGAGGAGGATGATACCAACACATTCCCTTTTTATGTTGTCACTGTAAAGAGTGAAGATGAGGAAGAGGAAGCTCAGTCCTCACAGCTTCATCACAGACAAACTGAACAGATGGAAACAGGAGCTGAGGAAGAGGACTGTGGAGGATCAGAACCAGAGATTGAGGTAAAGATTGAAGAATCCTCTGAACCTGAGACTGATGACAGTAATGACTGGAGGGAGACCAGAGAGGATCATTCAGGATCAAACTTTACGGATCAAACTAAAGATTTCACAAACCTGAATGAAAATGGATTTCACAGCTGCTCTCAGTGTGGGAAAGCTTTCCGATTAAAATCTCGTCTGACCAGACACATGATCATTCACCGTGAGGATAAACCTTTTATATGTCTCAGTTGTGGAAAAACATTTAAAAAGAAAGGAAACCTGAACCAGCACATGATAACGCACACTGAAGAGAAACCTTATACCTGCCCTGAGTGTGGGAATAAATTTAAAAGTAACGGTCATCTGACCAGACACATGATCATTCACAGCAGAGACACACCATTCAGCTGCTCTGAGTGTGGAAAAAGTTTCAAGTATAAAGAATGTATGACCAGACATATGGTAATTCATGAAGTGGAGAAACCATTCAGCTGCTCTGAATGTGGGAAAAGGTTTAACCATAAACAAGGTGTCACCAGACACATGATGAGTCACACAGGAGAGCAGGCGTTAAGCTGCTCTGAGTGCGGGAAAGAATTCAAACAGAAATCCAGTTTGACCAGACACTTAAGGATTCACACTGGGGAGAAACCCTACAGCTGCCCAGAATGTGGGAAAAGATTTGGCCGTAAATTTTGTCTGACAACCCATATGGCTCTGCATGAGGAAGAGAAACCCTACAGCTGCCCAGAATGTGGTGAAAGTTTCAATCACAAGTCTGGTCTGACCGCCCACATGGAATATCATGGAGGGGAGAAACTCTTCAGCTGCTCTATGTGTGGCAAAAGATTTAAATTTGAGCAAAATCTGTACAAGCATATGCTAGCGCACACAAGAGTGAAACTGTTCAGCTGCTCAGAGTGTGGGAAATGTTTTAAGCAGAAGTATTACCTAAAAGTTCATTTGGCGAACCACAGAAGAGGTCAGTCCTTCAGCTGCTCGGTGTGTGGGCAAACCTTCTCCCAGCATGCTCAGTTTAAAAGTCACACATGTGATCACTGTCAGGGTTCAGAGCTTCATCTAAACCAGACTGAGGAGGCCATAACAGCAGGAAGTCCTGCTGGAGGAGAGGGCTATGGGGGAACTGGGCTGATCAACAACCCGGATCTAGGGAGTTCCTTACAAACAGATAGTAAGCTCAGTCCAAATCAGAATCAGAAATACTTTATTAATTCGAGCGGGAAATTTAGCAAGACTGAAGAGCCTCTGAACGGGACACTGTAGACCATGAGGATGCTTTGACAGAGAGAAGTGAATTTCAGTCAGGCTTTAAGTCTGAGAAACTGTGAATGTCTCCTTAAATTTATGAATTAAGTCCACAGTGCGTGATGCACATGAGTTTCAGAAACATTTGAGTCTTTTATGTCTTCATGGTTTATTCTTATATTAGTCAACGACAATGATTTATTACTTTCAGTCACAATATTTGACATTCTGATGATCTGTCATATGTTTGTAGTTTCATTTTGGAAAAATGTGTGTGTACGTTTAAAAAAATCAAGTTGCTTGTAATTTATTTAAGATGAATGTTGAATGTTGAAGAAAACTTAAAAAAAAGGTTTTTGCACTTTTGCACTACTGCTCTTCTATGACTCTGAGTAGAAGAGGTTTTTATTTTTTGTCATTTTTAAAGACATTTAACTGTCTGTACCATCCACTTTCCTTTCCTCTGTTAATTCAATCAAGCTACTGTTTGTTATTGGACTTTTTTTTGCTAAATATTTCATCAAAACATTGATATAAAATGTTTTAGGCACAAATCCAAAGCTGTGGAGCAATATTTAGGGGGTTTGATTTTCTTTCTTTCTTTCTTCCTTTTCTTTTCCTTTTTTTGTCTATCAATAAGTGATTAAAACATTATTGATATGTTAGTTGAATAAAAATCGAAACGATTTATTCATCACATTGTGTCTCCTGGATTGAATTGTTGTGCAATTAAGTAATAAAACAGAATTAAAGCCCCAAGCAAGGAAACATATTTTCATTTGTGATAGTCATTAATTACAGTAAGAACATCGTCATAAACACGTGAGCAGAGCGCCAACTCCAAGTTCACCTCATTACAGATCCTACTTTGAGACTAGTTTCAAACATGCAGGAAAACCTCAGTGATAAATTGTTAATGTTGAAAAAAAACCCAATAAAAATAATAAATGTGTCATAACCTGGTCACAGAAACTAATGCTAACTTCAAAATTATAAAGATTTATTATTATAATTTCTATAATGCCCCTGATTTGGAGTCTACCTAGTGTTGATATATTTTATTTACTAATGTACTTTCTGTCATACCTCCTGTAATGTAACATATTAATGACACTCCATTCCAGTTAAGTGACCTTTAATAAATCATTTATAATTTTGCAAGTTAAATGTTATAAATACGTCTTTGCAGTCAACTGCAAAATACATAGAAATACAGTTAAGATGTTTTCAGTGCTAAGCTTCATGCCTGATATAAATCTAAATTCTAAATAATTTATATTAACATTGAGATTTATATTAAGGATAACAATTTAACAGTGCCAGTACCTTAATGATATTTCTCTCATAGAAACATGGATAAAATGGCACATTTGGCCGGAAAAAAAAAGAGAAAAAGAAAGAAAAGTGATTAAAAAGTGACTAAAAAATTCACACCATGTTATTATGTTTTATAAATAAATGTGGGGAATTGTTGATGTTGCTGCATAAAGTTTTACAAGAGGAAAATAGCAACAGCTTGGTCTGTTATTTTTCTCCACCTGCATTTGTTTTAATTTTTCTTAATTTATTTATTTTTTCTAAGCGACGGGTCAATCAGTTTGTGTCCAGTTCAACTAAACGACTTACTGTAAGGACCTGTAGGGGGCAGCATTGCGCTTTAGCTGCGTGCAGTCTGCCGTGATTTGAACAAAAGAAGAAGACGCTGTGCTTGCCAAGTGTCCAGTTAGCTCCACAGGCTGTTTGGAGAGTCCAGAGTCCTGCAGCAGATTGATCATAACAATCCTTTCAGAGTTTCTCCTCCTCTTCTTCTTTCTCTCCCAGTCCGCTCACTGAGGCCACACAGACCGTCAGAGCTAACACCGTAACACCGCCTCAGACCTGAAGAAGAGGAGCTCCACCTCCGGAGGAAACAGCTGAGTGATCATGTAACAGCTCAAAGCAGGCTGCAGAAAGCAGGTAAGCTTTCTTTATCAGCTTTTAACGTGTTTCCTGTCAGTGTTTTTCAGAAGCTGAGCCTTTAGCTAACGGTGACAGCCTTGAACAGAGTGTTAGCCGCAGCTAGCTCCTGCTAAAGCTAGCATCTCTTCGATGTAAACAAACAGAACCGTTGACCTGTCAGTCTGACCACTGCACATATACACATGTCGGTTTGTTCAGGATACATAACATTTATCTGAGGTTCATTGAAATAAATTAAATTACACAGCTTTCAATAAATAACCTCATGAGAAAAATTTAAAAGAATATTTAAAGGAAACACAAGAAAAAATAAAAACGGGTAAAAGACTCTCTGATTTAAGAAATACACCTAAAAATAGGCAAAACTTTTATTTTGTTGTTTGTGTCATTATTATGTCCTTACTGTTCCACTGAATGTCGAGTATCTGAAGCGCCAAATGTCTGCTGTTTGTTTAGCATAGTGTGCAATTATTTTCAGTTTGCCTGTTTTATTTTGTTTTTTTGTTATTTGCTTGTTTGTTTTGGGTGCCATTTCTAACACGTTTTTCATTCAAAATGATGTATTTGTAAAGAAAAAAAAAAAAAAAAGAAAGAAAAAAAAAAACTTAATAAAAACTGTTATTGTTATTATTATTGTTATTATTATTATTATTATTATTAATATTATTTCATTTGGGACATTCTGACAGAAACACACATAAAAATTAAAATAGAAAAATAAATAAATAAATGAATAAGAGGAAAAAACAGTTGTGTGTGCCCTTAAGGCCTTTACTCAGGCTAAACGAGATAATTTGGTTTAAATAAATCTTTGACTAATCAAAGGTGAGCTCTGCTTTCCATAGCCATAATTTAAACCCTGTTTTTATTTTTTTTTCCTTTGAGCTTTCAGGCTTAAGCATTCGTACCTGTCCCACTAAAGTACCCAACCCTATCAGGTTTTACATTCTTCATACTCGTGGAAAAATATTCCACTTTACATGGCAGACCTGGCAAATTTTAATTCAACAATAAAGATGTGCCAAGATTGGAAACAACACAAGTTTTATGGCTGGACATGACCCACATCTGCGTTAAGATTTTGAAAATTAATCTGATGAGCAACAAATTTGGTTTGACTATTTTGCTGAAATTTGCACAAAGATAATTGTGATTTTTTTAAAGAACATTTTAGATCAGCTCTTAAAAACATTAAGCTTGAAATAAACAATGATTGAAAAGTTACTTTAAAAAGAAATAACAAGCATCACTACTGAAAGTGTGGCTCTACTACAAACTCTCAGCTTCTCTTCATGCGTCTTTCTGTGCTTCAGTGTTTCCTGCAGCTGTCAGTGATGAAAGAAGAGCAGCAGGAGTGGAGCTCCAATTTGGGGCAGAGAGAAACTAAACCTCTGCTCATCAAAGAGGAAGAGGAGGTACTGTGGAGCAGTCAAGAGGGAGAGCAGCTTCAAAGCCTGGAGGAGGATGATACCAACACATTCCCTTTTTATGTTGTCACTGTGAAGAGTGAGGATGAGGAAGAGGAAGCTCAGTCCTCACAGCTTCATCACAGACAAACTGATCAGATGGAAACAGGAGCTGAGGAAGAGGACTGTGGAGGATCAGAACCAGAGATTGAGGTAAAGATTGAGGAGTCCTCTGAGCCTGAAACTGATGACAGTAATGACTGGAGGGAGACCAGAGAGGATCATTTAGGATCAAACTCTATAGATCAAAATAAAGATTTGACGAAGCTGATTGAAAATGGGTCTTACAGCTGCTCTCAGTGCGGGAAAGTTTTCAAACTGAAATCTCGTCTGATCAGACACATGATCATCCACAGCAGAGACACACCATTCAGCTGCTCTGAGTGTGGCAAAAGTTTTAAATATAAAGAATGTCTGACCAGACATATGGTTATTCATGCTGAGAAGAAACCCTTCAGCTGCTCTGTATGTGGGAAAAACTTTAACCATAAACAATGTGTCAACAGACACATGATGAGTCACACAGGAGAGCACGCTTTTAACTGCTCTGAGTGTGGGAAACAGTTTAACCAGAAGTCCAGTCTGACCAGACACATCAGGATTCACACCAAAGAGAAACCTTTCAGCTGTCCTGACTGTGGGAAAAAATTCAACCAGAACTCCAGTCTTACCAGACACATGATGAGTCACACAGGAGAGCAAGCGTTGAGCTGCTCTGAGTGTGGAAAAGGATTTCATCAGAAGTCTTGTCTGAGCAGACACATGAGGATTCACACCAAGGAGAAACCCTACAGCTGCCCTGAATGTGGGAAAAGATTTGGCCGTAAATTTGGCCTAAGGGTTCACATGACTCTGCATAAGGAAGAGAAACCCTACAGCTGTCCAGAATGTGGTGAAAGTTTCAATCACAAGTCCGGTCTGACAGCCCACATGGAATATCATGGAGGAGAGAAACTCTTCAGCTGCTCTACATGTGGTAAAAGATTTAACTTTGAGCAAAATCTGTTCAAGCATTTGTTGGCGCACAAGAGAGTGAAACTCATGAGCTGCTCAGAGTGTGGGAATTTTTTCTCTCAGTTTGCTGGATTGAAAAACCATGAGTGTGTTCACAGTCAGGCTTCAGAGATTCATGAAAACCAGAGTGAGGAGACTGAAGACAGGATGATTTGAAGGAGAGAAAAATGAAGTCCAAAGAGGACAATGCACATTAGTTTCAGACACTTTTAAATCACTTTATTCTTATGTTTGCTGGCAACGTGAAAAACATTTTGGTTTGAGGTTTCAAGAAGCATGAGAACATCTTTTGGGTCACGATGTTTGACGTTTTCTTATATGTTTGTAGTTTTATGTGGAAAAAATGTGTTTGTTCATTTTAAATTAAATTTATGTGTAATTTATTCACTCAGAGTAAAAACTGAAGCCTGGTAAAAAAATAAAATAAACAATAAAAACACTTATGACTGCAAATGGAAACCTTACATTTTCATCATCATAAAGAGTGTCTCAAGGCAAAGAAAATATGGACGATTGATGTCGGGAAGAAAAACAAGAGTCGAGCAGCTCTTTTTAAAGATTATATATTACAGAGACAAGAATTTAAAAAAATACTTACACACATTATAAAATAGTATTTTTTGTCTATTTTCAGCACCATATTTTGTGTTCCTTTTGTGAACAAAAGAAACAAATATTTAAGGTCATTCTCTGGAGAATCTCAAGGTCAGATTTATTATTTTCAAGGTTTCACTGTAGGTTAAAATTGTAAAAACAATAAAAAAAAACAAAAACTAACTCATCTCATTGACAGAGACGTCACCTCCCTCTCACAAACGTTCTCCTTCCCTCTTTGCTCTCAGAGGATTGCGCGTCGGTGTGTCTGAACCACCTCAGTGTCGACCTGAGCCTGAATTTCTGAAGAAGCTGAGTCCAAAGACGTCAAACAAGGAAAAGTGACGGAGCTGGAGAGTCACCGTTTTAATCGTTACAGTGGAAGCAAAATTTAACAGCACAGTACAGTCGATGAAAACACTAAAAAGGGAAAAAAAACATGAGACATGGCCACAGATTCTTTGGTTTTACAGACGGAGTTTGGACAGGGCGTGAACAGAAGCACCAGAGCTCAGGCTGCCGGACGGCTTCACGTGACCACTCGAGTGTCGACTACAGGAAATAAATACAAATGACAGATACCACATTGGACTGGGATATTTGGTGGTCTTATTTTTAATCTCAAAGCACCCTGTTTGTTTAAATAAATACAATAGAATATCACTATTTCTGTACAAATGGAATGTAATGCACATTTTCCCCAGTTAAAGCTTCATGAAATTGTAAGAAGAGACTAAAGGAGGGAAAGTGGATCCTAACAGGTTGATATTTCAGGATAATTAGCACCACGACACACAGTTTCTATCAGGAAAGCTTACACTTTGTTCAAAGGAAAATAAAGATGGAGGGAGGGTTTGAACAGCCTGAAGGTTCAGAAATAAAATCAGAAACGATAGTCGACGTGACTCGGTAGAAATACTGTTCCGTGATTGAAGGAGGAATCAGCTGTTTCTTAAATAATGGCTTTTAAATCCACTGATCTTTGTCTTCCACGCTACATCTATCGCTCAACGTCAGACTGTTTAGTGAAAAATAAGGATGAAGAGAAGCGGCTAAAACAGACAGAATGATCTAAAAAAGCAAGGTAGCATTAAGTCAGTTCACTCTCAGATCTGAGCGGAAACTGGTGGCTTCATATCTTTGGTTTCTTTTAATACGAGAGGAAAAGAAATGTTCTCAATGTGAGCAGCATGACTGACAGGTCACAATCAGGTGATTGGCTTTTAAAGACACAGGTGTTGAGAGTTTGGCGTCTTTTGGTGCTTTGAACTGAAAACAGATGAGTGAAAACGCGCCTGTCAAACGTGCTGCTCGCAGAGTGAACCTGGGGTTAAAGGAGTAGAAATAATCTCTGGGTGTGACCCTTTCTGGAGGAGGAGGAGGCAGGAGGTAGAGCGGGTGAGATGAGTGGATAAAAAAAGAGGAGACAGTGGGAAGGAGAGAGGAGTGAGAGGGGGAGAGGAGACATCGATCTTCACGTCTTGCGGCGCCGGCGTGCGTCCGTCCTCCTGCCGGCCTCTGGCTGCTGGTGAAGAAAACACTGTTTCGTTCCAAAAACACTCGGTCCTGGCGTCGCTCTTCCTCCTGGCGGTCGTTTCGCTCAGACGATGGTCTCTGCTCTGCGAGTTCTTTGTCCAAATCTCTCCTCTTGACTCGTTTTCACATCATCCTCTGATCGTTGAGAGGACGATGCTTTCTCCAGGCACGTTAGTGTGAGTGTGTTTGTCTCACAACCATGTGTGTGTCAGTGTATGTGTGTGTGTGTGTTTTTATATCATTTACAAGTTAATTTACAAATTATTGGGCATGTTTGTTTTAATACATTTATATTAATGTGTCTCGAAGTGCGTGTGTGTGTTTATGTGTGTGGTTCCTTTCATGATGTGTGAGTGTGTGTGTGTGTTTTTAGCCTTGGAAACAGACAGGTCCCACTTCAAAGCCAAACTGCTGGTTGCTCTCCCCAAAGTCTGACACCTTGATATCCCTCAGAGGGAGGTGCTCCACCTGTGGCGTGTTGATCTCCAGGACCGTCCTGTCGAAGCCTTTACGATACTGCACAGACACAGAGGAGAGAAACGCAGGTTTACATGTGTCACACTTTGGACTAATTATATTAGAGTGAGTCTGTTATTAGGGGAAGCAGTGACTGATTTCACAGTGGCTCGTTTAGCTGATATTTCCCTTTCAGTTAATACAGAAAGTTAACAGGTTCCATCATTTTTTTAGCTAAAATACAGATCATGTGTTGGAATTTACAGTTTTCATGCTGTTTGATTTCTCTAATGTCAAGTTTGCTCTTCAAAATTAACATGAGAAACATGTTTGTGTTTATTACCTCCGTCAAGAAGGTCATGTTATTTAGACAACATAACTCAAAAAGTAACAAACGGATCTTGATGAAATTTTCAGGAAATGTTTAAAATGAAATAAGGAAGCAGTGATTAATTTTTTGAGGTGATCGGGATCACCGTCTGGTTCCAGGATTTTTTTAAAGGATTCTTTATCATTGTGAGATAGGGCCGTTTTCACCATATGTGTATATAACTCCCCCATTAATAAATAAATAAAAAAAAACCAAAATGTTTTCTAAATAAATAAAAAATACATGAATAAATAAAAAATACCTGATTAAAAAAATTAAATAAATAAATTAAGATACCTAAAATGTTTTTCCTTTAAAAAAAATAAAAAAAACAAACAAATAAATAAATAAAAAAATCCTAAAATGCTTTTTTGAATAAATGGATAAACTAATAAATGAGTAAAAGTACCTCAAATGTATTTCCTTAAAAAAATAATTAAAAAACAACTAAATAAATAAAAAAAATCCTAAAATGCTTTTTTGAATAAATAGATAAACTAATAAATGAATAAAAATACCTCAAATGTGTTTCCTTAAAAAAATAATTAAAAAACAAATAAATTAATAAAAAAAATCCTAAAATGTTTTTTTAAATAAATAAATAAATAAAAATACCTCAAATGTTTTTCCTTTAAAAAAAAACAAATAAATGAATAAAAAAAATCCTAAAATGCTTTTTTGAATAAATAGATAAACTTAAAATACCTCAAATGTGTTTCCTTAAAAAAAAAATAAAAAAAATGAATAAATAAAAAAAATCCCAAAATATATTTTTTTAAATAAATAAATAAAAATAACTTAAATGTTTTTCCTAAAAAAAAAAAACAATAAAAATTCCTTTAGGTTTTTTTAAATTAAAACAAATTAATAAAGTATATTTACCTAAAATATATTTTTTAAATAAATAAAAAATAAATAAAAAAATAAAAATACCTTAAAATGGTCCCCTGATTATAACCACTTATAGTTTTATGAAAATTAATAGATCATTTTAAATCTGTCTTGTTAAATAGCTCCATATATAGTTCCATCCTGAGTGATCAGTTTTTGGTCTTTAGTTGGGTTTCGGATTCTGGACTCACAGAGCAGCCATCGATCAGAGCCTTGATGTACGGGTTGGTCTCGTAGCTCAGATCCTCCTCGTTGGCTCCCTGGAAGTGCAGCGCTCGGTGGTAGCTGTTCTTGGCGCTCTGGTCGGCCCAGGCCACTGAGCGATGGCAGTGGTAGGTGAAGTTCTGGCGGGCCTGGATGCTCAGGAGACGCAGGAATCCAAGCTGGACCACGCCGACGGGCTCCCCGTTTGAGTCCACGTAGGAGAACTGGAAGATGAGAGGTGGATTCAGAGGATGGAGAGACCAAAAAGACCACGAAACTAGGACTCTGGGTGTCTCAGGGGGGGTTACTCACTTTGCTGCCAGTTGCAAACTGACTGTACCAGGATCCTGGAGTCTCTTTGTTCCAGGAGTTCATCTTTACCTGACAACAGAAGAGTCCACAAACACGTCATGTTCTCGTCGTTCTGAGAGAAGCTGTCCTACTCCTCAGGTTTATTCAAAGCAGTGTTTAGTATCTTCACGCTGTCAGTTTGAAGCTCTGTGTTTTATTCTGTGTCTGACTGACCGTGCTGCTGCTGCTGCTGGGGTACAGGCACGTCTCTGCTCCGTTTGTGAAGTTACAGAAAACCTTGAAGGCGTCCCTGGAGCAGCCCTGGTTGGGGTCGATCCAGAACTCTCCTGCAAAACGGTTCAGACAGAGGAGAAGTTAAATCCAGCTCTAGAGACTCTGAAAATCAAGTCCTGGTTTGGTTTGACCCCCTTACCGTCTTTGAGGTCTGGCTGGCTGAGGTGCAGGTCTTGGCAGGTGCGGGCGGGACTGTCCTGGGTGCCCAGAGGGAAACGCATGGTCTCGATCTCCTGTCGCAGCGAGTTGAGGGAGCCAAAGATCTCCTCCATGCCTTCACTGCCCATCAGGAACTCGGTGCCGGTGGCGTCGGAGGCGGGCATGTCCGGGTCGCTCTCTGAGAGCAGTTTGCTGGCGTCGATGGAGCGCTTGGACTTGGGGCTCCTTTGGATGGGGAGAGGCTGAATGACCTCGCCTGGAGGACCCTGGAGAGAAATTAGACATCGTAATCTCTGAAGCAGAGAGAAGTCTAAATGTCTCACTCTCATGATAAGAGAAGACTACTTACAGGAGGTCCAGGAGGTCCCTGAACACCCTTTTCTCCCTTTGGACCAGATCCTCCCTAAACACAGCACAGAGGGCGAGGAAATCAAGACCAAATGCAGCATCAACACATTCGCTCTGAGATACAGGAGAGTAAGAGTACTCACAGCTGAGCCCTTGGCTCCTTTGACACCTTGAGGACCCTGTTAAAGATACGAGGCGTCAGTTTGAGGATCTAAAGAAGCACGCCAAGAGGGAGAAGAGACGACACAGATATGGGACTTACAGGCAGACCAGGAGGACCAGCAGGGCCGATGGGTCCGGTGCCTCCATTCATTCCCTGTCACGAAACATGAGTCAGCACATTTCACAGTTTTCAGAAATAAAATCTTGGAGGAAAGAAGTCGGGGTTTCTCCGCGGTCTTACAGTCTCTCCTTTTGGTCCTGCTGATCCATGAGGGCCGGGCAAACCTCGGTCTCCCTTCTCTCCCTGCTCTCCAGGGGGTCCGATGAGACCGATAAGACCTGGGTGTCCCTTCTCTCCCTTGGAACCGGGGTCTCCGCGCAGCCCAAGCAAACCAGGAGGTCCCTGTAGGAGGAGGAGGAGAGAAACAGCCATGAGACACAAGAGATGAAAGAGCTGAGCTGGATCAGGAGAAACCAGACTACTGTGATCTTACCATTGGTCCAGGTGGTCCTTTCTGTCCCGCAGGTCCCGGAGATCCTTGCTCACCCTGAAACACGTAAAACCACAGTTTAACGGTGACAAAGTCAAGTGTTTGCTTCAACAATCAGAAAAAATAAATCCTCACTCACCACTGATCCAGGGAGTCCTCTGAGTCCTTCTGTTCCTGGTTTTCCTGGTACACCCTGGGGGCCAACAGGGCCGGTCTTTCCTGGTGGGCCAACAGCACCTGACTCTCCCTGCGAAGGATGAGGACAAAAACCATCTTTAAAAAAAGTGTTTTAAAGTTTCAGAGCCGGCGTTAGAAATGAAAAACTGAGGTTACCTTTGAGCCCTTCTCTCCCTGACGACCCTCTGGGCCCCTGGTTCCAGCTGGACCCTGGAAACAAAACCACATGACACAGCTTTAAGCCTCTTTTACATACCGGATCACTGCAGCACCTCAACCTAAACAGGCTCAACTCAACCAAACCTAAGCTGTCGTCCTGTGACCTTACCCTCTTTCCTAGGGGGCCGGTGGGTCCGTTCTCACCAGGAGGTCCAGGGGAGCCCTGTGACAGGATGCAGAGAGCAGATTGAGGACATTTGATCTCAACACTTTATTACAAAATCTGCTGTTTCTTCTTTGGACTTACAGATTCTCCTGGTTCTCCGTCCTCTCCTCTTTCTCCCTTGGCGCCGTCTTGACCCTGAAGGCGAGCAGAGTACGGTCAGAGTTTTATCTTATTAAGTGTTTCATAAACTCCTGACGTGCGTTTTTCAAAAATAGACACTCACTCTTGGTCCAAGCTCACCAGGGGGACCAGGATCTCCAGGGAAACCTACAGGACCCTGAAGTAAAGAACATTTGGTGAAGATGAAAATGCAAACTGAACAGAGGGAAAAGAAATAGAGTTGATCTGTGAGTGTGAGGGTCTGTGTGTCGTACAGGGTTTCCTTTGGGCCCGTCGTCTCCAGGTCGTCCTCGGCCTCCGGCTGGTCCAGCAGTTCCAGGTTGTCCAGCTTCTCCCTTCTCTCCGCGCTCTCCACGAGGACCCTAACGACAGGAGCACAGAGCTCTTTAAACATGAGCACTATCGACCTTTCAGTGAAGTTAACGTCGAGCTGGACTCTCTGGACTCACCTTCTTCCCGGGCTCCCCTCCGATTCCAGGTGGTCCTGACTCCCCGGGCTCTCCCTGTGGAAGGAAAAGAGTCATCTTTTAAAAAAACCTGCTCCAGAAAAGATGCTACAGGCTTCTGTTTGTTGATCTTCACCTTCTCTCCAAGAGGTCCAGGATTACCCAAACCACCAGGAGGACCTTGAGGACCCTGAAAAACATGCACAATGTAAGTGTGAGCATGTGAGCCAATTTTTCACAACAGCTTTTAAAGAGCAACCGATGACACCATTTTAATAAGAGCACTCACGTCAGCACCGTTGGGTCCAGCAGGGCCACGGGGTCCTGGAGGGCCTGGAGGACCCTGAGAAAAGAAAGAGGTTCAGGTTTTTCTGTGAACAAAAACACATCCCTGATTCAGAAATAAAAACCTGTCTTGATGTTTTTAACTCACCAGAGGGCCAACGTCTCCGGTCTCTCCTTTCTCACCTGGCGTCCCCGGTAATCCCTGCAGGGCAGAGTGAAAGTTACACACAGGATTAATTTATCTGTGCAGTTTAGATTGAGATTATTCAAAGCTTAATCCAAACCTTCACTAAAATCAGACTAAATGCAGATTCCCAGGAACCTGTAATCTGTGAGTTTTTGTACCTGCAGTCCGATGGGTCCTGGAGCTCCGGGGAATCCTCTGGTTCCTTCGTCACCTTTAGCGCCAAAAGGCCCCTGCTGGCCCCTTGGTCCAAGCTCTCCATCTGCACCCTGCACCACAGAAGAAGAAATCCAGAAAAGTTAAGAAATACGAATAAATTAACCTGTTTTTATCATTTAATCATGAGATTTCAAGGAGAGTTTGGATCGTATTCTAAAAAGATGTAAGAGCCGAGTGTGTCGTTGTAAAACTTCAGACTTACGGCAGGACCAGGCTGACCAAGAGGACCCATCGGCCCGGGTGGACCAGGAGGACCCTGACAACAAACAAAAACCAAACCCCCGGATGATTAGCAAAACATCAACAATATCCGATTCTGATTGTCTCTGATCCGGATCAGATCATGGGCTCCTTAGCTGAGTCGGCACCACTCACGTGTTCTCCCTTCGCTCCCTTGGCGCCTTTCTGACCGTGCTCTCCGACCTCGCCCTGTGGGCACAGAGACAAATTCACCTCACAGTAAGTCATGAAGCATCAGTCTGATGATCGACGGGTTGTTTTTGAGTTACTGACCTTATCTCCGTCTTCTCCTGGCACTCCAGGGGAACCAGCTGGACCAGGCAGACCCACAGGCCCCTGAACGCCATCACGACCTGCTGGGCCGATGGGACCTTTCTCACCCTGAAGAGCAGAAGAAGAAAAAAAGAAAAATCAACAGCTGATCGCTCCTCTCTGACTGAAGGAGTTAAAAGCTGCTCGTGGGATGATGATCCAGATTACTCACAGGGACTCCTTTCTCTCCAGCGGGTCCAGGAGGCCCCTGAGGGCCAGGTCTGCCAGGGGGTCCAACAGGTCCAGCAGTGCCAGCTTGACCCCTCTCACCAGGAGATCCCTGAGGAGGTAGAGCAGCATGAAGACACAACAGGCTCCAGCAGAAGATCATGAAGTAAACAAGTCATTTTAAAGGGTCATTCCACTGTTTCACTCTGCGTGGAAACTCACAGCAGGTCCAGGAGGTCCGGCAGGTCCTTCACTTCCCTTCAGTCCTCCTCCTCCCTGGGAGAAAAGAAAAGGAGTCAGTCAGTCAGACCACTCGGTGCAGGTGAAGGAGTTTATTTTTAGGAGCCTGGTCTCGTACTCACAGGGGTTCCAGGTAGTCCTCTCTCACCAGGGAAACCTCTCAGACCTGGTGGTCCATCCTTTCCAGGCCCTCCAGCAGGTCCAGGGTCTCCTTTAGTGCCTTCTTTCCCTGAGGGACCAGAAAGTCCCTGCTCTCCAGGTGGACCTGGGGGTCCAGGGTGGCCACGCTCACCCATGGGGCCGGTCTCTCCAGATGGACCCTGAGAGGACGAGGATCACAGTGTTTTAAAAACTGAAATCAAGAAAGAACACGAAAAATTTTCCAAGGAACCCAAACTCACCTGAGGTCCCACGACTCCAGGAGGCCCAGGTGGACCCATTTTACCTTGGAAACCCTGGAGGAGGGAAAGGAAAGAGTGAATGAAACAACAACAACAGTCTGCGTCAGGGACAAAAAACTAGCATGGATAAAAATGTGATCAACATTTAAGAATCAGTGATTTCAAAACTTTTCATTCAAAGCAAAGAAACAAAAAACGTACAACTTCTCCTCTCTGTCCAGGGTGTCCGGGCAGTCCGTCCTTTCCTGGGGGTCCCTGTAAGGAAACACCAGTCAGCCATCATATCATACATTATTATAATAATCATATCCTCATCTTAAGGGAAAAGAGAAGGAAAGAGGGAACATGAAACCATTTCTGAAGAATGGAAAGCAAAGCAATGTGAAAGTGTTTCTTACAGGAGGTCCCTTTGGTCCGGGGAAACCATTGGCTCCCTGGGGCCCGGGCAATCCCTGATGAGGCGATGACAGTACGATAAGACACGTTAGAATAAAAACAGATGCAGTCAGGGTTTTAAAAATCTGAAACACTAAGGTAAAGGTTTGAGATGTGAAGCAGCAGAGCAGAAGATCTCACCCTCTCTCCAAGAGGACCAGGAGGGCCATCACTACCTGAAGTTCCCTAAAACAAAACAAAACAACAACACGCTGAATAAAAAACAGGTTTCAGGTCACAACATACAGCTTTAAACAGCGCTGTGTCTCTGAAATCTGAGGAATCATCCAAGGAGCGCTCTTTAGAAGAGGTACAATACTTCACTTCCTCTATGTTTCTGCATCAAGCTTTCCTCAGGATGTCCAGCAGATGCAATGGGACATTGACCCTTTAATAATTGGAAAGTTCTTCTTCGTGTGGTCTGCAGGTGGTGTTCAGGTATTAAAACATCCAGCAGATGGCGCTGTCTAGATTCCTGAGACATTCAGTCCAGGAAGTGCTCCTTCCTTCATTTCTTTGAGCGCTGTGTTTTAATTCAACTGCTGAGTGTTTAATTCACGTTTCACCAATTAGATGATTTCAAATGATTCAGCTCTAAGGTTTTGGCACCATCAGTACTTAAATGTGTTTATAAATTAAAGACAATAGGTTTACAGTTGTAAAAATATTTTTCATCAACAATAATCCTCAGAACAGTTCCTGGAGAAAATCAGAGCAGACAAACCTTTGCTCCTGGTTTTCCAGTGGAGCCTCTTGGCCCTCGCTGCCCCCTGGGGCCCTGATGAGCACAAACAGGATAAGAATATTGCAAATGTGATGCAACCAATGAATAAATCACCTTAAAATACAGACAGAATTTGAGTTAACTTTGCAAAGTTTGCTCTAAACTTTGTGTTTTCCCATAAAAGATGATCAGATTTATTCTTTGAGTTTGTTTGTAATAGCTAGTCTGTGTGCAGGATGAAACGAGAGCGTCAATGTGAAACCGTACCGTTGGTCCTCTTTGTCCCCGGGGTCCAGCTTTGCCGCTTAGACCCTGAAAATCAAAAAAACAAAAAATGTATCACAAACAGTCCAACGGGAATGATCTTATCCATAGAGAGAAAGTTAATCAGTGTCATCATTTAAAAATCTTTTAAAGGGTTATTAAACCCATGTTGATTTTAAGCCATACAGTTTGAATAGCGTGAGAAAAATCTCTCATAAGAATTAAATTACCCTTGTTCCTTTCTCGCCGTTTGATCCAGGGAATCCTGGGAATCCAAGAGATCCCTGATAAACAAATCAACATCAGCCTCAGCACAATCTGTCATCGTAAATCGTCATGGTTGTAGATATGATCCAGTATGAGTAAAGGATTAAGTATTGGTGAAAGTGTTTGTCTCCTCACCTTTGGTCCGAGTCGTCCAGGATACCCAGGAAGTCCAGGCACGCCAAGTTTACCCTGAAACCACATGAGGATATCAGAAGTTACTAACATCAAACTGGAATAAATCACAACATCTATAATTCAGAATAAATACGACAAAAAGTTCTACGTCTTTCAACATCTTTTAAACACTTGAAATAAAAGTTTCAAAATGTCACAGAAACAGGTTTGATTTAAATTAAATTAAGTGCATGTATATGAAGAGCCACAAGAGGGCAGCAGAGTGTTATTTCCTATCTCAGGCCTTCCTGGATTTTAAGAGAAAGAGAAATATGTGGTGGAAAAATCTGCTGAATACTCTGCTAGCTCATATAAATTGTGACTTTACCTTCTCTCCGACTAATCCAATAGGTCCGAGCTCACCAGGAGGTCCGATACGACCCTTTGGCCCCTCTGGACCATCCTCTCCTCTGGGTCCGGGAACTCCAAGCTCACCCTGAGAGCAGGCGGCAGAGAAAAATGACAAATAACTAAGTATTCATGAGACTGTGACAATGATGTGATCAACAAAGCAGTTTAACAATCTTTGGTTTTTACCCTTTCTCCTTTGGTTCCAAAGTCACCCTTAATTCCAGGGAAGCCGTCTTCTCCCTACAAACCACAACAATTAAAACATAAGCAAAAGACGACATCATGCTATCTTTATTTTATCTCACAACCAGCACTTAAATGTTTTAACATTTTCTTTTGGACTCACCTTCTCTCCTTTGTGACCCTTCAGTCCACGGATACCTTGACCTCCCTGAAATCAAAGCGTGAAATAATCAAAACACTAAAATATGCTTTCTGATACTTCTGCATTGATTTGGTTTGTTCTTTTTAACTGCAAAGAAATGCATATTTCCTCAAAAAGGAAGAGTAATGAAAGAAAGCAGGCTTAATGATCTCACTTCCAGAAACCTGTTGACTGATTTGTAAAGATTAGCTTGACTCACCTTGAGGCCACGAGGTCCAGGATAGCCGATAGCTCCCTGTGGGCCGTTAGGACCCTGGAGGAAAAAGAGAGATGCATTTATAACATCATACATGCAATAAACAAATACTTTTTCTGGAACTTTTGCTTCTAACCCCTGATACCGACCTGGTTTCCTTTGGTGCCAGCAGGCCCCTCCTTTCCTGGGTGACCCTGAGAGGAGAGGAAGAGTTTAAGCCTCAAAGAGGGACAGTCATTGTTTCAAAAACTAAGGAAAGGCAGAGAGAAACTTACAGGAGGGCCATCAGCGCCAGGCATTCCTGGGAGACCGGGTTTTCCTGTTGGACCCTGAAAAAGAAGACATTCAGATCAGGGCCAATTCACCAACGAATGACCGCATATGGATGAACTGAGTTCATCACCAGGACTCGAGTCATCGCTACACATTCAACATGTTTTGGCTCTTACTTTCTCTCCTGGGGGTCCAAGTGCTCCCTGAGGTCCTGGCATTCCCTGCAAATAACACAACAAACCCATGAAACCAGTTCTTATGTTATCCTTTCATTTAAGCTTTTATAAAACTGACGCACATGTTGACTTTTAAGCTCCTAAAAACTGATCAGAACAGATTTTATTAAGTGTCTCACCTGAGTTCCTGGGGTTCCTTGCTGACCCGGGGGTCCTGGCTCTCCTTGGGGGCCCTTGGCAAAGGAACAGAGGATAACAGAGAAGAGGAGACAGAGGGAAAAAGTGAAAGAGAATCCTATCTTTTTTTACTGGTACTTGTTATCTGACAATTTACATGATAAGAAGGTGGTAACTTTAGGGGCACTGACCAGGTTTCCTTTGGGACCATGGGGCCCATCATTTCCTCGTACACCCTGAGAGATAGAAAGGGTTAATGCATATCATCTGAAAGAAGTAGTCAACCATGCAGAGAAGACAAAACTATCTGAACTCAGTTTCACCTGCAGATACCAGGAAGTCTGGGGGAACTTAAACAGTAGTTTTAAACACACGCTTTTAAAAGGTTTGGAATAAAAGTTGCATGTAGTAACAATCATCAGCTCTAGAGGGCGTTGTTTCAGACATTTGCAGTGTGAGGTAGCGCTGCACAATATATTGTTTCAGTATCGTCATTGCGATATGAACTTGTGCCATATTCTTGTAAAATGATATATTCGCAAAGTTATGCGATTACTTTTCATTGAATCTTAATATTCCAGCCAACAAAAAAGTCAAAACAGGAAAAAGACAAGTTTGTGAGCCACTGTGTTTCAGCTCATATTGGAACCTCTGTGCAGGAGCGTGTTGTTAAAAAGTCTGACCTGGTGTGAGAACAGCCCCTTTCAGGAAATATTTTAGATTAATATCAATAATTAATAGATTTCAGCATGATTAAGGTGTTTTGCTAACATAAATAACGTTCACGGACGCAGAGGCAAACAGAGGCAGTTTGATTGGAGGGTGTCAGCGGCATCGTTTCAGGGAAAGTCAGGGTGAAAATATCAAAAAATATACCACAGAAAACTAAAATACTGTTCTGTCATTTCCTCAAAGACAAGTCATCATTTCTGCTTGTAGCTGCTACTAGCTTAGCACACCTGAATCTCTGATCAAACTGGGGGTCGTCCACTTCAATCGGGACAAAAAAAAAGAAGTTTGGAACAGAGAAAACTTCTGTTAAAAAAAAAAGACAGAAAACTCTCTCTGTGTCTCTGTTGTTGGAAACATCAGAGCTAAACCGCTCACACTAGAAAACCATGAGACATAAAATATAACCGTCAGGGGGTTTGGGCTGCCTGGATCCTGGGTGACACCACGGGGTGTCTCGTTATTGTTTGGAGGTGACTGTTGGGCCGTAACATATTCACTTTTAGATTCTGGGTATCTCCATGTTTTCTTTTCCTATAGGACTCAGGCTGTTGTTTCCAAAGACTCTGTGGTGAATTCAGAGTCACAGACAATGCAGCTACAAAAAAAGCAGACAATGTGTTTTTTATGTTGTTTTTTACTCACGGGAGGTCCGGGGATTCCGGGTGGACCTTTAGGTCCCAGCAAACCACGAGGTCCCTGGAAAGACACAAACAAGCAGAGATCAGACGGCATAAAAACTGGAAGAAGTTAAAGGTCAACAAACTGAGACAAACTGACAAACAAATATTAAGAAATGCTTTTCTGTTCTTTTCATTGTCTTTTAACAGGAACTACTACAGCACTGGAAAAACTGACATTTTACCAAGTGTTTTTGTCTGATTTTCAGTAGAAAATATCTTTTTAGACTCTATTTGAGCCACATTTGCCTGACTAGTCCAGAAAAATGCCTTGTTTTAAGATATTCAGACAAAAATGAGGTCTGAATGACTTGTAACAAGAAAAAAAAATTTACACAAAGAAAATTAGAGATGTATTTTGGGATGCAGCATCAGATGAAAAGAAAAGAAAAGAAAAGAAAAGAAAAGAGAAATCAGCTTTGTTTTGAAACACTCACTGGTTCACCTGGGAGACCCCTGGGTCCGACGTCTCCGTCATCTCCCTGAGGACACAAAGAAACAAAACGTTGATCAGGGAAAGATGGTAGATATTAAGAGTTATGGACAAACACTCTGAGTGGACCCTCAGGTTATAAATGTTG
The DNA here is from genome assembly GCF_033239565.1 of Halichoeres trimaculatus. Lineage (NCBI taxonomy): Eukaryota > Metazoa > Chordata > Actinopteri > Labriformes > Labridae > Halichoeres > Halichoeres trimaculatus. Next base: position 2,199,895 of record NW_027437192.1, read on the forward strand.
GATTTTTATGATGACTCCTACAAGACTCGTTCATCTAACTTACTGACTCTTAAAGTCCCTCAAGTCTACAGTGAATTTGGCAAATCTGCATTTTTAATTGATGCCCCTTACTCATGAAATACACTCCAACAAACTCTAAAGAGAACATCCTTCTCCTCTCTTATTGAGTTTAAGACCTTGATTATTTATTATCTGTTCATGTCTGTGGAGGTGACTGTTGGACCGTAACATATGTCTGTGAACTTTAGAGCTCACTTTAGAGCTTTAGGCCTCACGTGGCCTCGATTGCTCGGTCTTGTGGATCTGCCCTCTATAACATCAGGAGGATCAGATTCTACCTGACACGACAGGCCACACAGCTTCAGGTTCAGACCCTTTTGATTTCGTGCATCGAATACAGCAACTCCCTTCTAACAGGCCTCCTTGCATATACATTTAAACCTCTAAAAATTATCCAGAATGCAGCAGCACATCTGGTCTTTAACCAGCGTAAAACAGCACACGCCACCCCACTGTTAATCTCTCTTCACTGGCTTCGAGTGGCAGCTCCGATCAAATTCAAAGCTCTTCTTCTGGCTTACAAAACACTGACAAGACCAGCTCCTGCTGACCTGGGGTCCCTCATCCAGGTCTACACTCCTTCTGGCCCACTACGCTCTGCTTGTGAAAGACGCCTGGTGCTCCCAGCCCAGCGCGGCTCCAAATCTCTAGCCAGACTCTTCTCCTCTGTTGTTCACAAATTACCCAGCTCTATACAATCCACAGAGTCCCTTTCTACTTGAGATGTCTGAAGACTCATCTGTTCGGGGAACACTTAAACCCTTAATCTGAGCCTTCTCCTCTTTGTCCTCAGGGGCAGGATGAGTCAGAAGGTCTCAGACCCCGCTCTTCTTAATGGCAGCACCTTTAGCAGAATAACTTGTAGCACTTTGTCGCATTATCTAGGTTTTCTTCTGTCTAAATTCTTGCTTGTGTTGTGCGTTGCTTCGGACAAAAGCGTCTGCTAAATGAAACTGTAGAACTGTAGATCTTTGCGACACTGAAAATAAGGATAACCTCAATATCTTTTTAGAGAATAAATGAAGATTAAAATGAATGAATGAATGAAAAATACCCACCCTCTCTCCATCCTCTCCTGGAGGTCCTTGAGGTCCCATCCCACCTGTATCACCCTGGGAGGATGAAAGATGGAGAAGAGTGAGGAATCACTGAAATGATTAAGTTCAGTTTATTAAAAAAAGGTTTAAAGACTTAAAGGTCTGAGCTTTTTTGTATGTTGCAGTTTGATTGTTTAAGTTTTGGGCTCACCCTGTGTCCTTTGTCCCCGGGCAAACCAGGGAGGCCATCGAAACCTCGATCACCCTGAGAGTAAGACAAACATGAGAGGTTTAATAACTGAAGATAATTAGCCATCAGCATCTGAAGGCTGAGAAAGAATAAGTGCATCATTTGTAGTTAGTATTAATAAAGATTTAAAAACCATCAGTCCGGACCATGCACTCTCAGCGAGCACTCACCTTGGTTCCAGGCTCGCCTGGCATTCCCCTGGCACCATCAGCTCCAGCACGGCCCTGTCAGAAACAAGCATGTCTCAGAGTGCAACTCCACACCAACAAGAGAAAGAGGAAGTGACAGATTTCAAGGAGGAAAGTCAGCTGGATTAACCACTCACTCTTCTTCCTGCTTTTCCTGGAGGTCCCATCAGACCAGAGGGTCCTCTGACACCCTGAAAAAGGAGAGGAGGTTAAATGTCTCTAACAGATCTGAGCTGACAGAAAAAAAGTTTGTTAAACAAACTATAATTTTTTACCTGAGGACCAGGGTCCCCACTTTCTCCCTTCAGACCAGAGCTTCCTGGGTTTCCCTAAGACAAACACCACAACCATCACCGTTATCACCAGCTTCTAACAACTCTTCATCCCTCCCTTCATTTAATGATGAAAAAAAAAACCCATCATTTTTTAGTTAAGTGACAAATTAAAGAGGAATACCAGGGGTCCAGGGCGCCCAGTGAATCCCATCGGCCCAGGAGGTCCCTTCAGAGCCATCTAGAGACAAAGACAAAGAAGTCAGAAATGTACGCTAACAATGCAAAACATCTTTTGACACTAAGTTTGAAAAATACGGTGACAGTCTGGGTTAGTGTCAAAGAGTAAAGACTGATTTGCTGTGAGTCTGGAGGCAAAATCAAACACACAGGTGGTAAAAATGTTTAATAAAAGAGATAACCCACCCTCGCCTGAGACAGGATGGCTGCGGCCTGAGCTTCCTGTGCAGAAACTACAGGACCTTTATCACCTCCACTCTGTCCAAACCGGAACTGAAAAGAAAAACAGAAAAGCGTTAAACCTTCACGAGTGGTCACTGCGTTGGTTGAATGAAAGGAGGTTAAATTTTACAAAGGTCAAGAAAGTCAAAACATTATGGTACAGTAGATCAAAACAACAGTTTTGATTTGAGGAGCATACTTAGTAAAAAACAAGCACTACGCAGAAATTTTCAGGATTTTTATGGTGAAAACAGCCTTACAGGCAGCATAACTGAGGTTCCAGGAGGTCCAGGGACGCCATCCGCTCCAGGCAAACCAGCCCTACCAGGAGGACCCTGCAGAGTGGAGAGATGGAGAGATGATTGAGGTCAGAGGTTTTGTTTTTTTTTCACAACTGCAATGAAAAAAGGGATAAAACACTCACCCTCTCACCAGGGTCACCGACAGAGCCAGGAGGTCCAGAGGAGCCAGGGGGACCAGTTGGACCCTGGCAGAGGAAGAACTCTTTACTGACTGAGAATATGAAAAAGTGCAATATGGTGCGATACCATGGGATAAAACACTATAATTGTCCCTTTAGGAAAAACTATAATAATGTAAATTTTGCTAAACGTAATGGATACATGTATCAGGTAAGTTCTTAACTAATATTTAATATTAACACTCCAAACTGGAGTTATCAAAGTATCAAAAAAACCCTCATGGGACAGAGAATCTGTAAACAAATCTAGAGAAGCAAACTACTTACAGCAGGTCCCTCTGGTCCTGGAGGTCCTTCAATGAGCATACCCTGAAGAAGTCACAGAAGAGTTACAAATGTTAACAAAACGTGTGATGCACATTTTAATTCCTTCCTTCTATGGGATGCACCTCAGTTAAGATCTCCTTGAATTACATTAAATTCAAAAACTGCATATTTGAACAGAAAGCTAAGCTCCGCCCTGTTGGCTACGGCTGCCTGTTGCAGCAGCTCTGTCTTTTTAGTCTGTTTCTTGTAATTTTTTTGTCTCTTTTTCATTATCTTTGTATTTGGAGTGGATCATCACTTTATAAGCTCATTTGTTGGTCATGGACACCAAACTGGTTTTGTCTTCAGTGATACTTTGACTATTTTTTCTCCTGTGTTTGTCTGGAGATCCTACATGTAACCATGGCTGCATTGTTTACATGTTAAATCACTTGTTAGCAGCCTGTAGCATGTCAATGCTAACTGGTGCAAGGCCGGATGTTTCCCCACAAGGTGAGGAAGAGGAGGTGAGGATGAAGTATTGGTTCTCAGGGTGACGACATGGACCTGTCCTTCCATCCATCGTTATTGGGAACGTAAGATCTATCTCCAATAAGATGGACGAGCTAGCTGTGCTAACCCAGCAACAGAGGGAATACCAGAAGGCAGAGTAGCATCATGCTATTCACCAACGCCACAAAGGAAGAACTTCATCCAGGAGACAGAGACTGAACAGACTGCTGAAGAAGCTCAGTCCTGGACCCTGTGGAGGTGGAGGCTGGCTGACTGGACAATGATGGACAAGCTGTCAGCATCTATTTTCTTATGGAGCTTTTTACACTTTCTATACACTTTCTTACTTTTGTTTTCTTGATTGATGCCGTGACTCCTTCTTAATTTCCCCTTGAGGATAAATAAAGTATTTTCTACTCTATTGTAAAAACAGAGTAAGTGTGGTTCAGTCACTCACAGATACAGAGCTGATAACTTCGGAAACACTCTCTGGAGCCTCTGGGATAAAGACTTAGAAACCCTTGTTTGAACACCTGCTCAGGCAAAGCTGCTTAAAGAAAATGTGAAACTCACAGGCTCCAGGACAGCGGGTTCTCCTTTCTCTCCTTTCTGGGCTCTGACAGCAGCCTGAGGAAAACACACATGTAGACAACAACATAACAAAGTCAGTATGGAAGCCCCAGGATAACATTCAGAGGAAAACATCAGGACAAACAGACTCATGCATGGTGACACACATACAAACACCTGCATCGGTTTGATGAAAAAATCAAACACTATCATTTAAGTGTTTTCAACTTAATGATGACACCTGCTTTGGAAAGCTTTGGTCCAAACAGTGATGGTCTAACAGATCTCCAGGCTTTGGTCCAATGCTTGGATGAATCAGATCATCTCTGAGTGAAGCAGCTCTACATGAAGCCATACACTGAGATTAATGGCATTTAGGACGGGAGATGAAGCAGCTGCTCGCTGCTACACGTCCAGATGCCTCTTAATGCAGTGCATGTGATGGTTAAGATAATAAGGATCCCCAATCGTCTCTGCTGTGACGATGGTTTGTATTCTTGGGGTCCTGAATTTGCTGTTCAGTGTGAATGAAGTCAATTTCAACCACTGATGAGTACTCGAGGTCTTGGTCCTTAGGGTATCAGGAGAATACTCAAATTATGTGAATTATTGAGCTACCACGGTGTAAAATTTGCTGATGTTTTTAATCCAATAATTGATGGAAAATGCAAACATATACATTTGAGAGAAGACCAACTGTGATCCGACAAAGACCAGGTTTCAGAGCGGGTTGAAATTGACTTTTCTTTTGCTCATGAGGCAAAACAACTTACGCCTCCCTCGTCCGTCACAGCGGACAGGGCGGGGCCCATGTTGGCATCGACCTCTCCAGTTTCCACTAACGGCTCATTGTAGTCTCTGTAGGAATAGTCGTATTCCTTCATGCCCACGTCCCCAGTCACATACTCTTCAGTGAAGGCCTCCTCCACCACACCGCCCGCCTTGGTGGAATCTACCTCCTCGCCCGCCAGCGACGGCTCCACCTGAGGCTGGGTTGGGTCGGACAGAGCCACGACGGGGCGGATAGAGGTGCAAAAGAGAGGATCAAGGGAAAGGAAATGAAGATTGAAGAGATGGAAGGGTTTAAAGAAGAAGAAATGTTAAGAGGAATGGGAGAATGAGGGAAGCATATATGGAAAAAAGTGAGTCTTACCTCTTAAAATAAAACAGTGACATCAGGACAAAACAAACAGACATCCTGGAGACCAGGCTGAACTATGCTGAATTTTAAATGTCCACGTTTATGTTGGGATGATAATCCTCTCTTAATCATCTACAGCTTAGCTTATTATGGTGTGTTTTCCCAAAAGAACTCAACACCAGCTTGTGCGTTGAACTCTGAAGTAATCAACACTCAGAGCTGATACGAGGAACTTTGAGAAAACCAGCTGCTGCTGTGACATACAAAAGCAAAAACTATGTTAATCTCTATTCTACTTACCACGGAAGTTCCAGTGAAATGTGCAGTTTCAGTTATTTAAAGAATCTATTTTTAAAAACTGAATTAATCCAACGCATGAATAAAATGTACACACATACAAGAGCTGACACTTTCTTTTCCATTGATTACAAAAACATTTAAAGCATCAAAATTGTAAAAACAAACCAGTCATCAAAGTTAGCTCTTTAATTTCAACAAGAATGCATTATATCCATCCGCCTTTGAGGCTAATGTTAAAACTTCATCCCAAATATTTCCATGCGGATCCCTTCTTCACAAGATTTTTTGCTCTTATGTCAAGATGACAGACGGATCAAAGAAGGATCTTGAGATGAGAACAAAACAGGAAATCTTGTTGTTAGGGGAAAGAAGAGCCACATGGAAATGTTTGGAGATACCAGCAGATGAATGTGGTGCATTCCCATTTGAAAAGGTTTGGTGGGTTTTGTTTTTCTTGTTGTGAGGCATCGGTGCCGTCAAAACGCTGATGGAGGTTAGGGAAGTGGAAGAAGAGACACAGAGCTCTAACTACTTGGTTAAATAAAGACTGGGCTCACCACCACACAGGTATCCACTGTCGGATCTTTTTTATACCTTTGTCACTGGATGCTAATTGACCTATGGCTAAGTCCCGCCCACAAATGTGATGCTAATCACAAGGTGTATAACCTTCCAATACACTCAGACAGTCTTGTTTTGATTGGTTTTATGAGGTTTTTCTGAGATTTTGGGTTCAAAAATGCTCAAACAAAAGGCTGGGTGATGAGATTTACTTTTTTACCCTTTCATAAGCCACATCTTAGCAGAGAAAAGTGTCCTCTCTGGATGAAGTTGTGCAGTAGAGCAGAATATGAACTCTGTGTGAATCAAATGAAGAAGGAATGGTGCGTTGACATGGTATTTGAGGCAGCATGTTTTCACTCTGCTGTAAAGAAATATAAAGTTATCATTAGCACTAGAACCACCACTGCAGTCTCACAGACTGTTTGGGATTCTCTCTGGCTTTAGCTAAAGTTAGCTTACTTTAAACTCCTAGCTGTGTTGTTCATCATGTCTCTTTGTTTGTTTGGCTTGTTTTGTTCTAGTTTTTGTTCTTTCGTAATCGTACATCATTGTTAGCTGTTGTCCAAAGGTCTCTAGTCAAGCTAACGTTAGCTTCTGGGGCTTAGCTTCATTAGCTTATCTGTAATAGCTGAGATAACAAAGGTTGTCAAACGTTGTGCTGAATGATTCAGTGTAAATACTGTAGCTCCAAACTAACAGAAACACACTCTTAACACAGATGGTAAAAAGGAGGTTATATTTTTTTCATGACCAATGCTGATCCTCTATCTCAGTGGTTCTCAAATGGGGGTACGTGTACCCCTGGGGGTACGTGAGGGCACTCCAAGGGGTACGCAAGATTCAAAAATGTATTTTCCAAAATAATATCAACCAAGAAAAATCCCTTTGAAACAATTTATTCAATCGATGTTTGAATAAAAATAAGTTTGAGTTCTCAAACTGAGTACTTTATCCAATTGACACTAATAGTACAGCGCTGTTTTACATTTTTTTTCCAACCAAAACTAATTTGCACTTGTTAGGGGGGTACTTGGTGGAAAAAAATCTATGTCGTAGGGGGTGCGTCACGGAAAAATGTTTGGGAACCACTGCTCTATCTTGTTGTCTGAGATGCTGATGGCAACGAAATGCGGTTTATCAAGTTTGATAACATCAGGATCTGTAAATTTTGGCTTGTAGCTGAAGATTTCATTGACTCTGAACAATAAGATTTTTGATACATCCCTCCATCTTCTAATAATGTTTCTATCTATGAGGGGTGGGAGAAAACATCTAAAATTGATATATCAGGATTTTTTGTTTGACAATATCAAAATTGGGATTCTTTGTCAAAAAATCAATTTTCTTTTCAAATTAAGATTCTTCATTTCAGTCTTTGTTTATAAACTGGATTGGATAAAAAAGTTACCACTTTTCTCCAGGGTGAAATGTTTCTCTGTAACTCACGTTATAGTAATAGTCTGTAGACATTGTTATGGTCATTTTACTTTTTCACATGGCCTGGTGTTAAAAAAGCAAACTAAAAATCACAAAAATTGTAAATATCAAAGATTTAAATCGATTTAAATCAAATCGGCACCCCAAAAATCGTAATAGAATTGCAAGAATAGCAGATCGTCCCATCCTTATTATCTATTTATCTAGTTTAGACCCTTTTGGTGACTTCTAGATGATCTGTGACCTTTTTGTCTCCAAAGCCCATCAATGGCATCCTCCTGCTGCGTTGCCTGTTGTGGCAGCTGTCACTGAATGTTCACTGTTTGTCCGAGTGAGTGGAGGGGGCGTGGCTTAGCCATAGCTCAATCCCTAATTAAACGTGTTTTCCCTCGACTATAGCCTCCTCTGTGTCACAGATAAGTGTGTAGTTTCCTTTTACCTGAGCAGGGGTTTCTTCATGTCCAACCACCTCACCCTCTGGCAGTGGAGCCATCTCCTCATAGTAATAATCAGTCTCTGTAGCGGTGTGGCCAGCCTCGGAATATTCAGTGTCTACATCCTGATTGGTCAAGTTGACAGGAAGTGGGGAGCAGGAAGGAGGTAAGCAGATTTGATTGGAAGAACGAGGTTAGTTCAAAGTCTGCTTCTGAGTGACGATGAGTTGAAAGAAGAAAATGGAATACATGATAAAATTGTGGTTGACATTTTTACTGGCAACTCACACTTTTAAAGTTGTACCGATCCATTTTTAAAAAGAAATGTCAGTTTGAGAATCTCAATGACTATAAATATTGCTGTTTGCAATCTTTAGGGAGTCATTGAGGATATTCACTGAGATTTCTTTTTTGTTGTTGTTTAGTTTAAAGCTTTTTTAAAGCTTTCAAAGTCCCCCATTATTGAAGTCTGCTCTCACTGCAAACAGGACTGAGAGCTTCCAACCATCCCTGTCAGTTTGACTCTTCGGGATGACTAGTTTCACCCAAGACCAGATAACAGAGAGACAACCCCAGATAGCAGCCTCACAGAACACAAATATGCTTCTTATCTAAGCCACAAGTGTTCCAGATCCCATGATTGGATATTTATCTGACAATACCCCTGTGTTTTAAGGTTTTCAACTTTGTAACTTTATCTTAAAGCATATTTTTTCTGTGTCTGTGAGACTGCGTTTTTCATATCTGATACAAATATACCCAGAGGCAAAGGCACAGATAAAAAACACAGATACTTCAAAAAACAGACAGAGTGACAGAAGAAATGATGTTAGTGTTTCATGTGTTGTATTGTGTTGTGTTGGGTTGTTTTTGCCATAGCAATCCATGCTCATTCGTACGTTACTGAATTCTCCCCAAACAGAAAGACAGTGCTGGAGTTCATTCAGGGTCTGAGATCCAGTTCGAGCAGCTTGAAGGTAGGAGTTTTAAGTGAAGTACAGAACAGTGAAACTGTGATATTAGCCATGCTTCAATGTGCACCGCTGAATCATATCATATGGAGAAGCTGGAATGATCATGGAGATCATATGATATAAAAACAGAGGGAAAGACACCAGCTTAGTATGACCAACTTCCATTTTGAAAACCATACTGTTCACCATCAGGAGTTTACGTCAAAATTTTACTTGAGAAATCAAACATTTAAAGGATGAAGCTTCTCGAAAATTATGCTGCAGACCCTTGATGGCAGAACGACCTGGCAGTAAATGAGAAAGATGGGACATACGGTTCTGGACTTTCTGACCCAAACATGGGCCTTCCTGTTGTACCTGCTGATAACCGTTGGTTACTTTCTTCGCTGGGACTGCCGTTCCGCTCAGCACAGTCTTGCCGAACGGTGGAAAAGGTTTGTGAAGGGATTTGACATTGTTGTCCACCACTTTGGGTTTTGTTGGTCTGGGTGGAGTCGGCTGGACGGGGGCCGGTGTTGGAGCTGGTTTCTTTGGGATCGACACCTTTTCAACAACACTCTTCACAGCTTTGCTCACGGTCGACTTGACCAGTGGGACTTTGGTGACTACAGTTTTGACTTTGACGACTTCTTTGACCTCGGCCTTTGCTTGAGCTTTGGAGTCCGGAGCTTTGGTGGCCACGACCTTCGCTGCTTTTGTTGGTTCTGGTTTTGGTGCTGTTGTGGGTTTAGGTGCTTTAGTAGCTTCCACTTTGGCAGCTGATTTTGCTGCAGTGACCACAGTCTTTTCTACTTTTTCTACTTTAACAACTTCTTCAGTCTTTGTTTTTGTAGTGGTTTCAGTTTTTGTGGCACCGTTACTAACAGCTTTTTTTTCTACCACAGTAACGACTTTGCCGTTGCCGTTAGCCTTTGCCTCACCATTGACCTTGTTCTCTGCTTTGCCGTTGACTTTTACTTTCACCTCTTTGACCTCAACGGTAACTTCACTGTTTCCATTGGCTTTCTTTTCAGCCGTAGCTTTGGCATTTCCATTGGCCTTCTTCTCTACAGCAGCTTTGCCATTTTCTTTGGCTTTCTTTTCCACCGAGGCTTTGGCGTTTCCATTGACCTTCTTCTCTGCTACAGCTTTGCCGTTTCCATTGGCCGCCTTCTCGACTGCAGCTTTACCGTTCCCGTCAGCTTTCTTCTCAACTGTAACTTTGACAGTTTCACTGGCTTTCTTCTCTACTGCGACTTTGACGGCTTCACTGGCTTTCTTCTCTACTGCAACTTTGAGGGTTTCACTGGCTTTCTTTTCTGCTGTAGCTTTGCCATTTCCGTTAGCTTTCTTCTCCACTGTTTCTTTGCTGTTTCCGTTAGTCTTGGACACGACGGTGGCTTTTCCATTTCCGTTGGCCTCTTTTGCTGCGGTAGCTTTGCCATTTCCGTTACCATTAGCTTTCTTCTCAGCTACAACCTTACCATTTCCATTCCCGTTGACTTTAGCCTGCGCCGTAGGCTTGGCTTCAGCTGTAGCTTTGCCGTTTACTTTCACTGTGACACTGGCTTTCTTCTCAACAACCGCTTTGCCATTGCCATTGCCGTTCTTAGCCGCCACAGCTGTGGACTTAGATTTAGCTGCTGCTGTTGGTTTGACCTTAGCTAAGAGGATCTCCACTGCTGTGGGCTTTGCTTTGGATGGTTTGGCTGCTGCAGGCTTGGGAGCTTTGGAGGGCATTGGTATTTTGACAACAAGTTTGGATGGTCCAGACTTGGCCGGCTTAGCTGGAGTGGCTTTTGCTTTGACAACGGGGGCTTTTGTCGGGGCTGCTTTTCCATTTGGCCCGTTCTTCTAATATCCATGATTGTTATTTGGTTGGGAAGTTGTTTAGTATGTAAAAGTGCGTATTGACAAAGACAAAGATAGTCGAGAAGGACATAAATACACAAAAGGGTTGGGAGGGGGGATAAAAAGCACAAACAAGGGATGGACAGAAGGAGAGAGAAAGACAAGAGTGGATGTTTTGAGAAACAATGACATAAAGATGGCCAAGGCTTGGATGATTTACTGAGACTGAACAGGCATTACTGGATACAGCAGAGGGTTTTTTCTTTACCATTTTTAGAAACAATTTCAAGCCAAAACAAATCTGAAATTGAGTGATTTGATTTCTTTTTACTGATCTCTCCAGTAATGCCATTCCCAATATTAAATGACAAAGCAGCATCTTTGTGCTAATATTAACTGGTAGCCTGTGGTTTGGCAGCGGAGGCACTGAGGGTGTCTGGGAAAGCTGGTGCTGAACACACACTGTAATCACACAAATACACACATACTACACACATGCGCAAAAGCGACATACAAATCACTGCTGCTGAGTAAAGACACAGAAGGTTAGCGGTGTTTAGCCAGGCAAAAGAAAGAGCAGGGAAGGCAGGCTGGCGTGCAAATGTGTGTTAAACAGTTAAAACCATGTAATAGTTCGTGCTTATTCTTACCATTCAAACTGCTATAATAAAAACATGCAAACTCATAGAAACACAGCCCCCTACCACAGAGGCAATCATTTTCAACAGGAAGTCTTCATATCCGCAAAAACCATCTCATATGATGATGTTAGCACTTACATCACAAATGCTTATACCAAGACAAGACATGTGCTCTGATATTCCCATGCTGATTTTAAAACTGTTGAAGGAACTGAGCAGATGCATGCATGAACATCAACCAAGACAATGAAGAAATCATGCAGATAACAGGATGATACTGACCCATGCCCTGCTCAATAGCAAAAAACACCACTGTGTAATAAAACTGCAGTCTTGCAAAAGATTTTGTGACATCTCTTCTTCTGCTTTAAGTTTGGAAAGTATCTTAGTCCCATTCAGGACGAGCAGTGAGGACCGGACCGGAGAAGGTTGTGTGAAAAAACTGTGCACATGTCAACAACAACACAGCTACACCCACACAACCACAGTGCCCCCACTTGGCCACATTTGAACACATATACATATATGACAACATGTAAGGAACATGAGAATATAATATTGTGAAGAGCAAAGGTAAATGTGCGTGACAGAGACGGTGAGTGTGTGGAAGGCTGATTAAAGAAATGGTAATACAAAAACAAAGGAGGTCTGGAGCGATGAGGGATGAGAGAGGCATTTGTTTGGAAATTTTAAAACAAATATGAGTTTTTGCTTGCGCTTGATCCACTTTATCACAAATACCTCTCCCTCTCAGTCTCCTTCCCTTCCACAAATCCAAATGTGTTGCCCACCTCTCTTATCCCCTCTTTACCTGCTGACTGAGGGCCCCAGGTTGGGGAGAGGGGGGCGCTGTGAAGTAGTCAACGCCTGTTGTTTCCTCATAATAATAAGGGTATTCATGGTCATCCTGCTCCTCATCAAAGTACCAGGAGAGATGGAGTGAAGGAGAGGTTGAAGATGGAAAGAGGGGATGAAGATACGTGTAAGCAAGAGGAACAGGGTGATTGGGTTTCCAAAGGGGGGTCAGTAAGTGGAAGAAGACAGAGGCAGAAGTGGAGAGAAGCAGCAAGAGTCAGATATGGAGACATCAATAAAATGCGAAGCTTTAAGTTTTCATTCATCAGGTGTTTGTGCTGTTTGTTAAAAAGTACATTTCCTAAAATAATCCAAACACAGACAACCGTGATGAATGAGATGGAAGCCAATGAATAAAACCAACTGATTTCTATTCATTCAGAAAGATTTCCAAAGCAAGAACATGATGGGGTTCAGAACACCACGTTTGGGAGCATGGACAGTTACTGATGCTATTCGTATTGACCGATCCAGCATGCAGGCTGTGTCAACAAAGGTGGTGTACTTTAGATGGGTGAACGCGGATGAAAGTCCCTTGGTGCGTTAGCTTACAGGGAACAGTCAGCTCCCAAATATCAGGATGTTTATGAGCAACGAGGAGGAACTCGCAAAGCTTTAAAAGCATCACCAACCAGTCTCAGTGAGCAAAGAGGCTCCACCTTAAGCCATCAACATGCCAAATCCAATCAAACCAATCATATTTAACATTTACTGAACCATTCTCTTTCTTTCAGTCCATGGAAACAAAACGAGAAAAGATATTGGCTTGTATCATCCTTTTTCCTCTACCTTTGTGTGTTAACTGTAAAAAACGATGGAAGTGTTTAAAGGTGTATTTATGATTTACCCGCTGGTCATCTAGGGGCACATGGACTGAGGGAGTGAAGAGGAAAGTGGATAGATACAAACTCTAGCCAATGATGGGGATGCGTAAGAAAGACAGACAGAGGGAGCAGCACTTTGATGAAATATCAGACAACCCAAACTGAAACCGAGGACTTTTCTTTCATATACACAAGGCACCTGTGCGTGGCCTTAATTTTGTCCAATTTGGACATAATCTAAGGTGGTTTGGACTTCCTGGCACCAACTTGAAACAAATATGAGAATATAAAAAAATCAAGGCAGCAGAAATTTGAAAGTCGATACTGAGTACGGCCATCAGTGGATTTTAAAAAGACAAATCTATCAAGTCACATTCCTGATTAAAACTAGATGACTACCTGAGGACGATCCGGGAAAGCTTGTGTTTCCACTAGTGCTGATATATTTTCAATGAGACATAAATCTTCAATTCAGTTCGAGGAGAAAAAGTGAACATTAATTTAAAAAAAAAACATTTTCTTTTTGCCTCAGATATGAAAAAAAGATGGAGTCCACAGATTCTGTTTGGGTGTGCTTTATCTGAGCTAAAGATGAGCCTAACATTTATTTAGAAATGTTGTTACTGAACTATATGGGGGGACATCCTCTCTGTAATGAGTTATCTACTTTGTAATCTTTTATGTGTTCACGTTATATGAAAACTTGGAGCCGTATCCCATAGTCACCTTTATAAGAGATTTGAAGTCAACACGTGTTTGCGTTTATAAAGAGGGGAGTTTCTGTATCTAGCAATTTCCTTTAATTCCTTTCTAAATGTAAGTAAGGGAAAATGTTGATTCCAAATGTATTGTGTTGAGGCGGTGTTAACTCACGTATGTGTTGGGGTCCTGAGCCTGGGTCTTGGGCAGTGGGGAGTCACAGTCAGGGCTGTAGTGTTCACAGAAGTCATAAGCAGCCTGAGGGTTGGAGGCAATCAGCAGTTGCTGGATGTCTCCCTGTAAGAGAAAAAAGCAGATTAACAGAAGATTTACAACTGTGTTTACAGTACTTTATAACACCTCAGCCAGGGGTCTGCAACCTTTACCCTGCATCCTTTTTTTAAAGGTTGAATATATTGTTGCAGTAATTAACTGTGGTTAGTTGACTGGGTTATTCTACATTGAAAAAAACAAATCCTGGCAGCACCTGAAGCTGAATAACTTTCAGCACTGTTGCACTAACTAGGTTTTCCTAAATCTACTTTATCTTCAAAAAACAACAAAAAAAAAGGGTATAAATTCTACACATAGTGTCACATATCTTGTGAATAATTATCTTAACAAGGTTTTTTTTCCGTTAATAAAATTAAACATGTGATACCCTAGTTTTTTATTTTTTACTTAACTTTGGAAATGTTAAGGATAAACTGAAAAAATTGTAATGTCATAAATTTCATATATTTGCAAAATTTATGAAATTTCATTGAGTTGCAATTTTTTTTATTTGGAATTTCAAAAATTTGCTAAATATTAAAATGTGCAAAATTGTGCAAAAATTCAAAAAATTTTAAACATTCAAAAATATGTCAGAATTTTATGAATTTGCAATAAAAAAAAATCTAATTTCATAAATTTGCTAAATTTTCAAAAAAATGTATAAAGTTTAAAAATTTGAAAAAAGTTATGTAAACAATTTGCAAAAAAATGAAATTTGAGAAAAAAACTCAAACATTTGCAAAACCTTCAGAAAATTTGTTTTTTTTTCTAAATTTGAAAAATTTAAAATGAAAAAAAATCTGAAAAAAATAGAAAAGTTAAAAAAAATGCAAAAATCTAAAAAATAATTGAAAGCTTTATTGCAAGGTGTGATAGTTAAACAAACTGTCAATGCTTGGTTTTACTTAGTGGCAATGTCTTTAATCATTAGTACCCTCTGTAAGAAAAGTAAAAATTCTTTATTTCAATATTTTTTTAAGCTACAAGGAGCCACTGCAAAGTAGTCAAAGAGCCACAGGTTGCAGTCCCCTGACCCAAGCTAATATGCTTGAACAATAACAGTATATGTCTGTTTATATCAATATTACCCAACTTTTCTTTGCCAATAAAGCTCGTTAGGCCTCTCACCTGGAAAACCTCCTCATCAAGCAGGCGAGCTCCGAACACTGTAATGCCGTTGGTATCAACCTCAGCATGGTTGCCACGGGGCAGAGGGCGAGTCATCTTCTTTTTGCAGTCCAACAGCAGTGTCACATTTTTCTTTGAAACAGAGAAAGCGATGCGATGCCACCTACAGACAAGCAAGAGGAACCAAAGGCAAATAAATGTGTAATGTGACAACAGGCCTGACTAAAATCTTATCAAACCACCCAATTATCTCATCTCAACCAGTCACAAACTGGTTGTCGCTGGTTACTGACTTGCCATCAGCCAGGTTGACGCCTCTGAACAGTGGGTAGTCCTCGGGGGCTGGCTTGCCGTTCTGGTCCTCGTACAGGAAAACAGGTGAGCGTCCCATTTCTATGCCCAGCTGCTGGATTCCCTGCTCGCTGTAGATGGAGAGGAGGAAAGCTTGGAGACCAGCATGGGCTTTCACCAGAGCCATGATGGAGAAGTTCTCCGGGAATCGGCCTGTGGTAGAGGATGGGGGGAAGTAGTTATGACAACACATCTATGGCACAAGACAGACTTATCCAGTGTCAGAGAATCTAATAACCATGGGGGAGACTGGAGAAAATACAATCTTATTTAGCAGACACTTTTGTCCAAAGCAATCTGCAACACAAGCAAGAAAAAAAATAGAACAACAAGCATAGAAAAAAAACAAACAGAAATAGCTCCAAAAGAAGGAGAGATTAACTAAGGAAGGAAAAATGATACGAGATGACAGCTAGGCAAAGAAATGTGGGACCAAGCAGAATGAGGTTAGATATCTGTGCCAGGATCAACTGTCAGAATATAGCTCCAAAAGAATTTAACAAACATAATCAGAACACATAATAACAGGTGGGAAGAGCTCAATGAGGAAGGGTAATCTCTGAAAATTAGACGCCAAACAGCTTCAAATTTTGAGGATTTATTCATAACCACATAAGTGCTGCTCTGTCTTTCTCTCCAGGGTGTCAGACAGTGTGCTAAAGTTAATTTGTTATGGCTCTCCCACAGTTTTACTCAGCTCTTGCACAGCAACACATAATTATAGTTTATATCCCCGAGCAAACTAGCACAGGGCACAAAAAGTCTCACATAACTTCATAGAGTACAGTTAAAAATAGACTCAAGCGTTCATGGAAACCTGTAACTTTAATTCTAGGTTTTTAACTCAGGAATTTACACTCCGTTTTTTCACAATCAGAGCTGTCATATGTCTGACTGTAATATGGGCCACATTAACGCATACTGCTTTTATTTTGTCGTCTTTCTGGTGAAACAGCCTTTATGTCAAAATGTTCTTTAAAGTAGGTCGTTAATGTTACAGATAATGGCATACAAACCTGCATTTGGTTAAGTTTTAGTATAATGTCAGGATAATAGGTTTGTCAATTTAACGTTTTGATGTGTGCTAATGTCGGATGCTAACAGGCAAATAAGTTCCTACACGCAGCTGTCAGTGTTATTGCATGTTTAGCTACTTACCCCAGGTCCATAATGAATTTTAAATCTATTTATTTATCATTTTGTTTAAGTTTATTTGAGCTAACGCGCAGTTTTTTCCTCTTATTCGGGGTAACGGTCATCCTGGCTAAAAGCGGAAACCGGTGATGTTGCCATGGATACTGTGGTCGAGCCGCGCGTGAACTATGACTCTTGGTGCCAAAATATTACGTTTTGCGGTCACGTTAAAAACAGACATTTTTTTATTATTATTAAATTGGAGTTAAAACATGAATAACTTATGAAAAGGAATAAATAAATAAATAAATAAATAAATAAATAAATAAATAAATAAACAAACCGGAAGTATTGGCAAAGCCATTGCAGTAAGAAACGGCTTTGTGATATTTTAAAGATAAGAAAGCCATGAAGCTTTATTTATTTATATTCACTGAACGAATTTAATTTGCTCTAAGATAGCCTCTTTTTTTTTTTTTTACTCTTTGTTCATGCTGCTATTTCATTACACTTTTAGTTGAAATGTTTCTTCACTCATGATTGAATTTGCTCAACCTGAAATTTGTTTGTATTATTTGATGTTGATCTATTCCTTTTTTATTTGTATTGATATAAAGCTCAATTTAATTAAAGAAAGCAAGAAAGTAATAAAACTGTAAAAAAAAAAAAAAAAAAAAAAAAGTTATTCTATGGCATAAAACACTTGTCTATTCTTATAATTTTCAGTATGCTACATATTAGATTTAGTGAAAACTGCTCCAACCTCATGTCAGAAATCCACATTTGAATAAGGATATTAACAAGGCAACAAATACAACAACAAAAAGACATGTCACAAAATAAATGTGGTATGTATAGATCATTTTACTTATCATGTGGAGCACCACTCAGCTTGTAACTGAATTATCAGAAACTATCTTTTTTAAAACAAACATAAAACTTAGATTTTGATGTATGCCATGTACAGTAAAGGTTCTGTTATCTTCTGGAAATTTGAAGCTCAGTATTTTCAAATACTTAAATAACAGGATTTCTATTTTGTAGTGTTTACCTGAGAAAAGCTGCTTGGTGGGGGCAGAGATCTGGGCCTTCTTGGTGATGCGGTAAGCATGGTCAGGGCTGCTGGATCGACGGGAGGTGCAAAAACCAGGAACTTTCTTCACGCCCTCAGGGAGGGAGGGAACCTGCAGAGCCTTCAACACGTCCACTGGGTCTGAAGAAAAAAAGCAGATAAATAGAGGAATGTCATTACAGGGGAAAAAAAGCTAAAGTGCAAATATAAAAATATAATATTTGGACTAAGTGTCTTATCTCAGAGATTCAGATAAGTTGAATACAATTGACTTTTTGTGTGAACAATAAACTGTATTAAAAGTTTTTTTCTTGTTACAAGCAAGCTTAGATATTGTGCACAGATTTCCTCAATAGCTTCAATTGTTCCTTCAGGCCGTGCAGAGCAGGTAGAGTAAGGCTCCATTCTGTTCACACTTACAGAACAACTGTAACAAGTGGCTGCTGATGTAACAGCGCTGAGTGGAAAAAATACCTGTTTGAGGAAACATTTCCTGGAGTTTACAAAGACACATGCTAACACCTGACTCCAGCCACACAAATTCTGTCTGCACGTTCACGCTGAGTTCAACCAGCTGGTTTCTCCTCCCTGAGTCTGCTGTGTGGTTCACGGTGAGACATTTCTCACAGCAATCAAAATCACTCAGCCAAATGATTTTGTGACAATTATGCCACACAACAGAAAACATAAATTTAAAAAAAGTCATTATAATTACAGCTGAATGTTTTCTAGTTGTCCTCCAAAGTCTCACTGACCAAGAAACTTATATCTCAAGGCAACATGTTGGTCATATTTTTTTTTTAACGTAGATGTCTGTTACTCTAATAAACTAGCTTGAGCTGTGTTATAAAACAGTTTCCTGTGGCATAAACATCAAATGTTTAATAATGCTGACTCATGCTTCAAAGTAATGCTTTTATTGAGTTATTTTATGTCTTTTTCTGCCTGAAGTCAGAGAGGACAAGACGGTGGACAGAGCGAAAAGCTTGAAGAAGCTAAGGAGTGACAGACAGCTAGTAGCTTCTTTAAATTTCTGCAAACAAGTTATGCATTTTCTTTTAACATCACTTTAAAATGTTACTTGTCCAAGACACTATGAGGAGGCTCTGTTTTAATTGGACTGCACTGCCATCTTCTGGCCCGGAGTCTCATGCACACTGTCGTGAAGATGTGACTTTTAATAACATGTTTGTTTTGGAAAACATTTTCTTTAAGTCAATATTTTAGAGGATACAATGCAATAAGGTAAGGTGTTTATAAGTACAGTAATATGTAGCGCTGCTAACAGCCTAGTGCTACGACATATCTGTAGGAAAGCATGACAACAAGCTAACTGTCAGCTAGTACAGTAGTTTAGTAGCCGTCTATACGTAACCTTACTCTTCATTTTATTGATAGACTCTCAAGTTTGAACAGACCACTGCAGAATAACTGCTGACTGTGGGTTGGAATCAACATTAGCACAAACAGTTTAGCCCTTTGAGCCGTGAGCTCGTGCTCTATCTCTCTCCTGTTTATCTTTCTTCTGCTCTTCTGTCCTTTTTCTGTCTGACAGTTAGGCTCCAGTGTCCACCATCACTACAAAATTAATCACAGAAATCGTTTTCGGCAGAGAAATAACCTCAATTTGTGACAATCTCATTTCAAAGTGCGGATTAGGATCGGGAATATATCTATAAGGGAGACTTTTTCAAGATTACTTAAAAACTCCTCACAGCGCCTTTAAGGGAGAAAGTTAAGAGGATTATTAGCTACTACTCAGTTTTTGAATTTATTAAAATCAATGACTTTTAATCAAGAATTTGGCTTCTTAACACTGTTTTCACTTATTCTCAGAACATAAGATGTACAGCGGTAGCTTTGAGTGGGTTAGGAACATAGACTGTAAAAAAAAATGGACGTCCGCTTGCTCGGCTCAAAGTGAGGTCACCACAAAAACTGCTCCCCCTGGTGGCTGGCTGCAGTATGGGTTTAAACGGCTTTCCAGCCATTCCAGATGGGCTGTGGTCAAACTTTAAAAAAATTATTACAGCTGGTAGAAATGTTTCTCACATTTGATTGTTGTGGTGATTTCAAGATATTTTTGGCTGTCTTGGATCCAAGTCCTCTATTTTCTGGAAAGTTTTGTTTTCATTAGTTATACAAGGTTAAAAATGAGGCTTTACGTAACGTTCAACGATGATTGACAGCTGACATTCTCGTGTATTTTTTGGGGGATTGTAAAATATGTCAGGAGGTAGAGTCAGGAAGTGATTAGACTCTCGAAAGAAAAAAAATTATTATTTTTGTCACCCAGCTCCACTCAGATTCTCCCAGAATCCCTCACGTCTATACTGCGCAGAATGTGGCTCCAAACTGCTACAATGGCGGCGCCTGAGATGGCGGTATTTTGGCTTCAAAACTGTACAATGATAAATGTTGGAGCCACACTGTCCACTCTATATACAGTCTATGGTTAGGAAGAGGAAAGAGGCGGGTCTTTAGCCTCTTGACAGACAGCTACAGGGCGCCCACTTGTCAGTCAAGATATCCATGCCCTTACATGGGCAAAACATCAAAAGCAATGAGGTATATGAAAATTCACCCTCTGTACGGTGTATGCCGAAAAATAAATGGGCTATTGGGCAAATATCCTGATGTGAAATAATAATAATAATAATAATAACTTTATTTATATAGCACCTTTTAAAAACACAAGTTTACAAAGTGCTTTAACATAAACATAAACGTAAGCACACACACAAAAAAAATAAAATAAAATAAAATAAAATAAAAATAAATAAATAAAGCCAAGCACAAAAACAAAACACACAGTTCAAGACGCACTTGTGGAGAAAGACATCATGTATGAGGGCAACAGGAAGCATAGTCAGGGACCCAGACTATACAGGAACCATACAACGTAAAATGAGACCATGAGGACTGGGATAAAAGCTAAAACATAAACTCAGTGAGATAAAGGAGGAAAAGGCAATGTAAAGTGCAATAAAAGACAGTTACAAACATCAAATATAAATATAAAAAAAAAAAAAAAAAAAAAATAAAAAAAATGAAAGATAAATATAAACAGAATAATGATGTTAGATAAACGAAAAATAAGAATAAATAAATAAATAAATAAATAAGTAAGAGAGCAAAAAATGAAAGAATGAAAGAATGAAGAATGAAAGACGAAAGACGGCATCACATAAAAGCCAGCCTATAAAAGTGGGTTTTTAAAAGTGATTTAAAAGAACCAACAGACTCTGCATGCCTTATCTCCTCTGGCAGGTCGTTCCAAAGTCGAGGAGCTCTGACAGAGAAAGCTCTGTCACCTTTGGTTTTGAGCCTCGACTTTGGAACGACCAGGAGACCTTCGCCAGAGGATCTGAGGCTGCGAGCTGGCTCATATTTAATTAAAAGCTCAGAAATGTAAGTAGGAGCACGTCCTGTGAGAGCTTTAAAAGTGATCAATAAAATCTTAAAATCAATTCTAAAACTGACAGGAAGCCAGTGGAGGGAGGCTAAAACTGGTGTGATGTGATGCCGTCTGTTAAAACCAGTTAAAAGCCTAGCTGCTGCATTCTGTACTAGTTGGAGGCGAGAGAGAGATTTTTTGTTTAAGCCAGGTAGGAGGGAGTTACAGTAGTCCAGTCTGGAAAAAATGAAGGCATGAATTACTTTCTCAAGATCTGGAGGGGTGAGTATTTGTTTGATTTTTGAAATGGAGCGCAGATGGAAGAAACAAGACTGGGTGATTTTATTGATGTGGGTGGAGAAGGTGAGTTCGGAGTCAAAGATGACTCCTAGATTTCTGGCTGAAGGTTTAATGTTTAATGAGAGTGGACCGAGAGAGGACTGTATCAGGGGGGAATTTGGTATGTTACAGAGAATTATTTCGGATTTTGAGTTGTTTAGTTGAAGAAAATTTTCTGCCATCCAACAATTGATATCATTGAGACAGTTCATGACAGCAGCTAGGCCCTGTGTGTCCTCAGGTCTCAGGGGAAGGTATATCTGTGTGTCGTCCGCATAGCAGTGAAAGGAGACCTGGTGGCGCTGAATTAGATGGCCAATAAATAAATGCAATAAGAACCTGCACTTCTGCATGGCTTCATTTTTTCTCAACAGGAGGTTGCTGCATGATTTAGTGCCCCCTATTGGGCCACCTAAGTCAAAACAGGTCTTTAATCTCTTGTTGCTCACTACAGATTTGATCAGACTTGCATGAATTGTGCTTAATACAAATAAATTACATGCTGAGAATCTAAATCAAGCATCAAAAATGTCAGTTTTGTCCTGCGTCTTGCTGAGCTGTGGAGGTTTTGGCACGGTGAGGCGTTCATTGATTCAACTTTTTTAACATCCCTCAGTTTGTAAATCCAGCCCTGCTCTGGAGCTTATAGGGAGAAAGAAACATTATAGATTATAAAGAGAAAACAGTCAAACTCTTTTTAAAATCTCTAGTATATATAAAATAACTGTGTAGTTTTCTATCTTATCCATCCTCAAATCATTTCAATGTGAAACTGGTTATAACACTTTACTGTGGCCTCTAACCGCAGACTGCGCCCTGACCCCACACTGATCCCATCAGCCGTGGTTGTGTTTGGGTGACACCCACTGTTCAGAGTTCACAGTTTGTCAAACAGGCTCACAAATGCTAATATTTATACAGACAGAGCAAATGGAGTTTTAATACTGACTCTGGGTGTTAAAACCGATGAAAAAAGACGAGGAGGAGGAGGAGGAAAGAGAAAACTGTGAACACAGAGAAATTAAAGGTTGGGCTGAGTGGTGTTGTGAAGCTACATTAACCGTCCAAAACAGGAAGTTCTGTACGAACAGCAGCTTAGAGGTGGCAGTGAAGCTTATTTCATGAGTTAGTTAGAAGGTAACGTTTTATAACATCCAAAAACGTAAAATTGAAAACACTTTAAGTGACATTTTCAGGAGCAATAAAAGCAGCATTTTCTGGACTTTTACAGATCTGCACAGGAATGCTGGGAATGAGCGAGTGAGAAAGAAGGAAGAGTGTGTGTGCATGTGTGTGTGTGTGTGTGTGTGTGTGTGTGTGTGTGTGTGTGTTTGGGGGGTCAGGCAGTGACAGTAGACAGCGTGGTTCTGTGATGGCAGGATACTGGATCAGGTTGCAGCCCGCTCTCCCCCAGTACACCCAGTACAATGTGCCGCTCTGTTCCCCCGGCCGCCTGCCCCGGCTCACATCTGCAGCCGGGGCCCTTCCTGCCTGGAGGACCACAACCACGACAAAAACACACCCTCAAAAATAACACACGGCTCCGCAGAGGTGCACGCTCGCACAGCCCGGGCAGTGAAAACTGGACCATTACTCCTCTGAGACCAAGAGGGGCAAATATGAAACTAGACAGGGAGGAAAACAGAAAGAAAGGGGGCGCTTTACTTTCTGTCTTCCTGCTCTTCCGGCTCTGTCAGTGTTTCTTATAAGAGCTCACAGATGCTGGAGGCCTTTGATGTTAACGCAGGGCAATTACTGGATGTCATTAAGAGAGGAAGTGGGGCTTACAGGCACGTGAGGGCACGGGCTGTAACTACACATTACAGTAATCTGTGCAGCTATTACTGCTGATGGACAGACTGAAATAAACTAAAACTAAACTTCTTGATGTTTCAGACTGAACAGAATCACTTACAGTGTTTGAAACAAGAGTGAAACCAACACACTTTATCAGGTAGACCTTCATAGTACCGGGTTGGACCCCCTTAATCCTTGGTGGCATAGATTCAACAAGGTCCTGGAAACATTCCTCAGAGAGTTTGGTCCATATTGACATGATAGCATCACACAGTTGCTGCAGATTTGTGGTCTGAACATCCATGATGAGAATCTCCCGTTCCACCACATCCCAAAGGTGCTCTATTGGATTGAGATCTGGGGACTGTGGAGGACATTTGAGTACAGGGAACTCATTGTCATGTTGAAGAAAGCAGTCTGAGATGATTCCAGCTTTATGACATGGAGCGTTATCCTGCTGGAAGTAGCCATCAGAAGATGGGTACACTGTGCTCATAAAGGGATGGACATGGTCAGCAACAATACTCAGGTAGGCTGTGGACTTTTTTTTTTTTTTTTTTTCTTTTTCCTTTTTTTCTTTTTTCTTTATTTCTTCTTTTTTCTTTCTTTTCTTTTTTTTTCCACTTTTTTCTTTTTTTTCTTTTTACTTTTTCTCTTTTTTCCCATTTTTCTTTTTTCTTCTTTTTCCCCTTTTTTCATTCTTTTTTCTTTCTTTTTTCTTCCCACTTTCTTTTCCTTTTTTTCTCTTGCCCCCCTTGTTTTTCTTTTTTCTCTATTTTCCTTTTTTTCCTTTTTTTTCTTTTTTTTCTTTTATTTCTTTTTTTTTCCATTTTTTTTCTCTTTTTTTCATTTTCCCTTTTTTCTGTCTTTTTTCCTTTTTTCTTTCTTTTTTTTCTTTTGTCCCCCCTTGTTTTTTCTTTATTCTCTCTCTTTTCTTTTTTTCCTTTTTTTTCCTGTGGACTTTAAACCATGCTCAGTTGGTACTAAGGGCCCAAAGTGAGCCAAGAAAATCTCCCCCACACCATTACACCAGCAGCAGCAGCCTGAACCGTTGATACAAGGCAGGATGGATCCATGCTTTCATGTTGTTGAGGCCAAATTCTGAGCCTACCATCTGAATGTGGAGCAGAAATCCAGACTCATCAGACCAGGCAACGTTTCTCCAATCTTCTATTGTCCAGTTTTGGTGTTGCTGTGTGAATTGTAGCCTCAGTTTCCTGTTCTTAGCTGACAGGAGGGTCACCCGGTGTGGTCTTCTGCTGCTGTAGCCCATCTGCCTCAAGGTTGGACGTGTTGTGTGTTCAGAGATGCTCTTCTGCAGACCTCGGTTGTAACCAGTGGTTATTTGAGTTACTGTTGCCTTTCTATCAGCTCCAACCAGTCTGTCCATTCTCCTCTGACCTCTGGCATCAACAAGGCATTTTGTCCCACAGAGCTGCTGCTCACTGGATATTTTCTCTTTTTGGGACCATTCTCTGTAAACCCTAGAGATGGTTGTGGGTTAAAATCCCAGTAGATCAGCAGTTTCTGAAATACTCAGACCAACAACCATGCCACGTTCAAAGTCCCTTAAATCACCTTTCTTCCTCGTTCTGATGCTCGCTTTGAACTGCAGCAGATCCTCTTGACCATGAGTTGCTGCCATGTGATTGGCTAATTAGAAATTTGTGTTAAGAGCAGTTGGACAGGTGTTCCCTAATAAAGTGGCCAATGAGTGTACATAAATTACTTAAATTTGATTTTGTTACTTTAAAATTCAAGTATATTCCACTCATTTGCAGAAATAGTTGAATGTGTGAATGAATTCAAGTAAAATGCCCTTAAAATACAAAGTTCTGCTTTGCCTTGAGAAAGGGCGCTATTTGAAGTTTTAGGTTACAGGTAAAGGTATCTTCTCTACAACTTTATCTTCCTATCTTTTTAACATCAACCAATGAAATATCAGAGTTGAGAGTGAATCCAAATATGAATCTGAGTCTCTGCAAGTGCATACAGGAAATAAAAGACAAGCTAAAACCTTAAAAATCTCAGGAATTCAGACACAAAAACTTATTTTTGTGCAACTCTAAATTAGTCCCCAGGTCGTCTACCTCATCCCAGGTCCCTCCTTAAAAATACTGTAAAATAATACCTTAAATGATGGTATAAGTGTTGAGTGTACAATGCATCACTGTATATTGGATCAACAGGTGTCTGGGAAGTGAAACAGTCATGCTACTGTTTCACCAAAACCCACCCAGCCCCAAAGAGCCGCAACCGACTGAACCACGGGTTAAAAACCACCTGATGGGAAACACATGTGAAACCAGAGCTGCAGGAGTAATGATATATGTGCATTAAAATGACTTTTACAGTGTTTGTGTCCCTGCAGTTCCTCCCATTCACCACTAGATGAAGCTAAAATAGATTTAATGAGCTTGGTGCAGACTGTACAGTAAACAGAGTACAGTTAAAGCCTGTTTCACAAGGTTTGTTTACATGATGGGACTGATGGAAAACACACACACATATGCATGCACACACTCTTCTGTCTGACACACAGCAGCCGTCAATTCTTGAGCCAGAATTGAAAGAGAAACCTTTTTTTCCTCTCCCAGACTTTCGAGGTGTGACGCTCTGTCTACCTCTCTCTGTGTGAGTGTGTGTGTGTGTGTACATGTGCCTTGTCCTCCTTTGGTAAACCAGTGCCAAATACCAGACACACACTCCAGCTGACACGTTGACCCCTCACCTCTCACCTCTACACAACGTCCCAGTGTTGGACGCACCGAGCAGCAGAACGTGCAATATTGACTAAAAGATTCACACGAATTCATCGATTTGATGAGAAGAACACAAGCACAACGTCTCTGTAAAGATCAAAGGTTAAATATGCAGAAGTGACTCCATCTCTGGAGGAGAGTAAACGAATCTCCAGTTGTTCCTAAATCACCAGCTGTGTTGATCCACCCAGCTGACCACGATGGTTAGGCACACGAGCTGCTGCAGGTTGTAATTTCCAGCGTGCTGCTCTATAGTTATGATTTATTTATAATGCCTTCTGTACACAGACAGAAAACCCATTATGAGTACCCCTGCTGTAAAAAAGGGGTTATTAGACTTTACATTGTTTACGCTGTGTGTAATGAAGGTTTGGTTTGTCAGCGGTGTGTTTATAATCAAGGAGACGTCACAGCAGGTGACCGAGCTGGGCTGGCAGCACGAAAATGAAAAAAAGAAAGAGACAGAATATGAAGATTCTGGCTTCGTACAGACCATAGGCTGTTGACTCAGCTTGAAGTGAGGTCACCACAAAAACTGCTCCCCCTGGTGGCTACAGTATAGGTCAAAAACTCCATCTCCCCAGTCATTTCAGATGAGCTGTAGTTAAACTTTAAAAAATCAATACACCTGGTAGAAATGTTTCTCACGTCTGATTGTTGTGGTGATTTGAAGATATCATTTGGCTGCTTTGTATTCAAGTCCTCTTTTTTCTGAAAAGTTTTGTTTTCACTAGTTATAAGAAGTTGAAAATGAGGTTTTACATTATGTTTAATGATGATTGACAGCTGAGGTTCTTGTGTATTTTTGGGGGGATTTTTAGATTTGTCAGAAGGGAAAGACAAGAAGAAATTAGACTCACCAAAGAAAAAAAAATATTTTTTTTGTTACCTGGATCCACTCAGGCCACATTTACACGGAGACTTCCGCAAAAATTCTTCCTTTGCGTTTCCAAAAGCCACCCATGTTTACATGAGGATGGCGTGAAAACTATCCGTGTTCATACAACTCCAAGAAGACAAGTCCCAAGGATGTTGTGGCCATGCCAGGCCAGTAGTTGGCGATGTGAGTATATGTGTGTATATATGCTACTTGGAAATCAGCCCTCATTGTTGTGGTTGTTCTTTCTTTTTCTGCCGTTTTATTGTGTGAGATGGTTGGCAATCCAACCTTGAGGCGCACTACCGCCACCTACTGGACTGGAATGGCTAAACTGGAAGTTGTGGCTGCGTGTGCAACCTTCACCTGAAACTGCGAGTGCGCATGCTTTGACGTCAGCGTTTCACCCTGAAATGCTCTGCTCTGTGTTTATACGAGGCAGGATGGAGGAGCGTTTTGAAAACTCTCCACTCTGGAAAGCGTTTTCAAAAGTTTCCATTTTCGGACAAAACACAATGAAATGTTATCGGATTTGACCGTTTTTGGCATTGTGTAAACGTGGCCTCAGAATCCCTCACAGTCTCTACTGCGCAGACTATGGCCACACAATGGCTGACAACGCCAGCACCTGTGATGGGGAAACTTTGGCCTCAAAACTGTACAATAGTGAACTGTCCGCTCTATACACAATCAATGGTTTAAACCAGTGGTTCCCAACCCCTGGGCTGCAGACCGGTGCCAGTTTGTCGGTCATTTGGCACATAAAAACATCTTAACTTTCATTATTTTAGTTTGATTTATTATCTGATTATGAACAATGTTTTATTTAAAAAAAAAGACCAGATTCTCTCCGTCATACCTGTCTATGACTCACTCTTGATGCCAAACCCCCAAGCTAGCAAGATTGGCAAAAAACTCACATCCCTAGAAAGTCTTTTTAGGCAGGGTAAAAGAGACAGTAAGGAAACAGAAGAAGAAGAACTGGTTCGTGGTGCAAAAAAAGTTGGGGACCACTGGTTTAGACAACATGGGATAATAATTACACTGTTTTATTTTGCACAGCAGTTTATTTTTTTTAAATACTCATTTTTACTTATAATAATCTATTTTGCAAAGAGTTGTTTGTATTTTTTTGCACTTAATTGAAAAGTCACTGCACAGACTTTGTTCAAAATGATCTATATTTATCAAAAGTACTAGTGGCAAGAGGGAATACTCTGACTGGTATCGGTCTAAAAAAAGCGGTATCAAACATCCCTAAGAAATACTGTCGGATAAATGTTTTATGGAGGGATGTACGTAGGTTGTCAAAGACATAAATTAAATAGGTATTCTGATAAAAATAGCTTTAAAAACTAGATGTAGGGGCACAGATGGCCTTGCGCTGTAGTTCCCGCCCCATGAAGTTCACTCAAGAGTCGCCGGCCCAAACTCGAAACCAACCTATTACCTCTTTCTCTCAAGTCACTCCTGTTTCCTGCTCTAACCATTATCCTTTCCTCTCACTAACAGCATAGAAAAGCTGAAAAAGTTACTTTAAAATCACAAAGTTTCCTCAGGCCGTAACACAAACTTAAAGCTCCTATGAGGAGTTCAAGTTTGTGCTGACTTTGGCGCCACCTGTGGACAAAGCAAGTACTTTTTGTACATCCTGCTTTCTTCTAAAAGCACTCACTAAGAATCGGTTTTCTTTGCTTCCACAGGTCAGAAACAGGTTTCACTTTTAAATCCAGTGTGTTTCATAACAAACTAAAACTCCTCACTGGAGCTTTATGATTCACTAATATCCAGAACGGATGACAGTGAAGGCTCATTCCTTCATAATGAGGTCAAAGAAGACAGGAAGTTTATTTCTACTCCCAGAAACCTTTAATGACCCGACAGTCAGGGTGCAAGCCGAGGCTGTGTTGGGTTTGTATGAGTCTTCATCATTCCCTCCACTCAGAGTCTGCAGCCAGCACATGCCCAGCTCCTCTACTGTCCCCCAGTGTGTGTGTGTGTGTGTGTGTGTGAGTGTCGTACTGTAATTGTGGTCTGTGCCAGTGTGTGTGCTGCACTCGCGCTGCCAACGTGTATCAAGCTGGAGCCCGGTGTGGTTTCAGGGCTGGAGGCCGCAGGCCCAGTTTGGATCTGAGGGTGGATACTGACACCACAAGGCCCACGTTAGACCACAGGGCCCTGAGCAGGGGCAGGGAGTGATTCCCTCAAGCGTGCTGTCATAGGAGCCAGAACCTGAGCGTCTGTGTGCACGGGTAAACTATCCTGATCCGACAAAAGGAGGAGACATCACTCAGAGATCAGAGTATTTCAACATGTCTGTCATTTCTGGAGCGGCTCTTTGTCTTTTTCTTCTGTATTTTCTATTTTAGGGGTTGCAACACTCACTCATTCCTTATCCTTTTGTGTTCCTGCACATTTTTTCGTTATGTTTGATGCCCTTCCTGACACAACCCTCACCATTTTTCCAAGTTTGGGACTGGTGTAAGCAGCTGAATAGGCATAAAAGCAGGAATATTTTGGGATTTGCAGGAGCTGGGATCAAACCTCTGATCTCCTGATTGAGAGATAAGGAAGACCGTACCGCTGAGCCACAGCCGCCCCAATTTCAGACAAGATAACAGCCTAAAACAGAGACTGTGAAATCCAAATATCTACATTTACCTCAGCTCCACATCAGACTTATAATAAAGTCAAACATCAGTGGGCCTGTGTTACATAAAGATCATCATTACTGTCTCCAGCAACACCTCCTCGGTGTGGAAATCCCCACATCAGGTATATAACCTACATTCTGGAGATCTTAAGTTGTATAATTTAGGGAAAGAAAAACATCTAAAGAGATCTTAGAGTGCAGAAAGACATCAACACTCTAAAACAAATCCTTCCTGTAACCTGACATATCTCTAGATAGATGCTGAATAAAGAGTCTGAGAGCTTTTCTGCTTTAGCTCCTGCTCATACTGCTACAACTAGGTATTTTACATCTGGTATGAGGGAAAATGAATCCAAGTGTAAGGTTAAATAAGCTGTTATACATGGTCAGGTTAAAGTACACTGTAAAAAAAAAAATCCTTATTTTATAGTTAATAGCCCTAAAATTTCAGTTTAAATCTTCTGTTTTTTAAAAAAAAAAAAAATTATCTTTATGTTTTTTTCTAAATTTTTAATTAGTATGCAACACTGTAAAATTATAGAAATTTGTAAAATAACCTGGAGGTTTTTTTTTAATTTATATATATATATATATATATATATATATATATATATATATATATATATATATATATATATATATATATATATATATATATATATATATATATATATATATTATAAGTATTACGCCAATAATGACAAAGTATTTTTATTTCTCTTTCCCCCCCTCTGGCTGTTTGTGCTCCATGGCGCGGACTAGCTTTCTGTGCTCAACAGCGCAGACTGGCTGTCTGTGCTTCAAATGGCATGCTCCGTGTATCCAGTGATTTTTTACAGTGTGTTTTGAGTCAATAAACGAAATGTGTTGATGAGCATTGCTATGTTGGTCAATTTTTAACAGCAGTGTAATAAAGATTACACAGCCGGTCCATGCTGTGTTGCACAGACAGCCTGTTCCCCCTACACAATACGTAGTACAGCAAGGTCTTTTATCCACTGTGTTCCCTCCTCACTTATGGCTAAAAAAATAAAGTATTTTGCTTTTAAAAAATGACATACTTTGCAAAACTCTTATTAAAAAATTCTATAGATTTCATGTATCTGCACTTTTTTTGAATTAGGACATTTTACTTTGGTTTAAAGGTTTTTATTTAGCTTCCAGTCATTTTACAAGTTTTTTTCTTACAGTGTTCTGCATTGAGAACAGGATGCAAAGATTCAATCTACTCAAAAAGTCTGATTCGGTGCTGTAACACCATCATATGTCATCTGATACTTGAAGGACTGTGGCTCATTCCCAACAGCAGCTTCAAACCCACATCTAAAACCATTCCCACATGTGTCGGTCGTATTAATGCCTTGGAAAGAGATGTACAGTAACAAACTAGCAGCTGGTCTCTGCGCCCTCCTGCGCTCTCTTCCTAGAAGCAGTAAAATAACAGAGACTAGGAATAGCCTCCCTCACAGACGGTCTATCATTATACAGTTGGCTCAGTCTCCTCCTGTCCTTGTACATCGTCTTTAGAGGAACATCGCAGAACTATCCACACACACATACACACAAACCACGAAATCATCACCTGTGAGAGCAGAAAGGAAAGAAAGTACAGCCCACTTTGTTCTCTCAGGGCTGCAGGATTATGTGGTTTTATCTGAGAAAGACTTGGAGCACCGTGAGGAGATGTCCTGGTTTGAAAACAAGGCCTCAGACTGGTTTACAAACTGCTTCTCTGGGTTTCTTTCCACTCAGAAGAAGCTTTGTAGCATCTGTAGTTGAGGCCGATGAGCGACTGTTTTGGGTGTCGAGCCCTTGGTTACAGTTTCCTGTCCAAAAAGATCTTTTAGCAGTTTAGCGGTGCAGATCAGCGGCTTTGAGGAAGAAGAGATCATTTTTGGAGGCAGTCAAAACTCATGCGACGCTTAATATTGTTTTTTTGCTTTAAGATTTTGTGCAAGATTTCACCAATAAATCAGAATTTGAAGACAGAAAAAAGGTCGGGGTGCAGGATTTTTCTCACTAGGTCAAAGCAGTCAATGTACCAACGTCACTGTGTGCGGTTTTAAATTTGGTTGCTTTTTATACTTTTAATTTGCATTTTTTTTTGCCTTATTAGCTGCTAGAGCAAGGACATTAACCACGTTTGAAGAAAATAAATAAAAATCTACAAACTTCCCCCCCAAAATTTCTGATCCCGCCCAAATGACAATGAATGTTTCGTAACTTTTTTTTTTTTTACAGCACGCAAAAAAAAAAATGGCTCATTTTATAAAGACGGAGCATCAAACGCTAAAACAACGAACATGAAGTGACAATTTTTACTTTTTCTTTTTATTACTATCTTGAGTTAAGGGTGGGCCTGGGACCTTTGAGGCCACCCATAGTGCCGGCCCTGTTGGCAGCCCTACAAACAGCTGGATGGCTGCATAAATGAGAATCTTATTGGTCTTTGCTCAAAGTGTGAAACAATGTTTGACGAGGCGATTAGGGGATAAGACACCTGACAAACCAGCAGCTGCTCAACAAATATCAAACCTTCACGTCAGAAGGGGGGGAAAAATGATGAAGTGGAGTAAAATCAAATGCTACAAACATCCACAGAGTCAGAAGAATGAACTGTCAAAGCCTCTGCTCTGCCATCATCACACAGGAGTCCATTCACACGCATTGAGAGAGGGTTATGTTTAGCCAGACTGAGACAGAGTGCCCTTTGAGGAGGCTCCGCTTTGAAAGTGAGGTTGAGGAACATCCATGTCAAGAAAATATTGCCCTCTGATTCCTCCTCCTCTGAACAAACTCTGCTTTCATGCCGCTCTCCGCGCCTCTCCATCCCGCCTCCTTCCCCTCCGCTCTGCATTCTCCCAGAGAAGACAGAATAAACATGAAAGATTTTGACCACTTTCTTCTCTAAATCGGTCTTTCACTGCCTGGGTGGGGCGCTGTTATAGTTTACACTAACATCTGCTGCTGCTGCTGCTGCTGCTGCGCACACGCACTGCGCAGATCCACTCACTTTATCAGAGAGTGTAAAAAAAACGCTTTCTACGCTCTTATTAGCATAATCCAGGGTGAGGAATAAGAGCTGGTGACAAACAGAGACACATTCACATGATGTGGCATACATTTCCACACCCTGACCTGGGAGAAAAACATCCATAGCTTACAGACGCGTGTGCACAAACACGACTGTACAAAGCGCACATAGACACGGACACACTGAGCGCTTTCACTCCCGAAGCCCTGCGCCCTGCCGCATAATAACCCATTCATAACAAGCAAAAATGTCTCGGGCTTCCGCCTCCAAAATACACACGGGAGACGACGGGAAGGTGAAATCGCCTCTCGCGATCTGAAATTGGAAACGGGGCCAAAGAATACACAGAAGGAGGCGATTTATGTCACAAAACCCCCCAGTGGTGTTTCAGCTGTCTACATGAGGCAGAAAAAAGAGCTAATAAAAGGTTTATTTCTCAAAAATGCTCAAGTTTATGCGCTCAAAATCTGCCATCCCTTTATTTCAGATAAAAAAAAACACTCTGACCTTTAATTAAAGAAAAATCAACCACCTTCAGGTCATCCAGACATTTCTTTCTACCCTTAAAATGAGGATCTTTTGCCTTTCAGCGTCAAAGTCCACAGAGATAATCTGAACTGATCCGGACTGATGTGGACTCAGGTGAATCAATGGGCCCTCTGTGTTAAAAATAACCCGAGACCACTAGAGGTTCATCCAGGAACTGCAGCGCATACAGATCATTCCTTTGGAGCAACTTGGCGAGTAAGAGGAGGGAGACCAGGAGCTTTGTTTTTGGATGGAAAGATAAAAAATCCACATACGAAGGCACTTATCTTTGTAGTGATCAGTTTTACTCAAATTAAAACCAACACAGTTTGATGATCTGTAGGGGGAACAGATAAAATCAGACGCAGAGACCCCTCCTCCTCTGACTGCGATGGATGAGCTGGTGCTCAGGTTGAGCTGGTAAACACTCAGCCAGCCTCACACAGCAAACCAAGTTCACTGACATCCAGAATTCAGTTAAAACACATTAAAAAAAATCTAGCTACGATTCATTTGCGTGGAAAACTCCACAAAACGACTTATAGAGCAGTTGGCACCATCCTTTACGCACGGTGAGCGCCTGCTCCAAGAGATTAAAAACAAGTTTAACTAAACAAAAGCAGGAAAAACGTCCAATTCTGAAGGCAAAGACTGAAAATTAAGCTTCATGGCAATCCAACACTTGTTGGGATGACACCTGTCAGCGAGCTGCGCACACACCGAGAAAGGAACAGAGCCCAGAAAATGATGCGTAAAGACGTAAAACAAGTGTTGGAAAAACAATTACGCGCGTAATATCACCATCTTCTATCAGAAATCTTCACTCCAAATTAGAAAAAAAAACAACCTGTTCTGGACAGCGCAGGTGCCACTGGTTTTAGAAAGACTGGCTATAAACCTGAGATCCATTATCAGACACATTTTAGCGGCTTTTTGGATCCAGGGACAAACGCAAATCACCCAAGGGTGCTTTGGGAGATGGAGTGAAAGCATAAAGCTGAAATTAACACATATGGTGACAATCTAAGCATAAAACATGGTTTATTCTTCTGGGGTGCTCCAGACCACTTTTCTGCAGGACAGAGCTGGTGCGTAAAAGTCCAATTTTGGATGATTTGACTTTTACGCACGCCGAGTTTAGGTAGATTAAGTGAGCAGAGTTTCCTTACGAGGCTCTCAGATGTTAGTAAGAGGATTTCTCTTACCTGCACGAACCACGGTCGTTTGGCACAGGACAAGCGCCACGGTCACCAAGGCGAAGGATGAGAAGTCCACGCGCCATGGTCTCCGTTTCCTCCGGAAGGTAGAGTCTCCAGTATCCATAGTGTTGCAGTAGTTTGCCGGCCTGGTTGAGCTGTAACTGTAGGAAATGGTGGAAGTTATCCTCTCACAGAAAGCCAGCCGACGACAGGGACCCGACTGAACCCTCTGTGAGGCAGCGGACAGGACGGCGCGCCTCTGGAGACCTCAAGAGTTACCTATGTCTATCTCGGTTGATGTACAAAACCGTAACACTGAAGGGGTTTAGGGTGGATGGATATCTTTTATTTTAACGTTTAACCCCTTCGTGCTAAAGCCCCATTGAGTCAGGCCGGGTACAAGTACCCGAAGTGGAGAGAGCAGCTGAGAGAGACCTGGAATCACGCTCTCCCTCCCTTCTCCCTCTCGTTCCCTCTTTACTTTCTTTACACACCAACTCCCACGAAGAGTGAGAGTGTGTGTGTGGAGAGAGGGAGAGAGGAAGAGGTAGCGGAGGAGAGGGAGAGGGAGTGAGAGGGCGTGCGTAATTATGCCTTCCGCGCACGCAGATCCACGTGCACGGAGGAGCGTCTGAGAGTGGCTGCAGGTTTTTGATGATAGGCGAATGCAAACAGGTCAGCTCGCGCCACAATGGCGTCTTTCTCTTCACGTGTGAGGTTTAAGGTTGCGCTGAAACACACAGTTTCACAAATTAAAGATAAAACAAATCTAAAATCTGTGATCAACGTTTTTCTCTTTAACTTTTTACATCACTCTTTCTCCTCTTTAAACCATGAAACACTTGGATTCACAGACCTGGACCTTCAGTTCAGCAAAGCGCAACACACTCAGCCAGCACAGGAGACTGAGTGATCAGCCAGCCAATCAGGCTTCTGTCCGCGCCTTTAGCCACGCCCCCTTCCAGGCGAGCTGAGGAGAGCCTCTCTCGCTCTGATTGGCTGGTTCCACGTGGTCTTGTTTTGCAGCATCAGCTCAGGTGCGCGTGGAGGGAGGAGGAAGGAGAGATAAAAGACATCAAAGCAGACACGAGAATCACTATGATCAACGTTTACCAAGGAACAAGTTTAACTTTAAGGATAATCAATCTTTCTTCATGCTCCTCTCCTAAAACACTCTGAGATTGACTGGTTTTTTTTAAATCATAAACAGTGCTTAAAAACTGGTATGTTTAAGAGTCACACACTCACATGTCATATGATTTATGTGTTTCTGTCAATAAATTAAAAGGGCTGTGAGGAGTTTCTAATATTGCTGGTTACAGGTTATTTTGAAATGCAATCCTAGCTTCTCGATCATGTTGAGCAGGCAACACCACAATCTGTGTTTTTCACTCCTGAAAACGATTTCTGTGATTAATTTTGTAGTGATGGTGGACACTGGAGCCTAACTGTCAGACAGAAAAAGGACAGAAGAGCAGAAGAAAGATAAACAGGAGAGAGATAGAGCACGAGCTAAAATGAAGAGTGAGGTTACGTTAGCTCTGATTGGTAGATGACTGGCAGGACATAACCAGGGTTTACTAATCTTACGCACACCAAGAGGGCAGCTGAGTGTGTTTTGCCAACCAGGAGGGCACTTTCACACATGTTTCGGCTCCTGAGAGGTCGGTGTTTTTCAGTAACCGGGCAACGTGGGGGGTGACGTCCCTTCCTGGACACCACTGCCTCTGAGACAATATTTCTTCAAAGTTTACAAAATGAATTGCTTGGCAAGTATAAATTCAGCCTAATGCTATTGTTGCAAAATAATACATAGAACATTATTACAAAGTATAAATATTAAGTTAATCATCGTTATGGTAATATAGGGGTCCTTAGATCTTAGGTCTTACAGCGCCAGACTGTCAGCTGCACTAGATGTAGACAGCTACAAAACTACAAACAAACTGACAGTGTTTACCTGTTGTCACATTAGCCTAAAGATATGTCGGAGCACCAGGCTGCCGATAGCACTACATATAGCCAGCTACTACATTTGCTTGATGTCACGTTTCAATCTGTAGCGCTATGTATCTGTACTAGTAAATACATTACCTCGGCGCATTGTATCCAAAAGATATAAAGCACTGAACAAAGAAATTTGTTATCATTTATTCAAAAAAAAAAAATACACACGTCTTGCTAAAAGTAATTTACAGCAGTGTGTGTGAGACTCCGGGCCAGAAGGTGGCGAGGGAGTGCAATTAAAACAGATCCTTCTCAAAGCCATAGACTGGAAAAAAAAAATGGACGTCATCTTGCTCGACTCAAAGGGAGGTCTCCACAAAAACTGCTCCCCCTGGCTGCAGTACAGGTTAAAAAAATCCATCTCCTCAGTCATTCCAGATGGGCTGTGGTCAAACTTTAAAAAATTGATACACCTCGTAGAAATGTTTCTTACATCCGATTGTTGTGGTGATTTGAAGATATCATTTAGCCGTCTTGTATTCAAGTCTTCTTTTTTTTTTTTCTGAAAAGTTTCATTTTCATTAGTTATACAAGGTTAAAAACAAGGTTTTACATCACGTTTAATGATGATCAACAGCTGCTGTTCTTGTCTATTTTTTTGGAGAGATTGTAAAATATGTCGGGAGGTAGAGTCAGGAAGTGATTACACTCTCGAAAGAAAAAAAATATATATATTTTTTGTCACTCAGATTCTCCCAGAATCCCTCACAGTCTCTACTGCACAGACTCTGGCTGCAACTGCTACCAATGGTGGTGCCTGTGACGGGGGTGATAAATGGCGGAGCCACACTGTTCATTCTGTATACAGTCTATGGTTGTCACGTTAGCCTACAGATATGTCGTAGCACCAGGCTGCCGATAGCACTACATATAGCCGGCTGCTACGTACTGCGGTGCTACGTAACTGTACTGATTAATACCTTACCTCCGCGCATTGTATCCAGTAAAAAGTCGTCTTGAACAAAGAGAATTTGTTACTATCCGATCTACGTTAAATTCCAAAACAAACACACGCCTCACCAAAAGTAATTTACGATGGTGTTTGGAGACTCCAGGCCACAAGGTGGCGAAGGAGTGCAATCAAAACAGGTCCTCCTCACAGCAGCTTTAACACATAGAGTGGAGTATTGGTATATCTTTATTTATAAGCTGGTACTTCATGATCTGCTGTCTTGTTTTTGTTTTTTACAGACTCCTAAAGCCGTCGCTGGCTGTAACCTCTTGCTTCATGGACAAATTCAGATTTGCTCAGTCTCTGGTCAAAGAGCTTTAAGTGTTTATGCTCCTGCATCCTGTTCTTAGCTACAAGCTAACTTAAAACTGGATGGTCGTCTTAGTTTGAGGATCATCTGATGAGATTGAGCACATCTTTTATGTACACGCTGCTGATTTGATGAATGATGTGAAGTCAACTTGTTCTGTCTTGCTCTGTGTGTGAAGCTTTTCATGCTGCTGTCTCGGTCAGAGACTTCCTTGGAAAATAGATTTTGTATCTCAATGGGAATATGCCTAAAAAAATTAAGCAAAGGATTTTGTCATGATCTGATCCATGACTGAGATATTCTGTCATTTCACCGTTTCCATCTAACACTGAATTTCTTGTATGAACATGAGACTTTTTGCAAAGACAAGCTGAGTTTCTTCTGCTGAAAAAAAAAACATCAGCACCGTAAACCTGAAGCCTCCTTCAGTCGTAATCTCAGAGACATTCCTCTCATCATTTCAAAGTGTCTTTCATATCTCTACCTGTCGTAAACGCTCAGCAGCCTCTTCTACCTTTCAAAGCTCTGCCCGTGCCAGCCGTCTGCCTCGTAAAAGTTCCTGCAGCCCGTGGTTAGTCACTTTCTTTGAACGCAGACTGCAGAGAGCAGTAATCAAGCCTAATTATCCCCTGATGCTTTATATCACTCACTCTTTCTCACTGTACCCGTCATTTCTTCCCACCAGGGTCTGTCTGATTTCTGAGGGGGAAGGGGCGGTTTGCATTCTGTGGTTCCTCCATGAAAACACTTCTTACTATCACTCTTTAAAAAACTTCAAGAAAGAAAAAAAAGAGTTGTTTCCTTTTAAATGACATAAAAATAGATATAAATAGATATTTTCTACGTTCTACAGTTCTACAGTTTTATTTAACAAATGCTTTTGTCCAAAGCGAAGTACAAGAAAAAACCTAGTTAGTGCAACAACAGTGCTTCAAGTTATTCAGCTGCAGGTGCTGGCAGGCTCAGATTAAGGTCTAAGTGTTCCCTGAACAGATGAGTCTTCAGACATCTCTTAAAGTAGAAAGGGACTCTGTGGATGGTACAGAGTTAGGTAATTCATTCACCATTTGGGAACAACAGAGGAGAAGAGTCTGGCTAGAGATTTGGAGCCGCGCTGGGCTGGGAGCACCAGGCGTCTTTCACAAGCAGAGCGTAGAGACCAGAGGGAGTGTAGACCTGGATGAGGGACCCCAGGTAGGCAGGGGCGTACCTACAATTAGGCAAACACAGGCAGTTGCCTGGGGCCCCAAGATTCCCAGGGGCCCCAAAGCATCTCTTAAAAACTGATTTATGAAGTTCTCTTCAAATGAAAGCATTTCTTTTTTCTAAATCTAACTTCACATGCTTCAAAATCCATCAAAGTCTTAATCTGTAATGATGGTTTTGGCTCCTCCCCCTCCCTTCTTATTCAATGGGCTATTCCATGTTACAACACATCTGAACATTTGATTCAGGAAGAAAGTGGTAAAAAACACTTTTTCCCCTTTTTTTTTTATTTTCAACCAAGTGGGAAATAAAAACAATATTGCTCTGAGATCTGAGATAAACATATCAGACTTTTAGGATT
The DNA here is from genome assembly GCF_033239565.1 of Halichoeres trimaculatus. Lineage (NCBI taxonomy): Eukaryota > Metazoa > Chordata > Actinopteri > Labriformes > Labridae > Halichoeres > Halichoeres trimaculatus. The sequence continues at coordinate 2,239,056 of NW_027437192.1, forward strand.
AAAGGACTTTATCTAGCCCAGGAAACAGGATCATTTTCTCTAAATCAAACTTTTTGAGTTGGTGATAAACATTATTGTACAAAATCTCCTTTTTGGAAACATAACTCACTGGACAGGGGTCAAATAAAAATACATTAACTTTAAAATAATAGTACCAAAAAGTATGGTTACTGTAAATATCACCTCTTTCAGTAGATTTTTTTTTCCAGTTTTATGTTGTGCTCCATATTTACATATTTTTTCTTTACTAAATCATTTTTTTCAATATTTACCTATTGTAATGTTTTTCACTTCATACTTTCTTGTTTGTTCCTGTTACTCTGTAAATTCCCCACTGTGGGACAAATAAGCTGTCAATGGACCATAAAAGATTTCAAATCCAGGACAAAGTGGACTAAATTATGGATTCACTTTTTTCTAAATCAAACTAAAGTACAGAACTTGAGGAAATGCATTTAGTTAGGTTAAGTTACCATGTACAAGATTAGCACTGTCTCATGCCTTGACTCTGGGAAAGAGACAGTGGACCCAGGGAAGGCCAGTCTAGCTCTGAGGAAGATGAGTTACAAGGACATGAAGGGCCCCATGGACTGGGTTTGCCTTGGGCCCCCAAACAACTTAATACGCCCCTGCAGGTAGGCAGGAGCCGTTCTTGTTAATATTTTGTAAGCCAGAAGAAGAGCTTTGAATACATTTTGTATTCAAACCTGTGACTTAATGCGGTTTCTTTGGCTTCTGCAGCCAGCCTCAAGTGGACACTTTAGGAACTGCAGTTTTTGGTGCCCCTACAGGGCTTCCACGGGGTTCAAAGTCATTGTGATTTTTTTTTTAACTTAACATTATTATTTAAAAGATGGTGGTTTTATCTTGACGCCAATTACAACCTTAGCTTTGACCAAGATTTGGTTCCTTCTGCACCGATGCTAACCATAAAACAGGTTTTTGATTATGGTTAATATTTCTAAAATAAAAATGTTTCTCTCTCTGTTATTTCTTAATGATGATGTGAAGTTGGACATTTCTGACTTTTTAGAAACTCTGCTTCAATCTTTTCTCTGAATACATCTTAAAAACCTTTGTAAAAGTCTCTGCCAGTTCTTTTTCTCGCCACAAATTGAGCAGTTGTGTCAACACATGGAGTCCTAAGAGGCTGGACTCCACCGTGACCCCCCAGAGTTAAAGTCTACTGCAGACTAAAATCCAGTAATAGAGAAAAGAGGCATGCTGGGTTATGATGTATGGACATGTTTAAGCTTCAGTGCAGCAGAACTACAGGGCAGAGACGGAGCGGGCGCTGTGTGGTCGTTCTCTGAAAGCATGAAGTAAACTGCTGCAATTATCCATCAGAGGAGAGGACACGGGCAGTTTTATACCTACGTATTACTGTATATGAAAGGAGAGGGCATGTATGGAATCATGTTTCAAGATGAAGAAGAAAAACATCAAATATTTCTTTGAAGGAAAAAAAAGGAGAAACCAAACCCTTGTCCCACTGTTCATCATTCACCTGAATACCTGTTTCTGTCCGTACACACTATGACCAGACGTTTTACAGAAATGTTTTCTGTCCTAAATCAGAATGTCCAGGAAACGCTCCCTCGCTGCCGCAGCGCTGCCTTTTTATTTTAGCTTCCTGGACACGACGCATGGAGCGTTATTTATTTATTTATTTCTTGAGGGCAGACGGTTTGGACCGAGCCTCCTCGCACTGGAAGTAGAAGCCACAGGCTGTAAAAAGAGACACCCCAGGAGATGTCTGTGGCGTGTGTTTGTCCTACACTCACCACACGTGTAGATGCTGATCTACTTATACATCATGATACTGTTGTACCAATGTTTTCACCTGGTATGTACAGTGGGGGAAATAAGTATTGAATATGACAATTTTTTTCTCATCACATTTATTTCCAAAGCTACAATTCAGACAAAATTTGTACCAGACATTAGTGTTAACTCAAATAATCCACACATGAAAAGAAATCACAACGTTCAGGTCCATAAATAATGATTATGGTGAATTAAGTACGATAACACAGGAAAACAGTATTGAACACGCTAACTGAGACTCATCTAATACTTAGTGGAGAAGCCTTTGTTTGCAATGACAGCTTCCAGAAGCTTCTTGTATGTTTGAACTAATGGCCCACACTGCTCAGGTGTGATTTTGGCCCATTCCTCTGCACAGATTGCCATGATGCTTCCACCTCCAAACTTCACTGTTGGTGTAGTGTTTTTTGGCTGATGTGCAGAGCCATTTCTCCTCCAAACATGGTCTGTAGTATGACAGCCCAAAAGTTCAGTTTTGGTCTCATCTGACCAGACAACATTCTCCCAGTATTCTACAGGCTTGTCAAGATGCTGTTTAGCAAACTTTAAACCAGCTTCAACATGCCTTTTCTTGAGGAATGGAGTCTTGCGGGCTGAGCGTCCATAGAGGCCATGGCTGTGGAGTGCATTGCCTGTTGTTTTCTCTGTAACAATTGTACCTGCTGCCTCCAAGTCTTTCTGGAGCACTTTCAGGGTGGTCCTTGGCTGGTTGAGTCCTCTTCTGACTATCTTTCTGACTCCCTGGTCAGAAATCTTCAAGGAGCTCCTGTGCGTGGCCTGTTGATGGTAAGGTGGTGCTTCTTCCACTTGTGAATAATGGCCCCAACGGTGCTGACTGGAATACTCAGGTGCTTTGATATAAGTCTGAAACCAGTTCCATTCTGATGCTGAGCAACAATCAGGTTGTGAATGTCTTCAGAGAGCTCTTTGCCTTTACCCATCATGAGGTGTGTGCTATTTAACTGCTTGGTGAAAAAAACACCTTTTTTATAGGACCATCAATTTGCTCTAGCCCAGCTGATGTTGGTTTGCACTAATTGGAAGTTCAAGTAATAATTACTGACAGATTTCAGGTGGTATGGTGCATTTCCTGTCCAAAGTATTCAGCCTTTCCATGGTGTGTTCAATACTTTTTTCCTGTGTTATCGTACTTAATTCACCATAATCATTATTTATGGACCTGAACGTTGTGATTTCTTTTCATGTGTGGATTATTTGAGTTAATACCAATGTCTGGTAAAAATTTAGTTTGAATTGCAGCTTTGAAAATAAATGTAATGAGAAAAAAAGTTGACCCGTTCAATACTTATATCAGTGATTTTTTAAGGAAGAAAAAATCTTCCAGAAATCTTCCTAAACCCTTCCAGAAACTTTTGGGGTGAGCTGCCCATGTCGATGCAAAAAGCCAAAATTTAATCCTAAATTTTTCCTGCCAGGCCTTTGTAAATTTTTGCAAAAAGCAGGGTGAGCTAATCTGAGCTCGCTGGAGGGAATATTCAAGAAAATTCCCATGAGCAGGTGGGTGAGGGTGATGATGCTAATATTGCACAAACAAGCGTAAAAGAGGAAGAAACAAATATCTTAAAGATAAAAACAGAATGCAAAAACCTCAAAGTCCGTCATCGTTGCGTGGATCTCAAGAGGGGCATGTGCAAATTTGGAAAATCTGTGTCTCTGTGTAGAAACAGAGGTTTTTAAATAAACTTTGCCAAGCTTTGCCCCGTGAGGAGTTCCCAAACATCGGTAAACCTCAGAAGTGTCGGCTCTGAAGTGTGGATTCCCTCTGGTGACTCATTTAATTCGGACCGACTCGGGGCTAAAATAAAGCCAGATATGGCCACATGTGTCACATTTAAACAACAACTCTGTTGTGTTATGATCTCATGACATCAAAGCCAGAAAAAGAAAGTTGGAGCAGGTGCCTACTTGTCTTTTTTTTAGATGAAGAATTTTTGCAACAAGAATGTTTTTCAAGGCTTGTCATGCAGGAAAACCCGAACTTTAAAGTCTCTGTGAGGACTATCTGTTTGGCATTGACTGATGACGTGACTCTTGCCAAGATGTTCATTTATATTAGGCCCCGTTTGCATGACGCAATCATCCAAAAACGCTAAAAGGCAGTAAAAAAGAATCTGCGTTGCGCTGAAGGACTAAAAAAGCTGTAGTGAGCATGCCAGGCCTGTAGTTGGTGCTATAAAGCCATGTTTCCACCAAGCAGTCCGGTTTGGTTCAGTACAGTTTGGCTCAGTTTGGTACTGTTAAGCCTGATCCCGTTTGCGTTTCCACAGCAAACTGGGCCCTCTCATGGTAGGTGGTGTGTAAGCCGAATGCTGAAAGCCGCAGCTGCTAAACAATAGTGTGACACCGTGGCAGTGCGACACAGTGTACCCTGCTAATGAATCCAACGAAGAAGAAAAACGTGACACAGTAAACAAAGAGCAGTGATGAAGACATGCAGCATTTCGTCCTCTCTGTGATTGGCATGTAGCTCTTTGATACAAAGAACAATCAAGCTTTGTTTCAGAGAAGTCTGTGTGCCGCCAGGAGAAATGCAGCCGCTGTCGGGGTAAGTGATGATTCTTTGGACCAATCAACGGTCTGCAGTGTTGTAGCTCCACCTTCCGAGGGCGGATAGCTTCAGTCTGACACCCGTACGGAAGGGTCCCAATAAGTGGGACGGCTCGTCTCGGTTTTTGGGGATCTATCCTGGGATAAGTCAGTGGAAACGCCACAAACTGTGTGCCGCACCGAGACGAACCAGTCTTTACCACAATGACCAGGGCCCTCAGTCATGAAGGAGACCCTCTGCAACATTTCCACATACATGCCATTTGACGCCCCTGTACTACCTGAAGCTCCGTTGTCTTTGCCCCAAGAGGAGGAGCTCAAATATCTCAGGGTCTTGTTCATAAGTGAGGGGAAAATGGAGCCAGAGATTGACAGTGAAGCGGACGCTACTCTGGTCCTTTGTGGTGAAGAGAGAGCTGAGCCAGAAGGCAAGACTCTCAATCTACCATTAATCTACGTTCCAACCCTCACCTATGGCCACGAGCTGTGGGTAGTGACTGAAAGAACAAGATCGCAGATACAAGCGGCCGAAATGAGTTTCCTCTGCAGGTTGTCTGGGCTCAGCCTTAGGGATAGGGTTCGGAGCTTTAACAGGAGAATCACTGCTCCTTGGCATCGAGAGGAACCAGATGAGGTGGTTCTGGCATCTGGCAAGGACGCCTACCGGACACCTCCCTTGGTAGGTGTTTCAGGCATGTCCAACTGGGAGGAGACCCCGGGTAGACCCAGGACATGGTGGAGAGATTATATCTCTTGACTGACCTGGGAACGCCTTGGTATCCCCTTAGAGGAGCAAGTGGAAGTGGCCAGGGGCAGGGGTCACTGGTCTTCACTAGTGACACTGCTGCCCTCACGACCCAGACCTGGATAAGTGGCAGAAAATGAGATAAGATGAGATGATCTAGAGGCGCCGACATTCTCATTTTTTCCTGGTGACACTATGGCATCTCATTTTCTCTTGGTGCTTGAAGGTTAGGAAAACTTTGAGTCACACAAAGAGCCAACACCCTAAACCAACCCGCCCTGAGCTGCAGTTTATCCTCTTAATCTGCTGAGTATCCACATTATGGAGGTACCACAAATTCCCGCAGACAGGAATTACACGTATGCCTCGGCCAGCAGCTGACTTCATCATATGGAAGCAGACTTGTGGCACATTTTGGCCTTGCAAGACATCCCTGACATCAAAGTCAGGTGCAGAAATCTTTTTCAAACCCTTAAATTACACAATAAGCTCCAATGTTGCTCATATTTGAATTAATAACACCGTATAATTTGCTGGGCGGTGATTTAAAGGAGAACCACAAGTTTTCCCCCAAAAGAAAGCTGCATCAGACGTGGCCACCCACTGAACGGATTTCTAACAATCCACTCAGACGGCGCTGGAGTTGTCGATCGGTTCCCAGCTGATCAAGCCGCCTGTTGTGGTCACATTTAGGTCAATACAAGGAAAGAGAGACTTCATGGATGGACGAGACGAAGACGAGGGCTCCCGCAGAGGGATGGCACTGCCTCTCACAGACAGACTCAGCAAGTGCCTGTGGGAAGCTCTTTCTCTGAGCTATTTCCAAAAGGAGAACCTTGTAATTACAATAAAGCGGCCATATTATATTGCTGACTTCCTCGAAAAGTCTGTATTTTACTGGGCAGGGCCACAAACGCACACACACCCAGCTTGCCACAACACACAGAAATAGATCAGAGCGGGGAGGAAACGGAGAAAGGGAGTGGACTGATACTCTCTCTACACTCACAGTGGGGTCAAAGAGTGTGTGTGTGAGTGTGTGTGATGAATACACACTCTGCTGGGAGCTGCTGGAGGTGTGCTGAGCCAGGTGAAAAGGGAGAATTTAGCAAAGAATGGGTCAGTGATTCTGGATCTGGCCACTGAACACACCCAGCTAACCACAGAGCTCCAAATAGACAAGGAGGAGGAGGAGGAGGAGGAGGAGGAGGGTTGACGAAGGGGCAGAGTGAGGAAGGCACAGGAAGAGTACACCTTGGAAGTTCACAAGTGTTGAAGTTAGCTCGCCAAGAGCAGTCTAACACGGTGTGTGTGACATTTCCCTTCTCCTTCATTCTTCACATTCTTCTTCTCTGATTTTTATTTATCGCTTTCAACACCAAGCAATACTTTCTCTGCAGTTTGAATTCAGCGTCCCTCCCTGCGACGTTAAATATAGCAAGAGGTGAACGCCAAGATTTGCTCAATTTAGCACAATTACTCACTGTTAGAAGGTCGTTTGCTCAGATGGACGATAATAGCTGTGGTAATAAAAGGCTATTAGGAGGAGTGGTGATATTACATGGACCAGGAAAGGAAGAAACTAAGGCGTACAGAGCAAGAAAGAGCTTTAAGTTGAAGAACTCCTGAACAAAATCTTAAGACTTGGGAGGAAATTATGAGAATTCGCATTTTGCTTTGATGGATCGTAACTAGAAAACAGACGCAAGGACAAAACAAAAGGACGTAGCAGTGGGTAGCATTCAGAACGTTGCTACATGTGATAAAGTTGGCGTCACGAAGAGTTTCCATGTTCTGGATCTGACGTAGTCCCTTAAAGTCGTGTTTCCGCCAAGCAGTCCGGTTTGATTCAGTACGGTTCGATTCTTTTGACCAATCAACCGTCTGCAGTGTTGTAGCTCCACCTTCCGAGAGCGGACCCGTTCAGTCTGGCACCCATGCGAAAGGGTCCCAAAAAGTGGGATGGCTCATCTTGGTTATTTGGGGATCTGTCCCGGGATAAGTCAGTGGAAACGCCAGAAAATGTGTGCCGTACTGAGACTGACTGAACTGGTCTGCTTGGTGGAAACGCGGTTTTAGACTCCCCTTTCCTTTCATCCCAAAATGTCCTCAGTGGGATTCAGACCAGGTGGACCAAAAAGAACGTACAAGTGGACCAAAATGCAGTACGCAAGGCACAAAAACACTGTCAAACCTTTAACTGCCCGGCAACAGGGCCAAACAAACACTACGTGGTCTTTGACAGAGTGAGGTTCACTGGGTCACTCCAGAACATAGAAAGCTCTCAAAAACAACAGGGTTCACGGTCTTGAAGCTCTGCCGTGCAGGCCCACAAGGGGGTTCCACGAAGGACAGAGTCAAAACTTGTCAGGGACAAACAGCAAGATTACTGGCTTGAGCAGGTAAGGCCAAGACAGGCAGGGCCAGTAACAGGGAATCAGTCTGAGAAGTCTGCCATGAAGTGAAGAACATCCGGCAATGTGTGAGTAGACAGGACTGAGACGCAGGTGAATAGTGCTGGGGTGTCATTCCCACACAGACCAGGGCCCTCAGTCATGAAGGAGGCCCTTTGCAACATCTCCACACACATGCTATATGACGCCCCTGTACTACCTGAAGCTCCATTATTCCACTGAAGGAAAAAGCACCAGTAACGTTGAAGCCATCAGGCATAATAAAACTTTCTTCCATTTTTTAATGTCGAATTAATTTTTTAAAAATTTTGCAATATATTGAAATTTAATGAATTTTGCAAAAGTATGGCATAACAAATTTTTCAACTTGTTATAAATATTTTCAAATTCATTAAAAACTGATTTTTTTTTTTTTTTTGAGAATGCGTGATGTTCAGGCAAATTTTTGAAATTTCAATTTTTTTAAAGTTTGGCACATTTTTTAATATTCAATTTTTTAAAATTGCAAATTTTTGAAATTTTGAAAAAATTCTGCAAATTATTGAAACTTCATTGATTTTCCACATTATATGATAACAATTTTTTCAATTTGTTTTGAATTATTTTCATAACAAACATGAAAATTACTTCTTCTTTTTTTTTCGCGAATGCATGATATTCAGTGGATTTATTTTTTTTATTTCAAACCTTTTTTGGGACATTTTTTAATTTTCTTTTTTTTGTAAAAAAAATGCAAAAAAAAATTGAATTTTTGGAACTGTCAAAAATTTTGCAATATATTAATTTTTTTAATGCATGTTGCAAATGTATGGCATTACAAAATTTTTAATTTGAAATAAATTATTCTCAAATTCATTAAAAAAACATAAAAAAAAAACTTAGGCATGACATTGTACAGTCTCATAACCACAAAAACAACAACAAAAAAATAAATAAATGAAAATTCCTTGTTTGGATATATTTTTTTAAATAGATTTTTACTATGTATGAAATTTAATGCACTTTTTAGTCTTTATTGTGAAGATTTTGTGGTGAAATGACTGTAATCCAGGTATATGACCATTACACTACATCCAACCTCGTTGTGGGAGACCTCTTTCTACAGCTCAACAACCTTCAATGTCCAAAGACAGAAAGCCATGAAAGACTGATTATAAATCTTTAAGGCTCTTCTCCATCTACAGCCCAATTCTACCAGGATTTGGTAGAGGAACGTGTTTGGTTTTATGTGCGTAGTTAAAGCTTGAAGCGGTGTCACTCAAGTCCCTTATCCGACCAAACCAAAATACCAGGAGTTATGATAATTTGTTTCCTGGTGTAGAACTTCTTGTTTTGCCAGAGACTCTAAGAAAAACTTTAAAATCCACAGCCGGCCAAAGATGGTGGAGATAGGACTCAAACGTAGGTTTGGACAAACGGCTGCCTGGGAGGGGACGCCTTGGCCGTGGAAAGGTACAGGCAGGAAAAATCACAGGAATGAATAGAGGAGAGGAGGAGGAGAGGAGGGGGAGGGTGGGTGGGCACAGAGGCATGCAGAGGGAAGGAGGGAATGAATGAAGGCCATTGATGAAGAAGGAGAGAGGACAGAGGTGAGGGGATGGAGGAGGGATCAAACGGAGGAGAGAGGGGGGAGAAGGTGGATGGACGGATGGACAGAGGCTTTGCTAACTGACCTACTGACTAAAGACAGGGTGGGATCTTGGCCTGGGTGACACAGCAACACGTTTGTGTCCTTGTAGCTGAAGGTTTTTCCACGTATGAAGTCACCGAAACAGCTGTTCACAGCGCGCTCTGGAGCAGAATGACTCCGCAGAGTGTCAAAGTTTCACCAAAGGTTTCCACCAAAGGTTTCCACTACATTTAAAAACACATTAAGATCCTGATCAAAGGCCTGTGTCCTAAACCAGGAACTGTGATTGGTTTTTTCTGCCCTGGCAGCGCCATGAACCTCCATTTCAGAGGGTTTCTCACCAGTAATCACTCATTCCAGGTTACCAACGTTACTCCTGTACACCCTTGCTTGCTAATAATTCCTAATATTCATTTGACTAGGAAATAAACTAAACCCTTCTGACAAACAGCAACAACCCCACATTTAAACATGATATGAGAGTGTTTCAATTCAAGAATCTGCAGGATCTAAAACTTGTGGCTCTGGAGCCTCATGCTGCTCTTTGACTCCTTTGTAGTGGATCCTTGTGGCTTTAAAAAATACTAAAATGAAAAAAAAAGTTTTCCTACAGAGTATTGATGATTAAAGCCAAAAAAGGAAAATAATGTGAACAAAATAGGTTGAAAAAATACATGCTTCACATCTTGCAATAAACTTTCCAATTTAAATTTAAACTTTTTCTAAATTTTTTGAATTTCTTTTTTGATATTTGAATATTTAAAACTAAATTCTTTTTTTTTTTTTACAATTTTGCATTTTTTTTATTTCTTTTTTTATTCCTTCAAATTTTGCAAATAATGTAAATTCCCTTTTTTAAGAAAAAAAAAACATGTTTTAATTTATTTATTTTTTTTTTTTTACCTTTTTTTGGATAAAAAAAATGTGTAATTACATTTTTTGTGAATGCATGATATTCAGGCAAATTTCAACATTTTTTTAAATTTGGCACATTTTTCAATATTAATTTTTTGAAAAAAAAAGTCAATTTTTCACATTTTGAAAACTTATGCAATGTATAGAAATTTCATGAATTTTGCAAATATATGTCATTACAATTTTTTCCATTTGTTTTAAGGTATTTTCAAATTCTTTTCAAATATATATATTTATATATATATATATATATATATATATATATATATATATATATATATATATATATATATATATATATATATATATATATATATATATTTTGCCAATGCATGATATTTAGGCAAATTCTTGAAACTTCAAAACTTTTTTGAAGTTTGGCACATTTTTTGGTTTTCATTTTTTTTTTTTAATGGCAAATTTTTTTTAAAAAATTGAAAGATTTTCAATGTATTGAAATGTTATGAAATATGCAAATTTATGGCATTACATTTTTTTTTCAATTTGTTATAAATTATTATTTTTTATTATTTAAAAACTTAGGCATCACATATACAGTCTCATAACCGCAAAAAAATAAAAAATAATCATAAAAAAAGTGTTCGAATAATGTTTTTAATAGATTTTTACTTTGTATAGAATTTCATGCACTTTTTAGTCTTAATGGTGAAGATGAGGTACATTTTGTGGTGAAATGACTTCAATCTAGGTAAGCTGAGTCAAAATGGCCCTTATAAAAGTTAAGGTTGTTGACCCCTACACTAGCTGCTCAGCAGAAAGTGTATATTATGTTAAGCTCTAATTTCCAAAGCTTAAAAGATTCACAAAACTTTGAACAAGTAGACAGAACTTGGTGAGAAACCCCTTGGTGGGAAAAAATTCTCTCCATTGATTCAGCAAACTGTATCAAGGCAGAATGACTGTGAGTGAAAACTGTGTCTTTTCTTCATTGTAAAGGATGAAAGAGGAGAAGCAGAAAGTATGTGAAGCATTGGAAGCATCCAGCTGGTCCAGTGATGAAGGGACAGAGGGGCAGTGAAGCCCGGCTGTGACCCAGACCGGTCAGCTGGATGCTGAGAGGTCGGGAGGGGAGGTCAGGTGGGTCAGTTTGCCGTCGGAGTGACACCTCACTGTACCTGTCCCAGCTGAGCGTTACAAAGAGCCGAGGCAGAGCAACAGAGCTCTTCCTGTTTGAGGCGACCTAGAGGGTTCGGGCTGCATTCATCTGACAACACTGGAGGATTGAACAACATCGGGCCAGAGACAGAAAAGTTTGGCAGACAAAACACGTATTGTCTTGGTGACACTTAAGTTTCATTTTCTTTTTTTTTAATTCTTGGTAAACTACAGTTTTATTTTTACAGTATTACAGCTGAATTTTCTAACCGTCGTTTCCCATCCCTGATTCTTAGAGGAACTTGACAGATTTAATCGTCTCTTGTCTTAAACCAGATTCATCCAGAAACTGAAATATATAATTTTAGAGATCAACTTTGTGAAGGTCGGAAACATCCAACAAATACAGCGTAGGTTGCAGTGACACCTGTGGCCAGAATTGGTAGTGAGGATGCTGTTTCCCAAGAGCACCATCTTGAATCTGTAATCCACCAATTACAACAACTGTGAAACTACATACAGCACATTTTAAGGATGATGGATCTAATTTGAGATTTAATTCATTTAGAATTTTTATTAGTCCCAATCCCACTGTGGGAGCCACAGCACAAATCCTTTCTTTATGAAACACAATGTCTGTGTTGATGGCCTCTCTGTCTGTGTCGTTGCACACCAAGCTTTCCGAGCAGAAAAAACTCAGGTCCCTTCAGGCTCAGCTCCACTCTCCTCTCAGCGCTGACAGAGGGACTCCTCAGCCGGCCGAGGTCAATGAGGAATGCACCAGGGGGAAAGGGAGGGAATGTACCACAGGGGTGTTGAGGAAGGGGGTGGGGTGGCAGCGGAGGAAACACAGAGGGGGGAAACAGAGGGGTCTTTTGTGAGACAGGAAGCTGCTGAGACCAGGGCCCTCTCTCTGGGTACAGTAGAGGAGCAGAGAAAAGCCTGGAGTATGGGAAAGATGTGACTGAGGGAGGAAGAGGAGGCTGGAGGAGAGCTCAGGGAAGGAGGGAGGGAAAGAAAGACGAAGAAGAGACCCGAGAGGAGGGGATGAAGAGTTCGACTGGTTGTGTTTTTGGGGAGATAACTATTTATTTTAGTGATTTCTGTAAAAATCAGTCACTGAGGGAAATGTTCTTCATTAGGGGGCGATGTGGGGAAAATATGTCAGGATGTTTTATGGCAGGATAAGGATCTGGATTTGATCAGGATCATTTCTGATATCAGACTATTTTGACCCCAAAACAACATTTTTCTTTGCATCATTTTTTGTCTTTCTGGATAAGACACGTCAAGTTTCTGCAGAATGTACAAAGCTTTAGCTTCATACAAGTATCCTATGCACAGACCAAAATGGAGTTCAGTGAGATGCTATGATCAGGACCAAGGGTTTTCAACATGTGGCTACAGAGCCTCATGCAGCTCTTTGACTCCTTTGCAGTGGCTCCTTGTAGCTTTAAAAAAAATCTGTTGCAGTTGAATAACTTTTGTTGATTAGGGTATTAAAGATTAAAGACATTTACACAAAATAAGATCACACATTCACATTTTGTGTAACATAATGTGTTGCAATAAAGCTTTGAATTTTTGATATTTTTGCATTTTTTTTACGTTTCAAATTGTTTTCATATATATTTTTTAATAAGAAAAAAAAGTTTTTTTTTTTTTTTTTTTTTTTTTAAATTTTAAAAATAGTTTATGGAAATTATTCAAATTCCTTTTATTTGCAAGTTTTTGCAAATTTTATTTTTGTTTAAATCCCAAAATTTTGAAAAAAAAAAAACATTTTAATTCATTTATTTTTTTTTCAAAAAAGGCAATTTCTAAATTTAATTCTGTATTTTAAATTAAGCACATTTTTAAAATTACTTCTACTTTTTTTTTTTTTCGAATTCATGGCATTGTAACAAATTTTTGAATCTTTTAATTTCTTGAAATGTATGCAGTTTGAAATTTTTTTACAATTCTTGCAATTTTTTTAAATTTGACAAAAGTTTTTAGAATAATTTAAATTTATTTTATTTCCAAGTTTTTGCAAATTTTAAATTTTTTGAAAACCTGAACTTTTTTTTTTCAAATTATTAAAATTATTTTCTTTTTTTCTTTTTCTTTTTTTTTTTAAGAAAAGGCCTTTAATTTAATTTAATTTTTTAAAACTTTGCATTTTTTTGATTATTTTTTTTATATAAATTCAAGACTTTCTGGCAAATTTTGAATCTTTCAGTTTTCTGGAAATGTATGAAATTTCAAAATTTTTTGAAATTCTTGCAGATTTTTATTTTATTCATTTTTTTGTTTGAAATGCCAAATTTTAAATTGCCAATTTAAGACATTTTGGAAAAACTTTTTATATTTGAAATTACAAATTTTTTGTTTATTTTAATTTTTTGCAAAGTTATTAAAAATAAAAATATAAATATAAATAAAATTAAAAACTTAGGCTTCACAAGCTAATCTAATTAACACAAAAAAAACTTATCATTTAGGCAACTATTCACTAATATATTAAGTATAGAATTTTATGCACTTTTTTGTATTTTAGCGAAGATAAATAGAAAGATAAATAGATTTTGTGGCTCCTGAATGACTTAAATCCAGGTGAGCTGAGGTAAAATTGCTCTTATGAAAGTGAAGGTCACAGACCCCTGAGCTAGACTTTGGTGACCAAAGAATCATCTGTAATTATAATTTGAGAAATGTCAGGGCTTGGCTTTCTGAAGATCAAAAACAGAGAAACAAATGATGGACTTTCTAAACAGGAGCCTGAACTCTCACGCAGTTTTTCAGTATTTGTACACAGACAGAGCTGCTGGTTAATTATGTCAGGAAAACCCAATCTGAGCTCTTATGATCATGAGCTCAGTGCAGCAGCCAGCCCGTCCTCTCACAGGACATCAAAGAGCGTTTCATCTCAGCTCGGATCAGACCCATCCGGGTCATTACTGTACCAACAACGCACGCACATGCCGAGGCGTCAGCAGGAAAATCTGTGATGCTGCAGAATGAAAACAACACCCTCCCTCTTCCTCTGCGTCCTGCCTTCACTGACACATTTCAGACCTCTCACGTTCAGTCCTGGCACGGGGACAAAAGCTGGTTCATCCTCCCACACAGTCGCCCAGCTTCTCTTTCCATGACAGTGGTGGGTACACGAAGGGACGGTGACTCACAGGTAAATCCTCCTAGCCCGGCTCTGCACACTTCTGGAGCAATGAAGACAACATTAACGGTCTTAGTGCATGTTTGAAACTCTGAGACACAAACTTTTCTTAAGTTTAAACATCCTGACTCTCAGATTTTATCCCACTGTTTGTTTTTCTTTCTTTTCCAAAAATGTCAGTCTTGGTAAAGTGGTTCAAAATACTCTGAATAAGTCATGTGCATCCAGCCTGAGGCCTCTTTCCTGAATGTCATCCCTGAACTCTCTCCTGATTTCCCACCCTGTCTGCTGTCCTGTCCTCTATAAATAAAGGTTTACAGGCCAAAAAATATACCAAATGCCCCAAGTATCCTTAAAGAAGCAACTTCTACAAGTGTGATATCTGTATCATAAAAACAAAAACAACAAAGCAAATCAAATCAGCTACTCAAGACTCCAGCGTCCACATTTCATGTACACTTTTCCACAAAACACATGAAAATATGAGCTGTTTTCCACTTTCATGAAGACATCCCCTGAATATTTCTCTCAGTCTGACATATTTTTGTCTCCCTGGATCAGAGAGTAAAACTAACCGCCTTCAAATGTAGAATTATGTCCTTTATGTGGGACCCATTCTCCGTCTCGGCCACATTTAGCTCGGCTCAGGAGGCGCTCTCAGTCATCTAAGTGTACCCTGGCTCAGATTTGGGCTGTGTGTACCCAAAACCTAGCATATCATTACAGCAGAAAGAACATGGGGACAGCGGCTGACCAGTAATTTGGCTCTGCTAAATGTTGTCACCGGTTATTCCAAAGTTTCTTTCCATCCCGACAGTCTGGACGTTGGAGAGAAGCTGCCAGGTTGACGTTATATACCATAAAAAGGATAAATAACCTCAGAGAAATCACAGAGTGTATGACTTTAATATCTGAGGTCTGTTTCTCTGTGATCCAGATTAAACATGAATGTGACTGTGAGTAAACACTGAGAGGCTGCCTTTAATTTATCTCTGTAAACACTAAGTCCAAAGATAAATGTTGTTATAACTGCTGTCTGACTCTATTTACTGACTTTTGGTGAAAATTTCAGCCAAAATGACGCCTCCTCCTGGTCATTATGATGCTTATCATTTACAAACATGATGTCATATATGGGTATCTTCTCTTAAAGTCTCTGTAAGAACTTCCTGTTTAGTATTGAGTGCAGTGACACCTGTGGCGGGAATCGGTAGTTTTTTTCCAGGATAAAAACACCGTTTCCCATGAGCACCATTACCTTTTTATCTTATTATTGACAGTGCAGCTTATAGACTGTATAATAAATGGAAGTAGGCTCTGTGATGTCACCCGTCTGTTTCTGGAACAGAGTTTTGAAGCAAACCATCAGTGGAAATGGGGCGGGCTTTGAGCCCTGAACTAACAGCTGTAGGACTCTCACCTGTCAGTCGGCTGAGCTGTGCCTCTGATTGGTTAATTTGTGTTCTTAACATCTTCTAAACTGTTGAGTAAATAAAAAGACCCGCTGATTTTTGCAAGATTTTTTGGGGGGTTTTTCGTTTTTTTTTTTTTTTTACATTTCAATTTTTAAAAATTTTTAATATTTGGGAAAAAAGATTCCAAAGATTTGAAATTAAAAAATTTTTTTTTCCTGAATTTCTGCACATTCTTGCAAATTATTTAAATCACATTTTTCTAAAAGAAATTTGTCAATTTTTGAATTTTTTTTATAACTTTTGATAACTTACCTAACTTTTTAAGATACTTTTTAAACTTTTTTTGCAAATTTATTACATTTCGGCAAATATAAAATTCCCCAAATTTTTGAATTTTATCATATTTTTTATTTGATTTCATTTTTCTCTGGAATATTTTGCAAATTATAAAAAGTAAAAAAAAAAAAAAAAAATTTATGAAATTCATGACATAACACATTTTTCATTTTATATTTTAAATCAAGGAAATTTATAAGAAACAATAATAATAACTAAGATGTCACTTGTGCAAATTTTTGCAAACTATTTAAAATTAAATTTTTCTAAAATAAATTTCCAAATTTCTGAAGTTTTAATATTTTTTTGAAAATTAAGCATTTTTTTGAATTACTTCATTTACTTTTTTTTTTTTTTTTTCAAATAATAACATTTAAGCAAATATGAAATCCCCCGAAATTTGGATTTTTTCTTCTGGAAAATTTTGCAACTAATTGCAAGTAAAAAAAAAACAAATTTATGAAATTCATGAAATTACAAATTTTTCTTTTTTTTTGATATTAAGTTTAGCAAATTTATCAGAAATAATATTTTAAAAACTTAAGACGTCACCTTTACAATTGGAAAACACAACAAACTTCTTGTTTACTTTGTCCAGAATTTTATACACTTTTTCTTTATTGAGAATATTAAGTAGATGTGGCTCCTGAATGACTTTAATCCAGGTGAGCTGAAGAAAAATGGCTCTTTTGTAAAGGTCGCAGACCCCTCAGATAGACTTTTTTTAAAAAAAATCAACGTCATCTTGCTATGCCCGAAGTGAGGTCGCCACAAAACTGCTCCCCCTGGTGGCTAACTACAGTATAGGACAAAAACTCTGCCTTCCCAGCCATTTCAGATGGGCTGTGGTCAAACTTCAGAAAGTAAAAACACCTGGTTGAAATGTTTCCCACATCCTTGTGCTATGGTGGTATTAAGCTATTATTGAGCTGCCTTGTGTTACAGTCTGCTTTTTCCTAAAAAAAAAAGGTTTCATTTTCAGTAGTTATTAGAGGTTAAAAATGGGGTTTTACATCCTGTTTAGGATTGACAGCTGACATTCTTGAGTTTTTTCAGGAATAGTAAGATATTTTAGGAAGGAGCCAAGAAGAGATTGCTGCTTTTGCTTCTGAATGGCCTCATATTTTCTGTGTCCACCATTACTACAAAATGAATTCAAGAAAGAGGACAGATCTTTCTTCTTTCTGTTACTCTCCAAAGCCAGCATAGTGTCATCAAAGGGACTTTTGGTTCATGGTCTACTGAGAAAATCTGCAACTATTTAAGAACACTCCTAAAGTTCTTGCAATGTGCTGGGACTAAATGTTCAGGTGATCGTTCTTTTTGCAAAGTCAGGATAATTATGCAACCCTGAAGTTCAGAGCTGGGGTTTGAGTATTTATTTGACTTTGTAGGCCGACCTGAGAGACCTGAAAATAACAGTGAGCATCAAACACCTCTCTGTTTAGTGTTTGCTGTCAAAAGAGCGCTCAGACTCAATAAAGCTCTGTCCTCGCCAGGTGTGTGTGTGTGTGGGTGTGTGTGTGTGGGGTATCTGTACCACACAGGATCCACCAAAGCGCTGCTGGCGACTGACTTCAAACAGCACTCATTTATGCAGCGCACAGCCAAAACATTCAGGTGGTGAGAATTGACATTTGTGAAGCAGAAATTAAGAGGAATTTGACCCGAGTTACAAAGGTGTCTTTCTGCAAAGCAGGAGGAAGAGGAGGAGGAGGAGTGGGGTGAGAAACAGGAGAGGAGGAGGAGTTAGATGTAGAGAGGATGGAGATATAAAGGCTGGGAGAAGGAGAGGGTCTGAGAAAGTGTCGGTTTCTGGAGGATAGAGGAAGAAGGAAGTGCTCGTCTGCTGATTTTAAATAATCAAACATTAACTGATCTTTTCCCCTAAATTGAACAAGTAACCAACTTTCTACCACCTCCAGACGTGAGGTTAAAACTTCCTCTAACCCTCCTCTGTTCTGAACAGAACACTCATTGTGCTCACGCCCTCTGCTGGCAGCTCCTGTTACTGCAGGGGAAGCCGCTCCTGCACTGACACACTTGGCTCAAACATCTGAAACATGGAAAGTGATGCTTCACCTCACTCTCATTAGTCTTTGGTTACCGTTTCATGTTAGGTTACTCTAACCTCTGTTTCACCAACCGGCACAGAGTGTGAATTATTCTTCGGCAAAGACACAAAACATGAGAAACCGAAGCACCCTGGGGGGTCTTCAAGCCGGGAAACCACAAGAATTAAAAACACAGCTCTGTCTGTCAGTCTTGCCACCCTGGTTTGCTCTAAAAACTGATCCAGGAAATCCCACTGTGTTTATAAATCACTGAACAGGCATTTTTTAAGTACAGTTCAACATTTTTCAACACAAAAAGCTGAGAAAATTCTTCACAGTGCTGTGGGTTTCTACAGATTTAAAGCTGCTCGTTTCGGCTTTGAATCTGGCATGAAATTAAAAGCTTCTCTGACTTATGTTTACAAGTAAATTAAGCTTTGAGTATCATTCAGGATGACTTTGACTCCTCAGGACAGATGAGAAAATAGACCAAGACTCCACATTCTTTCATGTCTCAACATTTAAACATAAGTTAGAGAACACACAGCCACCAGCGCAGTGTGAAATTTACCAATAAACGTGTTGTAATCTGTGTTTTCTGTGTGGAGAGAACCTGGAGGACGGGGAGGAGAGGGGAAATCCTCCCAGCAGCTCTCACAGAGGGAGGAAGGAGGAGTTTGGACAGCTGAGTGTTGAATCTTGGATGAGGATGAGAGGTCAGCGCTCCCTCTAGAGGCTGGAAGATGGAAGTGCAGCACTAATGGTCACCCAGGGCCCTTGGGTCCTGCTGGACTGAGGAGGGAACGGTCGTCTCTTTGGGTCACAGAGCTGGGAGGGTCCACTTCACAGGCTGTGGGCGGGAGTTTGGCGGAGTAGTTTTCACACCACAGACTGTTTGAATGTGTTACTTTAAAGCTACAGTCCTAAAGAAAATCAGAAGACTGGAAGAAAAATGACAAGAATTCACATTTGGCACCAGTGGATCAAAGGAGGGTTTTAAGCAGAGCTTCCAAACGCAAAAAGAAGCAACAGAAATAAGAGACAAAAACTAAAGAGTGGATCATTTATTAAAAACTGCTTTTAAACACAAACAGGCAGCTTATCAGCTGATCAAGACGGATTTGATCAATTTGTTTTACTTTGAAAGTCACAGAGCGTTTTGAGGCTGTACCGCTCAATCTGTTTAGCCCTGTGTCCACTGAGCAGTCCAGTTGGCTCAGTTAGGTCTGGTCCTGTTTGCATTTCCATAGCCAACCATGCCCCCTTGTGGTAGGGGAGTGTAAGCTGGATGCCAATAGCTGCATCAGTTACATAATAGCGTGACGCCATAGCAGTACAATACAGTTTACCCCGCTAATAAATCCAACGAAGAAGTAAAACGCGACACAGTAAACAAAGAGCAACGATGGAAGACATCCAGCAATTTGTCTTCGTTGTGACTGGTTGAAAGAATCGTCACTTCCCTGAATTTCTCCTGCCAATTGGATTAGTCTGGCACCCCATGGAAGGATCCCAAAAAGTGGGACGGCTCGTCTCAGTTATTTGGGGATCTGTCCCAGGATTAGTCAGTGGAAATGCTGTAAAATATGTGCCATATCAAGACAAACCAGACTGAACCGCTTGGTGGAAACAGGGCTTTTTTTGTACATTGCCATGTCCCAGCTTCAGCATCTGAAGCGCCAGGCTCCCACTTGCCAGAGTTGCCAGCCTCAGTGTCAGGTGACACGTTGACTTTAGCCACGTTTCCATCAAGCAGTCTGGTTTCGGTACAGCACCCATTTTGTGGCGTTTCGACTGACTTAACCCAGAACAGATCCCCAAATAACCGAGATGAGCCGTCCCACCTTTTGGGACCCTTCCTTATGGGTGCCAGACTGAACCGATCCGCTCTCTGAAGGTGGAGCTACAACACTGCAGACCGTTGATTGGTCAGAAGAATTGTCACTTACTCCGACAGTGGCTGCATTTCTTCTGGTGGCTCACAGACTTCTCTGAAACGAAGCTTGATTGCACTTTGTATCAAAGAGCTACATGCCGATCACAGAGAGGATGAAATGCTGCATGTCTTCATCGCTGCTCTTTGTTTACTGTTTTTCTTCTTCGTTGGATTTATTAGCGGGGTAAACTGTGTCACACTAATGTTTAACAGCTGGCATCCAGCTTACACGCCCCCTACCACCAGAGGGCACAGTTTGCTGTGGAAACGCAAATGGGATCAGGCTTAACTGTACCAAACCGTGACAAACCGTACTGAACCGAACCGGACTGCTTGGTGGAAATGCGGCCTTTGATAGAAACCTATCAGATATGGTACTGTGATGTAGCAGAGTCAGTCGGGATTGTTGAGCTGCACAAGAAGGCCTCTAGCAACAAGGTTGGACGCAGTTGGACAGTTGTAAATCTCTTCAAAGAACCCTGAGGGTCATGGGACAAAAAAGTCAAGCTGTAGACCCAAAAATGTTCCTGTGCCGAGCCAGAGGATTGGATGTGTTGATCATGAAGACATGGGCCGATCCTCGTCCCAAATTAAGGAAATTTCTGAAGGCGACCGAGGAACAATAACCAAACTGGGAGAGAAGAGCTTGACGAGGAGATCCCACTGGAGATGTTTTCACGGCAGCACAGTGGAGGAGGCGCCATCATGATCTGGGGCTTTTTCCTTCAATGGACAATGGAGCTTCCAGTTGGTTGGGGGCATCAAACAGTCCATAACACCCAACACGATGATGAACTTCTTCTGGGGAATAACGTCGATCTTTGGGACCATCCTGTGTGTTCCCCCAGTGAGGGCATCTGCAGACGGATGGTGAGGGAAGTTTCCAAAAGTGTACGTCATCTCCAGACAGTGGGTGTCCTCCATGAAGCCGTCTTGAAACAACGTTCGAAACACATGCTCTATTTAAAATCCACTCGTGCCTAATATGAATTCTTGTGATTTTCAACCAGTCTTATGAATTTTCTCAGGAGTTTACGCTCATCTACTTCTTGACATTTGACATTTTCTTGAACAGTGAAACACTCTGTAGAGTAACAAAAGGCAAACACTTCACTTACAGTATTAAAACCTTTACTCGGACATGATACAACAAACAGAAACAAGATTCAGAATTAATGACTGAAAAATTATTCATATTTTTTTCTTCTTTCAATCCCCGAAGCACACAATCGACTCCACGTGTACGATGGAATATGATACAAACAGGACGAAGAACAGACACAAGAGAAAGACTTTAAAGAGTGACAGGTTCCATTCTGATTTTATAGTTTTCGTATTTGTTTAATACTTTGTAATAAACAAAAGATGTATAGCATAATCAGAGAAAGACAGGAAAGAAGACAAAGAAAGAAACAGTGTGAATTCTTTATGTGAAGAGTAAACAATTAAGGAAGATTCTAGATCTACTGTAAAATAGGTTTTGTTTTTATTCTTGATCAACGAAATCCAAAAGATCCAAGATCTTAACGTCTCTGCTCTTCGACCTCAAACGCTAAAACCGCCCCCTCTGTCTGGAGGGTCTCCTGCAAACCAGACTTGTGGATTCAAGAGGTTTTGTCACTGTGTGACTAAGATTAGAGTCTGAGTTCATGATCTTAACAGGAGTTTGCAGTCGACCCGAGACAGAAAAACCAACAAATGTAGGAGAAGAAGAGCAGGAGCAGAGCTAGGCTAAGCTAACTCTGCTAAATCATCCTTGTTTGCTTTTTTTTTTTTTTAACGTATGCATGTCCCGCCGTCTCAGAAACCAACGTTTTTAGGACCCTGTAGAAAGCACCAATGCACAGCTTGAGCACCCAGAGGGGACCACACACACTCACACTCGGGTCCTCGCCTCTCCACGCGAGCTGTCATTCCACTCTTCTTAGGGCGCCTCTTTAGTATGCACTACACAGGCCCAGGTTAGTGCACACGCTCCAATCACAACATACATGAAAAATCAAGCGCTGAGTGGCCCTGCATCCACACGGCCACGTCCGTAAACAGCTTGGCAGTGATAAATAAACCGGTGACGTTGGTGTTTTCAGGCTGCATAGCACGCACTGCCGCATCGATCGTGACGGGATGGGCCTCGGATCAACTCTTCAGTCACAGCCTGTGATCCATTTCTCAAAAAAAGCATTTATGTCTTTAAAAAGCGAGTAATTCCAAAATGTAACAAAGATGGCGACAACAATACTGCTACACAGTCAAAAGGTCACAGCATGCGTCTGCCTTGAGTGCACACGGTTGCAACGACAAACATTTGTGGGCAGTGCGATGCAATCTAGCAGTCTCCCCCTGGTGGCCGCTGCAGATTGTCGCTGCTCTGCCGTCAAGTAAAGTAAGCAAAGAGGGACACACGGCACCGAATCCCTTCCTTACAGCTCACGAAAAAGCTTCACATCCTTTAAACAGTCCAAGATTCAGAAGTTTATTTTACAAGTCAAACGCAAAGCCCACGCGTGTGTGTGTGTGTGTGTGTGAGGGAAGCAGTGGAGACGATGCAAAGCAAAGAAAGCAAAAGGAGGGCTGAGTTAATAAAGCATCAGGCCAACAAACTGGTAAGTCACCCCTCCAGAGTTTCATCATTTCGCTTATAAAACCATTCAGCACATCACAGCCAAAGCTTCAGCTTCACACACACCCGATTACAAGTACTAAAAACTGAAACACCGAGCCACCAGCTGCTTGAGTGGTTTCACACACAGGGCTGTGTATCATCGTCTAAACAGCCTGAGCTCAAAGCCAAACTTAAACCAGACAGAGAGATGGGAATACCAGATTATTTCACCGCCAATCCATATCAA
Source organism: Halichoeres trimaculatus (assembly GCF_033239565.1). Classification (NCBI taxonomy): domain Eukaryota; kingdom Metazoa; phylum Chordata; class Actinopteri; order Labriformes; family Labridae; genus Halichoeres; species Halichoeres trimaculatus. The sequence continues at coordinate 2,262,018 of NW_027437192.1, forward strand.
CCTTTGTAACAGACGAGGCTAAACGAGTAAAATACCAGTAACAAAATGCACATATTGCATGACTTTGTTTAACAATGTAATCACAATATGAATACTGTATACAAGTTGCATATTTATTTTTTTTCTTTACAGTTTCTTTTCATAACAGCTAGTAGATCCTCCAGCGCTTGGCGGATCGCGTATTTATTCCCATCCTCGGCGATAAATGAGAAGCAGTAGCAGCAGGCTAACACATTCAAAAAAAGGGGGAAGCTTGAGAAGAGAAAGCTGGGATTGTTCACCAAAGCACACGCCTCTCAAACAGAAATCAAAACAAGCACGGAAGAAGCTAGCGTAGCACCACCTTCCTCACGCTAAAAGGAACGAGGAGCGGTGCATGATGGTCTGACTTTTCTTGCGTTAAACAACCGGAAGATGACTTTGTTGATTTGGCTTTCGAACAACTTGCTGACACGCTGAACAAACACACCTGTCTCACAGGTCACTGTACTGCGGGCCTCTGAGTCCACATCACATGGAGGAGGCCGAGGATCCTCTCTGAGAAGACTTATTTGGACTATCTGCAAGGCAGGAAGCTCATTGCTCATTCTGGTTAAGTAGCAGCTACTTTCATTGCTTCAGCAAACTGCCGTCGACGTACAAAAAGACACGGGCTGCTCTGAGGGGATACAACGGCGGAAAATGTGCAAGAACTTAGCTGGTGTTTGTTTCCATTGTTTGGGGTTTGCAATAAAACTCGGGGTCAAAAAACAAAAAAACCAAAGCAGACCTGTTGGAAAGTGGAGCTAGCTTACTGATTTGTCTGTGGACTTGCATACTGTGTTTGCATTGATGAACATGTGCAAGTGTTCAGCTTAAAGTCCGTGTTAGTTATTTAGCACCTGGTAGAGGACATCTGGACCTCTTCCCTGTAAGATGACCCGGCAAAGTGTGAGAAGAATGCTAAATATAGCAACTATTTGAAACACTTCTGTAACAAAACTAATAAATCTTTGTGTACCCCAGTATTGCTCATTTTTGAGCGTGTGCATTCATAGTTTACGGTTTATCTCCTGATGACGCGGTAGCTGCGTTTGGCCTTTCGCTGCCATGCTTCGATTTGATTCCAATCACAGTAAAAGTCAAGCGCCGTTTTCAGAGAAATCAATCAGCCAATCGATCACCAAACACGGCGAAGCGCTGGCGCGAAAGCAGCTGCGAGGTGTGTCTGGCCCTGGTCTGATGACGGCATCGAATCGAGCTTTTTCACTTCACGAGTGTGAACAGACGTTTTGTTTCTCCTGTGTTTTTCTTTTAATTATTTACATCTACTGTACAAAAGTGGCAAGCATTAAACTGATACACGATGAGTAACGTTTCCAAAGCTGCAGGTAGCAGGTGTAGGATTCCCATTATATAACACTGACTTCTTTCTTTATTGCATTTAAACCACGCGACTGTTCGCAAATCGAGATAACAAATTTATCCACAAGTTGCAGGAATACGGCTCATTTCATTTTAAAATCTACGCAGCACCTCCGTCACTTTAAGAGCATTCGTTTTGATGTTTTGCACCAGAGTCTAAAAGACACTACAGAAGAGATTTCTGTAAGAAAACAACATTTTCAGGGACTCTCAGTTGCACAGGGAGATGCTAATGTAGCCGCCTCCCGCCTGACGCTGTAACCATTCTCTAAACGGTTCCTCCAATCGTTTCTTTATAATGAGATAATCCTACACTTAGTACCCTCAAGGTCATCTTAGGTGTCTGAAAAGTGATGGTCATTTCTAGGAAACAGCAACATTTACACAGTTACAACTCACAAAAGTGCATTAATGACCACCAGGAGAGGGGGGCAAAGGAAAGACTAACAAATACCTTTTTTTGTTTTGCATGAAGCGTTTCGTTCTTTGAGCCTCAAGCTGTTTAAAATGCCAACCTGCTGCCAAAAAGTAGAGAAAATGAAAAAAATCAAAAATAAATTCAAGTCATTCTTCTTGCTTTACAAAGCCCGCTGTGCGCATCGTGGCGGGAGGGACGAGGTTTGTCTGTCCGACAAAGTCCTCCCACTCCCCCTTTTCCTGGATTTCAATGCCTTGGAAAAAGCTCTCATTTCATGAGTACAGTACTTCAAAAATAGAAACTCAAACAAGTTTCAGCATGGATATTTGAAGAAAGCAGAAAACGTTTCAAGGTTTGCGAGATTTGATGAACTCACAGGGAAGGTGTGAAAAGAGCACCTCCCGTCCTAAAAGACGTGTTTTTTTTCTTTTTTTTCATATATATATATGAGGACATTTGATTGAAATGCTACGCACCTGATTTCAAGCTAAAACCATACATGAACAACTAACAGACTACTGATGGATAAAATATACAGAGGTGCAGCTAGCAGCTAGCTAGCGCAGGTGAAACAGGAAGTTTATCAGTTACGCAGAAGCAAAAACCCGCTGTGAGATGACGAGGAGATAACTTCAAATTAAGACATGAGCTGCAGATTAAGAAGGGATGTAATCCATGAGTCAGAACCCCCGTGCTGGAAAATATGGAGAAGATGGTGATAATTCATGTGTGTTTTCAGTCAGAGCTATGTCTTTGTGTGTTAGATGTGTTTCATGTAAATTCAAGCAAATATCTGTGTGTGTGTGTTTGTGTGTGTGGATTAATTAGCCAGTGACAGAGAATGTGTGTCTGTGTGTGTGTTGTGTGACAGCCGGTGCATTGAAACCAGCGGGTGCTGCAGTTAAGTGCGGCTCAGTGACACGAGCCGATGACCCAACATGGGGTAACGTGTTGGTAACCCTGGTCTGCACCAGGTCCGAACCTGCCCCCCTTCTAGGTGAGCTGGTGAGGCGCCTCCAGCATCTCCATCAGGAAGGTGTCAATAGGCGTGTCTCCAATCAGTTTGAAGAAGAACAGGTGCTCCAGGCACTTCAGCCCGATGGAGCGCAGTGCTGGGAGCCGGAGGAGGAGCTTCGCAAACCTGGAGGACGGAGAGAAGAAGAAGAGCGAAGTGAGAAATCAGAGGATAAATAAGGAAGGAAACTGTGAGATTAACATTAGAATGATCTGGAAGTAGTTCATGAAGGGTTTCAGTTAAATGAGCTCTTAAGTTTCTGCCTTCAGCATCATCCACTTGTGTCTTTAAACCATCACACATTTAGAGAGCACAAACTCAATGATAACAAAAAACAGATCGCACAAGTTCTCTCTCTCAAACATGGCGGACAAACGGTTAAAAGCAGTGGCAGTTGATTTCGGCCTCTTAAAGATTCTGAGGAGGATCTGTTTTGATTGCACTCCCTCACCACCTTGTGGCCCGGAGTCTCCACACACTGTCGAAAATGACTTTGAGCAAGAATTGTATTTGTTTTGGAATTACATGGAGATTAGATTGAAACAAATTTTCTTCGTTCAAGACAACTTTTTACTGAATATGACGCGACAAGGTAATGTATTTATCAGTTACGTAGCGCTATGGTTTGAAACGTGACATCAAGCAAACGTTGTAGCAGCTGGCTATATGTTAGCGCAGCTAGCAGCCCGGTGCTCTAAGACATGTCTGTAATGTGTAAGTGAATCCTGGTCATGTCCTGCCAGTCATCGACCAATCAGAGCTAACGTAACCTCACTCTTCATTTTATTAATAGATTCTCAAGTTTGACCAGACCACTGCAGAATAACTGCTGACTGGGTTAGAATCAACATTAGCACAAACAGTTTAGCCATTTTAGCCTTTAGCTCGTGCTCTATCTCTCTCCTGTTTATCTTTCTTCTGCTCTTCTGTCCTTTTTCTGTCTGACAGTTAGGCTCCAGTGTCCACCATCACTACAAAATTAATCACAGAAACCTGGCATGGTGGTGTCACCGAGACCTAGACTTGCCGTAGCTCTATCCGGTCATGGACAACCCGAACTGGAAGCTAAGGAGTAGCAATTTAAAAAAAATAACCTGTAAGCTTTAATATTTAATGTTCAAAGTTTGGATTACAATCAGGCATATATCTAGAAGGGAGCTTTTTTCAAGATCACTTTCAAACTCCTCACAGCCCCTTCAAACAGAAAAAACACACGAACAAGGAAAACGATTATAGAAAAAGTCGTTGAGACAGCAGGAATATAGGCTGTACCACTAACAGTGGTAGCTGGAGGTGAGTAAAGTCGTCACGAGTATCACAGATTTCTTACTTCCTGTACATGTGACATTACACGCTGTACACTACTCCAGTATGAAATATTAACAGGTGTCACACACGCGCATGGCTCACCTACGTCATTGTGAAACATCTATTTACACAAAGCGCGATCTCATCAGAGTCAGCTCAGTGAGACAACACAGAGATCACTGCTACAACTTTAGAGACTTTCTGACTGATGTGAAGTCATTTTGGTTGGACACAGCTCTCTAACACCCCCACTATTACTCGGTCGCAAATGTTAAACTCGTTCAGTATCTACAATCTCTCGATTGGAGGCCTCCTGAGCAGCTCGGATTGGACAAAGTCACTCTTAAGAGAATCCACAGCACAGGAAAATCACACACCAAGTCATTTGCAGACATCAGACCAAGGGGCAACATACAGTTAGTAAAAATGAAGCCATAAAAACCGACTTTTACAGCCACAAAAAAGCATATGTCACTATCAGCACACACTGTACGGTGAGTGATTTTTTTCCTATCTCTGCGGTTTAGAAGTTATGAGGATCGTTAATTTCCAATCAGAGACACAGCTTAGGTCACGTGACCGCGGAGCGCCCTGTAGCTGCTCAAAGAAAACTCATAGACGGCGTCATAGCTATCAATCATGCTTCTGCTGGCTTTGATCGTAAGAAGGAGATCGGGACAAAATTTCCCAAAGAGAATTGCGATGGTGTTTTAATTTTACAGGTGCTATTTGAACTGCCGTAGCTCCTCAGTCATTACGGCGAGTTAGAAAATTCAAAGGCCTTCTTAAAGAGAAAAAGAAAAGGTGTTATGGTACTGCATAGAAAATCCACGTGCAACGACGTTCTGTGCCTACCTGCCCTGCTGATCCGGATACTTCTGTTTGCAGTACGACTCGAGGGAAGCGTACACCCTCTCTCTCAGGAGCTCCACTTCGCTGGGGTTGGACAGACCCTTGGCATCTTTACGACACAGAACAGAACAGAACATTCAGATGTCATTTCGCTTTACTTTCTCCATTTAATGACCCCATTCCTCCTCTCGTATGTTTGCTTACCTGGGTTGAAGAGGATAATGGCTCGAAGGCAGCCCAGCTCTGTCTTGTCCATTTGCATGTCTCTCATTTTGCTAACGAGCTCCGTCAAAACCCTGCAGAGAGGAGAGGAAAGAAGAGGAGGAAAGAAGAGGAAGGAAGGATGGATGATAGAATGTGGAGATAAAAAAAGAAGAGAGGGAAGAGACAGGGTAAGAACAGAGAGGGGCCAGACTTCATGATCACATCTTTAATCAAAGAAACTTCTCAGTGTTGAAACTTTCTGTCCTGAACTGCTGCTTCTGCTGGGAAGAAAACACAAGTTAAAACTGGTTTTGGGGGCAAACCAGGAGATGCTAAGTCCTGCCTGAGGTGGATTCTGGTTTTTATTTGTGGCATTAGATTCCATGTCGATGACTTTCAGAACAGAAGAGTGTGTGGATCAGGGGTCAGGCAGGCAAAGAGTCCCGTCGAGGTGGAATAACGAGGATAAAACTACTCGATAAGCAAACTATTTTGACTGTGTATAACACTGAACTAGACGTACAAACACATAAGACCATAAATTACCTTAAGGAAGCTGGTGACACAAAACCAACCCACACATCTTGAGTTGTTTACCACGATTTGGCAAGACAAGGCGTCCTCAACGTGCTAAAGATAACAGATGTTCTGCAGGTGATCGATCAAGCAGCCAAAGCCGAACAGCACCCAATTCAAAGCCAAAATGCTGTGCTATCCTTAACCATTTGATTGGTTGCTTAAATGCTGCAACACTGACGTGTTTAACACTGTTGAATGTATTGCAAAGCTGTGAAACCTGCGGTAAAGCGAGTGTAAAGCTGTAGCGCTGTGTTGGTGTAAAAGTTCAAGAGGAGGGGTTTCAGAAAGGTGTTTGTGTAGTGGAGTAGTTACCTGTCAAATATGGCCCCAACCTCGGCATTGTGCGCCCTGTGTATTCAATCACAATGTGTTATTACAGTGTTATTACACAGTTACATTGTATGATTCATATGATTTCACATCGGGAAACTGCAGAGTTAAAAACTGCTTGAATCAAAGTGTCCACATCATGCCTGGACTACAGGTATGCTTCATTTTGTGATTTTGTATTTTTAATCTCTAATAAACTCTTGCAAGTTTTACCTGACTGTGGCTGAAAGTGCGAAACACAACTTTTAAGAAAACCAATGTACACACAGCCAAACAAGGAGTAGCGTGCTTTTTTTGTCTTTATACTGTCCCTCTGGTGTATCCATAGAAGCTTTCAGATGTTATCTTTTTTTTCTCCCACTGGTGTTTTAAAAACCCTTGTTTCAGCCTTTTCTCAAAGAGACTCATTTCCACCAAGCGGTCCGGTATGGATCAGTACAGTTTGTTACAGTTTGGATCTACAAAGCCTGATCCTATTTGTGTTTTCACAGCCAACTGTTCTTGGTCGACGGCGTGTAAGCCGGATGCTAATAGCCGCATCAGCTATGTACAGTACAGGACGGTACAGTACAGGACGGTACGGTACAGGGCGGTATGGTATGGTACAGTACGATATGATACGGGACGGAACCATAGGGGATGGGACAGTACAATACAGTACGGGACAGTAGGGGATGGTACCGTATGGTACGGTACAGTATGGTACCGTACAGTATAAGATGGTACGAGACAATACAGGACAATATCATAGGGAATGGGACAGTACAGGATGGTACAGTACATAACGGTACGGTGTGGTACGGGACTTTACAGTACGGCGCGGAACGGTACAGTATGAGATGGCACGATACGATACCGGACAGAACCACACAGGATAGGACAGTACAAAACAGTACAAGAGTACAGTATGGAACATAACAGTACAGGATGGTACGGTACAGGAGGGTACAATACAGGACTGTAGGATTTGGGACCGTATGGTATGATACGGGACGGAACCATACGAGATTGGACAGTGCAATACAGTATGTTTATAGGACAGTAAAATACAGTACGGGACAGTACAGGACAGTAGGGGACGTAGGGGACTGTACAGTACGGTACAGTATGGCACGAGACTTCATAGTACGGTATGGTACTGTACAGTATAAGATGGTACGTTACCATACAGGACGGAACCATAGGAAATGAGACAGTACAGGACGGTACAGGACGGTACGGGACTTTACAGTACGGCATGGAACGGTACAGTATGAGATGGCACGATAGGATATAGGATGGAACCATACAGGATGGGACAGTACAAAACAGTTCGAGAGTACAGGACGGAACATAACAGTACAAGACGGAACGGGATAGTACAGGATGGTACGGTACAGGTCAAGTACTGAGATGAACCAAACTGAACCACTTGGTGGAAACGGAGTATTACTTCATAGCCATGTTTATAACATGAACACAAAAACACAATTTCAGAAAAATTAAACAATAGCGGAATTTGTCACTCTTAAAGTCTACTGAATGGCCACCTTATTGAGTTTAAATAATAATAAAATAAATAAATCACATTTTTAGGGGGCTTTTAAAAGTACTCAAAGATGCTCTACAAGGAACGAGGAAACAAAGATCTATACAAAAGGAAAAAATTGCAAAGGGTTTTTAGCTTTTGCTGTGCGCAGCTTTTAAAGGTTGCTGACTGTTTGTTGTGTGTAGGTTTAGACAAAAAAAGTGCTAACTCATCCTGTAGGGCTGCTATTTTTTTAGTTTTAATACACTGTTTTGTTAAAAGTCTTAATGTTTCGCACTTCAGGGCCTCTATTCAAAATCTCACCTCGACTTCTGAATCATTGATTGTGATGTTTTCATTATTAGACCCTCCTTGATTAAATATGATTAAGTTGCTTCAAAAAGGCGCTGGTGCAAAGCTGAAACACAAGCCTGCTGCTAAAGGAGAGCAGTGCCATGAGGAAATTAAAAAGTATCAGAAAAAAAAAAAATCATTGAGCCATTAGCCGTGAGCCCAGTTAGCCTTGGACTCAGCTAGATTTAGAAGCATGATGAACCCTTTATTACAATGTAATTACTGTGTAATTAACAGTGAATTGACACATTGTGAAGATGTTGGGGGTTTGAATTATTATTAGATGTAAGATAAATATTTTCAGATGATACAAGAACAGCTGAAAGCAGCGGAAAATTCACATAACTTCTAATTCAGCAATAACATCCCATTATTACATCAACCAAGCAGAGTTTAAAGCCTGTCTGATACTTGTGGACAGCCGTTTCACCGCCAAGACCCAAGTTGGCCACAATGTTGAGCTCCTATCTCTGCTTTAAGAAACGAGTTGCAGGCCCTAAATCTCCACCATCATTCACTTAAAGTGAAATTCACAGAAAACTCATCAGGCTACTGCAACATCGAGCAGCTTCCTCCGTCTGTTTAGTCAGAGCTACCAAGAATGAAACAACAGGAAATGATTCTTGTTTCTTTGAGCAATGTGTCAAAAGACTGTTACTTCCTTCCCTGAACGACAGTTGATGGTTAATGTAGCTATGCAGGCGGCTGTAGAGGCCATAGGTGTCACAACTCTATCATAAACACCCTGCTAGTATCAAGTTGGACCCCTTTCCTGGTCTCACAGATTTCACATAGTTGCTGCAGATTTGCAGGCGACACATCCCAAAGGAGCTCGTCTGGACTGAGATCTGGGGACTGTTGAGGCCGTTGGAGTCTAAGGAACTCGTGGTCATGTTCAAGAAACCAGGTTGAGATGATTTATGACATGCAGGGTTATCCTACTAGAAGTCTCCACCAGAAGATGGGTACACTGTGCTCATAAAGGGATGGACATGGTCAGTAACAGGATGTAGGTAGGACTTTAAACCAGGCTCAGTTGGTACTAAGGGGTCCAAAGATAGCCAAGAAAATATCCCCCACACCATTACACCAGCAGCTGCTGAAGCGTTGATCCACGGCAAGATGGATCCATGCTTTCATGTTGTTGACGCCAAATTCTGACCCTACCATCTGAATGTGGAGCAGAAATCCAGACTCATAAGACCGGGCAACGTTTTTCCAATCTTCTTTGGTCCAGTTTTGGTGAGTCTGTGAGATGGTTGTGGGTCAAAATCTTAGTTCCAGACCAGCACATCATCAAACACTCAGACCAACAACCATGCCACATTCAGGGTCCCCTAAACCTCCTTTCATCTCCACGCTGATGCTCAGTTTGAACTTCAGCAGCTCATCTTCCCCATGTTTACATGACTTAAAGCTGCAGAGCTGCTGCCATATGATTGGCTGATAAACAAGCGGTTGAACCTCAGAGTACACACAAAAGACCTCTACAATGTTCTGCACAATAATGGGATGTAACTACCTTTAAAACTGTTTTAAAGTACCTTGAGGGATATTCTCATCATGTGTTAGTATTTGTAGACATTAGCCAGCCGTTACTGTGTTATCTATATGTGCTTTGCCTCTAGGTGTGTATTTGTGTGAGCATGCATGTTTAGGTTAGTCACCAGGCCCCGCAGCATGCGCTGTCACCCTACAGGCGATGCTACAGAAGCGACATCTCTCAGACAATCACAGCCAACACAGAACACAGCAGCTGCAGCCAGATAAAAGATGAAGATGCAGGTTTTTTTTAAATCCAAATCACTGCTGACCTTCAGTAACTGTGATTATTAAACCGTCAGAGAGCTAAAGGAGATATTTCTTCTCAGGGCTGTGGATTTCAAACCCAGCCTCGAGAGGGTTGAGATATTCTAAGCTGAGAGTAGGTGGTCCCTAATCAACTCAGCTGGGATCCTACACGCTTCAGATTTCAAAGTGATGTAGAAAGAAGTATATTGCACTTTTTAACGCAGCAGGATTCAAAATGTGGGATAAGCCGGATGTGCACTTGTTGCATTACCTGTCAAAGATGGCTCCAACGCCGGCACTGTGAGCACTGTTTCTGTGGACGTGCAGCCCGGTGGCCAGTAGGATCCCATCCTTCACCGAGATGGAGCGATGAGAGAACGATGCAATCAGGAGTTCATTCCAGCCTGTTGAAGACGAGAATTAAAATGTCTTATTATTCAAGAACTGCACTTTAAAAAAATACTGTTATTAGTGTTGTAATGGGATTAAAAAATAATCTAATTATTTACAGGATTTTTAATCAATTAATCTAATTAATCACATTCTAATCTCATATCTGCTTGAAGTCCCCAAATAAAGAATTTGAATTCTAGGAGTTTACAAAATTGTAGTGCATGACTAATCAAATAAATACACAAAGAAGAGAAGATTTGTAAATCCATATTTTATTGGTGTTTGAATGAAACCTATGTCAGGAAGTCTTGAAAATTTTATATCCTTCAATGATACTTCAGGATATAGCAGCTTCGATGATATTAAAATCATTTTTTTACATAAGCTAAATAAATGTGTTTTTGTTGACTTCCCCGTGCCACTGCCACATCACGTCTAAAGATATCAATTCAATTGCAACCGTTTACTGTGTCTTTAGAAGTTAATTATGTTTTTCAGCAGGGGGAGGCGGGGTCTGGCCAAGCTTGTCGATCAAAATCATGCTCCTCAACTACTGTGGGTGAGAGCGGTGTGCTCTTTGGATGAGAGCTCAGCACGGATATGAGGAGAAGATGTGAGACGACAGAGACATAGAGAGACGGTGCAGGCCAGAAAAGTTCAGCCAGCTCATGCTCCAACTGAGGATGTGTCAGGGTAGTTCAGAGAGAAAGAGCGGCGCCATCATGAGAAAAAACGACAGATCATGGAGAGGAGGATGGAGAGATAAACAAACAGACCAGAAACAGTATGTTTTTTCTGCTTTTTGGAACAAAAACAGAAAGAGAGACATAAAAGAAGAGAGTCCACCTTTTTCTTAGGTAGTTTTGGTCTTAAAAGATTGTTTTTATGACGCATTAATTTGAGTTGTAATTAGTTAATCTAATTAGCGCGTTAAAATGACAGCCCTAATTCTCAAACTTGATGAAGAATTTTGCTGGCCCTCACTCTACAAAGTTATGTTGTTGTTGTTTTGCGCCTAGGAACCTAACAACTCTAAGAAAAACAGGTCTCTTCTAACACTCCAGAAAACAATGGGTAGTTTCTCTTTTTGATCAATATCCTCCTTTTTTAAGCTCTTTTGATTCTTTCATGATGATGTGATAATGTCTGAGGTCAAGAAGTTTTAAAAAGTAATAAAAACATGCAGGTTACACCTGAAATCTGTCAGCCTTGAAATTATTGCTTTCAGGAATATAAGAGCTACTGTTTCAAAGTCTCTGTGCGGAGAACGTTTAATCCAAACTGCAGATCTTTTAAGCCAATCACCCACTTCTGATCCATCACACCTTCTCGTGAAGACTTACCTGCACGTAGCAGGATGACCTGGTCATCCAGGGCCAGCTCAGAGAAGTGAGGGATCCTCTTTGCCCACTCCACCAGGGTGAAGAGCTGCTTGTCTGCTGCCTGACAGATGTTGGTGACGGGGTCATTGGGCTAGGGGAGCAGATTCAGAGGGTTAAATATTCAGACACAAGACTCCTCACACCAGCAGGTCAGGAAACAGAAACATACAGGTCCTTCTCAAAAAATTAGCATATTGTGATAAAGTTCATTATTTTCTGTAATGTACTGATAAACATTAGACTTTCATATATTTAAGATTCATTACACACAACTGAAGTAGTTCAAGCCTTTTATTGTTTTAATATTGATGATTTTGACAAAAAAAGTAATGAAAAAACAAAAATCCCTATCTCAAAAAATTAGCATATCGTGAAAAGTTACTCTAAATAAACTATTAACCTAATCATCCGTATCAACAAATTAACTCTAAACACCTGCTAAAGATTCCTGAAGCTTTTAAAAACTCCCAGCCTGGTTCATTTCTCAAAACCGCAATCATGGGTAAGACTGCCGACCTGACTACTGTCCAGAAGGCCATCATTGACACCCTCAAGCAAGAGGGAAAGACACAGAAAGAAATTTCTGAGCAAATAGGCTGTTCCCAGAGTGCTGTATCAAGGCACCTCAGTGGGAAGGAAAAAGTGTGTCAGAAAACGCTGCACAACCAGAAAAAGGTGACCGGACCCTGAGGAAGATTGTGGAGAAGGGCCGATTCCAGACCTTGGGGGACCTGCGGAAACGGTGGACTGAGTCTGGAGTAGAAACATCCAGAGCCACCGTGCACAGGCGTGTGCAGGAAATGGGCTACAGGTGCCCCATTCCCCAGGTGAAGCCACTTTTTAAGCCAGAAACAGTGGGAGAAGCGCTTGACCTGGGCTACAGAGAAGCAGGACTGGACTGTTGCTCAGTAGTCCAAAGTACTTTTTTCAGATGAAAGCAAATTTTGCATGTCATTTGGAAATCAAGGTGCCAGAGTCTGGAGGAAGACTGGGGAGAAAGAAATGCCAAAATGCCTGAAGTCCAGTGTCAAGTACCCACAGTCAGTGATGGTCTGGGGTGCCATGTCAGCTGCTGGTGGTGGTCCACTGTGTTTTATCAAGGGCAGGGTCAATGCAGCTAGCTGCAGGAGATTTTGGAGCACTTCATGCTTCCATCTGCTGAAAAGCTTTATGGAGATGAAGATTTCATTTTTCAGTACGACCTGGCACCTGTTCACAGTGCCAAGACCACTGGTAAATGGTTTACTGACCATGGTATTACTGTGCTCAACTGGCCTGCCAACTCTCCTGACCTGAACCCCATTGAGAATCTGTGGGATATCTTGAAGAGGAGGTTGAGAGTCACCAGATCCAACGCTGTGGATGAGCTTAAGGCTGCTATCGAAGCTTCCTGGGCCTCCATAACACCTCAGCAGTGCCACGGGCTGATTGCCTCCATGCCACGCCGCATTGAAGCAGTCGTTTCTGTAAAAGGATTCCCGACCAAGTATTGAGTGCAACTGAACAAAATTATTTGAAGGTTGACTTTTTTTGTATTAAAAACACTTTTCTTTTATTGGTCGGATGAAATATGCTAATTTTTTGAGACAGGGATTTTCGGTTTTTCTTTACTTTTTTGCCAAAATCATCAACATGAAAACAATAAAAGGCTTGAACTACTTCAGTTGTGTGTAATGAATCTAAAATATATGAAAATCTAATGTTTATCAGTACATTACAGAAAATAATGAACTTTATCACAATATGCTAATTTTTTGAGAAGGACCTGTATAAGCTCAATGAGCCCCTCAGGTAGGAAGAATTTGGCAATTCTGATGACAGATCCTAAATCCCCCCAAATCCCCGATCCAGACTACTCACAGAGCTGCCGCCTGAGCTTCCATCAGCATGAAGCTCCGTCTTCTGCTCCACGGCCATCTCAGCTTCTAAAATCTTCTCCACGGGCATCTCCTCGTTCACCGCGCTGGTCGACTCCACCTCGCCATCCCGCTCCCTGTTCCTCTGCCGCTCTTCTTGAACAGCTGCCAGGAAAATATGGAAAGACAGGAGAGCAGAGGAAAACAATTAAGGACAAGAAAGAAGAGGAAGAGACGCAGAGATGCAGGGGGATTTAGGAGGATTGAAGACCAAAGAGTTTGAGTAGGGGAGAGGAAACGGTAGAGAATTACAGACAAAGGATTTACAAAAGCTAGAAAGTAGAGTTACTCAAAGATGAAATGACAGAGGGATGAGGGAGACAGATGTGTCAGATAATACTGCGTCTGAAAGTAGAAACCCTTCCAAACCTTCTTCCACTATGTTTGATTCAAAAGGAGTCAGTGCATACTTTTCTTTTGAGCTCTCACCCTGATTGATGAAACAAGGTGGCACCTGGTTGATGAGTCTCATATAAGGTATAGAGAAAGTTTCAGTTTCAGTTGGATCAGAGGGGATCAGTATCTGTACCAGCTGATACCAAAGTCCAGGTAATAGTGTTGTTATTGGCATTTAAAAAGAGGGAACTGAGGAGCCCTCTTTTCTCACCTTCTCTCTTCATGCCACAGGCCAGGCACTTCTGATAGCGGCAGTACTGGCAGCGGTTCCTCTGCCTCTTATCCACCATACAGTCTTTGTTGTCCCGGCAGGTGTAGGTCAAGTCTTTGCGCACCGTCCGCTTGAAGAAGCCTTTGCAGCCCTCACAGCTGTAGACCCCATAGTGCTTACCTGAGAGGAGGACGAGGGAAAGAGAAGAAGAAATAAGACAAGGAAGGGTAGGTTTTTAAGAATAAGAAAGAAGTGTTTAAGACGTGTGGTCACCGGAGGATCTGTCTCCACAGATGGAGCAGAGGCGTTTCTGGGAAAGCATCGGCCCTGGGCTGTGGGCTGACAGCTGCTTCAGGCCCAGAGGAGGTTTCACATCATCAGAGCTGCTTACTGCATGAAGTCCTGACATGGACACTGTAGAGTTGATCTGGAAGTACCAGAGAGAAAAGATACATTTCAGAATATTAATATGTTGTCTTTAAGGCTGTATTCAGACCAGAAAAGTCCTTTGGTCCACTTGTTTGGTCCGGACTTTATTTTTTTTGTTTGGTGTGGTTCGTATTCAGATTGTACTTTTTGCAAGTGGACTATATTCTGTGAACACATCCACGTGTGTGACGATCAGTGCTCTCATTGGACAGCACTGACAAAGGCGGCACACAGAGTACAGACCTGGAAATGTAGGTAAACGTGTGTTTGTGCTCTTATTAGAGCTGCTAAATCATTTTCAGTTTCAAGAGCAGCTCCTTCAAAGCAGCTTAACAACACCGTTTACAATTTAGGAACAGGAAGACCAATGATCGCAGCAAGGAGGCGCTATGCTCTGCGTGTCCTGACCCACAACATGCTAGCAACAGCGTGGCTGTTAGGTTAGGTTACGGTGGCTTTATAGGCCCAAAAGGCGCATGTATCCTGCAGTTAGTTACCTGCTACCTTGGTTTGTATTCAGACCTGCACCGGAGAACCACGAACCGCACCAGAGTTCATTTGGAAGCGGACCGAGACCACCTCAAAAAGTGGGTCTCAGTCCGGTTGTTTGGTCCGCACCAGGGTTCGTTTGTGTCTATTCACACCTGCATGAAAAGTCCGCACCAGCGTGGGAAACAAACCCTGGTCCGTTTAAAGTGGACCAAACAGTCCAGGTCTGAATACGCCCTCAAACACACAAAAGCCGTGTTTCCACCAAGCAGACCGGTTCAGTTCGTCTCGGTACGGTGGGCATTTTGCACCGTTTCCACTGACTAATCCTGGGACAGATCCCTAAAAACCAAGACGAGCCAGCCTACTTTTTTGGGACCCTTTTCAATGGGTGCCAGACTGAACCGATCCGCTCTCGGAAGTTGGAGCTACAACACTGCAGACCGTTGATTGGTCAAAAGAATCGTCACTTATCCCGACAGCAGCTGCATTTCTCCTGGCGGCACACAGTCTTCTCTGAAACAAAGCTTGATTGTTCTTTGTATCAAAGAGCTACATGAAAATCACAGAGAGGACGAAATGCTGCATGTCTTCATCTGTGCTCTTTGTTTACTGTGTCACGTTTTTCTTCTTTGTTGGATTGAATTGCAGGGTAAGCTGCTACGGCGTCGCGCTATTGTTTAACAGCTGCGGCTTTCGCCATCCGGCTTAGATGCCGCCTACCACGAGAGGGCACAGTTTGCTGTGGAAACGCAAACAGGATCAGGCTTAACTGTACCAAACCGTGACAAACCGTACTGAACCGAACCGGACTGCTTGGTGGAAACGTGGCTAAAGAGTACAAGAATGCATTGAGGATGAGCATTTCTCCTTTTTTTTAGTGCTTATTTAAACTGTTTTGCATCTCCTCTAACTCTCAATAAGGATAACAGCAGAGAAAACTGGGCATAAAAACACCAAAGTAAAAACAAAGGAAAGGAAACAGTAACTGAATAAATCCTTTACAGGTACCTGTAAGAGACATTTTTTCATCAATTGAGTCTTTTGAACATTTTTAAGCTAAAGGAAGCCCAAAAGTCTGATCCAAACTGACCTGCGGGCTGCTAATCGGCCCGTAACCCACAGATGGCGTGCCGGGTAAGCATGGCGAGCCCAGTGAAGAGCTAATGACAGAAAAGGGGGAGCCAATACTACTGATGGGACTGTTGACTCCAGCAGAGGTGATGGGAGGCAGGGAGGTCATGGAGGCTGCAGCTGAGGGGACCAAGGGGGGAGAGCGCTGGCCCGATGGAGGGGAGGACACAGACGAGCTGTCTGGGCTGCGGGAATCTAAAAGACACAGCAACAGGGAGGATATGCAAAGAGCTAATGAGTACTGGTACTACACGGGAACATTTACACCACAAAAACAAAAATTAAATTTCAGAAAAATGGGGCAAGATGTTACTTGTCTAGTTTCTTGCAATGAAACTATTTTAATAAAAGAAAGTTAAACTATATCTTTGATTCCCCCGTGGCAGATTTCTATCTTATCACACACAATTCAGGCATCATTTTTGTCTTTTACAGCTTGAAATCTGATGTTTTTCTGAACTTGTCAGGAGAATGTGGCTCATATTGAGTCTAATGAGAAATTATTACAAGAAAAAAAGACATTAACGCTTGTCTATATTTTAGTTTTCTACAGTTTAATAACAGTGGTGGCAGAGGTGTTTATTTAAGGACAGCATGATAATGCTGATAATTTTTACACTTACACTGAAATATTTTAGCTCAGTTATTAACGGGAAACTACTTGAAAATATCCAAAAAGATTGGAAATATATTTTTCCTCCAAAGTTTCCCCAAAATTTCTCAACAACTCAAGGTCAAGTTGCTAAGCGCCGCCCTGTTGGCTATGGCTGCCTTTTGCAGCAGCTCTGTCTTCTTTGTCCGTTTCTTGTAATTTTTTTGTCCCTTTTCATCATCTCTTTATTTGGAGTGGATCATTACTTTGTTTGGATCATTTGTTGGTCATGGACACCAAACTTTTTGTGTCTTCAGTGATATTTTTACTACTTTTTCTCCTGTGTTTGTCTGGAGATCCTACATGTAACCATGGCTGCATTGTTTACATGTGAACTCAGCTGTTAGCAGCATGTAGCATGTCAATGCTAACTGGTGCTAGGCCAGATGTTTCCCCACGGCATGCTGGTTCTCAGGTGTGAGCTAAGAAGTGACATCATCGACCTGTCCTTCCATCCATCGTTATTGGGAACGTAAGATCTATCTCCAATAAGATGGACAAGCTAGCTGTGCTAACCCAGCAACAGAGGGAATACCAGAAGGCAGAGTAGCATCATGCTATTCACAGACATGGCTAACAGAGCTAACAGCAGACACCAACCCCACATGTGAAGAGCTTCACCTGCTGTGAGCAGACAGGATCCAGGAGACAGAGACTGAACAGACTGCTGAAGAAGCTCAGTCCTGGACCCTGTGGAGGTGGAGGCTGGCTGACTGGACAATGATGGACAAGCTGTCAGCATCTATTTTCTTATGGAGCTTTCTGCACTTTCTATACACTTTTTCACTTTTGTTTTCATGATTGCTGCTGTGACTTTAATTTCGTTGTATTTGTTACAATGACAATAAAGTTCTACTCTTTTATATTCTTGTTCCTGCCTTTGTGTGTTTTAGTTTTAATGTGAGGAACTTGGTACTTAAGGATCCACATAGTCATCTTAATACCTACAGGGATCAATTTTCTATGATATACGACAATAAAATTATGCAATTTTTCACTACTTCTTATGCATGCCGCATGCGCAAAGTTAAAATTGTGTGCTGTAACACTGCTATGAATGAAACCTTTTCGAAATATCCTCGAATTTGATGCCTTACAACACTGCACTGAAAACACTGATATGTGTTTTAGCTCTGACTGGTGTGCATCAAATGGAGAAACGTATTCTTGTCTAACTCTTTTTACCTCCTTTCTCTTTTGTCCTGATGGATTTTTTTTTGGATAAGATTATTTGAGATGCTTTGATTTCAGCTATTCTGTTGAAAGAGGAAAACTGTAAACCTTTTACAAACTGATCCCCCCATTTGCTGAGATTTTTAAGAAGCTACTTGTTTTACGTATTTGTTTATTCAGTCAACTGTGTTTAGATTTCTGCAGCTGCCTGTGTGCTGCATTTTCGTCGCTTAGGGCTGTGTGCTTTGTTGTGAACTGATCTAATCTATATTTCTTGTCTCAACACACTGAAAACAAACCAAGCATGCACTCACAGCAGCACATGAAGACAAGTACTCACACTAACATAAAACTGATCAGCTCTACATCTGCATTTGCTTATATCATGGTAATATTCCATCTTAACCTATTTCCTATTGAAGATTTTTCCTCACAAGTCTCTGTAGGTGTTTGACACTGATTGAATCAATACTAACATGTTCAGCAACTTAGGGAAGAGTTGAAGTTGCGGTTAAGCTTTTTTTTTTATTGCTGATATCCGGCTTTTATCTTTTGCACACACACAAAAAAAGCCTGCAGCTGCTTTATGCCCCTGGTGGACTGGCTTGATGTTTTATGTATGCATGCATCTTCTCTATGTCTTTTCTTATTAGAATATGTGTACTATTCAATACTGGGGTTCATTAACAGTCTTAAGTCTCACCTTCTGTACACTTGAGTTGACTTCCCTGCAGTGTCTTTGTTCATACAGCCACTCTAAACATGCTTTCCTCTTACTACTGTTATTTTTAATCTTCTGGAAAAATGCCTGAAGCTACAGTCTTTTCTCTGTGACACTGATTTATTTTGCAATCTGTCTCATAAATGTGTATTTAGAAATAAAAGGGGGAGCAGGGCTTTGGTTACTCATAGGAATGTGCAGCAGAAGGATTTGGGTCTGAAGGATCTATGACTATCGATGACTATAATATTTTAATTACTACTTATTATATCTCTATTAAAATGTGCTTGTCCAGAACAGTGTGTGTGATGAAAAGGTTTTTGGATTCAAAGATGATTCTCAAATATGAATACAGTAAATAAATACAGCAAATGTTGGAGTACAGCTTATAAAATCCGTCCTTTATTTTCTCACCTCTGCTGTCTCCCATGATGGTGGATGGGGTACAGGGGCAGGTTGGCAGCTACACACCGGCGTGCTTCTGTGTCAAACAGCCCGCTGTCAAACTCTAGACCGCGGACTGAGGCCCGGGCCGGAGTTGTTTTGAGAAACCAAAAACGGGTCTGAAATTCCAACACAGGAAGACTGTCATGAGATAATGGTGGAGCACAAACCCTTACATTACAAAAATACTCATCCTATCGACTATAACCTACAGTTTATGAGGTAACGAGCTGATTCTGTAGATCTTGATATGTACAAAATGTATTTCAGGCATTTTTTGGCAGTTACAGGACGTCAACATTTTTAAAGCAGACAGCAGCTCAACTGATGCCAGGACTGTCTCCTGACGCTACTTTGACATCCAAGTAATTAATAAATAAATTCTTAACACTGTTTAGGTCAAATTCGTTGCAAGAAATTAAGGGAATGTCCCATCCTTGTTTGTAGATGGAGCCCAGACAGAAGGCAACAACCAACCGTTCCTGGAAGCTAACGTTAGCGTCATATAGCATGCTAACGCTAACGTACAGCTAGTTGGCAAGCGTTCGATTACCTTCCTCGATTTAAAATGGCGACACTATTAAAACAGCACAATTGCAAGCTAATTCATAACATTTAATTTTGTTACAAACGCGTTTTGTCTCGTGTTTGTTCGTTAAAACAAGGTAACTTCGTGAAGCTAACCGAGCTAGCATGCTAGTTAGCCTTAATGCTAATATTAGCGCTTGAGAGCCGAACACACCCGTCCAGAACAAGGTGTTCTACGCCTCTCTTGCTCGCATGTTCAGACACGAAATAACCGTTTTAAATATATTTTTTAATGCAAATAAAAAAAGGGTTACTGACGGTTTAGCGGCACAGCTTCCTCGCATGAAAGATGTGGCGGCTAGGCCCCGTGTGTGTGTGTATGTGTGTGTGTGTGTTTCTCCCCCCACTTTGCCTCGTAGTCAGCCCTCCCTCCCCCTGCAAGGATGAAAACATGATGATGGTGGAGGATTTGGCTTAGTGCTCTCTTACAGAGGCTCATAATCAGTGCAAAACACAGCAGGTTGACCTGTTAAGACAAGAGGATGGTTGTGTGGTCATGTTGAGCCTCTCATGCTCCTCAGTGAGGGAGACGCATCCAGCGCATGGGGTCAAGAGGTCAAGACGAGTTCAGCCTAGTGTGTGTCAGTGGCCGGAAAGGTTATTGTAGGTTACAGGCGCAGTCATGAGTCTGTCTGGTGTGTTGGGAGATAAACTGATGTTACAGTCTTAAAGAAATGACCTTGTCAACTGTCTTCTGATCAATAATGTAAATATTTTTCTGTGCTAATAGGAGGGGTGGACGTGTACACTACATACTGACGTTTAGCAGAAGAAAAAGATATAAGGTAAGAGTCTTTTCCCCTCAGCAACATCACAAAACAAAGGTCAATCCTGGGGATTAAATCAATATTATTGGACAAATCCTCCAATATGAATAAATTAGAAAGATATAAAATAGAAGCACGGCAGAGACTACTTTATCGACGTGAAGTGGGCAACATTTTAATGTCTATTGTTCAGATACCTCCATTTATTTTTGCATAAATAAAAAAAATAAAAACTCCATGTATGCTGCACCAATATATGCTAATGTTCAAAGCTTAAAGTCTTCTATCTAAAGCAGATTTTTAGAACATGAACAGGTGTTTGCATTAGAATCGGGTGCACATAATTAGCATAAAAAGATGAATGCATTGGTAGTCAAGTGGAAGTAAACAACTGGAAGTACAAAATTAACATTGAACTGTGATAAGCATTACTATTTCCTAAGAAGTTTGAGAAACAGACTGCTGTACTGCACAGGAGAGGAAATTCATAACCGTAATTTAAAACAACTTAATTGCAGTGAGCAGTCAAGGTTGGCACTTCTGCAGTGTTTTTTAAGAAAACATCCTGAACCCTTGCAGATAGTTTATGATAAACAGTATTTATTTTCTACCTGCTGTGAGTGAAAAATGCAGTAAGTTTTTTATACTTTATCACCCTCAAGGGGGCTGAGACGGCATTACACAAAAGTGATATCTATTATAACCTTTGTATCGATGCACACTTTTTTTTTTTTTTTTTTTAAATTAGGATATTAAGATTATTTTTCACAAGTTAAATTTTTAATACATTTCAGCCTTAAATTGATGTTTTTCTTGGGGGGGAAATTTTGCAGAGATGTCATTCTGACATTTTTCTTTAATTTGTATATAAGATAGTTATATTCCAATACTGTATTATTGATGCATTTTCTCTCCCTTTTTATTTTATTTTATTTTTATTTTATTTTATAACAGAATAAGTTTGTGGACAAAGTATAACTGATTTGATTTTTTTAACAAACCACCCAGTAAATGCAAAATCCAAGCACACACTCACACAAAATGTAAATATATGTATATATGTAAATAAAAATATGTTTCTATCATTTCTATATTTCCTAATTTTCTATTTTTCTATAAATTTGTAATTTCATAATTTTATAATAATTCTATTTCTTATTGTTATTGTATTTACTGCAGCTGCTGTGACAAAAAAAATCCTCCATGGGGGATCAATTAAAGAATATTCTATTTTATTTACACACATATATATTTAAATGTATAAAAATTATAAAACATTTTTTCTTGCATTTTTTGACAAATTCAAGCAAACTTCCTTTTTATTTTTCTGAAGTAAGGTAAAATGTGCAAAACAAAGTGTTCCCTTTTTCTAAAAGTGCAAGTGAAATTATATTTTGTCTTGAATCACAAACAAATCTCACATCAAAATAACCAAATGAATGATACAACCTCAGGTTTGCATGTTTTCCTAGTTAAAGATTTGCATATTTTTTTGTAAGGAAAACAAACCTCTGCTGTTTAAATATGGGAAAACTGATTCATTTTTTTCTCAGCCAATTTGAATCCTCACACATTTGTATTGATTTTTAACATGTCCGCGATGCATCCCTAACATTTTATAAGAAAAACTTTGAAAATGTGGGAAAAATATTAAATAAATCACAGAAACAGGACACATACCACAAATCGTTCTGAAATAAAAACACAAAACATAAAAAAAGTGGATTTAAATATTTATTAATGATGTCTGCAAAAAGCTACAGGATAGATCTCTACCAAATTGGAAAATGCATGCAAATTAAAAAATTGATTTATTTTAACTTTAGAATTAATGATAACCTAAACTTTGCTCAAATGATCAAAAATGTGACCCAAACCTTTATGAAATAGTCAAAGCTGGAAACCTGCAAATGCATCATGCCAGAAAACAAATCATCAACATGCTGAAAAATCAGCTCCTGTTCAGAAATGTTCACCTGCTTTGCATGTGCATGTGTGAGCCGAGGAGTGAGTGCTGCGTGAGGGATTAGCCGCGGTGTGTGTCCACCAGTGATTAGCCTGGTCAGTGGGCCTGTTGTGCATTCACTCAGGCCATTAGCATATTAATACAGCCCCTCTCTTGATCTGCCTCCCACCCTCACTCTGCTCGTCGCTCTTTCTCCTTCTCCACGTATTTCCCAGACTGAGTTGTTGCTTCCTGCAGCTCCCATCTATAAATATCACCAATTTACACCGCTCGTGCTGTGAAGCAGCGGACTGTTACACCAGACATATTTCAAGGTGCTCTCGTGTCCTTCTTTCCCTCCAAAACTCTTCTTCCTGTCAGATCTCTGCCTTCGTTTTTCACCAGCTCATTCACTTTCTCTCATTTCCCCCTTTCTTTCTTTCTTTCCTTCTCTGAGCCCCCTGAACTTTGTCAAACACAGGAAAAAACACACAGAGGCAAACTCACAGAGGCAAACACAGAAAGAATGAGCACACACACCTCCCTCCTCTCATTCACTCTCCTTTTCTGTCACTCTCACCCCTTCCAGTGCAGATTTAGTGAGACCCCTCTCTAGACGCCGCTGCTGAAGTGCGAACCGGACACATTCAACTGTACTTAACACGGTGAGAGCCATTCAGCTCTTTCTGCTCCACAGACAGACTCTAACCCCCTTTTTTCCAAAACGGGGACACCCCTGGTCTGCAGAGCCTGGCCTGGTGGACGAGGAAGGCTGGCGTCTGTGCAGGAGAAATGAGAAAAAGACAGAAAAAGCATTAAAAAAGTGACTGGTTCTCATCCTTTAAGGTCATACAGACATGGAAGCATCATGTTAACTTTGAAACCTGCAGAAATCTAAGCACATTTCTCCTCGAAAATGAGATTTTGCTGCTGTCAGTGAAGGTGAAGACTTCTGATGGTATGACCCCTTTGAGGAAGTATCACGCTCCGTCAAAATCTGAAACTTTTCAGGTTTTGTTTGAGGAAAAAAAAGTTGATCCGACCTCCAAAAATGTCAGGACACTTTCCAACTGGCTTTTCATTTCCATAAACACACACCCTCCCTGTCTCTGTTTGTCTTCACCGGCTCATCCATCCTGAGATTTGTCTCGTCCACGGCGGTCAGTCCATCGCTGGTTTTTAGAGGTCAGGGGCGTGATGTCCATCCACAACTCCTGGTTTCACAAAGGCAGACGCAAGAATTGCGTTTGGACAATCAGCTCCGGACCTCCTCATCGATAGGTTCCCACGCTCACACACAACCACACACACACAGCAGAGGCCTGGTGAACTCAGTTTCACTTCAGGAAGCGTGACTGGTGCATCCTCCTTGACCCCGAGCTCACCTCGGGTCAGCTCGAAGGGATGGACGAGGAGGAAAGGACGGTCACACCGGAGCGGAGGAATGAGCGGGAAGGCGAGGAGAAAGGAGAGGAGGGAAAGCTCTAACTCATGCCTGAGCTCTGTGAGGGTGACACCATGATGAACGAAGGGGTCACCACCCGGGGGCAGGCCCGTCCTAAAGGAGCCAGCGATGTGACCCTGTACAAAAGAAGAAGTGGGTCCCCCAACGGTCACAGCGATCAAAGAAGACAAAAGCCTGAGATGATAACTCAGCGCAGCAGTAGAGCGCATTATTATGAGACGCATGAGCAGCAGTGGTAGTAAATTTAACTGAGTGGAGGGGGCGGAGGGGGGAAAAACCTGAGAAAGTAAAGCTCTGACTGCTCTAATCTGATTTGCGGTGTGCAACTCTTTTTTTTTTTCATCTCTATCTGGTTCGCTCTGTGAGGTGTTTTCTCTTTCTGTGGGAGCCCGGCTTTATCCAAATGATGTGGTCTTTGGTGAGGCCTGGCCTATTCATGGGAACCCCATGTGCTGTGTGCCCACCATTGAGGTGCAGAGCAGCATGGCCACAAAGGATGGCAGCGTTTCAGAGACTCCTTTTCCTTACAGTGAGAGTTTACACCAAATCACGGAGAAGTCGAGGAAGGAAAAACTAAAAAGAGAAAGTTTCTGTCAGTCATGAAGCCGGATGTAAAACGTGACTTAAAGTTTGCAAACTTTGCTCATGCTCAGAACATTTCCTCCTCGTATTATCTGTCTAAACTAAACAGATTTACTGAAACATCCTGACAACCCAGAGAGTAGATCCTCTGCTGTGAGCGTGCAGGCCTGAAAAGAGACCTAGAGGCCTAAACTCCTCTGGTTTCTCTTCAGATGCAGCCACCACACAGGCCACCCTGCTCAAAAGTAGAAAAAGTGACGCCTGCGTTTTAGTTGATAACAGAAAATAAAAAAGAAGACAAAAGACAAAAAGGGTTTGGACCCTTTGGGGCCCAGAATCTGGATCAGGAATAAGTGCAGAAAGTGTGATAAAGTCCCTCTCAGCCTCAGAGGATTCATCCTTACATGAGCGGCAGTCATCCTCGCCTCTTCCTCCCGCAGCTCTGGGTCGAGTTTTCCTCGATGCATCGCTGTCGCCGTGTGACCGCACTTGTCCTACTTCTCCATCTTCCTCTCAGCTCGTCTCAGCCTCCTCTGATCCTGGGTCCTTCCACCTCTCCCTCTTCAACACTTTCCCTCCCTCCTTCCCTCCCCCCCTTTACATTTCCTTCGCCCTCTCCCTCTCCTCTTCGTCTCTCCCTCTCTTCCTCTCCTCATTTCATGCAGCGCTGGGGTTACCTAAGAGACTGGGCCTCAATGGAGAAAATCTCCTTTGGTACAATGAACTGGGCGAGAGGCAGAGGGGAGGAGGGGGGAGAGAAAAGAGGGGGTGTTGGACACAGAAGAGGAGGAGGAGGGGGGGAGATAGTGGGATGTAGATGCATGAAGAGATGGAAGGGGGATACCACACCAAACCAAACCCCAAAAATTGAATAAGTGGCTTCGGTTGTGTGGTTTTGCCTCAATGGTCAGTTTTTTGGCGGTTGCTTTCGCCTCCTCTCCCCCCACCTGCTCCGCGCAGGAGCTCCCACCAAACCCACGTCTCAGGGAGTTTGAGGAGGATAAGGAGCGATCCATTTCACTTCTTTCATCACACATGACTCGGAGACCTCAGTTGGTGCCTTTTCTGTTTGTTTATTTGTTTGTTTCCTCTCGGCGGGGAGCACACGATGAGCCCCAGAGGATCAAACTCTCCTCACAAAGACAAGTGTGTTTCGACAGCGTGAACCCTCTCCTCCTCTGGACCCCATTCAGCACCAGTAATTACACTATCCCCCCTTTAATCTATTCACAGTCTCTGTCCGAGAGGTGTTCCCCCTAAAAGACGGGGACAAAACACACACAACCTTGTTTGGAGGTTAGTTACTGATTAGCACCAGCACTGTTGCAGTTCATTTTCCTGTTGCACCTTATTGAGCTCCTCTGCGATGCTATTCACTTCATCGTTTGTCTCCGAGTTAGCAAACACATCCCCCGCTGCTCAGCTCTGTGTCTTTACAGCTCTGGCCCCGGCCCCTTCCCTCATCAGAGGATGTGAGGAAACAAAGGGGCTAATAAAAGAGGCAGAGCGATAATTACAGCACGGCGATGAAGTCAGTGCTGCGTAAATACCAGCGCTGTGAAATGGGATATGTGGGTGACTCGGGGTGGCGTTTCATGAGCTTTTCCTCGTGTTCTTCATCCCATGTTCGTCCCATGTACACGCCAGGCTCAATCTGGGATCTGCGTGTTAATGACTCTATCAGGCGCTGATACCACGGGCCCCTGCTGAGGGATACATCCAAGAGGATCGGGGAGTTAGAGAGCGGCGCAGGAGGTGTCAGAGTGTGTATGTGTGTGAGACGAGGAGGAGGAGGAGGAGGAGGCAGGGGGAGTGATTGTCCACGGTGCTCACCCCTCCGGGCGGGGCTGAATGAAGTTATTTCCACAGCCCTGTCCATCTGTTACCGTGGTAGCAGCAGTGGCCGAGGTGTTGCCATGGCGAGGTGGACACAAAAAGGCGTGGCGTGGGAACGGGTCCAGGGGTCAGGAGTGAGGGTCAGGGGGTCAAGGGTCACAGCCAGCTGGACAGCACACAAGAGGAGGCCAGGGTGAGAAAAGAAGGAGGAAAGGTTTGGTTTTCTTTCTTCTGCCGAGACGTCCGCGGAGTGGACAGCGCTGGACGCTAACATTGAACTGAGGCAGAGCCTGGACTCTGTGGGGCCGTCAGGTTCACAGAGAGGGGGGCCCCTCAGAGTCCAGGCTCTGGGGGGCTCGGACACATTAGGTCTCAGAGCCGCTGGTGTCTAATCGCGCACAGCATTTGACAGCCAATTGACTCTGTTCAATGTACGCGCAATGTGAGCATTCAGAGGACGTGGACGTGTGTGTGAGTGTGTGTGTGAGTGTGTGTGGCCACGGCCTGCACTTG
Source organism: Halichoeres trimaculatus (assembly GCF_033239565.1). NCBI lineage: Eukaryota > Metazoa > Chordata > Actinopteri > Labriformes > Labridae > Halichoeres > Halichoeres trimaculatus. The sequence goes on from NW_027437192.1 coordinate 2,288,816, forward strand.
AGCCACAGAAGTGATACCCCGAGAAAACAAAAGGTGGGTCTGAGGCTGTTCAAGCTCGTTATTTTAACCTCAACCCTTTTCACAGACAACCACACTGAAGGAGGAATCCACCAAAACCAGAAACAAGGCGAACAGAAAACATGAGAAAATCTATCTTTATTTATAGTTATAACTTTATTTGTAAAAAGCATTTTAAAAATAAAAACAAAGCATTAAAACCCAAATAACAAAATTATCCAAACAGAGAAACAATGAGAAAACCCAGACAGCATCAGGAACCCAATCAACACAAAAACCACTCAATATGAATAATGAGCAAAGATGTGATGTGAAAAGATGTAGAAGATTTAAAAGACAGAAAAAATATATTAACACCAAAGACACTAGAATAAATATACACGGTGAAACAAGTTCATTAATCATACATTGATTAAAGCAGATCTGAGCTTTTAAAGCAGCAAGGGCAGGGGGAACCTAAAGACCCAGTGAGGACTTTCTTAGTAACTTGGAATAGTTTCAGTTTGATGTATCTGCCTGTTCATAATCAATAATTAAAAATGAGATTATCAGATCCAAAGTCTTTTGTTTCTAAGTGCTATTTCTCAGTATCTGTGGTCGGGCCAGATTTTCCCCTGGAAAACGATTTCTGTGATTAATTTTATAGTGATGGTGGACACTGGAGCCTAAAGCCCTTTGCACACTGAGTCTGTTTTTTTTTTTTTCATCCAAAAACCTAGGCATGTTAAAAAATGAATTTGATCCCATGATATGTCCCCGAAACTTTTATCCATCATTATTTATTTTGGAACAGGTTCATTTTTTTGCATTTTTTTTCTCCATCCGCCCAGCTTGTTTCCTAGGTAGTTTGAGCATTAAGAGACGCCGTAGGCTACTTGCACATTTTCACATTTTCTGACATATTTTCTCAACACATTTCAGCCGATGTTTAGTTGATGATTGAAGACTTGTGTACATGTGTGGTTTTGACAGTGTACTCCATGCATACCTTTAACATACTGACAGTCCCTGCTCAGGATCAATTGCTTGATGATTCAATTTTTCTTTGATTATGGATCCAAAAAATGCATCCAAAAAAAAAAACAGACTCAGTGTGCAAAGACCTATACTGCATACATGCCAACCCTCCCGATTTTCCTGGGAGACTCACGAATTTCAGTGCCCCTCCTGAAAATCTCCCGGGCCCACAATTCTCTCGAATTTCTCCCGATTTCCACCCGGACAACAATATTGCCACACCAACCTCTCTTCTGTTTTAATAACGGTTACACCACAACGCGAAGGGGACGGGATATGCTATGTGCACAGATCAAGTGTAATTTTACACCCCCCCCCGCCTTGAAAATCTCCCGATTTCTGAGGTCTCAAGGTTAGCAAGTATGCTTTACTGTGAGACAGAAAAAGGACGGAAGAGCAGAAGAAAGATAAACAGGAGAGAGATAGAGCACGAGCTAAAAGCTAAAAGGGCTAATCTGTTTGTGCTAATGTTGACTCCAACCCACAGTCAGCAGTTATTCTGCAGTGGTCTGTTCAAACTTGAGAGTCTATCAATAAAATGAAGAGTTATGTTACGTTAGCTCTGATTGGTAGATGACTGGACATAACCAGGATTCACTAACGTTACTCATTATACAGACACAGAGTTTACAAATTTTGATTGTTTTCACCTTTAGAACAACAAATAAATCCTGAGAAAAGTTGTGCAGAACAAAGAAAAGTAGAGTTAAAGAGGACCTGCTCTCCAAAACAAATGCACGCCTTGGTTAGAGTCACATCTTTATGGTAGTGGGTGATGGTGCTCATGGGAAACACAGGTGTGTACACAATCAATACCAAACAAATAGTCCTCACAGCTCAATAAAAATAAGTTAGAGGTGGTGTGAAGTGAGCTGGTGCATGTGCAGATTGGAATCCAGATTAAGCAGGACCCCCTTCACAAAGCGGAGTGGTCTTTCCTCACCCTGAAGGGAAATGTTTGCTCTCATGTTATGAGTTTTATTGTTCAAGAGAATCAAAAAGTTCTCATTCAAACAGGACCACCAACCTCAAAACTTGGAAAACTTTTATAACTTTTCAGATTGGAAAGCTGATCAGGATAAGCAGTATGGAAAATGAATGAATGAACAAATTTGTGCTGATGGATAAAATTATTCTAAGCTAAAGTTAAATGATTTTGCTCCAGTTTTAAATGAACGCAGAGGAATTTGCTAAAAATTGATTGAGATGTCAGGATCGCTGTCTTGAACTTGGGGCTCAGCGTTCTCCCATCGGGGTATATTTGTAGCTACAACACAATGTTGAAAAGCCTTTGTCCCTCATCCTTTAGCTCTGATCTGTGTCCCAGGGCTCGGGGACAAAAGGTGTCAAACAGAGCGTTGGACTTGGCCTGCCATGTCGTCCTGCGGCTGCTCCTAATCCTATTACGGAGCCGTGGAGGAGTATGGATCCTGCGCTGCCTTCATCCCGCTAACTATTAAAGTGTGAGGGGGGCCCTGTGTGTTTACTCTGCGTATGTGTGTGTTCATGTGTGTGTAATTGCATTGTAAGCGATGTCTTATCCACGTTGTCATAATGTGTTATCCACTGATGCGGCTCGAGGTCGGCTGTCTTTTCCACTTCGCTACGGGGCAGGTGGACGTTTCAATCTGTGGCTCGACTGATACGAGGCAGAGTTTCACCGAGAGTTTCTGATGCCGTGACAGAATAAGATTTTACAGATTGATTTTTTTTTCACAGGAAGAGATCCTAAAAAACGACAAATACGTTCAAAAATTCCAAAGTGGGTTAAATGAGTATGTGTCATTTCATTACTTTTTCTTCCCAGCGCCTCCTGACTTTCAGCCTGAAAAATTATTAAATGGGCTTTGAAGACTACCTGGAATCTGTTGTATTTTATCCAGATAAAGACTCATTTTTGCATGAGCACCATCATCATAGACCGATATGTCTTTTTTCAGTGCTGATACCAATACCAATTATCAGTAGTCAAGAAAGCTGATATCCGATATTTAGGGCCAATATTCGTTTGCAGTAAAAGTGAAAATTTTGGCGTCAACATTTTGAACAGAACAAACTGCAACACTTAGCTTAGTTTAGATGCTTTTAATGCTTTTATCAAGTAGAATAAAAACTTAAAAACAATTAGCTCCCTAAAGTTTTCTGCAGTTAGTAAAGTTTTCCAAAAAACGTCTCTGCGTGTCACCAATCAGATGGTACCATGGGTGGGACGATGCTAGAGACAGAGAGGCTCGGCTATAGAGGAGCCAAAATAACACAGTCTTACATTTAATTCCTTAAGTTTCTTATCAGTCGCTGAGTCAAAACAAAGGCCAATGTCGATATGCCTCAGAATGCTAAATATCGGCGCTGATAATCGGCCAGGACGATGGTCGGTCTATCCCTAACCATCACCAGCTGTTATTAAATTGTGACTCTAACCAAGGCGTGAATTTGTCTTAACTCATGAACGGGAGTGTAAGTGAAGTTCACCCCTGGGGCCGTGAACGACCGCTCACAATCATAGACTGTAAAAAAAATTGGATGTTCGCTTGCTCGGCTCAAAGTGAGGTCTCCACAAAAACTGCTCCCCCTGGTGGCTGGCTGCAGCATAGGTCAAAAAATCCAGCTCTCCAGTCATTCCAGATGGGCTGTGGTCAAACTTTAAAAAATTAATAAACCTCGTAGAAATGTTTCTCACGTCTGATTGTTGTGGTGATTTGAAGATATCATTTGGCTGTCTTGTATTCACGTCCTCTTTTTTCTGACAAGTTTTGTTTTCATTAGTTATACGAGGTTTAAAAACGAGGTTTTACGTAATGTTTAATGATGATTGACAGCTGACGTTCTCGTGTATTTTTTTCGGGGATTGTAAAATATGTCGGGAGGTAGAGTCGAGAAGTGATTAGACTCTCGAAAGAAAAAAAAATGTTATTACTTTTGTCACCCAGCTTCACTCAGATTCTCCCAGAATCCCTCACAGTCTCTACTGCGCAGACTCTGGCTCCAAACTGCTTCAATGGTGGCGCCTGTGACGGAGGAATTTTGGCTTTAAAACCGAACAATGATAAATGGCGGTTGGTACGGGTCAGATCAGTAAAGCCTGATCCTGTTTGTGTTTCCACAGCCAAACATGCCCTTTGGGGTAGGTGGGGTGCAAGCCAGATGCTGATATCTGCATCAGCTGCGTAATAGCATCGCGCCATAACAGTGTGACACAGTGAACCCAGCTCATAAATCCAACAAAGAAGAAAAACACAACCAAGGAACACTGCATCGTGACGCCAATTTCCAGACAAAAAGAAAGTTATCTTCACAAAGGGGACTGGAGATTTCAACATAGTAGGGATATGTTTTGTTTTCTATTGTTGCCATTGCACAGGAAGTGATGAGTCTATCCACCAATCAACAGTCTGCAGTGTTTCTAGCTCCGCCTTCTAGAGTTGGATCGGTGTGTCTGGCACCCTAACAGAAGGATACCAAAAAATGGGACGGTACGGGTTGGCAATGTGAGGGCCTGCCCTGGTTTTGGTCAAAAGAAACGGCACAAAATGTGTACCGTACCAAGACGAACTGAACCGCTTGGTGGCAGGCAGTCAGAGCATGTTTTCTGTTTTCTGTTTTTGATCTGGGTCTTGGTCACCCTAGGTTATGTCTCACCACTTCTTCTCTCTGGAAAATCTGACCTGACCACAGAAACTGAGGAATAATTACTTCAAACGCTGATGATTTAATTTCAAATCATGGGTTATACTCTTTGTCTCTGAAAAGCATCTCATCGTTGAGTCTGATCCTGGCATCCAGGTGCTCCTGTCGCTCTGCAGCAGCTCTGACTTGGGTTCATGCGATTATTGACATTCGCAGCGATCCCTCACATCCCGTGCCATGGGGAGGTGACACAGAGATTCTCTGTCCTCTCCCTGCCCAGTGCATTCTGGGAGAGCGACCAAAAGCAGTTTTACGACCAGGAGGCTGCTGACGCTCGTTTCCTGCCAAGAATCTTGGAAGCGAGGTTCAAAGTCATTAGCGGTGCACAAACCAACACATAAAACAAACAAAGCGTGTTGGTGGATGAGTTTACCTTCATGCTTCAACCTGAAATCTCAGTGACGAGCAGCCAGCAGGTGGATGCAACAGGTCCAGGCTGGCTGTAACATATGAAAGTAACATATGAACGCTCTATTTGATAACTCTTTCTGTAAGAATCGGTCACTAACATCTTTGTTTTGTCATCACAGACTGATGAAATCAAAGCTCACCTGTCCCTCAGGTGTCTCCTGATCCCAGACAATCAGTGGACAGTTTCCTGCAGTGTTACGTGCTGCGTAAACATCAGCAAACTCAGCTTCTGACCAAGGAACATGTTCTCCACTAGGGGGCGGTATGAGAAAAGTGTGTCAGGATATTTACATGACAACCAACTCGCATGTGATGTGCATTTTTCAACTGGTCTGTTGTTAAAAAAAAAAACTGAACTAAAAATCACAAGAAATTGGAAATATCACAGAATTGCAATTTAAATTCAATCAGCACCCCCAAAACATCGCAAAAGTATCGAATCAGGGTAAAAGCGATATTTCGGATCCTGCGCCATGTTTTCACTTTAATCAAATCCTGTGTCCTCTGATGTTTTTTTTTAACTCATATTATCACTTCATGATAAAAGCTTTCTTTTAAAGACATCAGCTGTAACTGTGTTCACACCAAAAGAGGCAAAAGAGGCAAAAGTGGCAAGCACGCTGGAAGTTAATCCATTTTCAATGAGAGCCCGGTGTCCTGGGCAGCTAAAGCGGCACCAGACGAGAAGTTGAGCCTTGGTCAACTTCACGGTAATCAGCTATGATGCAGTTCAGTGGCAAACAGTGGTAACCAATCAGAGTAGAGATGTCCTTCGACCAAGTGGGCCCTAAAGCACAACGCAAGTAACTTTGGTTCCTAGTTCCATCATGAATACTGAAAAGCTCATAGGTTGCGTTTGGGCTCATCCTATTCTTTTTAATGTCCGCCTTTTTGGCTACCACGACCAACAACAACAAAATGTTGCCTAGGATCGTGTCGCGGAGGTGGTAGGTTGTTCTGGTGAGTTAAAAAAAATGTGCAGTAATAGCAAAAAATAGCGAAATGAAGTGAAGTCTGTGGCAAAGATGTAGCCTAGCCTAGCATGCTAGCATTTCTTGCTTTATCTGAATGAGATGACACCAGGGCTCCAGACTAACTTTTTCAGCAATGATCTGGGGTTTACGCCGGGGGGGGGGGGGCAGGTTACTTTTATTATCAAACAGTCTCTGCTGGATCCTTCTGGATCCTTCCGTGGATGGCTTCATACCAAACTGTGCACCAGGATCTGAACGGACGCCAGTGACCTTGTTTTCACTTGCTCTGCTTGTGACTGATCAGATGGTGATTTTACATTATGTTTATGCTTTAAACTGAAGTTGAACAACAACAAGCAGCTGCTGCTGTGAAGAAGTCCACTGTGCGGCTCCTTTAAATGACAAGCGCAATTTTACTTTGACATCAGTCACCTGACGAGCGGCCAAAGCGGCTAAAATATTTTGCCGCTTTGGCCGCTTTTTGCTTTTTCGGGGGAGCTTGCCTCTTATGCCTCTTTTGGTGTGAACGCACAGTGAGAGTTGCCGAATTTCTGCAGAATGTTCAGAGCTCTAGCTTCATACAAGAGGCCTAGGCACATTCCAAATGAAGTTTCTTGAGACCTTGCTTGATAGACTTTGGTTGGATTTTCGACCTAAACAGGAAATGATAATGTGAGTTGAAAGCTGGGGCCTGACTTTGGACAAACTTGCTCAAACTAAACTCATCTTTTGGGAGTGTGATTTAAACCTGTAACCTCATTTCCTGTGATTGACTGGTCCAGGTTACAGATGCTTTAAAAGCCCTGTGAGGAGTTTCTAAGTGATCTTGCGAAAGTCTTCCTTCTAGATATATGCCTGATAGTAATCCACATTTTAAAATGACGATGCTGAAAACAATTTCTGTGATTATTTTTGTAGTGATGACACTGGAGTCTAACTGTCAGACAGAAAAAGGACAGAAGAGCAGAAGAAAGATGAACAGGAGAGAGATAGAGCACGAGCTAAAGGCTAAAAAAAAGGCTAAAACTGTTTGTGCTAATGTTGCCTCCAACTCACAGTCAGCAGTTATTCTGCAGTGGTCTGTTCAAACTTGAGAGTCTATCAATAAAATGAAGAGTGAGGTTACGTTAGCTCTGATTGGTAGATGACTAGGGCTACCGATAGCACTACATATAGTCGGCTACTACAATGTTTGCTAGTTGACACATTTCAAACTGTAGCCCTAACAAAGAGAGCATAGTAACTAATAGTGCAGTGAGATCTTAGAGGTCTCAAGGTTAGGTTAATAAAGACTGGGATCGAGCATTTCCTGTTACAATCTTTGGACTCAGATCAGCCTCAGGAGAAAGATAGTCCCGTGTTTAGTGCTGGTTAAGATTCTTACTTCATTGTAGAGTGAGTTGGTGAGATTTGATGGATTTTTGACCAAAGAGAAGCAGATCTGAGGAGAGTTTTTGGATTAAACGTTGACCGTCTCAAACTGTGAAAAATGACCCCGGCTCCAGTTATGACAGACGGTTCTGGTTGACTTCACGTTGTTTGCAAGCTTTTCCGAACTACACGTTGTGTGTGGTAAGATTCGAAATGTTGTTTTAAACTCTCAAAGATGTTCCTCTTCCCTCCCTGAAAGCCGGCTGATGATTCAATAAGAGCGCTGACAAAAGGACGTCAGTTTTTTCTGAGAGGCTGAGCGGTCTGAATGAGAGCCGGTGGTCAGCGTCGGTGACAAAAGGAAACCTCACAATGAAGGAAAATCTTCATTTTCACAGCAAAGCCAGGGCTTCTGGAAATAAGATCTTAATGAAAAAACAGTGTGTGTGTGCGTGTGTGTGTCTGTGTGAGAAAGTTTGAAAAAGGAGCGCTGCATGTGATTAGGGGACGGGGCAGCCCGCAGACAGACCACAGAAAGGACATTTACCTTGAACTCCACTCGGCCCGTCTCTGGGGCGGGGTCAGGTATTGTAGCTGGGTCTGACAGGGTCAGGAGGGGACGTGAGGGGGAGACGGGACACGGGAGGAGAGTAGGGGCCGAGGCTGCCCCTGAGGTCGTGGGGCGCTGCCCCCGTGGGGGGCCAGAGGAGGTGGGGGAGGAGGGTGAGTATTGGCAGATTTTCATGGGCTGCAGATGCTCAATATGCAGATGTCTAATCGAATTGTGCGACGATGAATTGGTTCCCCCTCCTGATTTGCATCAGGACAATCCCCGGCAGTGGCTCAGGGGTCAGCGGAGTCCCCCGGACAAAATGAGCAGCCGGCTGCAGACGCCCCTGAGGACGTGTGAACTTGAAGTAGACTTTATTCAATGACAGGGATATTGATTGATTCAGATTTCTGTCTGTCTGTCTGGGAGCACATCTGACATCTGCCATTCCAGAGAAGATTTCTCAAAGTGAGAAAAACATTCAGTGATTTCTGCTGTTTGTCCCAAAATAAGTAAAGAAGGAGCAGACTCAGCATTTCGTTCAAAACACAAAGTAAACTTTATCAATGGACACAACCAGGAAAGAATAAATGATAAGGTGTCATACAAAAAAAACACAACATCATCAAAAAACAGAGTACTAAAAGACTCCTTTTTAGAGATTCATCTGAATCCTGAAAGAGAAAAAAAAAACAAAACACACACACAGGGTTTTCACGCTTCAGTTTGAATATAAAACATAAAGATAATATACAGTGGAGAAAACATGTATTGAACGCGTCAACTTTTTTCTCATTATATTTATTTCCAAAGCTGCAATTCAAACTAAATCTTTACCAGACATTGGTATTAACTCAAATAATCCACACATGAAAAGAAATCACAACGTTCAGGTCCATAAATAATGGTTATGGTGAATTAAGTACGATAACACAGGAAAAAAGTATTGAACACGCTAACTGAGACTCATCTAATACTTAGTGGAGAAGCCTTTGTTTGCAATGACAGCTTCCAGAAGCTACTTGTATGTTTGAACTAATGGCCCACACTGCTCAGGTGTGATTTTGGCCCATTCCTCTGCACAGATTGTCTTTAAATCTGGAATATTCTTTGGTGCCCTCTGGTGAACCCTTTTCTTTACTTCTTTCCACAAATGTTCAGTTGGATTGAAGTCAGGTGATTGACTAGGCCGTTCTAACAGATTGATTTTCTTTTTCTGAAACCATTTGAGAGTCAACTTTGCCGTGTGCTTTGGATGGTTGTCCTGCTGGAAGGTCCAGCCACGTCTCATCTTCATCATCCTGGTGGATGGCAGCAGATTCAGATCAAGAATTTCCCCATACATGGCTCCATTCATTGCTCCGTCAGTTATATGAAGTTTGCCAACACCATGAGATGAGAAACAACCCCATGCCATGATGCTTCCACCTCCAAACTTCACTGTTGGTGTAGTGTTTTTTGGCTGATGTGCAGAGCCATTTCTCCTCCAAACATGGTCTGTAGTATGACAGCCCAAAAGTTCAGTTTTGGTCTCATCTGACCAGACAACATTCTCCCAGTATTCTACAGGCTTGTCAAGATGCTGTTTAGCAAACTTTAAACCAGCTTCAACATGCCTTTTCTTGAGGAATGGAGTCTTGGGGCTGAGCGTCCATAGAGGCCATGGCGGTGGAGTGCATTGCCTATTGTTTTCTCTGTAACAATTGTACCTGCTGCCTCCAAGTCTTTCTGGAGCACTTTCAGGGTGGTCCTTGGCTTGTTGAGTCCTCTTCTGACTATCTTTCTGACTCCCTGGTCAGAAATCTTCAAGGAGCTCCTGTGCGTGGCCTGTTGATGGTAAGGTGGTGCTTCTTCCACTTGTGAATAATGGCCCCAACGGTGCTGACTGGAATATTCAGGTGCTTTGATATAAGTCTGTAACCAGTTCCAATCTGATGCTGAGCAACAATCAGGTTGTGAATGTCTTCAGAGAGCTCTTTGCCTTTACCCATCATGAGGTGTGTGCTATTTAAGTGCTTGGTGAAAAAAACACCTTTTTTATAGGATCATCAATTTGCTCTAGCCCAGCTGATGTTGGTTTGCACTAATTGGAAGTTCAAGTAATAATTACTGACATATTTCAGGTGGTATGGTGCATTTCCTTGCCAAAGTATTCAGCCTTTCCATGGTGTGTTCAATACTTTTTTCCTGTTTATCGTACTTAATTCACCATAATCATTATTTATGGACCTGAACGTTGTGTTGATTATTTGAGTTAATACCAATGTCTGGTAGAAATTTTGTGTGAATTTCAGCTTAAAAAAATAAATGTAAAGAGAAAAATATTGGTGCGTTCAATACTTATTTTCACAACCGTACATAAGAGGACTGTAAATGTAGTGCATTATGATATTTTTTCCCCACAATTCTTGCACAGATTTTCAGTTTTTAAACCTGATCTGCTCTGACGTTTGTGAAGGTTTAAAGTCTGTTTTCTGAGCAACAGGGAGCACAAGTTGAGACAAGATTGCTGCATCTCTTTTCAGGTTGACAGGCTCATATAACATATTTGATCATCTTTTTCACTTTAAGATTTTGATCTGAACAATTTAAGATTTACTTTAACCCACTCCCTCAGTAGATGTTAACTAACTGATTTTGTTTCTGGAGTCTCTTCTCTTCCTGGTCCTGGTCCTGCTCTGGCTCTGAGCGGGATGGTGTGTTCATGAGTTTTGTTTTCAGTGTTTGAAGTTTCACGCCGCTTAGTAGCTGTGAGGTCAGACAAACACAGCGTTAGTTCTCTGATTATGTCAGAGTAAAGAATCATCAGCACACCTGAGAGACTCTTACCTTTCCTCTGTCTGTAAAACACAAATCCAACAACAGCAGCAACAAAGACCGTAACAAAAAGGCCCACACCCACACCAGCTGCAACTGGGACATGGTTCCTTCCATGATCCTCTACAGAGTTAAAACCTACAACAAACAAATAAACAAACATAACAGATGACATGTGCAGGTAAACAGGTGGGATGAGCAAACACAAGAAAGGTTACAGAAAGGTCAGCTTTTTTCTTTTTGATCCATCTTTAAAAACTATCACTCCACCATTAACGCTGCTATGAGGAGGATCTGTTTTAATGTGACTGCATCGCCACCTTGTGGCCTGGAGTCTCACGCACACTGTCAGAAAGATGTGACTTTAAGCAGGTGTGTTTGTCAACTTTTTACTGGATACAGCGGGAGGAGGTTTGAAATGTGACAAGCAAACATTCTGAGTTTGTACCGTACATCAATAGCCTGCTTTATGTAGTGCTATCGGCACCCATTGCTATGACGTAGCCATAGGCTAAAGTGACAACAAGTTAGCTGTCAGTTCGTACAGTAGTTTAGTAGCTGTCTATATGTAGTGCTATCGGCAGCCTGATGCTCTAAGACGTGTGTGTAATGTGTAACGTTAGTGAATCCTGGTTATGTCCTGTCAGTCATCTACCAATCAGAGCTAACGTAACCTCACTCTTCATTTTAGTGATAGACTCTCAAGTTTGAACAGACCACTGCAGAATAACTGCTGACTGTGGGTTGGAGTGGACATTAGCACAAACAGTTTAGCCCTTTTAGCCTTTAGCTCGTGCTCTATCTCTCTCCTGTTTAAATGACTTCTGCTCTTCTGACAATCTCAAAGTGTGGATTATGATCAGGCATATATAGAAAAGGGAGACGCTTAAAAGATCACCAAGAGACTCCTCACACCCCCTTTCAACTGTTCTGACGTTAATCATTTATGCTAGTCTAATATGATCTATGAATTGTTTAACAATGCATCTGTGAAAAACAACAATCAAAATATGGTTCTCACCAGGTTTCCTAACAGTGGATTTTCCCCAGTTGGTCCCGATGAGTTCTTTTTCCAGTTGGGTGAGAATCTTGCCCTCCACACCAGAGAGCTGAAACACACATTCATAGCTCCTCCAGTCCTCAGGTAGGACTAATGAAATGTTTAGGTCCACACTCATCTGGAAGGTTCCATCATGGTTTGGGAGGATCTCTCCGTGGTCCACGTCCTCCTGAAGCTCCTCTCCATCTCTCCTCCAGAACATCACGGCTCTGTCAGGAAAGAAACCTGTAGCGTGGCAGGTGACTGGAGAGGAGGGAGACTTCTGGAGGAGAGACACCGACGGGACCACTGAGGGAAAAACGCAAGAAAGTTACTCTTTTTTCCCTTTTAAAAAAACAAGAAACTGAAGTTGGTCATGTGATCATACCTTTCCTCTGCAGAGAGCTTTTGCCAATTTCCACATACTTCTTCAGCCACGGAGGACAAATATTAGTGAGTAGGTTCTTATAACGGTATATTCTGGTTCTTTCTTTGTCCCAGCTCAGTTTTGTAGGAACTGCCTCTGGTTTCAGAGCGATCCATGTCAGACTCTTCACATCAAACGATAAGAAGTCCTCTCCATCGTAACCAAACTTCATAAAACCATCAACCTCTCCAGTCTCATCGTCCCACTCACAGCCACTGATCCTCTGTAAGATGTGAGCACCTGAGAGAGACAAAAACTGAGACTATGAGTTGAGACGTAACATGCGATTTGGATATAGCAGCTACTTTCATCAGAATATTTGTGCAAAATATTCTGATAAACCCTCATTTTTCCATCATTTTAGAAAAACGGAAAGCTAAAACAAAGATGTTTCAAAAAACATAAGCTTTGTATCAATTAAGTTAATAATGAAGATTTTACCACAAGAAAAATGAGTGAAGAAAAGAAGTTGGTGTTTTCACCTACCTTCACCTTGATTGAAGGCCTGCTTTAAGTCATTAATCGTGGTTTTGAGGAAGTAAGGTTGGATTTTGAAACACTCGTCTTTGTACCAGTCCACTTGCTTTTTATCAGTCCGTAGTATATTTTTCACCCAGTCCTGTTTTGTTTCTATCTTTTTCTTACTGTCACAGTAAGCAGCTTGAATTTGATCCACCTCTGCAGTTCCAACAAAATCAGGGAAGTCTGGGATCCCGGAGAGTCCAGTGAAGAAAAACTTCAGAGAGTGTTTAGCTGTAGGGGGAAAAATGTGGATCAGGTGAAAAGTAAAGAAAAACAGCTTATGGAAGAAAAAAAGACTCAAACATTACCTGAGGACGAAAGGTGAAAGAAAAGAAGCAGCAACAGGAACTTTTTCATCTTGTCTTCAACATATTAACTCATGATTAAAATGGCTGAGTGATTTTGTACTTTGTACCATCATTTACCTGCTGTTTATATTATCATCAGAGGGAGTGTCTGTAGTAGGGAGTGCCTTTAGTCTGCCACCATAACCTGATCTGACCCAGGATGAAGGAGTCAGCTACAAGTCCCACCAAGACTCATGTTTGTGTTCAAATCCTGAGACAGACTTTAACATGTTCTCTGAGGCTTTAAATCATAAAATAATCTCCTTCATGAACTTTTCCTTTTCTTCAATCTGACGTGTAATCCAGCTCAGGACCAGAGAGGCTCCAGATACAAGCTACAGAAAGAAGCTCAGCTCTAGAGACTCTTTCTCAGTCACAACCACACAAAACAGAGTCCAGTCTGACTCTGCTGAGAGATCTGAGGGTTATGCTGCCCTCTAGAGGAGACTTCATGTAACTACATCTCAATGAAGGTGGACGCTTTTCTTCCAGCTCCCTCCTCTCTATCTGTCCTGCTTGCTCTCGGTGTGTCTCTGTCTGAACTATCAGAGCCTCTCTTTGTATCCTATCAAAAACCTAAAATCATGGATTTGATCGGCTGGTCTCTCAACACAATTGATCAAATTTTCTCAATGAGGAAACTGGGCAAAGAGGAGCCCGCCTGCCCCGGTGAAATGTTTCCAGCCGGGTACACGACTGACTTCTGGGATACCTGGAGGACCGTATGCCTGTCGATCCTTTTCGTCAAGGATGTTGAAGACACCTACAATAATATTTGGATTTATGATAACAGGCTTTCTGCTGTTTGGAGCTGGTGGTTTCCTGATTTATCGCAAACTTCTGAAGACGCAGGCAGCACTTTTAGGATTTGATGAGCTGAGGGATTGTGCAGGGCTGTCAACACTCAGACTCAAGTGATATGGGAACTTAATCACAGGCAGGATGTGATTCCTGGACTTCTTTACAGGATGGATAACAACTTGGAGAAGTTGGCTCGGCTGCAATCGGCCACCAAATAAAGTCATTTGGATCTCCACAAAGTTGACCAGTTGGGACTTTAAGCAGACGGAAAATTTTCAGTGAGTCTGCCTGACCCGAACAATCTTTATCGTGTCGGCCTTGGTAGGCTGATAGCGCTCTGCTCTCCTGGATGGTATGCACACAGATGCTCTACCCCCCTCTCATCCCCCACCTTTCTCCTGTGAACTTGTCTCTGGATCAGAACTCTTTGAGGCCGTCTCCACGGACACCATCAAACGGCACGAACATTGTTGAGTCACACACACAACCTTGGACTCAACGCCTTCGTTGGGTCCGTTACAGGGTTGATGCGCGTGTGTCCGAGTAAGGCTGCGTGGCTGAGAAGTGACATTTGTGCAAGTCTTCAAGTTTATGTTTGTTGCTATCATGTGCTTATACGCTGAGGTGTTTTTTTTCTTAATCTCAAACTACGCCCCCTGCTGGGGAATAGTCTGGAATTGACATTTTTTCCCCCCTCTCCTCTCCCAATGTTGTTTTTTCTTATCTAGTCTTAGGGGCGCTGGGTAGCTGGTGGCTCCTAATTTCATCCCATTCCTGTTTTTCTCCATGTTTGTCTTCTTATATGTCTTGAAAGGGATCTAACTGAAATTGAATTAACCCCCCTGGGATCAATAAAGTATTCTGATTGTGAGTCAAATTTTTACTTCCCTGTGAATTAAAATCCCCCCCCAAAAATAAATAAATGAACATATTAAAGTTAAAAGTTCAATGAAAACAAGAAGAAGAGAAAACATTTCAAAAAGAATTCACACCGCTTCATCTCAAAGCTTTCTTTAAAGATCCACAGTTATTTCTATTTAACCTGTTTGATGGTGAAAACATTCAGGAGAAATTCATGTCACTACTCACACAGACAGAGATGATTTTTCACCTTTATTTTTAAAAACGTAAATAAATATATATCTCAATCCATGAATTAAAAGATTTTATCTGCATGTACAAAGAAGCTCTAAAGTGAATCAAAGCTGTTTATGTTGGTGTTGGCGCCTCCCGGTGGACGTTAACAGTACACTTGGTGTAGTAGTGATCCAGGTTGTCTTTGATTAGTTCAGGGAGAAAGTGAAAGAAGTCTCCATGCCTGTTTGAGTCTACTTTCCTTTCCTTAAAGTCAAGTTTGGCGTTCTGCTCCGTGGAGCATTGACCCTAAACTGGAGCTGTTGTGTCCTGTGGATCAGCGAGTGTGACTGAAAGAGGAAGAATCAACGTGACTCTTCCTCCTCCTGCTTACAGTGAAGCTTGGCGGTGCCTCTGTGATGCTCTGTGGCTGCTTTGCTTCGACTGGCCCTGGAAAGGTACGGCATATGAAGAGCAAGATGGAGTCAATAGAGGAGCAGGAGGTTCAAGGAGGAAATGTCCGACTCAGAAGAAGTCTTTGAATGGTTACCTAACTAATACCCTACAGTAAATGTCTCTGCTAGTAACGGTCATACACAGGTGTCAGAGTTTAGCTGTGACAGTTTAACCCCCTCAGGAGGTGTTAAGCTGCGTTTCCACCAAGCAGTAGGGTTCGGTTCAGTACGGTTTGGGACGGTTTGGGACAGTTAAGTCTGATCCCGTTTGCGTTTCCACAGCAAACTGTGCCCTCTCGTGGTGGGCGGCGTGTAAGCCGTATGCCAGAAGCCACAGCTGGTAAACAATAGTGCGACGCCGTAGCAGCTTATCCCGCGATTAAATCCAACAAAGACGAAAACGTGACACAGTAAACAAAGAGCACGGATGGAGACATGCAGCATTTCGTCCTCTCTGTGATTTTCATGTAACTCTCTGTTACGAAGTGCAATCAAGCTTTGTTTCAGAGAAGTCTGTGAGCCGCCAGGAGAAATGTAGCCGCTGTCGGGGTAAGTGACGAATCTTTTGACCAATCAACGGTCTGCAGTGTGTTGCTCCACCTCCCGAGAGCGGATCGGTTCAGTCTGGCACCCATACGAAAGGGTCCCAAAAAAGTGGGACGGCTCGTCTCGGTTTTTAGGGATTCGTCCCGGGATGAGTCTGTGGAAACGCCGCTAAAAGCGCACCGTACCGAGACGAACCGACCCGGACTGCTTGGTGGAAACGCGGCTTTTGAGTCTCTTCTTCATGGTCCTGGTCTGGCTCTGAGCGGGATGGCGGGTTCATCGATGTTGTTTTCAGGGTTTGGTGTTCCACGCCGGTAAATACCTGTGAGGTCAGACAAACACAGCGTTAGTTCTCTGATTATGTCAGAGTAAAGAATCATCAGCACACCTGAGAGACTCTTACCTTTCCTCTGTCTGTAAAACATAAATCCACAACCAGCAACATTAACGATCAGAAGAAGAAGAAGGCCCACACTCGCACTAACAGCAACAGCTGTGGGATCCTCTGCAGACAAACAACAACAACAACAAATAAAGAAAAGTCCTCTTTTTCTTTTTGATCCAAACTCTGTGACAGTATTAATGATGAGGACTCTGACTGGGCTCATCTTTGTGGAACTTGCTGATGATGTCCTTCACACCAGAGAGCTGAAACACACAGTCATAGCTCCTCCAGTCCTCAGCTGGAGGTTTCAGCAGGTCCACACTCATCTGGAAGGTTCCATCATGGTTTGGGAGGATCTCTCCGTGGTCCACGTCCTCCTGAAGCTCCTCTCCATCTCTCCTCCAGAACATCACGGCTCTGTCAGGAAAGAAACCTGTAGCGTGGCAGGTGACTGGAGAGGAGGGAGACTTCTGGAGGAGAGACACTGACGGGACCACTGAGGGAGAAGGACAGGAAAAAACAGTTAAGGACAAGGAAAATACAAAAGAAAAAAAAACGTCCAGTAGGAAATGTGAAGTGTTTTTCAAGAAGAGTCTGAACATGGTCTCGTGATCATACCTTTTCTCTGCAGAGAGCTTTTGCCTTTGTCCAAATACATCCTTAGCCACTCAGGAAAAACCTTAATGAGGTTGTTCACATCAAATTTTAGTCGAGTTTTGTCAGCGTTCCAGTTTAATTGTAGACTGACTGCCTCTGGTTTCTGAGCCTCCCATGTCAGACTCTTTACATCAAACGATAAGATGTCCTCTCCATCATAAGCATACTTAACAAAACCATCTACCTTTCCAGTCTCATCGTCCCACTTACAGCCACTGATCCTCTGTAAGACGTGGACACCTGAGAGAGACAGAGAGACAGAAACTTGAGTTTGACCCACAGATGATCCTATTAATGGAAATGGAGGTAGTATGTACAGAGTGATGTACCCTGGTGAAGAGGTAGAGAAAGGATACATGGGAAATTTGAACCAAAGAGTCTTTTGACCAGTAGGTATGGCCGTGTCTTTGTCATGTTCAGTCATGTGGGTGAGAGACGAAGAAAGAATGTGGATGATTTGAAGCTGTGATCAAAATGCATGTGTAGATAAATTCAGATCAAGTTTGTGAGATTTCAAACATATTGGACTCTATATGAAGGAGCTAGAATGACTTCCTGGGTCATGGTGAGACATCAGAGTTTGACGCGGCACATACCCTTTAACTACAGGACAAGACCTGATCAATGGTGCTCTATGAAGGCCTGAAAGTTGTTTCTGAGCACCATTGATCTTAGGTTTTTGACTAAAGCATCCACCAGCTCCTGGGAAGTCTGTGGTGCAGGTTGGTGGATGGAGCGAGACATGATGTGCTCAGTTGGATTCAGGTCTGGGGAACGGGCGGGCCAGTCCATAGCATCAATGCCTTTGTCTTACAGGAACTGCTGACACAATCCAGCCAAATGAACTCTAGCATTGTCTTACACTGGGAGGAATCCAGGACAAACTGCACCAGCATATGGTCTCACAAGGGGTCTGAGGATCTGGAAGGCTGTGCACCCCCCAAAGAAAAGCCACCCCACACCATTACTGACCCCTAGTCAAACTGGTCATGCTGGAGGATGTTGCAGGCAGCAGAACGTTCTCCAGACTCTGTCACGTCTGTCACATGTGCTCAGTGTGAACCTGCTTTTATCTGAGAAGAGCACAGGGTGCCAGTGGAGAATTTGACAATCTTGGTATTCTCTGGAAAATGCCAAACGTCCTGCACGGTGCTGGGCTGTAAGCACAACCTCCACCTGTGGACATCAGGCCCTCACACCACCCTCATGGAGTCTGTTTCTGACTGTTTGAACAGACACATGCACATTTGGAACCAAAAGGATACCTGTATGAACCGGAGCACACAGAAGAAGAGCTGCTACAGATGGAGACTGAAAGGAATACAGAGGAAACATCCACGGACACTGGACATCGAGATGCTGAGTGTAACTGCTGCCACGACTGTTGTTGTTGTTGTTGTTGTTGCTGTTACAGGACACTCCAGAATTCAGAAGAGCAGGGAAATCTGTGTGATGAGTTATACAGACGACTTGAGAGCCAGCAGTGTCCTCAGACAAATCCTGAAGAGTGTCTGTAACCAAGTTCCACTCGTGACAGCAGTAACACTCAGCATCTGTGTGCATTGAGTCACAGCTCAGACATTTACACCACTGAGTATTTCCGACTCTATCTTGATGTCCAGTGTCTGCGGATGTTTCCTCTGTATTCCTTTCAGTCTCCATCTGTAGCAGCTCTTCTTCTGTGTGCTCCGGTTCATACAGGTATCCTTTTGGTTCCAAAGTGAATGAAACTTCATCGTCGCTGTCATAGTCACTCATTTTGAATTTCCTACGCTGCCTCACAATCCTTAGAGTACAAACAAAAGAATTACGATACTTGATCAAACTTACACGAGGCTAAAACCAGCGCTCGAAGCATAGCTTGTTTACATTCCCTACAGCTGAAAGGAGGAGGGGGGACGGAGCGCACTAGCGCTGCGCGGAAGGACACATGACCAGTTAGTTAGGTCCAGATAAATGTTTATATTTCCAAAGACTTAAAGCACTTAAAAAATATTTTATGTAGCGTACTCTTAAACTGTGGTATTACTTTTTGATTTTAGTTCTTGTAGGCAGAGAAAATAGCCTTTGAATTTGGTACCGTCTGTCCCTGTTAGCGTCTATTTCCTCGTCACCATCGATTACAGTCTGTGTCTTACTGAGGGAGAGGAGACAACTTTCTACTGTATCTAATGTCCTTAGTGGTCACATAGAGCTCATACAACCCCACTTCAAAAAATCTGAACTATCCCTTTAAGGGGGCCTTCAGCACATCTGTAGTCGGGTTCGGGCCCTTTAAAAAATGAACAAGATATTAGGATAGAGTAACCTACCTTCACTTTGGCTGAAGGCCTGCATCAAATCTTTCATCATTTTCCCAAAAAGTTGAGGCTGGTTTTTAAAACACAATCCTTTGTACCAGTCCACATGGCCTGGATCATTGTCCATTAAAGTTTTTACCCAGTGCTGCTTTGGTTTTATGGTTTCGTCACTGTCGCAGTAAGAAACTTCAATTCCATCCACTTCAACATTTCCAACAAAAACAGGGAAGTCTGGGATCCCGGAGAACCCAATGGAGAAAAACACCAGCGAGTGTTCCACTGTAAGGAGGAAAGAAAGTTCATGAGGTGAAAAGTAAAGAAAACAGCTCAAAGAGAAAAAGACTCAAACATTACCTGAGGATGAAAGGTGAAAGAAAAGAAGAATCAACAGGAACTTTTCCATCTTGTGTTCGACGTATTAATCCAGGATTAAAATGGCTGAGTGATTTTGTACTTTGTACCATTTTTATATCCAGTTTCTCTCTGAGTCGAAAGGGAGTGTCTTTAATCTACAACCATAACCTGATCTGTCCCAAGATAAAGGAGTCAATCAGCTACTACCAAGACTCCTGTTAGGGTTTTAATCCTAAAACAGACTGTAACATGTTCTGTGGCCTTAAACGTAAAAATGATCTCCTTCATGCACTTTTCCTTTTCTTCAATCTGACGTGTAATCCAGCTCAGGACCAGAGAGGCTCCAGATACAAGCTACAGAAAGAAGCTCAGCTCTAGAGATCTACAAAGCTTCTTTTGTAGATCCACAGTTTTTCCTATTTGACTTGTTAAAAGGGAAAATATTCATGTCACTACTCACACAGACAAGGATTATTTTGAATCTTTATATTTTAATAAGAGATCAACTTATCAATGCATAAATGAAAATATTTTATTTACATGTAAAACAAGATCACGAAGGAACAGGATGAACCGGTTCTTTCTGTTTTTCTTCGAGTCCAGATCTGCTGACACTTAGTTTGTTTATACATGGTACACCACAAAACACTCGTGTGAATGTTGATTTTCTTTATGAAACTTGACCTAAACATGTTTTTTTTTTGTCTTTATAAATATTATCTTATCGTTTCTTTTGAACCAGCAAAGACATTTTTACCTGTGAAATACAAACATTAGTAGAAACAGAAAATCTACAGAAATATCCCGTCTTCTACCTGGTTGGTACAGTGACTGTTTAACCCCCTCATTAGATGTTAACAAACTGGTTCAGTATTTAAAGACTTCTTCTTCCTGGTCCTGGTTTGGCTCTGAGCAGGATGGTGGGTTCATGGATAATGTTTCAGAGTTCAGAGTTTCAGGGCGCTCAGTCCTGGTTTTAGTAGCTGTGAGGTCAGACAAACACAGCATTAGTTCTCTGATTATGTCAGAGTAAAGAATCATCAGCACACCTGAGAGACTCTTACCTCCTACCTCCTCTGTCTGTAAAGCACAAATCCAACAACAGCAGAAACAAAGAACAAGACAAGAAAGCTCACACCCACACCAACAGCAACATCTGTGGAATCCTCTGCAGAGAAAAAAACAACAGCAAACTAGAAAAGCAATTTCCAAAGAAATGCGCTGTGAATGCAGAATGCGCTGAACTGCTTATGCAGTATGCTGAAAGAGCCTGTCATGAACCTTTTCATGAAAGTAAATTAGTTGATGAATCAGTGGAATTGATGAATAAATTTAAAAGTTTAAATGGCTGAATTTATTAAAAAAAAATAAAGGAATTAATTGAATTTCAAAGAACATCAATGGAAATAATGAACTGGCTGAGGAAAAATGTGAGTCTGACCTAAAAAATGCTGTTTAGGTGTGATACTTTGTGTCCTGTATGTGTGAGTTTAATCATGTAAACCTGTCAGCTGAGGTCCATCTGAAGCCAGATGTTGCCATGGTGATCACTGTTTACTAACTGCCATCAGAGAGCTGTTGGAGTCTGTTGATTACCAAGACTTTACCACTGAAATCATGGTCTCAAACTGCCTGATATTGTAACTTAAACATAGGTGCGATCAGAAAAATGACTGAACCGTGAGAGTCCTGAAACACTGATGAAGCTGTCCGTGTTAGTTTCATGTCAGTAGACCCAGAAAATGTGGTTGTGACAGCGAGAGACAGATGAGTGGTTCTCCACTGATCTCTGAGAAAGACCCTCAGAAATTAACATTGGAGTAGATGGGGGCTGTTGCTGAGTTTTCCTGACAGTTGGCTTTTTTGTGGTGAGGGGCTCCATCCTTTTGCTTTAAAAACCACTTTGTCAAAAACAGGACAAGATTACCTATGTTTTGATGACTTATATGTGTTGATAGCCCAAAATATGTGGTGAAGGGGGCAGTTTTCCCCAAAAGTTTCCAGGTTTTGTCTCCCCCTCTCGCCACTCTAATCTGGAACATTCCGTTCAATACACACCAGTGTTTAATGGCTCCAAGAGCTGAAATGCATCATGACCTTTAAAGGGTGATTGTGAAGAAAATATGAATGCGAGGAAACATTTGAAACACACTGAATAAAGCCAAAAGATCGCTGAATATTTTGAAGTTTGAATGAAGTTTCTAGGTATGTAAATGAATGAATAAGGAGGGTTTGAAGCAGGCTGAAAAATGTCCAAAAGGGGGAAAATTTTGAAAATTTCCCATTCATCTCTACAGGACCGAAATCGCAAAAAACTTGAAATATCTCTGAAAGTATTTGTGAAAAGGCTGTGAAAAGTCATAGCGCAAGAGTGCAGAATGAGACCCACTCTTGATGTTTGAACGGTGAAAATCAGTTGAAATTTGTAGAAGTAGCAAAGCAAATAACAGAGCGGAAGAAGAAAAAGGATGTTGAACATATGCTGTAAATGCATTGCTGCATTCACGGCAGTAAACAAACAACACACACCACAGCATGTGCAGGTAAACAGGTGAGAAGCGCAAACACAACATATTAGCAGCAACAGCATTAAGAGAAAAATAGGGTGAGAAGTCTTACCAAGTGGTGGTCTGAACCCGTGTTTCCAGAGTTTGGTGACCTGGTCCTCTTTCACACCAGAGAGCTGAAACACACATTCATACCTCCCCCAGTCATCAGATGGGAGTTTCAGCAGGACTACACTCATCTGGAAGGTTCCATCATGGTTTGGGAGGATCTCTCCGTGGTCCACGTCCTCCTGAAGCTCCTCTCCATCTTTCCTCCAGAACATTGCAGCTTTGTTAGGGTAGAAACCTGAAGCGTGGCAGGTGACTGGAGAGGAGGCAGACTTCTGGAGGAGAAACACTGACGGCAGATCTTCAGTGAAAGATGGGGGTCAAAACAAAGTGTCAAAAAAAATGTGCCAAGTGAACTGTAAGTGTGTTAGGATCCTCAACTTGGTCATGTGATCTTACCTGTCCTCAGCAGAGAGCTTCTTCCAACATCCACATAC
The DNA here is from genome assembly GCF_033239565.1 of Halichoeres trimaculatus. Classification (NCBI taxonomy): domain Eukaryota; kingdom Metazoa; phylum Chordata; class Actinopteri; order Labriformes; family Labridae; genus Halichoeres; species Halichoeres trimaculatus. The sequence continues at coordinate 2,311,620 of NW_027437192.1, forward strand.
TTCTTCAGCCACTCTGGACAAATCTTAGAGAAGTAATGCTTGTGAAAGCTCAGCAGAGTTTTGTCAGCGTCCCAACCCAGTTTTTTCACGAGGCGCTCTGGTTTCTGACTGACCCATGTCAGACTCTTCACATCAAGTGATATAAAGTCCTCTCCATCATAACCAAACTTCATGAAACTATCAACCTCTTTAGTCTCATCGTCCCACTCACAGCCACTGATCATCTGTAAGGTGTGAACACCTGAAAGAGACAGGAACAGAGACTGAGTTTACCTGTAGATCTCTGATAAAAAAAAAGCTATAAACAAAATTACCCTATCAAAATATTTGTGCAAAATATTTCTAATAAAACCATTTTTCAACCATTTTCAGAAACAGGAAAGTCAACATAAAGTTGTTTAAAAACATGAGTCTCCATCAGTTAAACTGATCATAAAGGTGATCTCATTCCATGTTTGTATTTAATGTAATTTAGCTGCAGCAGTGAAATTATCAAGTGAAAAAAGGAAAACCAGCAAAGAAAAGAAGTAAGGATTTAACCTACCTTCAATGTGATTTAGGGCTTCCTTCAATTTTTTTATTGTGGTTTTAAGGAAGTAAGGCTGGATTTCCAAACACTCTCCTCTGTACCAGTCTGCTTGCTCTTTGTCAGTCTGCATAACAGTTTCCACCCAGTGGAGCTTTGTTTCTATCTTGTTGTTACTGTCACAGTAAGCAGCTTGAACTAGGTCCACCTCCATAGTTCCAACAAAATCAGGGAAGTTTGGGATCCCAGAGAGTCCAGTAAAGAAAAACTTCAGCGAGTGTTCAACTGTAGGGAGGAAATCAGGTTCAACACAAAATGCAGATCAGGTGAAAAATAAAGAAAACAGCTCAAAGAAAAAAGACTCAAACATTACCTGAGGATGAAAGGTGAAAGAAAAGAAGCAACAACAGGAACTTTTTCATCTTGTCTTCAACATATTAACTCATGATTGAAATGGCTGAGTGATTTTGTACTTTGTACCATCATTTACCTGCTGTTTATATTATCATCAGAGGGAGTGTCTGTAGTAGGGAGTGCCTTTAGTCTCTGCCACAACCTGATCTGACCCAGGATGAAGGAGTCAGCTACAAGTATGACCAAGACTCATGTTCGTGTTCAAATCCTGAGACAGACTTTAACATGTTCTCTGAGGCTTCAAAACATAAAAATCTCCTTCATGAACTTTTCCTTTACTTCAATCTGACGTGTAATCCAGCTCAGGACCAGAGAGGCTCCAGATACAAGCTACAGAAAGAAGCTCAGCTCTAGAGACTCTTTCTCAGTCACAACCACACAAAACAGAGTCCAGTCTGACTCTGCTGAGAGATCAGGGGGTTATGCTGCCCTCTAGAGGAGACTTCATGTAACTACAATATCAATGAAGGTGGACGCTTTTCTTCTAGCTCCCCCCTCCCTATCTGTCCTGCTTGCTCTTGGTCTGTCTCTGTCTGAACTATCAGAGCCTCTCTTTGTATCCTATCAAAAACCTAAAATCATGGATTTGATCGGCTGGTCTCTCAACACAATTGATCAAATTTTCTCAATGAGGAAACTGGGCAAAGAGGAGCCCGCCTGCCCCGGTGAAATGTTTCCAGCCGGGTACACGACTGACTTCTGGGATACCTGGAGGACCGTATGCCTGTCGATCCTTTTCGTCAAGGATGTTGAAGATGTCTACATATTTGGATTTATGATAACAGGCTTTCTGCTGTTTGGAGCTGGTGGTTTCCTGATTTATCGCAAACTTCTGAAGACGCAGGGTACTATTTTAGGATTTGATGAGCTGAGGGATTGTGCAGGGCTGTCAACACTCAGACTCAAGCGATATGGGAACTTAATCACAGGCAGGATGTGATTCCTGGACTTCTTTACAGGATGGATAACAACTTGGAGAAGTCGTAGGCTCGGCTCGGCTGTAATGGGCCACCAAATTAAGTCATTTGAATCTCCACAGAGTTGACCAGTTGGGACTTTAAGGCAGACGGAAAATGTTCAGTGGGCCTGCCTGACCCAAACGATCTTTATCGCGTTGGCCTTGGTTGGCTGATAGCGCTCTGCTCTCCTGGATGGTATGCACACAGATGCTCTACCCCCCTCCCATCCCCCACCTTCCTTGTGAATTAAAAACCAAAAAATAAAAAAATAAATAAATGAGCGTATTAAAGTTAAAAGTTCAATGAAAACAAGAAAAAGAGAAAACATTTCTATAAGAATTTACACCATTTCATCTCAAAGCTTTCTTTAAAGATCCACAGTTATTTCTATTTAACCTCTTTGATGGTGAAAACATTCAGGAGAAATTCATGTCACTACTCACACAGACAGAGATGGTTTTTCACCTTTATTTTTAAAAACGTAAATATATATATTTCTCAATCCATGAATTAAAAGATTTTATCTGCATGTACAAAGAAGCTCTAAAGTGAATCAAAGCTGTTTATGTTGGTGTTGGCGCCTCCCTGTGGACGTTAACAGTACACTTGGTGTAGTAATGATCCAGGTTGTCTTTGATTAGTTCAGGGAGAAAGTGAAAGAAGTCTCCATGCCTGTTTGAGTCTACTTTCCTTTCCTCAAAGTCAAGTTTGGCGTTCTGCTCCGTGGAGCATTGACCCTAAACTGGAGCTGTTGTGTCCTGTGGATCAGTGAGTGTGACTGAAAGAGGAAGAATCAACGTGACTCTTCCTCCTCCTGCTTACAGTGAAGCTTGGCGGTGCCTCTGTGATGCTCTGTGGCTGCTTTGCTTCGACTGGCCCTGGAAAGGTACGGCATATAAAGAGCAAGATGGAGTCAATAGAGGAGCAGGAGGTTCAAGGAGGAAATGTCCGACTCAGAAGAAGTCTTTGAATGGTTACCTGACTAATACCCTACAGTAAATGTCTCTGCTAGTAACGGTCATACACAGGTGTCAGAGTTTAGCTGTGACAGTTTAACCCCCTCAGGAGGTGTTAAGCTGCGTTTCCACCAAGCAGTAGGGTTCGGTTCAGTACGGTTTGGGACGGTTTGGGACAGTTAAGTCTGATCCCGTTTGCGTTTCCACAGCAAACTGTGCCCTCTCGTGGTGGGCGGCGTGTAAGCCGTATGCCAGAAGCCACAGCTGGTAAACAATAGTGCAACGCCGTAGCAGCTTATCCCGCGATTAAATCCAACAAAGAAGAAAACGTGACACAGTAAACAAAGAGCACGGATGGAAGACATGCAGCATTTCGTCCTCTCTGTGATTTTCATGTAACTCTCTGTTACAAAGTGCAATCAAGCTTCGTTTCAGAGAAGTCTGTGAGCCGCCAGGAGAAATGTAGCCGCTGTCGGGGTAAGTGACGAATCTTTTGACCAATCAACCGTCTGCAGTGTGTTGCTCCACCTCCCGAGAGCGGATCGGTTCAGTCTGGCACCCATACGAAAGGGTCCCAAAAAAGTGGGACGGCTCGTCTCGGTTTTTAGGGATTCGTCCCGGGATGAGTCTGTGGAAACGCCGCTAAAAGCGCACCGTACCGAGACGAACCGACCCGGACTGCTTGGTGGAAACGCGGCTTTTGAGTCTCTTCTTCATGGTCCTGGTCTGGCTCTGAGCGGGATGGCGGGTTCATCGATGTTGTTTTCAGGGTTTGGTGTTCCACGCCGGTAAATACCTGTGAGGTCAGATAAACACAGCGTTAGTTCTCTGATTATGTCAGAGTAAAGAATCATCAGCACACCTGAGAGACTCTTACCTTTCCTCTGTCTGTAAAACATAAATCCACAACCAGCAACATTAACGATCAGAAGAAGAAGAAGGCCCACACTCGCACTAACAGCAACAGCTGTGGGATCCTCTGCAGACAAACAACAACAACAACAAATAAAGAAAAGTCCTCTTTTTCTTTTTGATCCAAACTCTGTGACAGTTTTAATGATGAGGACTCTGACTGGGCTCATCTTTGTGGAACTTGCTGATGATGTCCTTCACACCAGAGAGCTTAAACACACAGTCATAGCTCCTCCAGTCCTCAGCTGGAGGTTTCAGCAGGACCACACTCATCTGGAAGGTTCCATCATGGTTTGGGAGGATCTCTCCGTGGTCCACGTCCTCCTGAAGCTTCCGTCCATCTTTCCTCCAGAACATCTCGGCTCTGTCAGGAAAGAAACCTGTAGCAAGGCAGGTGACTGGAGAGGAGGGAGACTTCTGGAAGACAGACACTGACGGGACCACTGAGGGAGAAGGACAGGAAAAAACAGTTAAGGACAAGGAAAGTACAAAAGAAAAAAAAAACGTCCAGTAGGAAATGTGAAGTGTTTTTCAGGAGCAATCTGAACAGGGCTTGTGATCATACCTTTTCTCTGCAGAGAGCATTTGCCTTTGTCCAAATACATCCTTAGCCACTCAGGAAAAACCTTAATGAGGTTGTTCACGTCAAATTTTAGTTGAGTTTTGTCAGCGTTCCAGCTTAATTGTAGACTGACTGCCTCTGGTTTCTGAGCCTCCCATGTCAGACTCTTTACATCAAACGATAAGATGTCCTCTCCATCATAAGCATACTTAACAAAACCATCTACCTTTCCAGTCTCATCGTCCCACTTACAGCCACTGATCCTCTGTAAGACGTGGACACCTGAGAGAGACAGAGAGACAGAAACTTGAGTTTGACCTACAGATGATCCTATTAATGGAAATGGAGGTAGTATGTGCAGAGTGATGTACCCTGGTGAAGACGTAGAGAAAGGATACATGGGAAAATTGAATCAAAGAGTCTTGTGACCAGTAGGTATGGCCGTGTCTTTGTCATGTTCAGTCATGTGGGTGAGAGACGAAGAAAGAATGTGGATGATTTGAAGCATGTTTGTGACCTGTGATCAAAATGCATGTGTAGATAAATTTAGATCAAGTGTGTGAGATTTGAAGCATATTGGACTCTATATGAAGGAGCTAGAATGACTTCCTGGTTCATGGTGAGACATCAGAGTTTGATGCAGCACATACCCTTTAACTACAGGACAAGACCTGATCAATGGTGCTCTATGAAGGCCTGGAGACATCAGGCCCTCACACCACCCTCATGGAGTCTGTTTCTGACCCTTTGAACAGACAACTGCACATTTGTGCTGCTGAAGCTCATTTTGCAGGGCTCTGGCAGTGCTCCTCCTGTTCCTCCTTGCACAAAGGAGGAGGTAGTGGTCCTGCTGCTGGGTCTTTGCCCTCCTACAGCCTCCTCTACGTCTCCTGATGTTCTGGTCTGTCTACTGGTAGCGCCTCCATGCTCTAGACACTACGCTGACAGACACAGCACACCTCACTGATGTGCCATCCTGGATGAGCTGCTCTACCTGAGCCATTTGTGTGGGTTGTCGACTCCGTCTCATGCTACTACTAGAGTGAAAGCACCACCAACATTCAAAAGAGACCAAAACATCATCCAGAAAACTCAGGAACTGAGAAGTGGTCTGTGGTCACCACCTGCATGAACACTCCTTTATTGGGGTTGTCTCGCTAATTACCCATGATTTCCACCTGTTGTCTGTTTCATTTGCACAACAACATGTGAAATTGATTGTCAATCAGTGTTGCTCCCTAAGTGGACAGTTTGATTTCACAGAAGTGTGATTGACTTGGAGTTACGCTGTGTTGTTTAAGTGTTCCCTTTTTTTTTTGAGCAGTGTATTTACCCTTTAAATTATCGGCATATAAATAAAATTTGCAAACTTCCTGTTTGGATTTCACCATGATGGTAAGAGCTTTTTTTGTAGGTCTTGGCATGATAATTAGTTTAAAGTAGCAGTGTTTTTTTCACCTAGGGCCTAGGGGGGCTTATGTGGAGCACATATAACTTGTGGCAGAAACAGTAAGATTATCCTAAGGAACCTTAAAGGGATAGTTCAGTTTTTTTGAAGTGGGGTTGTATGAGCTCTATGTGCCCACTAAGGACATTAGATACAGTAGAGAAAGTTGTCTCCTCTCTCTCAGTAAGACACAAACTGTAATCGATGGTGATGAGGAAATAGGCGCTAACAGGGAGAGACGTACCAAATTCAAAAGCTATTTTCTCTGCCTACAAGAACTCAAATCAAAAAGTAATGCCACAGTTTAAGAGTACGCTACATCAAATATTTTTTAAATGCATTAAGTCTTTGGAAATATAAACATTTATCCGGACCTAACTAACTGGTCATGTATCCTTCTGCGCGGCGCTAGTGCACTCCGTCCGGTTGTAGCCTCGTGTAAAATTGATCAAGTATCGTAATTCTTTTGTTTGTACTCTAAGGATTGTGAGGCAGCGTAGGAAATTCAAAATGAGTGACTATGACAGCGACGATGAAGTTCCATTCTATGGAACCAAAAGGATACCTGTATGAACCGGAGCACACAGAGCTGCTACAGATGGAGACTGAAAGGAATACAGAGGAAACATCCACGGACACTGGACAGCAAGACAGAGTCGGAAATACTCAGTGGTGTAAATGTCTGAGCTGTGACTCAATGCCCATGGATGCTTAGTGTTACTGTTGGCACGAGTGGAACTTGGTTACAGACACTCTTCAGGATTTGTCTGAGGACACTGCTGGCTCTCAAGTCGTCTGTATAACTCATCACACAGATTTCCCTGCTCTTCTGAATTCTGGAGTGTCCTGTAACAGCAACAACAACAACAACAACAACAACAACAGTCGTGGCAGCAGTAACACTCAGCATCTCGATGTCCAGTGTCCGTGGATGTTTCCTCTGTATTCCTTTCAGTCTCCATCTGTAGCAGCTCTGTGTGCTCCGGTTCATACAGATATCCTTTTGGTTCCAAAGTGAATGAAACTTCATCGTCGCTGTCATAGTCACTCATTTTGAATTTCCTACGCTGCCTCACAATCCTTAGAGTACAAACAAAAGAATCACAATACTTGATCATACTTACACGAGGCTAAAACCGGCGCCTGAAGCAAAGCTTGTTTACATTCCCTACAGCTGAGAGGAGGAGGGGGGATGGAGCGCACTAGCGCTGCGCGGAAGGATACATGACCAGTTAGTTAGGTCCGGATAAATGTTTATATTTCCGAAGACTTAATGCACTTAAAAAATATTTGATGTAGCGTACTCTTAAACTGTGGTATTACTTTTTGATTTTAGTTCTTGTAGGCAGAGAAAATAGCCTTTGAATTTGCTCCCTGTTAGCGTCTATTTCCTCGTCACCATCGATTACAGTTTGTGTCTTACTGAGGGAGAGGAGACAACTTTCTACTGTATCTAATGTCCTTAGTGGTCACATAGAGCTCATACAACCCCACTCCAAAAAAACTGAACTATCCCTTTAAGGGGGCCTTCAGCACATCTGTAGTCGGGTTCGGGCCCTTTAAAAAATGAACAAGATATTAGGATAGAGTAACCTACCTTCACTTTGGCTGAAGGCCTGCATCAAATGTTTGATAATTTCTCCAAAAAGTTGAGGCTGGTTTGTAAAACACAATCCTTTGTACCAGTCCACATGGCCTGGATCATTGTCCATTAAAGTTTTTACCCAGTGCTGCTTTGGTTTTATGGTTTCGTCACTGTCGCAGTAAGAAACTTCAATTCCATCCACTTCAACATTTCCAACAAAATCCGGGAAGTCTGGGATCCCAGAGAATCCAATGGAGAAAAACACCAGCGAGTGTTCCACTGTAAGGAGGAAAGAAAGTTCATGAGGTGAAAAGTAAAGAAAACAGCTCAAAGAAAAAAGACTCAAACATTACCTGAGGATGAAAGGTGAAAGAAAAGAAGAATCAACAGGAACTTTTCCATCTTGTGTTCGACCTATTAATCAAGGATTAAAATGGCAGAGTGATTTTGTACTTTGTACCATTTTTATCTCCAGTTTTTCTCTGAGCGTCAAAAGGGAGTGTCTTTAATCTACAACCATAACCTGATCTGACCCAAGATAAAGGAGTCAATCAGCTACTACCAAGACTCCTGTTAGGGTTTTAATCCTGAGACAGACTGTAACACGTTCTCTGAGGCCTTAAAACATAAAATAAACTCCTTCATGCAGTTTTCCTTTTCTTCAATCTGTCGTGTAATCCAGCTCAGGACCAGAGAGGCTCCAGATACAAGCTACAGAAAGAAGCTCAGCTCATGGTTAAACTCACAGGTGCATCATGATCTTTTTTTTTTTTTTTAACCCACAATCCTTTCCCTGATTCTCATTATTTTAACCTGATCTGCTCTGAGTGAAGGTTTTTGGGGAGCTGGACTTTCTTAATCTGACTCTAAATCAAGGCTTTCTCTGACTCTGCTGGGAGATCTGAGGGTTATGCCGCCCTCTAGGGGAGACTTCATGTAAATGCAGGCTGAGTGAAGTTAACCCAGTGTCAGTTTTTTCATCCTCGAAAGTTAAAAACGAATAAAATCAATGAACATTTCAGAGTTTAAAGTTAAATGAAAACAAGAAGAAGAGGAAACATTTCTGAAAGACTTCACACCATTTCTTCTCAAAGCTTCCTTTGTTGATCCAGTTTTTCCTATTTGACCTGTTCAAAGGGGAAAATATTCATATCACTACTCACACAGACAGAAATGTTTTTGAATCTTTATTTCTTAATAAAAGATCAACTTATCAATGCATTAATGAAAATATTTTATTTACATGTAAAACAAAGCTCTAAAGTGAATAACAGAGATGTTTGTGTTGGTGTTGGCGCCTCCCTGTGGAGGTTAACGGTACACTTGGTGTAGTAATGATCCAGGTTGTCTTTGATTAGTTCAGGGAGAAAGTGAAAGAAGTCTCCATGCCTGTTTGAGTCTACTTTCCTTTCCTTAAAGTCAAACTAACCCAGGTGTTTGTTTCTCTGCTCATCCTCTGAGTCTGACCAACAACTGAACCTTTTCCTTCACTTAAAGCTTCAGTCAGAATTTCTGCTTAGTTATCAAACAGATGAAAGCTGATTTCTTTATGGACGAAAATATCAAACAAAATCATGAGCGTGTGAAAGAGTTCACACGTGAGCTGAAAATAATGGTAGAAACAGAGCAATCTACAGAAATTCCACCTGGTTGGTTCAGTTATTTTTTTGCCCCTTCAGTAGATGTTAACTAACTGGTTCTGTATCTAAAGTCTCTTCTTCCTGGTCCTGGTCTGGCTCTGAGCAGGGTGTGTGGATTCATGGATGTTATTTCAGGGCTCTCAGTCCTGGTTTTAGTATCTGTGAGGTCAGACAAACACAGCGTTAGTTCTTTGATTATGTCAGAGTAAAGAATCATCAGCACACCTGAGAGACTCTTACCTTTTGTCATCCATGAAACACACAAAGAACAAGAAGCCACAGCAATGAGACACAAAAAGAACAAGAAGCCACAGCAATGAGGCCCGCCAGAAGTAACAATACAGCCATAACAGCAACATAAAGGGTCCCGGGAATATACTCTGCAAAGCAAAAACAAACAATTACAGCAATTTAATCCGGAAAACAGATCACAGCATGTGCAAGTAAACAGGTGAGAAGAGCAAACACAACATGTCAGCAGCAGCTGCAGCAGCATGAAGAGGAAAGCATGGTGAAAAGTCTTACCATGGTTGGTCCAGATCACTTCTTTGTTGAGTTTGGTGACCTGGTCATGTTTAACACCAAAGAGCTGAAACACACACTCATACCTCCCCCAGTCATCAGATGGAAGTTTCAGCAGGTCCACACTCATCTGGAAGGTTCCATCATGGTTTGGGAGGATCTCTCCGTGGTCCACGTCCTCCTGAAGCTCCTCTCCATCTCTCCTCCAGAACATCACGGCTCTGTCAGGAAAGAAACCTGTAGCGTGGCAGGTGACTGGAGAGGAGGGAGACTTCTGGAGGAGAGACACTGACGGGACCACTGAGGGAAAGATTGGGGTGGGGTGGACAAAACAAAGTGTAAAGAAAAAAATTGGGGTAAAGAAAATGTTAAGATGTGTTTGGAAGGATCCTCAACTTGATCATGTGATCATACCTGTCCTCAGCAGAGAGCTTTTGCCAACATCCACATACTTCTTCAGCCACTCTGTACAAACCTTAGAGAAGTAATGCTTGTGAAATCTCAGCAGAGTTTCGTCAGCATCCCAACCCAGTTTTTTCACGAGGCCCTCTGGTTTCTGACTGACCCATGTCAGAGTCTTCACATCAAGTGATATAAAGTCCTCTCCATCATAACCAAACTTCATGAAACTATCAACCTCTTTAGTCTCATCGTCCCATTCACAGCCACTGATACTCTGTAAGGTGTGAGCACCTGAAAGAGACAGGAACAGAAACAGAGTTTACCTGTAGATCTCTGATGAAAAAGCTGTAAACAAAAATACCCTATCAAAATATTTGTGCAAAATATTCCAATAGAACCATTTTTCAGAAACAGGAAAGTTAAATAGTTAAACTGATCATAAAAGTGATCTCGTTCCATGTTTGTATTTAATGTAATTCAGCTGCAGCAGTGAAATTATCAAGTGAAAAAAAGAAAACCAGCAAAGAAAAGAAGAAGGGATTTAGCCTACCTTCTGTCTGATTTAAGGCCTGTTTCAAATCATTTATTGTGGTTTTAAGGAAGTTAGGCTGGATTTCAAAACACTCTCCTCTGTACCAGTCTGCTTGCTCTTTATCAGTCTGCATTACAGTTTCCACCCAGTGCAGCTTTGTTTCTATCTTTTTGTTCCTGTCACAGTAAGCAGCTTGAATTTGGTCCACCTCCATAGTTCCAACAAAATCAGGGAAGTTTGGGATCCCGGAGAGTCCAGTAAAGAAAAACTTCAGAGAGTGTTTAGCTGTAGGGAGGAAATCAGGTTCAACACAAAATGTAGATCAGGTGAAAAGTAAAGAAACAGCTTATAGAAGAAAAACAGACTCAAACATTACCTGAGGATGAAAGGGGAAAGAAAAGAAACATCAACAGGAGCTTTTCCATCTTGTTGTTAACAAATTAATTCATGATTAAAATGGCTGAGTGATTTTGTACTTTGTACCATCCTTTATCTTTTAGAGCCTAGAGGGTGTATCCGTAGTAGGGAGTCCCTTTAGTCTGACATCATGACCTGATCTTTTTTTTACCCACAATTTTTGCACAGAACCTCAGTGTTTAAACTTGATCTTCTTTGATGTCAGTTTTAAAGTCTATTCAAGCAGGCCTTCTCATCAACATGATCACATACCTTATCATCCATTATACTCAAAGACGGACTATTATTATGTAATAAACTTTATGTCACACTGTAAAGAGACCTTAAAACACCTGTACAGGTCATTCATGTGTTTGAAGATGAAGAATGAAGTGATTAGAGCTGTTTTCTCCTTTTTTTTCAGACTGATCAGTAACTGTAAGCTGGGTTCATGTCATAGAGGACCTGCTAAAATGTTTGTTGTTGAAGAGCTCAGGGTTATGCCGCCCTCTAGGGGAGAGTTACTGTAAATGCAAAGTGAAGACAGATCTGAGTGAAGTTCATGAAAAACTAGCTCTGTAAATGGACCTTGGTGTCAATTTTTTCCTTCCTCACAAATAAAAATAGCTGATAGATTAAATGAACTGTAGTAATCACTGGAGATGGAGCAATACTGGAGGAGTTTATTTTATTTCACTCATGGCGAGAACACAACAGACTCATGGCATTTTCTCAGAACAACCCTGTTATCAAGAGCATCACCTGCTGGTCCAACATTGCAACACTCTTATTTTCATATCACTACATGAACATATCATCACCATATTAAAATAATGGCCTAAGTCTTTTTTTTCTTTCAAGTTTTTAGGAAACCAAATACAGAGCAAAAGGTATTTATGCATTATTTCAACCAAAAAGGCCTTCACAGTGGATGACTGTTGACATGAAGAGAACATTGTGTGTCAACCATGTAACACTGAAGAATAAAGTGACATAGGCCAATTTTTTCTGACATCGTAGTCTGACTTTAAGCCTGCAAACTTTACCCTGAGTTAAATCAAAGAAATGTCAAGAAAATCAGACTGGTCTGGAGGCAGTCCTTTTCCTCTCGTCTACAGGTCTTGTTTGCTGTTTTTTTTAATTTTTATTAAACTTAACCCATTTCCAACATCCAGTTTTGACAACTTTTTGAAACCTGACCATTGACTGTCCTTTAATGCCATAACACAAACTCAAAATGTAAATAACTCCAACCTCCATCCATCCATCCATTTTCTATACCGCTTATCCTGTTTTAGGGTCGCGGGTGGCTGGAGCCTATCCCAGCAATCATTGGGCGAGAGGCAGGGTACACCCTGGACTGGTCGCCAGTCAATCGCAGGGCTGACACATAGACAGACAACCATGCACGCACACACTCACACCTAGGGACAATTTGGTGTGACCAATTAACCTGATGAGCATGTTTTTGGACTGTGGGAGGAAGCCGGAGTACCCGGAGAGAACCCACGCATGCACGGGGAGAACATGCAAACTCCACACAGAAAGACCCACTGGCCGAGGTGGGGATTTGAACCGGTGACCTTCTTGCTGTGAGGCTGCAGCGCTAACCTTTGCACCACCGTGCAGCCCTAACTCCAACCTATATTGAACAAATGTCAGGTTTTAATTTTAAACCCGCTGTTTTTCACTCTTCACTGGCTTCCAGTGGCAGCTCCGATCAAATTCAAAGCTCTTCTTCTGACTTACAAAACAGTGACAAGAACAGCTCCTGCTGACCTGGGGTCCCTCTTCCAGGTCTACACTCCTTCTGGTCCTCTACGCTCTGCTTGTGAAAGACGCCTGGTGCTCCCAGCCCAGCGCGGCTCCAAATCACTAGCCAGACTCTTCTCCTCTGTTGTTCCCAAATGGTTAATGAACCTAACTCTATAAGATCCACAGAGTCTTTTTCTACTTTTAGAGATGTCTGAAGACTCATCTGTTCAGGGAACACTTAGGCCTTTAATCTGAGCCTTCTCCTCTTTGTCCTCAGGGGTAGAATGAGTCGGAAAGTCTCAGACTCAGCTCTTAGGGCATTCTCTTTACACAAAAAGCCCATCGGTCTAAACTTACCTTCTTATCTTTTTTGTTCTCGTAAAGTTTCTGGGAGAGTTCCTGGACAGTCATAAAAGAGACACGCTGGATGATGAGGAACATGATCAACCTGCTCTTTCTGAGTATTTATCTATCTTACTCTCCATTTACACAGATACCAACCATACACAGGTATCAGTGTTGAGCTCTGACTGTTTAACCCCCTCAGTAGATGTTAACAAACTGGTTCTGTATCTAAAGTCTCTTCTTCCTGGTCCTGGTCTGACTCTAAGCAGGATGGTGTGTCCATGGATGATGTTTCAGGGTTCAGAGTTTCAGGGCGCTCAGTCCTGGTTTTAGTATCTGTGAGGTCAGACAAACACAGCGTTAGTTCTCTGATTATGTCAGAGTAAAGAATCATCAGCACACCTGAGAGACTCTTACCTTTCCTCTGTCTGTAAAACACAAATCCAACAACAGCAGCAACAAGGAGCAGAAGAAGAAGAAGGCTCACACCCACAACAACAGCAACATCTGTGGGACCCTCTGCAGACAAACAACAACAACAAATAAAGAAAAGTCCTCCTTTTTCTTTTTGATCCAAACTCTGTGACAGTTTTAATGATGAGGACTCTGACTGTTTGCTGGAGCTCAGCCTGAGCAGAGGACACACTCACCATGGTTGGTCCTGATCACATCTTTGTGGAGTTTGCTGATGATGTCCTCCTTCACACCAGAGAGCTGAAACACACATTCATAGCTCCTCCAGTCCTCAGCTGGAGGTTTCAGCAGGTCCACACTCATCTGGAAGGTTCCATCATGGTTTGGGAGGATCTCTCCGTGGTCCACGTCCTCCTGAAGCTCCTCTCCATCTCTCCTCCAGAACATCACGGCTCTGTCAGGAAAGAAACCTGTAGCGTGGCAGGTGACTGGAGAGGAGGGAGACTTCTGGAGGAGAGACACTGACGGGACCACTGAGGGAGAAGGAGGGAGACAGGACAGAAAAACAAACAAAGTAAAAAGAAAAAAAAGGGCTTAAAGAAATGTAAAAGCATGTTCATGAGGAACCTGAACTTTGTCACTCTATCATACCTTTCTTCTGCAGAGAACTTTTGCCAATGTCCACGTACTTCTTCAGCCACTCAGGAAAAATTTGAGTGAGTTCGTTCTCATTGTATTTCATTCTGGTTTTGTCAGCGTCCCAGCTCAGTTTTAGATTGACTGCCTCTGGTTTCAGAGCGATCCATGTCAGATTCTTCACATTTAGTGATAAGATGTCCTCTCCATCATAAGCATACTCAGCAAAACCATCAACCTCTCCAGTCTCATTGTCCCACTCACAGCCATTGATCCTCTGTAAGACGTGAACGCCTGAGACAAAGAGAAACTGAGTTTATCATCTTTGCTAAAAGAGGATCCCACCAGTAGAAATAAAGGAGCTTAAACATGAGTTTGTTTTTCTGATGCTTTGGTTTCTACAGATTCTGCAACTCCAACTCTCTGAGCAGACTTTATAAGATCCAGTCTGTGTCTTACTGTGAAGAAGTGAATCTGCCAACAATCCCTGTGACCCTCTGCAGAACCACGCCCCTGGTAGCAGCCCAATAAAGATTAAAAATAATGACGATATATAATAAGACATAAGGTTAGTGTAACCTACCTCCAGTCTGTTTGAAGCTCCTCATTAAATAGTTAATTCTGGCTTTAAAGCGGTTAGGCTGGGATTCAGAACACTGTCCTTTGTACCAGTCCACATGGTCTTTATCAGTCTGCATTAAAGTTTCCACCCAGTGCAGCGTTGTTTCTATCTTGTTGTTACTGTCACAGTAAGCAGATTGAACTTGGTCCACCTCTGCAGTTCCAACAAAATCAGGGAAGTCTGGGATCCCAGAGAATCCAGCACAGAAAAACCTCAGCGAGTGTGTTTCTGCATGAGAGAAAAGAAAGTTTATCATTTTTATGATCAGCACAAAATGCAGATCAGGTGAAAAATAAAGAAAACAGCTCAAAATAAAAGACTCAAATATTACCTGAGGATGAAAGGTGAAAGAAAAGAAGAATCAACAGGAACTTTTTCATCTTGTGTTCGACTTTTTAATCCAGGATTAAAATGGCGAAGTGATTTTGTACTTTGTACCATTTTTATATCCAGTTTTTCTCTGAGTCGAAAGGGAGTGTCTTTAATCTACAACCATAACCTGATCTGTCCCAAGATAAAGGAGTCAATCAGCTACTACCAAGACTCCTGTTAGGGTTTTAATACTGAGACAGACTGGAGCATGTTCTCTGAGGCATTAAAACATAAAATAATCTCCTTTATGCAGTTTTCCTTTTCTTCAATCTGACGTGTAATCCAGCTCAGGACCAGAGAGGCTCCAGATACAAGCTACAGAAAGAAGCTCAGCTCACAGTTAAACTCAGTGGTGCATCATGATCTTTTTATTTTTTACCCACAATTCTTTTGCTGATTCTCATTTTTTAACCTGATCTGCTCTGAGAGTTTCTTTCACGGTTTGACTTTTTTAAATCTGACTCTAAATTGAGGCTTTCTCTGTCTCTGCTGGGAGAGGATAATGCTGCCCTCTAGGGGAGACCTTGTGTAAATGCAGGCTGAGTGAAGTTAATCCAGTGCCAGATATTTCTCATTCTCAAAAGTTAAAAGCTAATACAATCAATGAACATTTCAGAGGTTAAAACTAAATGAAAACAAGAAGAAGGAGAAACATTTCTGAAAGAATTCACACCATTTCTTCTCAAAGCTTCCTTTGTAGATCCAGTTTTTCCTATTCGACTTGTTCAAAGGGGGAAATATTCATGTCACTACTCACACAGACAGAGATGTTTAAAACATAAGTAGAAACAGAAAATCTACAGAAATATCACGCCTTCTACCTGGTTGGTACAGTGACTGTTTAACCCCCTCAGCAGATGTTAACTAACTGGTTCTGTATCTAAAGTCTCTTCTTCCTGGTCCTGGTCTGGCTCTGAGCAGGATGGTGGGTTCATGGATGATGTTTCAGGGTTCAGAGTTTCAGGGCGCTCAGTCCTGGTTTTAGTATCTGTGAGGTCAGACAAACACAGCGTTAGTTCTCTGATTATGTCAGAGTAAAGAATCATCAGCACACCTGAGAGACTCTGACCTTTCCTCTGTCTGTAAAACACAAATCCAACACCAGCAGCAACAAGGAGCAGAAGAAGAAGAAGGCTCACACCCACAACAACAGCAACATCTGTGGGATCCTCTGCAGAGAAACAACAACAACAACAAATAAAGAAAAGTCCTCCTTTTTCTTTTTGATCCAAACTCTGTGACAGTATTAATGATGAGGACTCTGACTGTTTGCTGGAGCTCAGCCTGAGCAGAGGACACACTCACCATGGTTGGTCCTGATCACATCTTTGTGGAGTTTGCTGATGATGTCCTCCTTCACACCAGAGAGCTGAAACACACATTCATAGCTCCTCCAGTCCTCAGCTGGAGGTTTCAGCAGGTCCACACTCATCTGGAAGGTTCCATCATGGTTTGGGAGGATCTCTCCGTGGTCCACGTCCTCCTGAAGCTCCTCTCCATCTCTCCTCCAGAACATCACGGCTCTGTCAGGAAAGAAACCTGTAGCGTGGCAGGTGACTGGAGAGGAGGGAGACTTCTGGAGGAGAGACACTGACGGGACCACTGAGGGAGAAGGAGGAGGGAGACACAGAAAGATGGCAATAAGAGACACAGGCCCTGGGGATACTATCCATTTATCTGGTTTATAAAACCATCGAACCAGCTGACTACCTGATTTCATCAGAGAGCTCTTTCCATAAGAGATGTATGACTTCAGCCACTTAGGGAAAATCTGGGTCAGGTGATATCTGTTGAAGATTCCTTTGTTTTTATCAGCATCCCACTTCAGTTTGGTGCTGAAGGCCTGTGGTCTGGGAGCGATCCATGTAGACATCTTCAGGTCAAACGATATGAAGTCCTCACCGTTATAACCGTACTGGTTAAAACCGTTTACCTCTCTAGTCTCATCGTCCCACTCACAGCCGCTCACTCTCTGTAAGATGTGAACACCTGAGAGACAACAGAGGATATCAACACTGGACAAATGGTAGTAACATCCTCTCTTTCTCACCGTCTGCTAACAGCAGTTTTATTTTATGACATGTCATCATACTTTCTGTCTTCGTCTTATGTCTACGTTGCTAGGTGCTGCCCAAGTAGCTGCCTGTTACAGCAGCTCTCTCTTCTTTGTCCGTTTCTTGTCATTTTTTCGTCATCTTTGTATTCGGAGTGGATCATCACTTTATATGGTTCATTGTTGGTCATGGACACCAAACTTTATGTATCTTCAGTGATATTTTTACTACTTTTCTCCTGTGTTTGTCTGGGGATCCTACATGTAACCATGGCTGCATTGTTTACATGTGAAATCAGCCGTTAGCAGCCTGTAGCATGTCAATGCTAACTGGTGTTATGGTGTTATGGCGCGATTACATACAAAGTCAATGCAAAGACGCGTAAAGACGCCGATTCGCCTCGGGCGGCGCGTTTGGGGGGTTTGGAGCGTTCACGCCTCTGGGCGGTAGACGCGAATTCGCTCGAGTTCAAAATATTGAACTTTTGACACGAATTCGCGTGAAGGCTTGCCGTGGCAGCCAATCAGTGATCACATTCCCCCACGATGTCATTGATTGGGGGGGAAAAACCGCTGCCTGCTCCGGCTCCAACTCCATCGGAGGATGGAGGAGAAAACAATCTGTGTGGTGTGTCATCATCCAGAGTTATACGATACGACGTGTGTACTCTACAGAGACCAGAAAAACAGGAGCAGGCTTGGTTGAAAGTCTCTGAGGAGACAGGTTTTGAAGGTAAGTTCTGTAAACATTCGTTTCCAGCTGGATTTGCCTGCACGGGTCATCACTGAGTCAGACTGTGTTTTCCTCAGTGGAGTTTTGAGGCTGATAGAGAGGAGGGAGGAGCGGGGCAGGGGCAGAGCCAGGGAAAAGATGGAAGTTCTCTGTGCTCCTCTCTTTCCTCCACCCCTTCATTATCCCCAGGGAGACCTCCAGGAACATGGGTCGGGGGGTCGAGGATGAGGTCTCAGGGAACAGCCAGGCAGGGCCAGTGGAGGTGGATTACCAGGGAGAGGCAGCAGGCCTTGATGGTGATCTCCAAAGCTTTCACACACTCTCCTGTCATGCTTTGGAAACCACAGCTCATTGTTTTTCAGATGCTCTTTTGGACTTTCGGTCTTAATATGAACGGGCTCTCTACTCAGCATGCGCAGTACTGCAGTACCCCTCAGCTTGTCAAAATAGTCCAGCGGTGAGACTCGGGCGTTCATGCGGCGCGTGCCAGGCGATTCGCGCGAGTAAATTTGTGAGTTCGCGTTTGGTGTGGCCGCGGCATAAGGCTTGATGATTTCCCTCAAGGTGAGGAGGAGGAGGTGAGGACGACGTGCTGGTTCTCAGGTGTGAGCTGGGAGGTGACGACGTGGACCTGTCCCTCCATCCATCGTTGTTGGGAACGTGGGATCTATCTCCAGTGGGATGGACGAGCTAGCTGTGCTAACCCAGCGGGTCAGACACCAAGGCCACATTGGAAGAGCTTCACCTGCTGTGAGCAGACAGGATCCAGGAGACAGAGACAGAACAGACTGCTGAAGAAGCTCAGTCCTGGACCCTGTGGAGGTGGAGACTGGCTGGGCTGGAGAGTGGTGGACGAGCGGTGGACGGGATGTCGTCATCTATTTTCTTGTGGACCTCTTTGCACTTTCTATACTCTTTCTTACTTTGGTTTTCTTAAATGCTGCGGTGACTCCTGAATTTCCCCTTGGGGATAAATAAAGTTTTTTCTATTCTATTCTATTCTATTCTATTCTAGTGTATATTAAGAAGCTTGTGTACCATTCTGTTCTGCCTTTTTGTCTCTTTTTTCCTGTGTGATTGTGTGCCCTGCCCTTGTTGTTTTCACTTGTACCTGGTAAGTCTTATCTCACCAAAATGTGGTAGGTCTTGTACCTTTCTGTGCTCATGCTTCAAAATGAACAGTAGCATCAGTCACAACAAACCCAATGATGAGCTTTATGGAGATGCTGATTCCATTTTCCAGCAGGACCAAACTGACAAAAGCTGGTCAGATGATTATGATGTTACTGTGTCTCTTCTGTGCTGAGGTTAACAAAACATTCATGTGTAGAACTGATAGGCTTCACGAATATGACGTGTGTATGTACCTCCACTCTGGTTGAAACGCTGCTTTAAGTTGTCCATGGTTGCTCTGAAGTAGGAAGGCTGATTCTCCAAACACTCAAACGTGTAGCGCTGTAGCTGCTGAGGATCATTGTCAAACAGATTCTTCATCCAGTCCTCTTTGACATGCATCTTTGTGTCACAGTAAACCACCAGAGTTTCATCAATCACTGTAGCTCCAGCAAACTCTGGGAAGTCTGGGAGTCCAGATGATGCAATGTAGATGTACTTCAGGGAGTGTTTCACTGAACGACAGACAACAATGATATTTTCAGCATTAATCCACAAACATCCTCAAACTCAGAAATAGGATACACTTCTAAACAAGGTTGTAATAGTTAACTAAAACAAAACTAAACACGAAAACTAAACTAGCTGAAACTAACCAAAATTAAAGACAAAATGTCCTTAGTTATAGTTTTTGACTATATTAATAGCCTTTAGGATTTAAATTAATCCGTCACATTTTCCCAACCAATTTTACAACAGTTTTCAGCAGTTGTCAGCGCCGTACAGCACCATCATAGCGGCGTACAGGGACGAGCTTGTTTACTGCACTGACTGGCTGTGCGGTGTGCTGCGACCAAACGTAGTGGAGCAATGAATTAGAGCATCTGTAATAGTTTAATTGTTACAGAGTCCAAGTTTTTATTTATTGAAGCTCATATTATATTTATTTTATGATTTATGTTTATATTACACTGGGTAACAAAAAAATTCTTTTTGAAAATTGTCTAGAGTTTTTTAACTGATTTAGGGGAAATGACATCTGTTTTACTCTACCAGGTCAGGCTTTGAAGCCACACAGATTGGTTGAAAATCTATGTTTTTGCCCAACTTAAGGGCTGAGTTATGCCAATAACTTATCTAAGAATGCTTTATTATGCTATATTATTTTTACCATTGTGTGGTAGAACACATTTTAGGGATTTCTTGCTGCTATCAATGAACAGTCTTCAATCTTTGGGGTCGTACTTTGGCACTCCTAGTTACTACCAGAGGTATTCCTGGTGTCTGTTTCTGTAAAATGTTATGCGAGTACTGTCTGCAAGAAGGTTCTTTTCCTTAAGTCGGGAAGCCAAAAGTGCAGAAGAGGACTTGGACAAGCTTAGATCATGAACTAGATCATTTAGCTCTATTTGTGTGAAAGGATGTGGAGCATCATCATCAACAAACACCTGATCCTCTTGATCAATGTTGTCACTAGAGGAATCTCCCTCACTTATATGAGCAACAGGACGGCGTGCTGATTCTAGATCAGGATACGTAAGGCAGCCCCTGTTCTTTCTTTTGATCCCAGTTACATTGACCGCACAGAAGTAGCAGTCAGTGACATGGTTTGCTGGTTCTCTCCAAACTTTAGACAACTCTTCTTGCCTTTTGTCCATTGACGCAGATACTCAGTACATGCTTTGCAAACCATATGTGGGGCCCAGGCTTTATCTTGGTCACCAAGCTTTATACCAAAATAGGCATTATAGGCACGCTTTATGAAGCTTGTAACAGAGTTCCTGTTAGGTGCCAATGTGTATTCACCACAGATGTAGCAGAATAAATCAGGGTGATTTTTGCAAGCTCTTCTACGAGAAGCCATGGCATTCACCTCTGTGATAAGAATGAAGATAAGTCATTTACTGAAGGTATTTCAAGAAGACAAACTGGGTAACATCCAAAACGATATACGATATAGACATACGCCAAAAATAAAGTGCTTGTAAGTTGTAGATGCATGAACAATAAAGCAACCATACACGTAAAGATAAAGAAAAGGTGAAAAACAGCAAATGGTCCTAGTTTAAAAAGTTGACCTGATAGAGCAAAACTAATGTTATATTTGAATTCTCCACCCCAAAATGATCTTAAAACAGCTTTAAAACCTTAGACAATTTTTTTGTTGTTAACCAGTGTTATTTTTATGTAATTTATGTCAACATTATTTTATATAATTGATGGTTATATCTTTTATACTGAGTTTATATTATTTTCATGTGTTTAAAGCAGCAGCCAACAGTTCAGTATCAGCATTGACTGAGCAGTGAGCACTATATTGGACTTCAAAATAAACAGCATAACAAAGTATTAACTCTGACCTTTTTGAATCCTGCACCTGGTTAATAAGGTATGAAAAACTAAAACTAAACTAAAACTAAACTAAAACTAAACTAAAACTAAACTAAAACTAAGCCTTGTTGCAAAAATCCAAACTAAATAAAAACTAGAATGCCTGCTCCAAAACTAATTAAAACTAAACTGTAATGACAAATCCAAAACTATTATAACCTTGCTTCTAAAATGTCCCATGACTGTTAAATGTGTGGCCCAGTTTCTACATCCGTTATGCAAAGGAAAGATATTTACAACTTTTTTTCTTCAGCCACTAATAAACTGCTGCTTCTCCTGAAACTTTTATTTGAAGGGTAACAAACCCTGAGTGTGATAGAGCGACACTCTGAAGAATTGCCTGGTCTAATAGCCTCCTTCGACAGAGCGCCGGTCAGAGAGAGGGGCACGGAGAGAATTTACAGGAACTTCAATGTTGAAGTGTGGATGGATAGGATACAGGAGAAACACAAAAAGTGCGCAAGATGGTGTCTGTGTGTGTATGTCTTTGTGGTCTACAAAGGAAACAGAAATACAGAGAAGTATTAAACATTGTAAAATAAATAAATTGTATTACACAATATGTGATAATGTGGTCAAATAACCCAGAAAGTAACAACCACAGCAAATGTGTGAATGTACAGGATTCCAGATACATTTGGTGGTGTGTGTCTCCATCTAGTGGGCGCAGGCTGCAACTACAAGTAATCTGGCTGATCACGTGAAGCATGCATGGGTGAACAACAATGAGCACAAGCATACACTGCAGGCAGGGCAGACCAAGCCACATAATCCAGAAACAAAGTGTAAATACAGCACAAAGGTTTACATTCACACAATAGTTTACGACACGGTCACGTGTATCTAATTAACGTATAAACGATGCTCCCAACTTGCTCATCAAACACAGGATAAGAAAAGGCGCTTCAACCCCGACGATGTGTAAGCATTCATAAACAATATCACGGACGGAAAGGGAAGTGACGTCATAACACCTTTCGCAGTCAAATTAATGGACACCTTTAACACTTTCCTACAGGAGGGTCTTTGGGCAGATAATGTTTCTGTTGTCTTTTATGACAGTCAACTTTTATAAGCTTTAAATGTTTATCTCTGTTTCATATCAACAGTCACCGCTTTACGATCACATTTGAATTTGGGGTAAACTGATGATAAACTGATTCATACTTTGGACTAATGTAGTCTTCCAGCCATTAGGAGTGACTGAGTTCAGAACATGATAAGATGAGAGGATGGTGGAGTTACTATGACACATCTGCCCAACATTAACTACACTGAGACCTTTTCTTTCCACCTCCTTTTAGCTGCTGTTTGTTCTCTCATGGTGTCAATATGTGTTAAAGGATACAGCAGTGACAAACAATCTGTTAAAGTTAGATACTAAAGTAAAACAGAAAGTGAAAGGAGTTGGCACGACCTTGGCAAGATGACCTTGTTGGTGATAAATTGATATTTCCATCCCCACGTCTGTGAGGCACTAACAAGCTGTGACCTGTGTGTAAAGCTGCTTTCAGCTGATCGGTTAGTAAACTTGTAAAACCTGATCTTACCTGAAAAAACAAAGTGGCTCATCAGAACCAAGAGAAGCACCGAGGTCTTCATGTTTGGGTCTGAGGGTTAAGTGTTTCCTCAGATTTCTTAAATCCTCTCATTTCCTAAAAGATCAAAAGTCTGCTGAGCTGTAAACAAAGCGTCCTCTCCTTTGTCTTGTGTCTGATCTGAGCTCCACCCATGTGGAGAGAGCTCTGACGAAAGTTGCACATAAAAAAAATACTTGCAAAATTTCTCACCTATAGCTCTAAACATGAATTAAAAATAAAAATAAAATAAGATAAAATAAGATAATAAAATATAATAATAATAAAATAATAATAATTATTATAATAATAATAATTGATAAATAAATATTTTATTATTATTATTATTATTATTATTATTATTATTATTATTATTATTATTATTATTATTATTATTATTATTATTATTTATCATTATTATTATAAAGTGATCATCCATATTGTAATCATTTTTTAACATTTATACATTGTTTTTGTTTTTTAAATCATGAAGACTGTAACAAATTTAATGTTAAATAACAGGGAAGAGAAATATATGACTGGCACTCAAGAAAAAGAAATGCGTTAGTATCAGTTTTTAACTGAGGAAGGTTGCACATTGAAAAAAAAAAGACCGCAACATTTCCCACCAATAGCTCTAAACATCAAAAGTTGAATATATATATATATATATATATATATATATATATATATATATATATATATATATATATATATATATATATATATATATATATATATATATATAAAATATGATAATAATAATGATAATAATAAATAATTAAAATAATTGATAAATTTATTATTATTATTATTATTATTATTATTATTGTCATAATGTAATAATTATAATAATAATAACTGCAAAAATTATTATTATTTTAAAGTGGTAATCCATATTGTCATCGGTTTTTTTTTTTTTAGCATTCAAACGTTTTTTTTTTTTTTTTTTAAATCATGAAGGCTTTGTCGCAAATTTAAATGTTAAAAATCAGTGAAGGGATTTTTAATGACTATCACTTAAGAAAACAATTGCATCAGTATCAGTTTATAATGTGATGGGAAAACTCACTTAGATAATCTGATTAAATTATACAAGAGACAGGGAGAGATTCGCTGTTAGATTGTGAAATGCATCAGGCTCTACCACAGACTCAAGTGTTTTGGCTGAATTCAGTCTGTTAGTGAGCAGTAATGCTGTCCGTCAATCCGGGTGGCAGGTTCTGAACAATTACCGCCATCTAGTGAAATGAGTCAGCATCACAACGACATGACCACAACACCAATGTGATGGTCTTAGATATAAAAGAAGAGATGGATAGAAACAGCAGTAAATCTCGTCACTTTTAGTTGTTTAAGAGATACTTGCCTTAACAAACCCATCAAAGTCCTTAGAAACCACTGATTCACCTTTTTTAAACCATACCTGAGTTACATGGAAGACATTTTCCATCCGCATTAAAAATAATAAGTCAATCACTTCCTGGTTTATTGTAATGAAATATACAACTTTTGGTTTAAGATTAAAAACCAAACACGACTCTTCTGTTTTATTGTAGCAGGGGCACTGGGACCACGTGGAGCTGAGAGCCAATCAGAAACAGGAAGGAGGTGATCAGGGGCTGATAGCAGGTAAGGCTCCAGACTCTTGGTGGCTCAGGTAAGCCAGTCCTTAAGGGGTTTTTGATCATTGTTGTCATATTTTAATTGGGTATGAGGGGGTCAAGAATTTTTGTGTCTTCAACTTCAAACACCTGATCTGATGTTTTTACTCTGTTTCCTCTTCTTCTGCTTCTTCTTCCCACGACTCTTTGAGCTCTATTTGACCCCCTAAGCATGCTCAAAAACTCACCAAAATTGGAACACACCTCAGGATCGGCAAAAAATTCAATATGTTGCCAAACTTGACCCCCAACATCCCATAATTTGCTCTTTAGCGCCATCAAGGCACACAAAAATGGCCCTAGTGGCCAGCAGGAAAGTCAAACAGAGATCAAACCAACATCAAAATGTTTTTCTCATTGAGACGCAAAAATCATACACTGACACCCCTCACCTATCTCGAACAGGAATCATTTTTCCGCCTGAAAGGTCAAGTCTCAGAGTCAGTCGGTCTTCTCTGGCTCCATGACGCTTCGGTAGCTGAACAGCTAGCTGACGTGAGAGGGGTGGAGGGGAAGGACGAGGTGGGACCACAGCGCGAAGAGAGGGAGACAGGGGATTGGATGGACTCACAGACCAATCTGAACCGCACATGCCATGTGCAGTTCAGATTGGTCAACTCGTATGCAGCTTTGCAGCGGATATACTGAATGGATTTTTTTTGTTGTTTTTGGTCTTTATATTGTGTAGATTGGACCATAGGACCATAACAGCCCTATAAACGGTATTATTAAGATGAGCAAAGCTCCCAAATCGTACACCATAGCTTTTAAGAAGTGTGTTTAAAAGTGTTTGTTGAAGAAAATATCATGTGTGTCCACCAGGTGGCGCTATTCCTGTCACTGGAATGCATCTGTGATCTTGTGTTGTAAATTTGAAACAGGTTGAACAATGTATGTGAGAGGTATAAATGTGCATTTCCAGAGCAGTAGCAGAGGTTTGAGCTCACAGACATGTTAGGAGGTGGACCTTGATTGTGTAAAATTTGAAGCAGATTGGAGTTCAAATGAAGGAGCTACGATGACCTCCTGGTTCATGGTGAAATGTAGATATAAAAAATATAGACACTAGAGGAGTGTTACTTTAACAATGTATCATGATCTTTTTTTACCCACAATTCTTGCACAGATCCTCAGTTTTTAAACCTGATCCGCTCTGATGTTAGCGCAGGTTTAAAGTTTGTTTTCTGAGCTGCAGAGAGCACAAGTTGAGACATGATGACTGCGTTTCCTTTCAGGTTGGCAGGCTCTCTCATCTACATCACATGTTTTATCATGTGTTTCACTAAATAAAACTTTTAAAACACCCGTACAGGTCATTCATGTGTGTTTAAAGATGAAGAATGAAGTGACTGGAGCAGTTTTCTCCTTTTTTCAGACTGATCAGTAACTGAGAGCTGGGTTCATGTCACAGAGGAACTGTTAAAGTGTTTTAAACTTTCTGTTTCTCCTGCAGCTCATGTGTCTGACTCTGCTGGAAGAGCTCAGGGTTATGCTGCCCTCTAGGGGAGAGTTACTGTAAATGCAACGTGAGGACATGTCTGAGTGAAGTTCATGAAAAACTAGCTCTGTAAATGGACCATAGTGTCAAAGTTTTCTCATCCTCACAAAGTAAAAACAAATAAAATAAATGAAAGTGTTAGAGTTTAAAGTTCAGTGAAAACAAGAAGAAGAGGAAACAATTCACAGCATTTCTTCTCAAAGCTTCCTCTAAAAATCTGCAGCTTTTTCTTTTTAACCTGTTTGATGGTGAAAACATTCAGTAGATATTCATGTCACTACTCACACAGACAGAGATGATTTTAAATTTTTATTTTAAAATAATCAAAAATTAAAAGAGGGATAAAAAAGGAAAGGCCTAACAATCCATGAACTTACTTAAAGTTTCTGTGAGAGTTTCTGGTTCGTCACAAAACAGAGAAACTGGATCAACAAGTTTTTTATGGTTTAATATTTTTTGGCTCTGCTGCCACAGCGTCGTTGTGAGGTGAGGTTATTTAATGAACGCAGCAGGAACAGACTTTCTCATTCAAAGGAAGATGGATCAGTTTTTCTGTTCACTAACATTTACAGAGTGACACCGACATGTTTGAACCTCATGAGCTTCAGGAGCTTAAAGAAAACACTAACACTGTTTTTAAAGCTGCACTCAGTTCACCAGACAGACAAACCACCAACAACCACACGGACAAACAACACTGAGACAAACAAAGCTCAGCAAAAGAGAAACCAAACCACTGCTGACTGGAATCTGAGCTCACAGGAGACACACCTGGTACCAAACATGAAGGTGGACAGGTACGCCAACTGACATCAAAGAGCCGAGCTTGAAACAAGGCCAAGAGGCTGAGACTTGAAGAAACACACCACACTGGAAACACAAGACCAACCTCTCTCTACCTCTGATGGTGAGATGATGAGTCAGCTAGCAGTCTGATAGCTCTGTAGCTAAGCTAACATGCATGTTGTCTCCCAGTGGTGTTGACCTTTCATGTAGTGAACATGACCTCAGTGTGTTTAACAACAAAACAACAACAACAACAAAACACAACCACCAAAGACATGAGCCACAGAAGTTTGGGAAACAAAACCAGAACCTTCTGGGCCTCTGGATCAGCAGTTTGTCTGAAGGAGGACTAAAGAACAGCTGCAGACAGTGAAGCATGGCGGTGCCTCTGTGATGCTCTTCTGGCCCTAAATGCTACAACATGTTTTAAACAGGAACCAGGAAACCCTGAGAGGAAGCTGAAGCAATGATCCAAAGAAAAGCTCAGAGTCCACGTGCTCAGCCTCAGAGGAAGTCCAGGGCCCTGTTCTACGAAGCAGGATTACTGCCTAGCGAGGTAGCTTTGAGGATAGTTTTTGGATTCCCTGTTCTACGACACGGGATCACTCCTCAGCGAGGCGAGTCTCCATGGCAACGTACGCTGAACGGCTAACCTGCTTCGGGGCAGGTTAGGTTCCAGATTGAACTCGCGGACTATAAAAACCCCGCCCACTGACCAATGAACCCTCACCAAAAAATGGCTTGTCTGTTCTTAGAGGATCCCGTGGACATCGGAGCCCGACCCACTCTCTTTTTCGGATGACGAAAGTTACCGGTTTTCCAGGGAGGGGTTGGTAGTACATGACACTTTCTACAGGTAGTTAAAGGGAATTAAGAACTCTCATTGCCTCAATAAGATCTTTAATGCCAACACTTCTGTTCCATGACAATATTTTATTGCCCGTATTAAAATTGTGACAGGAATTCATGTAGACCTCATGTGGGCTACATATCGAACAAAAAATATAAACACGATAGGAATGAACAAATGAATAAATTCATCTAAGAAATAAATTAGGTATGGTGCATGTTACAGTAAAAGTGCATGGTGAACAGTGATATTTCAGGATGATAACGGCACAATTTTTTTTTTTTTTTGCATTACACTTACGCATTTAGACTGTCAGCAATTTTCTGCCAGCACTCCTTCTGTGCTTTAGCAGCGGCGACGGTGTTGCTTTTAACGTTAATTACATGTTTCACCTCGTCATACTTCCTCATGATCACCTCCTGCTCCTCCTGAGTGACGTATGCGCTCCTTCTCTCTCCGGCCTGCTTTGACGCTCCAGACTGCTCCATGTTCTCGATTGGTCAGATGCAGCGGGCTCCGCCTTATATGCCTGCATGCGCTCATTGCCTAGCTGGATCCACTTATGAGGTTGATAATCAGCGTCGTCAAACCGTGTAGCGAGACCACCGGCTACCGCACTCAGTTCAGTGAGATAGCTCCAAGGCTATCTCACTAGTCTGAACTTGCTTCGTAGAACAGGGCCCTGGACTTAATGTTAACAAACTGGTTCATTATTTAAAGACTGTTCTTCCTGGTCCTGGTCTGGTTCTGAGCAGGATGGAGGGTTCATCATTGTTGTTTCAGTGCTCAGAGTTTCAGGGCGCTCAGTCCTGGTTTTAGTATCTGTGAGGTCAGACAAACACAGCGTTAGTTCTCTGATTATGTCAGAGTAAAGAATCATCAGCACACCTGAGAGACTCTTACCTTTCCTCTGTCTGTAAAACACAAATCCAACACCAGCAGCAACAAGGAGCAGAAGAAGAAGAAGGCTCACACCCACAACAACAGCAACATCTGTGGGACCCTCTGCAGAGAAACAACAACAACAAATAAAGAAAAGTCCTCCTTTTTCTTTTTGATCCAAACTCTGTGACAGTTTTAATGATGAGGACTCTGACTGTTTGCTGGAGCTCAGCCTGAGCAGAGGACACACTCACCATGGTTGGTCCTGATCACATCTTTGTGGAGTTTGCTGATGATGTCCTCCTTCACACCAGAGAGCTGAAACACACATTCATAGCTCCTCCAGTCCTCAGCTGGAGGTTTCAGCAGGTCCACACTCATCTGGAAGGTTCCATCATGGTTTGGGAGGATCTCTCCGTGGTCCACGTCCTCCTGAAGCTCCTCTCCATCTCTCCTCCAGAACATCACGGCTCCGTCAGGAAAGAAACCTGTAGCGTGGCAGGTGACTGGAGAGGAGGGAGACTTCTGGAGGAGAGACACTGACGGGACGACTGAGGGAGAAGGAGAAAGGAAACATGCAATAAAAGACAAAGAAGTACAAAGAAAAAAGTAGCTGAAAATATGTCAAAGTGTTTTCATGAGGATCCTAAACTTGGTCATGGGATCATACCTGTCTTCATCAAAGAGCTCTTGGCAATGTCCACATACTTCTTCAGCCGCTCAGGAAGAACCTTGAAGACTAGGTTCTTATTATAATTCATTGAAGTTATTTCTGTGTCCCAGGTCAGTTTTGTAGGAACTGCCTCTGGTTTCAAAGCGATCCATGTCATACTCTTCATGTCAAGTGATATGAAGTCCTCTCCATCGTAAGCATACACAATGAAACCATCAACCTCTCCAGTCTCATTGTCCCACTCACAGCTAGCTATACATTGGAAGATGTGGACACCTGAGAGAGACAGAGAGAGAGAAAGACTGATTTCAGCCAACAGATGATCTCACCAATGGACAGTGTTGAGCAAATTCCTTTGAAAAAATAATAAGTTATATTTACTCGTTACTTTCCCCTAAAATATCTAAATTAAGCAAGTTAAGTAATTTTTTTATATCCCCATCCTGAAAATGGCGTTAATTTAGTGTCTGAACTTTCATCCTGAAAACACCAGTTTTAACCCCACAGACTGATCCGAGCACATTTTAAATCTGCAGCTCCTGTCCTGTGTCTGGCTGAGTGATCCAGGTCAGATAGACCTGCCAACACTCCAACGCTGTTTGTTTCAAAATACCAAATACTGCCAATGGGAATAAGAAGAAGATTAAAACTTAACTTTCTTCTTCTGTAGCTTCAGTCTAACTGTGCAGAGTCCATCTATAAAATTTTATTGTGAGAAAGAGAACCCGCCCGTGGCCCCTGTGATCCTCGGCAGGATCACGCCCCTGGGAGCAGCCCAAGATTAAAAGTAAAAATAGAAAAAAATCCAAAGGATAGAATAGCTTACCTTCACTTTGTCTGAAGCTCTGCATCAAATAGTTAATGATGGCTTTAAAGTAATGAGGCTGGGTTTCAAAACACTCTCTTTTGTACTCAACCATTTGGTCTGGATCAGCCTGCAGTAATTTTTTAGCCCAATCCTGCTTTATCTTCATTATTTTGTTACTGTTGCAGGTACCAACTTCAATTCCATCAACCTCTGCTGTTGTAATGAAATCAGGAAAGTCAGGGATCCCAGAAAATCCAGCAGAGAAAAACTTCAAGGAGTGTTTCTCTGCAGGAGAAAAAAAGGAAGTTCAGCAAAAAGTCTAGATCCAGAGAAAAAGTAAAACAGCTGAAAGAAAAAAACAAACTTGACTTTACCTGATGATGAAACGTGACAGAACAAAAGTGTCAGAACAAACTTTTTCATCTTGGTTCAGTTTAAAGCTGAGCTGACAGACGGTGAAGCTGTTTAATTTCTTCAGGAGCCGTGCGTCTGATTCAGCAGAGATCAGCAAGAGGAATTACTGTGAAGAAGCATTATCCACTTCCTCTCAGAGCTCAGAGTTGTTGTTCGTCCCTCATACAGAGTTCAAGTTTCATCAAATTTCTGATGAAGAAAAAAACATCCAGAAATCATCTTGGAGCAACAGCACCCCCTACTGCTCACAGGGCAGGCTGCAAGACCCAGTCAAACCATTTTTTATTTTTAGATAAATAAGTATTTCTGTCATATGTTAAGTTTTATAGGAGGCACATGTGAAGCATGTATATCTGACTGTTTTCACCTTAGTTTCTTCATTGAACTACATTCAGAGATGATTTGGACTCTTTAACTTTAGGAAACTGAGGATTTTATTAATAAGGAGGGATTTCAGTACAAAATGAACAAGCAATGCATGTTATTAAAACGTTTGTTGATTTTCATCATTGCTTACACAGAAACTGTACAATAAAATATTTACAAACGTGGAAATATATACAATATTTAACATTAATGGAAATTATATATGATTGCCAATTTGCACGTCAATCTTGAATTATATTACAGAAAGATGTGAATCTATGTCAAACTGTGAGACTCTCCAAGGACCCTGATCCAGAGCTGGTCCATCAGTCGTCTGCTCTCAGTCTCTCAGAGAGCTCAGAGCTGCTTTCAGGAGCTGAAAAACAGACAATCAAGATGTTCATCAACAACTGAGTCAAGTTCCTCCATCGACCGTTAAAGCCTTTAAACATGTGTTTGATCTGTGGACACAGAGGAAAAGATTTCTACTCACTGGGTTCAGAGCGTGGAGCTGAAATCACAACAAAGAACATTTTAGTCACTGTGCTGAAAAAAAGACTGAACTACACAAAGAAACTCAACAATATTTGTGTTTGTGTTTGTCATTCACCTCTGAGATATTTATAAACAGCTCCAATGAGACAAACAGCAATGATGGCACTGATGATGATGATGATGATGATGATGATGGTCAGATGATAAAGAGAGACTGTGGATCAAAACAACAAGAGTAAGATCTACTCAAAGATCCAAATCAGAGTTTTCTGATCAGACTTTGATCAATGATCCTTTAAAGAAGATCAAACTGTTTGATCGTCTCAGAGACCAGTTGACAGCCTGAGCAGAGGACACACTCACCATGGTTGGTCCTGATCACATCTTTGTGGAGTTTGCTGATGATGTCCTCCTTCACACCAGAGAGCTGAAACACACATTCATAGCTCCTCCAGTCCTCAGCTGGAGGTTTCAGCAGGTCCACACTCATCTGGAAGGTTCCATCATGGTTTGGGAGGATCTCTCCGTGGTCCACGTCCTCCTGAAGCTCCTCTCCATCTCTCCTCCAGAACATCACGGCTCTGTCAGGAAAGAAACCTGTAGCGTGGCAGGTGACTGGAGAGGAGGGAGACTTCTGGAGGAGAGACACTGACGGGACCACTGAGGGAGAAGGAGAAAGAAAACATTACAGACCACACCATCTCTCTGTGGATAAACCATCAAACCAGCTGACTACCTGTTCTCATCAGAGAGCTCTCTCCACACTTTATGTACGTCTTCAGCCACTCAGGGCAAAGCCTGGTGATGTAAAACTTGTTTTGATTTTCTCTGTGTTTGTCAGCGTCCCATCTCAGTTTGGTGCTGAAGGCCTGTGGTCTTGGAGCAATCCATTTCAACATCTTCAGGTCAAATGATAAGAAGTCTTCACCATCATAACCGTACTGGGTAAAACCGTTCACCTGTCCAGTCTCATCGTCCCACTCACAGCCGGTCAGTAACTGTAAGATGTGAACACCTGAGAGAGACAAAAACACCTCAGCAGAGCCACACACTGATCTCCTCTGTGTCACACATTGATGCTGTAATTAATGCAAGATTCATTAATGTCAACAGTACATTAACCTGAAGGACTGATATGTTTGGACACCATGACAGCTTTGTACCTTCACTTTGGTTGAAGCGCTGCTTCAAGTTGTCGATGGTTGCTCTGAAATAGGAAGGCTGAATCTCCACACACTCATGGGTGTAGCGCTGTAGCTGCTCAGGATTATTTTCAAACACCCTGTTCATCCAGTCCTCTTTGACATGCAGCTTCGTGTCACAGTAAACCACCAGAGTTTCATCAACCACTATAGCTGTGGAGAACTTTGAGAAGTCTGGGAGTCCAGATGATGCAGTACAGATGAGCTTCAGGTAGTGTTTCACTGCACGACAAAAAAGTCAAACAGCATTTCTAAACCGTGATCTGAATAACTGGTTGGTGCAGAATCTGGTTTCATCACATTTTAGTAAACAGAAAATGCATCCACCTGTAAAGATCCTCTGATCATTTTCACCATGAAAATTATTTTTAGCGCATACTTTGTATTTTTGTCGACTACCAGTCAATAAGACAGACTCAGTTCAGAGCATGATAAGATGAGGAGATGTTGGAGTTACTATGAATATACAGGTGTGTAGTCAGGAAGTCTGGAAGAAATTAGGCAATAGAATAAAATGAAACGGACAAAATCACAGGACCCACTTTAAACCGTAAAGCTGGAGACATTAAAACAGTATAGAGAAACGAAAGTTAAAGTTGATGTGAAGCTGTTTTCCCACCCTGTTAATGACATAAAAATGATGGAAAGGTCAAACTTGATGGTCATAAATTGAACCGTATTATAATCAGCCCCCTCTCTGTGAGACAGTAATGAGCTGCTGTCTTTGTTGTAAAGCTGCTTTCAGGTGATTTTTAGAAGAAATGTAAAATCTGATCTTACCTGAAAATGTGGAACAGCTCATCAGAGCCAACAGTAAAAAGGTCTTCATTTCTTCTCCCAGGTTTGTTCAGTCCTCCTGGTCCTAGATGGTCAAAAGTTTACTGAGCTGAACTAGAAATAAAGGTAAGCTCCTCCCTGAGGGAAGGCATGGCCACTCCACTTCACTCAAAGAGACTCAACAGGCTCATTCAAATGTTCAAACTGAGACATGAGAAAAACCCTTTCTCTATTTGAGCTCAACTCTAACCTCAAGTGAATTTAATGAGGATCCTCGCCTGAAGGGAGAGGGCCCTAATGTGTTTACTCTGTTTCCTCTTCTTCTTCTCCCCTCCGCTCTTTGAGCTTGAGTGTGACTCCCTAAACATGCTCAAAAACTCACCAAAATTGGCACACACCACAGGATCGGCAAAAAATTCAATATGATACCAAACTTGACCCCCAACATCCCATAATTTGCTCAATAGCACCACCTAGGGACACTAAGATGGCCTTAGTGGCCAGCAGGAATGTCAAACAGAGATCAAACCAACATCAAAATGTTTTTCTCACTGAGACGCAAAAATCATACACTGACACCCCTCACCTATCTCAAACAGGAAGCCAGCAATTTACCTTTCAAAGTAAAATTTCCCCACATTTCAAACCCTTTCTTTAACAGTTATCTCCTCTGACATTTTAAGTGGCATCAGCTTGAAAATCGCTGAAATGACAGACTAGACCCCGCTTTACAAAACTTGTGGAGGATTTTAAAGTTCAGGACCCGGTTTTCAAATGACAAGCCCTCAAAGTCGCTGGACCACAAAGATTAGGTTAGATTAGATTAGATAGGAACTTTATTAATCCTTTGGGAGGGTTCCCTCGGGAAATTCAGATTCCAGCAGCAAGTAACACCGTAGTACAAAAAAAGATGTGCAGAATAGATAAGAGTAGAAAAGAAGCCTTCTCAGCTCCCTCCATTACAATGAATAGCAGTAGAAGAAACAGCTCCACGCAAGCTGCCGCATTTGGGCCTCTTGACAAAGAAGTACAAGTCGTACAGCTTTAAAAATGATATGGATGGATTCCTGACAAAATTTCCTACAGAAATGTCGTATTTTTACATGGATTTCTGTAAAAGTGCGTCATCTATCAGGAGTTGTTTGCAAAATTTTAATTAATTTCACTCCCTCTGCAGCAGTTGCTGATGATGTCACTCATTGGGAGTTCTGTGCAGCTGGTCATGTGACTCACTGAAGGAGGGAAAATGCTTTGGAAAACTGGAGAGTTTAATAGAAAGAAGGAGATTCAGCATCAAAAGAAATAACAAAGCATGCATCCAGGTTGTCTTTGATTAGTTCAGGGAGAAAGTGAAAGAAGTCTCCATGCCTGATTGAGTCTACTTTCCTTTCCTTAAAGTCAAACTAACCCAGGTGTTTGTTTCTCTGCTCATCCTCTGAGTCTGACCAACAACTGACAGCTTCTGTCAGACTTTCTGCTTAGTTATCAAACAGATTGAATAAAAGCTGATTTCTTTATACAACAACATCATCCAAAAAGGTTCATTTAATCAGACACTGTGTATTTAAATAAGACCATTCTTCAAACTGGCTCAGTGTGATTTCTCTGTTTGACACTAACATGTTTGGCCTAAAAACTACCTGCAGTGTTGTTACTTCCTCATTTTGAACCTGCCCTCTGGTTAAATTTTAACTGGTTCAGTGTTTAAAGTCTCTTCATCCTGGTCCTGGTCTGGTTCTGAGCAGGATGGTGGGTTCATGGATGTTGTTTCAGGGTTCAGAGTTTCAGGGCGCTCAGTCCTGGTTTTAGTAGCTGTAAGGTCAGACAAACACAGCGTTAGCTCTCTGATTATGTCAGAGTAAAGAATCATCAGCACACCTGAGAGACTCTTACCTTTCCTCTGTCTGTAAAACACAAATCCAACAACAGCAGCAACAAGGAGCAGAAGAAGAAGAAGGCTCACACCCACAACAACAGCAACATCTGTGGGATCCTCTGCTCGAAAAAACGACAACAACAAATTAAAGCTGCAAGTAGCTTTAGACAGGTCCTCGCGCTCAGTCATGCCTGTTTCCCCTCCACTGTCAGGGTTTCATCCCTTTCTGTCCCTCTTAGTGCTATAACAGTTGATACCATGTATTATTTCCTCTGCTGAGTCACATGACCAGCTGCACGGAACTCCTAACAAGTGTGACATCATCACAGAACTGATGCAGCAGCAGAGGGACAATTCATTATCACAAAAATATTGGAAACAACTCCTCACAGAGGCCACAGTTTCACTCAAATGTGTGTAAAAAAAGGATATTTCTTGTAGGAAATTTTGTCAGGAATCCTTCCATGACATTTTTAAGCTGTACAACTTTTACTTTTTTGTCTAGAGGCCCAAATGCAGCAGCCTGCACGGAGCTGAAAACTGTTTTCCCATGTATTTACATGGAGGGAGCTGAGCCGCCTTGGGGGGGTTCGGCCACTTTGAGGGCTCGCCATTCAAAAACTGGGTCCGAAATAAAAACTTCCATCAGACCTTTTGTAGAGCAGGGTCCAGTCTGTCCTGTGAGCAAATTTCAGGCCAATACCACTTGTGGTTTAGGAGGAGATAATTTTTGCAGAAAGGGTAAAAATGCGTCAAAATCTTATTTTGAAAAGCAAATTGCTGGCTTCCTGTTGGAGATACGCGAAAATACCTGGTGCCTTTTTTGTGCCTCTCGATAAGACGGACATTTTGATGTTGGTTTCATCTCTCTACAACTTTCCTATCGCTCGCTAGAGCCACTTTAATGTGTTTTTAGGCGCCAAGGTGGCGCTAGAGAGCATATTATATTGAAATTTTTGGCACCCATAATGTTAGTGCCAATTTTGGTGAGCTTTGAGCAAGTTCAGGAGGTCTAATAAGCGATTTACTGGAGGAGAGAATAATAAGAAAGAAACGGATAAAAACAATAGAGCCTTCAGCTGAGAGCACCTTCTAGCTTGTTAATAAACAAACAACACAGAGCACAGCATGAGCAGGTAAACAGGTGAGAAATAGGTGACTGTTTGCTGGAGCTCAGCCTGAGCAGAGGACACACTCACCATGGTTGGTCCTGATCACATCTTTGTGGAGTTTGCTGATGATGTCCTCCTTCACACCAGAGAGCTGAAACACACATTCATAGCTCCTCCAGTCCTCAGCTGGAGGTTTCAGCAGGTCCACACTCATCTGGAAGGTTCCATCATGGTTTGGGAGGATCTCTCCGTGGTCCACGTCCTCCTGAAGCTCCTCTCCATCTCTCCTCCAGAACATCACGGCTCTGTCAGGAAAGAAACCTGTAGCGTGGCAGGTGACTGGAGAGGAGGGAGACTTCTGGAGGAGAGACACTGACGGGACCACTGAGGGAGAAGGAGGAGGGAGACAGGAAACATGCAATAAAGACAAAGAAGTTAAAAAAAAAAAAAGTAGCTGAAAATATGTCAAAGTGTTTTTATGAGGATCCTAAACTTGATCATGTGATCATACCTGTCTTCATCAAAAAGCTTTTGCCAATGTCCACATGCTTCTTTAGCCGCTCAGGACAAACCTTAGAGAGGTAATTCTCATTAAAATGTATTCTTTTTTTTTCAGCGTCCCAGCTCAGTTTTGTAGGAACTGCCTCTGGTTTCAGAGCGATCCATGTCAGACTGTTCACATCAAGTGATATGAAGTCCTCTCCATCGTAACCATACTTAAAAAAGCCATCAACCTCTCCTGTCTCATCGTCCCACTCACACCCACCTATACTCTGTAAGACGTGGACACCTGAGAGAGACGGAGAGAAAGCTTAAATCTTTAACCTACAGATGATCCTACTAATAGAAAAAAGGAAGATCACAACATAGTTTTGTACTGATTGATACTTTGAACTCTACGGGTCACTCCCACTGTGCAGACTTTGTTGTGAAGAAGAGACTCCACTAGTGGTCCAAAGGACAGAGTAGCTTACCCTCAGTTTGATTGAAGCTCTGTGTCAAACTGTTTATAATGGTTTTATAGAGACGAGGCTGGGTTTCAAAACACTCTCTTCTGTACAGATCCATGTATTGTGGATCAGTGTGCGTCAGCTTTTTAGCCCAATCCTGCTTTATCTTCATCATTTTGTTGCTGTTGCAGGTACCAGCTTCAATTCCATCAACCTCTGCTGTTGTAATGAAATCAGGAAAGTCAGGGATCCCAGAAAATCCAGCAGAGGAAAACTTCAAGGAGTGTTTCTCTGTAGGGGAGAAAAGGAAGTTCAGCGAAAAGTCTAGATCCAGAGAAAAAGTAAAACAGCTGAAAGAAAAAAACAAACTTGACTTTACCTGATGATGAAACGTGACAGAACAAAAGTGTCAAAACAAACTTTTTCATCTTGATTTGGTTTAAAGAGCTGACAGACGGTGAAGCTGTTTAGTTCCTTCAGGAGCCGTGCGTCTGATTCAACAGAGATCAGCCAGAGGAATTACTGTGAAGAAGCATTATCCACTTCCTCTCAGAGCTCAAATTTCATCAGAGTTTTTGTTTGTCCCACATAGAGTTCAAGTTTCAACAAATTTCTGATGAAGATAAAAACATCCAGAAATCATCTTGGAGCAACAGCACCCCCTACTGCTCACAGGGCAGGCTGCAAGACCCATTCAAACCATTTTTTTTCTAGATAGATAAGTATTTCTGTCATACGTTAAGTTTCATAGGAGGCACATGTGAAGTATGTATATCTGACTGTTTTCATATTAGTTTCTTCATTGAACTACATTCAGAGATGATTTGGACTCTTTAACTTTAGGAAACTGAGGATTTTATTAATAAGGAGGAATTTCAGTACAAAATGAACAAGCAATGCACGTTATTGGAACCTTTGTTGATTTTCATCATTGCTTACACAGAAACTGTACAATAAAATATTTACAAAAGTGGAAATAAATGCAATATTTAACATTAATGGAAATTATATATGATTGCCAATTTGCACGTCAATCTTGAATTATATTACAGAAACATGTGAATCTGTGTCAAACTGTGAGACTCTCCAAGGACCCTGATCCAGAGCTGGTCCATCAGTCGTCTGCTCTCAGTCTCTCAGAGAGCTCAGAGCTGCTTTCAGGAGCTGAAAAACAGACAATCAAGATGATCATCAACAACTGAGTCAAGTCCCTCCATCGACCGTTAAAGCCTTTAAACGTGTTTGATCTGTGGACACAGAGGAAAAGATTTCTACTCACTGGGTTCAGAGCGTGGAGCTGAAATCACAACAAAGAACATTTTAGTCACCGTGCTGAAAAAAAGACTGAACTACACAAAGAAACTCAACAATATTTGTGTTTGTCATTCACCTCTGAGATATTTGTAGACAGCTCCAATGAGACAAACAGCAATGATGGCACTGATGATGATGATGATGATGATGGTCAGGTCATGAGGAGTGTCTGTGGATCAAAACAACAAGACAAAGATCTACTCAAAGATCAGAATCAAGGTTTTCTGATCAGACTTTGATCAATGATCCTTTAAAGAAGATCAAACTGTTTGATCGTCTCAGAGACCAGTTGACAGCCTGAGCAGAGGACACACTCACCATGGTTGGTCCTGATCACATCTTTGTGGAGTTTGCTGATGATGTCCTCCTTCACACCAGAGAGCTGAAACACACATTCATAGCTCCTCCAGTCCTCAGCTGGAGGTTTCAGCAGGTCCACACTCATCTGGAAGGTTCCATCATGGTTTGGGAGGATCTCTCCGTGGTCCACGTCCTCCTGAAGCTCCTCTCCATCTCTCCTCCAGAACATCACGGCTCTGTCAGGAAAGAAACCTGTAGCGTGGCAGGTGACTGGAGAGGAGGGAGACTTCTGGAGGAGAGACACTGACGGGACCACTGAGAGAGAAGGAGGGAGACACAGAAAAATGGCGTTAAGAGACACAGGCCCTAAGGATACTATCCATTTCTCTGGTTTATAAAACCATCAAACCAGCTGACTACCTGATTTCATCAGAGAGCTCTTTCCATAAGAGATGTATGTCTTCAGCCACTCAGGGAAAATCTGGGTCAGATGATATCTGTTGAAGATTCCTTTGTCTTTATCAGCGTCCCACTTCAGTTTGGTGCCAAAGGCCTGTGGTCTGGGAGTGATCCATGTAGATGTTTCCAGGTTGAATAATATAAAGTCCTCCCCATTATAACCGTACTGGTTAAAACCGTTCACCTCTCCAGTCTCATCGTCCCACTCACAGCCGCTCATTCTCTGTAAGATGTGAACACCTGAGAGACAAACAGAGGATACTAACAAGCTTGTGTACCATTCTGTTCTGCCTTTTTGTCTCTTTTTTCCTGTGTGATTGTGTGCCCTGCCCTTGTTGTTTTCACTTGTACCTGGTAAGTCTTATCTTACCAAAATGTGGTAGGTCTTGTACCTTTCTGTGCTCATGCTTCAAAATGAACAGTAGCATCAGTCACAACAAACCCAATGATGAGCTTTATGGAGATGCTGATTCCATTTTCCAGCAGGACCAAACTGCCAAAAGCTGGTCAGATGATTATGATGTTACTATGTCTCTTCTGTACTGAGGTTAACAAAACATTAATGTGTAGAACTGATAGGCTTCAAGAATATGACGTGTGTACATACCTCCACTCTGGTTGAAACGCTGCTTTAAGGTGTCGATGGTTGCCTTGAAGTAGTGAGGCTGGGTCTCTACACACTCCTGAGTGTAGCGCTCTAGCTGCTGAGGATTATTGTCAAACAGATTCTTCATCCAGTCCTCTTTGATATGAACCTTTGTGTCACAGTAAGCCACCACGGTTTCATCAACCACTGCAGCTGCAGAGAACTCTGGGAAGTCTGGGAGTCCAGATGATGCAATGTGGATGTACTTCAGGGAGTGTTTCACTGTATAACAAACAAATTCAATATTTTCAGCATTAATCCACAAACATCCTCAAACTCAGAAATAAGATACACTTCTAAAATGTCCCATGACTGTTAAATGTGTGGCCCAGCTTCTATATCCGTCATGCAAAGGAAAGATATTTACACATTTTTTTCTTTAGCCACTAATAAACTGCTGCTACTCCTTAAACTTTTACTTTGAAGGGTAACAAACCCTGAGTATCTCTATGTGAATAAAACTCTGTGAAAGTAAAATGTAATGAGGACACAATCACTGCGTATGATGAGTGTCAGTTGCTTCTCATAAAACACCTGTTTTTGTTTGTTCCACTCTAGTTTGTTACACAGTTTGTATTTGTATGGTACAGTCATTATGTGTTGTTTATCAAAATTAAACAAAAGTTCAGAACAAATAAAGAATTAAAAAAAAAAAAAACTGAAATGTACAGGATCCACTTTAAACCATAGGTCAGACAGGCTGGTAGCCTACAAAAACAGTCCACAGGAAAGAAAGTGAAAGTTGTTGGTGGCAATTTTGTTTTTATGGGCAAAGTTACATTTGTTGTGTTCACATTTGTCGTAGACACAAACAAAGAGATATGAAGGAGGCAAGTCTTGATTTCTGGGTTAACAACCTCAAAATAAACATTGATGGGAAGGTGAAACTTATATAAACTGACTTATGATATTTTTATCCCCACATCTGTGAGACACTGAGTTGTTGTGATCTGTGGGTAGAGCTACTTTTGGCAGATTTGTAGAAAATATATAAACCTTGGTCTTACCTGGAAAGGCAAAGTGGCTCAACAGAACCATCAGCAGCACCGAGGTCTTCATGTTTTCTCTCTGTCTCTGTGTTTTTTAAAATGTGCTCAGGGTCAAAAGTCCAGAGAACTGTAATAAAAATGTCTTCCTCATTACATTCATGTGGTTGATCTCAGCTCCTCCTCAGGGCAAGAGGCTAATTCAGATGTTCAAATTAAGAAACAAAAAATCTCTCTTTTCTCTGTTCTTCAGCTGAAATCATTCTGTCACTCTTTCTGTTTTGTGGGTACGGGTTAGGGAATTTTGTAGGTTAGGTTTAGGGAATTAATTGAAATGAAATGGTGACTGAAACCAGTATTTTTTTTTAAATAAATAAATTGTGAATGAACAACAGCAACAGCAATAATAATAATAATAATAATAATAATAATAATAATAATAATAATAATAAATAAATAAATAAATAAATACATTAAAAAAAGGTCCACAAGAAAATAGATGACGACATCCCGTCCACCACTCTTCAGTCAGCCAGTCTCCACCTCCACAGGGTCCAGGACTGAGCTTCTTCAGCAGTCTGTTCAGTCTCTGTCTCCTGGATCCTGTCTGCTCACAGCAGGTGAAGCTCTTCACATGTGGCGCCGGCATCCAATGTCAGCTCCGCCAGCCACGTCCGTGAACAGCACGATGTCACTCTGCCCTCCCGCAACCCCTCTGCTGCTGAGCTAGCAAGGCTAGCTCGTCCATCCCACCGGAGATAGATCCCACGTTCCCAACAACGATGGATGGAAGGACAGGTCCACGTCGTCACCTCCTAGCTCACACCTGAGAACCAGCACGTCATCCTCACCTCCTTCCCCTCACCTTGTGAGAAAAAAGTGAGTTTCAAAGGGAGGGGGCAGCAAAAGAGAAGGCTCTGTACCCCCAGGTTCGGTGCTTGGTCCTAGGGACGGTGAGGAGGTTTGCAACTGAAGAACAGAGGGTGCAGGAAGGGGTGTAGGGGTGGAGCATGTCAGTAAGGTATAGAGGGGCCTGGTTATGGAGTGCATTGTGGGTAAGGAGGAGGATTTTAAACTGGATACGGTAACGGACGGGAAGCCAGTGGAGATCTTGAAGAATGGGAGTTATGCGTTCACAGGAACGGTACGGGTGAGGAGGCGGGCGGCACAGTTTTGTATATACTGGAGTTTGTTGAGGTGGTTGATGGTTGTGCCAAAAAGGATGCTGTTGCAGTAGTCGATTCAGTGATGTGATGAAGGCGCGGATGAGGGTTTCAGCTGCAGAGAAGGAAAGAGAGGTGCGAAGGCGGGCGATGTTCTTAAGATGGAGGAAGGCTGTTTTTGTGACTGCTTTGATGTGATGAGAGAAGGTGAGCTTGTTGCCGAAGATGACTCCAAGGTTATGGCAGTGGGAAGAAGGTAAGAGGGTGGAGTTTTGAAATTTGATGTGGAAGTCTTCGGCTGTAGAGGTAAGGGAGTTTGGACCGATTAAAAGAATATCGGATTTTGAGAGGTTAAGTTTTAGAAAATTACTTTGTAACCAGGAGCTGATGTCGGAGAGGCAGCTAGAGAGGGCGGACTGGGTCAGAGAGGTTATTGATTCAGTGGATATATAGAGTTGAATGTCATCGGCATAACAACGAGAGCGGGGACCATGACGTTGGATAATCTGACCAAGGGGAAGGAGGTAAAGGATGAAAAAGAGGGGACCAAGCATCGAACCCTGAGGGACACCTTGGGATAGGGGGGCAGTAGAAGAGGAGCAGTTGTTGATGAAGATGAATTGTTTCCGGTCACTGAGGTACGAAGTTAGCCAAGTGAGGGCATCGTCTGTGATGTGGAGGAGAGATTTAAGGCAGGGAAGCAGGATGGAATGGTTGATTGTGTCAAAAGCGGTGGGGATGGAGGAATGAGGATGGAGAGAAGGCCAGAGTCAGAGGAGAGGGGGAGGTCCAGATTGAAACTATTCATAGAGGGTGTTGATGGTGAGGTGGGTCTTGATTTGTGCGGCAACGGTACAAACAAGGATCTCGGTGAGAAAGTGCAGGTTAGATATGGGGTGAAAGTTTCAGACCAGGTTTCTTGAGGATCGGAGTGATGGCAGCAAGTTTGAGAGATGGAGGGACAGTGGAGGAGGTAAGTGAGGCGTTGACAATTTCAGTGATGAAGGGGGAGATTGTAGGGAGGCATTGTTTAATGAGGGACGATGGGATAGGGTCTAAAATGCAGGTGGAAGAGACAATTTTTGACAGCTCAGTTTGGGAGATGAAATTGAGTTGGCAACAATTTTGAGACAGTTTGGTCAGTGGAGGATTCTCCTTACGTCATCAGCTGGCGTCATTAGTTAACCACTTGGCAGTGTTAATGTCATGTAGCTAAGACCACCATCATCAAAATTCCTAAATAATGTCAAGGATGGGTTGAGCCGTAAAGGATTCTCCTGTTGTATCCTCCACAACCCGGGAAACATAACGTCTGAAATACTCTAGATGCGTCTGCGGTCGGTCACTGCAACGATCGATAGGTTTCCATTCAATTCAATGCGTCAACTTACACTGGATCCGTTCCGTTGGCTGGTCTGTCATGTAGACACTGATCTATGATGCAAAAACTCAGTGTAGGGAAGATTGCGCAGGACAGGAAGTTAGACACTGGACAGACATGACTCTGTAGTGGAAATCACTGCATTAAATCAGATCTAACGTCTGAAGAAATGGTCCGTCTTTGTGTCTGTGCAGCAATATGAGGAGTGAAATCAAAAGTCTGAGGTCTTTCTCAATCTGAGGGCTTTATTTTCATGTTAAGTGCAAAGGAGCCACTGTGCATGTTCAGTGCTACGAGACCATTCAGTACAACACCAATCACCTCTACACACACGGTCTGCTGCTGGCCTCGCAGGTCAGAGGTGACTTCACCATAAAAAAAGGTTTTATCATCAGCTAGACGTTTGTCCAAGAGGAGCTTGCTCCC
The DNA here is from genome assembly GCF_033239565.1 of Halichoeres trimaculatus. Classification (NCBI taxonomy): domain Eukaryota; kingdom Metazoa; phylum Chordata; class Actinopteri; order Labriformes; family Labridae; genus Halichoeres; species Halichoeres trimaculatus. Next base: position 2,355,512 of record NW_027437192.1, read on the forward strand.
GAGGCCGGATGGCGCAGCATCCAGTTACAGGTGACGGAGGAGGGAATCATGGGAAGAAAGGAGGAGTCAGGGAAGGACTTTACTCCTTGGAGGCCATGTGCAGGACCAGGTCGCACACACGGTTGCTGTAGCCGAACTCATTGTCGTACCTGCAGACGAACAGGAGAGTGGAGACTGAGTGACGTAGACTTAAAGCTGTGAGGTCTCTGGTTCAGAGTCTGACCCGCCCACTCACCATGAAACCAGCTTGACGAAGTGGTCGTTGAGAGCGATGCCAGCGCCAGCGTCAAAGATGGAGGAGTGAGGGTCGCTGTTGAAGTCTGTGGACACAACCTGAGCAGAGAGAGGAAAAACTGTTGATACCCTGAAGATCACAGCCCTGTTTATCTACATAACTTAGCATGTGCTGCCATCTAGTGGCTCATGTTTGACTCTACACTGCTCCACGTGAAGCACGGCTCGTTGAGTTTGGACTTTTTCAAGACTCCAGGAATCTGTGGACATGGTTTTTTACCTGATCCTCTGTGTATGCCAGAACTCCCTTCATGGGTCCCTCAGCGGCGGCCTTGACGACCTTCTTGATGTCGTCGTACTTGGCCTGATGAACACCACATTTTGATTTGAGACAAAAAGCTGATATTAAACTTTCTTATTTCATGTGTAAACAGCTCAGCTTCTCCATCGTGAAACTTACGGGTTTCTCCAGACGGACGGTCAGATCAACGACGGAGACGTTGGGGGTGGGGACACGGAAAGCCATACCGGTGAGTTTTCTACATAAAGAAACAAGTCAACTATAAGTCAGTCTGACCAACAAGAAGAACACAGAAAATTCGAAATGTGTTTGGAGTCTGTACCCGTTCAGCTCGGGGACGACCTTGCCCACAGCCTTGGCGGCTCCGGTGGAGGCGGGGATGATGTTCTGGGAGGCACCGCGTCCATCCCTCCACAGTTTTCCAGAAGGACCATCAACGGTCTTCTGTGTGGCGGTGATGGCGTGGACTGTGCTCTGGAAAAGGAAGGCATCAGAGAATTAAAGGAAAGGTTCAGGATTCTGGTGCCAAATTAAATTCCTAAGACATCGTGTGTTTCAGGAAACAGACGACTGGATGAATGAACCAGAGCACAAGGTTGGAAAGACACTGGTCAAACTCTGGCTCTAAAGTAATTTTGCCAAAAAATCAAAATTAAAAACAGTGCATTAACGCTCATTAACCTTGACCGTGGATGTGTGTGTATCTTTAAAATAAAAAAGATGTGTTTTTACCATGAGACCCTCAAGGATGCCAAAGTTGTCGTTGATGACCTTAGCGAGGGGAGCCAGGCAGTTGGTTGTGCAGGAAGCATTGCTACAAAGACAAGGCAATAAAAACATGTTAGTGGATAAACAACCTAACCAAGTGGTTGTGTCACATAAATGCCCACATAAAGTCCCACCCACAAACATGATGAGCCAATCACAGGGCGTATAGCTTTCCAACCCAGTTGGACAGTCTCTGCCTGTACGTCTATTGAAATACACTGCAGAAGGTTGGTTTTCGTTTGGTTTTATGATTTTTTCTTCTGAGAGGCTGGGTGACAGGATGTACTTTTTTTTACTCTTTCATAAGCCTCATTTCAAAAACAAAACAAAAAAGTGTACAAAATTCATGCATAGGAGAATTATAGTGATAAATTATCTAAGTGAAGTGTTTTGTGTTAATAAAACTGTACGTTATGTCTTAGTACTTTGTTTAACCAATTAGCAAATTGAAAAAAAGAAAAGAAAAATCTGTTATGTCATTAATCTGCAAAATTTATGAAAGTTAAAAAATATCAAAATTTTCAAGAAAAATTAAGTTGTTTAAAAAAATCACAAAATTAAAAAAAGTGAGATTCCAGAAATTACTTATTTCAAAAAAATTGCCAATATTTCATAAATCTGCAAAAAATTAAATGTACTTTAAAAATTCACTAAATTTAGAAAAAACAATTCATTTTATTTCATTTTATTTTTAATGGAATTGAAAAATATAAAAAATGCAAAAATTAAAAAATTAAATATGCAAAAAAAAACCAAGTTTTTAAAAATAAAAAAAATGTCAAAAAATTGAAATAAAAAAAAAAACGGGAAAAAAAAACCTCTTTAAATATAGAAGCGTTAATTCAAGAAGTGATGCATTTTTAATTTAACAAAATACACATTATTGTGTAAATAAATACCTTATTTTCTCTAAGTGTTTTTTTTTTGATGTGATGATTTTGTTCTAGGTGCTGTCTCTTTAAGGCTCCCTGTTCCACAAACCCCCTTTACTCTGATTGGCCAGCACTCTGGAGGCTTGTCCAGGGCAAATCTTGGTGTTTGGGGCCCAACCCTTCAATATGTCATGAATGACCTCATCATGTCAAGAAGTACGTATCCATGTTTCAGATATGAGACAGCAGAATACCCCCTCTTTAACGCGGAAAGTAAACACAGTACGAAGGGAACTCTAGGTTTTGAAATTGTAGACAATATTGTTTCTGTTCTTAGAGACTCACCTGACGACCTTCATGGAGTTGTCGTACTTCTCGTGGTTGACGCCCATGACGAACATGGGAGCATCAGCACTGGGAGCGGAGATCACCACCCTCTTGGCGCCGCCCTTCAGGTGAGCCTGGAGAGTGACGGAGATGAGAGGTCATTCAGTTGAAAAACAAATCAATAAAAAATGAAACTCTGAAGCTACTCAGCGTGATGACTCACAGAGGCCTTCTCGATGGTGGTGAACACACCGGTGGACTCCACGACGTAGTCGGCGCCAGCATCGCTCCATTTGATGTTGGCGGGGTCTCTCCTGAGCATCGGCACAAACGGGAGAGGTTTAACACTCTGCACTCTTATATTTCAGAAAAAGGTAGATTTTAATTCCAAAAGTGTAAATCTAAAAGAAGTGCGTACTCGTGGAAGACCATGATGTGCATGTTTCCGATCACCAGCTTGCCGCCCTCGGCCTTCACCTCTCCGTGCTTCCACACGCCGTGAGTAGAGTCATATTTGAACATGTAGACCTGGAAAGAGGATTTCAAGATGTTATTTAGGATAAATTTAAACAACCTCTGCTGGTTGGTTTAGAGAAGATTTTAGTTTGACTCTTTAACTTTTCTTAAGCTACAAAAAGACCCGCAGATAGTCCTCTCACCATGTAGTCCAGATCGATGAAGGGGTCATTGATGGCCACAACCTCCACTTTGCCTCCAGTGGCGGCGGCACGGGTCACCAGACGGCCGATACGTCCGAATCTGAAACCCAGGAGGACACAGTCAAACACAGGGTGAAAGATGAGGATGTTAACCTGTTGTGTTTGTAATTTCAAAACTATTTTGAGGAGCTCGTGGGGCAAAAACAGGACTGCATTTCTCCGCTTTGACCAGCAGGTGGCAGCAAAACCCCAGCTTTACAAAAGCAGCCCAAGCAGAGAACAGCAGAGCCATACAAGGCCTGCCAACCTCGACTTCAGATAACAATAGTCGCAGCATAAATCCTGTTTATGCCTAATATGGCTGCTGTTACAGGAGGTCAGAGAGCGAAGAGCTGAAACCAGAGGAGGCTGAGAGCAGGAGGAAGAGTTCAGCCAGGAGCTGAGGGGAAATTTAGTCTGACAGCAAAAAGAGTGTGAAAAATGTGAAGGAACGCTGCCACATCCACTGAGCTGGTGTGGGATAAATGTCACAGTTTGATGTCGTCAGAGAAGAATTTAAAGCCTCGCAATGTCCACTAATGTTAAAGTTAAGCACAGAGGAGACAACACTCACGTCCTTGTTCTGCTTTACGACCCCCAGCTGGATGCAAAGGGTTCAAATTCAAGCTATTTGACCTTCAGACTGACTTTAGACTGCGGGGGAATGCAAATAAATGCATCTTTTAACTGCTTTGTATTATTGTTACAGAACATTTAAAGAAGCTGTCTGCTGCTAAACTGCCAGGATGGACATTACAAAGACCTGTGTGGTGTCCAGGATGAGGTCAGAAGGGTTTGATCAAAGAAGAAGAGCAAATGTTGGGTTGAAACTTTGCTCAAAAGGCAAGAAGTCAATGTGGAGTTGGTGTAAATCTGGAAAAAATCATAGAATATTCATGGGAAAATAATTTAAGTGTTTGAGCTTGAATAAAGTGCATTTTTTTACAGCTGGATTTTGAAGCAACGTGTCTTAAATGCTCAAGTATTGTTAATGGAGAATATGGGGCGCCCTCTGCTGAAAAAAAATATGATCAATAATGATCAGTTTATCTATGTATTTATTTATATTTTTATCAATTTAATTATCTATTATTTATTTATTTATGTTTTTAAATGTATTAAATTATATTTTTATCTATTTTTATTTATTTATTTATTTATCTATTTATTTATTTATTTATTTATTTATGTTTTTTAGATTTATTTATCATTTATTCATATTTTTATCTATTCATTTAGATTTTTTATTTAATTATTTATTTATTTTTCATGTTTTTAAATATATTTTTCGTTTATTTATATTTTTTATCTATTTATTTAGATTTTTATTTAATTATTTATTTATTTACAGTTCTGTTTTTGTTTTGTTTTTTACATTGATTGATTTATTTTTTTCTAATATTTAAACTATTCAGATTTCCTTAAAGGTATTGTTTCTCTATTTACCTGTGAATATCTATCCTTGTCTTAATTCCTATTTTTTACTTTTTTTTTCTCATCTTAAACCATTTTATTTTGTTTTCAGTAAAGCCTCAACTGTTCCTTTATTTCCTTGTGTAATTCTTAATTATGTACTGCTCCTTTAAGACATTTTTTCTTCTTTCTATTATTGTTGTTGTTGGTAAATCTGAATGACTATTCTTTTGGTTTATATCTTGTATTGAATTGCCTTTTTTTCTATTTGCTATTGTCTCTTAAAGATTCCCTTAAAAAAACAATAACATATTTAAAGGTTTAACCTGTTAAAAAAATGGTCATGTCCATGTTTGTTAGGGAGCATACAGGCTTAAACTTAGCAGAGACCCTCACATGGAAATATAAATATTAAAATAAAAGTACAGGCATTAAAACCCCAAACAGGGTCATATCAAAGTGAGGATACAGAATCAGTGACCGAGCCTCGTTACATAACATCACAAACCCCCTCCTCCTCCACTCAGGAGTCCAGTTACAGGCGTACTGTAAATCCTCATGGGTCAGTCTGAAACTCAACCTGCTGTTTCAGACACAATCATGCGCTCTGCGTGCCAACATCAGAGACTGAGTCTATCTAAAGAAAGGTCAGAGTGCAGCAGGAAGTCAGCACAGCTCACGTTGTCATTCATAGAGGAAGGTCACAGCTGCAACAGGCGGAGTCCTGGCTGAGTCCACTGCAGGATTTTTAGACATCGCAGCTAAAACTACTGTTCAGGGATCACTGAGTCGAAGGATGACAGTTAAATGTCGTAACCTCACTTGTTGGCATCAGAATTACTCGTTGGTTAAATTTATAATTTTTTATAGCTGTGGACCTGAACTGACAGACATGCACAGTGGCTAAGCTGTAGTTCAACTATTCAACCACTAGGTAAAAACAGCTACTGCTATGATGCTCTACTACCCAGATGTAAACAGACACAGATGACAGACTATGTTTGTAGCATGATGTGGTTTGTTGGTGGTGTGGTAATCAGCACTAGCAAGAGGTGCTAGCTCTGCTAATGTTAGCCACATTATGCTAACCAATTTGACGTTGCAGACTCTGTTCCTGTATCAAAGTGTGCTCAATTAAAACTGTTTTTCAAATGTTTGCTTCTCTTTAAAGCCTGATAGCTGGTACAAATTTAAGATACGCTTCAGAATACAAAATAAAAGGCAGGAAACAGATTTCTCTCCTCAGCAGACTCCGGATACGTCAAGTTGCTACTTCATCTCTTGTGTAAAACAAAAAAACAGTAAAAATAGAAACGTAGTAAAAATATAGTGAAAAGTTATCTAAATTAAAAGTTTTTTGTGTTTATAAAACTGCAAATGTGATGTCTTTGTTTTCATTGTTAACACATTTTTGAAATATTAAAAAGAAAAATTAATATCATAAATCTTATCATTTTGGAAAATTAATAAATTTCAAAAAGACGCAATTTTTTTTTCAAAATTTTACAATTTTTTTCACAAAAAAGAAATTTTGCAAAATATTGCAAGAAACTAAAATTTCTAAAAATTTGCTACATTCTCAAAAAAAATTGTGAAAATGTCAAAATGTGCAAAATTTCTCAAAACATGGACTTGAAATGATTTGCAAAAATTTGCAGATATAGAAAATGAACTTTGCAAAAACCTTCAAAAAATTGGGATTTTATTTCTAAATATGAAAAAAGTAAAAAAAAAATTGAAGATCATTAAAATTGTAAAAAAATTCAAACAAAATGAAAAAACTAAATAATTGAAATCTATTTTGCAAGATGTGGTGATGTTTTTTGTACCCTTTGCAAGAAAAATAAAAATTCTTTATTTCAATAATATTTTTTTTTTAAGCTACAAGGAGCCCCTGCAAAGGAGTCAAAGAACCACAGGTTGAAGACCCTTGTTTTAGTTTGACAAAACATGGAGAATCTGAATGGACGGCCAGGAGGTCTAGACTACTTCCTGCTTTGCTCTGGAGCAGCAGTCATGTTTCACTGGATCAAACTGTATTAGAGGGAAACTCATTATAACTCCACACAGGTTCAGTGAACAGCTCAGGTCAACCTTTTTAAACTTTAAGTTATGAAATCTTGAAGTCAGAGCAGACTCTGGAGCTCTCCTTAGTCAGTTCTGGTGAATCACCAAGTGACCAGGAGTCCAAACTGGACCTGAGCCTGTCCTCTGTCTCTGAGGCTCGGTGCTGGTTTTGGTGCAGAGCCAGGATTCAGGAGCTAAATCTCTTTGCAGCTGTTTCAAAGACGAGGAGGAAATGTTTCACCGGCCACCTCTGAGTCCAGAGAGCGGTGTCCAAACAAAAAATAAAAAAGCCGTCCGGATGATCTCCGAACTTCAGCTGAAAGGTTAGAGCGTTAAAAATAGACGGAGGGAGAATAAAAGGAATGTGACAGCTGAGAGGAGCAGAGATGCAGACAGAGAGGAGGAGGAGGAGGAGGAGGAGGAGGAGGAGGAGGGGGTCTCTGAAGGGTGTGGAGGAAGAGGGGACGCCAAGCGTGACAACACAACACCACCAGACTATAAATAACCAGAGAATAGACGGCTCCTGTCCTGAGTCCGCTCCTGTCACTTCAACAACACTTTCTCCAAGAGAAACTCAAAGAAAAGGAAAAAATGAAGACGATTGTAAACTTTATGACAAGCTGCATCACACTCTCACTGTTTGTTGCTTGCTTCTTCATTTCAGGTGGAAATAACCCATCATATCCTGACTGAACCACTTCATCCCTTCAGTTTCCTCTGCTCAGCTCCTGATTAAACTCTCCTCAGGGTCACAGAAACATCGTTAGGGTCCTGTTTCCAGAAGATCTTTGCACTCCCAGCTCAGTAATCCTTGTCAAATTATTACCAATTTAGGAAATGAGAATCTCTCATGCACCCAATGCAGAATATACACACCTGCAACACACTTTGGCACCTGGAGTGCACACTTACAGAGCTGCTGTATGCCAACATGTAAAATAAATCAACTTAAAGGGCTTTATTACAGCATATTTCTGTGTGTTGCAGCAGACGCATGTAGTTTTCTATAAAGAATATCACATGACTAGTTTGCTCCTCATGCAAAGTTTTAAATAAAGTTACCAACAGACAAACTTACATAAAAAAAAAAGTGGAGGAAGATTTTCTGTGAGTGAAAAGACATTAACTCACCCGTTGATTCCGATCTTCACCATTTTGTCTGTTATTGACTAATCCTCACTGCAAGAGAAAGATGACACTTTTTGAACAAACTTTAAAATATATAAGTACAGTTGAAGTTTGACTCTTCAAATTAAAGTTTAGAAAGCACAACATGCAGATTAAATGATGGGTCTTTTATTTTGAAAGTGTCTCTTCGCACAGAAACCGAAACTAAACTCTGATGAAAAGTTAGACACTCAGGAAAAGTTCCCACTCACCGTCAGTGAAGGCACCTCAGTCAGCTTTCCTCTGTGGGAGAAGTGAGCGCGGGGACGAGCGGAGGTGTCACAGCTGTTTTATACCTGCTGCGCGCCGCCAGGCCACGCCCCCTTTTTTAGAAATGTCAAGGGCACGTGAGGCTGTCTGTGGAGGAGTTTATGTAAAGGAGCACCTGACGGAGTCTACACCTGCCGAGAGTTGAGTCATATGTATCCACGCAGGGAGGATTTTACAGGAGATCTTGAAATGAAATAGAATAGCATGAAAAATAAAAAATAAATAAAGATAGCATGAAACAGACATCATGTCTGGTTCATATAGGAGTAGTGTGACCAATAATGCATAAGCGCGGCAGGGTTTGGATAGCCAGTGTGACTGCGCCCTTAGTGGTCCCTTGGGAGTCAAAGCAGACTTAAGTGCCCAGTAGACAAAAAAACCTTAAGTGCCCTCTTGGTTAAAATTAAAGGAAAAATAAATAAACGAATAAATAAAATAATAAATAAATAAAGCTAAAATGGCCTCTTGTTAAAAAAAAAAAATACAAAAAAAAGATAAAGTGCCCTCTTGGTAAAAATTAAAGAAAATAAACAAATCAATTGAAAAAAGCTGAAGTAGCCTCTTGGTAAAAATTAAAAAACTTTTAAAATAAAAATAAATGATTAATTAAATGAATAAATAATTTGGCCTTTTGGTAAAAATTAAAATAAAAAAATAGAAAAGAAAAAAAAGTGCCCTTTTGGTAAAAAAATAAAAACATAAGTAAATAAAAGGCTTAAGTGGCCTCTTGGTAAAAAATTAAAATAAAAACTAAAGAAAAATAAATAAATAAATAAATAAAGAAAGAAAGAAATGGGCCTCCTGGTAAAAAAATAAAAAAAATAAAAAATAAAAAAACAGAAAAAAACAAATGAATAAAAAGCTTAAGTGCCCTCTTGGTAAAAATAAAGGAGAAGTAAAAAAGCTAAAGTGGCCTCTTGGGAGCCAAAACATATGCTTTAGGGTTGTTTTTGGAAGCCCAAAAACACACACTTAAGTGCCCTTTGGCCAGTTGAAACATGATTAACTGCCTCCTTGGAAGGCAAATCCACCAAATAAGCAGAACTTAGGGCTCTCTTTAATGGTAGGAATGAGCTAAATGTGCCTGTTATTTTCTTTCTGCCCCTGCCCTTCGTAATGATAGCTGTAGCTAACTCAGGTAACAAACTAGCTGCTGAGAGGCCGAGGATTTAACAAAAAAACACATACATTTGAGGAATTGCATTTTAATTTTTCTGGAAGATAAAATGATGGTATCACAAACATCTCTGTGCACACTGACGCTTTTTGCACACACACATTTTAAAAAAGGAAGGCGTGAATAAAACTGGACGCTCTCCAAGGAGCTGATCTTTAAACTTGTCCCTGGTCCAAAACCAGACCTCTGCAGGCCCCCTCACTGTCCTCCTGTCCAGTCTCATGTTCACTGAGTGATACTGTAAGTCATGTGACTCTCTAAAGCCCACTGCTACGTGTAGCATAGCATGCACACACAGGAGGTGGAGAGGAAATGTCACAGGAGGCTTCAAACACACAGATACTTTCAGGGGTTAATCAAAGAAGAAACTGTTTTTTATTTAAGCTGAATGAAAATTTTTGCTCACTCTGCATTTGTTTCTATGATTAAATGAAGACAAAGCCGTGACGTGTACTCCTGCTACTCCTGCTCGTGTTGATTGAGTTCTCTGTCAGTCTGAATCTCCCGTGTGTCCGTCACACCGACGCTGACCAAGTCTATTCTTAGCTTATCCGTCTGCAGGCCAGATCTCCACACATCACGGCTCTCATCCATTATAATCTGTCGACACGCTGCTCAAACACAGAGGAGCAACATCTGTCTGCTCTGGTATTAATACGATGGGCCGGGCACTTTGTTACCAGCAGACTGAGAGCGACAAAACACATGAAGAGTTTGGAAATACCACGTCACATTTTGACACGAAACATCTGGTTTAAGATGACGCCACATCAAGGTGTCCTCAAAGACAAGCAGAGGGTGTCACATTTTATTCAGAGACTCGATTTTTCATTGGTTATATCAGTTGACATGTCACTGTTTCATCAATGACAGTTTTTAATTATGATGTTTTACTTTTTTGATTTTTTTTTCAATTACTGTTTTTTTGCAGTTTCAATTTCTTGTCTCTCCTTTTGTGTGGAGGGAAGGATTAGGGGAGGGGCTAGGAGAGCATAATTTGCATATTTTTGTCAAGATGTAGTTTTTTTTCTAGAGTCGCCCCCTGCTGGTCATTTGAAAGAATGTTAATTGAAGGTGCTTCAAGATACTGTGAGGAGGATTTGATTTAATTGCACTCTTCCGCCACCTTCTGGCCCGGAGTCTCCACACACTGTTATAAATTTCTTTTAGCAAGGTGTGTGTTTGTTCTGAAACAAATTTCCTGTGTTCAAGACAAATTTGTACCAAATATAACAGGACGAGGTAAGGTATTTATTAGTAAAGTTACGTAGCGCTATGGTTTCAAACGTGACATTAAGCAAACGTTGTAGCAGCTGGATATGTAGCGCTATCGGCAGCCTGGTGCTCTGACGTATCTGTGGGCTAATGTGACAGCAAGTAAACACTGTCAGTTTGTAAGTAGTTTAGTAGCTGTCCATATGTAGTGCTATCGGCAGCCCAGCACTATGAGACGTGTCTGTAGTGTGTAACATTCGTGAATCCTGGTTATATCCTGCCAGTCATCTACCAATCAGAGCTAATGTAACCTCACTCTTCATTTTATTGATAGACTCTCAAGTTCTGACTGTGGGTTGGAGTCAACGTTAGCACAAAAAGTTTAGCCTTTTTAGCCTTTAACGCATGCTCTGTCGCTCTCCTGTTTATCTTTCTTCTGCTCTTCTGTCCTTTTTCTGTCTGACAGTTCGGCTCCAGTGTCCACCATCGCTACAAAATTAATCAGAAATCATTTTCAGCAGAGAAAAACACAGATTTCTCTTCTCTCCACTAAACTTTGTCAGCTGGTGCGGTGTTGTCACAGAGACTTGGACCCAATCGGGAAGCTGTGAGAAATTTACAAAGCAGCATAATATTGTTGCTGATATTTTACAATTTGATGAAAATTTGGCAAAATTTTAAATTTTTACAATTTTTGGAATAGAATAGAATAGAAAATACTTTATTTATCCCCGAGGGCAAATTCAGGAGTCACCGCAGCATTTAAGAAAACAAAAGTAAGAAAGAGTATAGAAAGTGCAAAAAGGTCCATAAGAAATTAGATGACGACATCCCGTCCACCACTCGTCCACCACTCTCCAGCCCAGCCAGCCTCCACCTCCACAGGGTCCAGGACTGAGCCTCCCCAGCAGTCTGTTCAGTCTCTGTCTCCTGGATCCTGTCTGCTCACAGCAGGTGAAGCTCCTCCAATGTGTCGCGGCGTCCGATGTCAGCTCCGTCAGCCACGTTCGTGAACGGCACGATAGCACAGCTAGCTCGTCCATCCCCCGGGGCTAGATCCCACGTTCCCAACAACGATGGATGGAAGAACAGGTCCATGTCGTCACCTCCCAGCTCACACCCGAGAACCAGCACGTCGTCCTCACCTCCTCCTCCTCAGCTCGAGGGAAATCATCAAGCCCTACACTAGTTAGCATTGACATGCTACGGGCTGCTAACAGCTGAGTTCGCATGTAAACAATGCAGCCATGGTTACATGTAGGATCTCCAGACAAACACAGGAGAAAAGTAGTAAAAATATCACTGAAGCCACAAAAAGTTTGGTGTCCATGACCAACAATGAACCACACAAAGTGATGATCCACTCTAAATACAAAGATGACGAAAAAGAGACGAAAAAAATGACAAGAAACGGACAAAGACGAGAGAGCTGCTGAAACAGGCAGCTACTTGGGCAGCGCCTAGCAACGGAAGAGAAAATTTAAATTTAATTTAATTTAATTAAATTTAATTTAATTTTAATTTTAAGAAAATTTAACAAATTGTTAAAATTACATTTTTTATTTATACACTTATTATTATTATTATTATTATTATTATTATTTTTTTTTTTTTTTTTTTTTTTTTTTTATTAATAATTTTATTTATTATTATTATTTTATTGCAACTTTATGATATTCTGGCAATTTTTTGAAAATTCAAAATTTTTTAAAAAAAGTTTGCAACTTATTGAAATTTCATAAAATTTGCAAATTCATGAAGTTTATAATACCACAAAGTTCTCAATTCATTTTAAACATTTGCAAAGTTAGAAAAAAATAATAAGACATCAGATTTTTAACTTTATTAACACAAAAAAGAAATCCTTGTTTGGATAATTTTTCACTAGATTTTTACTATTCACAGAAATTTATCCTTTTTTTGTGTCTTTTTTGTGATTTTAAAGTTGATTTTGTAGCTTCTGAATGAATTTAATCCAGGTGAGCTGAGGCTAAATGGCTCCTTTGAAAGTAAAAGTTACAGACCCCTGAACTAGAGGCATTAAAATGAAATTTTAAATGTGCTGCTACTACTTATGGACTGTCACAGTATTGTCACAGAGACTTGGACCCAATCGGGAAGCTACGAACAAATTACGAAGCAGCATTTTGGAAAAACCTGTAATATTGTGGCTGATAGTCTCATTTTAAAGTGTGGATTATGATCAAGCATCTAGAAGACTTTTTAAAAATTGCTTAAAAACTCCTCACAGCCTCTTTAAGTTTGTGATTCACGTCAAGAAAAGGAGAATAAATCAGGCTATGCTTGATTTCACGTTGCACATCCAGACTTAAAATACGCCCAAATCTGGTTCCAAAACAAGATTGTTTTTTTGTGTGAAAAACTTGTCCTTAAATCAGACTTTGGTCAGAGTTAAACCATCTTCAGTCCAAACTCAACATGAATGTCATGAAGGAGGACCCAAAGCTGCTATTTGAAGCGCTCACAATGCTCCAGTCCCACCAACATACAGCTCTTTAAGTGAGCCTGTGCAGGGTGAAGGAAAGGTCAACCTATAAATACAACATCCAACCTTCTCCTGCACCGCGCCGCTGCTCGCTTCGTATAGTCTCAATATGTCAAAGGGTGTGACATTTGGCGGGAGGACACGGTGAGCCAGGAACCGGCGACCACGGTCAAAGGTCAACACCACGAGGAAAAAAAGTCCGTGAGTGTCAGGAGAGGAAGATGTGATCCAGGTTAGTGTGAGTGAAACATGCACAGAGCACAAAAAGAGCTCAGAGGAAGCAGTGAGGAAAGACCTGTGGCTCTTTTGTTGGAGTCTGGTGTAAATATTTGCCGTTAGTCTCAGACAGAAGTGGGGAAATGCTGCTTTGTCATTGGTAAAGGTTGAATTCCTGCTTTATCACACCTGGCTCCATGTGGCTCCACAGCTGGTCTCATGTTTACGTTTCTGTCCCCCACATTTATATCGCACACATTCGCTTTATTATCCGTCGCTTTTCAGCCTGATTTCCTCAGCAACTCCTCCTCCAAGACGAGGTAAAATTTGTATTCTGCGACACGCTGCTGCTGCTCCTCTCCCAGAAAGTGACCTGTTTTTAAAACTCTCTCAGTTTCACAGACTTTGACAGTGAGAGGAGACAGATTTCAAGACCTGTCGGGCGTCAAGAAAACCAATTTGCACAGAGAGAACTCTGCATTCATTTTGATTTTCCTGAGGTGTTAGATTAAGTCTGACAAGAAAAATCCAGGAGACAGAAATAAAGGAAATAAGTTAATGAATAACTACATCACCTGACGGAAAACGGTGTTTGCGTTTTAAAATAAGACCTGTAACAAGAAAATGAAGGTCAAGAGTCAGCAAACGAAGAACTCAAAGTGAAAACAAACATCAGGAAATCTCCCTTTAAGTTTTCACACTTTGTTGATTTCTTCCCTCCATGAAATGATTTAATCTGAGTCGCTGCAGGAGGCTCTAACTGCTTCTGGAGATGACCTTTAAGGATTCCCGTTAAGCTTCATTAAACTGAGGATGTGGCAAAAAATGTGCGAGAGAGAAGAAAGACAGAGGATCCACGAAAGGTCAAGAACAAGATCTGACGTGAGTGGGCCTAAAACCTGCTGAGCCACCGGGACGACTGACGCCGAGCGTGTTAGCGTTTCCTGTCTCCTCTCTGATTTCCTGGGAGAAAGGAAAGAAGGTGAGTCTTGATACCAGGTGATCATCAGTAAACCCTGCTTCAGACCAGGGGAAATGTTCTCCACCAGGGGGCAATAAGAAAATAATATGTCTGGGTGTTTTCATGGCAGGATCAGGATCTGGATTTGATCAGGACTGCTTTTCATATCCAGACTTTTTTAGCCTCAAATATTTCTCATCTTGCTTCTTTAATTTTTTTTTTTACAATTTTTGAAAAATAATCAAATATTTCATTATTTACAACTTTTTGAAAATTAAGCAAATTTTTGAATTTTTACAATTTACCAAATTTGTTTATTTAATTATATAATAATAATAATAATAATAATAATAATAATAATAATAATAATTATCATTATTATTATTATTGTTATTATTATTATTATTGTTATTATTATTATTGCAATTTAACGATTTTCTGACAAATTTTTGAAAAAGTTTGCAATTTATTGAAATTTCATAAAATTTGCAAATTCATTAAATTTAAAGAACCCCATTTTTTTTATTTCATTTTTTTAAAATTTGCAAGGTTATTTTAAACAAAAACTAAGACATAACATGTTCAACTTTATAGACACAAAAAAACTTCTCATTTGGCTAATTTCTCACCATTTTTTTTCTATTTATAGAATTTTAAACTTTTTTTTTTGTCTTTATTGCAAAGATAAAGTAGATTTTGTGGCTCCTGAACGACTTAAATCCAGGTGAGCTGAGGCAAAATGGCTCTTATGAAAGTATAAGTTGCAGACCCCTGAACTAGAGGCATTAATATGAAATTTTAAATGTGCTGTTATAAGTGAAGGACTGTTATTGAGAACAAACTGTTTAATAGGCTAGCTAAATTTTCAGACTCCTTTAGTGACTTTCGTTCAAAAAAATCATAAAATCCAGCAATTTTTTTGGAGTTATTGAAAACATTTGAAGACTCTTAGGTTCTGTTTACACGACAATGTTTCATCTGAAAACACGAAAATGCAGAGAAAAATATCTTGTACACATAAATGCTGAGGGACTGAAAACACTGTAGTAAGCATGCCAGGCCTGTAGGTGGCGCTATAACTGTCTTTTCCAGAAGCGCGTTTTGGTAGATCTCCACTGAAGTAGAGTTGGGCCGATCATCTGGTGTGTTGGTGAATGCTAAGAGCAGAAGTGGAGCAACAGATGAACATTTTGTCAAAGACAGTCACAGATTCAGCAGAGTGAGCAGCTCAAGGTCAACTCGGTAGACCACGATGATCATAACAACGGTACTGTTGGACTGTTGGATGCACTGACGTCAGCGTTTCCACTGAAAACTTTAACTTGCTGTTTACAGCGTTTTTGAAAAAATCCACTTTGGATGCCGTTTTTAAAAGTTTGTGTTTAAGGTCAGCTAAAACGCAGTTTCCATGTAAATGAGCAGCGGATACACAGCAATAATTTTGTGTT
Organism: Halichoeres trimaculatus; assembly: GCF_033239565.1. Classification (NCBI taxonomy): domain Eukaryota; kingdom Metazoa; phylum Chordata; class Actinopteri; order Labriformes; family Labridae; genus Halichoeres; species Halichoeres trimaculatus. The sequence goes on from NW_027437192.1 coordinate 2,371,152, forward strand.
TCATCCTAAAAACGTTGTGTAAACAGACCCTTAGACAGCCAAGTCAGTAGCCGCCACTGGTCCATCCCGCCCTGGTTTGAGTTTATTTGTAGTTCTAAACAGATTTTGGGTGTTTTTTTATGCACAATTATGTCCCTCCAAAGACTTTCCTCTCCTTTAGCATCTGTAAGAACTTTACTCTGCCAAGGCCCCCGAACATTATTTGCTTCTGGCCGAGGACCCCCCTTGGCAACCAATGAACTTTGCCAAAAACATATGTGAAGAAATGTCAACTCTAAGAGGATCTGACAAAAAATGGCACCCTATGTGTTAAACATTGAGGAGAAATTGTTATTTAGAAAAAAACGTCCATTTCTCCCCTTCTCTCCAATTTTTTGGGCCCCCCTGGTTCCTCCTGGTGGCCCCAACTTTGAAAACCACCGTATTAGAATATCATGCACATTGCACATTTTCGGAAAATTAAGTGACTTTTAACAACTTTTAGGACAGTGAGTTTCTACTTTTGCTGCCGAGAGGATGACTTAATAAAAAAGGATCTCTCATAATTGGCCCCAGGCTTGGCGTTGGACTGGGTAAGGTTTGGACGTTTTTTTCTGTTACCTTCTAAATGCTGCAAAAGTCTCTGTTCCCTGATGAAATCAGACTCCTTTTCTTATCCTGATGTTGGGTCTTTGTTCGTTATGTAACATTAACAGGTCTGTGGGAGGAGGAAAGGAGGAAAGGAAGGAGACATCTGAACTGTGCCCTGAGTGACTGAGCTCAGAGAGGAAATCTTTACAGACCACTTAAGCTCTCTCATTGCTGTTTGGCGCCCTCTAGTGAGCAGGCAACATGGAGCAGCAGCAGCAGAAGCTGTTTTTTAGAAAAGAGTAAATCACAAATATTTGAGGGTAAGATTCAGACTCAAAGAGACAAAAACAGTGAGAGAAACTCAAGCTTAACGACTGTGAGAGCTGTGATTATCTCATTAAATGAAGTCCTGAGTGTCCGTCTCCTCTCAGACCAGCGTTTAACCCTCCATCTCCTCCCTGGATCACACCATCCGTCTTCATTCAGCCTCCGCCTCGGCTCGGCCGGCTGGAGCTGAGAGCTTTCCTGGCAGACGCAGAGCCGCTCGTCCTTGTCCCGTCCTCTGTTACAGGAAGGGGCCTCTAATCAGCTCTGCAGAGAGGACGCCGAGCACCTGGCAGAGGACCAGGTGAGGACAGGTACATGAGACAGAGCTGGGATTATACATCCAGGATTCATCCGCTCTGATGTTCACTTGTTCACACCGTAAGAGTGAAACATCCAGAGAGGTGTGACATTTAAAAACTGACATTTCAGGTCCTTAAAAGCCTGGATTCACCAATTATCTTCCAGCTTTGGACGTTTTGTTTTTGCTTTTTATTAAATTACCTCCCTCCCTCCATTCTTCCCTCCAGCAGCTCATTCATCATTTTATTCAATATCCCCCCTTTAAAGTGAAGAGGCTGACTCTTTTAGGGTCATGTTAGGCTGCATGAGGTTATCACGCTGTTTAATTCTGCCTTTAATTCAAGAATTAATTCAAAGCAGAGGAAAGAAAAGCTTCTTAGCAGCTGATAATAAAAAGATGAGTCTGGCACTCGGAGGAGAAAAGGGGATCATGGAGGTTGGATTTTCAACATAAAAGCTTCGAAAAGGAGTTAAAGGGTTTTTTTATTCAAGTTTGTATAAAATTGCAGAAAGAAAAACAGTGAAGCCAAAACCTTTAGAACTCCCCCTGGTGGCTGATTAATTAATGTTAAAGTTTCATGTATTTCATAATACAGTGGACAGTGGTGATTTTTAAATGGACATCTCAGAATGAATCAACAGAGACTGTGATAAACTACATCAAGAAGACGAAGATTTGTTTCTGATATATTACGAAAGACAATGTCAGCACGGTCAAGTATTTGAAGGATCATTTGTGTTTCAAAATTAAAAAAATAAAATAAAAGTCTTTGGAATAATATAGCATTTTAAAAAGACAATACATTTTCTTTACAATTGATTTGTTATGATATTTCAAAGATGGGTGGGAGGTGGGAACTCCCAAAATAAATTCATCAACTTTTTCTAATGATCTATCAATAAAATCAATAGACCATTGCAAGTAGATAGATGGGGAGTAGAACAGTATACTGTAAAATTTTGACTTATTCAGAAGAAGCTTGTTGTAAGAAAACAGAGTTTGAACAAAATTTGCGGTAGAACAAACTTGCTGAAGATCATCAATACAAATAGAAAATAAGAGAGGACCTAATAAGGAGCCTTGTGGTACACCTTTTTCAACCATTTTAAAATCTGATTGGCTGCCCTTGAATAAGACGCACTGATATCTGTGATGCAGAACCTGATGAAAGACCAATAGCATACAACTTATCTAGGAGTAGTCAGTGATCATTCATTCATTCATTCATTTTCTGAACTGCTTATCCTGTTCAGGGTCGCAGGTCACCATAGAGCAACATGCTAATAATAAATGTTTGTCATCGAATTATCCAAAACGGTGCATTATCGTTGTTACTGTATGGCTAATAATAATAGTTATGTTCATGTTTTTAATTGTAGCCTGATTTTTTACACGCTAAAGGAGATTACGTGTGATCGTACATTGGTATCCTCAGCTCTTTCAGCTGTCTCCAAACCTTTGCTGTGTGATGTAGCAGAGATGTAACGTGTTGAATGAACTGAAAATTAATCTCTTGTGAGGAAGTTATGAACACTTGTTGGTGTGTTCAGGGATGAAAGTTGATATTCTGCTGAATGCTAACTGCTAGCATACTAATAGAAATCCCGATGTACGTTAGCATCAAGCTACCGCCAAGTACATCATTTTGGTAGATTCAGAGCTATATAACACGTTGAGTGGATTAAAAATGACTCTCTTGTGCAAGACTATTACACTTTTTTTTGTCTGTTCAGGTATAAAAGTTGCTGTTTTGCTGGAAAAACGAAGTGTTAATGATGCATGATACCACCTAGCATATATCTTGTTAGAGAGTTTTGTATCAGTCGGCTCTCAGGAAGATCTCTTGTAGGCCCGTTTTTACCTAATAAATGTACAAACATATAAAGTGAGAGGTAAAAACACATGATTAAACTGACTTTGAAGTATGATTGACCTGAAGCTCTCAACTTTAAACTTGAAACTAAGTCTTCCAGCTCAGGCTAGCTACTGTTAGCAAATTATCTTCAAAGCTCCAAACAAAAAACATTTTTAAAGCCTTTTTACGACTTGCTTCATGGTGTCGAACTTGATACCTGGACTATTCTCTGTTTATCATTAACAGAAACTTTAGGCAATGATGTGGATTGATGTGGATGTGAGGATCTTCTCCTCAAAGTCAGAGCTTTAAACTCTGAGTCCAGGATGGATTTAACTTTCAGCGAACAGACAGACGGAGAAATCCATCCCCGCTGTAATCTTTTCTGACTGCTCAGTGTGAAAACGCCCCGCGGTCCTTTGAATGACAAAAAAGCAGCAGAGCAACAAGGACACAGGACTTTGGCTTTTCCGAAACCAGCTGGGCGCTCTCACAGTTTCGTTTCCCGAGCTTTGGTTTCTGCTCTGCATGCACAGAGACACCGAACCCGACCCTCGGGAGAGGTTTGTTTTGGTTCGGGGAGCCCGACGCGCGGCCTGAATGCAGCTTCAGAGGCCCCTTTCACAGCAGCGGGGGCCGAGCAGCGGGGCGACGCTGTGAGTAGAAAACAAAGTGTATCGATCGAGCCGGACTCAAGTGTGGGATCAATGGTTTTGGTATTTACTGTGAGCTCTGTGGAGCTGCTGCTGTTGGACTTTGAGCCCCTCTGTTTGTTTGTGCATGTGTGTGTGTTAGTGTGTGACTGTGATCTGTGTGTGAATGTGACGAGGTGAGACAAAAACACATCTGTGTCAGCGGAGTGAAACATTGATGTGCTGAACAGAGGATGATGGTATTTAACCTGTTATCATTCTTATTTTGGCCAATTAGTTTTTTTTCTCTAGCCCAAATAGTTGAAGAGTTACAGTAATGAAAAAACTTGCATCAACTGTTGCCGGTGGTTTGAATATCACTGCATGAGGAGTATAGCACAGTACTTAATTATCCATGATACCAACATGAAGCTTGTTTTTTTCTACTTAGAGAAGCTGTTTAAATTTTATTGCTTGCCCCTTTGATAGAATAGTTACGATAATGGAATAGCTTGCATCAGTTGTTGCCTGTGGTTCGAATATCATCGCATGAGGAGTATAACACACTACTTACTTAGCCATGATACCAACGTGAAGCTTGTTTTTCTCTTCTTAGAGAGGCTGTTTTAAATTGTAATGCTTGCCCCTTTGTTAGAAGAGTTACGGTAATGGAATAGCTTGCATCAGTTGTTGCCTGTGGTTTGAATGTTATTACAAGGGAAGTATAACAGTGACAAATAACCCAGGAAGCTTGTTTATTCCAAGAGGAGCTGTTTTATTTTTTTTTTCTCTTCCCCCAGTGTTAGAAGAGTTACGGTAATGAAAAAACTTGCATCAACTGTTGCCTGTGGTTTGAATGTCATTACATGAGGAGTAATACACCGTAATGTATGATCCATGATACCTATGTTAAACTTGTTTTTCTCTCCTTAGAGTAACTGTTTGAATGTTATTGCTTGCCCCAGTGTTAGAAGAGTTACAGTAATAAAAAAAACTTGCATCAATTGTTGCCTGTAGTTTGAACCTCATTACATGAGGAGTATAACAGGGCAAATTACCCATGTTACCTATAGGAAGCTTGTTTTTATTTCAAGAGGAGCTGTTTTAAGTTTATTTTCTCTTGCCCCAGTGTTAGAAGAGTTACGGTAATAAAAAAAACTTGCATCAATTGTTTCCTGTGGTTTGAACGTCATTACATAAGGAGTAATACATCGTAATGTATGACCCATGATACCAATGTGAAGCTTGTTTTTCTCTTCTTAGAGTAACTGTTTGAATTTTATTGCTTGCCCCAGTGTTAGAAGCGTTACGGTAATTTACAGACAGCTTTTTAAGAGTTGTGACAAGGTGAGACTGAAACACTCCTGTGTCAGCAGAGTGAAACATCAATGTGCTAAACAGAGGATGATGATATTTAACCCATTATCATTCTAATTTTGGCAAATTATTATTATTTTTTTCTCTTGCCCAATTAGTTGAAGAGTTACGGTAATGAAGTAGCTTGCATCAGTTGTTGCCTGAGGATTGAATGTCATTGCATGAGGAGTATTACACAGTAATGTATTACCCATGATGCTTATGTGAAGCTTGTTTTTCTTTTCTTAGAGGCGCTGTTTGAAATTTATTGCTTGCCCTAGTGTTAGAAGAGTTACGGTAATAGAGTAGCTAGCATCAAATGTTGTCCGTGGTTTGAAAGTCATTACATGAGGAGTATTACACAGTAATGTATTGCCCATAATAACTTTGTGAGGCCTGTTTCCTCCTCCTAGAGGAACGGTTCGAATTTTAGTGCTTGCCCCTGTGTTAGAAGAGTTATGGTAATTTAAGCATTAGCATTCTGATGAGATTTTAAGAGTTAAAGAAGGTGTAGTGTGATCTTTTTATTCTTTATTTTGTCCCTCTGTTCCCCTTGTAGTATTGTCACATGAGTTAAATCTAAAAATGGTCCTATTTTAGTTTGGTTGTCTGTATTTCATTCATGATAACATAAAAATTTAAGTACAAAACAAAAAAGATAAGTCTCAAAATGAATGAAAAGGAACAGAAAGAAGGAAAAGTCTTATGGTATCTGCCCCTTCACTTAAACAATGTTAATAGTATTATTATTTTGCCTTTTTATTTTTGTATATTTTATTTTTGTTTATTTCTAATTTTTATTTGTTTATTTTCCATCACAGGTGCAAGGTTGAGCGCATATTTCATCCCTGTATTTGTTAAGTATGTTGTTTTTTGTATGTTTTTTGAAGATACTGAATGATTTGGGGTTTTTTTTTTTTTTTTTTGTTTGGCTCTGGTGTTTTAGAAAATCCCTTTTTCAGCCTCTGTCTGAAAGTTTTTGCTCCACTTGCTGTCTCTTTAAGACTCCCTTGAGCACAAACCCCCTCCCCTCTGATTGGCAGACCTTTACAATATGCGAAGAATCATATCCCCTCTTTAACCTGTCAGTCTTAAGGATCACCTCAACTAAAAATAGTTGCAACTATACATTTTTTTCAAAATATTAAAAAAGGGGGAACCCTCTATGTTTTGAAATTGTAGGCCATATTATTTCTGTTCTTTGACACACTGAGACACACCTGATAATCTTCATGGAGTTGTCGCACTTCTTGTAGTTGACACCAATGACGAACATTGAAGCATCAGCCCTGGAAGCAGAGATCACGACTCTCTCAGTGCCACTCTTCAGGTGAGCCTAGGAGACAGATGAGGGGTCAAATGTTAGGGATTTAGTGACACAGCCTTCTTAAACACAATTGAAGGATTAAAAAGACAAAAGGATTTTTAAAGGGAAGAGATGTTTATCCCTTATTGCTGAGGTTTTTTTTGGGAAAAAGTTAAAATCAACCTAATTTAGATGGGCTTTTAAGTAAGTAATCCAAAATAAAACTAAAACAGTGATGCTATTTAAAGATTATAATGATTCTAGTGTCGGCGTAATAACCTGATTTGATAAAGTTTTATTGCGAAGTCCCCACATCCTAGAGGTTCCTAGTCATCAGAATGTCCATGACAGGTTTTTATAAGAGGAAATCTAAAGCAAGAGGCAAGAGGATCCACTTGAGGCTGGCTGCAGGAAGACCAGAAGTCATGTACACACCCAGCATAAAAAAACCCCCCACACTGTTTCAAGAGGATTTTTTTCTAACTCAGCAGTTTAGAGGGTATTAGGATCGTTTGATTGTCCAATCAGGTGACCGACGGCCGCCCTATAGCTGTTAGAAAGGAAGCTCAAAGCCTCCATCATATCCAATATGGCTGTGTCCACGGATCTACGTCCATAGGAACAGACGGGTGACGTCAGCATAGATTCAACAAGGTCCTGGAAACATTCCTCAGAGAGTTTGGTCCATATTGACATGATAGCATCACACAGTTGCTGCAGATTTGTCGTCTGAACATCCATGATGAGAATCTCCCGTTCCACCACATCCCAAAGGTGCTCTATTGGATTGAGATCTGGGGACTGTGGAGGACATTTGAGTACAGGGAACTCATTGTCATGTTGAAGAAAGCAGTCTGAGATGATTCCAGCTTTATGACATGGAGCGTTATCCTGCTGGAAGTAGCCATCAGAAGATGGGTACACTGTGCTCATAAAGGGATGGACATGGTCAGCAACAATACTCAGGTAGGCTGTGGACTTTTAAAATTTTTTTTCTTCTTTCTCGTTTTTTTCTTTTTTTCTTTTTTCTCATTTTTTCTTTTTTCCCTTTTTTTCTTTTTCTCTTTTTTTCTTTTTTCCCCTTTTCTTTCTTTTTTCTCTTTTTTTCCTTTTTTTCTTTTTGTCTTTTTTCTTTTTCTTTTCCCCCTTTTTTTCTCATTTCTCTTTTTCTTTTTTTTTCTTTTTGCTTTTTTCATTTTTCTGTTTTTTTAACACCCCCCCCCTTTTTATTTCTTTTTTCTTTTTCATTTTTTCTTTTCCCCCCATTTCTTTTCCTTGTTTTCTTTCTTTTTTTCTTTTGTCCCCTCTTGTTTTTATTTTATCTCTCTTTTTTTCTTTGTTTCTTTTTTTCTTTTTTCTCTGTGGACTTTAAACCATGCTCAGTTGGTACTAAGGGGCCCAAAGTGAGCCAAGAAAATCTCCCCCACACCATTACACCAGCAGCAGCAGCCTGAACCGTTGATACAAGGCAGGATGGATCCATGCTTTCATGTTGTTGAGGCCAAATTCTGACCCTACCATCTGAATGTGGAGCAGAAATCCAGACTCATCAGACCAGGTTGAAGAATTAAGGAAAAATACCTTTTCTTATCCTTAGGAGGCCGTCTAACCTCCAGGATAAAGAAAAAGGCCACTGAGGTTAATTTTTCCACCTCTTGTTTTTTCTCTTTGTTTATGAACTAAAACACAATTTAGTGACTATTGTCCTCTGAGGAGCCTTTCGTCACTGTTTTTGTCCTCGTATGTCCCCTCACAAACAGTGCAGACAAGCTAGCAGCTGTACAATTATGCAGTAACACACACACAAACACACACACACACACACTGAGCTATAAATAGAAAGCTACATGTTTGCTTTCATATGCAGAAACACTTTTCCCCTCCTTGTCTGTCTCCTCTCTCCTTCATCTCACCTTTCCTCTCCCATCAGCTCCCCTATTTTCTCTCCTCCTCCCCCATCCTCTTGTCTCTCCTCCCCTCCTCTCCAAGAATACTAATAACCCTCCTCCTCCTCTTCCTCTTCTCTCCATCTCAAGTTTTTTTTTTCCTTTAACTCCACAGAAGCTCATATTCCCCATAAATTTTCTCTGCTTGAATTCTTTGTCCTCATCTTTCAGCATGACTCATAGACTTTACCCTCCTTCACCCATCCCTCCCCATCCCTCCCCCCTCCTCTCACCCTCTCAGGCAAGTTTGATTTGGAAAGGCTCCACAGTTGCTCCTGTTTTTACCTCCCTTTCACCCTTTCTGTGTTTCTTCTTTCCCCTCGTTTAGAGTTCACGCAGACTAAATCCTGCAGAGACACAGCTACAAGTCACAGAATGTGGATGATTATTTTTACTGAGCTGTGTTTAAAGATGTGTATGTGTGGAGACGGGGTACAGATTTTGTGTTTTTGCTGCTGCAGATTTGTGGCTGAACAGTTGGTGCTAAGGGCACAAAATGCAGTAAGGCCAAGATCCAAAAGCAGCTTTTGACATGCCACTGATCGCTTAGTGCTATTCCTCAGTGGCACCTGCCAACTGCTGTGACACTAACCAATCATTTAGTGAAACCTGCAATCACACAGTGACATTTATCGATTACTGAGTGATACCTGCCACTTGCACAGTGTAACCTGCCAATCGCTCGGTAACACCTGCCAATCACTCAGTGTCACCTGCCAGTTGCACAGTGGCACCTGCCGTTCTCTGTGTGACACCTTCAAGTTGCTAAGTGACACCTTGCCATTGTGTGTGTGTGACCCCTGTCAATCACTTTGTGACTTTGAGGAAATCACAGTAACTCCTGCCACTCGCTCAGTGACACCTGCCAATGACAAATTGACATCTACAGAACCCTTATTGACAATTTTCAATTGAACAGTAACATCTACAAATTGCTTATTCACTTCTGCCAGTCACTTAGTGACACCTGCCAATCGCTCAGGGACACCTGTTTATCACTCAGTGACACCTGCCATTCTGTAATTGACAACTTCCAATCAAAGTATGACAGCTGCCTATCAAGAAGTGACATCTACTGAACGCTCACTGACACCTGCCCCAAGTGGAGGAGTTTAAGTATCTCGGGGTCTTGTTCACGAGTGAGGGAAGGATGGAGCGAGAGATCGACAGGCGGATCTGTGCGGCGTCTGCAGTAATGCGGACTCTGCACAGGTCTGTCGTGATGAAGAGGGAGCTGAGCCAGACCATAGGTTCCCACCCTCACCTATGGTCATGAGCTTTGGGTAGTGACCAAAGGAACAAAATCGCGGGTACAAGCGGCCGAAATGAGCTTCCTCCGTAGGGTGGCCGGGCTCTCCCTTAGAGATAGGGTGAGAAGCTTGGCTATCCAGGAGGAGCTCGGAGTAGAGCCGCTGCTCCTCCGTGTTGAGAGGAGCCAGATGAGGTGGCTCGGGCATCTGATGAGGATGCCTCCCGGACGCCTCCCTGGTGAGGTGTTCAGGGCACGTCCCACCAGGAGGAGACCCGGGAGCAGACCCAGGACACGCTGGAGAGACTACATCTCTCGGCTGGCCTGGGAACATCTTGGGATCCCCCCAGAAGAGCTGGACGAAGTGGCTAGGGAGAGGGAAGTCTGGGCTTCCCTGCTTAGGCTGCTGTCCCCGCGACCCGACCCCGGATAAGCGGAAAAAAATGGATGGATGGACTCACTGACACCTGCCAATTGCACAATGACATCTACTAATCGCTCAGCCACACCTGCCAATAGCTCAGTGACACCTGCTATTCTGTTACTGACGTCTACCGAATACTCAGTGACACCTGCCAATGCAAACTGACACCTGCCAATCACTCAGTGTCACCTTCCAACTGCTCACAGACTTGGAGAAAATTACAATAACTCCATCATTAAGGGGCCAATTTCTTGAAAATTTCATTAACCAGAAGAATCCTCCCCTTGCTGGTTTGTTCACTGATGATTGGCTCCTCACGCTGTCATATCTGCTTATATTTTCATTGTAAAGGGTCATCGCCACGATGTTAACTGTAACTGGAAACATGTAACTGTTTTTCTAAAGAAGCCACAAGCTGGTGCTATTTAAACAACCAAAACCAAACCACCGAATGTTTCCTACTGTTTTACAGCTCCCAGAGGAAAACGCTGTCACTGAGTCACCATCACACATATGAAAGAGCTGATCCATTGATCACTTTGATCGTTAGTTTCCAAGAGAAAGATCTGAAGTCAGATTCAAAACCTGTTTGAGTTTGAAAGTCCAAAGTCACTGCTGGATCTTTGCCGGGCACCAGCTGCAGAAACGGAGCTATGCAGTGACGTCATGCCGTGGCTTGTTTCCCCATCTATAAGCTGAATGTACTACGACTGTCATTGCGCCACTCGCTGGAAACAAGTCATGCTAACTTTCACACATGCTTTCCAGTCTTAATTAAATCTGAACTGTTGATCTAAGGCAGGATGGATCAATGCTTTTCTGTTTTTAACTCCAAATTCTGACCCTACCATCTGAATGCGGAGCAGAAATCCAGACTCATCAGACCAGGAAATATTTCTCAGTCTTCTATGGTCCAGTTCCGGTGAGCCCATGTGGATTGTAGCCTCAGTTTCCTGTTCTTAGCTGATATAAAGGACAGCCAGTGTGGTCTTCTGCTGCTGTAGCCCATCTGCCTCAAGGTTGGACCTATAGTTTGCAGGTGAACAGGTGAAACTCGTCAAGAGACAGTTGATTTTGATGGTTATGTATTCCCTGTAAATAAAAATAACATCTTCAGCATACAGACTAATAATCAACACACTGCTGAATCAAAGCAAACTGACAGAAATGATATAGAGTGTATAATAATTGGACACAGGTATGCAGGAATAGCGTGCACACGTCTCTCTCTGACCTACTTCAACCCCAAATAGACGTCTCCCTGTGGCAGATATTGGAAATATATCCATGCCACAAATATCAGGTACATTTATTTCTGGCTCTGAAATCTTAACCCGCAGTGAGTCACTCTGTCTTGGGCGATTGGGGTCCATTGTGTTCCTGTGACTGGCTCTGTGAAGCAGGAACAGAAAGTGTGATTGCTTTCAGGAGGACTGAAAACTGATCCCCCACGGCTCATTGTGGAGTCTGTACGTCAACACGCCGTGATTGGATGGACTCAGTGAGCTTAAAATGACGATTTTCTTTCTACTAATGATCTTTTTGTTCGTTTGGGTTTATTTTTCCTCATTTCTGTTTTGTAGTTTGTGCTTCCCTCAGAGACAGACTGTCAGAAAGCAGCGTGGGCGACACCGTGAGATACAGAAAAACTACATTTCATTAAAGCGCTCCGTGCAGCCGGGTTGGTATCATTACTGTCCCCTGCTGTCAACTTCTCAGCCGTCACAACAAACCCGCAGGGGGAACTGAGGCGTCACCGGGCTGAGAATCCACAGAGCCGCTGCTGGACTGGTCTGATTTAAGGCCAGAACGCAGCGGACTGAGATTTCTAAGTTTCAGCCTCCTCCTGATGACTTCTGTAATAAACAGACAGGAATGGTATTTTTGTTCCCACTGGAAGACGTCAGACTGTAAATCTGTCAGAGATCTCAGACTGTGCTGGCAGCGCTCTGACGACAGAGGAGGGATGACACTTTTTGGCACCGCGTTCTGGTGTTTAGGAGGGTTTTAGTGCCCGGTCTGACAGGGAGGCCATCATTAAGAGCGGAGCTGAAGAGCAGATTCAGGGACGAGCTGGTTATAATAAAACCTGAGGAGACAGAGCTGCTTTTTACAGGAGGATTATTGGAGAGATGGTCCCTCCTGGCATCAAGCTGCTGCAGCCTCAGGCCCCTGGAGGTGATGGCGACTCGTTAGCGCCATAGACCCCATAAAGACTCTGCACTCGGTGTAGCTTCCTGAAAGGCTAACTGTGCAAAAAGCTAACCATTAGAGGTGAATGGACTTTCCTCATCCTCTGACTGCTGAAAGCACTTAGATGTCACTCGATGTCATCTTCACACGCTCAGACACACTTTCACACACCAGTGACCGAGGACACTACGTAAAGTGGCCTAATAGCAAACCCCCACTACCACCAGGACTCTCGGGGTCAAACTGTCAACCTTCCCCTTGAGGTTCATCGGACTCTACCCCTGAGCCAGTCTGTTAGAAACCATTTCTCAAAGTCTTTAGAATCAGATTATGTAGGCGTTGTTGTTGATGCTGTTTTTAGCCTACTTGGGGCACATTTCCATCCTTTTGGGGCATTTTTTCAGAGTAAAGTATGTTTTTTTTGTTGCTAATATATTCTTAAATCACATCACTTCTGCCTTTCAATTTATTTTTAAGAGTGAGAGTTTTTAGAATTCAAAGAAGTCTGTTGCAAAGGAGTATAAATTGCTTTCGTAATCTTTCAAGAGAGAGTATCACACTTTTTTCATCTGTATCAGTTCCTCTGGTGCACCCATTGGCCCTCATTTATCGAAAAGTGGGTGTACACCAGTGGCGTGGTGTGGGGATTTTTTTTGAGGACGCCAAGTGAGACAAAGCCTCTAATCTGTATGTTTTTTAGGGAGTGGGGTACATACAAGACTTTGTTGCAGCTTGTATATCGCTATTTCATGTAATGGAACGACCTGTTGGAGCGCTCATTTTACTTACTTTGAACACCCACACACACCCTTTCACTCTCCCACCCTCACTCACTCATTCACACACGTACATTGTCCTCTTGACTTAGCTTAAACATCTTATCAATTTACTCAACCGCCAACTCAAACACACAACCGGCCGCTTCATGCACACTGCTAATGTGCTAACCTCCCTGATTTCATTCAGTGGCTCGATGATGATGATTCTGTGATTTGATTGGTTTGAGGCCAAAGACAGGGTGGCTTCCCTTGACACAGTCTTGGCCAATCACAGGTGAGCAGTGTCATGACCGCAGCCTCATCTGATTGGTTAATCATTCTTTTTTTTTCCACCAAGGGACGCCAACTCTGCTTGGCTTCCTTGCAGGCAACAGCGTGCAGTATCGTATTTTCACCACTCATTCACAGCATAACATTTAGGAGGGCGCTGTTTTACACATCGTAAAATGCTCAATAAGTAGAGGAGAGAAATAAGGAGGAGATGACAGAGACGAAACACAGAAGAAGTATCCAAACTGTTAAAAAGAGTATTTTCATTAAAACGCAGCTACAGTCTGAAAAAAGAGAGGAAGCATGGCTTCCCTTGGCCTCCGGGAGAAAACGCCACTGGTGTGCACCCCTTTCCACGCACAGATCGGCATTCATCAATCTGAGTGTGGGCGTCGAGTACGTTCAAATCCCACGCCAGGTCTGAGTTAGTGTACGCAAGTTTCATGTCAGAGGAGAGCGCGGTGCAGCGAGGGAAATCCATCTGCGGAGGAGAATTATTAGATCATATGAGCACGAAACATTTTCAGAAATAAAAACTGATTTAGATTAATATTTAGATCCTTGAATTAGATACAACACCAAGAATGTTTCTAAAATTTCACTCTTCTTCCACCAATCTATAAAATGTACAGGGGGCCGAGACCCGCCACTGATGCAAACAAAAGTACCTGCAAACAATAAAGAAACACTGCAAACAAACAAAAAAAAAAAAACGCTGCACACAACAACAACAAAAAAGCTTTTGTAAATAAAAAAGGAAATGCCGCTGCAAATAAAAGAAACACCGCAGCAAATTAAAAAGTTAACGCTGCAACGGAAGTAGGTTACCGGGGACTTTATTTGCAGACGCACCGGCGTTTCCTGAGAACAGACAAAGAAGAAGAAAAAGGAGCAGTTGGCGAAGAAACAACAATAGTGGAGTGGAAATTGTTTAACGAAATAGAAAATAAGTGAGAATGCTAAGCTTAACCAAACAACAAAGCAGAAAGAACCCACAGTGACATTAAACACTAGCATTTTCACTTACTTTCACTTTTCTCACTTACTTTCTTTTCTCTTTCGTCGTCTTCTTCTTTGTCTGTTCTTAGGAAACGCTGGTGTGTCTGCAAATATAGTCCCCGGTAACCTACTTCCGTTGCAGCGTTAACTTTTTAATTTGCTGCAGTGTTTCTTTTATTTGCAGTGGCATTTCTTTTTTTTATTTGTAACAGTGTTTTTTTGTATTTGCAGCTGCTTTTTTTTGTTTGTTTGTAGTGTTTCTTTATTGTTTGCAGGTACTTTTGTTTGCATCAGTGGCGGGTCTCGGCCACCATAAAAAAGTGTTTCCTTTATCAGTTGACTTAAAAAAAATAAAACAAAAATAAAGAGGCGGTTATCAGTTTTTAATAAGCTCTCATGTTCATGATAAAGTCTCCGCAGAGAACATTCAGAGAGCGCTGGATCAAACTTTTAGCCTGGATTTTTTTAAGGAAGCTCTTTGATTACAGGATTTACTGTGAAGAAGATTATTTCACCCTTCATAATATTATCATATAAACGTGAACTGTGTGTGAAAAAGTGACCAAAAAGTGCAGTGACTTCTTTGTAGGTGACTTTTTTCTGATTCCATTTTCCCGTCTTGCGTCTCTCCATGTCGAAAACTCAGTGAGTTTGGACAGCTTAACCTTGAATATTTAGGGGCATGTTATGTAAATTACGATTGTTTTCAGCCGCCGCATTTATCAACACCTGATCAGGCGTACGCCATGATTGGCCCTGATACGCATGTTTTATAAATCACACGCAAACGTTGCTGTAGGATCGTTTTTACTCCCAGATCTGCACCATTTCCCATGCAAGATTGATAAATGAGGGCCAATGTGTCTTTACCAAAGACTGCAAAAACAAACAAACAAACAAAAAATGGATGTCATCTTGCCAGGCTCAAAGGTGAGGTTGCAACATAAACTGCTCCCCCTGGTGGCTGGCTGCAGTATAGATAAAAAAAAAAATCTATCTCCCCAGTCACAGAAATGTTGCTCACATCTGATTGTCGTGTTGTTTTGAAGATATCATTTGGCTGCTTTTCTTTTCATTAGTTATAAGAGGTTAAAAACTTTTGAAAGTTGCCGCTCTTGTGTATTTTTTATTTCCAGAAATTGTAAAATATGTCTGTAGGAAAAACAAAAAAGAGATTCAAGAATTCCTCTTTTTTTCTGGTTTTCTAGAAAACCCCTTCCTCTTCCCCCTTCCTGTCTTTCTTGAAAAAATTTGTTTAACATGCTGTCTCTTTAAGGCTCCCTGCCCCACAAACCCCCCTCCTTTTGATTGGACAGCCCACGGGAAGGTGGAGGGCGTAGCTAAAAGTCAGACTTTGGTGTTTGAGATGATGTGTGATGATGTCTTCAAGATATGAACATGAACATCCAGTGTTGTTATGTTAAATTCATGTTTAATATACGGGAAAGCAGAATACCCCCTCTTTAAGACTCACAGAAAAGGTCTGTCTCTTCTTCTGCTGCTTGATTGTGAACGCTAGCTTCTGTTTGACGGCTGTTTCTGATTCTTTAGTACTCTGGACTTGTCGGCCATCTTTGTCTTTGAGTTAAAAGCTGTTAAACTCCAAGTCATCTGTTTGTGTTTCTGCAGCTCAGCCTGTGTTTACCGAGCGTGGAGTTCAGCGAGCAGAGTTCAGCGCTTCTCCGTCTGAGATGGAAATGGAGTTAATAAAGTCGGGAGCGCCTTCCCTCCCCGGCTGAATCACCCAGTGTTTACATATTCATATTGTGTGCGGCTGAGATGGAGGGAGGCGGCTGGGGAGGCAGAGAGGAGGCGAGGGCAGACATGTTTAGAGGAGGAGAACAGCTGTAGAGGATTGTTAGAGACGGAGGAGAGAAGAGAGCAAAGCCCAGCTGCAGACTCCAGCAGGCTCAGAGCGCTCGAGTCAACACTTGCTCGTCTTTACTCGAGCAGAATGAGACTGAACAATCCTCGAGTGACGGCGAGGAGTCACGTAATAACCAGAAAGGTCATCAGGGGGCAGTGTGGAGGCTCTGTGAGCTCCTCCAGTGTTAGGAGTAAAAAGAAAAAAAACTGCAGTACCTCGAGTGACCACTTGAGAATGGCTCTAAAGTACAACAAGCCACAAACACACCCACTGATAAAGCCAATCTTTGTAGCAGTAAAAACATGTTTACAGTCTGATGGAGATGATAAAGGGCATATTATAAGGTATTCACCTGAGATGTCCTCATGCTAAAAACATGAGAAGCAAGAAAAGAGCAAACATTTCTCAGTGACGCACAGTGACTTGGATAAGTCGTTTCAACCTGATTACTGGTTTGGAATTACTAACGTGTGGATGACTTGTTACTGAAAAAAGTGGTCTTATTGGAGTCACCAGCATCACTGAAACTGAGTCTACAGTTTGATTGTTAGCATGTTACAAATAGAAAATAAATACATTAACTTGTCTCTTTGTATCCTGGGAAAAGTTAAAGAAAAGAAGAGTTCAAAAAGATCTTTCCTCCAAAACAAATGCATACAGTGGTGTATTGCATTCATCTGAAAAAAAAACCTAATTTTTACAACATAACATCTTTTAAAAACAGAAAAAAATTACTTTTGATTTTCCTGCTTTCAGGAGATGCTAGCTACTTACGGATATCCTGAAAATCTTTAATCGTCATCTCAATTAAGAAACATGAAACATGTGACTGTAAAATAAAACAGTAAAAAGCTACCTTACCTGTATTGATTGAAAATAAACAAATTCATGTTTTTATGAGATCAAATGACTTGGTGTTTTTTTTCAAGTTAATGCAATACGCCACTGTAAATCCACGCCTTGGGTACAGGTCACGTCTTAACAGTTGGTGCTAGTGCTCATGGGAAATGGAGGTTGTGTCCGAAATTTCTAATTTATTCCTTCCTCCCTACTCACTATGTAGTGAATTAGATGTAGTGGACTCTAGGCAACTCAATCAGCTATGTTAAAAAAAAACATTTTAGACACTACTCACTCACTCACCAGCTGTTGACAGTTATGTAATTACTCTTGGGTAATTCATGTACGACTGGGGATTTACAGTTATTTTTATCAAGCAGTGCAAAACAACATTTATTTCAGTGATAACTAATATTATACTGAGCCTATTCCTTACAAAAGCTAAATATAATAATTAGGGTACATATTTTTTAATATATAAACAACATATTTCCACAGCAACTTATGCTGTGTTTGCAAAATACAAGGTCTACTGAATGCATCACCCACGATTAATGGTTCAGCAGAAATGAGTGTTTTTCTCCGACAGTTTTTAATGTTTCATGTCAGTAGTCATGTAATCAGTCATTTCTTCTGTTTGAACTGCAATGCATGATGGTATATTGCTCACATATTGAGTGCATTGTGAGATACACTGCGTGGACAATATAGTGTGTAACCATGCTCACTCAGATTAAAGCACAATGGCGTACTCACTATAAAGTGCACTATACAGTGGACAGTGTTCTACAGTTACCTTGTAAAAGTAATCTGATTACTCCTTTAAAAAATAACTTAGTTACTTTACAGAATAATTGATTTAAAAAGTAACTAAGTTAGATTAAAAGTTTCTTTATTTGTTACATTCAGTGGCAGCATTATTTGGCAAAAATGTGTAATTTGTAAAAACAAAACATTCATTTTATGTATTTTGGATTTCCAAGTAAGACTAAATAGAGCTTTTACAGCATTGTTCAGTTCAATTTAAGATTTAAATGATTTTCTTTTTAAATGCTTTGTTTAAGTCCAGTTTGGTTTTTATAAGTTTCTTTTTTTCTTTTCTTTTTTTGTTTTTTGTTTTTTGTTAAAGCTGTAGTCTGTTGTTCTTGTATTTGTAATACAATAAGTAGAAATAAATACTACTGGTGCTAATGCTAATGCTACAGCTATATGTTTCAGTTTTGTTTTGTTTTGTTTTTTTTCCCCACTTCTATTTATTTTTAATTTTTGGCGGTTTTGGTCCTCCTTAGGCAGGGCCTGCAATATGAAATAAATAAATAAATGTAGAAATAAATACAAAAACAAATATTTAAATAGAATTAAAAAGGAATACATAAATAAAAGTGCTCTGCCCTTTTATTTATGTATTAATAATTTTTGTATCTTGTAATTTATTTTTGTATTTATTTTCACTTTTATTTATATATTTATTGATATATATTTTTTATTCTTGTTTTGATTTCCATTTATATATTCATATTTATGTATTTATTTATTTTTAATATTGGTTGTTTAGCTAGAAAACGTGCATCTCTCCTCTCCCCTTCTGTTTACCTTTGTGTGATGGCTGCTATTACACCTGAGTTGTCCTCAAGCTGAGAACAGGATGCAGGAAAAAAGCAGATATATATATTCTTTAAGAAAAATGAAAAGAAAAGCAAAGCAGCGCACAGTGATTTCGTTAACTAACTTTAATCTGATTACTGATTTGGAAAAATTACCCGCAGCACTGACAGTGGATAGAGAGTGATTTCGGACAGAGCCAGTCTTTATCCTGAAAGTGTAGTACCGTTTCCGGCCACAGGTGTCACTGCAGCCAACGCCAAACAAAAAGTCCTCACACAGACTTTAGCTGAGGTCTTTTTTTAAACTAAATGTTTCACAATCTTCACTCATTTGAATGTAAACCCATTAATGGATTATTACTCAGCAGACTCCTCCTTTAACACTAAACTCCACCCTGATTGCTCATTAGTCCATCACCATCTGACACCTGACTCCAGCTTCTTCTCCCAGCGCGCGTGCGCGTCAGGGAGAGCTGGAGCGACGTCGACAATGACTGAGGGAAACAGGAGTGTGTGACGACGAGGAGAGAAAGGGAGAGAGGGGAGGAAGCGGAGCGTATGACACACACACACACTCACACACACACAGCCTCGCTCAGTCTCACACACGGAGCAGAGGAGAGCAGTGAGGAAGAGGAGGAGAGAAGAGGAAGGGTGAAGCACAGAGAGCGCAGCGCGGAGAGATGCCCGCTGGACGGATGGATTTTATTCTCCCCGAGCTGAACCAGCCTCTGTAAGACAACATGGGCTGCATAGGATCCCGGACGATCAGTAAGCACACACACACACACACACACTCACACACACACACACACACACACACACACACACACACACACACACACACACACACACACACACACACACACCGCTTTAATACAGCCATGTGGAGGGATGAGAGACAGGGTGAGGGACGCGGGGATGCGCGTGTCTGCTGTGCAGGGCGGAGGTGTTTGGGAAAAGGTCAGAAGAAGAAGAAGAAGAAGAAGAAGAAGAAGAAGAAGAAGAAGAAGAAGAAGAAGAAGAAGAAGAAGAGATGCTCATCCGGAGACACTTTTAGAAGAAGCCTGCAGGGAGTTGCAGCGCTGCCAATCACATTCCCTCTGCCCTGAGACCCGTTTTTTGGGATGCCGTGTGTGTGTTTAGTTTTCTACACAGATTGCATTGAAGTGTGTGTGTGTGTGTATGGAAAGGTTGTGTGTGTGTGTGTGTGTGTATATGTGTGTGTGTGTGTGTGTTGGAGACGCGGAGGGGTGAGGCAGGACAGACAGGCAGCAGCGATGTGAGCGGAATAAGATGCGCTTTGACGTCTCCACATGGATGACACCAGTGTGTGTGTGTGTGTGTGTGTGTGTGTGTGTGTGTGTGTGTGTGTGAGACCTCCGCCTTGACACAAACTAAGGTCATTGCATGCTGTGTGGCAGAGAAAATTCCCTCTCTCTCCCTCCTCTCCTGTCTCCTCCTCCCCTTCTCTCCTCACCCCTTCTCCCTCCCTTCCTCACTTCTCCTCACCTCTCTTGTCTCTCTGCTGTGCGTCACACAGCGACGTAATAAACTGAAGACGCAGGCAGTGCACAGCTAGATTCTCACACACACACTCACACACACACTCACACACACACACACACACACACACACACACACACACACACACACACACACAGGATCATGGGGAGGAAGCTGGGAGCATGACTCGTGCGGGATGAGTCAGATTCGGGGCTGGGTAAAGTCAGGTGTGAGTCTACACATGTAGGTCAGTTCTGCAATGTCAGGACTCTGTGTCAGGATGCAGGAGCCTTACACACTAAACAACATGTGACTGTCACTGATTCTCACTCTATGACAACAAATCAGAAAACTTGTAGCATCTCTCTCAGGGAGTTTAACATCCATGAAAATGAAGATTACATATCACAAAATTATAAGTTGGCATCATCTCAACTACAAAATATATTTCAACGTAAAATTTTATGTCCACATGAATCAGAAATGCATGTGAACTTGACAGTGAAGGTATTTGGGTGGACGTCATCATCTTTCTGTGAGCGTTACCAAGGTGCATTGTGGGCATTCTAAGAGTTTATCTTTTTTTAAATTATTTATTTAAGTTGTACACAGGGATGGATTAATGCTGTCTGTGCTCCACAGCACGGACCGGCCTTCTGTACTGATCTGCATGTATTGGCTCTCTGTGCTCCACATGGCACAGACTCAGTGATTTTTACAGTGCGTTTTCTGTTTATGCTAAAAAATGAGTTCAGACCATAGATTCTATAAAATATGGATGTAGTGTCCCCGACGTCAACTGTCTGTTTCTGAAATGGAAATTGAAGCCGATCGGCTATGGCGGCCATATTGGTAGTGGCAAGGGCTTCGCCTACAGCCATAGGGCGCCTGAGCTGTGCCTCTGATTTGGCGAGCTTGCGATCTTAATATCCTCTGAACCAATGGCGGCTGCTGGTCAGTCAAGGAGGGGAAGCTCATTTTTTTCCAGCCTACATCATGAATTTGTTTATTTATTAAATGTAATTTCTACCCTCTGTGTCAGCTTGTTAGCAGCTGGAGCTGCTAAGTGAGACTACGACAGGCTGTAAGTGTGAGTGACAGGGGGAGAAGCTCCACAGCTGTAGCTGTAGCTGCTTATTGGTGAAAAGAGAGAGAATCTTTAAACACAACGCTCGACGTTTTTAAGAAAAGTAAACTTGCTGGGGATCAATAAAACCTCAGGATCAGTCCAGAACAACTGACTGTAGAACTCAGAAGATGCTCCGGTGGAGGGTTATACTTCAAGATCTCTGACTGGCTCATTTCATTGTTAATCAAAAAGGGATTCGGCCTCAGACAGATCATCCAATCATCATGCAGAAGCCCAGCGTCCAGGCCAGCCCACTGCCTCATAGACCCCCAGAGACGCTGAGCGTCCGATGGGCGGGACAAAGCCCAGCGTTTATCCAATGACCGTCCAGTTTCCACAGTGGAACAACCCACTCTACGCTTCCCAGCTGAAGTCAGAAGACGCTCAGCGTCCGACTGTGTTAAAGCGCTGAGACGCTGCGGGGATGAATGAGAAGGAGGTGGAGCCAGTTACCTGTGATAGGAGCTGATTCTGAACTAAAGATGAAGGAATTCTAGCTCAGATTTAGTCAATGAAATGTTCACACAGCAGAACATATCAACACTTTTTTTAGGGACATTTTAGGGGAAGCTGAGCCTCCCTTGCAGCTTTAGAGCAATTGCGACTGCTCTGAACGGCCGAGTTTGAACCCCGTCTGAACTTACATTTTATAATTAACCTAAGTAAAGTCAACAAATTACATTTTACAGTGTAGGTTCATTAAATATATCAACCTGAACGATTCTTTCTCCCACGACTCATTAAAGAAGCCGCTACATGAGGTCTGAGTCAACACAGCTTATTTAATCAATTTCATTTATTATTGACACCCTGTAAGGTTCATATCCACAGCCAGCACATAAACCAGTTTTCTTTTGAGAGTCTAATCACTTCTCGACTCTACCTCCTGACATATTTTACAATCCCTGAAAAAAATACGTCAGCTGTTTATCGTCATTAAATGTGACACAAAGCCTTGTTTTTAACCTCTAATAACTAATGAATACAAAACTTTTCAGGAAAAAGAGGACTTGAATAAAAGGCAGCCAAATGATATCTTCAAACCACCACAACAATCAGACGTGAGAAACATTTCTACCAGGTGTATTCATTTTTTAAAGTTTGACCACAGCTCATCTGGAATGACTGGGGAGATGGATTTTTTTTTACCTATACTGCAGCCAGCCACCAGGGGGAGCAGTTTTTGTGGAGACCTCACTTCAACCAAGCAAGCGGATGTCCATCTTTTTTTTTTACAGTCTATGCTCACACCTGGTCAAAAATCACGTCTTTACCACAGTGTGCGTGAGTCTCTGGGCCTGAAGGTGGTGATTCAGTCCAATTAAATCAGATCCTCCTCACATTACTCCCTAATGGTCATAACATGCCTGGGTCTGAGCTACAGGGTGTCCACCTGTTCATGAACTCAGCTATGCTTTAATAAGTGCTCTCATTTTACTGGTTACCAAGTCTTTGGAAATAGCAGTCGACTGGTCATTATGTAACAATGAGCTCTGAAGCCATGGCTCAATTCAACATTGTAGAAAGTCTACTCTGTAATTTCAACAACTCCCTGCTGTGCTATAAAACACTATTCAGAATAAGTCTGAGCATTTTATAACAACATAATGTGGCAGCGCTTTCAACAGTTTATTATCAAAGAGATGCAGCGACAGCAAAACAGCAGAGATGAACAGACAAACAACAGCCTTACGCTGCATATTTTGGCATCTTCTATCCACAGTTAAAGCCCAGTTATGTACAATAGCAACAAAAAGCAGCATTTTGTGTCACATTAGACCCTTTTTTTAACAAACACAACTGTACTCCTTAAATCTCTGCCCGAATTCTGAACAACATTAATCACGATCACTGTCCTGCTCACTTAAAATGTCTACAGCACCAACTAGTGGCTGAAGTTTTCAACTAACTGATTAGCAGGTGAAACCCCAGAAAAAAACAAGCTGGTAGAGAAATTTGATACTTAGACCAAAAGCATGAACTGAACCAGGCTGTAAACATGTTTCTGTCTGCGGTAAACATCAGCTTTCTTGGCTGGGTGTGTATGTGGGTTATGGTGTTTCTGCAACCAGCCTCAAGTGGACACTGGAGGAACTGCAGTCTCTAACACTTCCACAAAGACTTCCTGTTTTTAGACCTGGTCTACCTTGGCCCCGTTCCCATGACGTTTCATCTGAAAACATTAAACGCAGTAAAAAAAAAAAATGCATTTACACGGAAAACGCTGTAGTGAGCATGCCCGGCCTGTAGGTGGCGCTATAACTGTCTCTTTGCAGAAGCAGCCTTTGAAGTAGAGTTGAGCCGATCATCTGGTGTGTTGGTGAATGCTAAGAGCAGAAGTGGAGCAACAGATGCTCATTTTGTTAAAGACAGTCAGCAGATTCTGCAGATTGAGCAGCACAAGCTCAACACGGTAGTCCACGACGATTGTAACAACGCTACTGTTATACTGTTGTTTGTGCTTGTGTGACATCAGCATTTCCGCTGAAAACACTAGCTTGCTAGACCGCAACGGTGTCGGCAGCGTTTCAGAAAATTTTCACACCGGAGGCCGTTTTCAAAAGTTTGCGTTTCAGGTTTAGCTAAAACAACGTTTCGGTGTACACACGTTTTACTTCTACAAACTCTAAAAATCTGGGTGTGTCTCTACAGCGGACACATTCGTAAGCGCTGCTTAATTCTGTGTCGCTCTGCAATACCCCTCCTAAGCACATGAGGGCAGTGTGGTCTGGATGAATGTCTTGTTCGCCTGTTTCCTGTTGCTGCTACGATTTCCTTTTTGTGTGTACTGTGATGAGCTGACACTGACACATCTTTCTGGCTGTTTTTCAAACCACCTACTACAAAAGTTGTGCCTACTTTTTTTTTGCAAAAATTTGCAAAATCTGCAGTGTACTACAAACCCCGGGATGTCTCACTGATCCAGAAAAATTTCTCAGTTTTCAACCAGTCTACCTGGCATACTGTTCCCACAATGCATGGCACTAACGCTGTTTGTCTGTGCAAGTGGCAGGTTTTGGTGAATTACCGCCATCTACTGGAACAAGTCGGCATTACAACTACAATACAACAACACTAACGTTAGACTGTCTGTGAGACAGAAGTAAAGTGATGTGAAAGAAACACCAGTAAATCTTGTCACTTCCAGTTGGTAAAGACATGTTTACTTCTACAAATTCATAAAAGCCCATATTAACCAATAATTCGCTTTTTCAAGATTCCTCAAGATTTATTTACACTAGGGGTCGGCCTCAAAATTGTATCACGATACTCTAAGGAAATTTGCGATAACAATATTTGTGACATTATGTGGGAAAAAGACAAACAACTTACTATTAGTAATTGCTTCTTCTGAATAACAGCATTTTTTTTGCAAACACAGTATGATAGCTACTTTTCCGATCATTTGCTACTTCTACACAAGCTTGAAATGTAAACATAGTTAGTGAGTCAAATCCAGAGGAAATGTGATGTAACAATGCCACTGTTGTCCAGATATTTGCATTTCCGCTGAAAACTCTGGCCATCTACACGGCAACGGTGTCGGCAGCGTTTTAGAAAGTTTTCACTCTGGAGGCCATTTTTAAAGGTTTTTGTTTCAGGTCAGCTAAAACAACGTTTCAGTGTAACCAGGTGTTTTACTTCTTCAAACTTTAAAAAACACATTCGTAAGCGCTACTTAATTCTGTGTCGCTATGCAGTACCCCTCCTGAGCACATGAGGGCAGTGTGGTCTGGATGAATGTCTTGTTCGCCTGTTCCCTGTCCCTGCTACGATTTCCTTTTTGAGTGTACTGTGTTGAGCTGAAGCCGATACACGTTTCTGGCTGTTTTCCAAACTGCATACTACACAAGCAGGGCCGACTATTTTTGCTGAAATTCAATCTGTAGTTGTCAGTATGGCAAAACTTGCAAAGTCTGCAGTATGCCAAAAATCCGTGGATGTCCTACTGATCCAGGAAAATTCTTTAGTTTGCAACGGACCAGTCTATCTGGCATACCGCACAGCGCTGACACTGTCTGTCTGTGCAAGTGGCAGGTTTTGGTGAATTTCCGCCATCTACTGGAATGCGTTGGCATTACAACTACAATACAACAACACTAACGTTAGACCGTCTGTGAGACAGAAGTAAAAAGTTTGTGTTTCAGGTCAGCTAAAACAACGTTGTGGTGTAACCGCGAGGCAGAAATGCAACACAACTTTTGCATTTTACCCTAAAATTGTTGCGTAAAGAAACAGACAGAGACAAGCCTGTGCCGTCACCTTTAACCTATCAGAGGAGATAAAATAGTTCACTTTCTGTACTTTATATTTTTGAGTAAACAAGCTGTGTAGACCAAAACCACTTTTGGAACCAAGCAGTAAACTAAAAGATGCAAAATAAAGCTTGTTGAGCTTGACTACATCATCAGATGAAGCCCATGATGCTAACAGGGCTAGCTGGAGTCATGTGACAAAGGTTTCAACCTTCTTCCTCAGTTTCCTCACAGCCGGCTCCTTTTTAACCTAGTTCCCAGAAAAACAGGAAGTATCACAATCGATTTGTTTGATACTTTCCGGATGAACTGACTTCTGCTGGTTTTTAAAGCCCAACATCACCAGAGGATCTCCATGCTGATTGGCTGTCCCGACCCATGTGACTCTAAAGATCAAAGAAAATAAAATGTTAAATTTATTGAAAATTTGCACCAATCTGACAGTTTAATCCTGTTTTAAAGAATATGAAAATGATGCATGATCATTTTGATCCCTGCACAGATTAAACCAGGGGTGGGCAAACTTTTTGATTTGTGGGCCACAATGGGTTCTAACATTTGACAAAGGGCCCGGACCAGGAGCAGATGGATGGAGTGCTTTGGCAACTATCAGGGTATCATTCGTTCATTCCATATCCATTTTAGAATCCAAAATCTGAAAATGGATAACGACTTGTTATTCAATTTTTCTTTTTCAAATTAAAAATCGAAAACAAATCACGGTCTATTTATCGCTGTTTTGATTTTGTTTTGAAATCAAAAATAGAACATGAGAGAATGGAATTGTAATAGGATTTTAAATCCATATATGGTTCGTTCTTTCATTATTCTGTTTCAAAACAAAACCAAAAAAATGAAAAAACTGACTTATTTTTTGGTTTTTCTGTTTTAAAACCAAAACGGAAAAAACGGAATTACAGAAAAACACGGTTTTTCTGTCCTGGTTTTAAAAATGAAAAAACAAAAAATAATAAAAGATTGTGTCAAAATTGTTTGTTTGATATTTTGATATTAAACGTGAACGTCTCTTTATAAAAATTAGACAAACAACTCACATTGAAGGTTTATACAGACATGTTCCTGAGATTTTTTTTTTTTTAATAAGTAACACATCGCTGACAATCCACTCCATTTATCCGCGCGCATATGCGCACTTCCATGTGTTTCAATGAGTTTTGTTTTGTCCACTTTCCTTTTCTTAGGTCTGTTCATCTTTACAGACGGGCTGATGGGTCAGAGGGTAAAATGCAAACGTGGAGTAATAGGCCTACGCTTCACCTCGACAAAGCCAATGTATCTACTGTGCGCCATCTAGTGGGAAAACATCAGAATTGCAGGGAAAATAAAACATTAACAAGGTTTATCCATTTAATTTTTTCAAGTTTGGCGGGCCGGATTAAAACGTTTAACAGGCCGCATGTGGCCCCCGGGCCGTAGTTTGCCCATGACTGGATTAAATCCTGGTGAAGAAAATAAGTTTGCACATTTCGTTTGACTTTGAAACAAACATCAGACCCTGCGGCTAAAAAAGCACCACATTTAAAACAGAGAGCGTCCTCACTCTGGAAGTCTCTGACTGGTCTTCACAAAGAGTAAAGCCCAAGAGATAACACACACACACACACTCACACTCACACACACACTCAAAGCTTTGAGTTGCTACAGAAGCCTTTTCAGCTCAGACACTAAGACCCAAGAGACGCACTTCAAACTGCTCAGCTGTCTGTGCAGGAAGGCATGGTCACTCAGCTGTGTGTGTGTTTATCATAATTTCCCAATGAGGGAAGCATGCAGCTGGTGTGTGCTGCCTCCACATGCTCACACACACACAGTTACAGACTGCAGCAGACGACCAGATCACCCCCTTCTCTGTCTGTTAAACGCTCCATCAAAGCCTCATCAGCTCCTTCATGAAAACAAATGGAGGGCGCTGAGGAAGAGAGGGAGAGCGATCTGACCTTTGATTGTCATTGAGCCGAGCGGATGGATGGACGGATGGAGGATGGATGGAGAGGAGGGATGGAGGTTGCGGTGTACGTCATCTGAATAACGTCCTCTTGCTTTCATAAGCAGGGTGTGTTCCCCTTTGTGTTTGTGCTTTCTCCTCTCATCTAATCTCCCCTGTCTCCCTGTCTCCCCCCTCCTCTCCTTCTCTCTTCATTATTCGCCGTGTCAGAAGTAGATCAAAGCATATTACGTTAGCTATGTGCCGGGCCCGTTATCTCACTCCTCTTGATATTCTCATTTTTGGAAACGTGTGCTCCAGTCAGACGCTGAGAGGAGAGAGGATGACTGACTCTGCAGAGGAGCTCCAGGTTTTTCTCCTTCAAATCTCATTAAAACACGAGAGACGGTGTGTGAAGGGAGAAATGGAAAAAGATGCAGACTGACAAACCTTTGCATCAAATCATGGATACGTCATGAAAACACGTGTTGTAATTCTGCAAACTGAAAAATCATGGTGTGTCTCTACAGCGGACACATTCGTGAGCGCTGCTTAATTCTGTGTCGCTCTGCAATACCCCTCCTAACCACATGAGGGCAGTGTGGTCTGGATGAATGTCTGCTACTGTGTTGAGCATGTAAAAAAAAAAAAAAAGGACGTCATCTTGCTCGGATTGAAGTGAGGTCTCCACAAAAACTGCTCCCCCTGGTGTCTGGTTGCAGTATAGGTCAAAAACTCCATCTCCCCAGTCATTCCAGATGGGCTGTGGTCAAACTTTAAAAAATTAATACAGATTGTAGAAATGTTTCTCACGTCCGATTGTTGTGGTGATTTGAAGATATCATTCAAGTCCTCTTTTTTTCTGAAAAGTTTTGTTTTCATTAGTTATGCGAGGTTAAAAATGAGGTTTTACGTAACGTTTAATGATGATTGACAGCTGATGTTCTCGTGTATTTTTTAGGGGGGATTGTAAAATATGTCAGGAAGTAGAGTCAAGAAGAGATTAGACTCTTGAAAGAAAAAAAAATATATTATTTTTGTCATCCCCTTAGATTCTCAGAGGATCCCTCACAGTCTTTACTGAGCAGACTCTGGCTGCACAACTGCTACCAGTGGTGGCCCAATCACAGGGCTTGCTTTTGCGTTTTTTTCACCCCACAAATCTTTGCAGGTTTGTTGTCAATGTTTGTCTTTTTTTCTGTGTAGAAATGTTGGTTTGTTGGTTGGTCTTTAGTTATTTCACCAATAATTAGTAGTCAAAGAAGGCAATTACTGA
This sequence comes from Halichoeres trimaculatus, assembly GCF_033239565.1. Classification (NCBI taxonomy): domain Eukaryota; kingdom Metazoa; phylum Chordata; class Actinopteri; order Labriformes; family Labridae; genus Halichoeres; species Halichoeres trimaculatus. The sequence continues at coordinate 2,399,782 of NW_027437192.1, forward strand.
TGTTGAAGTATATGTTTATCAAATAGCTCCCAGGCTCGGCAGCTGTCTTTTAAGTAAAAGGAAAACGGCAAATAAAAAGGTTTAAAAAGTTTTCTACATAAGTCAGGTTGTGACGATGCTAGAGACAGAGTAGTGGCTGGATTGAAGCAAAAATAACAGTCTGAAATTTAATTTTTTATCGGCCACCACATTGAAAAGAAAGGCAGATGTGGATATGCATGTTAATGCTCAATATATATTCAATATAAAATTTCAAAAGTCTCAAACGGGAATAAAAAGGAGCAGAAAAAATAATATATCTTATTACATCTGCCTCTTTTCTCACAAAATATTAAATAAACACATAATCTAAAATCAGAAATAAACTGCCAGCCAGGATTTCATTATTACTTTCTTATACTTTCTTACAGAAAATAACAAACAAATCAAATTCACCAACATAAAATGTGAAAACTCAGTTAATTCCTGTCGTGGGTTGGTAGAAAGTTTGGAGTTTCTCATTTCTGACTTTTTGTTTCTCTTTAAAATCATGTTTTGTAGCTTTGTTTGTTTCTTTAACGAATCTGAAATCTGGTTCCTCGTCTTTTTCTTTATTTTGTGTTTGTCCGTGTCTTTGGGCGGAGAGTTTTTGTTGTCTTGTGGTTGTTTTGAAAATCTTCTCAGTCCAACCGTGTTTTAATGTCATTTCTTGTTCTTTTATTGGTTAAATTTTTCATTAGTTTCATTGGTTAGCTCTTTGTTTTGTGCTTATGTTGTGTCTTTATGGTCATCATGAGTTTCTAGATATTTATTTTATGTCTTTTTGCAGTCATTCAGATCTATTTGTAGATCTGTCCTTTCTTCTCTGTTGTCTTTTTTATCTTTATCAGTTGCATCTTGATTTATCTGTTGTGTCTATTTTTGGTTGTCTGATTGTCGCTGTGTTTGTTTGGGTCGTTGTGGTTATTTTTCTGCATCTCTGAAGCTCTCAGTGTAATCATTTCTTTCTCTTGTGATTGCTCAGTTGTGGCGCAGATTTTTGAAGCAGTTGTGTTGAATTGTTATCTGCCTCTGTTTTAGTCTCGTTGGTCATTTTCTGAACCTTTATAGTTTATTTGTTGTCATTAAATTGACTCAAAAGGCGATGCTAGCTCTGTCTCTTAAAAGTCTCTTGACTAAATTGTTCAAATGACGCAAACTGGTTGTTGTAGACGTCTTAGTCTCCTGATGTGAAGCAAAGGAAAGTCTCATCCCTCAAACCTCAGACAGAGAGGGGAAGATACAGAACCAATGATCACCAAGGTCATGGGAAAACAGTTTTCTGAGGAAACGTTGATGTCTCTGTGTGGAAAAGGGACCAGAACGCCTCTGAAACCAGTAAAACCAGGAGAGGAAAGCTTTAAAATCAGTCCGGATCCTCAGACAGCCACCCTCATCCCTGCTTTTTACAGCCTGCTCAATATTTCTTCCAAGGAGCATCTATTCTTACATGAGGCCGGAGCAAAAGCGGCAGCTGCTAAAAATAGATCGGGGGTAAAAGAGGGAGGTCAATGAGAAAACGGAGAGAAGGGAGGGGAGGGAAAACGTTACAGTAAATATAGGTCAACAGCTCTCTGTCCTCTCGTCAGAGCTGGGCCTTCAGGATTCATCTACAATCAGGGGAGACAAAGACAGGCCTGTGTTTACAGAAATGTGTGGAAAAGAAAACGAAACTTCATCTCAACCCTCCACCAAAGGTAGCTTAACCTGGGAAACAAAAATCTGTGGTGTCAGGGTTCGTCATCAGGGATCGAACATCTGAGGCCGCTCGCTGTAACCTCTGCTCGCAGCGTTTGACCACACGGCTGGATGGTTAACAATCAGCTCACAGCTCTTAAACAGCAGAGTCTTTGTATCAGGAGTGTGGGATCGATACTGAGTGGATCTGAGGGTGAAAGAGATGCTAAATCCTGCTCATTGACTCAGTTACGCTTCAGAGCTGGGTCAGTTAAAGAGCAGGATGAGAGGCCAGCTGCTGTGGAGGACTCTGACTGTCCCCCTCCTCCAGGGTCCCTCTGGGTCTCAACGTGGGCTAAGAGTCTGATTCTGGGGACCCAGGTTTAGTTTCTGTGACATTAGAGGTGATTATTCTTTGTAACAAAGAGCCACATGAATCACAAAGAAGACGAAATGCTGCATGTCTTCATCATTGCTCTTTACTGTGTCAGGTTTTTCTTCTTCGTTGGATTTATTAACGGGGTACAATGTGTCACACTGCTGTGGCGTCACGCTTTACATCACTGATGCAGCTATCGGCATCTAGCTTACACGCCGCCTGATACTCACTACATCCTTGACTCGAACACTGGACTAACATAGGAACACTCCTTACTCTGAGAAACCTGAAGGAAAACCAAGCCACCATCTGCGATCTAAATAAAAATACCTTCTGTAAAGGTGTTATTGTCTATTTCTGCTCCTTCCTCAGCCTCCACCTCCGTCTGCCTCAGCAGATGGAGCTCAGTGTAAAGTTTCCTACATCAGTCCCTGTTATGGACTCAATCTCATGGTGTGACTAAAGTCTTGGGCAAGGTCTGGGTAGGTTGAGATTAAAGTCCAAATGATGAGAATAAAGTGACAGCAGAATCAGCTGCCACAGGAGCCAAAACAAACTTGTTTTTCCACTTTATTCCCATCATTTCAACTTTAATCTCCTAACTGTTTTAGTCTTTATCCTTCTCTTTCCACTTCAAACCTGACATTTTAACTCTATTCTGGTTATTTGAGTTCAATCTCAAATTGTTTTTGACTTAATTCTCGTCATTTCAACTTTAATCTCAACATCGTTTCTCTTCTTCAATCTCATTAATTGGATTTTAATCTTGACATTTCAACTCAATTCTCTTCAGTTCAACTTTATTCTTTCCGTTTGGACTTTAATCTCAACATTTAAACTTTTTTCTCATCATTTGGCTTTTTTTTGTCATTTCTACTTTATTCTTGCCATTTAGAATCTATTCTGGTTATTTCACATTGAATTTCATCATTTCAACTATAATGATGAAATTTTGACACTATTCTGGTCATTTTGACTATAATCTCATCATTTTGGGCTTTAATCTCTGCTTCAATCTCGACATTTAGACACTGTTCTGGTCATTTTGACTTTAATCTCATCATTTTGGGCTTTAATCTCTGCTTCAATCTCGACATTTAGACACTGTTCTGGTCATTTTGACTTTAATCTCATCATTTTGGGCTTTAATCTCTGCTTCAATCTCGACATTTAGACACTGTTCTGGTCATTTTGACTTTAATCTCATCATTTTGGGCTTTAATCTCTGCTTCAATCTCGACATTTTGACACTGTTCTGGTCATTTGGACTTTAATCTCATCATTTTAGACTTCAATCTCTGCTATAATCATGTCACTTTGACACTATTCTGGATATTTTGACACTATTCTGGTCATTTAAAAAAAAAAAAAAAACATTTAAAATTTAATCTGGACATGTTGACGCTATTCTTGTAATTTTGACTTTGATCTGGACTTTAATCTCGGCATTTTAACCTTGATGACGACATGTTGACATTATTCTGTTCATTTTGACTTTAATCTCATCATTTTGGGCTTTAATTTCTGCTTTAATCTCGTCATTTTGACACTATTCTGGTCATTTTGACTTTAATCTCATCATTTTAGACTTCAATCTCTGCTTTAATCTCGACATTTAGACACTGTTCTGGATATTTTGACTATAATCTCATCATTTTAGACTTTAATCTCTGCTATAATCTTGACACTTTGACACTATTCTGGATATTTTGACACTATTCTGGTCATTAAAAAAAAAAAACATTTAAAATTTAATCTGGACATGTTGACGCTATTCTTGTAATTTTGACTTTAATCTGGACTTTAATCTCGGCTTTTTAACCTTGATGACGACATGTTGACATTATTCTGTTCATTTTGACTTTAATCTCATCATTTTGGGCTTTAATCTCTGCTTTAATCTCGACATTTAGACACTGTTCTGGTCATTTTGACTATAATCTCATCATTTTAGACTTTAATCTCTGCTTTAATCTTGTCATTTTGACACTATTCTGGTCATTTTGACTTTAATCTCATCATTTTAGACTTCAATCTTTGCTTCAATCTCGACATTTAGACACTGTTCTGGTCATTTTGACTATAATCTCATCATTTTAGACTTAAATCTCTGCTATAATCTTGACACTTTGACACTATTCTGGATATTTTGACACTATTCTGGTCATTTAAAAAAAAAAACATTTCAAATTTAATCTGGACATGTTGACGCTATTCTTGTAATTTTGACTTTAATCTGGACTTTAATCTCGGCATTTTAACCTTGATGACGACATGTTGACATTATTCTGTTCATTTTGACTTTAGTCTCATCATTTTGACCTCAATCTCTGCTTTAATCTTGACATTTCAACTTTTTTCTTGACATTTTGACACTATTCTGTTCATTTTGACTTTAATCTTGCTTTAATCTCCTCATTTCAACTTTAATCCTGGCTTTTTGACACTATTTTAGTCATTTGGACTTTTTAATCACAACATTTTGACAATATTCTAGTTGTTCTGACCCTATTCTCTTCATATAGACAATTTGACACATTGACTTTATTCCTGTAGTTTTTGACTCTAATCTGGACCTGCTAGAAATGTATTTTTTCCATCAAAAGTGGCCCCAATCCCATCTGTACGACTCAGATCAGGTGAGATCTGTAGAGCAAAAAGAGCATCATGTTTGAGACCATCACATCTTTGGATTTACATCCAAGTGCCGGGTAGAAAATGGCAAGAAACAAAAATGAAAATTAAAAGCAACATTGTATCCTCTGACAGTCATTTCTCAGTCGGACACTGATGATTTTGCAGCTCATTGGAGTAAATCTGCTGAAATCTTTGGCGTTTCAGAAATTCTTTGAGTCAAAAAGACTCAGTTTATGACAACAACTCAGACTGTTGGTAGAGTTCAGTTAATCCTGTTGGTTTTTATCCGTCTGTCCTCGTTGATGATTAAGATGTAACTGTTTCTAACAGAGCTTGAATTTCTCTGCACTGAGGTGGACTTTGTGGCGGCTCTGTATTTTTTTTTTATCTCTGTGTGATTGAACTCGTGGTTCCCCTCTCTGGTCAGAGATCTGATGTACTCACGCTGATCCGCTCTGCGTGTCTGCAGATGGATGCAGAGGAGAGAAGGCGTCAGAGTCCTGCTGACTCAAAGATGACTGACCTCTTTCTGGAGAGCACAAACATGTTGGAGTTGATTTCTCTCTTTGCTCCTTTGGCCATATGCTGTCATCAGAAACTCTGAAAGCCTGAGCCTCTTTGTCTGGACGAAGAGCTTCCAGCAGCTGTTTTCAGTCCAGATCCGAGCCGGTGGCTGACGACGGGCAGAGCGGCAGCAGCAGCGGCGTGTGTGTGTGAGGCTGCGTGTCGGCCTCCATGCTGACTGGGCTTTTGTTGGGAATAATTGTCCTGACGTGGAGAAGTGGAGCTGGAGTCGGAGGCTGCTGAATAAAATGTTGGACAGAGATTCAGTCAAACGTGGAGACATGTTTTTATGCTGTTGGAAAAAATCCTCGTGCACAAAGCGTCACATTTTTATAACGTGTTTCTAGTCATTTTGTTGGTGTCAAACATCCAGATTGAGGCATCTTTCTCTGAAATCATATTAGTATAAACGCTTTTCAGAGCAGACCGAGCAGCTTAGAAGGCTGCTGAAATGAAGGCTGAATGTTTTTCTTACCTCCACTCAAAAGCAAAATCTCAGGCCAAAGGACGAGGTCTTGGTATTTGGAGAGTTCTGGTTTCATTTTGTAGGAGCAGCAGAACTGACCGTTGGCATTTGGGCCGGCTGCTTCCTCAAAAACAGTCCATGTCAGTCTCAGAGCTTTTGCCATTCTCGCTTACTATGTTAAAGAGGGGTTACTGTTTTTTTCCCCAGTCTTTATTCTGTCCCTCTGGTGCCACCGTAGTAATTTTTTATTATGATTTAAAGCTAAAAAAAAACAACAATTTTTTTAATTTAATCATTTTGACTTTAATCTCGACTTTATTATGGACATTTTGACTTTAATCTGGACATTTCAACTTTATTCTGGTTATTTTAATTTTATCTCAATTTTTGACTCTATTCGGGTCGTTTAAACTTTAATCTCAAGATTTTGACTTTAATCTCAGCCTTAATCTCAATATTTCAACACTATTCTAATCATTCTGACTTTAATCTGGACATTTTAATTTTTATCTCAATTTTTGGACTCTATTCAAGTCATTTAAACTTTTCTCTTGAGATTTTGACTTTAATCTCTTCTTTAATCTCTTCTTTAATCTCTTCTTTAATCTCGATATTTTGACACTATTCTGGTCATTAAGACTTTTATCTAGACATTGCAACTTTAATCTTGACAGTTGACACCTTTCTGGTCATTTCTACCTTAATCTGGTCATTTAAACTTTTTACTCGACATTTTACTTTAATCTCTTCTTTTATCTCGATATATTGACTTTAATCTTTTCTTTAATCTCATTATTTTGACACTATTCTGGTCAATTTGACTTTCATCCTGACATTTGAACTAAAGTCACTACAAATTTAATTTTAATCTCAAATTTTTGACTCTGTTTGAGTCATTAAAACTTTTCTCTCGACATTTTGACTTTAATCTCTTCCATAATCTTGATATTTCGACATCATGCTAATCATTTTGATTTTAATCTGGACATTTAAATTTTAATCTCAATTTTTTGACTATTCAGATCATTTAACCTTTTTACTCGACATTTTGACTTTAATCTTTCTTTAATCTCGACATTTGGACTTTAATCTCTTCTTTAATCTGGACATTTTGACTCTATTCTGGTCATTTAGACAATTTGACATGTTGACTGTATTCCTGTTATTTAGACTCTTATCTGAACTTGCTAAAAATGTATTATTTCCATCAAAAATGTCCTCAATCCTCTTCCGTAGGACTCAGATCAGGTAAGATCTGTGATTTAAAGCTAAAAATAAATCACATTTTTCTCTTTGCTGCTGTCTCTTTAAGGCTCCTGGTTCCACAGACCCCCTTCGCTCTGATTGGCCTGTCAGTGAGCATCTCGTTAAAAATCTAGTGTTATTTTTAGAACAAAGCGTGTTGATCAGACAGATTTGAGGATTTCTACAACACATAAATATGTAGAGGTTTGAAAATCTGCACATGCTCAGTCTGAACATCCAGCTTACTTCATTTACATCCATGTTTGAAAGATGGATAAGCAGGGTTTACCCCCTCTTTAAGGTCTTGTCCACAGGTAGCAAGTGTTTTCAAAATTAAATGTCCCCACTTAGTTGTTTTTAAAAATGCTTTCGTTCACATGTAATGGGGCAAATTCACCTTTAAGTGTGCCAGCCAATCAGAATGATCCTCCATCATGAGCTGAGCTGTGTCTAAGAAACAAAAACTCTGCTTCATGAAACCAGAGTTTTTCCAACATCTTCACTTAGGCTGGAGTTTCAGGGATTTCCCAAATATCATTCCAGCTGTGTGTGAACATGGTTTAAATGTTTTTGACGATCTAAAAGCATGATTAAATCTTTTCTACGCTCACTGATTGGAGCTGACGGAGTTAAAGTGAATTCAAGAAGCCGTAACATCGAGGCCCTGACACAGACGGACACTCCGCTCTGTGAAACACTTCAGTGGCGTGAGACCGCGAGACAAATCCTGAAAGTGTGAGAGTTGGCAGCTCAGATTAGAGGCTGTGAATAAGCTGAGACTCTAACGCTCACGACATGAGTTCGTCTGCAGCCAGCTGCTGTGCTGAGACATCTGTCCAATCAAAACACAGGCTGGGTCTGCTATTCATCATCTTATGGTCGTTAAAACCAGAGAACAACATGTTTTCTTATGGGTTTAATGCTGGCAAAGTGCTGTTTACTCTTTCTGTTTTCATCTTTTTCATCTGCATAGATGAGGTTTTTTGAAACATTGTGGTTTTGTTTCCAAAGCTGTAATTCAAAGGAAATTTCTACCATACATTGGTATTAACTCAAATAATCCACACATGAAAAGAAATCACAACGTTCAGGTCCATAAGTAATGATTATGGTGGATTAAGTACAATAACACAGAAAAAAGGATTGAACACTCCATGGAAAGGCTGTATACTTTGGCAAGGAAATGCACCATACCATCTGAAATCTGTCAGTAATTATTACTTGAACTTTCAATTAGTGCAAACCAACATCAGCTGGGCTAGAGCAAATTGATGGTCCTATAAAAAAGGTGTTTTTTTCACCAAGCAGTTAAATAGCACACACCTCATGATGGGTAAAGGCAAAGAGCTCTCTGAAGACATTCACAACCTGATTGTTGCTCAGCATCAGAATGGAACTGGTTACAGACTTATATCAAAGCACCTGAATATTCCAGTCAGCACCGTTGGGGCCATTATTCACAAGTGGAAGAAGCACCACCTTACCATCAACAGGCCACGCACAGGAGCTCCTTGAAGATTTCTGACCAGGGAGTCAGAAAGATAGTCAGAAGAGGACTCAACCAGCCAAGGACCACCCTGAAAGTGCTCCAGAAAGACTTGGAGGCAGCAGGTACAATTGTTACAGAGAAAACAATAGGCAATGCACTCCACCACCATGGCCTCTATGGACGCTCAGCCCACAAGACTCCATTCCTCCAGAAAAGGCATGTTGAAGCTGGTTTAAAGTTTGCTAAACAGCATCTTGACAAGCCTGTAGAATACTGGGAGAATGTTGTCTGGTCAGATGAGACCAAAACTGAACTTTTGGGCTGTCATACTACAGACCATGTTTGGAGGAGAAATGGCTCTGCACATCAGCCAAAAAACACTACACCAACAGTGAAGTTTGGAGGTGAAGCATCATGGCATGGGGTTGTTTCTCATCTCATGGTGTTGGCAAACTTCATCTAACTGACGGAGCAATGAATGGAGCCATGTATGGGGAAATTCTTGATCTGAATCTGCTGCCATCCACCAGGATGATGAAGATGAGACGTGGCTGGACCTTCCAGCAGGACAACCATCCAAAGCACACGGCAAAGTTGACTCTCAAATGGTTTCAGAACAAGAAAATCAATCTGTTAGAACGGCCTAGTCAATCACCTGACTTCAATCCAACTGAACATTTGTGGAAAGAACTAAAGAAAAGGGTTCACCAGAGGGCACCAAAGAATATTCCAGATTTAAGCAGATTTTTTTAGTTAATACCAATGTCTGGGAGAAATTTTGTTGGAATTGCAGCTTTGGAAATAAATTTGGGGAGAAAAAAGTTGACGTGTTTAATACTTATTTTCCCCACTGTATAATCTGATTCAGTCAGCGTCACTTGTTTGAAGTCTTTAATTGAACGAGTCTATCTTTGACTTTTTATCCTAAGAGCAGTTTTTAAAAACGGCCCTCTAAAAGGGTCTCAAGGATTAAGTCACCTCTGAGCTCAAATCATGAATATTTCATTCACATTTCAGCCCCGCAGCCTTTAATTAACAGATTTTGTGCTTCAGTGTGGGTCATTATACAGCATTGGATGGCTCAATGAGCAGTAATATCACAGTGTTAGAGGTCAGCTGTTAACCCCTGACTTCGCGCTCTAAGTGCTGATTAAAGAGGGGAAAGGAAGCAGCAGAGACACGTTACTATAAAGCTGTGGATTCATCCGTTGCCATTTTTGGTTCCTGCTTGAGGTGCGATTTGATCTGTTATTTGTTGGCGCGGTTGTATTTGGCTTCGGTGTTTCAGCTGGCAGTAAAGTGAGACGCTCAGACAAAGAGTAGAGATCACAGTTTGGCAGGCAGCAGCTCCATTTCCACATAAATACACACAGGTTGGATAATACAAGTCGCCTCTGATGCGACAGCCGGCCTGTGCAGCCAGCTATGAACGTGACGCCATCCGAGCGGAGTCCTGCTGCTTTTATTTTTAGCCCCAATCGATTCAGGCCAGTAATGGAAAGAGAAGGTGATGCTTCCTTCAGGCTCGTCTCTTTGTGACTCTCCAGTTTCATGTTTTTCCTCTGAATCTGCATCACGGCTGCAGGTCCTAAAACACAGACCCTTGCAGCTGCTGTGCCACATGGATTTACGGCGGGGAAGTGACGAGGAGGGGAAGGGACGCTCTGAGCGCTCTCACTATTTTCTAAATGGCACTCTGAGGAAACAGCTGGAACTGTAATTCTCAGAATTCCTGAAGATGATTTTCAGTAAACTGCTCATGTTCTCTGTCTGAGCCGCTCTGCGTTGGTTTGCACAAAGTCAAAGAGACAGGCCGCGCTCTGCTCCTCCTGATTTAAAGATGAGCTCACAGTCAGAAAGTGAGGCCACAGCTTTGTGTCTGTCTCTCCTCAACAAGTAAAACTCTCCTCACACAGCCGTAATTGTCTTAACCCACTTATCCTCTCCAAGGTCAGCGAGGGCTGGAGTCCGTCCGAGAACACGCTGTCCTTTTATAAAACGTTTATCAGGCGAGCTCTGAGGTTTATCGGGGAGCTCTTCACATACTCTGATAGCGCTGTGTGTGGCTCTCCGTCACATGTTCTGCTCTGTTCCTCACATATTGTTGACACTCAGTCCTGTCTGTGTCAGATTCTGCAGTATATTTATTTTTTAATGGAGAAAACTTCAGGCATAGAAAGAGGGAATCCTCCTCCTCCTCCTCTTCCCGCCCCAACTCCAAAATATCGACTGTTACCTCTGCTGGCTGACACCCTGTGTACTAAGTGGTGTGTGTAGATAAAACACACGCTAAAAGATGGATGGTGTGATCTTGTGATTGAGTCCAAGGATGATGGATTCATGGAGTGAGGCGTCTGGTCAATAACGTGATTGACAGGCGGCCGTGAGCATGTTTGACCTTAAAAAAAAAGCTCTTAAATATCCAACGGCTCAGTACTGTAAACAAGGATATGACGTAGCAAAAGTGGATGTTCAAACTGAGCATGTGCAGATTTTAACTGATCAAAACGTTCCATTCTGAGTAGCACAACACTAGAGCTCGCAAAATCAACCTTTGCAACTTTTGGAAATGATGACATAGTTGGAGGCGCGGGCCTCAGTCACCAAGGTCTGGCCATATCTTCGTCCTGAATCAGGCTTCGAAACTGATCAAAATGCTCTGAATAAAGCACCACACCTGCAAAAGACTTGCTGAAATCATGAGGTCATTACAGAAGGATCTACTAGCTCCGCCCCCTGACAGGTCTCCACGGACTGGCCAATCAGACGGAAGTGGGTTTGTGAAGTTGGGAGCCTTAAAGAGACAGTGGGTAAATCATTGATAAAGGTTTCTTAGACAATCAGGAAAATAAAAATAGGAATAAATTTTGAGCTGTAAACCATGTGATGCTCCTACAGGGGCCCCAGAGGGACAGAATAAAGACAAAAACAAAAACCAAAAAAAACGCTAAATATGCCCAATCTTAATCTGCATTTTAAAATGACATTATCATCACCTATAGAGGTTATCTCTGAAACTTAGCTTCCCTATTGGGTTGCGCAGGACCAGATTGATTTACAGCATGATCTGTATTTTTCTCTGCTCAAAAACGATTTCTGTGATTAATTTTGTAGTGATGGTGGACACTGGAGCCTAACTGTCAGACAGAAAAAGGACAGAAGAGCAGAAGAAAGAGAAACAGGAGGGAGATAGAGCACAAGCTAAAGGCTAGAAAGGCTAAACTGTTTGTGCTAATGTTGATTTGAGATTAACACTACTCATTACAGACATTTCTCACAGCAGCGGGCTGTCAGTAACACTACATATAGACATTCACTAAACTATTGTACAAACTGAAAGTTAGCTTATTTTTACGTTAGCCAACTGACACAGCCTAGCACCAAGCTGCTAGTAGCGTTACATATCGCCAGCTACTACAACGTTCGCTTGATGCCACGTTCTAAACAACAGCACTTCATAACTGTACTGATAAATGCCTTTTCTCTTCACATTGTATCTGGTAAAAAGTTAAACCCTCAACAAAGAAAATTTGTCCCAAAAAGTCACATCTTTACAGATCCACTCTGCGGGGTCAGTTTAGGTTTTTAAATCTTGCCTGAAGACTCACCTCTTCTCCCTGGCTTTTAATCTGTATGGCACTTAGGTCAACTAAGTTGTTTTAATGTGCTGTATAAATAAAGTACAAGTTACGTTTACGACAGTGAGTGTGTAAGACTCTGGGCCAGAAGGTGGTGAGCCAGTCACATTAAAACAGATCCTCCTCCTCCTACAGCAGCTTTAAATGCAGGAGTGGTGCTATTAGCCAAAACATACTAGCAACTGGATGGAAGACGTGGAACTGATAAATGTCAATTGCTGTAACCAAAGTTTCTCATACAAAAATCTGATTTTGCACAAAAATCTGCAAAATACACAGTACACTGTAAAAAATGAAGTTTAAAATGATTTGAAACTAACTGACCCAAAAACAAAGAGCCTTGCTCAGCACACCAAAAACATATTAACAAGTTTAGAATAGATAATTTAGATATATTTGAGATAATTTATGGCAAATAACTTGTTTTATTACTACACTTTCCTATCCTCAAGGAAGGGAAGTATTTTATACTTGTCATGTTTTTGTGCTTACACCATTTAACACAGTTTGATGGGACTGATTCTTCAATTGGTTCAAAATGGTAGAAATGTCATATAAAATACTATGACACCAACAGAATCAAAAAAAACTACACATTTAAACAAACATCTAACATGTTTTTTGAACATGTTTAAAGCAGATTTTTGATACCAACCCTTATTTTTCAGTGTACCAGGTAACTAAAGACACTTAGCAATGGACAAAACAATGGGAATGTGCTTCCAGAAAGCCAGGAACGGCATCAACAGAACAGCAACGATTACTTCAAGCGAGACGTTAATGAGAGGCATTCAAAGTCAACAATAAAACCCCGCATAATCTGCTTTAAAGACTTTGAGAAATGGTTCCTGATGAACTGGTAGGGCTGGTGGAAACTGCTTAAAGAGACTTTTTTTTTAGATTTAAAACATGAAAAGCTGCTACAGGGATACCAGAAAAAAACTGAAATCTTATAAAGTGTTTTTGTCTTTTTTTCAGTAGAAAATGTCTTTTTAGGCTAAATATGAGCCACATTCACCTGATATGTCCAGAAAAATATCTCGTTTCAAGTTATTCTTTTTTTGATGGCTACAGGATACACGTAGCTTAAAGAGGGGGGGATCATGCTTAATTTTTGTCTTTATTCGGTCTCTTTTTACCACAAAAAATGAAATCTTATCAATGTGTTTTTGTCTTATTTGAAATAATGTTGTCTTGTCATACTTGATTTGAGCTACATTTAACTTATCAGCCCGGAAAAATATCTTATTTCAACTTATTTAAAGACAAAAATGAGGTCTGAATTGCTTGTAAAAGTTACTTGTATTAAGACATTATTCTAGTTTCAAGCAAATTTTTAAACATTTGTTTCTTATTCCAATGGCAGATTTTTTTTCCCCTTGTTCCAAGAAATTCAGACCTCATTTTTGTCTTTAAATAAGTTGAAATAAGACATTTTTCTGGGCTGATAAGTGGAATGTGGCTCATATCAAGTGTAACAAGACAATTTTACTTCAAATAAGACAAAAACACTTGATAAGATTCCTTTTTTTGTGGTGCAGAGAGACCGAGTAAAGACCAAAATAAAGCATGATACCCCCTCTTTAAGCTATGTGTAGCCATCTGCATAAACACACTTTAGAGGAACATATTTAAATTTCAAACAGATATAATCACAATCACGTAAACTAACGTCAGTTTAACTTTCACTTCCATCTTTTCTGGCCTCATATTTTCTCCTGGGTGAGTAAAATAAGCTTCTGTGCTGTCAGGAGACTTGTCATCAGCTGGAAACGTCACATAACACTCACTGCCTTCAGCTGAGAGTCATGTGACCGTTATGTGTGGTTGTCAGACTCATTAGAGCAGGATGATTAAGAGATAGCTCACGTAACATCGCCGCAATAACAAACAAACAAACAAACTGTGGGAGACAAGAGCAGAGATGCGTCTGATTCAGTGACAGCAGAGTAATCCCTGTTAAGAAGCAATCTTTGTTAAACAGAAACCCCAAAAACAGCCCAGCAATCAGTGAGGACTCAGTGGTGTTAAGCTGCTCGCCTGGATCAAGCTTTCTGTGTTTGGGGGAGTTTGGAGAATTACAGGATGACCTGAGGAGAGCTGAACAGACGGTCCCTAACTCCAGCTCTGAGTCAAATTAAAAGTCGTCACAAAGATTAGTTTCTCTGCTGAAGATCAGAAAGGGGTGTTCGCTCCAGCACGCTTCAGAGAAAGAGTGTTTTTGGAATTAGTAAGAACAGAAAGAAACCTCCAGAAGCTGGAGGGGGTTTGGGGTGTCCTGTGACGTCATAAAAACTGAAACACGCCCCCGCACGCAGACGAAGAGGCGAACAGATGCGTGGCTGGGTGAAGGTATTACCCCGACAGGCCGCAGTAAGCAGGACTCCTTTAGTGCGCGGTGTCGGCTCACAGCGTCCGCCACTGAAGCGGAGGTGAGTCAGACTCCGGACTTCGCTTCAGATCACTGTCACAGGCTGTGTGTCACCTCACACACACCTACACACACACACACACTAACACACGCACAGGGCCCTGAGCGATGGCAGCAGACAGGCGAGGGTCTGCCAGAGAGCGCTGTCAGGACTTATTGCTGCAGCGTCCCACGATGCTGCCCCTCCCCCCACACACACACACACACTCACTCCTGAGTGTGTGTGTGTGTGCAGCTGCAGGTGTGTGTATCCTGTGCGTCCTCACTTTGTGACAGCTCTTTCTTTTCCGCCCTGATGATCAGCTTTAAGTTCCTCTTACTTTCTCCTCTCTGCCTTCCCTCCTCTTCCTCCTTTCCTCTGATGTTTATTTACCAAATTCACCTCCTCCTCCTCTCTTTCCTCCCTCCTCTCCTCTACCTGTGTCCCTGTGGAGCAGAAAAGCAGCTTTATTGCTCCTCGTGGGGAAGTCAAAGCGGAGCAGCACTTTAAACAAATCCACCTGTTCTTTCTCTTATCCCCACGTTCCCCCGCCTCCACCTCTCTGTCCTCTTTAACACCAGTTGATGCAAAGATGTTTTCAAAAGCATCAGATAAATATCAAATCATGATTATGAATCAGCAGTCTGTTCAGTCTCTGTCTCCTGGATCCTGTCTGCTCACAGCAGGTGGAGCTCTTCCAATATTAGCTCAGTTAGCCATGTCTGTGAATAGCGTGATGCTACTCTGCCCTCTGGTATTCCCTCTGTTGCTGGGTTAGCACAGCTAGCTCGTCAATCTTATTGGAGATAGATCTTACGTTCCCAATAACGATGGATGGAAGGACAGGTCCATGTCATCACTTCTTAGCTCACACCTGAGAACCAGCACCTCCTTCTCCTCACCTTGTGGGAATCATCCGGCCTAGCACCAGTTAGCATTGACATGCTACAGGCTGCTAACAGCTGAGTTCACATGTAAACAATGCAGCCATGGTTACATGTTGGATCTCCAGACAAACACAGGAGCAAAAGTAGTAAAAATATCACTGAAGCAACAAAAAGTTTGGTGTCCATGACCAACAAATGAACCATACAAAGTAATGATCCACTCCAAATACAAAGATAACACAAAAGAGATGAAAAAATAGAGAGAGCTGCTGTAACAGGCAGCCACAGCTAAC
This sequence comes from Halichoeres trimaculatus, assembly GCF_033239565.1. Classification (NCBI taxonomy): domain Eukaryota; kingdom Metazoa; phylum Chordata; class Actinopteri; order Labriformes; family Labridae; genus Halichoeres; species Halichoeres trimaculatus. The sequence goes on from NW_027437192.1 coordinate 2,415,486, forward strand.
AGGGTGGTGCCTTGCAACAAAATAAACAAACCTTTATATGCTAACGCCAAAAACAGAATGTGTAATATACAGATGTAGTCTCCGTGACATCACTCGTTTGGAGTTTTCGCGACCATATTGAAAATGCTAAACCCAACCTAGCTTCTTATGGATTATGGATATGGAATGTCTTTAGCCTCTTTGCAGACAGCTACAGGTTGCTCACCTGTTGCTCACTATTCAACTCAGCTATGCCCTTATATGGGCAAAACTGGTCTAACTAGAGGGGGCCACATTGCCTTGCAGCAAATGCTGAATGCTGAAATCCAGCCAGCCTCAAGTGGACTCTTGAGGAACTGCAGTTTATAACATTTCTGCATGTACTTCTTTTCTGAAGACCAGACGATGTTGCTTGATGCAGCAGCTTTTGTTTATTTTTTGCCGCACTTTTTGCTGCTAAACATGAATTGAAGAGTTGTTTATCAGTGCTCAAGAACCACCTGGTCAACCACCATAGCACCTTTGAGTTTCCCACAAAAAAACCCAACAAATTTTTGAGGTAAACACAAGAAGCTTCTGCTCCAACAAATCAAGAGAGCTAAAGAAAGAAATCTGTTCAGTTACATCCTGGGTCTTACAGCTTGCTTGGCTGGTCCATCATGTTGCAGGTAATATGCAGCTGTCCTATTTTTGCCGGACACGGAGCTGTGATGCATGAATTCAGCATAGGGAAGATCGAGCAGGACAGGAAGTTGTGACCTGAAACCACCTAAAAGCGCCCAGAGACTTTCAAAATAAAACAAACTATGTCAAAATCAGTTTGTAATTAGCTTGACTACGACAACAAATGGACATAATGGGCGGAGCCAGACCAGGAGTCAACAGGTTTGAGGTTTTACAGCCCAACATGAAGGAAGGGAGGCTTATTAATGGAGTGAAAAGTGTGGGAACTCAGTCTTGTGTAGGGATGGGTTCCTCTTACACTTGAAACGATACTGTACCAATGCCCGGTACCTGGCATTTTGTAGCTGTACTCAACGGTACCAATTTTTGGTCCTTGTTTGTGTTTATGTGGAAATAAATTTAACTTGTTTAATAATAATTTTTTTTTTCAATTTAATATATTTATTCTTCAATACACAACCTTGAAATGCTGTGTTCATGTCCGGTATTAAAAATTAGAGCCTGACTAATTATGCCTGTCACCCATTAATCAACATCAGCCAAAATGTAGCAGATTATGAAAATTTTTGCTCTGCGGAGATTCTGTCGCTCCCGTTCCTGTGTGTCTGTGTGTTGGGCTGTACACTACCTGAGTGCCTGCCCCCTCCGTCCACCGTTATCTAATGTACGACTATAGAATGACGTTTTAACATCGTGTTAGTTGCTTTTTTGAGAGATAAACAGAGATAAATACAACTGTTATTTCACACGTCTACCATTATGTAATGTTAGACTATAATACAGCGTTTTAACGTTGTGTAAGTTGCTCATTGTGTGTTTACAGTTTGACTTTTTCTTCTACTTACTGTGTTTAAAGTTTGACTTCTTTATTTATGATTGTGTTTACAGCTTGTTCTTATTTATCATTGGTTTACACAACAGTTCTTATGTTAGCAGTTTTATAATTGTTCCTTGTTTTAATTTAATAGTGTTCTGTCTCTGTATTGAATCATATGGGTATTATAATAATTAGTGTTCATATACAGTATATATCCTGTGTATATCAATGAATTTATTATACATATCAGCCGATATATTGGATATCTGCTTTTCTTAGCCCCCAGTATTGGTATCGGCACCGGCCCCAAAAATCCCATATCGGTCGGGCTCTATTAAAAATCTCCTTCTCTTCCACCCCTCACAGTCACAAGGATGCGTTTAGGTACCTAAACATGGTACCTTTTGATTGTATGTGAATTGGTACCCGGTACTTTTGGCACATTTCGGTCGGTACCTATAAGAGTACCTAATTTGGTACCAATCCTAGTCTCAAGTCAAACTGAAGACACAGCCAGTGTGAGTTGACAAACACAGTCAACACGCTGTGGGGATGGAGTCTGACTGCAGACACATCTAGTGTATGTAGCAAGACCAGATCCACAGATACAGACCAACTGTATTCCAAGCAGAATTAAGTCCAGGAGGAAACGACAAACCCGTCACAAAGTTAACCTTGGTCATCTGGTTGGAACAAGCTAAATATCATTTCTGTGAAGATACTGGCCTGAAGTTTCTCGTCTACCCTTTCTGATATCCTCTCTGTGGACTCCATGACACAGCAGCTTCTGAGAAAATAAGAAAAGTCATTCTTAAAATCTGAGGAGAGCTTTGTGACTTGGACGTGTAAATGTGTTCATACAGACTGATGCCGATAACAAGACAAGGATAGAAGAAGAAACAGACGAGCCCTTTTAGGGGAAACTAAAGAGAAACATGTTGATTGAGTATAAAAGCAGGAGTCCTCTGCTCCTCTCCGTGTTTCACGCTGACAGAGCAGGTGTGTTTGTACTCGAGTATCTTTGTAGTGAAGCTTTAAACCCAGACTGAACAAATACCGAGGCCTCAGTGTCAGTCTGACTCACTCTTTCAAAGCCACATTTGTTTCTCTGCTCTGAAAGTAGAAAGTACGACCACAATGCCAGAGCTGTCGAGCAGATTGACTGATATAAAAAGTCTGTTCTTGGCCAAATGAAGCGAGCGGCGGCGGCAGCAGCAGCAGCGGGCCGTTTCGTTTGGCAGCCAGCTCGTCTCTGTCATTCTTTGATGTCTCAGATTCGTTTCCCCGAGACCTTCTGCTTCTTTGCCAAACAGATTAAACCGCGCCGCGGCAGCATCGACACCGGTGGCCTCCTAATCTCCAGAATACAGAAACGTAGCCTCGGGGACGGTATCACAGAGGCTGTGTGAGGACAACGCCGATGAAGACAAACAGGAGCGGCTCTGTGTGGTTGGAAATAATCTAATGGAAATCTAACCGGCCTGGTTTGGATTACAGAATCCATCTGAGGGGTATTTTTAACTGCATTCAGGAACTGGGGAAAAGTTTGGGATCTTAGTTTGAGATTGCATCTTGTTTGTTGGAGTTTAAAAACCCAGCTCTGCTTTTTAAAACCCACGTCGGTGATATCAGAGCGACATCTGAGCCCAGGAAGAGAAAGCCGCTCTCTTTCATCTCCAGTGGTCCTTTGTTTTTGCTCGACTCCACCGCAGAGACTTTGGTTCCTCGCACAAACAGAAATGACCTTTTTCCCAAAGGTCGGCAGCTTCACACAAAGCGCAGCAAACCGCAGAAGCTCAGATCCGCCTGTTTCACAGCCTAACAAGCAAACATTACACCGCAGCCTCAGAAAACACGATCCATAATCACAGTCTGAATCTGATTAATTAACGAGAACAACGCGGGAGAGCAATTTGCATCTGTCACAGCAGAGTTATGCCAATTCTCCGCAAAGAGACCAGGCAGGAAAAGCAGCCACTCACTCCTGCAGGATCCGCTTCTCATTAGGGAGAAAAATCTGTGTTTGCATGAGGAGCGGCTCACTCTGACGGCTCTGTCAGTCTGTGGAAAGTTTTCTGCAACACTTCTGCATAAGGATGTCAAACTGTGTGTGTGGAGTCTTCAGCTTCACAACAAACTCTTGTTTCTGAACCAAAAGTTTGGTTTCTCCACTGCAGAGGCAACACAAGCTCCAACCAATCACTGATGCTTTGTTTTTCCATCTACTCACCGTGTTAGCTTGATGTCATGAAGTGGTGACATCAATTTTTTAACTGTGTTAGTTTCTCTTCAGTTTATTTGTCTCCTCCCTGTTTTGTTGGTTTATTTAGTGGCAACTAGCTTAAGGTGCATTACTGCCACCTACTGGACAGGAGTGTAGGTTCCCTGGGCTGTGGGGCTTTATGTGTCACATGTATACAAAACAAAAACTCTAGAGTTTGGGAGTATTTCATGCTGAGTAAAAGCACACACCCCTATTGAAAACCACGAGGAGTTCATTAAACCAACGTTAGCATCAGCGTTAGCTGCTACAGGTATGAATAGGGCAGAGGCGGTGAACTATTTGACCTACAGGTGAAAAGACTGAGGACACATTTTTATTTATTTACCTTTTTGGCCCACTAAGTTCTTATTCTGATGACATAACAATATATTTTCTATTACTTTGCCTAAACTGTTGATTCCTTAGGCGACAATACACTCATGTCACTTTTTATACTTTGTAAATGCAGCATGATTCGTTTCATTATGTCCAAATATGTTGTTTGTATATCTTTAAGAAAATAATAGTCAAACTAAATTAACATATCATGCATTCTCTTCCTATTTTTCCCAATTCATTGATTAATCGTAAATATAATCGTAAAAATAATCGTTAGTTGCCCAACAGGGGACATCATACTATTTCATCAGTTTCTTTCTTATTATTCTGTTCACTCTTTGAGCCCTAATTTGACCCCCAAACTAATCAAAAACGTACCAAAATCAGCACACACCTCAGATTCCAATGTGCTCTCTATCGCCACCTAGGCCCCCTAAATATCTGTCAATAACAGTAGGAACCTAGTAGAGAGATCAAACCAACTTCAAAATGTTCATCTCATTGAGACACACAAATTATGCAAACACCCCTGACCTATCTCAAACAGGAAGCTGGCAATTTGCCTTTCAAAGTCGAAAATTGGCCAAGTTTTTGGACCTTGAAAAAAATGATCTCCTCCTAGGCCATCGGTCTGCAACCCTTACTTACAAAAAAAGACAAAAAAAGTACAAAATCCTAAACATGGTAAATAATAAGCTAAACAAGAAGTTTTTTTGTGTGTTTATAAAATTATACATGTGATGTCTAGGTTGCTTTTTTTTAAATAAACTAAATAAATTTTTAAGAGAAAAATTTGTATTGTAATGAATTTCAAAATTTTTTGCAAAATTTATGAAATTTTAATAGTTGCAAATTTTTTTTAGAAATATAAAAATTTCAGAAATTTGCAAAAATCTTAAGAAAAAAATGTTATTTAAAAACTGCCAAATTTTGCAATAATTCCCAAATGTTTACATTTCAAAAATTTTCTGAAAAAAAAAATCAAGTTTCAAAAAAATGTAAAAATTTCAATAAATTTGCAGGGTTTTTATCTAAACAAAAAAAAGCATTTAAGTAATATGCAAGATTTTCAGACATTCCAAAAAATGAAATTTGCAAACATGTCAGAAATTAAAATTCAAAGATGTTACACTTTTTTTTTTTTTTTGAAATGTGAAAGTTTTAGCAAGATGTTGTGCATTTAGTTCAACAAAATGTTAACGCATGATTTTTACTGTCAGTGTCTTAAATCATCAATACCCTCTGAAAGACAAATAAAAATTCTTAATTTAAATGATATTCTTTTAAATTTACAAGGAGCCAATGCTAAGGAGGCAAAGAGCTGCTTGAGGCTCCAGAGCCACAGGTTGACCCTCGTCCTTAGCCGTAAATGGTATCAGCTTGAAATTCACTCAGATGACAGAGTGGGCCCTAATTTACAAAACTAGAGAATGAATTTGTTGTTTCTCAAACCATTTTCAAATGGCGAGCCCTCAAAGTCGGTGAACCCCAAAGAAGCCCTTTCAGCTCCCCCTATTAGAATGAATGGGAGAGGAGGATCCAGCTCCATACTTAGGCCTCTCCACAAAAAAGTAAAAGTGGTACAGCTTTGAAAGTTACACGAACAGATTCCTGACAAAATTTACTACAGAAAGATTTTATTTTTACAGAGATTTGGTCAAAACTGTGGTATCTGTGAGGAGACGTTTCAAAACTTTGGTCAAGTTCACTCCTCAGAGGGCAGCAGTTGGTGATGATGTCACACAATGATTGCCACATCACTGCAGCTGGTCATGTGACTCACTGAAGGCGGGAAAATGTTATGTGTAACATACATACATTATAAAAAAGAAATTTCCTGAGATCAGTAATGGATATCTGCATCCTTAATTAGTAGATACATAATTCTCACATAGGAATTCATAGTCTAAAAGCTACAAAACAGTAATGTAAGTAAACATCCAAAAAGCTAACGAATAAAAAAGTTTTAGCTTCTGATTGATTCATAGCTGTTTTGATGATAAAGTGCTCCTCTAGGATCTCAGTGTACCCACATTAAGACACTAATTTTTTTGAATAATGGCTTCAAACGATGAATAAAGACAGGAGGAACAAACTGCTCCTCTCATCGGGAACAGAGAGGACAGGAGCAGATTTTCAGCTGATCTCTGGATGATAAACTCTGCAGATGCAGTCAGAAGTCTTTCCACTGTGCCTCTGTCGCTGTGCGTGCCCTGTCACATCACATTAAGTCGTCTGAAGCATTGTTTAAATAAAGTTGCAGCTACTTTGTAATGAAGTGCTGGAAACAGGAGACTCAGGGGGTTTTTGAAAGCTGCCGACTGCTGATGGAAAAGTGCTGATGAGAGGGAAACAGTGAGCACTCGCTGCCCCCGTTTGCACGAACAAAGATTTTAAAACACAAGCAAAAGCAGCGTTGGCGAGAGTGCTTCGAGGCGGGAAAACAAAGCTGCAGAGGTTAAACTCAAAGTAGGAGGAAGCCGCCATCATTAAGACCGGCGAGCTCAAATGAAGACAGTCGTCATCCAGAGTTAGGGAATAAAGCGTCGTGATGTGGCCTAACATCCACTGACAGTAATGACTGTGCAGACGGCTGGATTTCCTCCAGGTACCGCAAGGAACTCTGGGTAAACATCCATCAAAGGCTAACAGAGTGATCAGTGATACTGCTTGTTGTTTGGACGTGCTGCACACTTTGGTTTGAACAGACGAGGATGCTGTAAGACGTGTCCTGTGTCTGGGGTTGGGTATTATTCAGGAATGCTTGATACCGGTACCAACACCTTTACTTTGATTCCAGTTCCTAAACAATGCGTTTTTGGTATCAAATTGACAATGTCAGTTTGTACTAGGGATGGGTACCTTTCACATTTGAAACAATACGGTACTGATGCCCGGTACCTGGCAATCAGTAGATATCGGTACTCAACGGTAACGATACTCAATACTTTTTTTTGTGTTTGTGTGATAAAAAAATTACGTTTTTAATTGTAAAATCTCAAATTTTTTCAATATATACCATACCATATTTATTCTTCAATATAGAACCTTGCAGTGCTGTGCTCATGTCCCGCATGGAAAAGTAATGTTATTTCAATTAAATTCAATTCAATTCCAGCCAATCACTGGTGGCATTATCAGAACTTGATCACATGATTAACCCTTTGGTTACTGAAACTTGTCAAGACGTGACATGTTTTGATACCCAGGGCTACCAAAGAGTTTCAGTCAGTGCCATAAAAGAACCAAAGTACCCAGCCCTATCTATGTAGACATTCAGAGAGAAACATAGGTTGGATGACCATCGGCCTACAAAGCTGATGTTGTCTTGAAACATTAATGAACCAAAATTATGTGTGGTTCCTTTTTTTCTTTTGTGGGGACATTGAAAATATTTCTGCATGTGACACTTTCAAACAGCAACCATTTTCAACAAACTAAAGAACCAACGACAACAAAGTTCCGACAAAGTTCGACAACAAAGTTCCTAGATCTTGATTTTTGTTGTTTTATATCTTACACAATGACTTGTAATATTTTTTATTTATTTTCTTACAGAGGGTATTGATGATTAAAGACAAGTACAGTGCGTGTTATCATGATTTACCATTTTGTTGCACCAAATATGCGTCACATCTTGCAATAAAGCCTGCCACTGCTCCACTTCACTTCCTGCACCTCCTCCTATTCATTAAACTGGCAACATGCTGAAAAATATATGTTTTGTATCTGGTTAGACATTAGCAAACAACAAAATTTAAAAGTAAAGCTTTAAAAACCAATATGTGTAATCAAATACAAGTATCATTTCATTTTTAAACAAACGTTTTTTTCTTGTTTTTTTTTTTTTTTTTTTTAAATAAGACATATATTTAAAATTAAAAATGGTTCGAAATAACATAATTGCTTAAAACTTTGTCAATCTTTTTACATTTCAAAAAATTGCATATTAAAATTAAAATTAAAATTTTGCAAATTGACATTTCAAAGTGCTTGAATTTTTGTAAAATTTTTAAAAAACTTTTTTTTCCCTCATTTTTAAAATTCCAAAATATTAAAAAATCTTTGCAAATTTATTTCTAAATATTTCAGTTTTTTTTTTTTTTTCAAATTCAGAAAGATTAAGTTTATAAAAGTCTTGCAATTTTAAAAAAAAAAAAAATCTTTTTTTTTGCTCATTTTTTAAAATTCCAAGATATTTTAAAAATTTTTGCAAATTTGGAAGACGAAAACCAGCAAGGTCACTGCAAAACACGGGCATAGTGCTGTTAAAATTCAGAAACAGAGAAAATAGCAGACAGAGCAATTTCAAAATAAAACAGGCATTCACTTCCTGTTTCAGCTATTTAGACTACTCAGCACCATAACTCAAGCTGATTGGGTTTTTATTCTGATTAAGTTGCTGCAGGTGTTGTGTAACAGCGCAAAAACAGACATTGCTGGTTGCGTTCTTTTGGTTTGTTTGTCTAATCCGGCTGCTTCATCAGTAAATCTTGGTTGGAGAGGGATTATAGACCTGAATGTTGTTTCAACCCTGACGTTTGTGTAGCTCAGCTCATGCTATCGTTCGTCTCTCTGGGTTTTAAAGAGCCCTCAGCCTCCCTCCACACCTCCCCACCTCCCCACCTTCCCTCCCTCTGGTGCACGTCTGTGTGTGTGTGTTGCTGACTCGCCTGTGTTGTTGTGTGTGTGCCTCCATGTGTGTGGGTGTGTTGTGTTGAGTAAATGGCCTCCAGGATCCCCTGGGTGGCATCTCAGATGTACTCACAGAGAGCCGAGTCATGACTAAGACTGCAAGCCTTTCATTAACTCAGAGTGGGAGCGACAGCGCGGCTGGGAGAGTGGAAGAAGTCAGCTGAACCCACTCACACACTCCAATCGTCCTTCACCTAAAGCACGGGGTCAGCTCGGAAATGGGTGTTACTTAACTTGTGGAAACAGGTGTGGGAGTAGTTCACCTCGGGTTCGACTGGATTTCATTCTGTTAAAAAAGGAGAGGAACATTTCTAAAGACTTTTATTTTAGAGGAACGTTTCAAATCATGAGGTTTTATTTTGAAAGGATACTGCTCCTTATGCTTGGCTGTAAGTTTCAGGAAAGAAAAAACAATGCAGCTGCTTTTCAGTTTCAGAATTGGTCCAGATTTTTAAAACACATCCCTCAGCTGACTGACTCATGTCTGTCTTCTTTGTCGGTTTCTTATAATTTTTTTTGCCTCTTTTTTTTAATCTTTGTATTTGGAGTGGATCATTACTTTGTACGGCTCATTTGTTGGTCATGGACACCAAACTTTTTGTGTCTTCAGTGATATTTTTACAATTTTTCTCCTGTTTGTCTGGAGATCCTACATGTAACCATGGCTGCATTTTTTACATGTGAAATCAGCTGTTAGCAGCCTGTAGCATGTCGATGCTAACTGGTGCAAGGCCGGATGTTTCCCCACATAGTGAGAAGAAGGAGGTGAGGACGATGTGCTGTTTCTCAGGTGTGAGCTAAGAAGTGACGACATGGACCTGTCCTTCCATCCATCGTTATTGGGAACATAAGATCTATCTCCAATAAGATGGACGAGCTAGCTGTGCTAACCCAGCAACAGAGGGAATACCAGAAGGCAGAGTAGCATCATGCTATTCACAGACATGGCTAACAGAGCTAACACCAGACGCCAACGCCACATGTGAAGAGCTTCACCTGCTGTGAGCAGACAGGATCCAGGAGACAGAGACTGAACAGACTGCTGAAGAAGCTCAGTCCTGGACCCTGTGGAGGTGGAGACTGGCTGACTGGACTTTCTACACACTTTCTTATTTTTGTTTTCTTGATTGCTGCTGTGACTCCTCCTGAATATCCCCTCAGGGATAAATGAAGTATTTTCTATTCTCCTCTATTTTTTTCTGCAATGCACCAACCAGTTGATGCATTTAGCCGTCAACAGCAAAACAGAAAGTTTACCCCAAGAGAGAAAGAAAACAAAACAAAACAAAAACTGGAATTTTGAGATGTGTGAAAGCTAATTTTGATATTTATATTTCTTTTGCTCTATCCTCAATATTTGGTTCAGTCCGTTACGGTTCTACACTGTTAGTATTCCAACAGACCGTGCTTGCGTGTCTTCGTAGTTGACATTGACTGGTCATGTGGTTGGCGGCCCACGGCTCATTTTGTTTTGGTGATAGCTTTCTTTGCCAGAAGTTTGTGTCGTAATTTGCTGTTAACGGTACGAAGGTCTGGACCTTTCAAAATAATGCTTTCACACTCGGCGCAAACCAGACAATTTCCTTGCAATTTATGCCCCTATCTGCCAACAAAAGCCAGTATATTTAATTTCTAATTGTTATATCCAACTGTGCTGAAAAAAATCCATAAAGAGGTTTAAAGGTCCCATATTGTGCTCCCTTTCTGCAGTTTAATCTGGATCATTGATGTCTTCATGAAATGGTAGTAACATGTTTTGGTCCAAAAAGCCAATAAATCAAGCACAGCAGCATTGTTTCCAGGCTCTCATAGCCCCTCTGTTCAGAACGCTCTGATTTAGTGGGCGTGGCCTTCATATGTAAATGAGCCACCGCTGATACCGCCCCGCTCTTCCACGTCACTGAGAGCAGCGCCACGAGCTCGGAGTGCACAATGTTTAGAAAACAGAGAAGCTCCTTTACCGTAACATTACAGGCTAAAACAACAGGCTAACTGCAGCTAAAGTTAGCATCCTGAAGCTAACACAGAGACAGGGGGGACACTGAGGAAAAGCTCTTCCATCTGCTCCACAGCACACAGCATTTTAAATACTCACATTTCCAGGGTCCCAGGTTTGTTGGAGGATGGTTGGTAATGCGCCTGGATTCAGGACCAGTCTATTGGCTAGCCCTCTGTTGGACTGTCCAAAGTTGGAAAAGCAGTCGGCCGTGAAGTGACTAGCACACACATGCACAGTTTTACTGAGTGTAGCTGGAACATTTCCTGATAAATGAACTCTAGACACTTAGTCTGTCTTCTTCTGAGATGGGAAGCTTGAGCATGGAACTATGAGGCTGTTTACAGCCAAAAACAGAGCAGTGATGGCAGTGGGGAGGGGAGTGGGCAGAGAGGGTCAACAGCTTGTTTTAGGTCAGGATTTTACATTTTACAGCACAGGTTTGGTCATTAAATATAACTTTTTGTAGGCTGGGAGGAAAGCCAAACACCCACAAATTTCACTAAAAGACTTAAAGTGATTTTTGCACAATATGGGACCTTTAAGAAAGAAGAGGAGAGTTATCTGTTCATCATCGTCACATAACCTCAAAGTTTTTCTATTTGCAAAGTGATCAAAACTATTTTCTCCACACTTCTCATTCAGCTGTATTGATTTTTTTTAAACCTCTTTGAATCAAACTCTCATTCCTCATTGATCCTTTCCTCGCCGTGAAGTGTTTTGTTGATACCGACCTGGACAGGAAGTCTCCGTTAAAGACGGCGTGAAGCCTGAGATATTTTTAGGCTCTGTCGATTGGCAGCGGTCCCTCAAAGCGGGGGTGTGACCTGGCAGAGAACGATGAATCAATGCAGACAGCATGGATGTGGATGTTGGACTATACGTTGAGGATACAGGAAGTGATGTTAAATCTTCTCCGTGAGCGTGATTATGAAGCGTTTTAACCTCTCAGAAGTCTGGAGACGGCGTTTGATCTCACTCCTCACACCCAGATATTTGAGATGTAGATTATAACTCGTGTTAACAGGGAGAGGCCTCTCCTTTCATCACCACTTAAATCTAATATCCTTCAACTTCCTGCTCCTGGCTGACTCACACAGGTCGTGGCCTCCGGCGCCGAAGCACGGTGCGGATAATTAATCTTAGCTCAGCTGCAGACGAAGGAAAAACTGCAGAGTTTAGCCTCTGTTTCTCCATCTCACTGCAAAAAGACAGAAGCTCTGATTGATTCTGATTGTTTGTGTGAAAAATGAGCATATTTACGCTCACACTCGTGTCTCAGTTATGAGTCACTTCCTGCTTTTGTTCACGAGGAACGCGAAGACACAAACGAGCCGAGAGAAAGCGACAAAGAGGACGGGAAAATAATTAAAGATGAAGAAGTTTCAGAGGGTTTTAGTGAGATAATGAGCTCAATTAGCGACGACAGAAGAGCACGCAGGGCGGAAATGATGCATCAGTTATTTTCTGAGGCCATTAGTGAAGAAAAATTGGGAATATTTGCAAGTGTTTGGATTCATTAAAATAGAGGTCATTAAAACAAGATTCCTCTTATGACAGACTCAATCAGACGTTTAAATTCTTCTCTTTAAGCTCAAACATGAAGCGATGACTGTCATTTTTCTCGCAGCAGCAGCAGAAGTGTGGGTTTGTACGATACTCGTGCAGGCGCTGAATCAAAGAGGGCGAACATACAAGGTTGTTTCCAGCTGGAGGCGAGACAGGGAAGGAGCTAATGTGTGAGCTCTAATGGCCCTCAGGGGCCGTGTATGACCAGGTGAACCACCTCATCTAAAAGCTTCCCCAGGCGAGTGAATCACAGGGCAGAGACAAGGACGGCTTGCCACACACAGAGCCAGAGATGTCACCGAAAAGTTCCCAAAGTTTCTGATCTGAGTCTGCTGTCCGCGCTCTCTGACTCCTCAGTACACCGAGGCGTCTCTGTGAAGTCCAGATCTGTCATGAAGGCTGACAGGATGCTGTGTTGAGTTTTAAAAACCTGTTTCCACTTTTTGGGATCCTTCTGTTGGGAGCCACACAAACTGATCCAACCCCAGAAGGTGGAGCTAGAAACACTGCAGTCTGTTGATTGGTGGAAAGAATCGTCACTTCCCATGTGACAGCTTGTGACGATGAAATCTTTATAACAAAGAGCCTCATGGCAAACCGTCAGATGTTGCTCTGTGTTAACTGTGTCCTGTGGTTTTTTGTTGGCTTCATGAGTGAGGTAGACTGACTGTGTCAGAATCAGGCTTTACTGATCAGATAGGTACCAAACTGAACTGATTCGTACCAGACCACTTGGTGCAGTGATGTGCACAAAAAGGGGAACAAGGGGTGTTTGCTGCCCCCTTGTGACCCAATTGTTGGTAAAACGTGCAATAAAGTGCCCTCTTTCCAGCCAAAACATGCTTTAAAGTGTCCTTTTTTTGACCCAAATGCACAGAAGTGCCCTCTATGGAGCCAAAACACCTGCTCATTGGAGCCAAAATGTGCACTTAACGTTCCTCTTTAGAGCCCAAAACATGCCAAACTACCCTCACTGAAACCAAAACACCTGCCAAAGTGCTTTCTTCAGCGCCAAAGCAAACGGTAAAGCGTCCTCATTATAGCCAGTGTGCCCAGGTGCCCTCTTCAGAGCCAAAACAAACACTTTAGTGCCTTTATTGGGGCCAAAATGTGGTACAGTGCACGCATCGGAGCCAAAACATGCACTAATGTGCCCTCAATGGCGCCAATATGTGGGCTGAAGTGCCCTTATTGGGGCCAAAACTTGCTTCTGTGCCCGCTATGGAGCTGAAACACCTGCTTAAGTGCACTATTTAGAGCCAAAATGTGGTGAAGTGTCCTCTATGGAGCCAAATTGCACTCCAATGTGCCCTTATTGTAGCCAGATCAAGCTCTGAAGGGCCTTCCTTTGAGCCAAACGCACTGCAATTCCCTCTATGGAGCCACAACACCTACTCACTGGATCCAAAACATTTGCCAAAGTGCCTTCTATGGAGCCAAAACATCCACTCAATTGTCCTCATTGTAGCAAAAATGTGCTCTTATGTGCCTTTATTGTATCTAAAACACCTGCTGTAAAGTGCCAACTTTTCAGGACAAATGCACTCAAGTGCCCTCTATGGAGCCAAAACACCTGCTATAGTGCCCTCACTGGAGCCAAAATGTCCGCTAAGTTCCCTAATTAGACATGAAAAGTGCCAAAGCGCCCTTCTTGGAGCTAAAATGCACAATATGGTGCCTTCATTGTAGCCACAAACACGCCCTAAAGTGCCCTAATTGGAGCCCAACGTGGTGAAGTGTCCTCATTGGAGCCAAGACGTGAAATTAACTGTCCTCTTGAGAGCCAAAAACCAACAAAGTGCCTTCTTCAGAACCAAAACAAACCTTAAAGTGCCGTCATTGTAGCCAAAACTCACTAAGGTGCCCTTTTTGGAGCTGAAACACCTGCCAAAGTGCAGTTTTTAAAGCCAAAACGTGGTGAAGTGTCCTCTATGGAGCCAATTTGCGCTCTAATATGCCCTCATTGTAGCCAAATGTGCCAAAATGTGCACTTAATGGTCCTCTTGAGAGCCAAAAACCAACAAAGTGCCTTCTTCAGAACCAAAACAAACCTTAAAGTGCCTTCATTGGGGCCAAAACGTGGTGAAGTGCTCGCATTGGAGCCAAAACACCTGTTAAAGTGCCCTAACTGGAGCCAAAATGTGCACTTAACTGTCCTTTTTAGGGCCATAAACATGCCAAAGTGCCTTTTTCGGTACCGAAACAAGCGCAAAAGAGCCCTCATCGGAGCCAAAACGTGCCTAAGTGTCTTCTTTGGACCCAAAACGTGCTAATGTGCCCTCAATGGAGCCAAAATGTGCGTTGAAGTGCCCTTTTTTGGGCCAAAACGCTTCAAAGTGCTCTCTATGGAGCCAAAACACCTGCTGAAGTGTCCTCATTGGAGTGAATAAGTGCTCTTAAGTGCCCTCTTGTGTAAATGTTTTGCACTGATATTGTTCACTTGTGATACAATGGTTTTTCACCTCAACAGTCTGAGCCATGCTGTGTCTGTCTCGTCTGTTTATTCTTTTTTTGAGCACAAATCTTAACTAAACTTTCTTTCTGTGGATCTTCACGGTATTCAGCTGAAATCCAGGATCAGGACGGTGACGTTTGGCAGAAGCAGATTACCACTCTGCACATAAACACATTCATTCTTCAGTTTCCCAGCTTCCTTTCTTCCCATTCATCTTTATTTACACGACACCGCCGTCTCCTCAGAAATCCTCCGACTAATCTCTGGATGCACCTTCTCCTCAGACTCGTCCCAAACCGGAGCCCGGCGCTCAAATCTGAACCGCTCTTCCGCCTGAGCCACCACCGATGCCGCCGGCTTATAAACACAGCGCACTAATCCCGGTGTCGTTTTCTGCAGACTGTGTGGGATTACCTATCTGTCAACACCATCTTTAATAAAAGCGCTGCTCTCTTTGTCAGCGCCGTGACAGAAAGGAAAAATAACGTCTTCACCTCTGACAAAAGCTGACGTACCACACTGTGTGTCCTTGTGACTTCCAGACACACACACACACACACACACACAAACACACACTGCTGTTTATATTCTGTACACACAGATTAAATGGAAGTGAAAATATCTCTTATCCAATAAAATCCACATGAAGGACTCTGTGCTCCACAACCTCAGTCCAAACTGGAATTAAACACAACCCGACAACTTTTACTGTTTACTTTCCACTACATTACACCGCAGAGTGTGTGTGTGAGTGTGTGTGTGCACCAGCAGCAGAGTAAACAAAGAGCTGAACAACAAATGCAGCATCAGATCTGATGCTAAAGCTAAGAAGCTGTTTCTTCTTGATCGTGGTCGGATCGTCGAGCTACATAAGGAAGACCTCTCACAGCTTGCCATTGCTGCTGAGGTTGGACACAGTCAGACAGTCATTCTACATTTTCTGAAAGATCCTGAGCATTACGGGACAAAAAAGTCAAGGTAGATCCAAAAAAATACACCTGCGCTGAGCCAGAGGATCTGATTGGCTGTCCGTCAACACACAAGGCAAATTAAGGCGCTTACTGGAGCCGACTGCAGCGCAGTAACCATCAGACGGCATCTGGGGGAAAAGGGTTTCAAAAACAAAAAACAATTCAAAGACCTCGTCTCCTTCAACGCCACAAAACTGCCCGTTTAGACTTTGCCAGGGAGCATCATGGGACATTGAAAGGTGGAAAAAAGTTTGATTCTCTGCCCCCTAGAGGGCAATGATTTTTGATCTGCTCACTTGACCCTCAAACAAAAATCGTTCTGTAGACCCTTTGATCAATTTAGAAGTGGAAACGAAACTTTTGCATCAACTTGAGATGAAAATGAGAAATTACCCATACATGGAACCCCACTGTTAGGAAGGAAGCACAAAGCCAGCTTTGTATCCAAACTTATGGGAACGTTGCAGAGACTCCATCCATCCATCTTCTACCGCTTATCCGAGGTCGGGTCACGGGGGCAGCAGCCCAAGCAGGGGAGCCCAGACTTCCCTCTCCCTAGCCACTTCTTCCAGCTCTTCTTCTTTCTTCTGGGGATCCCGAGAGACGTAGTCTCTCCAGTGTTTCCTGGGTCTACCCGGGGTCTCCTCCAGGTGGGACGTGCCCTGAACACCTCACCAGGGAGGCGTCTGGGAAGCATCCGTACCAGATGCCGGAGCCACCTCATCTGGCTCCTCTCAACGCGGAGGAGCAGCGGCTCTACTCCGAGCTCCTCCCGGATAGCCGAGCTTCTCACCCTATCTCTAAGGGAGAGCCCGGCCACCCTACGGAGGAAGCTCATTTCGGCCGCTTGTACACTCGATCTTGTTCTTTTGGTCACTACCCAAAGCTCATGACCATAGGTGAGGGTGGGAACGAAGATCGACCAGTAAACAGAGAGATGGACCTCTCGCTCCATCCTTCCCTCACTCGCGAACAAGACCCCGAGATTAGAGGTCGACCGATATGGGTTTTTTGGGGGCTGATGCCGATGCTTTCCAAATTTGGGCAGCCGATGCTGATATGCATAGCCGATTTTTCCAATTTGATATTCAGGCTGATTGTTACATAAATATATATTTATCACATTTTTGTGAAACGCAGCAATTTCTGAGCAACTAAAAGAAATCTATTACAGCAAGTCGTGTCCAG
Organism: Halichoeres trimaculatus; assembly: GCF_033239565.1. Lineage (NCBI taxonomy): Eukaryota > Metazoa > Chordata > Actinopteri > Labriformes > Labridae > Halichoeres > Halichoeres trimaculatus. The sequence goes on from NW_027437192.1 coordinate 2,432,442, forward strand.
TCCTCTGAACATTTATTCAGCTTTCAAAACAATGACATATTTTGTCTGAGTAAACACACAACGTAACAAGCAGTAGTAAACATTCACACTCTTCTTAAAATGTCAAAAAATAAATTTAAACTTATTAATATAATTAGAACAAAAGTATGTAATGTATCCAAGTGGTTCCACAAGTTTGAGGTGCTCATCTTTCAAAAATTGTGTCATTTTATACAACGGATCAAAAATCGGCTTTTTGAAAGAAAATATGGCCGATGGCCGATAGAGACAAATGTCCAAATATCGGCCCGATATATCAGTCTACCTCTACCTGAGATACTTAATCTCACTCATACTTAAACCTCTTAACGATACTTAAATACTAAAACTTATACTTAAACTTAACTTATACTAATACGATACTTAAACGTTGCAGAGACTCCGTCCATATTTTTGACAGTCTAAGGTTTTAACAACCTCTCTGGTTTATAAAGCCCCGCCTCTTTTCCTCATCCTAACTTAAGTAAAGTTAGGTTGGGGTCCAATATGGCGACCTCTGTGGAGAGGCTTTAAAACTTCCCTACAGAAACAGACGACTGCAACAGACTCCAGACCAGAAATACTTGAAACATCATGAAAACACCAGAAATCGTTGAGTGGGATGCTTTGATCAGACCCGGGTTCATCTGGTGTCAGGAGAAAGTCGAGTCAGTCGTGTTTCAGTCTTCAGATACACACACACTCTTCACTTTGTTTCAGTATCTCTCCATCATTTACAGTAATAAGCAGCGTGGTTCTTCTCCCGTTCATCTCCTGAGGAGCGCTCCGTGGCCCTCGTTGACTCACGCCGCTTGTGTCGTCTGTGTGCCAAAGCCCAAAGCGTGGATAATTGGTCTAAATTTAGCCTGCTGTGTGTGAGCGTGTGTGTGTGTGTGAGTGTGTGAGGAGTAGTGGACAGCGTTGTCATTTTCCCAGCGAGCGTGTTGAAGGCTGCGTCACTTTGACACTCTGTTATCTGTCTCTGTGTTGGGCTCTGATTCTCCTCCATGTCTGAAAGCGCTGAAGCTCCTCTGATAATCAAATTATCTCAAACCCATTTTTCTCTCTCTCTCGCTTTGTCTGCAGCAGCGGATGCCGTGCCGGTACGGAAAGATGGGGATCAGGTAAAACACCATTATCTTCTTCTCCTTTTTTTTTTTTAATGTCTCACCATTTCTGCACAGCTCAATCTGTTTCCCATTCTGCTGAAAGCCAGCGTGTCTGAACACAAAGACAGCCGAGCTGTGTCCTCAGCTCTCCTCTCACAGTCTGCAGACAGGGACGAAGCTGCGTGCCGTTTCTCGTCCTCTCTGATCTCATGGAGGTGAGAAAAAGAAGCGTTGTTACTCACCCAGAAAGGCGTCCTGCTGAGACGGACAGGGCTCGGCCTGGGGACAGGTCTCGGCCTGGGGAAAGGTCGTCTGGATGTAAACTCTGAGAAAAGAAGGAAATAAAACACAGTGAGTGCTTTATTAGGTTAGTGCAGGTTCAGCAGAAACAGACTGGATGTGTAAACAAAAAAGGAAAGTTTCAGTTGAGCAAACTGAAATTTAGAGAGTGCAAACTTTCTTCATTGACCTGAAGAGCAGGGCAGCGAATGTTGAAGGTGAACTTGAGTATAAACTGAGTAAAACTATTACTTTGAGTAAAAACTGTCTTATTATACTCAATATGAGCCACATCCACCTGAAAACTCCAGATAAATGTCTTATTTAAAGTTGTTTAAAGACAAAATGAGGTCTGGATTGCCGTAAGAAGTGAAAAAAAGAAATCTGCCAATAGAAGAAGAGACTTTTGCTCCAAAATTCGCTTGAAACTAGAAAAATGTCTTAATAGAAGCAACTTTCCTTTTTTTTTTTTTTCTTATTACAAGCAATTTAGACCTCCTTTTTGTCTTTAAATAACTTGAAATCAGCCATGTTTCTGGACCGGTCAGGTGAATGTGGCTCATATCAAGTCCAAAAAGAAATTTTCTACTGAAAATCTGACAGAAACACTGCAAAAGATTTTAGTTTTTTTTAGGTACTTTTAAGCCGTGTTTCCACCAAGCAGACCGGTTTGGTTCGTCTCGGTACGGCGCACATTTTGTGGCGTTTCCACTGATTTACCCCAGGACTGAGCCACAAATAACTGAGACGAGCCGTCCCACTTTTTGGGACCGTTTCGTATGGGTGCCAGACTGAACTGATCCGCTCTCTGAAGGTGGAGCTACAACACTGCAGACCGTTGATTGGTCAAAAGAATCATCACTTACTCTGCCACAGCGGCTGCATTTCTCCTGGCAGCGCACAGACTTCTCTGAAACAAAGCTTGATTGTTCTTTGTATCAAAGAGCTACATGACAATCACAGAGAGGACGAAATACTGCATTTCTTGATCAATGCTCTTTGTTTACTGTGTCGCGTTTTTCTTTTTTGTTGGATTTATTAGAGGAACTAAACCGTGTCACGCTGCATCACGCTATTGTTTACCAGCTGTAGCTATCAGCATCCAGCTTACACGCCCCCTCCCCAGAGAGGGAACAGTTTGCTGTGGAAACGCAAACAGGATCAGGCTTAACTGTACCAAACTGTACCAAACCGTACTGAACCGACCCGCACTACTTGGTGGAAACACAGCTTTCTTGGTACTGACCAAATTCTGTTAAAAGTACCAGGTACAGATTCACGTAAAATCAAAAGGTATCAGAATTAGAATCAGCTTTATTCGCCAAGTATCTCCAGAAAAGAAGGAATTTGACTTCGGTTTAAGCTGCACTCTCTTGGTACAAATGTTGTGGATAGAAAAACACTGAGAAACACTAAATATTAAAAAAGTAGAAAAAATAGAACTTAAGTGGTAGGGGAAATAATACTAATTACAATATTAAATAGAATAAAGATATATACAATTTAAGTTAAAAAGTTAAAAAGTAGTGCACTGAGTCGATGTCAGAATGTGCAATTTGCAAAACAAAAAAAATGAAACATGAAAAAAATGAAGCATGAATTTGCAATAGAAACAGGCAGGCTGTGGCTGTACATCAGGTATATGAGGTACCATGTTCAGGTACTTAAACGCATCCTTGTGACTGTGAGAAAGTAAAAGAGCAGGCAATTTTCCATGCAGGACATGAACACAGCATTGCAAGGTGATATAATGAATAATAAATATGTTAAGTTGAAAAAATGAGATTTTCTTATGAAACAAATTGATATTTTTTACTTAATACACACAAAAAAGTACTGAAAATTGTTCCGGTTGAGCACCGATACCATTTGCCGGGTATTCGGCATCAACACTGAGTCATTTCAAACGTGTTAATCTACAGTGTGAGCAGAATTTAAGGTTACAGGAAGAAAAAGGGGAAACTAAATGTTGATAATCTTCAATAACTGAAAGTCTCTTCTGTGTAACTTCCAGGACTGTATGTAACGTTTGCATTAAACGATAAATAAAACCTAAAATGGGATTTTAACACAGCTCCAAAACCAGCAACAAATCTGGGAACACTTTGTTACATATCTAGACTGTTTTTAGTAGCAACAACATTCTGCGTGTTGTATTTTGATCGTGATAACTCTAAAAGAAGTGTTCTTCCTCCAAGACCAGCAAAAAGTTAGTGCAACTCTGGATATCTGTGCGATATCCAACCGAGTGATTCATTACAAGAAGGAAAATAAAAGTCAGTTCAGTTACATTTCATGCAGGATTTTCCTTTTTTTAAAGTGAAGAGTGTGAAGTACGACCAGCTCGTGACGTAATAAACCACTTGCATTATTCTGAGGTGACACCAAAAGACGCAAACACACTCTACAGCAGATCTGGGCAAACTACGGCCCGCGGGCCACATCCGGCCCTTTGTACGTCCCTGTCCGGCCCGTGTGAGGCCAATCATGAACATACAACTTGTGCGAGTCCATATGTCTTTACACTTCATCTATCACGGGCACTGTAGGCGTTGTGGATTGAATTCTCCCTCTTCCACTGGCTCAGTCAGTTTCCTCCACCTGAACTCTCTCCTGTTCTGAGGAGAGAGCGCTGTCGCGACATGCGCAGGGTGTATGCACATCACACAGCGAAGACAGACAGATCTTCACAACGACACGTTTCACTAATTTAGAGTCAGCCTTCTCACTATAAGATTCACGCTGCTCTAAGCTCTCCTGACTGAAGAGGATGCTACGTTACAGCAGAGCTACGTTAGTTTAACTCACGACATGTCAACACCAAAAAAGAAAGAAAGAAAACAGCTAAGGCTCTGATAAGGTCTACATCAGCAAGTGCAGCACTGTTACCTTTCTCCATCCTGGAGGTTTCCTGCAGCATTTTTGGATCAAACCAACTAAGAGAGAGAGGGGGTGGATGGTTTTTGACTTTTCGACATAAAGCCCAAGTTGGGGGACAATCAGGAGAAATCACAAGCCAGGAGACCAGCCAGAGAAAGGGTTAAAAAAGAGCACATTGAGTGTTGTTTACACCACATACGTATCCCTCATATGAGAAACAACCACCTCACCTCCAACACTGAGTCCAGATTATACACAGCAAACCAGAAGAGGTGGGCTAAAGACTGTTAAAGAGGGGGTACTGTACTTTTTTCAGTCTATATTCTGTGACTGTAGTAGCTTTACAGGATCAGAAAAATCCTTTCTTTTCTCACACTTGTGTTTTGCACATCCAGGTTTGCTTACAGTTGCACAGAGCGAGTTTTATGATGAATTCATGATCAGAACTAACAGAAACAGCTCAAAAAGACAAAGGAAAAAAGTATAGCAGGGTCTCTCAACGAAGTACTGATTGACTGTTTAAAACAGAGCTATCGTCAGCATCATTATTAAGGCTCTCTCTAAACTTAAAGAGGGGGTATTGATGTTTTTTAATCTTCATTCTGTCCCGTTGGTACTCCTGTTGTAGCTTGTCTGATATGATTTATTTTAGCTGCTGTCTCTTTAAGAAAATCCCCCTTTCCTCTGATTGGCCTGCCATATGGAGGCCTGTAAGGGGTGGAGCTATGGGCAGACCATGGTGTTTGAGGACCTTATCTCCTAAGTATCATCAGACTTTCATTCAGGGATTTCTACAACACCATGTTTACAATTCTGGGAAGTAGAATACCCCCTCTTTAAGATAAGTTGAGGTGTGAATGTTTCACTGTGACAGAGACCGCTCAGGCCTGAGGTCTTCCTGCTCTTAAAGAGGCAGAGATCAGATAACGACGGGGAGGATTTTTCATCATTTTTTAGACCTGAAGACTTAAAGGATGTGGACAAAAAGTGCCAGAACATCAGACTGGTTCCTGCCTTCAGAGGCCGGTCTCAGTCAGACCCACAGTCCGTGAGCTCCTGTGTGTATTCCTGCACTCTCGTGACAGGCTGTGCTTGACTGGGTGTGAAGGTGTGTGTGCAAAGGTGTGTGTGTGTGTTGATAGTCTCTTACCAAGGCCACCGAGCTGCTCTCCCTGGGGCTTAGACTATTACTGAGCCATGTATCACTTCTCAGCTGTGGACCCGGGGGAGAGGAAGCGGGAGGGATGGAAACAGAGACAGTCCTCTTATTGTTTTTCCTTCACCGGCTCCTGATTTCTTTACTCAGTGTCTTCAGAGGTTTTTAGTCCTGAGTTTAGGTTTGAAGGTCAAATGTGCCCAGTTATTTCATTTACCCTAAGTTTTCTTATCATCACTCTTCTTCAGAGGAAATCTCAGCACACGGTGGAAACAGAGAGGAAAATCTTCCTGAAAATCAGCTCCAACACGTTTCCTCTGAGAAAGCGTTGAATGGAGCAGGTGCAGGAGGATTTGACGGAGTTTACCTCGTAAAGCTCAGAGAGGCTCTGGACGCGTGACAGAAAAAAAAACACGACAGACTGAAAACAAAATAAATACTGTAGACAGAGAGTCAGGAGAGCAAACAAGCTCCCCTGAAAGTCAGAAAAGGATTACTGACGGTGAAAGAGGCTACGCTAACATGCTAACATTGGGAACACTATGATTCTGGCTCTAAGTACTAAGTGTAATATACGTTTTTGAAAGGTAGAGAAGTGTCAAAAGCACGTGGACTTTAAGAGCTAAAACATTTTTTGACCCACATGAAAACAGTTCATTTTGAACACCACAATCCTTGGATCAGACGCTAAAACGACTCCATAAAACCGCTACACCACACTTAACACCTGGAGGTCAGCAGTTTAAGTCCCCGTACTGACCTTAATGGGGAAATGAGCTGGTGGCTGGGAGATGTAAGACTACTTTCCCGAGCACTGTCAAAGTCCTCTTGAGCAAGGCACCAATCCACCCTCTGCGCAGTAGCATGCTAGCAATGCAGCCCCCTTGCTCTGCACTCTCCAAAGAGTTATGTGCAAAGAGTAAAAATCTTGTTTGTACATGTGTGTGTAGCAGTGGCGATTGCTCTAAAGCTGCAAGAGAAGCTCAGCTTCCCCTAAAATGTCCCTAAAAAAGTGTTGATATGTTCTGCTGTGTGAACATTTCATTGATAAAATCTGAGCTAGAATTCCTTCATCTTTAGTTCAGAATCAGCTCCTATCACAGGTAACTGGCTCCACCTCCTTCTCATTCATCCCCGTAGCGTCTCAGCGCATTAACACAGTCGGACGCTGAGCGTCTTCTGACTTCAGCGGGGAAGCGTAGAGTGGGTTGTTCCACTGTGGAAACTGGACGGTCATTGGATAAACGCTGGGCTTTGTCCCGCCCATCAGACGCTCAGCATCTCTGGGGGTCTATGAGGCAGTGGGCTGGCCTGGACGCTGGGCTTCTGCATGATGATTGGATGATCTGTCTGAGGCTGAATCCCTTTTTGATTGACAGTGAAATGAGCCAGTCAGAGATCTTGAAGTATAACCCTCCACCAGAGCATCTTAGTTGTTTTGGACTGATCTGGAGGCTTTATCAATCCCCAGCAAGTTTACTTTTCTTAAAAACGACGAGCATTGAGAGAACACGGGTAAAATCCCTGGAAAAAACACCTGGTTGGTACGACAGGGTCACAGATAATTTGTTTTTAAAGGAACAGAGGGTAGAATTTACGTTTAACTAAATAAACAAATTTATGATTTAGGCTGGAAAAAATGAGCTTCCCCTCCTTGACTGACCAGCAGCCGCCACTAATGTGGAATCAGCTGTTAGCAGCCTGCAGCATGTCAATGCTAACTGGTGCTAGGCCAGATGTTTCCCCACAGGGTGAGGAGAAGGAGGTGAGGAGGATGTGCTGGTTCTCAGGTATGAGTTAAGAAGTGACGACATCGACCTGTCCTTCCATCCATCGTTATTGGAAATTAACCTTGGGAACATTTAACGTTTGTCCTTAAGACCGGAGTGGTTGACTGTCGAACATTTCCCTCCTCAGAGCTTCTTAAAACAGACTTTTACACAGCACCAAACAGACCAGACGCAGAGGAAAACATCATTTTTCCTCCACACTTCATTCTCCTCCTCCCTCGCGGGGGGATTCGGAGCTATGAGCTCATCGTGCTGCAGCCACATCGTCACATTAAGCTCTATTAACCAAAGTGAGGAAACATCCCTGTAGCATTAGGGCTCGCTGAAAGGCACATTAGCTGAAACATCAGCCTGTTTGTGGCTCCACTAATAGTCAGATCAATACTGAGAGCTCCTATCAGATCTCCTCTGAGGGGGGACGCCTCCCAAATCCACACAAGTGGGACTAAAACACACACAGATGTGACTGAAAGAGGGTGATAGGAAGCAGTTTGAAAAAAGGTTTCTTAATTTTTATATCAGAAGACTTCTCTTCATTAAAGCAGATTCGCGCCCTATGTCCTTTCCAAGGCATGCTGGGATACACTGAGGCACCTGCTGACCCTCGCAGGATGAGCAGGTGTAGAAAAGAAGTTATTTGTGCCTGTGTTTACTCCAGGAGGATACTTTAAGGCCAGATTACAGCGGCGCCTGAAGCAGCTGGGCACACACTCGTACGCCGAGCTCACAGACCGTCAGTGTTATCACAGCTGAATGGATTTCAGTCTCAGCGCGCACAATGCTGCCGCGTCTCACTTCGATTCAGGAAAAATCCACTATTGATGAAGCGACAGGAAGAGCTCGGCTGTAATATACTTCACCGAGTCAATCTGAGTACAAAATAAGAGCGCACACACACACACATGTACACACACACACACACCTCAAAGATGGTGATGGCGCCCAGCTCCTCTGTCCTCGTTTGACCATGAGAGCTCAACATTCACACTCTCAGGGCTGCTTCTGAATCCAAATCCTGCAACCTCTGACGCAGGCAGTGTTAATAATTCACACACACACACACACACACACACACACACACACACACACACACACACACACACACACACACACACACACACACACACACACTCCAAGGGCAGAGATGACACTAGCGCTCCTGCTCCTCTCTGCTCTGACCGTTATAAATCACCTCCACTTAAATCCTACTCATTCATAAAAAGCGTGATTTGATTCATTCAGAGGAAACAGGAAAGAGTAAAATCATAACGTATCAGCAAACAGGCACAGGGTCAATGATCTAAACCGAGGACTGACTGATTCACTGGATTCACTTTCTAATGCACAGTTTTGAAGCTGAATGTTTTTCTGCAGCCAGCCTCAAGTGGACACTCAAGGAACTGCAGTTTTCAACACTTCTGCATCAGCTTTATATTTTGTTTGCTTGAGGCTGGCTCCAGAAGTATCAGAAACCAAAGACTAGGGATGCACGATATATTGGTATAAATATCAGTATCGGCCCATATCTACTCATTAGCTGCTGGCATTTTCAGAGCATCTTAAACAATCTTTCAAGACCCAAATAATCTTGTTTTCTCTGACTTTGTAAACACCAAAACTACCTGAGAAGAGTGGACTCTCTACTTTTATGTCTGTCTTGCTGTTTTTGATCAGAAAAAAACAGACAAAACATTATTTTTTGATCACGTTTATCCTGGATGTCTCTGTATTCCTTTCAGTCGCCATCTGTAGCAGCTCTTCTTCTGTGTGCTCCGGTTCATACAGGTATCCTTTTGGTTCCAAAGTGAATGGAACTTCATCGTCGCTGTCATAGTCACTCATTTTGAATTTCCTACGCTGCCTCACAATCCTTAGAGTACAAACAAAAGAATTACGATACTTGATCAAACTTACACGAGGCTAAAACCAGCGCTTGAAGCAAAGCTTGTTTACATTCCCTACAGCTGAAAGGAGGAGGGGGGACGGAGCGCACTAGCGCTGCGCGGAAGGACACATGACCAGTTAGTTAGGTCCGGATAAATGTTTATATTTCCGAAGACTTAATGCACTTAAAAAATATTTTATGTAGCGTACTCTTAAACTGTGGTATTACTTTTTGATTTTAGTTCTTGTAGGCAGAGAAAATAGCCTTTGAATTTGGTACCGTCTGTCCCTGTTAGCGTCTATTTCCTCGTCACCATCGATTACAGTTTGTGTCTTACTGAGGGAGAGGAGACAACTTTCTACTGTATCTAATGTCCTTAGTGGTCACATAGAGCTCATACAACCCCACTTCAAAAAAACTGAACTATCCCTTTAATACTGGATATCAGTGTCAGCCAAAATTTTCATATCAGTGCATCCCTAGCACAGACGCACCAAGCCAAAAAAAGAAAACATTCTCACTGTATAAATAAACCTGTTTAGAGCCTGGTACAGAGTGTGCATTTATTTCCCTGATTTCCTGACTCAACAGTTTGCTCAGCTGAGTGACAGGTGGAGGCTCAAAGTTGCCCCACTTCCAATATGGCCTCGGTCGACAATATGCTTCAAAACTGTCTATGGTCCAAACAGAAGCTGGAAAGTCTTAGGTGGAGTGTTTTATGACAGGTCCTGCATTTAGGGATGAGCTTGAATGCTTTTGAGCTAAATTAAGTATCATTAGGACCTGAGCCCGCCAACCGGGCAAAGGCCTTATTGAAACCCATAGGATTCTTCTTCTTCTTCTGTGTGTGCCTTTAACCCTAAATTGCGTGCCTTTCACTTGAAAAAAGAAAGCGAACACACCTAGCCTCAAAATTCAATCTCTGCGAAAGATTTATGATTTCAATCGTTCCCCAAAAACGAATGCTTCATAGCGCCCCCTAGGGGCTTAAAACTGCAGCCCCTCGGGCTACTTTGAGCTGAAATTTTGTGTGTATGAAAATCATGCCTAGCCCTACAAAAAAGTCTCTTTCGACTATCACAAATTCCAAACATGAACTTCGCTATTTGGACCTAAACATTGCATTGTGACTAGGGCTGAGCGATTTGAAGAAAAGATTGAATTGCGATTTTTCTGGCAGATATTGTGATTTCAATTCGATTCACGATTTTCTTCAAATCAAGCTTTGGGATATTCACATGTAGGGCTGAACGATTTTAGGAAAATATCTATTTTTTTCTGGCAGATATTGCAATTCACGATTTTTTAATCATCAATAGTGATGATAAATAATTTGTTTTCATCAACTTCTACTCCTAAACAGAGGCTTTGTGTTGTTGACCTGCTTACCAGCACGTTTAACATATAGATTGTCTACAAATTTGTAAAACAGAATGTGTATAATACTTGACACAACAGATCCTGAGTCAGTCAGGACCGCTGGAAAAAATTGCTGCTTCGGCGATCTCAAAATTGCATTGCCTAAAATTGCGATTTCGATCTGAAAACGATTAATTGTTCAGCCCTACTTGTGACAATTTATAAGCTACGTATTTCAACAAACTAGTCCTAGCGGCTCAAAGCTTGGCATTTTGTCAACTATGTCCTAACCCTTCATGAAAATCTTATTAGCTCTCTTGTACAATGTTGGATCAGGACCAAAATGCACACAAACGTTCAGTGACACAGCATCAATGCATTTCTATCACTGGTTGCGCCTACGGCTTTTTGCTGAGCCACATGTTGCTGCACATCTGGCGACCAGGACATGCTCAAATGGAGAAATGTAGGACAACAGGCGAGGGCCCAATATTGCTGCTTGCAGCTATATTTTTATCTTTATCATTTTTGAATTGCCTCATTGGTATTTTTGCATGGCGGGGGATTGCTGGCATTGTTATTTGGGGATCACAGGCTAAACAGTTTTGGAACCCCTGTCTTAGAGAAGAGTTAAGACATACTTTCTACTTTAAATGAACACCTTTTGGTTTACATTGTTTGCATCTGAAAAAGTATTATAAAACATTCAAAAACGCTACACCGTTCTATTCATAGCAGCACTAATGAAACAGAAAAGGTCGTCGTGCTGAGGGTATATCTACAAGTTGTTTATCGACCTCTGAAGACAAATACATTAACACTGAGCTCAAAGCTGCGGAAAGTAAGACTCTACTGGGGCTAAATGGAGTTTAATACAGAGTTTTCTACTGATTCTGTTTTTTTTCCTGGTGAGTTTTTATTCTAACGGTTTAAACATAAACCCTGATCAAAGTGACAGGATGCATCTGTGTTCTTTGTTATTACTCTCCTCCTCATCCACTTTTCATGAAATCAACATCATGATATGAATTTTACAACAAGGCAGTGGAGAAACCGCCTGAAGGAACAAAAAACAGATTTTCCAAATTATCCCAATAGTTTGACACAAGATAGAAAACAGAAACCGTACAAAAGGCTTATGGCCCTGTTATTTCTATTCTCTAATATCTGATCTTTAATTCCATTTCTCGAGCTACAACAAACACAAACACAGAATTTAATAATGCATCTTTTTGCAATAAGAGAACACACTCCACCTCCACGTGTTATAGTCCTGCTGATTAAACCTGTTTGTTTCAGGAGTCTGTTGAAGCTGGTGGCTACGGTTAAAGTGCAAACGGTCGTTTCTAATCCATAAAACCACATTTTTTCCTGAGTCATCTCCTCAGACACGGCCCTCTGAGGACACGAGACAAAGTTCTGCTTTTACTTTGACATTAAGTTCGGGGCATTCTCCTTTCACCTTCCGTGCAGGCTGTGATCTGTGAACAGTAGGAGGATGATAACGAGCTTAAAGAGCCGGAGGAGGAAGTCTGGAGGCAGAGCCGCTCCGTGTCTGATGTTTAGAGAATAAGAAAATGCTTCTGACAGCTGTGTGTTTAAATACTCCGGACGCTTTCCAAACCGTGGCTGCATTTCACAATGTGATGAATACACATGACTGTCTGTGTCTGCCTGTGTGTGTGTGTGTGTGTGTGTGTGTGTGTGTGTTTGCATATGAAGGCCTGTAATTAATGGTTTCCAGTTTTTGCCGAGGATCAGATTCGCTGTATCCCCTGGAAACAGCTGAATGGTTTCCATTGGTTGCGTAAACACTCAGAGAGGTGTAGCTGGATGAAGAGGGATAATACACAAACACATCACCATCAAATTTAAGAATTTGAAGACTCAAACTGTGACGCTATGATTTACCTAAAATTAAGACAGAGCTGGTTTTAAAAAAGAGAAACCAGATTGCTGTTCTTCTCCGTAAACCCAGTTTCTATGTCCCACAATTCCTCTTCCCCTCTTTCAAATCTCTTCTGTCTCCTCCCACCTTTTTCTATACCTGTGCTTCTCTCCTCCCCCTCCCCCCACACCTCCCTCCTTCCCTCCCCTCTCCTCCCTCCCCTCTCCTCCCTCCCCTCTCCTCCCTCCCCAGCATGGCCGTGCCGAGTTTTCCTGGGAAGGAATCAATGTAAGTGTTTAATTTTCTCACTCCTCCTCCTGAGTTTGCGTAATTGAGTTGACATCCTTCCCTCCGTCTTCTGTCTCTTCTCTTTCTCTCTTTTCTCCCCCACTTTTTCTGTCTCCCCCTCCCATCAGCCTCCTCTCAGGGCCCCTCTGCTAATCTACTGTCCTGCAAGCTTCATGTATACACAGAGTCACAGATAACAGGCTGTAATAAGCTTATCTTCTCCTCCACTGAAGCCTGCGCTCCACTTCCTGTTCCCACTCAGAGCTCTGGACTCTCACTTCTTTCTGTACTTTCAGCAGGAATTATTTGCACGATGTGAGTTTTCGTGACTCGAGGATGCTCGGAGGTGAGCCGCCTCACGTGGCCTCTTTAAGGCAGCAGCAGCAGTCTGGAGGAATGGGTCAGAAACAGAGACCTTTCTGATTGGTACAGGCTCTTTTGGTTCCCAGGAACTTTCCCCTAGGACTGGGTAGTTTTGGATTGGAGGAGATTTAGTTCTGGGAAACACTTTCCAAGTGTCAACAAATCCATCCACAGTGAAATAAACCTTTAAAACCAGCACAGGCTGAATATCCCCCATGCTAACAGGCTAACCACAGTGCTACATAGCGTGTCTGTTCTGCTGCTTTTCGCCGTAGTTGCCTTACTGCCCTCTACTGGTCTGTTGTTGTTTTGCAATCAATAGTTGGCCTGACTTCCATAGTCTTTCAGGATCTTCAGTCCGTGGCAGAAACACAGATGGACAATGGGCCGTGGGAGCTCAGTACTTCCTGGAATAAATCTCCCTATTTCCCAAAACTAAAAGTTCTTGGATCTTCTGATCCAAAAGCACATATTAAGAGGATTTTCTCGGCCGTGAGATTGAGAATTTATTTGAGCACAAGTGGTCTGTTATTCCTGCCAGCTGAACCAGAGACCAACAAATGAGGTAACTTTAGCTTTGGTCTGGTCTCTGCTAAGGATGGGGGTATCGAGAACCAGTTCTTGTTAAGAATTAATAAGACATGTTTCAATCCATTGACATCATCAGCCCAGTTGCTCAATGATTCCCTTATAGATTCTTTCTATTATACCGGCGCTATGTCGACTAGTCTGCAGCTAACTTAGCTTAGCAGTTGTATAATGTTTCCCAAGAAAACTCTGATTCTCAGCTTGAAGTTTTACTCAAGAACTCAACACAAAGAAATGTACATAACTCTCTCGCAGAAGATTCCTATTCACCACATTTAACTTGGCATAAATCTCCTTATTTACCTAAAACAACATAAACAAAACAGCACTAGCTTGATGCTAACGTAGATGGAAAATTGCAGTGAAACTCTGGTGGTTAGCATTAGTGGTGCACCGATCACAATTTTCTGGCGGATCACCAATCTTTAAGACAGACAATACCTGTGAGCAGGGCTTGACATTAACATTTTTGCTCACCAGCCACTGTGGATAGTGGTTTTCCAAAGTTACTAGCCACTCAGCATTTTCACTAGCCACAATTTTGTTGTTGGATAATTGTGTTGATATGATCAAAGTAGACAAAAACATGCTAAAGTTTACTTGAACTAGATTTACAACCTTTTTAAATGTAAATGACCTCTGTTTACACTTAAATCAAGACTACATAAATGTTTAACCCCATTATCAGGTATTCGGTTGTGCTCCTTTAACATGAAAATATGCAGACAATTAAGACAAAGTAATTAAAGGAGAAGTTTATTATTACATTGAATGAAATTTGTTATGCTTGAAGGTTAGTTGAAAAGATAAAAACTAAACTGCAAAACTAGCAAGAAAAATGTCTGTTTGGATATTTATTTACAACACATTCAGAAAACTACACTTAAATAATTCAACCAGCCAAAGTGGCCAGTACGAGTGACGGTGTTACCCGCCACAGCTGGAATTCATCGCATTTGGTGGGTTGGCGGGTGTTAATGTAAAGCCCTGCCAATAAAGTGTCCTGAGTTTTAGGTCTCAGAGCAAAAAGCAACAATGGCTGCCTGTCAGACCTCCCTGGAGGTTAATAAGATCAGTTTCATATGTAAGGATGGACTGATTGCTGATCCCCCAAAATTAAGGAGATCTGCACCAATCATTCGGCCAGCCTATCAATCAGTGCACGTCTAGTTAGCATACATCGGTACAACTTTGTTTTAACAACAGAATTTTAACTTTCATCATAGAAGCACATCACAATTACTCTTTGTATAAAATATTCCAAATGTCCAAATACTATCAGGCAAATGATGGAAAAGTTACGCACAGGCTCATGGCTGCTTCATAACTACAGCAAGGTTCCAAACAACTCAAACAACTGCTATACTCACTTTAACACACTAGATAGCCTACCTCAGTCAGTAACGTGTAACAAAATAGTATATCAACGCCATGTGACGTGCAAATTTTACTCATTTTTATGTATTTACGCCCAGAAATATCCAGATCCAGTGACTAATTTCATATGTATTTACCTATAAACTCAATTAAATGGTGTTGGCACAGAAAACCTGTAAAGCTACTCTTTCTACAGAGAAAATTCACAGGAGGAATGATAAGAGAATCGATAAGGGAATTGGTATCAATAGAATCTTTTCAATACCCATTCCTAGTTTCCACAGACTCTGGGATCATAGCTGTTTAGTCTCCTGTTATGGCGGGGACACTACTGTGTTTACCCCTTTTTCCCAACGTATTAATATTCTCCCATGAATCTTCTTTATATCTTTTGTAAATAGACAAAACACATTCCTTTTCCTCTCCAAACTAAACTTTATTCTCCCGTTTTGGCCCGTAAACTACCGTAATTTATGACCAGGTGGCTGGAAAATTTCCTTATTTTCAATTCTAAAACTTGACAAGTATTAGACATCCTGATTTTCCACCAGGTTGTGACTGATCTTGATTAGCACTGGAAACTTTTTCTGGTTCAGCAAACTTGTGGAAAGCTTTGTGAAATTGTAGGTGACTAATTTGTCTTCACATGTTGTTGATTGATTTAATGCAAAACCTTGGATCAATTATGCTGTTAACATTTACGTAAAGCTGTCCTGCCAACAGTAAGAAAAAGAGAAACAATCGTCTTCTTAAGATTAAGTAGCAAATATCTAAATGTGCTTTCTTTAAGCAGACTCTCCCAGGAACTACACCCAATAGTTCCTGTGGTCCTGAGTTCCAGCTGAGGCCTGAAGTACCACGCTGGTATCATGTTTAAAATGAGTTTGTATAGCTCGATATGAAAGCCTTTCAGTTTCAATTTTCCATAAAATGAGCCTCTTTCCACGTCCCTATGGAAACCGTATCCTCTAGTAGCTCTGCTGTATCACGACATGGTTTAATGTTTCTGTTCGGAGGTCTAACTCCTCGTGAACGCCACACAGACACTGAATCTCTTCTGTTTTCCCTGCGCGGTAATTAAAGCACTTTAACTCACAATGCTGCATCAAATCTATCACGATTCCCCCGGTGGAACACAGTCCACATGTTTTCCTGCCGTTAGCTTTTGTAATTAGCTGCTGGTAGGACCTCATTAGAAGCAGGGCTCTGTTTCTGTGCTCGTTCGTGGCGCCAGGAAGCAGAGGAAAAATCAAACAAGCCTGGGATGTTTGTTTCTCTGAGCTGTAAAGCAGAGTGTGCTGGGTCTTAATGACTCGTTTTATTTAGGAGATAAAACAAATCAACAAATAGTGATTCAGTTCTGTAAACAAAGACATCTGAGTCGAAGTGTTCCTGGTCAGAGAATGACTAAACTCACTATCCTTTAAGGGGGAGGAGGGTGTGGTTGAGTTGTGGCACATGAAGAAGTGAGTGTGAGACTGTAAACAAAGACAAATGGTGAAGAGATCAGAGTGGATTCAGATAAAGTGGCAGTTTTCCTCAGAGCTGGACGACATTTCTTTATTGAAAGATGAACCTTGCACTTTAATGTGTGTAAGGTTTACGTTTCTTAAGTGTAAAGATTAATGTACTAAGGCCATAAGTTTGGTTTCTCTGATTGGCTCGGACTGAATGTGACAAACAGAAAGTCATTTATTTTAAGTTAACATTCATTTTTCAAATTTTTTTTCAGACTTTGTATAATTTTATTCAGAAAGGACAGGACAGAGGATATAGATTGGATATGCTAACCTCTGCTTAAGCTAACCTCATGGGGTGTGTAACCAAAACCCCTGGGCTTATATCAACATGCTGATTTACTTTTTTTTTTTTTTGATAGGGACGAATGCTTTACACTAAAAGTGACATAAGCCCCATTTCCACCAAGCAGTCCATTTTTAGAGGTTTTGGTATGGGTTGGACCATCCTGGTCCTGTTTGCTGTTTTCATCCAATCCAATCCACTTTATTTATATAGCACATTTTAAAAAACATTTAAGTTCACCAAAGTGCTGCACAGTTAAAATAGCATATGAGAATATCAATAACAGAAATAAAATAAATTTAAATAACACATAGAAACAAATAAGAGTCATAAAAAAGGGGTTAAAACCATAGAAGACATAAAAGGACACGGATTACACAACTCTCATGCTGAGTTAAAAGCCAAAGACTCTGTTTCAGAGAAGTCTGTGTGCCGCCATGAGAAATACAGCTGCCACTGTCGCACAGGAAGGGACGATTCTTTCCACCAATTGACGGACTGCAGTGTTGTAGCTCCACCGACCGGGATCGGATCAGTTTAGTCTGTCACCCCTGGGGTCCCAAAAAGTGGAATGGCTTGTCTCAGTTATCTGAGGATCTGCCCTGGGATTATTCAGTGGAAACGGCGTAAAATGCGTGCCATGCCAAGACAAACCGAACTGAACCGCTTGGTGGAAACGGGGCTAAAGACAAAGTAGATGGCACAGATGTTGGGTGTTTATCAATGGATAATTTCCAACCGCTGTTCTACAATGTTGGGTTTTAAGATACTACAAACAGTAAAAAAAAAGGATCAACATATGCTTTGAAATCTAGCACTTTACCAAACATGACGGCCAGCAGAAGTAACAATCAAAAACCAGTCGAACAGTAACATCATTTTTAAGACTCACCACTTTTAATCTGTACAGTTTGTGTTTGCAGTCCTGCTTCAGTTTCATTTTTGTTTTTACATGTGACCTGTTTGAGCTGATGGCGACCGTATTTGGTTAAAATGGTGGGTAGGGAAGATTGGAAACTTAATCTAGACGTACAAAACCCGCGTCCTCTTCTCACACCCAGATCATGGTTCAGTTTTTCTTTTAGAGTGACGAGAAACAACCAATAATGTTGGATAATCACTGCATCAGACTCCAAAGTGAGTCACTTCTGGGTCTGAATGTTTTCAAACCATCAGCGAGGATGAATGAGATGAACGCCTGAATATTAAAAACAGTGATTTGAAAGAAATGAGTCTCTCCTTTGGGGGGATAATAAAATAACCTTGTGGCTGTTTTAACGATTCACCCATCTGTATTTTCACAGTTATTTAAAACTTCCTCTTTAATCAGACAAATCATTTCATGGTGAGATGTTGGTGACTGTGTGCTGTTCCTCTAAACTGCTTTCATTTCCTCCTCCACAGCCTGTTTCTTCTTCTGGATCTGAAGTGTTTGGATGATTAACCCTCCTTTCTTCTTCCCTCTGACACCGAACTTCTGTTCTTCTGTCTCGCTCATTTTCTGAATGATCTGCTCCTTTCACCTCCATTTCTTTTACGCCCTCTTTATCTCCCCGGCCTTCTGTCCTCATCATCTTTTTTATTTCCGTCATTTTTTCCCATCATGCTGCATATTGTCTCTCTTTACCCTCCCCTCGTCCTCGCCTCACCTCCCTCCCTCCTTCTCTCCTCAGTTGTCCATGGAGGACACGACTTCCATTCTGCCTCGTCTCAAGAGGAAGCCCGCCAACACCTACGGAATCGGTGCCCTGGCTAAGTCCTCTCTGTCAGGTGTGTCAGGTGTGTGTCTGTGCTGCTAGGTGGTAAAACAGCCCCCATGTTGCCTCCACATGCTCCACAGAGGGTCCAGGGTGGAGTCGTTGTTGAGATCTGGAGGGGTTCGACTCTTTTCCCTTCTTTTGTTGTAAAGATCACTCCTGGTTTCTGTCTCAGTGTGGCAGTCAGACAGTCAAAACTCAAATAAATGTTCAGTTTAACAACAACCATCCATCCTTTCCTTACAGCACTTTGATATTTCTAAGAAATAAATTATTATTTTGAAAAGTAGAACCAGAGACACTTTGTAAATATGGATCAAATTTAGCACAGTGTTATCAAATATCTGCAGAAAAAAAGGGTTCACCCCCAAGGACATTCACGGCCGTCCTGCCACAGCAACAACGCAAGAAAACATCAACCGTGATGAAAAATAAACCACACTGTTAGTGTCAGAAAATGTTGAATTTAATTCATGCCAAGTTTCATTGCTATGGCATAACTCCTTCCTGGTCAGGCTACAAACTTTTCAGCCCTCCCTCAAATGCTCTAAAGCAGAGGTCACCAACCGGTCAATCGCGATCGACTGGTCGATCTTTGAAACTTCCCTGGTAGATCTTGAAAATGATAAAAAAACGAATCATACCGCATCACGCATGATGGAGTCCCACCCCGAAGTCTGTGGATACTGTAATGATGAGTGCTGCGCTCCGACACTGGCGTGTATTTCTCATCAGCTGGTCATTAATCCTCTTCCCCCTCATACAGGAGTCATCTTTCTGCTCCCTTTGGATCAGAAGTTTTAGTTTGTCTATCTTTTCTTTCATTGTTTAAAATCAACAGATGAGTTTTCCTCCAGCTTTAGGTGATCAAACCTGAAAATCTGTCAGCTTTCATATCACACCGTTACTGTGTGTCTCTGTGCAGGGGCGTGTCCAGACTTTCAGACTGGGGTGGCTCAATGAGGGCAGGATGTGCACACTTACAAATCATCCCCATTTATCTAATTTAACTTCACTCTCTACTTTACGAACTAGGAATTACTATGATTGTATAGATATTAAATCCCAGTTTTTGGCTTTAGTTTTGGCTGTTGTAGCTATGAGTCAGACAACAACACATGCTAAAGTTCCATTTTCTCGCTCAAACAGAAACTGAACAAGAATGATCTTTACAACTTTTCCACCAACTCCAGACTTTTCTAAAAAACCAAACCGAGCCTCAACAGTCGACTTCACTCTGGAGCAGGAGACGAAAGAGGAGCTTGGAACCAACATGGCCGCCCCTGTGGGTGCCCCTTCTTTTATCACTCCCTACTTTCCCTTCTTCCTCCATTGATACCAACAGCAGACGTCAATGACGGCCAGAGTCATTGACGGAAAGCCAATCAGACCGATGATTTCAAAGAATCTAAAGTAAGTGGGATGACTTACTTTACAGCCCGACTGAGGCGTCTCCACAGGCGTGCTGGGAAACGTAGAGTGCCTGTACTGTGGCAGTGACGGCGGCGGTGTGGCCTGGTATTTGTGAACTGGTGCCTCTTCTGTGGCGTGTTGTGGCTGGTGGTGCCTCTTCTGTGCTATCTCTGTGCTTCTGTGCTTTGTTTGAGTGTAGCAGCTCAGTGTTTGTGTCCAAAGTGTTTCTTTTTCTTTCCTCTTTCGTCGTCGTCGTTGTTGTTGTTGTTGAAATCAGTCTGTTGGTTTAATTTCTACACTTTCCGAGCCTTCGACTCGCCAAGACCCCAACGCCCTCCCTCATCTCTCATCCCCATTCTTTCCGTTCCTATTTCCATCCCAATTAGACTCTGCAGGGAGTGTTTGATTTTCAGATGAGATTGGCTCTCTTTGTCTGAGGGGAAAAACTGTTTCTATTTATACCTCAGCCTGCAACTTGCCCTCTGGACGGGGGGAGCGCGTTCCTCAGCTCTGTCTGTGTTTATTCACGCCTGTTTGATTTTAATTTCACTTTTTATCGATCAGCCTCTCTGTGAGCGTTTGACTCGGTGTATTTGTCCCCACTTTGGGTCCTGTATTTGCATCTTAATTGGGCAGAGGATTGCCGGTGGACCCTCCGTAGCTCTCTGTTTACACCTAAGGATTACTTTTCCCTAGCTCTCTCCGTCTGTGTAACACGTTTTTAATTACGCAAAGTCTAATGAACCTCATTTATTCTGTTTACCAGGAGATGAGTAACGGCTTTTAGCATTAATGATGTGGTTTGTCAGCTTTCAGCCGGCGTCTTCGTGCCTCTCTGCTCAACAACCCGACATCTGCCCTCTTAACCTGTGGAGATTTAAACTTAAGACTTAAAGGCCCCGTGAAGACTTTCTAAGGATCTTGGAGTGATATATATATTTGCCTGTTCACAATCCACGATTTAAATGAGATTATGAGCCCCAAAATCTGTTATTTCTCACAGCACGTAGACTGAAAATCCCCAGGATGATACTTTCCCAGCTGTTAGGAGCAAGATTTGATAAAAAGAAGAGCGAGCTTACGTCCTAGAAGTCACTAAATGAAGCCACCATCTAATTTGCATAATTGTCCATTTGCATGTAATTGTCATGGATTCTAACAGAGAGAGGAATAACGTTGTAGGAGCAACAAAAAGTGAGAAATAAAAAATGTTAAAGGTTGGTATGGAGTGAGGATTTGGGAATGGAAATTTCCTCAGATGACTGGAAATCAATTTGTACTAAAGCACACACTCAAACAACCCAGGGCTGCAACTAACAATTATTTGAATAATCGAATACTCTGATGATTATATTTACGATTAATCGATTAATCGATTAATCGATTAATCGATTAATCGGTGAATCGCGGGGAAAAAAGGATGAGAATGTATGACAGATAAATTTGCAAAACTAAAAGTGTTGTGTTTTTAGTTGATGATTTGAACATAATTAAACTGACCAGATGCTAATTTTATAAATTTTATAAACATGTATATGACAAGAATGTATTGTCACTTAAAGAATCAACAATTTGACCTGCAGGTCAAACAGTTCACCCCCTCTGCCCTACCACTATCTGTAGCAGCTAACGCTAATGCTAACGTTAGTTTAAAGACATACCATGTATTTCACAACATATAAAGGAGTGTATGTAAGATTTTGTAGCTCTTCACCTTGCCGTGAGCTCCCGGCTCGTCATCAATGAGCTCAACATGTTTGTGTTTTGAGGTCATTTTTGCAAATGTTGCAATCAACACGCCATGTGCTTTTACTCAGCGTGAAATTTTCCCAAACTCTGTATTTTTGGACGAATAGCTGCTCGTGTTTCCTTGTTTCCCTCATTTGCCAGCTCAGCTCCGCTCCTCCGCTGATCTTATTACATGTGACGCAAACAGCCTAGCAGCCCTGGTCATCTACACTCCAGTCCAGTAGGTGGCAGTAATGCACCTTCAGCTAGTTACCAACTGCTCAATAACCTGACAGAAAGAAAGAAGACAAATAGACTGAAGAGAAACTAATACAGTCATAACGCAGCACAGTGCATCGATTATGGAAAAACGTCGACGGAAAAACAATCAACTCAGGATTAAGACCCGTTCAATATAAATAGACAATGCGAACACACATTACACCAGTTAAACTAAATAAAAATGAAGGTAAAATCGCAGATTGGTGCACAAATGTATGAAAGAAAGGGGGACATTACTTCATTGCATGTGGCGATGTGATAAAGTTAGAGCGTTTTGGAGGAAGTTAGAAAACCAATTGAAAAAATGATCTCAAAAGATCTTTAAGTGAACTGTTTTTTTTTTTACTTTTAGGATCTTATTCCTTTATTTTTTCAGACTTCTCAGAACAGTGACGTAAAATTGAAGTTTAGGGTTAGACGACAGGATGACCGACATGACATGGCCTCAGATTGATTCGTGTTTGTACCTCCAAGTCTCCAAACTCCAGGAAAAGTCTGATTGATTTGTTGAAAAAGAGTCGCCAAATATGGCAACAAAGCGGCTAAGCTAGCAACGATTCTGCTACATGCTACTCGATACCGACACGTCTTAGAGCGCTCTGTGAGGAATACTGAACTCTCTCTTCTTATTCTGGACTCTAAACTACAAACTGAGTTAACAACATTTGAGTAATGACATGTTTCAAACAAAAAAACATACCTTGCTGCTTTTCATCCTGGGAAAACATTTCCGGTTCTTGCCACAGGTGTCACTGTGAGCAATGCCGAATGGAAAGTCCTCAGGCGCTGTAATCATGTCAAAAAGACAATTATGACATAACTGGAGGAATGACAGTAAGTGCTGACTCGTTTTAATCATCAGCAGGCTACGAGTGGTCAAAAAGGTCGAATTTCAAAGGTTTCGCTCGTGGTGCTGTTGATCTATCCATTGGATAATCAGGGGAAGAAAGCTGCTGAGGGTTAAAGGTCAGATGAAGGTGTCCCAAGCCCCTGATCTGATTGGTGGTTGTGAGGATGCCCAGACAAGATGTGAAAGTGTGGTTACTGTTCCTTTAAGAGAAGCCGACTTAGACAAAGAGGAATAATTACTTTAGCATGAAATCCTAAATTTGGAGAGGCATATTCACGTTCCAGGCTCCTAATGGAGTCTGATTGAATATGTCTTAAAGCAAATGATCTGCCATGTCCTCTTCCTCGTT
Organism: Halichoeres trimaculatus; assembly: GCF_033239565.1. Taxonomy (NCBI): domain Eukaryota; kingdom Metazoa; phylum Chordata; class Actinopteri; order Labriformes; family Labridae; genus Halichoeres; species Halichoeres trimaculatus. Next base: position 2,455,604 of record NW_027437192.1, read on the forward strand.
CACAGAACTCCCTGTAACCCTTTAACCTCATGGCAATCACGCCTCATGATATCATGTCTTACACTTCCTCTACATCGGCTCATCTCATTATCATTTACCCCCTCCTCCCCCCCCGAGCCTCAGCGAGAGGAGTCCTCCACTTATAAGGTCACAAGTTTGACAATGTGTGTGTGTGTGTGTGTGTGTGTGTGTGTGTGTGTGTGTGTGTGTGTGTGTTGGCTCGCCGCGTACCTGCTGTAGGTGTGAGCCGCTCCATGAAGGACAAAGTCACCAAGCCCACTGCCATGGCCCAGGGTCGGGTCGCCCACATGATCGAGTGGCAGAGCTGGGGCAAACCATCAGCGGGGCCGATGGGGGGCGCGGGGCATACCAACCTGCAGAGGGAGAAGGAGAGGAGGATGGAGAACGACGCTTACAGCGACCTGAGTGACGGGGAGAAGGAGGCTCGCTTTGCTGCAGGTGAGGACGACGTTCAGAGAAGAAACTTCACACGGCAAAAAAATCTTATCAAGAGTTTTTGTCTTATTTCAAGTAAGGTTCAAGGTTTACGTGGCCATGATTGCTTGGTCTTGTGGATCTGCCCTCTATAACATCAGGAGGATCAGACCCTACCTGACACAATAGGACACACAGCTTCTGGTACAGGCCCTTGTGATTTCACACATCGACTGCTGCAACTCCCTCCCCCTCCTGTTGTTCATCTCTCTTCACTGGCCTCCAGTAGCAGCTCCAATCAAATTCAAAGCTCTTCTTCTGGCTTACAAAACATTTACAAGAACGACTCCTGCTGACCTGGTGTCCCTCATCCAGGTCTACACTCCTTCTGACCCACTACTCTCTGCTTGTGAAAGACGCCTGGTGCTCCCAGCCCAGCGCGGCTCCAAATCTCTAGCCGGACTCTTCTCCTCTGTTGTTCCCAAATGGTGAATGAATTACCTAACTCTATACGATCCACAGAGTCCCTTTCTACTTTAAGAGATTTCTCCTCTTTGTCCTCGGGGGTAGAGCGAGTCAGAAGGTCTCAGACTCAGCTCTTAGTGAATTTTCAGCACTAAATGTTGTTGAAGGTTGAAGTATGTTGTTGCAGCAATTCATTGTGGTTTGTTGGCTAAATTATTCTACAGTTCAACTTATCACTCCAGAAAAAAAGTCTTGTTTCAAGTCATTTAAAGACAAAAATGAGATCTGAATTGCTTGTTACATGAAATTTTTCTGGACTAGTCAGGTGAATGTGGCTCATATTAAGTCTAAAAGGACATTTTTTTACTGATAATAAGACAAAAACACTTGATACGATGTCTGTTTTTTGGAGTGTACCATGCTCGGGCTGACTGTGTTCAAGACCAGTTTCTGCATCAACTCAAGCATCTCTGACAAGGTTAAAAGTTATGAAATGATGTCCATAATAATTTCTTTCTTTGATACACCACAATAAACTGAAATCTTATCAAGTGTTTTTGTCTTATTTTAAGTAAAAACTGTCTTGTTACTCTTGATGGGCATCACATTCACATGACCAGTCCAGAAAAAATGTCTTATCATAAGTTATTTAAAGAAAAAAATGAGGTCTGAATTGCTCTTACCAAGTAAAAAAACAACTGCAAATAGAACAAGAGAAATTTGCTTGAAACTAGAATAATGTCTTAGTAAAAGAAACTTCTCTCTTGTTCCATTGGCAGCATTTATTTTATTAGATATACGTTGCTAGGCGCCGCCCTGTTGGCTATGGCTGCCTTTTGCAGCAGCTTTCTCTTCTTTGTCTGTTTCTTGTAATTTTTTCGTCTCTTTTTCGTAATCTTTGTATTTGGAGTGGATCATCACTTTGTATGGCTCATTGTTGGTCATGTACACCAAACTTTTTGTGTCTTCAGTGATATTTTTACTACTTTTTGCTCCTGTGTTTGTCTGGAGATCCTACATGTAACCATGGCTGCATTGTTTACATGTGAAATCAGCTGTTAGCAGCCTGTAGCATGTCAATGCTAACTGGTGTAAGGCCGGATGTTTCCCCACAAGGTGAGGAGGAGGAGGTGAGGACGACGTGCTGGTTCTCAGGTCTGAGCTAAGTAGTGAGGACATGGACCTGTCCTTCCATCCATCGTTATTGGGAACGTAAGATCTATCTCCAATAAGATGGACGAGCTAGCTGTGCTAACCCAGCAACAGAGGGAATACTAGAAGGCAGAGTAGCATCATGCTATTCACAGACATGGCTAACAGAGCTAACACCAGACACCAACGCCACATGTGAAGAGCTTCACCTGCTGTGAGCAGACAGGATCCAGGAGACAGAGACTGAACAGACTGCTGAAGAAGCTCAGTCCTGGACCCTGTGGAGGTGGAGGCTGGCTGAACTGGACAATGATGGACAAGCTGTCAGCATCTATTTTCTTATGGAGCTTTTTACACTTTCTATACACTTTCTTACTTTTGTTTTCTTGATTGCTGCTGTGACTTCAATTTTTTTGTACTTGTTACAATGACAAAAAAGTTCTTTTCTATTCTATCCTATTTCTTACTTGTTATGATCAAATCAAACCTCATTTTTGTCTTTAAAAAACTTGAAGCAAGACATTTTTCTGGACTGGTCAGGCGAATGTGGCTCATATTGTGTCTAAAAAAACATTTTCTGCTGAAAATAAGCCAAACACACTTGATAAGATTTCAGTTTTTTTTGCATCAAAGAATGTGCTTGTGCCATTTATCGTTACCTCTTTCACTTCCTGTCAGGCATCATGCAGCAGTTTGCGATCTCCGAGGCGACCCTGTTTGGCTGGAACTCGATGGACGGGGAGAGTATGGGCGCCGGCTCCAACCAGGGCAGCGTGGCTCACCTCAGTGAGGTCAACCAGGAGAGCATCACGAGCAGAGGTACAGGAGTCAAAACCTTTACAGTGGGGAAAAAAATGATGCTAGAATCACTTCCTTTGTTCTGATTTCGAGAGCATTTTTTGCCCCATTGCCAGATTATTTTTTAACCTCTCAAGCATTATTTTTGTACGGAAGTAGAATAGAACCACAAAAAAAATCATCCAATTTTTCTCTTTTCATTACTATTTTTCTGAGAAAAAAATCAGAATTCTGAGATTAAAGTCTGCATTCTGACTTTTTTTCTCAGAAAAAAATAATTAAAAAATTGGACTTTTTTTCAGTGGCCCCAATCCTCTTATGAATTTTTGTTTTCCAACATCCCGAAATAAACCATTTTTATGGACCTGTCTGGTAAATGTGGCTCATATGACGCTTGAAAAGACAGTTTTCACTTCAAAATAAGACACAAACACTTGCGTAGACTCCAGTTTCTGCAGAGAAAAATCTGCTGCGTCAGTTATTCTGCCAACCAGCTGTAAAGGACTTTTGGAGGGCACGCTCACAGCTGCACGTCTCTGCCTTTCACTGCCACTGGCTTCTTTTCTCTAACACGATTAATTCATGAACTATCAGAAGATGCACAAACACATGGAGCATGAGTGCATGAGTAATATTCACCACAGAGTGCTAATCAAATCAAGAAATGAGATTGCATGCATTGGAAGAGAAGTTAAGAGGATTTAAATTAATATTTAGTGGCACCAAGGATGACACAACAAAGAAGGACGTCCAGATATATGATACAAACATTAATTCTCTCTGTGCATCTGATTCAGGATTCTGGATTTGATAGAGGCTTTTAATTGAACCGCAGACTTGGACTGAGAGTGGTTTCTATTCTGGTTCTTTGTGGTGTTTAGTAAAGCAGATCCCTGTCCCACCCTGAGGGAGCCTGTAGGTTAGCACAAGGACTTATCCCTGCTCTCATTAACAACTCCATATGGGCTCCGCTCAGCACTTCAGCTAGCATACAACAGTGACTGTTCACAAACACACACAGACAGGCGTGAGTCAGTCTCTTACTGTCAGGAATCAGAACTAATGAGGGAAGTTTCACCTCCAGAAACTCAGTGTCAGCTCATTTTTATTTTGGATTTTAGCGTGAAAGGAGCAGGATTGTTTGTGCATTTTTCCAGGAAGGTCTGTGGAGTGCTTTACAGAAGAGATAGCTGCAACTTGATTGCACTGATTTAAGGGTCTTTGAACGTGGCATGGTTGTTGGTCTGAGTATTTCAGAAACTGCTGATCTACTGGGATTTTAACCCACAACCATCTCTAGGGTTTACAGAGAATGGTCCCAAAAAGAGGAAATATCCAGTGAGCAGCAGTTCTGTGGGACAAAATGCCTTGTTGATGCCAGAGGTCAGAGGAGAATGGACAGACTGGTTGGAGCTGATAGAAAGGCAACAGTAACTCAAATAACCACTGGTTACAACCGAGGTCTGCAGAAGAGCATCTCTGAACACACAACACGTCCAACCTTGAGGCAGATGGGCTACAGCAGCAGAAGACCACACCAGGTGACCCTCCTGTCAGCTAAGAACAGGAAACTGAGGCTACAATTCACACAGCAACACCAAAACTGGACAATAGAAGATTGGAAAAACGTTGCCTGGTCTGATGAGTCTGGATTTCTGCTCTACATTCAGATGGTAGGGTCAGAATTTGGCCTCAACAACATGAAAGCATGGATCCATCCTGCCTTGTATCAACGGTTCAGGCTGCTGCTGCTGGTGTAATGGTGTGGGGGAGATTTTCTTGGCTCACTTTGGGCCCCTTAGTACCAACTGAGCATGGTTTAAAGTCCACAGAAAAAAAAAGAAAAAAAAGAAAAACAAAAGGGGACAAAAGAAAAAAAACAAAGAAAACAAGGAAAAGAAAGGGGGGAAAAAGAAAAAAAAAAAAGGAAGGAAAAAAAAGAGAAAAAAAAGAAGAAAAAAAAGAGAAAAAAGGAAAAAAAAGAAAAAAAGAGGAAAAAAGAAGAAAAAAAATAGAAAGAAAAAGGAAAAAAGAAAGAGGGGGAAAAAAGAAAAATAGAAAGAAAAGAAAAAAAGAAGGAAAAAAAGAGAAAAAAGAAAAAAGAGAGAAAAGAAGAAAAAAAGAAAAAAGTAGAAAAAAAAAAGTCCACAGCCTACCTGAGTATTGTTGCTGACCATGTCCATCCCTTTATGAGCACAGTGTACCCATCTTCTGATGGCTACTTCCAGCAGGATAACGCTCCATGTCATAAAGCTGGAATCATCTCAGACTGCTTTCTTCAACATGACAATGAGTTCCCTGTACTCAAATGTCCTCCACAGTCCCCAGATCTCAATCCAATAGAGCACCTTTGGGATGTGGTGGAACGGGAGATTCTCATCATGGATGTTCAGACCACAAATCTGCAGCAACTGTGTGATGCTATCATGTCAATATGGACCAAACTCTCTGAGGAATGTTTCCAGGACCTTGTTGAATCTATGACACCAAGGATTAAGGTAGTTCTGAAGGAAAAAGGGGGTCCAACCCGGTACTAGGATGCCGAGGGAAAGGACAGTATTCAACCAAAGAGATGTCAGATAAAAGATTTTTACATCACAAATACCAAGGAAATACTAAATGGAATTACAACTTCATAAATATATGGTGAAATAAATGTCAAACAATATTGTAGAAAGACATTTGATGCCCTGCACAGCTCTACTTTCACTTGGGAAATCAGGAGAAGTGAAATAAAGCATGTAGATATCACAGATCAGGAAAAAAAGTTAAAGGTTTTGGCCTTCCTGCAAATATCCTGAAATATGAATTCATAATAAGGAAAAAAAAAAGTTTTGCAGTTACTTATTTCTACCACAGGGGGAGCCCTCAAACCATTGTAAAGACAAAGATTAAAGTGTCAAAGTTCAAGCTCCAAATTCAGCCACTCGTTGGTGGACTGACCAAAACAAAGATGGCAGCCTCCTTGTGGCACTCCCTGTTAGAAGGAATAATTGTGTTCTACTCAAATGTATTTATAACTGATCACAGATTGCCTCTGTTTTTGGAGACAGGGTCTGGGGAAAAGACGCTGATCTTCTCTGAGGCGTAGAAAATCCTCTGAGTGTCTTTGGAATAAATGGATCGATGATGCACCGCTCTATTTTAAGAGATAATTATGTAAACAAAAATGTTTATGTTGAATTCGAACGCCCCAACACTCAGAGTCATGGTTATGAGTGTGGAACAAAATGAAGTTAAGTCATTAAAACTCTGATGAAGATGTGTATTTTATTCTCACTGCATGAGCTTCTCCACAGTTGCTTCCCCCGTGATTCTTCCAACTGCTCCAGGAGAGCCCCGCTGTCTTCCAATCATTGGAAAAATTATATTTTGACCCACCAAACTTCTTCTGTGTCATTTCAACAGACCAGGTGCTCCACCACTCCTCTGCAGACGTCTGGCCTCACACCTACGTCTCCCAGGGCCTGTACTGCCTGTCCTCCTCAGACGCCTGGGACCCAATCACCAGCCAGCCCTCAGGCGTGGCCTCACCTGGCGGGGGCTCCTACATCATGGCTGCTGGTAAGTGTTGAGGATTTTCTTCGTTATGCTGCCCTAACGCCTGAATTTATCTCATGAGCACTCCACGGTTGTTCCAGGAGGCAGCAGTGGAGCCGGAGGGACACCCGGGGAGGGGTACGAGGGGACGGTAGGCAGTTACCTCCAACAGCAGCAGACTCATCTGGTCCTGCAGCAGCACAGCCAACTCCAGCAGCTCCAACAGCTCCATCACTACCAGCAGCAACAGTTCCTGCAGTACCAACAGCAGCAGGTCGGTGCACGGAGGCAGTTTGGGGCCATTAGTGCAACTTTCGCATCTTTTTCAAACTTTCAGTGGGTCAAAAAAGTATTTAGTCAGCCACTGATTTTGCAAGTTCTCCAACTAAGAAAGATGGGAGAGGTCTGAAAAGCCCTGTTTCCAGGGCTCCAAGTGGTTCAGTTCGGTTCGTCTCGGCACGACATGCATTTTACAGCATTTCCACTGAGTAATCCCAGGATAGACCTCCAAATAACCGAGACGAACCGTCCCACTTTTTGGGACCCTTCTGTTGGGGTGCTTCTTTGTTGGATTTATTTGTGGGGTACACTGTGTCGTGCTGCTATGACGTCACACTTTAATGTTACTGATGCGGTTGTCAGCATCCAGCTTACACGCCACCTACCACGAGGGGGCACGGTCGGCTGTGGAAACACAAAGAGGACCAGGCCTAACCGTGCCAACCCGTACCGAACTGTACAGATCCTAACCAAACTGCTCGGTGGAAACGAGGCTTAATTTTCATCAGAGGTACACTTCAATGATGAAAAAACTTTGTTAGTAAATTATGCTGGAAACTAAGTCTTCGGCCAATAACAAAAGTTCAACTCAATACTTTGTATCATAACCTTTGTAGGCAATGACAGAGGTCAGTCTTCACCAGGTTTCCACACTGTAGCTGATATTTTGTCCCATCCTCTGTGCAGATCTCCTTTAGAGCAACTTTCAACTCCCTCCACAAGTTTTCTGTTGGGCTCCATGGAGACTGGTAAGGCCACTCCAGGACCTTGAAATGTTTTTTTTTACGGAGCCACTTCTTCATTGCCTGAGCAGTTTGTTTGGGATCATTGTCCTGCTGGAAGATCCAGCCACGTTCCATCTTTAATACTCTTGCTGATGGGAGGAGGTTTGGGTTTAAAATATCACCGTACATGGCTCCTTTCATTCTTCTTTCAACACGGGTTAGTCATCCTGTCGCCTTTGCAGAAAAACAGTCAAAAAGCATGAGGTTCCTACCTCCACGCTTCACAGTCGGTCTGGTGTTCTTGGGGATGAACTCAGCATTCTTCTTCCTCCAAACACGAAGAGTTGAGTCTTTACCAAAAAGTTATGTTTTGGTTTCATCTGACCACATGATAGTCTCCCAATCCTCTTCTGGATCATCCAAGCTCTCTGGCAAACTTCAGACAGGCCTGGGCCCCACAGGATGAGATCTTGAAATGGGCCCCAGATAGAGGGAGATGATCAATGGTCTTCCCTTTTCTTCCAGTTGTTCCCACAGTTGATTTATTGACACTTGCCTTGCACTTGCTTGCCTATTGTAGATTCAGTCTTCCCAGCCTGGTGCAGGTCTACAGTTCTCTTCCTGGTGTCCTTGGACAGCTCTTTGGTCTTGGCCATGGTTGAGTTAGGAGTCTGACTGTCTAAAGCTGAGGACAGGTGTCTTTTATCCAGCTCAAACATGTGATATTGATACAGGTAACAGGTAGAGGACTCGTTACCTGTCATTAATGTTGTCTAAACTTTCTAAAAATGTGATTTCCTGGATTTTTCTTTCTCATTTCTGTTTCATTTTTGTCTCTCATAGTTGAAGTGTAGCTCTCATGACTATTTCAGATCCCTCTTATCTTTCTAAGTAGGAGAACTTGCAAAATCAGTGGGTGACTGTTACGGGTTAGATAACGTTTTAGGAAGATTCATAAACCCGGGAAGCTAACCCTAACACATGAAGTGTGGAACGAAAGACAGACCACTGTTAAGGACTGGTTTCATGAACAAGAAATACACAGTGAGGATAAGCTCACCTGGCCTCCGGAGTCCAATTGCAGACCGGGTGGCGGTGTTGAGAGGACCGGCCAGCCCCAGCGTTTTTGTCACAGTTCAGAGTTTATTAAAAGAGTTGACTTAACGGAAAGGCAAAAGGAGTTTCACGCCAGTAATCCAAACAAAATAGGAGGTCCTCCGAGTCTGCTGTCTTGGCCATCATCAATTCCGGCCTCTTTTCACAGCTGGAGCCACGTCTCTAGATTACCTTGACGTCTTAAAGGGAACTGAGCCCTCGCACCAGGAATGATGCATTCAAAGACTCAGAGCAACACAGTAACTCTTCATTACTTATCCAAAACCTTATTTCTGTTATGAAACCAGTCTGAAAAATATTACATAGAAAAGAAATAGAAAATATGAAAAAGGAGAGACAATAGCATAACTATTGTCTTCTATCATCCCTAACACTGATTAAATACTTTTTGCCCAACTCTACCTGTGGAAAACGTTTGGTTAATGTATGAAACCTTCAGTCGTCTGGTTTCCGTTGGGAAACAGTGTTTTTATCCCGTAAAAAACACTACCGATTGTGGCCACAGGGGTCACTGTAATCAACGTCAAACAGATTGTCCTCACAGAGCCTTGGAGTTCTTGGCTAAGCCGGCTCGGTGAGTCTTCATTAACTGTCCTCTCCTTGTGTCTCTGCTTTCAGTCCATGGAGCACAGGCCCCACAGTGCCTCTCATTCCCTCCAAGCCACTCCCAACAGCACCATCCACAGTCTGGGTCCCCCCACCCACCCTCGATTAGCCGACCTGTGGGGAGCCGCGCAGGTTGAGGCTCATCATGTAGGCACTCACCGGCTGAATCCAAATGGTCAGATTACAGACTTTGCGGACTAGATTTAACGACAGACGAGGGAAGAGGAAGAGTGCATGAGTGTCTCATAGAAACAGTGAATTTTAAAGAATAATGCTCTATACTCTCTTGTTCTTGTAGGAAGCTAAAGTTCATCTTCTTTGATTTAATTTCTCAGGCTCGTGTCTTCACAGGTGAAAAAGCGAATCAATCAAAGTCGATGTTTTGCACAGGAAAGCCTTTTGGTCATTGTCCATGCTTGGCGTTCATCCTGCCTAATCTGTTTCTGTTTCTGGATCTGGCTTTGTCTATATCAGCAGGCACACTTAGCACACATCTGTAGCGCAGTGAATGATGGGAGAAACTGCCAGGGGAGTCTGCAAGGTAGGAGACAGGCTGGAAATCTGCATGGAGCACTGCCAAAAGTCTGCATGAGAGCCAGGAATGGACCTGATGAGTTTTGACAAGTCTTCAGGGTAGCATGCTGTAAAGTCCGCAAGTTTGCAACTCTGGCATTTGGATTCAGCATCTGTCTGTTGTGCTCGTCTAAGTATCTGTTCTTTCTCTCTGATGTCCTGCACAGGCAAACCCAGCTGTGAAAGGGACGCTCATACTCTGCTTGTCCATCTTTCTACCTCTGTTCCTTTCTTTCTTTTCTATGAATGAAACCAGCCACTGAAATGAAACAGTCACTGTCAGTCTGTGGTTTTAGACCCCCTGGATTCAGATCCAGGGCACAGGGATGAGCAGAAATTAAATCAGCATACTTAACCGGTTGCAGGTGGACATCATCGGGCAGCTGAGCGGACAGATGGCTGAAATGGTCGGAGGAGTGGTGGAGACGGTTGGAGAGGAGCCAGAGCCAGAGTCTGAAGGGACAGCAGAGCAGCATGAAGAGGAGGAGGAGGAGCTGACAAAGGTGAGGTACCACCTTCTGGAGTCTGTGCTGTGCTGTGAGTGGTGAAAGTTTCCCCTGTTATCTGAAACCCACGTCCTCTCCAGCTCCTCCTTTTATGCTGTGCCTGATTGAACCAGGGTCATACATATCATCACTAATGCTCACTTAGTCCCGTACCCCTGGAGGTCTTTGCTGATGCTCTCCCTGTCTTTGGCTAGCACATGAAAAGAGGGGCGGTGTGATCTCCCCACTCGAAGGTTTGGTATTCCACATCGGCACGTGGAAAGACAGGGAGCTCCCATAAAACTCATTACAAACAAAAAAGTTCTTCTTTTTTGTCACTGAGTCATTATTCAGGGCGTTTGAGTCTGGTTCTGTCTGAGGTTTCTGCCTGGTAAAGGTAAGTTTTTCCTTGCCATTGTAACTTGCTAAATGCTGCAAAGTGCTGTACTCATGGTGGATTAAGAGGATAGAGTTGTCAAATCAAGAAAATAGGGTGGACAAGTCAAATTTTTGATTGCCAATAGCCATCAATTAGCCGATGGTGCTACAGACTGACCACTTCCTGTCTCCACAGGTAGAAGAGGTTACATTAACCATGGAGCCAGAGCCATCCTCCTTGACCCCGTCTCCTTTGAGAGAGGACGCCACCTCGACAAAAGGCTCAAGAGGCTCCAGTCCTGGACTTCCAGCACAGACCAGCGAAACTGTCGCGGAGAGGACGCCGTTTGAGGTCACGCCCTGCGTCGTCCAGCTGCTGGAGAAAGACGAAGACGCGGAGGAGGGATCTATTGTTGTGGTTGCGACTAACTAAAGCTGAAGAGACAGCAAATAAATACTTCAGTAATCAATCAAGCTATTCTATCCCAACCCCGACACCCTCCCGACTATTTACACACCAGGAAATATGGGAAGACTTTTTCGGATGATGGATGTAATGTAACGCCAAGAAACGAGGCCAAGACTCAAACTGAAACAGTCTGGACCACTAGGAACAAAGAACCAGGACTAAAGTCTGACCTTCAGTAAAAGGATTTGTGAGATAGGGCCTATTTAAATATTCAGCGCAATACAACACACCTGGAATTAATGAGACTGAGGAAACTGTTGCAAATCATGTCAGTGGTTGGTTCAGGGCACAACAAGTTTATTTCTCATGGTATCAACCCTGCAGGACCTGCTCAGAGGGATGTTTGGTTTGCTGATCGGTGCGTCTGAGTCTGAGGTTGTTTTTGAGGTGAAATCAGTCCAATCAGAGCGACGGTGCCAAACATACTCATAGTCATTCTCAAACTCACGATTCGGACACAACCAAAAGAAAGTGCATGCTTTTTAACAGTGACCTAGCCCTTACAGTATAACACCGTATACAAAGTAATAATCTATCGAATTGCTTTTTATAAAAACAAGAAAATCCAATAAACTGATGTGTATTAGTATGAATGTAAGACTGTATGTATGTATGTATGAATGTAGCTTTGTTTGTGTGTTAAATATATATATATTCTGGGGAAATTATCTTTATAGTTTCTTCTGTTTCACTGAACTACACCCTCTCACAGATGTTTTACATATTCATATGTTTTAGAAATCCCTTAGACTATCTGTGAAATGATTGAAACACTCCCTTATTTAAAAAAAAAAGCATGAAATCTTCACCTGACTTGCTGAAATACAGAGGTAACCTTAAAAGGATCTCCAAACAAGTTAATGACAAGTTGGAGGTCAGAAGTACTAAGGTCTGACCATGGCTCCGCCCCCCAGACAGGTCTCTGGAGGGCTGGCCAATCTCTTACTGGCAGCTTGGAAAAAATTTCACAGTACTTTCTAAAAACTTTAAACCAGATTTTGTTTTGTTTTAACATTTTTCAAAGCTACTTAACAGTGTTTCGGTAATAATTCAAATATACCTTCACCGGCCACTTTGATAGGTAGACCTTCATAGTACTGGGTTGGACCCCCTTAATCCTTGGTGGCATAGATTCAACAAGGTCCTGGAAACATTCCTCAGAGAGTTTGCTCCATATTGACATGATAGCATCACACAGTTGCTGCAGATTTGTGGCTGAACATCCATGATGAGAATCTCCCGTTCCACCACATCCCAAAGGTGCTCTATTGGATTGAGATCTGGGGACTGTGGAGGACATTTGAGTACAGGGAACTCATTGTCATGTTGAAGAAAGCAGTCTGAGATGATTCCAGCTTTATGACATGGAGCGTTATCCTGCTGGAAGTAGCCATCAGAAGATGGGTACACTGTGCTCATAAAGGGATGGACATGGTCAGCAACAATACTCAGGTAGGCTGTGGACTTTAAACCATGCTCAGTTGGTACTAAGGGGCCCAAAGTGAGCCAAGAAAATCTCCCCCACACCATTACACCAGCAGCAGCAGCCTGAACCGTTGATACAAGGCAGGATGGATCCATGCTTTCATGTTGTTGAGGCCAAATTCTGACCCTACCATCTGAATGTGGAGCAGAAATCCAGACTCATCAGACCAGGCAACGTTTTTCCAATCTTCTATTGTCCAGTTTTGGTGTTGCTGTGTGAATTGTAGCCTCAGTTTCCTGTTCTTAGCTGACAGGAGGGTCACCCGGTGTGGTCTTCTGCTGCTGTAGCCCATCTGCCTCAAGGTTGGACGTGTTGTGTGTTCAGAGATGCTCTTCTGCAGACCTCGGTTGTAACCAGTGGTTATTTGAGTTACTGTTGCCTTTCTATCAGCTCCAACCAGTCTGTCCATTCTCCTCTGACCTCTGGCATCAACAAGGCATTTTGTCCCACTGAACTGCTGCTCACTGGATATTTTCTCTTTTTGGGACCATTCTCTGTAAACCCTAGAGATGGTTGTGGGTTAAAATCCCAGTAGATCAGCAGTTTCTGAAATACTCAGACCAACAACCATGCCACGTTCAAAGTCCCTTAAATCACCTTACTTCCTCGTTCTGATGCTCACTTTGAGCTGCAGCAGATCGTCTTGACCATGAGTTGCTGCCATGTGATTGGCTGATTAGAAAGAGAAGATCTGCGGCTTCAGAGGTTACAAGGTTAATTCATTAGATTAGAGAAATTTTTAGTGGACTTCTTTCTCAGACTAAACTAAAATAAAATGTTTCCCAGAGCTGATAAGCGAGCAGAAAGATGATGAGGGGCTGCTGGGCATCTGCTTCTTGCCAGTGTTCTGAAGGATTTTACGGCGCCTAAGAGGAGTGTTAAATCAGAGTTTTAGGAGGCTCTGGTGACGCAGGCCAAAGCACAGTTTAACATCATTTGGGCTTCTGCCATTTTTCCCTTTTTATCAACAAACGCCTGGATTTTACAGACTTTAATTTCATTCTTTCTCACATAAAGTATTCACAACCACATGATTAAATGGTGGCACTTTCCAGGAACGCTTGCACTCGTTCATTAAACCTGACCTGGAAGCCTTATTGTGTGTCAGACAGAGGCTGAAGTCCGGTTTCATTGCTCATGTCCAAACATTCATCTCCAGTTTGAGCCTTCAAGAGTTTAAATCATCTTAGTGTTCAAAAAAGCTTTTTAAGAAGAAGTGAAGTTAGTGAGGTGTTGTTTTTTGAAATGTCACTGATGCTGCATCGTTACTCTGCCGTCAGTCACTTTAATTGCTTCTGCGGAGTCCGTGCAAACCAGGTAATGAAAAAGATTTCACCCCCTCTGCAATCTGCACTGCAGAGAACGCTCACTACCTGCTTTTCTAAATGTCAGCTCAATTCCTTTAAAATATCACTTAAAGTAAAAGAAAGTTTCAGGAAATCGAGGGACCCTGTCCTCCAACGCGAAACAACATCCAAAAGAAAATTTCATGAAAACAGCTTTGGCAAACTCACCAAAGATCTGTTTCTCTGACTTTAGCTGAGTTACAACCAAAGGGTGCAGGAACTTTATGCTTCTGTTAAAACTTTCCCCTAAACTAAACATTTCCTGTGTTCAAGTGTTTGCCTGACTCAGGCAGATTATGTAAAAACAGCTCAATGAAGAATGATGAAAGAATAAATGTAATTGCAAAACACCTCCAGACCATTAGAGGGCGCTAAGACAACAACAAAGCTCTCTATGCAAAAACGTCACTATAGAAGGAGAAAGACAAGCCGTGTAACACTTAAGCTAGCCCGTTAGCATACAGGATTTGCAGCGTGTTCTGGTTTTAATGGAACTTTAATCCACTTCAGATGAATTTGTTGACACCTGAAAGGTGACAAGCGCTAGCAGCAAAGCCATCTCCAGCCTATCAGATGTCAGCTCTGAATCATCATGGAAAACTGATCTGATAAGGAGATCGTGACATGTTAATGTATGTTTATAAAACTAATCTAAGATGACTTCCCCAGGACTTCTTCTGTGTTTGAACAGCTGTTGTAAACTGTATATCTGACACGTTCAGCTGAAGGTCTCCAGTTTACCGGGTCACTCTGTAAACTGGAACACCGGGAGCTGATAGAGGCTCCGTTTACATGACGTTTCACCCCAAAACACAAAAACATGGAGGAAAAAAAATCAGCGTTTACACAGAAATGATAATGGACTGAGAATGCTGGAGTATCTGGTTTCTATCTGGCGTTTTGGTGAATGCTAAGAGCAGATTTAGCAACACGAGAACAACACGGTGGACCACCACGATCCTAACAATGGCACTGCTGTTTCGTTGGATGAAGCAGAGCGTGACGTCAGCGTTCCAATTAAAAATGCCGCCTTGCTGTTTTTCACAGCAACGGTGTTGGCAGCGTTTCAGAAAAAAATCACTCTGGATGCCGTTTTCATAAGTTTGCGTTATAGGTCGGCTAAAGTGCCATTTCCGTGTAAACCGAGGCCGAAACGCAACAATGCTTCTGCGTTTAATCCATAGACTGTATATAGGGTGGACAGCGTGGCTTTGCCATTTATCATTGTACGGTTTTGAAGCCAAAATTCCTTCATCACAGGCGCAGCCATTGGCAGCAATTGCAGCCAGAGTCTGCGCAGTAGAGACAACGAGGGATTCTGGGAGAATCTGAGTGGAGCTGGGTGAAGAAAATAATATTTTTTTTCTTTCGAGAGTCTTATCACTTCCTGACTCTACCTCCTGACATATTTTACAATCACCGGAAAATACACAAGAACGTCAGCTGTCAATCATCGTTAAACCTTACAAAAAACCTTGTTTTTAATCTCGTATAACTAATGAAAACAAAACTTTTCAGAAAAAAGAGGACTTGGATACAAGACAGCCAAATGATATCTTCAGATCACCACAACAATCAGACGTAAGAAACATTTCTACCAGGTGTATTACTTTTCTAAAGTTTGACCACAGCCCATCTGGAATGGCTGGGGAGATGGATTTTTTGCCCTATACTGCAGCCAGCCACCAGGGGGAGCAGTTTTTGTGGAGACCTCACTTTGAGCCAAACAAGCGGACGTCCATTTCTTTTACAGTCTATGGTTTTACCCTAAGACCATTGTCGTGCAAATGACCCCAGAGACACATTCCCACTATCAGGCTCAAAGAAGATCCGTGTTCTGGAGGTACTAAACCAAGTCCATCACAGCCGGAGGTCATCATGAGCTCCGTTTCCACTAAGCTTCAGTTTGGTTTGTCTTGGCAGGGACTGCAGTTGATGGTCTTTTCACAGACTAATCCTGGGACAGATCCCCAAACAGGGCCGTAGCCAAGATTTTGGAATAGGTGAGGTCCATGGTGCACTTGCAAAGCACACGCCGAAAAAGTTTGATGTTTTTTTTAAATTTATTTATTTTTTTAGGCTACAAGTCACGCAAGATGGTTATTGTTTAAACATCTTTTAACGATGTGAAATCAGCATTTTCCAAACAAGGATGTATATTTTTTCAAAAAAACAAATCAACTTTTTACATCAAAGGCTAGCTGAATCCTCCTGTGACCAGAGACATCCCACTGTCGAACCATATTCTCCCGGTCCACCTCCACTTTCTGATGCACATCCTCCTTGGCTTCTTGTTCCTCTTTGTCGATTTCTTTCCTTTACTTTGCCAGAAATGCATCCAGTGTAATCTGTTCACATGTTTGCCCTGCTCTCTGTGACTTGTTTTCTGTGGAATGGGTAGATCAAAATTAATATGAGCTGAAAACAAAGCACTTGTCATGTGACTCGAGGTCCTCGAGTAGTCGCATCAACGTGACGCATGCTCAGCCAGCTGATGAGCCAAGCGCTTGTCCAAAAAAATTAAATAAATAACCGAGACGACGGTACGGCGTGCATTTTGTGACGTTTCCACTGACTTAGAAGGTAGACGAATTGCTGGATGTCTTCCATCGTTGCTCTTTGTTTTCCTGTGTCGCGTTTTTCTTCTTTGTTGGATTCATCAGCGCTGTGTCACATTTTTATGAGGTCACGCTATTCTGTAACTGACGTGGCTATAGGCATCGGGCTTACTCCCACTTTCCTTGTCCGAAAGCTCGGATTCAATCTGGATCTGATCTGCTGATGACTCTTGACCATGTGCCAGTGACGTAGTTTTGATAAACATGGATGAGATTTATGATAGGGAGCCAGAACATGGTGCTTTATTTTGAAATGACTAAAAACTCTGATTGTTTTTGTGTCTGATTTCCTGTTTGGTACGATCTGCTCTGCAGAGATTGACGCATTAATAAACAGGGCTACATTGCACCAATCAGAAACCTTTAGCTTGCAGGCCACACCCCCTGACAGTTGGGTTTTCAGGGGTGAAATTAATCCACCAGAACTAAATGAAAAAAAAAAACAATAACTTCAAACACAAGTGACTAAATCCCTAATTTCACCAAAGGAAACTTTATTTTGCTACATCTTTCACAGTTTAAGAACTTTTGTGATAAATTTGAGTCGTCACAAAGATAAAAAAAAAAAACACAGTAAGCACAGCCACAGACGAAACTTTAGACCTACACATTTAAAGTCACACTGACATGAAGAAAAACAGCTTTTGTTAAATCTGTGGGTTTAAAGACTTTCAGAGAGAACACCTGAGGAAGAGAAACAGGAGACGGAGAGACGAGGCGGTGGAGTGATGAATGAAGACAGGATACAAAGAAGATGTCATCTTTTCTGACCTCAACTCTTTTAAGACCAGACGCTCCCAAACTGGAGGAGAAATAAAAGCCCGACTCAAAAACCTCTGCACAGCCTGCACCGTCTGTCCATCAAGGTTTTCAATTAATCAAAAGAGAATCTTCAAAATCTTTCCTTTAGCTGGTTTTAGTCTCACATGAGAAGCTTCGTATCGTGGTTTAAGCTCATCCCAACACGTCTATATTAAGAAGTTTTTCTAATGAGGTAATTCATCAAGATAATTAATGCATCAGCTGCTCTCTGTCAACACACATCATCGTCTTCAGTCACGTGTGGATGTCAGCTGTCAGTCACAGCCGCGATGTGTTGATTAGATCGTCTCTGGTCTGAATCTGACTTGAAACATCTGCAGATTTTTTTGCTAAACCTTGAAGGTGTCCTTGTTGGTTTGATGTCTGGAAAAAAAGAAATCTGCAGTGGGTGTTTGGCCGTGGTCAGCCGCCTTTAGCTGCACCATCTATCAACTTAAGCGTGATGAGATGAGCTCTGAGGCTGCATCCACAAGGTCAGAGCACAATCTGGAGGTCGTTCTGGGGCTCTGGCCAATCTTCCACGGCGCAGCAAGCAGCTCCATTAGTCTACTGTTATCCAGACGCTCTGTTGCCAGCGGAAAAAAATCAATAGCTGCTGCTCTCGTCTGATAAAGCTTCTTTTTTTTTTAAAAGACAAATAACGATGAGGTAATGAAGAAATACTGTGCAGGGAGCATCGAGTGCACCCAGTGGAAATTTTCCACTTTGTATCGATGATACTGGATCATTGCATCAATACACTGATCAAGACTGAGCAACAGGTCTTGATTCAGGAAGCCTCTGACAGAAAATATAAGTCACACCAGACTCCACGAGGGAAAAGGTTTAACCGTTACTGCCTAAAGACTTCCACTGTGTTCAGCAATGTACCGTTTCTGTGCAGCTGTGTAGCTCCTTTAAGATCAGCCCAAGTGTTGCACTGCTTGTTGACATCATTTTACTTTGGAGACAAAAACTAAATTATTTCACAAAATCCAAAAACTACCAGGGTCAGAGTTAAGGTTCAGTACCTTTCTCTTTCGAAACAAAACGTTACCAACGCCCTTAAGTTTTTCAATTTAACAATGAGGTTGAGCGTTTAAAAGATAGAGCACAGCAGTGGTTTTTACTTTGACTCAATAATGTGGTCTGTATTTAAAGGGGATATTGCAGATTATTATTATTTTTATTTAACACTTAGCATTAACTTTTTTTGGACTTGGTGAGTTAGCTTATGCACTCTGATTCGTTTTGTGCAGTTGATAAAACCGGACTCTATTTCTGCATGTTGCAATGACCCTTCCACAAGTTCCCCTACGGAAACTTTATTACAACTTTTACTTCCCCTAGATCATGGGTCTGCAGCCTTTGCTTTCATAGGAGCCATCTTGCCTCAGCTCGCCTTGATTATAGCCATTCCCGAGCAACAAAATGTAATTTATCTTCAAAGATTATAAAATGTATAGAAATAGATTCCAATTTCAAACAGTTGAAAATTTCAAAATAAAAACACTTAAATTAAAAAAAATTCAAAATAATATATTTTACTTATATTAACTTAATTTCAATAATTTGCATTTATTCAAAAATTAGAATTAAAAACATTAAAGAAAATCGGGAAATACCAAAATTTGCAAACATGTGAAAAATACATTAAATTTCAAGAATTTGTTAATTTGTAGAAATTTAAAAAGACATTAAAAAAGAATCTAAAATTCACAAAAATTCCCAAAAATGAAAATTATAATTATAATGATACATTTCCAAAAAAAGATGTCAAAAATTTGCAAAAAATCTAGTTTTATTTTTTTATTTCAATAACATGAAATTATTCCAAAATTAGTAAAACTGAAAACATTTTTAAAAAATTGGGAAATACAAAAAAATTGTCAAAATGTGAAGAAATACATAAAATTAAAAAATCTGCAAACTTTCAGAAATAAAAAAAAAAGTTCATATTAGCAAAGATCTGCAAAAATTCCCAAAAATTGAAAAAATAATAAATTTTCAAAAATTAAAAAAAAAAAGAAATTTCATTTAAAAAAAAATCATTTGGACATTAAAAAATGCAAAAGGAAAAAAAAGGATTTGAAGGATTACCTAAATTTGATAACATATACTGATAATTTCATTTTTCTCATTCATTTTCTGTTTTTTTTGCTGATGTTTTATTATTTATTGAGCCTTTTTATGTAGTTGCCAGTTAAATGAATCCATCCACACAGAATTAAAATCAGTATTTTCTTCCAGATAAGTCTTTTTGTAGATGTAGTTATCTTCCCAGGGCTGTAAAACTTGAGGTTAGCCACAGGTGCATGGAAAGTTGGTGGGCTGTTGATGTTGTAGGAGGTGAAGTAGAGCGGTGGCAGGCTTTATTGACAGATGGGATGAAGATTTTTTTAAGGATATTATTTTTAAGTTATTTTCCTATCAATTTCTTTACAGTTGTCTTTAACCTGCAATATGCCCTGTAGGGGGGCTGATGGTTCTGACCCTGGTGTTGTTTTTAAAAGCTGTGCTAAAGATTAATCTTATAGAGTGTTCTGTCTTATTTTCTGAAGAAAAAGCCTTTTTAGACTTGATATGAGCTGCAGTCACCTGACCAGTCCAGAAAAATGTCTTGTTTCAAGTTATTTAAAGACAAAATGAGGTCTGGTTTTCTTGTAACAAATAAAAGAAATCTGAACATGGAACAAGAGAAAAGTTACTTGTATTAAGACTTTTTTCTAGTTTTAAGCAAATTTTTGAGCAAATTTTTCTTGTCCCATTGGCAGATTATTTTTTACTTGTTAGAAGCAATTCAGACCTCATTTTTATTCTTTAAACAACTTAAACAAGACAGTTTTCTGGACTGATAAGTAGAATGCAAATCATATCAAGTGTAATCAGACAATTTTTACTTAGATTAAGACAAAAACAGTTGACAAGATTTCAGTTTTTTGCAGTGTGGAACATTTTTAGGTAAAAACAATGTTTAGGTTGTAGTATTTGCCTCAGCACTTTTTAAGATGCTTTTTCCCCGATCACGAGAAAACCTTAAGGGAGAAGTCAGTGGTTTGAACAATGAGCCTCAGAGAAATGAAGATGTTTACGTTAAGAGCTCTTAAGGACGGACAGAGACGTACACAGTCTTCAGACATGAACTAAACGATCAATCTTGACCCTATGTTAGCTTAAAGCTACAAACACATGGTTCCTACAAAGCTTTGCTCTGAGCAAAAGGAGACAGAAAGAAATGTGAAACAAATGAAGAACAGGAGAAAGAAACGCTCACACCATTATAAAAGTTTGTCGTTATAAAAATCTTCTAGTCTAAACCATGGGCTCATCGTCACTGTCCTCGTCCTCCTCCAGCAGCCCCCGCAGGGCCGTCAGCGTGGACAGAGGTATGGACGGAGACGGAGGAGGGAGAGTGGAGGAGGAAGGTACAGGGGGAGGAGTGGAGGAGGGAGGCAGGGTGAGGTTACTGTTGGAGCTGCTTCGACTGCTGCTCTCCTCCACCTCCGCCTTCACGCCCTCGACCCACACTTCCGTTTCACTCTCCTCCGGCTGAAGGTGCTGGTGGTGGAGCGGGGGAGGAGGGGGAGAAGGAGAGGGGTGAGGAGGCTGGGGAGTGGCAGGAGCAGAAGGTGAGGGGAGTGAGGTCGGAGGGGAAGGAGCGTTGGGAGAAGAAGGCGGAGCTTTAGAGACAGAGTTGTGGTTGGTGATTTCTCGTAAGCTCGCCAGAGGAGGACGGAGCCGGACGCCGGAGCGCGTGGAGCCCTCGATGGCTTTCTGGAGCTGGAGGAGGGAAGGAGGAGGAGGAGAGACGAAGACAAAGTGTGAAGAAGAAGAAAAAGGGGTAAGAATAGTAAAAGTGATGGCACAGACAGTGAGACAGAGAAGAAGTGAATGATGGGGTGTTGGGTGAAGAAATATGAGGCGCAGAATGTGTAAGAAGGCAACATTTGGTGAATGTTGAATTCCCTTTTCTCACATTAAGCTCGTTTTTCTTGCATAATCCCTAAACATTTAGCTTTACACCTGCCAGGGATTACAGGTTTTTAGAGATTACATTTAGATTTAGTGTTTATATTGAGATTTCATTCATTTATTCATTTTCTATGCTGCTTATCCTGTTCAGGGTCATTGGGTGAGAGGTGTACACCCTGGACTGGTCGCCAGCCAATCACAGGGCTGACACAGAGACAAACAACCATTCACACACACACTCACACTTACGGACAATTTAGAGTGTTCAATTAACCTGGTGAGCATGTTTGTGGACTGTGGGAGGAAGCTGGAGGACCCAGAGAGAACCCACGCAAATATTTAGCTTTACAACCTCAGGCAATTTACGATTAAGGATAGAAACAGAATTTTAGATTTAAGTTGAGATAAAACATTTAGATATGGCGTATAGATTAAGATTTGAAAACCATATCAGATTTGGAAACTAGATTTAGTATTAAGATTTAGATTTAATATTCAAATTAAGATTGAGTAGTTAGATTGAATATTAGGATTCAAAATTTAGATTTGGTATTTAGCTTAAACTAAAGATTTGAATTAAGATTTTAAATTAAAAATTAGAAAAATATTAGATTTAGCAATTAGACTGAGATAGAATATTCATATTTAGATTGAGAAGCTAGATTAAGATTCAATACTTAGATTAAACATTAAGATTTAGAATTAACATTTAGACTCAACATTCATATTTAGATTTAGTATTTGGACCAAGATGTAATATTCTTAATGAGATTAAGTAGTAAGCTTTAGATTTAATATTAAGATTCAACATTTAGTTTGAGTTTTTTGCCCAAAATTAATCATTTAGTTTTGACATGTACAATAAAATTTAGAGTTAACATTCAGATTTAGTGTTTGGATTGACTTTTAAAAGTCACATTCAGATAGTAGATTTAGCATTAATTCAGAGATTGAATATCGTTATTCGGATTAAGTAGTTTGATTTAGATTATACATTAAGATAAGGTTCAACATTTGAAAAAAGCATTCAGATTAAGACTTAAAAGTCATATTTAGATTTAGTATTTAGGTTTAGATTTAACATTTAGATCTAGATCAATTTTTCTGGTGTACACATTTTTAACAAGTCTATAGAACGTTCTGTTTAGCATGAATTTTGGTCGCAAATGAAAGAAAAACAAGCTTTTTTGAGAAAAGTGAACTACCGTGTACCAAATAAACGCCGGGTTCCAAATAAACGCCGGGGGTATACTAAGTTACTCGGCGCAGCCTACGAGCCGCAGTCAATTTCTTTTGTTTTTTTTTTCATTCCATGGTCGTAGTTACAGAACACACATGCAAACGCTGAGCTCACAACTGACAGTTGACTCTTGAAAACTGATTTTTGTAAAAGAAACATAATCAGACTGTACCTTATTAGTAGTGGTGCAACGGATCATGATTGATCTGTGATCCGTTCGGATCGACGTAATCGGTTCGGCACACACATGACCCTACAGCAGTGTTTTTTGTGCAGCAGAAGCCCAGAGCACTCGCACCAAACACCCCCTCCCTGCTCGTCTGCCGGTTGTGGCCCCGTCTGAGTGCAGACTCAGACGGGGCCATATTTTACTTGACCCAAAACACAAATAAACGGACTCCCACCGAAAAAATCTGATATGGGTCTGCATTCACGCTTTATTTAGAGAATTTTCAGCGCGTTACTTTCACACAAAAACTCCGCTAAATAAGGCTCTAGTTCTCATCGTGTCGTAAAACGGCGCTACCTCCGCTGCAGAGCCACAGCTGGGTACAAGGCACTCGCCGCTTAGTGTATCAGTCCACGCGCGGCGTGCCAGATATAAACAAACGCAGGTAGTCTGCCAGGATGAATTATGCAATAACAATGTAAAGATGAGGAGGCTTTGAAGAGTCAAAGAAGAAGACGTTACCACTTCCACTGAATGTTATTTTCTGGGAAAGAAATAAACGCCTGTTCCAAATAGTCGCCCGGTCCCAAATAAACGCCTTTTCTGCTCAGTGATTGAAACAAATAAACGCCCCGGCTACTATTTGGTATTTTATGGTAAGTCTTTTACAAAGTTTTGCCTGTTGAACAGTGACTGAAAATTTACATTTGACGCCTGAAGAATATAGAATCCAGGGAGAAGGCGAAACCCAAAAGATTGCTCGACCTCAACCCCATTTTTACTCTTCCCTTGATCAAAAAAAAGAAAAAAAGATGTTGATTTTTTTTGTTATTTCCTGTTGTGACACTCAGAAATTCTTAAAACTGTTTGAAATAATTGGCATGGTTGCGCCTATTTCAAAAAGATGCTTTAATTCCAAAGGATTAAAGCATCGAGTCATCTGCACCTACAGGGAACGTATATATGAATAAAGGGCAGAGAGACTGCTGAATGAAGGTCATAAATAAATATAACTGGGAGTGATGCAATGTGCAGGAAAATTTTTTGATTCTGTGGAAACATTTGATGCCTGATAAAGAAAAAACTGCTGAAAAGCTGAAGTGATCAGAATAATGATTACACATGAATCAAAATGCTTCATGAGACTCAGAAAACCATTTTTAATCTCCAAAAAAAAGGAGAAGACTTTTCCTGCCACATTGATAAATAAGAATTTAATAAAGGTTTTAGTCCCTTTAGTTTAAATAACAAAACAAAAACCATGATCCTACCTCTTTGAGTGCCACCACTCCCACCAGTTTACCGATACTGGTCACATACGCGTGGCTGAGGCCCAGCAGGGAGAACAGCGTGTGGGTCTGTAGAGAGAAAAACACCAGTCGTCACATTTTCAACATGTCCTGAGTTCATTTCTGAATTCAGACAGTTTCCAGACTCTCTGCTTCACAATCAACACAATGTCAGAGACGGAGAGATGAAAGCTGAGCGGCTCAAGGCTCCAGATGAGGAGAAAACGTCACGCGGTGCGTTTTACTGAATAAATTATTCTCTTCATCCTCGGACTGAGGTCACACTTTGGATTGAAAGAGCACTGATGCATACAAAGAGCAAGCTCAGAGTCTCTTTCTGTACATGAATGAGCCTGAGAGAGAAATTTCACAGAATAAACCAACCAGCAACTGAAGAGATCTGTGCTTCTTTTCACAGAAATCATTTTGGCTTTTTATTTCTAATTTCTTCACCTTTTAACTATTGATATTTCCCAAACGAACGGAGACATCAAAATTCAACCAAAAACTTAGGAAAGCTGTGTTATTTATTTGTTGTAACAATGCATTTGATGTTGTTTTAAGCATGGAGCCACATTCATAAGACACAAGTTTTTATCGGTTGCACCAGTGACAAATTAGCCAAATCTTCTCTGTCGATGCCAAACAGCTTATTCTGTGATCGATTGTAGGATTGAAGTCTGAAGAAACAAGACACACTGGTGATTAAAAAAAACAATTTAGTGAGCAAACAGGAGCCGTAACAGCATGTGGAAGAAGCAAAGAGTGTTACACACTGTTGAAAAAACAGCTGATTCAAAAGGAGTCCAGTTGGGTTGAGGCCAGTCCATCCTCTCTACCCCCAAATTCCAGAGGTAACGTCTGAGAAAACCTGATCAGAGGGGGCGTCATCGTCAACTCTAAGGCTGGAGTTTGGTCCCAGACTGTGGAGGTATGGGGGGGTATGCCACCGGTTGCAGAATCTCACCTTGATCTCTTTGCATCAGTGGCGGCTGCTGGTCAGTCAAGGAGGGGAAGCTCATTTTTTCCAGCCTAGATCTTAAATTTGTTTATTTATTTAAACGTAAATTCTACCCTCCGTGTCAGCTTGTTGGCAGCTGGAGCTGCTACGTGAGACTACGACAGGCTGGAAGTGTGAGTGACAGGGGGAGAAGCTCCTCAGCTGTAGCTGTAGCTGCTTATTGGTGAAAAGAGAGAGAATTTTAAACACAACGCTCGTAGTTTTTTAAGAAAAGCAAACTCACTGGGGATCGATACAGCCTCCGGATCAGTACAGAAAAACTCAGAAAATGCTCCGGTGGAGGGTTATACTTCAAGATCTCTGACTGGCTCATTTCACTGTCAATCAAAAAGGGATTCAGCCTCAGACAGATCATCCAATCATCATGCAGAAGCCCAGCGTCCAGGCCAGCCCACTGCCTCATAGACCCCCAGAGACGCTGAGCGTCCGATGGGCGGGACAAAGCCCAGCGTTTATCCAATGACCGTCCAGTTTCCACAGTGGAACAACCCACTCTACGCTTCCCCGCTGAAGTCAGAAGACGCTCAGCGTCCGCCTGTGTTAAAGCGCTGAGACGCTGCGGGGATGAATGAGAAGGAGGTGGAGCCAGTTACCTGTGATAGGAGCTGATTCTGAACTAAAGATGAAGGAATTCTAGCTCAGATTTTATCAATGAAATGTTCACACAGCAGAACATATCAACACTTTTTTTTAGAGACATTTTAGGGGAAGCTGAGCTTCTCTTGCAGTCTTAGAGCAAACACCACTGCTTTACATTGAGATTATTCACTAAATTATTTCCCCAACCCACCAAGATGAGGCTTGCCCCCACAGAGCAGGGTTTCTCAGAGACTGCCTCTAGAGTTTGGGAGTGGCATTTCTGTGTAAACGCAGATTTTTTTTCCCCTGGGTTTTGGGGGGAAAGTGTCGCCATTGTTGAATGGGATGTCATCAAAAAAACAGTGTGTTAGGATGAGCCAGGCTTTTGTGGCTGTTTGGTTTGTCCACATGGTGTTGAGACTCCTGCTTGTTCAATATCCTAATTTATTGTTTCCTTCAGACTTCAACTCTCCAATCCACCAAACAAGAGTCAATGTCAGAATAAGCTGTTTGGCAAAGGCAGAGAAGATTAGGCAAATTTTTCATGGGCACAACCCACAAATGCAAATTCATTGACTCCATTAAAAGAGAAATAAAAAGGTTTTCAGACAGAATTAGATTTACTGACACAAAACATTGTTACAACAAAGAAATAATCCACCAAACACAAATATTCTAACATTTCAAACCCCAAACTCTCCCAACAAGCTAAATCTGATAGTTTCTGTGTTTGGTCTGAAACCCTGAGTGAGAAATCCAGGATATTCATGTTCTCAATGTCCCACCATCTTCTCCCCACACTGCCATGGTAACCAACTGTTTCCATCAATGAAACGATTTAGAAGAAAACAACTCAAAGAGCCAGGAGCAGAGGATTCAACAAAAGGCTCGACAACTACTGGAGGTGCTCTGCAGCTCCATTTACATGCTTGTTTTGTTAAATGAAACCATGAATAAGAAAGAGAAAAACACTCCTGTCCAAGTGAAACTCCTGCAGGCGACTCATTTAAGTCATTTCATGCAAATTATGAAGCCATGAATCACACATTTAGATAGAAATGGAAGAAAATTACAGTTTCTTTGAATTCTTTTATGCTTTCTCGAGCAGTTTTCTTTTCAGATGAAGTAATGTCTGAGTAATTCCTGATGGGAATCAGGTTGGAGGGATTATAATTAGCTCAGGCTTCCACTGGGTAACTGTTGCAGACTTTTTAAAAGCCTGCTTTCTTTGACGTCAGCCTTCTTGGTTGAATCTCTGAGTTTTAATGTGAAGCTGTGCTTCCTACACCTGCTGACCTCTGCCTGCCTGCGCGGCTCTTTATTCTCCTCGTCTCACCAACCTTGTGTAACGACGTCCGCTCCACCAGCTGGAAAGGTGAAGGGTCCACTCGTATCTCATCGATTTCCATCGGCTTGTCCATCTCCGCCTCTTCCCACGCTTTGATCTGCGGCGACCAATGAGAGTCAAGGTCACAGAGGCGGACAGGCTTTCCTTAGATTAAAGTCTATCATGAAATCCTTTGTTCAGATTCAGCGTGGGAGAGATCAGTGTTTGTATTCTGAAGGATAACATACATCACTACGTTATTAGAAATGAAATCATTTGAGGAGCGTTTGTTTCGTCTGCTCGAGCTGCAGGAGGAGGGTTCAGGAGACCTTGAAACCCTGCGTCGTGTCCTTGCGTGTCACCATCCTCCCCTCTGAGATTTAGGACGTCTGACACCTTTTAGCCTCTCTGTAGGTTTTACCCACAAGCCCCGGCCTGCTGTGACGGGAGCAGCAGTCTGCTGGGGGATGTTACGAGGCCTCCTGGGACCGTGCCAGGTGGAGTGATGGAGAGCAGCAGACGGAACGACGCCGGAGGGCACGATATTGTTTGGGTGCTTTCATCGTAAAAAAAGATTTAGCATTCTGTCTGTGTTCACGCCGCCGTACCAAAGTGACCCAGTTCTGGATCTTTGTGAATCTGGCTCAGATGTGTAACACCTGCGACCTACATGTGACAAGAGCAGACACCTCAGGGTGCATGAACCTTACGAGGCATCCTGACGGAAAAAGAGCATCCACGCAAAAGGAAAATGGTTTATTTAAGGGAGTTGGGGATAAATATCAACCCTGCCTTCACAACAAAAGCCTCATGCTAAAAAACACAGTATGAGTATTTTAAAACATGCTAATGAGGATGCTAACAGACCTGACAAATCCTTGAGTTTTAGTCTCTACAAATCTACTTCATGATGTACTAATGTCTCAACGTGTTCTCACCCTTTAATGCAGTTAAGCCATTGAAGTATCTTTAACTTGGAGTAGGGCTGGGCGATGTGGCCTAAAATTAAAATCTCTGATATTTTCACAAAAAAAAAAAAAAAAAAGATTTTTGACATTTTTTTTTCCTTTAAAGAAAACAAAAAGTACAAATGACAGCTATATCTCAAAACCAGTTTTGTTTTAATTTTATCAAAAAATAATAAAAGTAACCTCTATTTGACTCTTGGAATTGAAGTTTCAGTTTTTCTTCTGTTTCAATAACTTCACTCAGTAGTTTTAAAGAAGGAAGACTTATTTACATTCACAGTAAAAGCTGCACCATGTTGTACATTTTGAATTTAAAAATACTGCTAGGGAAAGCATGTACAGTACTGTTTCAGTGCACGACAGCACTATTCAGTTATATTCTACTTTAAAATGATTAAAAAAAACACTTTGATTCTGTCTAGTTTTATTTCTTAAGGCTGTAGCCTGTTTATCCAGTCATTTTAATACAAAAAAAGTAAAAAAAATAAACGTTTTTTTTTCGATTGTGGGCTCACAAATTTATGCCTCCCTGCATAAGTCAGTGCCCTGGTCGGGGCACCCCAGTCTAAAAAGTTTGGTCCGCCCCTGCTTGACAGAGGGCACCTTGATGCTGGTTCGTTATGTTGCTCTGCTCGTCAGCAGATGGTTTTGTGCTGAATGGAGGATTTAGTTGGTGGAACAGAGGGAGTTGCAGGGAAAGACAGAACTCAGCTTTCCTCAGGTAAAAGTTGAACAACTTCTCAGTCATGTCTGTCCGAGCAGCAAGCCGCTCTGTTCGATCGCCCATCGTCGTCCTGTCTCCCTCCCCGCAGTCTACTTTCACAAATCATGATCCAGACATATCACTAAAAAGAGGGGATTTACTTCGGTAGAGGGAGGATGTTCTGAGAAAAATTAATGTATATTTCTTTACTGTCTAAATCTCAAAGTGATCAGAGTATTAACTTCGAAGAGCAGCAGGTTTTGACGCGCGCCAGTCACATCATTAATAATCTGCAGGTGAACCTAAACAGGTTTGGGCTCCATAAATGTTTCAAAGATCTTAATCAAACTCCTGAAAACTGACAGATGGAAAATGGAGTATTTAAGAACGGGGGTTTTAAAAAGCTTTAAAAAACTAAACAATTTATTGTCTAAAGAAACAGATATCATAATCACCGATCATTAAAAGCCTGATCTGCCAATACCGATTTTCATTTTTTATAACTAACAGAATATACCTTCAATGTTCCAACCTTTTTTTATTGAAAATCATTGAATAATACCTGTGAAACAATAAAATATTTTTGTTCTAACTTAAACAACAATAAAGTGTCCTGTGTTTTAGGTTTGAGAGCAAAAAGCAACAATGGCTGGCTGTCAGACCTTCCTGGAGGAATATAAGATCAGTTTCATATGTAAGGATGGACCCATCACCGATCAAAGATCCCCCAAAATTAATGAAATCGGCACCAACTGATTGGCTGATCAATCGGTGCATGTCTAGTTTAAAGGGTTAAATTTATCCCCAAAAACTAAATTTAGGCCCTGGTTCCTATGGTCGACATGCTCATAGTTCCAGTCTCTCTGGTTGTAAAACACTTTCAGGCAGATGTTTAGGCACACAGCAGCTCAGTCAGGATGATAAATCTTTGCAGGAAGTCAAACCAATCAAAGTCGAATCAATCATCAAACCTGAAACCCACATGCAGCTCGTGTTAGGAAACCAGATTGTAAGTTGTGTGGTTTTCAAACAGAACTGGGTGGACAATCATTTAAAATCTATGTGTAACAGAAACTAATGATGTTTAAAATCACCTTTCCTTTACCAGCTTCTTTAAAGTTTGCAGAACATCACCATGGGTCAAAAAAAGAAAAACAATATCAAGCCAACATTTCTGTGAAACTGTCTCATAGGACGCCGTACCTCCTCTGGTGTCATGGTGTCCGATAGAGGCGGAGGAAACAGCTCCTGCAGATACAAAGAGAAGAGACAGATAAGAGATCAGACGTGTTGGTGTGGGATTTTCCTTTATAGAAACATCTTTTGACACTTCTGTCCCTCTGAGGTGGAGGAGCTGGCTGTCACCTCCAAGTTCAGACGGATTCATTTTAATCCTGTGAGAGAGGAGTCAAAGGAGACAGAGTCAAAGCACCGACATGTTCTGCAGAAAAGAGGAGGATCTGGTTCTGGATTGATGTTCTAAGCTGATAAATGCAGACTACAAACTAAACATTAAACTGTGTGCACATCCAGTGTGTGCTTTGTGAGGAAACTGTTCAGATGTTGATTTCAGGCTCACACCTCCTGCAACCTGTTTTATTCCTCTCATATATTCATCTACTGCAGAGGCAGGCAGCATGCTTCTGTCCTGCAAACAACAACATATACACTCAAAAGGTATTTAACACATCGACCTCAGTGTGTGGTGGGCTCGATGTATTATTATTTTTTATTTTCATTGCTAGGTGCCGTTCTGTTGGCTATGGCTGTCTTTTGCAGCAGCTCTCTCTTCTTTGTCCATTTCTTGTAATTTTCCATCTCTTTTTTGTAATCTTTGTATTTGGAGTGGATCATTTCTTTGTACGGCTCATTTGTTGGTCATGGACACCAAACTTTTTGTATCTTCAGTGATATTTTTACTGCTGTTTTCTCCTGTGTTTGTCTGGAGATCCTACATGTAACCATGGCTGCATTGTTTACATGTCAAATCAGCTGTTAGCAGCCTGTAGCATGTCAATGCTAACTGGCGCAAGGCCGGATGTTTCCCACAAGGGGAGGAGAAGCTGTCAGCATCTATTTTCTTATGGAGCTTCTCGCACTTTCTATACACTTTCTTACTTTTTGTTTTCTTGATTGCTGCTGTGACTTCAATTTTGTTATACCTGTTACAATGACAAAGTTCTATTCTATTCTATTCTATTCTATTCTATCATTTACATTTTTTATTTATTTTTTATTAATCTCTTCATCAATTTCTGATTTTATTACTATGATAATTCTTGTTTTAGTATTTTTATGTATTGTTCTTGTATTCTTTGTTTTTATTATTCATACGTTTCCTTTTTTCCTTTGTGTGGGGGGTAAAAAAATAATTATACAAAAAAAAACAGAAAAAATATGTCAACTAAGTGTGCTAAATGTAAAGATTAAATTTAAAGTAAATTAAAGCAAACAAAAATTTTCTGGGAGAATCTGAGTGGAGCCGGGTGACAAAATATTTCTTCTTTTTCTTTTGAAAGTCTGATCATTTCTTGACTCTACCTCTGGATATATTTTACAGTCCCCCAACAAATACACAAAAACGGCAGCTGTCAATCATCATTAAACGTGACGTAAAACCTCATTTTTAACTTTTTATAACTAATGAAAATATAATATAGTCAAACCACCACAACAATTGTATGTGACAAACATTTCTACCAGGTATTTTTATTTTTTAAGGTTTGACCACAGCCCATCTGGAATGACTGGGGCAATGGATTTTTTGACCTATACTTCAGCCAGCCACCAGGGGGAGCAGTTGATTTACAGTCTATGGAAAAAACTCAAAAAGTTATGTTGTTTCCAGGTCAAAATATTCTAATTCTGTGAAATAATCCTGATCACATCCTGCCATAAAAACATCCTGACACATTTTCCTCATACTGCCCTCTAATGGAGAAGATGTTCCTTGATCTGAAGCAGAGTTTGCTGATGTTTACGCAGACACTGACCACTGATCATCTGGGATCAGGAGACACCTGAGGGACAGGTGAGGTTTGATTTCATCAGCCTGTGGTGACAGGACAAAGACGTTTGACCACACTGAGGGTCTGATTTTAGAAAGAGTGAACCATCTAGGAAAGGATCCTCTGGGATGCTGAAGAAATGTTTTCTTATGACCAGGAAACCAGCCGTAAAATTCACATGCCTTCCCCGCAGAGCGCTCCAAACACAAACATAGAAATAAAAAAAACAGTTTGACATTTCCACAGGCTCCCTTGTTATTTTTATCTCACCTTTACAAAACAGTAATTCACCTCTGCATTCTGTGTAAATGTATTCTCATTCTTACTGTTTATCGCTGCAGCCACAGCAATGATGCAAACACATGAATTTACATGATCCTGACACGCTTACACCAGGCGGATGATTTCCAAAGGTCAGACTCTGGTTACCTGCCACACAGAAGACAAATACCTGACTCACAGCCAGAGTTCAGCCACGGCTTGGCGTGTTTGACGCCGGTGGCAGTTTCCTACTGTGACTCTATTTGATATTCAGGCCGGCAGAGTCTGCTGTTGCTGTAAAAACAATCCCCATGCAGGAGGAGGAATGAGTCCAGAAACATAATGGAGAATCAGACGGGTAATTCACACGCCGCAGCAGTGGGCACAACAGAAATCAAATTCTAATCTTGGGGGCTTACAAGCATATGCTTATCTCCGACGTGCTTTTCATTCAGAAAGATGACACGTATCGCTCTCCCTGCCAGGCCCAGTAATAACTCCGCCTCTGGTTTCTGGCTCACACGTTTGAGGAAAGGTTGAAAACAACACGCCGACTTCGGGGAGTTTGTCTGAGGATGAGGAAGCATTCCTGTGCCTCTGTCAATCAGATAACTGTGCATCTCCCTGAATAGAAAGCAGAGCCCTTAATGAAAAATTCACATGGCAAAAATAATGGATAAATATTTATAACCCAGCGGTGTCAGTGTAGGAATGTTTCTGGATGGATCTGGCAAAGAGACGGAGGTGATTTGCATTTCAGTGATTCGTAACAAAGGAGGGAAGAGTTTGCCAACACCTGTCAGAGACCGTGGCACACATTGTTCCTTTAAAATGATTAAACATCAGGGATGAACAACAGTAAAGTGTTTGTCAATGCTAATTTATAAATCATTACAATGACCTAGAGTTAAATGAATCATTGTTTTCCTTTCTCCATTTTTCGAAGTTTGTAGCTCTTAATGAGATTTTTGTTTGCTGTTAAATTTCTGATTGCAAAGGCTGCAGTTAGGATAAGATTTTATTGATACCAATGCTCTTTCTGATTCTTTATCGATTCCCTTATCAATTTCTCCTGTGAATTTTCTCTGGACAAAAGTAGCTTTAAAGGTTTTCTGTGGTTTTCTGTGTCAACAATATTTAATTGAGTTTATAAGTGAATAAATATGAAATTGGTCACTGGATCTGGATTTTTTTGGACGTAAATACACAGAAATAAGTAAAAATCGCACATCATGTGATGCTGATGTACTGTTTTGTTATATATTATTGACTTAAGTCAGCCATCTAGTGTCTCAAAGTGATTACAGCAGTTGTTTAAGTCGTTTGGAACCTTGCCGTAGTAATTAAGCGTCCATGAGCCTGAAAGCATTGACTTTTGGAGTTTTCAGTATTATTTACAGAAGGTAACTGTGATATGTTTCTGTGATGAAAGTTGAAACTCTATTCTGAAGCCGAAGTAATACCGATGTATGCTAACTGCTAGCATAACAAAGCAATTTCCCATATATGTTAGAATCAAGCAAATAGAGATTTATACCATGTTGAGTGTACTGAATAGGAGTCTCTTGAGAGAGAGTAACGTAAATTTCTTTTTGTGTTCAGTTCTTTAGTAAAAAAAATCTTGAATTACAGTTTTCTTGGGAAACTGTTAGCTAACTGCTAGGCTAAGTAAGACATGAGGTCCACCCCAAGTTTCATGTACACAGACCTGAAGGGAATATAGTAACTTGTTCTTGTTCTCCCTTAAAACCAGCAAAAGTCAATCTGCTGGTTTTTCTGACAAAAACTCTGTGAGCTACAGAGATCTATCCAGTCGAATAACTGTGGCTGGCAGAAATTGCGATTCTTTGGTAGTTACGACTTTTAGTTTGCTTTTTTAAGACCAAGCCATGTGAAAAAGTTAAATGATGATGATAAAATGCATAAAATGAGCATCACTTGAGTCAGAGAGAAACATTTCACCCTCCGCTGGAAAAAGTGTACCTTTATAAGTCCAGTCCAGTTATAAACAAAGTCTGAAACGAAGACCATGAATTCAAAAATAAAAATTGTTGTTTTGACAAGGAATCCAGATTTTCATATTATCAAACAAAAAAATCCTGATATATGGTAAATCTTTTTTTTTTCTCCCACCCCTAATGTTTAATATATTGAAAAGGAATCTCTTGTGAGAAATTAATGTACATTTCTTTGTGTTTTCAGCTCTTTAGTAAAATAATCCTGAATCATAGTTTTCTTGGTGAACTGTAAGCTAACTGCTAGGCTAAGTTAGCTGCGGCAGACTAGTCAAGGTAAGGTTTGGTAGCTCCAGCAAAGTGTAAAGATTCAATAAGGGAATCGTTACACACAAGGGATAATGATGTTGATGGATCGAAACATGTCTCATCGATTCTTAACATGAACAGGTTTTCAATTCCCATCAAGAAAAAAGTTTCATGTACACAGATCTGGAGGGAATAAAGTAACTTGTACTTGTTCGTCCTTAAAACCAGCAAAAGTCAATCTGCTGGTTTTTCTGGCCAAAAAACTGTAAGTTACAGAGATCCATTCAGTGAAATAACTGTGGCTGGCAGAGCTGTTCCCTTTGTTCACTTTATTGTGTATGGTTTGTTCCTCTTACTGACAACTGGAGGTTGGGTTGGGACAATATGCTATTCTCACGATTCCTATCTATTACGATTTTTTGAGGTGTTGATTCAATTAAAATTGCAATTTTTCTGTTTTTTTTTTTAAGTTTGTTTTTTTAAGACCAGGCCATGTGAAAAAGTTAAAGATGATGAAAAAATGCATAAAATGCAAATCACATGAGTCAGAGAGACAATTTACCCTCTGCTGAAGAAAAGTGAAAAAGTTTTTTCCAATCCAGTTTATAAACAAAGTATGAAACCAAGAATTTGGAAAACAAAATTGACAAAAAAAAATCATGATTTTGATATTGTCAAACAAAAAAATCTGATATATTGATTTTGGATTTCTTCTCCCACCCCTAACTGGAGGTCAGTATAATTTCAGTGTTCCTTTTTCTTATTTAATTAAAAAGTGCAGGGAGGAATTGTTTATATGTTGAAAGTATCCTTTGTTGTGTTGGTCATACTATAGAGTGATTTATTGCTTGTTTTTAGAGAAAAACTCAAAAGAAAAATCACAATCTGATTATTTTCCAAAACTGTTCAGCCCCAAGCTTGATTGTGATGAAAGCAAATCCTGGTTTATACTTCTGCACTGACTACACACTGTAGCAACAGACACAGTAACAAGCTCTGAAAATCTTTGCTTCACTGAGTCCACGAGTGTTTCCAAACTCACTCTGTTTAAAGATCTCCTTCAAAATAAAAGCAGGTTTCTGGACCTGTCATAAACTTCAAAAATATTGGGTTGAAATTATAAGTGAAATGGAGAGAATTTTTCTTATTAAGATAGAGATGGACCCTGTATCTTTGATCCTAGGTCTTCCAAGTGACTATTTAAAAACAGCAGTCAACAAAAGATTGTATAACATTCTAACCTTTGCAGCGAGGAAGAATATTCTTTTGCACTGGGTCAGCGACAAGATTCCCTCTGTCTGTGGTTGGCGCAAAATAATTTTTGAATTGATCCCCCTAGAATACCTTACCAACGTTATACATAAAAGTGTGGATCAGTTCTACAGGATATGGCGTCCGTTCTTAGACTTTATTGGACCGGACCTTTCATCCATCCTACTAAAAGGACTACTATGAGTGACATTTGTGCACTGAAAGAATGATCCACTGAAATACTGATCTACCACCTTTCGCATTTTGTATTTTGTATTTTGCATCCTGTGTTACGTCAGAGCTGTATTTTATATTTTATTTTATTTTTTATTTTTTTTTATTTTGATATTCTAGTGTGTGTATATATACATATAGATATACATGTATATATATATATTGATGTGTTTGTTTTGTTACGTGTCTAGTGTTTATGGACACTGTTTTGTCTTGTTCTGTTGTTAAAACAAAAAAATACCAATAAAAATAATGAAAAAAAATAAAAAAATAAAAGCAGACAACTTTGACTCAGAAATTAACTTTTTTTTTCCCTCAAGCAAAAGCTGCAACCAACTGAAAACACGTCGTGGTTCACTGGTTGAGAAAAGCTGATCTGGAGAGGCTTTTGGCAACAAACTCTTTCATTTCCAAAACTCATTTTGAATTACTAACTTGGTGAATCAGAGCCCTGCGTCTCTTTCTTTTTCTGTGAAACTTTTCCAAGCTACAGGAAGTGAAAGTTGAAGCCTTTTATTTTCCCCTGCATTTATAAGATTGAAGAGGGGAAAAAATAGAGCCCAGAGGAGTCACTGACCTGAGATAGTCCCTCTGTTTGTCTGCTCTTGGAGGTGAACAGGTTCCTGAGTGTTTTCCTCACAGACTGAAGAGGAGCTTTGTCTGGAGACACAGAGATGAAGAGTTTCAGTCAGTGGAGGTCAGTAAATCACACTAACACAAACTTCCCCTCTTTGCTGTTAAGGTTACAAAGATATTTATTTTAAAAGCTTGATGTTCAGACCAAATGTGTCTGAGTCAAGAAGTCAAGATTAAAATTTTTTAAAGGATCCGGAAAGAAAAGTGTCCTTTCAACCATCTGATTCTCTGCTGAGTCATTTCAGGAGAAAGACTTTCTGAGAAAAAGCAAGAGCGACGGAGAAGAAGAGTAAATCTTACAGCATCATCCGTGTGAGCAAAACGTGTCTGAAAATATCTGTAATACTGTGACAAGGCCCATAAGGCTTCCTCTGCCCTGCTTTTTCTGCGTGTCACACAACTGGAGAGGAGATAAGGAAGAGGAGTGACTCTCCTTTGTGTCCACATTAAATCCAGTGTCACTTTAAAACAACAGGAAGCTCATTCAGGAGGTTTATCTTTTGTTAACCCTGGAAAAGTTGACATTGTGTTAATCAGAAACAGGGAAATCTCAGCTCACCAGGAGCAGGGGCGGAGTGGATGAAAGGAGGCTCCGGGGGCTTTGAGGGAGGAAGGGGGCCGTTCCTCTCCTCCAGCACCGGGCTGCTCTGTGGACACAGATTAACCAAACTAAAAGATCTCATAATCCTCGTCTTTAACTCACATTCAGCCAACGACTAACGAATAGAAAAGAAAAACACATTTTAAAAGAGATGTAAATGTAAGGCCCACCTTCTCCTCTTCCTCCTCTTCCTCTTCGTCCACGAAGGCGAAGGACTCCCAGCTGTGTTCCTGAGACTGGTTCTGCCCCTGCAGGCTCTGACCCTAAACACAGATCAATAGAGACAGCTTTGTCACAATACAGGAATGAAATTTTGTTTCCCTCTGAGGGATTTTATCTCTGCCTGCTGCTTCAGAGTTTTTCTGCTTCACTTTCCTGGAAAACACAACACACCAGCCGTGTGTTTCAGAAAGTTAGCATGCTCAGCTTTTAGCTAATCCAGAATTTCTGCTCAACCTTTTTTTGAGCAAACGCCAAAGGAGCTGTTTCTAATTTTGGATGTCTTTTGGTAGATTTTCCTCCATGACTTTAGCTTCTTAGGTGAATGTATTCATTAGAGACGGTGTTGGATGTGCCTGCGTATGTTGTTGCCTCCTTTTTGCTTCAAAAGTTTTCAGCCTGTGAAACGTGAAATAACATTCAATCAAACATTTTCTGCTTTTTCATTTTTATTTATTTTTCAATCAAATTTAACCTAAATTTTGTTCATATTTTTTTGGTAAAAGTTGAAATGTGTAACTGTAACTGTATTTTATTTGGAAGGCATCTTGCGACCCCACCATCAATGTTTCACCCATGGGTTAGTCCATTCCTGGGGTGGTGATGGGGCTGTTGTTGAGTGCAGTCCAATAAGGCAGTGGTCCCCAAACCCCGGGTGGTGGACCAGTACTGGTCCGTGGGTCAATTGGTACCAGGCCGCACATAAAAAATACTAAACTTACTTTTTCAGTTTGATTTATTATCTGATTCTGAATGATGTTTTATTTAGAAAATGACTGGATTCTCTCAGTCATACCCGTCTAAGACTCATACTTGACGCCAAACGCCCCCAAGCGAGCAAAATGGACAAAAAAAAAATCTTTGGAAAATTTCTCTAGGCAGGGTAAAAGAGCCAGTGAGGAGACAGAAGACAAGCCGGTCCATGGTGCAGAAAAGGTTAGGACCGCTGCGCTAAGGGGCTGTTTACATGACAACAGTTTCAGGATGAAACACAAAAGTATTGTTGTATTTCAGCCTCTCGTTTACAAGTTAACTGTGTTTTAGCCGACCTAAAACAAACTTTTGAATAAAGCCTCAGTGGAGTTCTACCAAAAGACGCTTCTGGAAGGGACAGTTTTTGTGCCAACTGCAGGCCTGGCATGCTCACTGCAGCGTTTTCAGTTCCTCGGTGTTTCTGTGTAAACAGTTTCTATCCGACATTAATAACCACCCTTAACGCCGCAAAAAACAAGCATTAACAGCACTTTTACAATTATGGGACTGTGCAATGGCAAATAAAATGACTTTTGTATTGTTGTTTTATATCCATCACTGTTGTTTTACTGTTGTGCTTGTGTTTTTTATGTTGTAGTTCTAATGTTGCACCAACTGTTTGGCACTTTTAATTTCGTTGTGCATTTTACATGTCACAATGACAATAAATTCTATCTGGAGATCTAGATCTAAACACGGATTTTTTACTTCTGCGTTTTTGTGTTTTAGAGTAAAACGTTGTGTAAACGGGGCCTAAATCTGCTCCTTTCCTCTGGTACACTGTGCGATAACTTAAATCATTAGATTCAGCGCCATCTCAAACTGCATGACTCGATCGCTGAGTTCAAAAGTTCGCAGCCTACAAATCATGCTCTGATGCTTCACTGTTCACACTATACATCCATATACCACACGTCGGACTCTGTATCCCCCTTCCCCTATGCCGTTTGGGAGCTGGACTCAAAGGGTTGAAAAGAAAAAACCCAGAAATGGGGGATGCACACCTAAGATGCTCAACAAAAACAAATGCACTGCCTTGGCAATTTGTGCCAATCTGTGTGAAAAGACAACAAAAAAAGAAGAAGAAGAAGACGCGTATGGACAGGGAATTGTCTGGGCAGACGTCAGCAATATGGTCTCTCAATTCTACAGTGAGAACAGGAGGTGCATAGTGACAGCTAGAGCGAACTTTAGACTAACTTCATCCAGTTTTAGACCAACTTCAGAGATTGCGCATGCTTTGTGCAAGAGGTTGAGACAAGTCGGCTCGTGGCGCTGCTTCTTCTGTGCGATACCTTCCTGAGGAGCGATGAGGATTTCAAACATGTTTGATTTTTTTTGCGATCAGCAGATTTGCGATTAGGTGCTACTACACGAAGCACGACCCACGATTAAGCCGAAATACGTCCCGGTTCAATAAATAGTCCAGTGGCAAATCGTCTCAAACAAGCTGACAATCACAGTGTATGCCCGGCTTCACTCTTTCTAAAAGCAGACCCTAAGTGTTCTCAAAGCTGAGAGATGACGTGACATAACTTGACACTAGTAAAAAGTAACAATGCTGGATGTTCAGACTAAATGTCTACAGATTAAAACCTCTACAAATTCATGAGTGAAGAAATCCCTGAATCTGTCTTGAGATCTTTATTTAAGAAACTTCCTGAAATGATGAGGTGATCACATAAAAATCTCTTAACTTGTTTATAACATGTTGGGGGGAGGGCTCAGATGCTCTGCTCTTAGCTCCGCCCCCCAGAAGGCTGGCCCATCAGAAAAAAAACATAGAGACTTCTTTGAATACATTTTTAACACACATGATGATAACCCAGATGATTTAACCAAAGGTGACTAATCAAAGTGAACTCACCTGCGTCAGGAGCCTCCTCTCCGGAGACAACCACCAATCACAGAGAGCCAGGAGCTCCAGCCTGTCGATGCTGCCCAACAGGATCATGGAGTCTGGAAGCAGAGAGGAAAACGAACAGATCACTGATACTGAAGCTTGATTAAACACTCCAGAAACTTCAGGTTTAATCATTTGATGATAGAAATAACTAAAGTATAAAAAAGTCCTGATTGTACCTTTAGAGTCAACCAGCGGTATCGAATTGAGAGAGGAGGAGTCCAGCAGCTGTTTGACCTCTCTGCACGTGGACTGAGACGATATGAACTTCACCTTCCTCACCATGATGTCCTCGACGAAGATGTTGTACTGGCTGCAGCAAAGCCAGACCAGCAGTCAGCAAAGGCAGACTCAGTTAGCATGTTAGCATGTTAGCACTCCTCACAAACCTCATGTGTCCAAAGCCGAGCTCCGGCAGGTACGGCAGCTTCTTGACCTGGATGATGGAGTCGTAGAGCGAGGGCTGCAGGCCCTGGGCCACCATGTTGGCCAGGATCACCGCCACCATCATGGGCAGGATGTGAGAGATCTGCCCCGTCAGCTCGAAGCAGATCACCGCCGTGGACACCGTGTGAGTTACGGCTCCTGTCAGAGCTGCGGCTCCTGTCAGAGACGGGGAATGGGGCGGGATGATTGGGGGGAGGAAGGAGGATTGAAGGAAGGAGGACGAGGGGGTCACACGTGCAGATGAAAAGAGGAGTTAGGGATGAAAGAGAAGGGAAAAACTAGACGTGAACAGAAGAGGAAGAGGAGAGGGTTAGGAATCAGAGAGAAGGAAAAGAGGATGTATGAAGGAAGAGCGCTGAGTGATAAAGGAGGCGAAGGTGAGAGGAAAAGGAAACAAAGGTTAGATTAATACGAAGAAATGCTAAGATTGATCAAAAAGGAGAGAAAGGAGCAACACGAGGAGCTGAGGCAAAGTTTCTGGGTCAGCGTCTGAGGTGAAGACAGCTGAAGGAACCCACAGTGACATTTCACTGTCACCGCAAAGGGACCACATGCTGTGAAGAGAGGAAGAGGAAGAGGAGGAGAAGATGACAAACAAAGGGAAGGAGATAAGGGAGGCAGAGGGAGTGACAGAGGGAGAAGAAACTCTGACCCATGAAAGTGGAGAGTGCAGGAGATGGACGATTAAGGAAGAGGACATGACGTGGGTTTTAATCGATGAAAATCCTCTTAAACTTTGCTCCTGCGGTGATTCTGAAACAGGAGGATGGAGGAGGAGGAGGAAAGGGAGACTAACCAATGACTGCGTACCCTCCAGGGATGATGCGGTAGAGGATGCCGTCAAACACGATCCCGTGAGGAAACAGGGTGGCCATGAGCTCTCCAACCAGCCGGCCGAACGCAGCTCCTGCACAGACAAACACTCAGCTCAGAGAGTGTGCACCTTTAAGGATGACACATCTCTGTGATTAGAGGCTAAATCTGTCCCTAAACAGCCAAACAATGAAGAAGCAAAACCACTGGCAGCATTTCCTGACATCAAAACATAACGAATACAACAGCAGCCGTTCTGCTTTCTGTGAAAGTTTGCGTGACATTGCAAAAGGCCACGTTTAAAACCACACACACGCAGATCTGCTTTACTCATTTGAAGTTGTTTACGGCTGTAATGATGAATATTTTAAAGCGCTGGTAAAGGTCACACTACAAAAAACATCTCACTCTGTGCAAACATCAGATAAACTTCAAACAAGAACTGATTCCTGGACAATAAACTCAGATCTGATGAAGCAAAACTCTGGGAACAAACATGTTAACTCATGTCAGGAGGTCAAACTCTGAAGGTCAAACAGCTTTCGTCTCATTGCTAGCATGTTGTTAGAGCATCCAGTGGCTTCATGTGTTGAACTCACCCAGTATGAAGACTGGCATGAAGGCTCCTGATGGGATCGGCATGGTGGTGGCCACTGCAGACATCCAGAACTGCAGCACAGAAAAATGAGGAAAAATATTAAAGAAAGTGTGTGAGAGAGAGACATAAAAGGAGAGAGTCCACTCTTCTTTGGTAGTTTTGGTGCTTACATAGTCAGAGAAAACAAAATTACAGTGGGGAAAAAAAGTATTGAACGTGTCAACTTGTTTCTCATCACATTTATTTCCAAAGATGCAATTCAAACAAAATATCTACCAGACATTGGTATTAACTCAAATAATCAATAATCTGTCAGTAATTATTACTTGAACTTCCAATTAGTGCAAACCAACATCAGCTGGGCTAGAGCAAATTGATGGTCCTATAAAAAAGGTGTTTTTTTCACCAAGCAGTTAAATAGCACACACCTCATGATGGGTAAAGGCAAAGAGCTCTCTGAAGACATTCACAACCTGATTGTTGCTCAGCATCAGAATGGAACTGGTTACAGACTTATATCAAAGCACCTGAATATTCCAGTCAGCACCGCTGGGGCCATTATTCACAAGTGGAAGAAGCACCACCTTACCATCAACAGGCCACGCACAGGAGCTCCTTGAAGATTTCTGACCAGGGAGTCAGAAAGATAGTCAGAAGAGGACTCAACGAGCCAGGGACCACCCTGAAAGTGCTCCAGAAAGACTTGGAGGCAGCAGGTACAGTTGTTACAGAGAAAACAATAAGCAATGCACTCCACCACCATGGCCTCTGTGGACGCTCAGCCTGCAAGACTCCATTCCTCAAGAAAAGGCATGTTGAAGCTGGTTTAAAGTTTGCTAAACAGCATCTTGACAAGCCTGTAGAATACTGGGAGAATGTTGTCTGGTCAGATGAGACCAAAACTGAAAACATAAACAGATTAAGCCTGTTTCTCAAGAAAACAAGACTAAACCTGATCCTCTCTGCCCTGCATCTCTTTTTCTCATTTCCTCTAATTTGTAATCTTCTCGTTAATTACCAACCAACACTGCAGAAACTAGAAAATAACAAAAAAAAATACATTTTTTTAGACTTTTCAGGTGAATGTGGCTCATATCAGAATCAGAATCAGGTTTTATTGCCAATTACATTTGCACATACAAGGAATTTGACTCAGTGTTTTGGTGCAACAAATAACAAGAAAATAACGTGAACAGAAAATAATACAGGATTACTAGATGTATCCATCTATCTTCTTCCGCTTATCCGGGGTCGGGTCACGGGGGCAGCAGCCCAAGCAGGGAA
The DNA here is from genome assembly GCF_033239565.1 of Halichoeres trimaculatus. NCBI lineage: Eukaryota > Metazoa > Chordata > Actinopteri > Labriformes > Labridae > Halichoeres > Halichoeres trimaculatus. Next base: position 2,498,416 of record NW_027437192.1, read on the forward strand.
GCCCAGACTTCCTTCTCCCTAGCCACTTCATCCAGCTCTTCCGAGGGGATCCCGAGACATACCCAGGCCAGCTGAGAGACGTAGTCTCCCCAGCGTGTCCTGGGTCTGCCCCGGGGTCTCCTCCCCACTCCCCAGGGTGGGACGTGCCCTGAACACCTCACCAGGGAGGTGTCTGGGAGGCATCCTCATCAGATGCCTGAGCCACCTCATCTGGATCCTCTCAACGCGGAGGAGCAGCGGCTCTACTCCGAGCTCCTCCCGGATAGCCGAGCTTCTCACCCTATCTCTAAGGGAGAGCCCGGCCACCCTGCGGAGGAAGCTCATTTCGGCCGCTTGTACCCGCGATCTTGTTCTTTCGGTCACTACCCAAAGCTCATGACCATAGGTGAGGGTGGGAACGAAGATCGACCGGTAAACAGAGAGCTTCGCCTTCCGGCTCAGCTCCCTCTTCACCACGACAGACCTGTGCAGAGTCCGCATTACTGCAGACGCCGCACCGATCCGCCTGTCGATCTCTCGCTCCATCCTTCCCTCACTCGCGAACAAGACCCCGAGATACTTAAACTCCTCCACTTCGGGCAGGATCTCGTCCCCAACCTGGAGAGGGCACTCCACCCTTTTCCGGTTGAGGACCATGGACTTGGATTTGGAGGTGCTGATTCTCATCCCAGCCGCTTCACACTGGGCTGCGAACCGATCCAGAGAGAGTTGAAGGTCACGGCTTGATGAAGCCACCAGGACCACATCATCTGCAGAAAGCAGTGATCCAATCCTGAGGTCACCAAACCGGACCCCCTCGACACCCTGATTACTAGATGTGCACTCTGTCAAATAGGATATAGAGAAAGCTAGGAAATAAAATATACCCCCAAAAAATAAAATAAAAATAAATAAATACAAATTGTAGAAAATATTGTGTTTGATAAGGTGATTTTTCCTCAGACTGAGACATTTCTTGGATCACGTCAAAGGTTTTTAGATGCGCACTTAAAGCAGTGGTATTAAAGGTTGCCCTCTTCAACCTCTGGTGTATTTTTTTGCTTTCCAGCAGGAGGAGAAAACAGTTTGGTTACGGCTTGATGAGCAGCACAAGAGGAGAATCAGGAAATGCTGTGCGTTTGGGAGGGGATCTAATCACTCTTGTGTGTCCTCGAGCAAGGCACTTAATCAACAGCTGCTCCAGAGAAGCTGCAGAGGACGCTGCTGAAGCTGCGCTGAGTGGTTTTTAAATGAACGTGAAAGATCAAATATGGGAACTCTCCGCAGGGCAAATTAAAGCGACCTTTAAATGTCATTTAAACTGTTTGTCTCCAAACACTTTTCTGCATTCAGCAGAGTTTAACTCCCGAGCAGAGCGCCTGATAACACTCTTTGTTCCTGACAGCAAAGAGCTCATCAGGGATAATGATTACCTTCACACAGCTCAGGGTTTTTCACAGGCGCCACATGCTGGGTCTCCTTATTCTGATTCAAAGGACAGGCTGAGAAAACGCGACATTTCCATTTTAACAGGCCAGATTACCATTCTGAACGTGATTTGTCATCATCGTTTGAGGACTTAATTACTGCGTTACATGTTGAAACTCATTTAAATGGCTGCTATCGTGATGACACGAAGCTGAGCTCACGGTCTTCTTCTCCCTTTCTGATCCTGACAATCACGCAGGAACACTCAGACCACACCGACAGTCAGCTCCGCCTTTCATCAGACTCACAGACACAAAGCTGCTCGACTGATTCAGAATGATTGGGTAACACTTTTTATTAACCACACCCTGTTTAGCATTAGCTGAGCAGTAATCAACACTTAACTCATCATCTGTAAAGCAGTATTAATACTCATTTATACACCATGTACAAACACAGTTACAAATGTTTTATTACCGATTAATATCAGCCAACAGTTATAAATGAGCTATGATGGTCATAATAAACCAGTTATAAGCCATTTACAGATTATGATTCTATCATTTCTTAAGGCTTAGCTAGAAGGTGCCTTATCCCTTCAGGCACTATTGTATTTTTAGGGTCCTTGCCCTTTTGTTTTTGCTTTGACACTTTCACTTTCTTACCCTAAACATGCTCAAAAACTCACCAAAATTGGCACACACCTCACGTGTCAAAAAATTGTATTTGATACAAAACTTGACCCCCAACATCCCATAATTTCTCTATAGCGCCATCTAGGCACTCAAAAAAATAACACTAAAATGGCTATAACTGGGGGTAGGAATCTCGTAGTGAGATCAAACCAACACCAAAATGTTCGTCTCATTAAGACACACAAATTACACATTGGCCCTAAAAGCCGGCAATTTGCTTTTCAAAATAAGACTTCCACATTTTTGCCTGTTCTACAAAAATTATCTCCTTTGGAACCATGAGTGGTATCAACTTGGAAAATCTCTGAGATAGCAGACTGGACTTTGCTTTACACAAGCTCTTAGGGAAATTGAAGCTTTGGACCCAGTTTCCATATGACGAGCCCTCAAAGTCAGTGAACCCAAAAGAAGCTTCCTCAGATCCCTCCATTACAATAAATAGGAATACAGCCTCCAGCTCCATAAAGCTGCAGCATTTGGGCCTCTAGACTAAAAAGTCGTACAGCTTTAAAAATGACATGAATGGATTCCTGTCAAAATTTCCTACAAAAATATCATATTTTTACCTAGATTAGGTCAACATTGTAGCCTATATGACAAATTGTTTCTAAACTTTTGTGAATTTGAATCCTTCCTCTGCTGCAGCAGTTCCGTGATGATGTCACACTGATTAGGAGTTCCGTGATGATGTCACACTCATTAGGGGTTCCGTGCAGCTGGTCATGTGACTCAGCAGAGGAAATAATACATGGTATCAACTGTTATAGAAATAGAAATAGAAAATACTTTATTTTTCCCCAAGGGAAAATTCAGGAGTCACCGCAGCATTTAAGAAAACCAAAGTAAGAAAGAGTATAGAAAGTGCAAAAAGGTCCATAAGAAATTAGATGATGACATCCGGTCCACCACTCGTCCACCACTCTCCAGCCCAGCCAGTCTCCACCTCCACAGGGTCCAGGACTGAGCTTCTTCAGCAGTCTGTTCAGTCTCTGTCTCCTGGATCCTGTCTGCTCACAGCAGGCGAAGCTCCTCCAATGTGGGGCTGGCGTCCGATGTCAGCTCCGTCAGCCACGTCCGTGAACAGCACGATGCCGCTGGGTTAGCACGGCTAGCTCGTCCATCCCCTGGGGCCAGATCCCACGTTCCCAACAACGATGGATGGAAGGACAGGTCCACGTTGTCACCTCCCAGCTCATATCCTTTACAAAATCTACACAGTCCTGCACCTAACATAAGCTGATTTGATTTTTAGGACGTTTTTTTCTTCTGTCACATTTTTGCTCGATGTGGACTCAATTTTCACTGCAATATGAACTTCTATACTTCTATGAGGTCAGGAGAACCAGGGCTAAAGGCTAAAAACTGTGAGGAACTATGTACACCAGGAAGATGGAAGCAAATTTTCAAAGAATTATTTAGATTTAAATACAAGACAAATATCAATCATTCAGCGCTTGTTTAATGCAGTAAAGAGTGTAGAATTATCTGTTTTTTACAGAATTGAGCTGGAGCTAATGGTTGATTTTCTGCAGATTTTCAAAAAGGACGTGTGAATAAACGAGATGTGGACGGCAGTCCCCCAAAAATCCGCCCCCCCCAGCATATTGCTGACGTCATGTGAGATACATTCAGGGACCATCGGAAATTTGAAAATCTGACGAGAACATGACTTTTTCCATGTAGGACAAACGGTTTGTAAATGCCAGACATTTGAAAATAAGTGCGTCTTTGAACGCCCCGCAGATCCAGATTAATCTGCGTTAATTTCTATAACGCGTTAATTTGCGGCGTAATTATTTAATCTAATTAACGCGTTAAAATGACAGCCCTACTTTCTGTCTGACAGTTAGGCTCCAGTGTCCACCATCACTACAAAATTAGTCACAGAAATTGTTTTTTGGGTGTTGTCATACAGATCTAGACGTGCCGTAAATCAATCCGGTCCTGGTCAACCTAAACGGGAAGCTAAAAAGTAGCATCTTAAAATAACCCATAACCAGCAATATTGATGCTGAGTGTGGATTTGTGGGTTAGAATCAGGCAAATATCTTGAAGGGTGACTTTTTAAAGATCACTTTCAAACTCCTCACAGCCCCTTAAACTAATGCTTGTAGTTAATATAAAATGTTACCAATGAAGGTAGTATGAAAAACAAAGGAGGAGGAGGAGTGACAGTAAAGGGATGTGCAGCCAGGTGGACGCCATATTCTTCTTTAAATATGATTTTGAAACAATTGAAAATCAGATTATCAGCCCAGAAATTGTTTTTTCCTAAAAGCTGTTTTTTTCAGAATCTGTGATCTTAATCACATGTGTGGCAGAAAAAGAAGATCCAGCGTGTGTTTGAGTGTGTTAGGAGAAGGCTGACAGCAGCAGAAGGCGACAGAAAAGCTGAAAATACACAGTGTGTGTGTGTGTGTGTGTTTGTGAGAGGAGTTTTAGCAGCCAGCTGCTCTCAGCTTTGGTTGAATTAAGTTTTCACTGCAGGGAGCTGTTGGGCACAACTGTGAAACACCACGACTGAAGTAATACAGAGGATGACGCTGAGCGACAGCCTTGAATATTCAGCGGGCTGGGTTATTTATCAAGTGTTTCTGCCTAATCTAACTCTGGACTGTGAGTTTAAAGAGAAAGGATACTGATGAGAGGAGATTTCTGTGTCGACTTCCACTCCGACAGAAGAAAGTTTGTTTATGGAGAAAGTAATCCACTCTCTTCATCCTCTCCCTGAGCTCTGGAAAAGCTGCAGCCTCTCAGCAAACAGGAGGCGGCACCAGCTTGGTGCTTCGCGGCAGCCAACAGACCGTAGGTGGGTCAGGACTCAGACAGACACAGTCTGTTTTTCACACATGAATCTCTTGAACTCAGGTCACAACATTTCTAAATGAAGAACAACACCGGGGGCGAGGAACTGGACAGAAAGATCAACTCACTGTTTCCACAACGACACTGACATTTAGGGACGTGTTTGTGTTAGGATTACAATCCACGTCAATCGCACAGAGCGCTGGTTTCATCATTATTTCTGTTAAAGGGCCAGAGAAGGGTTATTACAGAAAGGTGTCCAAACTTCATCAAACCAATATCAACCAGTCCGACCTCTTCCCTGGCAGGAAATCAGTCTTATACTGTTCAAAGTCTTGTAAAGCTTTTTTAAATCCCCTTTCTCTGCCATGGAAACAACTGCATTGCACGTAAAACAGCCTTCATCCCACCACCTTGGGTTAAAATAATGATGTAGAGTGCAGATGTAGAGCCTAGCAGTTCAGGTGGAGTCCCTTGAGGTGGGCCCTCGAGCAGGTGGCTCAGGGGTCAAACCTGGCCTGTGGCAAAATTCCCGCATTTCACTCCCCACTCTCTTCCTGTTTCCTGCTCTATCCACTCTCCTGTCCTCTGATTTAAGCCTATACAAGCCTCTAAAACAACTTCAGTTATTAAAATAATCTGTGTTTTTGATATTTTAGCACCAGCCACAAAAGAACTTTAAACGCTCACTGACTAATGATTGACACCTGTACACTTCTACAGTCACACCTCTACAGATTCATGCTACGTGGCTCGGGGAAACGGGTAGCCAATAGAAAGAATTTGTAAAAATTTAAATCCGTTTTTTTTTTTTTTGCATGCATTGATGTGTGTCTGACATAAAAAGGTTGTAAGACAGCTATGGGAAGTGGACGGGGTTGTGACAAATTTAATTTTTGGAATAAACATTCAATTATTAAACAATCAAAAAGACCTTCATTTCATCTTAAAAATCTTTTTTTTTTGCTAATTGTTTTTACCAGCCCCTGGCCAGAATGTGACAAACCATCAGTTAGTGGTTTTAAGGCATCTGTAAGCTTTTTGCTTTTTGTCATTACAGCTGCTACGAGGAGGATCTGTTTTGATTGCTCTCCCTCGCCACCTTGTGGCCTGGAGTCTCCACACACGTTCGTAAATTACTGTTAGCAAGGCATGTGTTTGTTTTGGAATTAAATGGAGATCAGATCAAAATTGATTTTCTTTGTTCAAGACAACTTTTTACTGGATACAATGCGACGAAGTAAGGTATTTATCAGTACAGTTACATGGTGCTACAGTTTGAAATGTGACATCAAGCTAACATTGTAGCAGCCGGCTATATGTTAGCCTGGTGCTCTGATGTATCTGTAGGCTAACAACAAGTGACAGCAAGTAAACACTGTCAGTTTGTGTTTAGTTTAGTAGCTGTTTATATTCGGCACAGTTAGCAGCCCAGTGCTCTGAGACATGTCTGTAATGTGTAACGTCAGTATATTCTGGTTAGCTGTGTCCTGCCAGTCATCTGCCAAGCAGAGCTAACGTAACCTCACTCTTCATTTTTTTGATGGACTATCAAGTTTGAACTAAAGACTAATTAGCCTTTAGCTCGTGCTCTATCTCTCTCCTGTTTCTCTTTCTTTGCTCTTCTGTCCTTTTTCTGTCTGACAGTTAGGCTCCAGTGTCCACCATCACTACAAAATTAATCACAGAAATGTTTTCAGCAGAGAAAAATGCAGATCTCTCTTCTCACTGCTAAACTTTATCAGCCATAGAGATCTAGACATGCTGTAGATTAATCCAGTTCTGGTCCACCCGAACTGGAGGCTAAGAAGTAGCAGTTTAAAAAACCTGTAACCAGTGATATTGGTGCTGATAATCTCATTTTAAAGTGTGGATTATGATCTGGTATATAGAAGGGAGACTTTTTCAAGACCACTTTCAAACTCCTCACAGCCCACTTCTAAAAAACCAAAAAGGCGTAAAGGACAGGTAAGCCACACGAGGATAAGGGCAGGTTGCCAGTTCAACCAATGCTGTACTAAAAGAGTTCTGGGAGGAACTTCTAAACAAACAACTGAACCAAAAATGAGGTGAGGGGCAAACTTTTTCAGGAAAACTATATTATACCCTTTCATATATACTCTATGTATGAGTTATTAAAAATATCTGTGGCAGCTGCCCCTCGGCTCAGGAAAACCCTGTGGGATCAATTCATGTTTATAAATCATCTCTAAAGACACACCTCTTCCTCTTCTCCTTGGCTTTTGATCAAGGTTTAGAGAACATCAGGCAGACTCTCAATCACATCTTAATTTATTTTACTAATTTATCTTATTTTATCTCATATTCGCACAGTGTTTATTGTATTTCAGTATTGTATCTTTGGCATAGTTTGGGTTATTTTTGTCATTTGTGCTGCTTTTGATCTGCACAGCACTTTGGTCAACTCTGGTATATTTAAACATGCAAACACAGGTACTATTCAATCAGTACATAACAATACATTTTCTATTATTTTGCCCATACTGTTGATTCTTTAAATGACAATATATTTATGTCATTTGTTATACTTTATATATGTAGCATCTGGTCAGTTTAATTATGTTCAAATATGTTGTTTCTTTGTATAAATTGTTATGAAAACAATAGTCATCAACTAAAATAACAACGCATGTCTGGTTTTGCAAATTTTACGATTATGGATTCTCATCCTTTTTTTTTCCGATTAATCGTCAAGTAATCGATCACAAAAATAATCGTTAGTTGCAGCCCTAACTCTGTCTCTTGAAAAAAAACTTCTACTTATGATGAATGTCTGAAAAATACCTGTACCATTTCATGCCAAAATATCCTGAAACTTTGGACAAAATGGATGCAGAAAAACAAAAAATGCACTCTCATTTTTCTGTGTCTGCTCTGCTGCCTCCTCGTTCTGAGTTAGTCATCATTTCTCCACCTGTGAGCGAGCTGCGTGATGTTTCACTGACTGAACACGCAGTTCTGTGCACATATTGATGCCACAGAGACAGACGAGAACTGCTACTCTACCAGTGTGTGTGTGTGTGTGTGTGTGTGTGTGTGTGTGTGTGTGTGTGTGTGTACTGCTGCTTCAAGAAGGCATAAGAACCCTGGAGCTGCTGGCAGCATGCCCACACCGCTGACCTTGGACGAGAGAAAAGGATGAAGACAAAGACACACAAGTCCACACACAGATGTCCCTGTCACTGACACACAACATGAGCGACCTGCAACAAACGCCCCTGACGACGAAGAGGGGGGTGATGACGAAAATGCTGACGTAAGCTGTAGGCAACCTCGCATGCACATGCGCACACGCGCTGCAAAAATACACACATAAAGAAATATCACAGCCACAGACCTTCATGAGGAAGAAGAGCAGCAGGATGAGGAAGACGCTGACATCCGGGTGCAGCCAGGCGATGGAGCGTCCCAGACCGACAGGGGGTGGAGATCCTGAAATCTTCGTCCAGGTGAAGTTGTCAAACAGAGAGTTGATGCACTCTCTGGGCATCAGCTGGAGAGGAGGAGACAGGTGTGTGAGGAGATAAGGAAGGAGGAATCAAAAAGAGACAAAAAACGAATGGTACAAGTAGACCTGTCACGATAACAAATTTTGCGAGACGATAATTTTCCAAAATATTATTGCAGATAAACTATATTATTGTCAATATTATTTTGATTTTTTTTCCATTTTTCATTGATGTAATTATGATAAATGGGATAATAAAGTGAGTACACCATATCAAAAGCAAGAAACTTTAATTTCTTAAGAGTATTTAACTGTAATTAAAAGGTCAGGATCTTTTAAATAAAATAAATTAAACAAAAAATATAATAAATTTAACAAACAAGAAAGAGAAAAAAAAGAGTACATTAAAAATGAAATGGACTCACTTTTAGAAAAAAATACATGTCAATGAAAATAATTAATACTAATCAAAAACAATAAAACATAGACCCTGTCTCTAAAGAAAAAACGAAACTCCAAAAAAAACAACAATAAAAACTGTAGCCTAAATAAAAGGGAGTTTATACAGTTCCTGAATTGTTTGTAACATGTCCTTTTTCCCAGTCAATCCGTACTGTCTGTCAAACATTTTTAACATTTCTGGCTTTCAACCGTATTGAAGGGCTGCATTTCTTTGGCAATGTAGCTGTCTTTGAGCGCCACCATTTGGCGCTTTTATTTCTATTTACTTTGCCGACCAAAAGCCTCAGTAAGAGCAGATTGTCAAAGAACAAGGCTCCGCTGCACCTCCCCTTCTTCTTCTTCTTCGCCACTATTTTCAAACAAATAGAATAGAATAGAATAGAATAGAATATTCTTTTATTGATTGATTTTTTTGTCACAACAGCTCATGAAAAAAAACAAAGTGCAGTAATGCGATAACAACTAAAAATAGAATACGATAATAGAATATAAAATTAGAAATTTGAAGAAATATAAAGATATATAGAAATATAGAAAAGTAGAAAAATTATACTATTTAAATATTTATATTGGAGCGAGATATATACAAAGATTGTTTTTTGACAGTGAAAATTCACAATGAGTAGCTGAAGGAGCGACTCAAGTCCCCCACAGTCTCATGTAGTGGGTGAGAGGGATTGTCCATGATAGATGCCAGCTTAGCCAGCATCCTCCTCTCACCCACCTCCTCCAGGGAGTCTAGGGAGCAGTCCAGGACAGAACCAGCCCTCCTAACCAGTCTGTTCAGTCTCTTTCTGTCCCTCTCTGTGCTCCCCGCTCCCCAGCAGACCACTGCATAGAAAAGTGCTGAAGCTACCACAGAGTCATAAAAAGTCTTGAGCAGAGTCCTGAACACTCCAAAGGACCTCAGTCTCCTCAGCAGGTGGAGACGACTTTGGCCCTTCTTGTTCAGGACGTCTGTTTTGTTTGACCAGTCCAGTTTGTTGTTGAGGTGAACACCCAGGAATCTGTAGGACTCCACCATCTCCATGTCCAGACCCTGGATGTTCACAGGTGCAGTCTGGGGTGTCCTCCTCCTACGGAAATCCACGTCCATCTCCTTCGTCTTACTGGCGTTGAGCTGAAGGTGGTTCATGTCACACCTGTCGACAAAGTCAGAGATGACAGTCCTGTATTCCCGTTCGTCCCCCTGCGATATGCATCCAACGATGGCTGTATCATCGGAGAACTTCTGATGTGACATATCAGCTCGTTGGTGTTCATGAGCTCACACTTTGTTCATTCTGATAAAAAAACAAAATATTCCCACACTGGGACTGTGGCAGGCGGCTTAAGAACCGTATCTTTGGTGCCATCACTCATATTAGCGTGTGTTTCCTCCTCACCCCTCAGGACGCTCGCTTCAGCTCTCTCCGTGTGTACACGCGAGCAGCCCCGTCTTCATCCCAAAGATCGCATTTTTGACAGATGCTCACTCCGCTATAAATCTGCTAAATCCGCTATAGAGCCTATGCACCCCGATGTTAGGAAAGATAGACGTAGTGAGCCATCTTCTCATTCAGCCTCTTTGATAAAAGAGAGGAGGAAAACAAACATGCATGCACGTGTCAGTTTATCGAGGCTGGCAAACTTATCGAGGACGTTTTTATTTAGCGTTCAGTTAATTGATTTATTGATTATCGTGACAGGCCTAGGTACAAGAAAAAGAAAGAAGGGGAGACAGGTAGGAAAGACGTAAACAGGAAGTACAGATTTGGATTGCAGGTTAATTTATGGCCTGACAATCAGAAAGTAGAATCAAAGTCATCAAGATCAATAATTTTGAGAAAAAGGGAGAAAATGGATTAAAAAAAAGTGAGAGGAGGAAGGAAGTGAATGGGATGAGGAGGCAGGAAGTCATCCAGAGATCTGGGAGCAGACGGGAACGTGTGACCCTGTCCAATGACTCATTCCCTTTAGATGACTCATGAATGACTAACTCACTCACTCTCATTCCTCCTCATTTGCATAGATGCTTCTGAATTTGCTCACAGGCACACATCCCAGCGCCTCCTGCATCTGCAAAACATCGCCGCAGGGGGAAAACAACACATGCATCACTTTGATTTCCTCTCGATTCTACATTTTGACTTCATCTGATGTCGAACAGAGGCCCTGAAATCTTGAATCCAGCGTTGGGTGTGTGAGAGGGAAAGTTTAGGACCGGCTGTGTGTGACAGACTGCTGTTGGCGTCGACGGAGCGGGAGGTAATAATAGGCTTTAGTGTGTCGGTTTTGAAGTTGTGGGTTCACGTCTGGTTCACACTCCACCTAGCATTTAATCTCCCCTCGCTGTGCTGCTTGTCCTGTCGCTGAACGCTGTTATCACGTTGGATTGGAGGGATTTAATTCCCCTGAAGCAGTTTGAACATTTTCTAAAGGGAAAGAAACTAGTCTGTTTTTTTATACTTATATATGATGTAAAAATAAAAACCACTTCACTGTTCTGTGAGCACAAAGCTGTGAAGATGTGAGACAGTCTACAGGAGGGTGTGAACAACGAGCACTGAGGGCACAAAGGAGAGAAAAAACATGTTAAAGTGTTGCTGACTGACATATGTACACAGATGGTAACACATGTGCTTACAAAAGCATATAACACACACACCTTGTTCACACTAAGTGCTTTATTCTGAGCGTCCGTGAAGCACATGATTAGCTCTCAGCCCGGGGTGTTAATACACGGCTGTCTGAGCTTTTAACTTCAGACTCTCAGCGTGCAGACGGCACAGGGGGCTGCAGGCGTGAGGCGTCTATTCCTGTAGAAACACTGACGCTGAATTGAAAGTACAGCAACAGTTGCTCATTATTATTGCGAGGGTGTTCAGAACATTTTGTTTGCTTCACACTTGAAGCAGCGGTGAGGAAGCTGCTCGTTCTGTGGAGGTTTCAGGTAATTTTAGAAACATACACGGTTCAGTCTGTTGCACTCAAGATCTCAAGGTGGCCTGACCAAGTAAGGCTGCTACGAAGAAATTGATAAAATCAATCAGTAAAAGTGTCGACAACGTTTTTCCATACTCGATGCACTGTGCTGCGCTTTTACTGTGTTAGTTTGTCTTCTTCCTTTCTGTTGGATTATTTAGCGGTTAGCAAATAGCTGTAGGTGCATTACCGCTACCTACTGGACTGGAGTACAGACTACCGGGGCTGACCCAAATTGTGGAATGATCTGCTATCTCCCTGCACTACCGACTTTTAAATCACGTCTTAAAACTTATTTTTATTCTTTGGCTTTTATTCACTATGATAGCTGCCCTATTTTGTGTTTTTTATGGTCTTAACCCCTGTGTTTTTATGGCTTTTATTGGTTTCTATGTGTTATTTTAATTCTTTGTATTTGTTTTATTGATATTCTTATTTGATTTTTATCGTGCAACACTTTGGGAACTTGATTGTTTTTGTGTAACTGTGTAACGAGATTGGCGTCGGACCAAAATTGGTTTGTATTTCCATCCATGCTACATCACTTACATTAAAAAAAAGTAAAAACAGAAGTCTTCATGCTCCCTTTAGGTTGGCTAGCTAATCAATAACTTGAAACTTGTAGCTAGGTGCCACCCTGTTGTGGCTGCCTGTTACAGCAGCTCTCTTCCTTTTCAGTTTCTTGCGATTTTTTCGTCTCTTTTCGTCATTTTTTGTATTTGGAGTGGATCATTACTTTGTATGGCTCATTTGTTGGTCGTGGACATCAAACTGATTTTGTCTTCAGTGATATTTTTACTATTTTTTCTCCTGTGTTTGTCTGGAGATCCTACATGTAATAACCATGGCTGCATTGAAATCAGCTGTTAGCAGCCTGTAGCATGTCAATGCTAACTGGTGCAAGGCTGGATGTTTCCCCACAAGGTGAGGAGAAAGAGGTGAGGAGGACGTGCTGGTTCTAGGGTGTCGACATGGACCTGTCCCTCCATCCATTGTTATTGGGAACGTAAGATCTATCTCCAATAAGATGGACCAGCTAGCCATGCTAACCTAGCAACAGAGGGAATACCAGAAGGCAGAGTAGCATCATGCTATTCACAGACATGGCTAACAGAGCTAACAACAGACACCAACGCCACATGTGAAGAGCTTCACCTGCTGTGAGCAGACAGGATCCAGGAGACAGAGACTGAACAGACTGCTGAAGAAGCTCAGTCCTGGACCCTGTGGAGGTGGAGGCTGGCTGACCGGACAATGATGGACAAGCTGTCACCATCTATTTTCTCATGGAGCTTTTTGAACTTTCTATACACTTTCTTACTTTTGTTTTCTTGGTTGCTGCTGTCACTCATGAATTTCCCTTCAGTGATAAACTATTTTCTATTCTAATAAGTTTAAACTCCTTCTGTTAGCTTTAAGTAACAGAGCTTTCAGCTCACATCCTAAGTGTGAATCCCAACTATTAAAAACATCAGAGTGTCCCACTTTACGTAACCTGCTGTCCCACTTTACCAAACACACACACACACACACATAAAAAAAAAAATATAGCTTTGGGCAAAGTGTGCAGAAATGGATTTGAACAACATGAATTTCTTTGAGCTTCTTACACACTTAAGTGAATTCATCCCGGCGTATTAAAGCCACTGACAGATCAAAGCTGTCCGTCCCTCCAGTGTTCATGGCTCCCTGAGGCACTGACAGGTCTGAGTTTGGGGTTTCTGTACTCGTGAAGTCTGTGACAGAGCATCAGTAGATTTGTATCTGTCATGTGCGGTGAAATCTAAAGAGACAACAGATCTGAGAGGGAGCAGTTGGAGCTTGGAGATGAAAACAACACACAGCACCTTTCTGTGTTGTTCTGAACCCTTGGATAAAGATCTGTGACTGAGGGACAGGAAACACAACGAGACATGAACTCTGACCTCTCCTGCCATGAACTGTCCGAAGCCTGGTGGGAAGGTCAAGGTGGCGATGACCAGAGTTACCACAGCAGGGAAGACCAGCCGGCTGGTGGGAAAACAGAGAAAGTAAGAAAAGAGGAGATTTATCTACATTAAAGACTTTAAAGAGGGGGTATTCTGCTTTTCCAGAGAGGCCCCAAGAGAGATGGCCAATCAGAGAGAAGGGGGTTTGTGGGGTGGGGAGCCTTAAAGAGACAGCAGCTAAAATGTAGAGTTTCAGACAGGGGCAGAAGTTTTTTTTAATAGTGTGAGAAAAATAGGGTTTTTTATTTATATCATGCAAAGCTACTACAGAAGAACCAGAGAGATGGTATGAGGCATTAAAAAAACACAATACACCCTCTTTAAGCAAATCTTTTAAGCTTGACTGACACACATACTCACTATTTGGTCAGGAAGCGGGTCATAGCGTTGGGGCGTCTCATGAAAAGCACCACCTGTCTGTTAAGATACACAAAAAACGCTCCCAGGAACCCACAGGAGATCCTGCACAAACAAAAGCACACCACATAAGTCGACTTACATCATACTTTTAATCAGACTCCACTGAAATACACCGTTTATCACACAGTGCTCATAATGGGGCAGGAGATGTGAGGCTATTATAGAAATCATTACAAATTTTCTCTAAAAGCAGCTAGATTGTTGAAAAAGCCTTAAAAGCTTTTCTTCCCTCTCAAGAGATATACTTAACACCACATTTACACAGATTTTGAGTTTCCAGCCCATTATGAGGTTTGGATGTAAATACTCACCCAATGATGGCGAAAGCTGGCAGCTCCTGCAGGTCAAAGGGGAAATCCATGCGGAAGTTTGTCCTGAACAGAGCCGTGATCGTAACTGGAAGACAAAGGAGAGGCTGAGAGGAGAAACTTAACAACATCCGTTTATAATAATCTTCATTTTCAGTTTAACACTAGTTACATTTAGCATCAGCTGCACTTTGGGTTTTTACAGCATCAGCTCCACAGGTTGGAGAAAATCTTTGTATTTAAGTTTTTATTTTCTCTGGCCGTCAACAGGAAAGTTTCTTTCTTTGAATATCCTGCATATTTTTTTTTTATAGTAAATACTCATCCCCTAACACTAGATTGCTTGTTAAATGTTGTGCTGTTGTGTACATGTTTACTTCTACCTTGGTGGGATTCTTTTATTAATATCAACTTAATGTTGCTCCTTGTTTGCCTTGCATTCTTTTTCCCATTGTTGTGTATGCATACATATGCTTCGTTGTTTATTTTATATAAATGTTTGTCTTAAAACTCTGACTATCTTACTTGAATTCAATTTTTGAGCATTTATGATACATCTTGGTCCAAATACCCTTATACACTTTACTGCTGCTTTATCTTTAACCCAAAAGGTTTGAAACATTATTTTCCTTATCCATGAAATTTCCTGAGCTGCACAGTGGCGCAACGGTTAGCGCCGCAGCTCGACAGCAACATGGTCACCGGTTCAAATCCCCACCTCAGCTGATGGTGGGCCTTTCTGTGTGGAGTTTGTATGTGTGGGTTCTCTCCAGGTACTCATGTCCAAAAACATGCTCACCAGGTCAATTGGTCTCTTTAAATTGTCCCTAGGTGTGAGTGTGTGAGTGAATGGTTGTCTGTCTCTTTGTCAGCCCTGTGATTGGCTGGCGACCAGTCCAGAGTGTACCCCGCCTCTCGCCCAATGAATGCTGGGATAGGCTCCAGCCACCTGCAATCCTGAACAGGATAAGCGGTATAGAAAATGTATGAATGAACGAAATTTCCCTTTTCAATCTGGCTCATCACCTCAAAGTTCCACTTCACTTTACTTTTTCAATTTATGGTTTTCAACTTGATTCTTAAAACACCAAAATGTCATTTTACCCCCTCAGATTTGTTTCATACACCAAGAGTTAAATTCATTCATTGTAATAGCTTTGATGATAATTTTTGTAGGGGAGACCGGGTATGGTTGTAATATTATTTTGCCTCAGAAATTCCAACAAACTGAATTTTTTGAGTCAGAGTTCTCAGACTTTAATGCAAAGTTCCCACATTTGTTTAGTACAAATGGCACCAACTCAAACCTCTGCAATAATATCACAAACCTCACCAGGTGATGTCAGATACAAAAGCAAAAACAGAGGTCACACCCCTCAAAAAGAGGTTTATTTAAATAGAACAATCGAGAACATTGTCTCTCTCTGTGACTGACCATAACTCACTTCCTGTTCGACTTGGCTTGTATTTTTAATCAAAGTCACTAATGCTTGTTTTTAACCCTGGAGTGGTGGATTTTTTTTCTTTTTTTTTTTCTGGACTATCAGCCTCTGCAGTGATTCGCAGTAACATGACAGATCCCATGTGCCTTCCTGATAGATCTGACTGACTTCCTGTTCTTTGTGACTTCATCAGATGCTTTTTTAAAACATCTGCAGGCACACCTCTGTCTGTCTTTCTTTCCACTGTCTAAGCGTTAGCTAACATGAATAAAATCAGGAAAATGTTCTCTGTTGTACATAAATAAGTGGAAGGTTGTAACAGTTTTTAAAAATGTATTACAACCCACGCCACCCCTGTCAGCCACTGTTTAGCTAGCTGTATTAGCATAGTGGATTGAAATAAGCATTGGAAAAATGTATCACATTTTACCTGAGAAACTACAGTTTATTCTGATACAAGTCAAATAGTTTTACCTGGAATAGTACAAGTACTAAACAAAATATAGTCTTAGTCAAAAAAAAAAAATACTTTCTTATCTCAAAATCAGCTTTTTCTCTATTGAATCTGCATGCACCTGTTTCCAACCCTGACAATCACCATGTGAGATCAGGGAGGAAGTTTGTAAATTATGAAATGGTCATATGACTCCTATCTTATCCCTCTCTCCATGTTACAACCATACCCAGTCTCCCCTACTGTAAAAAACTAGGGCTATCATTGTTTTTAACTCTGATTTTTATATTTTTAACCTTCACTGAATGCTGCTTCCTGCTTTTGGTGCTTGCATGTTATGAATCTTTATTTTAATTTACTCACCAAAGTACAGTCATGATGTTTCTTCATGTAGTTTTTAATAATGTTTTTTTTGCATTATTTGTGCTCTTATTATTATTTTTTCCTCTCCTCTCAACACTTTTTGATTTGTTTAAATCTTTTCAGGAAGCCTCACCAGAGACTACAGGTGGAAACTCTTGCTCTGAGCAGTAAAACATCCTGGTGCAGCACAGTGGAGAAGGGCACCATCTAGTGGTCACAGCATGATGTGTCCACAGTGGCCACATTAAACCTCTCTTATTGAAAACATGTTGTAGATTATATGCTGATGATTACTTATTGAAAAAGACAAATATACGTAAACTGTATCTGTAATCCATACCTGCGTCTTTGATGAACACAGATAAAACTCTGAAGATGAAGGCACTGAACGTGGCAGCGAAGTATCCTCTCCAGTAGTTCCTCACAGCAAAGTACGTGGATGTGACCTCGATGCTGAAGAGCACACCTGGTGCAGAAGGAAAAGTCCAACACCTGAAAGCGATTTACTCTCTAACAGCTCATTTTACTGTCAAATGTCTGGCTTTAGTGAAAGACTGAGTACCTCCAAGTGGGGTACCGAAGCAGCATCCCACGCCCACAGCACAGCCCACTGTCAGGATGTCTGTGTAACAGTATGGATTCTACTGATCCGGAGAGGAAGAGGAGGACAGGAAACACGTTAACCGATGAGGAATATCTTCATGAGATCATCTCTGAGTCGCGCTCCTGTCTTCAGCTTACCTGATAAGCTCCTGAGAAGAAGGACATGAATCTGCTGAGAACGGCTGCGCAGATACTGGCGATGTGGACAAACGGGCCCTGAAACCAGACGGTGAGCCGGAAACTTAGAGACGACGATGTTTTTATGGGTAGAAAGTAGAAATTGTGTTCCTGGGTTCACTCACCTCTTTGCCAACCGGCATCCCGCTGCCCAGCGCAGCAGTCAGGCCGATGACTTTGGCGATAAAGGCCTTGAGAGTCAAATACTCCTTCAGCACCACTCCTCTCAGGATGGTTTTCAGCTCCGGGATGCCAGACCCTGCAGGAAAAGATGGGGCAGAGGCTTTTTAAGGGGGTGCAACAATCACTTACACAAGCTAAAAATATGAACACAGTGTTCAGAAATACTGGCTTCTTTGCAATCAAATCATGTGAGAAGATTTGACAGGATGTCTTTCTTTTCTTTCCTCAGGAAGCTGAGGCAGATAATCCTGCACCCTGGAGAGCTCAGACGCTACAGGATCTGATTTCACTGATTAGCTGAGATGAGAGCGTCTTTCCTTTGTTGGTTCATGATTTGAGGATGGAGGATGATCATTTCATCCTCTCACTCCTATACGAGTATTTAAAGTTACACAGATGTTATTTAACGTTCCTGGATTTAATCAAAAAGCCACAGACCGATAGCTTGAGGAGAGACCAGGTGACAGAAGAGGGAGGAGAACAGGATGAAGATGAGGGGATATGAAACCCAAGCCAGGTACTGCAGGGGGATGTTCCCCTTCAGCTCCCCATAGATCCATTTATAGGCTGAGAGTCGGTGAGAGGGGGAGAAAAGAGAAGAGGAGAAGAAAAAGGGTGATGAAATGAAAGGGAGAGGCTACAGGAAGTGTTGGCAGTCACTGTTGTCGTACCTTGCAGGCTCTTTGCGCTGGCGTAGTCCATACTCCAGCTCACCAGCGCCATCGTGATGCCGAGCAGAACCAGAAAGATCCAGTCCTCCCCTAACCTGGTCACCAGGAACCTCTGCACTCGTGCGATGCAGTCTGAGAGAAAAACACACAGAGAGGTCATGAAGTGTCGTTATCTCATCTCACTTCTTTAAACCCTTCTCTCACCTCTACACTTGGAGTACGAGCGTTTCTGCCTCATCGAAGCGCCGTGGTCAGGTTCAGCCGTCTGCTCTCCAGCAGGCCCTGTCTCCATGTTGGACTGGCGCCTGTTCCTCTGTTTGCTATGCCGACTGTGGTATCCGTTTTGACCATAGCTGCGGCGGCCATGCCGTGTCTTCCCGTAGCTGCGGGGGTGATTGCCATGTTTCTTGATCTGCCGCTCTGTTAGGAGGCGTGTGGCCTCTCGTCTGCCAGAGCCGCCTTGGTGCTCCTGGTATTCCCCATAGAGCTGTCGATGAAACCAACCCATCAGTCAGAGAGTGCAGAATCAGGATCATCAGATGGTATTTGTTGTCTGATCGCCATGATTCCCATGACCAGAAGTCTGCAACCTTTACTATCATAGGAGCCATTCTGCCTCTGCTCACCTCACCACCATAAAATCTAATTTATCTTCACTTTTATCTCAACAAGAAGTTCTTTTGAATTGTCCATTTAATGTCTACATTTTTAATAAATACAAAAAAAAAACTTTAAGAATTTACAAAAAAAATCAGTTTTGAAATTTCAAAAAAAGTGTATGAATTCTTTTAAAATTGCATTTTCTAAGTTTTCCGAAAAAATCTGAAATTTCAAAAATGATTTGAATGTAAAACATTTGTGATAAATATGCAGAATTATATTTATTTTGAATGTCCTAAACTTACCAAATTTTCAAAAATTAAAATTTTAAAAATTTTAAAAATTTAATAAAGTGTAAGACTAACAACATTTGCAAGAATTTTCAAATTTCAGAAATTTGCAACAATTTGAAAAAAAAAAGAATTTACAAAAACTCATAAATTTAATAAATTTGATAAAACATTTCAAGATGTTTTAAATTTCAGGAGTGTAAAAATTCTTTCAAAAATACATTTTCTGAGATTTCTGTAAAAATCCCAAATTTCAAAAATTTTTGAATTTTAAAGCAATTGTGAAAAATGCAAAATTTTATTTTTATTAATTTTATATTCAAAATGTAAAAAAAAATCAAAATTAAAAGTTTTGAAATTTACAAAATGTGCAAAAAATGTGAAATTTATTTTTTTAACAATTTCAATTAAATTTGAGATTTAAAAAAATTCAGAAATTTAATAAATCTACCAAAACATTTTACATAAATTGAAATTTTAAAAAGCTGCAAAAATTCAAAATAAAAGAAATTTTTAAAAATGCAAAAATTAAACAAAAACATTAAATATATTTATGTAAATTAAAAAAAATTGAAAGAAGACCTGAATTTGATGATATTGATCGTTTTCTCAACTTATCATTTATTGTGGTATGCCAATGTGTTGCCACATATCAAGCATTTCTACTAAGCAGGTAAGCTTGCAGATAGTCAATTCCACTTACACAAATTTACAATCTGTGATTTTTTTCCAGATTTGTCTTTTTCTAGATTTATTTTATTATCCAGGTTTAAATTCTGAGGTTAGCTGCAGGTGCATGGAAAGTTGGTTGGCTGTTAATGTTGCAGGACACTTGAGTTTGTGACCATAGGGACTGGGATCACTGATCTACAGCTGCCTCATGGGTAATATTTGGTCATTATTAGTGAAAGCAGTAAAATCTTAGTGACTGTTGATCTTTTGTAAACCAAAGTTAAGTTATCCTAAAACATGCATGAAATTGAAACAAATACGCAGCATAAAAAAGTGTGTGGAGAGGATCCACGGGTTCATCTGGAAGTATTTGAGAAAAACAGTGTTGGACACATGAAACAATCAACATATAGTGCATCAAAAGTTAGAGAGGATTAAAAAAATGCCTGTTTGAGCAAGGTGTGTGTTTAACTAAGACTTATAAACATGTACAGATTGTGCAGATCATTTTAGAGTTTAGGGGACAAAGCTTCAAAAGCTCTGTCAGCAGGAGTGTTGAGGTGTGCTCATGGAACAGGTAAATGTTTGACCTGAGGCGGGAATCGTCTGGTGGAGAAACTGAAAGCAGCCAACAAGCTCCTGTGTGAAATAAGAGAGGTGTGTGTATGTGTGTGTGAAGAGCTAATACAAGACAAACTGGTTGAATCAGTCTGTGAATTAATAACTAAACTGGGCTGGAGGATTAAGCAGAAATCCATGGATGGAAACACAGCCAGGTAGTTCCTGAGCAAAGGGGAATGTGGAGTGTGATAGTACTCTCTGTTTGGCACCCCGGCAGAAAGGAGTCCATCTTATAAATAGATGAAACCACGTGTTGACCCAAACAGCTCTAATGGAAGCGGAAACATGGGCTCTGCCTCTAGATTTATCACCTCTGTCTGGACGGACGCCATGGAAATTGCCTGGGAGAGATTTATTCTCCTCTTTCTTTCCCTGTGTCACAGCACAAGTCTCGCTTTGCTGTAAATTGTTTGTGTCTTTGTTTTATCCTTTTGACACCAGCGATTACAACATAAACCTCTTGGAGCTTCTTTTATCCCTTCCAAACTCATTACAGGTATAAACATACCCTCTGACTCTCAGCGATTAAAGTCGTTTCAGAGCCATAAAATCTAATTCATCTTTGCTATAAGGGCCATAACATGTCAAGTTAATATCTAGTGAACAATTATCTTAACAAAAATTCTTTTTTAATTTATTACATTTTGTACATGAAATGCCTGTTTTTAAAAAAAAAAAACTGAAAAAAAAAGAATTAAATTTCAGAAATTTGCAAAAAGTAGTTCATTTTGAAATTGTATAAAAATGTAAAAAAAAAATATCTTAAAAAAAAACACTTTTGTAAGTTTTTTTTTTTTTAAATCCCAAATTTCATTTTTTTAAATTTTTTTTTTAAATTTCAAAATTTTTTGATTTTTTTTAATTTAAATTTTGCAAAAAATATGCAAAATCTTTTTCTTTTTTTTTAAGTTCTAAACTTGCAAAACTTTCAAAAAATTAAAACATACCCTCTGACTCTCAGCGGTCTGGTGGATTCTGGCGCTAATCTCGTGTTAAAGAGGGGGTATTGGGTGTTGTTTTTTCTTCAAGTCTGTGCCTCTGGTGTGGCTGCAGTATCTTGACATGATTAAGAAAAAGCTATTTTTCGCTGACTGGTGTTATTGAAAAACCTTTCTTTCAGCCTCTGTCTGAAAAAACATATTTCAGTTGCTGTGTCTTTAAGGCTTCCTGCACATCAAACCCCTTCCCTCTGATTGGCCAGCCTCCTGAAGGCCTGAGGAGAGCGTTTTAAAAACCTACTCATTGGATCTGAACTTCCAGGATTTTTACTTTATATCCATGTTTCAAATATAGCATAACACCGCAGGGCTTGTTTATATTTTTTGTTCATCCACGTCTGACAATAGAGCTTCGAGAAAACGACTGACAAGGTGCTGAGTTGTGTCTGCTGCCGCTGACACTTTGGACGTCCGTGCAGTCACCTTTCAGCAGCTCCTGATTTAGTGCGTCCACGGACAGACGGACTGACTGATGGATGGATGGATTTACACACACACACACACACACACACACACACACACACACACACACACACACACACACACACACACACACACACACACACACACACACACACACACACACACACACACACACACACACACACACACACACACACACACACACATTCATACATGCTCATAAGATGATGCTGTGTGAGGAGAGATGCCAGTCAACACACAGTGAAACCTGAGCTGATTCATACACAATGTGCTGTAACTGAACGCCAGCTCACAACACGGCCTCAAACAATAGCAGCCCGATGTCTCAATTAGGCCGACGGTGCTGATGTGTTTGATGACACATTTTAACGCTGGAAATATTCACGTCTGAACAAAGGAGGGTGTTTAATCGCAAAAATAAGTGAAATGTAAAGAAAAGGAAGCTCTCTATGAAGTTTTAGGAGGGTGATCATGCCTGACGTGTCTTCAAAGTTCATGTGTGAAAGAACATGACATACAAATCCTCTATGCAGAGAACAACTATCAGTTTACCAAAGCGTTACACAAGACAGAAACATGACACACTGTCAGCAACACACCTGGAGGACAACGCTGAACTGATTCTTCTTCACACCAGATTAAATGTTTCCTTCATTCTGACACAAACTGGAATCTTAACAATGAAGTTTGAGATGAAAGTTACCCTGCAGGACCGCGTAATGAGCTGCTGAGTTTGTTCAGCTCTGTTCTTTGTTTTATTCAGCATAATGTGTAGTCTTTATGTCATTTCCAGTGATATTTGTTGTCTCTCACAGAGTTCTTCATGTGTGTGTAACCTCTTACTTTGAGTTTCCCTGTTTTTGTAGTTTTTTGGCCTGTTGTCTTTCATCATTTGAAGTCCTTCACCTTGTGCTTTTTTATGTTATTTGAAGTCTTAACCTTGTTATTCCCTATGCTATTTGTAGTCTTTTAAGTTGTTCTATCTTTTGGTATTTGTATTGTTTTTTTGCTCTGTTGTCTCCCGTTAATTGAAGTCCTTCAACTTGTTTTATTTCTGTATTTTTGTAGTCTTTCACCTTGTTCTTTCCTGTATTAGGCTTTTTCCTGGTTTCTCCCTGTCATTTTTAAAGTCTATTGCCATGCTATTTCATGTAGTACTTTTAGTCTTTTGCTTTGCTGATTTGTAAATTATTTGAAGTCTTTTAAGATGTTGTTTCCTGTGGTATTTGTGGCCATTTAAGGCTGTTTCATGCTTTTTTTTTAAAGTCTTTTGGAATACTTCTTCCTGTGTTTGTTGTAGTCTCTTTTTTGTTGTTTCCTGTATTATTAGTAGTTTTTTGGGTTGCTTCCTATTGTATTTGTAGTCTTTAGGGTTGTTGTTTCTTATATTGTTTGAAGTCTTCAGGGATGCTATTTCCTGTATTATTTGTAATCTCTTGCTTAGTTGTTTCTTGTGTTGTGTGTAGTCTTTAGGGTTGTTGTTGAGTCTTGTATTTTTTGAAGTCTTAAGTGTTGTTGTTTCTTGTATTGTTTGAAGTCTTTAGGGTTGTTGTTTCTTGTATTGGTTGTAGTCTTTAGGGTTGTTGTTTCTTGTATTGTGTTTAGTCTTTAGAGTTGTTGTTTCTTGTATTGTGTGTAGTCTTTAGGGTTGTTGTTTCTTGTATTGGTTGTAGTCTTTAGGGTTGTTGTTTCTTCTATTGTGTTTAGTCTTTAGGGTTGTTGTTTCTTGTATTGTGTGTAGTCTTTAGGGTTGTTGTTTCTTGTATTGTGTGTAGTCTTTAGGGTTGTTGTTTCTTGTACTGTGTGTAGTCTTTATAGTTGTTGTTTCTTGTATTGTTTGAAGTCTTTAGGGTTGTTGTTTCTTGTGTTGTGTGTAGTCTTTTGGGTTGTTGTTTCTTGTGTTGTTCGAAGTCTTCAGGGTTGTTTCTTGTATTGTGTGTAGTCTTTTGGGTTGTTGTTTCTTGTATTGTGTGTAGTCTTTAGGGTTGTTGTTTCTTGTATTGGTTGTAGTCTTTAGGGTTGTTGTTTCTTGTATTGTGTTTAGTCTTTAGAGTTGTTGTTTCTTGTATTGTGTGTAGTCTTTAGGGTTGTTGTTTCTTGTATTGGTTGTAGTCTTTAGGGTTGTTGTTTCTTCTATTGTGTTTAGTCTTTAGGGTTGTTGTTTCTTGTATTGTGTGTAGTCTTTAGGGTTGTTGTTTCTTGTATTGTGTGTAGTCTTTAGGGTTGTTGTTTCTTGTACTGTGTGTAGTCTTTATAGTTGTTGTTTCTTGTATTGTGTTTAGTCTTTAGGGTTGTTGTTTCTTGTATTGTGTGCAGTCTTTAGGGTTGTTGTTTCTTGTATTGTGTGTAGTCTTTAGGGTTGTTGTTTCTTGTATTGTGTGTAGTCTTTAGGGTTGTTGTTTCTTGTATTGGTTGTAGTCTTTTGGGTTGTTGTTTCTTGTATTGGTTGTAGTCTTTAGGGTTGTTGTTTCTTCTATTGTGTTTAGTCTTTAGGGTTGTTGTTTCTTGTATTGTGTGTAGTCTTCAGGGTTGTTGTTTTATGTATTGTTTGTAGTCTTTAGGGTTGTTGTTTTTTGTATTGGTTGTAGTCTTTAGGGTTGTTGTTTCTTCTATTGTGTTTAGTCTTTAGGGTTGTTGTTTCTTGTATTGTGTGTAGTCTTTAGGGTTGTTGTTTCTTGTATTGTGTGTAGTCTTTAGGGTTGTTGTTTCTTGTACTGTGTGTAGTCTTTATAGTTGTTGTTTCTTGTATTGTGTTTAGTCTTTAGGGTTGTTGTTTCTTGTATTGTGTGCAGTCTTTAGGGTTGTTGTTTCTTGTATTGTGTGTAGTCTTTAGGGTTGTTGTTTCTTGTATTGTGTGTAGTCTTTAGGGTTGTTGTTTCTTGTATTGGTTGTAGTCTTTTGGGTTGTTGTTTCTTGTATTGGTTGTAGTCTTTAGGGTTGTTGTTTCTTCTATTGTGTTTAGTCTTTAGGGTTGTTGTTTCTTGTATTGTGTGTAGTCTTCAGGGTTGTTGTTTTATGTATTGTTTGTAGTCTTTAGGGTTGTTGTTTTTTGTATTGGTTGTAGTCTTTAGGGTTGTTGTTTCTTCTATTGTGTTTAGTCTTTAGGGCTGTTGATTCTTGTATTGTGTGTAGTCTTCAGGGTTGTTGTTTTATGTATTGTTTGAAGTCTTTAGGGTTGTTGTTTTTTGTATTGTTTGAAGTCTTTAGGGATGTTCTTTCCTGTATTATTTGTAATCTCTTGCTTAGTTGTTTCCTGTAGTATTTGTAGTCTTTTGGGTTGCTTCCTTTGGTATGTGTAGTCTATTGGATTGCTAATACTTGCATTGTTTGTAGTCTTTAGGGTTGTTGTTGTTTCCTGTACTATTTCTAGTCTCTTGCTCTGTTTTTTTCTGTACTACTATCAGGCTTTCATCTCATTCTTCTTGTGTTATATTTAATCTCTTTGGGCATTGTGACGATACGATGTGACACTGAGCTCTTCGCTGAGTTATTTCTCTGTATTTCCTGCGTCTTCTGAGCTGAACTCTCAGTAAAGACAAAATTCAAAGGGGGAATAAAGTTACGATAAAGATAGTTAAGTGTTATCTAAACCATTCTGGCATTTATGAGACACCTTATTTGATTGTTAATGAATAAAAACAGTTTTAAGTTCAGCTCAGACCGGGACAGAAGGACCTTGAAGGACCACAGCAGAGCGTGTTGTGTGGTCAGAAATCTATCCTCCCTCCATTACCTCATTCCACAGCTCCTTCCTGTTTTCCTTCTGGACTAGTGAAACTCTACTCTGCACTAATCACTTGTACTTCTTTACCTCTTTCCTTTGGTGCCCCCTACTCCCCTTTCTTTCTTTCCTCTGCCCTCTCCTTCCCTCTCCTGTTGAAACACAACTCTGGGCTAAATTTAGTATCAGTGCGATCCAATATTCCTCATTACACTTCCCACACCTCTCTCTTAGCTGTACCTTTAAATGCCTTATCATATTCCTCACTTTTTATATGTGCTCCTCTCCGTCCTTCAAGTCGTCCTCTGCTCCCTCAAGAACTAAAAGGCTGTAAAATTGATAAAACTACTCAAAAAGTTCAGCGTATCTAGAGCCAGATCTCCATCATACCGTGTTAATGGTCAGGTGGAGTGGGACGGGAAAAGCTCTGTGCTCATGAATTTCAGCGATAAACAGTTAATGCTGGATGTTTCTGTCTCCTAACTCAGGGAAACTGGAGATTTTCGGTCAAAAACAGACACGCAAACTCAACAAATATGAGAGAAATAAAACATGTTTTCTACTTTCACTGGGAAAGACGTTTTCTTGAAGCTAACAAAGTTTGCTCCACTGTGCATGTTTTTCTGATGTTCTTTTTATATTCTAGTAAGTTTGACATCATTTTAGTTTAATCAATTCACATCTTTCCCCAAATATAACAAAAAAAGCTCAGTTAAATTACATTTCTCACAATAAAACCGGTAAAAGAGAGCACCTTGACACACACAGACACAGATGATCAACTTTAAACCCACACTGGGTCTCTGCTAGAAAACTGTGGACAATAAACACATCAGAGCTGAAATAGATAAATACGAGACAGCATGTTTCTTTTTAATATTTTTAATGTTGTTTAAACTTTTTTCTTTCTTCCTAAACTTAACATCACTGAGTCTTTTTGGGCCTTCTCCATAAAAGTTTACATCTTGGGTGAGCAAATATGGAGAAACCATGATGATCAGTTGGACGAGCACAGAATCAAACCAAATTCTGTCCGTAGCACCGAGTACTAATTCAAGTAAAATCAGAGTTGGGGATTCAAGTTGGGGACTCTAACTCCAGTCGCACTTAATTTGTGCACACAGAGACTTCAGACTTTGGGACTCGTTAACAATCATTCTGTTTTCTTTTTAGGTGTATTAAGATTGAGGAAACTCTGACAAGCTGAATGTGACTCCTTCCTTTTTTTTCATGGTGACCATGGTAACCACTTTACCCAGCAAGTGTGTGCCTTGCAGCACACAGAGACTTGAGACTTGACTTGGACTCGTGACCAAAGACTTGGGACTTGAATCTGATCTAAAAGTGCTGGATTGAAAAACTTTGATATTTTATTATTGAAAAAAAAACAATGTGTCTTACCACATAAATACACACAAGAGTGCTGAAAACTGGTACTGTTGAGTACCGATTGACAGGTAACGGTCATCAGTGCCATACCGGTTCAAATATGAAAGGGACTCGTCCCTACTCTCAGAGCAAAAATAAATAAATAAATAAACTGAATGGATGAGGGTCTATCAGAGAAAAATCTTTTCTCCCGACTCTCTGTGCCACTTTGAACGGGTACTTTTTACTCTGCCTGGTGTGAGAAAAATTCAATTCTTTCGCCAACCACAGATCAGCGAAGTTGTGACAAATACTTGTATGAGATAGGGATGTTTGATACCACTTTTTTTTAGACCGATACCAGTACAAGTACTCCATCGTAGGGACGGGAATTGAAAACCAATTCCAGTTGAGGATCGTTAACAGTTCCATCAAAGAATCACTATTGTCAATCTTTTTGCTAATCAATTCCCTTATTAACATGACAGGGTTCAGAAGCATCAGGATTGTGGCTTAATTTTAGTTACACCTACTGCACAACCTTAAGTGAGTGGAAACACCAGCAACTTGAAGAAGCAGTTATCTATGCTGGGATGTATGTTTGGCATTGTTGCCACTGAAAATCAGACCATTTACCCACATGCAAAATTTGCTAGAATCCATAAGGGAATCATTAAAGAATTGGATGGATTAGCAGGATAGTTAACAGCATTGGTATTGATAAAATCTTATCAATTCCCATCCCTCGTGAGTACTCACTGATACCTGGTACAGATACTACTAGTACTTTTGATACATAAAACTTTAATTAACAGTGACACATCACTTTGATTAGACAGCACAGCCCTTCTGACATCAAGTCCAAAATAATACACTAACTACTGTCTCTGAGTTTACGATCTTTTAAAATAAACATTAAAATAATGTGAAAAGGGCGAAATAAAACTATCAGAAAATAAAGCTGTCAGAGTTTAAGTATTTTTCAAAGTAACAACTGGCAAGGAAGACTTGTTCCACATAAGATTTTTTTGCCTTGAGTATTCGCTGCTGTTATCAGCAGCCTTTACAAGTACCAATACCTTGAGAAAAGGCTGATATCAGCCCGATACTGATACCTGGTATCGGTACTCGCCCATCCCTAATATGACATGAACTCCTTCATGGTCTGAAAACTGCAATGCATCCTCCATACGGACCAATGTACCAGAATAAAATGAAAAGTTTTCTTCATCCTGTCACAATACCATTGCAGCCACCACCATCAACCTTGCACTATGTGTGAAAAGCATGCTGGGAAACATTGCACCACAGACCAGGCCAACACGAACATCTGTTAACAGCTTTTTTCTCCTTTTTTTTCCTTATTAAGGTCACAATCATGCCTTTTGAAATAGTAAACTATAAAGAAAATTAGGAGACAAATCAAAGGAGACCCAAGAAACAGTTTTCCTCATACACAGGTGTGTTTTTGGTCAGATTTTTGAGTATGATTTTTTCCCCAGGTGCATTCAAATTATCATTAGAAAAAACAGACCAGTTTCATTGACACCTTACAGGAAATGCTCATTCTGCAGGAGCAGTAAAAATCACTTCACTCACAGGACGTCCTCTCCACTTGAAATTATATAACAGCTTTAACTGCACACAGAGCACGTTCATCATACAAAGAGTACATCAGGTATCCACAAAACACACAACAACAACAAGTTAGACAAACTGAGGATATGTCCTGATGCTGCATTTAGAGAAATGTGGTGTTGATCTTTTTTCCAGACTGGATTAAATCCCGTGAGCGTGAACGTCTTTTGTTAGCTCTGTGATGTTCAGATGGCTTCTCGCAGAGCTGCAGGAGCGTATCTGAATGTGAGTGCATGCCTTTATAAGCCGTCAATTGAAGTCAAACCCAAATTACATGAAGGTCTTCTAAAATAGAGGAGGGTTTAACTCCAAACATTCTCTGCATGACTTTTACACGACTCGACACGTCCCGTCTTTGGGAGACTGCACTGGGAGTGGGAGTGGGTTCAGTTTCTATTAATCAACATATTTTTACAAATAATAACAAAAGGAGTCAGACCACACTTTTGTGGTTTCATGTGACAGAGTAAACATAAGGATTACTATAGACAGACAGAGGTTAGTTGACTTTCCTCGACTCCTCCCAGGTATTTGATTTCAACAACCATTATTCTCCGTCAGGCACAATGATCACACACCCTCGCTCTAACTTTAGCTTCATTTCTGATGATTCATTGTTCATAACGAGTCATTAAAGTGTTAAACAGCAGCCTGATTATGAAATGCAACAGTCTGAAATGAACAGTTTGAGGTCCTTAAGTGGGCGTCCTGGGTCTTTAAAGAGGGGTATTCTGCTTTCCCATATTCTAAATACAAAGTAACAACACTGCATGTGCAGATTTTCAACCAGCTGTCTATTTGAATGTTGAAGAAAACCCTGAATCTGTCTCAAAATGCTACAATCTAAAAAATAACAGGATCTTTACGAGATCTTAGCAAGAGCTTTATGAGATCTTTTCCTGATCTTAAAAAGATCTTTGCAAGATTTGCACAAGGTTTTTGCAATATCCTTTCAAGATCCTTTCAAGATCTTTGTGAGATCTTTGTGAGATCTTTATGAGATCTTTACAAGATGTATGTAGGGGTGGGTAAAAATATTGATGAATCGATGCATCGAAATATTTCCGCGTCCCATCAATATCGATTCAGCAAATCCTCTGAATCGATTCATCTCCTGGCAAGTGAGGGGGACTGTGTGTGCGCATAGGGACGAGGGCCACAAGAGACCAAACAACAAAAAAATGTCAGCCAAAGAAGCAGCATAAAGCCAGATCCTTCAGCTTCAAAGTCTGATGTTTGGGTTGTTTTATTGCTCCAAAACGTAAGATGACATACCTCATATGGTCACATGGGCATGAAAATTGATAATCTAAGCATTTAAATCAAGATAGAATCAAATCAATATTGAATCGAATCGCAACCTAAAGAATCAAAATTGAATTAAACAGTGAGGTTCTTAGCAATACCTAGCCTTCGATGTATGTAAGATCTTTATGAGAGGAGGGTTTGCTTGTCTTCATTTAAGGATCTTCAAACTGGTACTTGACATGTTTAAGCGGTAGGTCTAAGGGCGCTCTCACGCTGGCGATTTCAACCGTGATAAACTCAAGCATGATTGTTCCCCCTGCAGCGCTGTTACTGGGACTACAGTCAGCGGTCACATTACTCCTAAAAGAACCAGACTGAAGGCCCATTTCTCCTCCCTTCATGTATGAAAGTGTATTCGTCCTTTTAAAATGACGTTACTGTCACTGCTCAAATGTTTCTGTGAGTTCTTTACATTGGCATTGCTGTAAACCAATACATCCACCAGGGGGGGGCAGCACAGAGTAAAAACTTTATGACAACAACAAACTCAAAAACAAACATGGCGACTGAGGTGGAGGTATTGCTAACGTACCACTTGCATAAAATACAAAAACAGAGGCAGTGTTGTACAAGGCGGTGTTGAATATATTGTGAAAGTTCCGCCATTGTTATTTCTTCTTTGTGTCTTCTTTTTTCAGGTAGGAACAACAACACTGCCCCCAGGGTTTGTGGTATTACTGCTCGGTAAGTTGTAGTGGTCGGACAGTGCTCTAACACCCCTGCTGCTGTTCAAAATGATTATTGAAAGAGGAGAAACGGTCGCAGCAATCCTCTGTCATGGATCACACCTCATGTCTGCATGCTTGTGCTCATGCATGAAGTGAATCATTCTCAAGCACGGCATACTTGCAGTCACACTGGCCAAACGAACTGGACTTTAGGGTTTAAGTGTACTGAAGCACTGTGACCGAGTCCTTAAACACCAAGCTCTGCACATAGCCCCGCCCCTTTTACAGGCCTCCAGAGAATTGGCCAATCAAGGGGAAGGAGATGTGGAGTGGAAAGCCTTAAAGTGATACTCCAGGATGGAACAAGTTGGGTCCTATCACAAGGTTTAGGGCAGAAATTACCCCTACAGCAGTGTTTTTGTGCAGCAGAAGCTCAGAGCGCTCGCACCAAACACCCCCTCCCTGCTCCTCTGCTGGTTTCCTCTGCACTCAGACGGGGCCATATTTTACTTGACCAAAAACACAAATAAACGGACTCCCACCGAAAAAATCTGATATCGGTCTGCATTCACACTTTATTTAGAGAATTTTCAGCGCGTTACTTTCACACAAAAACACCGCTAAGTAAGGCTCTAGTTCTCAACGTGTCGTAAAACGGCGCAACCTCCGCTGCAGAGCCACAGCTGGCTACGAGGCGCTCGCCGCTTAGTGTATTAGTCCGTTCATTTGTGTTTTTGGTCAAGTAAAAAATGGCCTTGTCTGAGTGCAGAGGAAACCGTCTGACGAGCAGGGAGGGGGTGTTTGGTGCGTGCGCTCTGGGCTTCTGCTGCACAAAAACTCTGCTGTAGGGGTAATTTCTGCCCTAAACCTTGTGATAGGACCCAACTTTTCCATCCCGGAGTATCACTTTAAAGAGACAGCAGCTGAAACAAAGGGTTTTCTAAAAAACCAGTGAGAAAAAAGGGATCATCTGTTTGAGCATTAAATCATGCAAAGCTTCTAAGGGGGCACCGAGGGACAAAATATAGCCTAAAAAGAAAAAAAAAAATCCCCTCTTTCAAAGAAAATAAACACAAACCTCTTCAAATCTTTCCAAAAGAGAAAAACCAACTTCAACTGACACTGAATAGATTCTGTGAGCATCGGGTAGATTCTGCTTTTGCTCCCCATACCAACAGTTTGAGCTGTGAATCATGTGAAGCCACTACAGCAGAACCAGAGTTTTAAATAGGCAGCAACCCCTCTTTACAGCAAATAAAGTTTCAGCATGGCAGCACGAATAAAAAGAAAACCGATTCCAAAAAAGCTGCTCAGATGTTTAAGTGATTCAATTTTGCAGAATCCGCCTGATGCAAATCACTGTCCTCTGTCTACAAGGAAGTAAAACAATTGATTTACAAGTGCAACTTAATGGAGACACAAAAAAACTCATAATAGACTTTTATCTTGGACCAAATAACATTTTTCCATCATTACTTCTGTCTGATTTAAAGCATTTACTCTCAATTCTTGTGGCGCTCATTAAAATAACAGCTGACTAATGACTCAGGATAATCGTCAGGCTAATGTTTAAAACTGAATGAAACACTCAGTCTATCTTTGTGGCCTCTTAATGTGCATCCAAAAGCCTCACTGAGAGCATTATAAGGTGATCCAGGTGTTTTCAGATACCCTTCACATGGCTTTGTCTCAAAAACACATGTAAGCACATGAACAGCGAGGATTAGCGCCGCTGCAAATGACCGATCGGGTTTCACAAACACTGTAGATGAGCACAGACCTAAATGCAAGGACACATACTGCACATACACTCTCACACCGCACTGTCATGCAAACACAGAAGTCCTTCCTGCTTGTGTAAAGACCAATCAGGGCTTAAGTAACGAGGCGCAGAGAGGAGAGCAAACAGGTGGTCGGGGAAACAGCTCGGCGGCAACAAAGTGTGTGTGTGTTGTGCATGTGCGTGTGTGCATGCCAAGACCAGGGGTGAAGGAGGTGCACGGTGCCTAAGCACCTGTTGCGAGAACATGTGCATGACCCTGTTGTTATACATCAGATAATTGGTCCACAACACAAACACTCACTCACACACACACAGTCTGCGGCTCATTCAAACACACACATTTAATAAATAGGACAGATTCATCCATGGGCTCGGAGCTTTCACTGCCAATGCAGGTGTGTGTAGAAAGAGTGACATGAGACGGAAAACAGAAGCAACAGAAACAAGCTGACAGATAAAGAGACAGAGTGAACGACAGGAGGAGAAAGAGACAGAGGGAGGAGAAGAAGAGGAGTGAGACACTGACCAGGGTTTGCTTGTATCTCAGAGCCTTCCTTTCCGATGCATCTGCGGCCATTGACACACTGTCACTGACCCAAAAATAAACCCACCCGCTCAGCGTCTGTCTCAGCATTACCGGGGCTGCGCTGGACACACAGCCAGGACGCTCCCTTACTCACTCACACACACACATACACACATACACACAGACACACACACACACACACATTACATTACATTGCAACACAGGCATAGTCATACACAAACAGTCACTCCTACAAACACATGGTGTAAAGTGAATCCAGCTGGGGTTACCCCCTCAGTGCCCCAAGCTAACGGCCCAGGAAGGGAACAAGAGAGAGGAAGTACGGCATTTTTTAAAGTGGGTTTCAAACCAGCTCCATCCAAGACGACTACGCTGATTAATTTAGAGATGCAAGTGACAACCAGACCATTTTACTAGCTGGTCAGACCACCTGTGTGCGAAAATGGGTCTGACACATGGGTCTGCAACCTTTACAGTCATAGGAGCCATCTTGACTCAGCTTACTTGGATTATAGTTGTTCTGGAGCCACACAATCTAATAAATCTTCAAACATTATAAAATGGATGAAGATTATTCATATTTTAAAAAGTGAAACAATTTTTGAAAATAAAAAAATAAAAAATTATCACTTTTTTTTTTTTTTAAATTCAATAATTAGCAATTATTCAAAAAAAAAAAAATTAAAAACATTTAACACATTCCGGAAATACAAAAATTTGCAAAAATGTGAAAAAAATGCCAAAAAAATGCAAACTTGCAAAAATAAAAAAAAATGCAGAAACAGTATTTCAAAAATTTGAAAAAAAAAAAACTCAAAAATTAAAATTTATAAAATTGGCAATACTTAAAAAAAAATCTTAAAATTTCAATTTCAAAAAGTTTAAAATAAATAAAAAACAATGAAATTTCAAAATTGATTAAATGTTCGTAATCTTCAATAATTTGCAATTATTTCAAAAAGTTTGGAATAGTAAATGTTTAAAAATTGGGAAATACAAAAATGTGGAAAAAAAATGCAAACTTGCAGCAATTGAAAAAAATGAAAAAATTCCATTAACAAAACAAATTTAAAAAAAAAATCTCCATAGAAAAATTTCAAATTTTCTCAAAATTAAAAAAAAAAAAAAAATTAAAAAAAACTATGAAAGAATACCCTAATTTGATAACTTATAGCGATATTATCACTCATATCGTTCCTCTTTACTTTTTGCTAATGTTTTGCCACTTACTAAGCATAAATTTGAAGTAGAGTGGTGGCAGGCTTTGTGAACAGATGGGATGGAGGTTTTATTTAGTGTTAATGTCTTAAGTCGTCAATACCCTCTGTGAGAAAAATAAAAATTCTTTATTTCAATAATGTTTTTTTAAAGCTACAAGGAGCCACTTCAATGGAGTTGAAGAGCCACAGGCTGAAGACCGCTGGTCCATCATAAATGGACGCTCCAAAATAACTGATTGGTTAAACTCAGCTGTGAAACTTTGAGCTATTGCCTTTTATCTATTAAGATCTTTTGTTTTTGGTCAATCACAGCCTAGAGCATACTTTTATCGATCTTAATAAGCTCTGAATGAGGTAATCATGAGGTACAGGTAATCCGGTGAATTCAGGAAGTCTTAAATTAGGTCAAGTTATCCAAAGACAACAAAGACATTCCAGTCTGCTTCAGGAACTGGAATATCTGATCGACACCACATCCTTTCCTGTAATAATCAGTAGCTTATTACTGCCAGTCAAACACTAATTAGGAGAGATTATTGTGTGTTTTAGGCTTTATTCTGTCCCTTAACTGCCATCGTAGTAGCTTTACATGATTGACAGTTTAAACTGTGGGTATGGAGAGCAAAAACAGGCTAAAACAAGTCTTATAACATTAGTCTGATCATCAGATAGTTTAAGTCCGCTCCAAGATCATTGGAGTCCTGCTGGTGGTCTTGAGCTTCTTTTGGGAGAGATGTGTGGTCCAGAAGGCCAGATTTTATTTATCATGTCTTCTACTATGGCACTGACAGGTGAATGTGAATATGATTGTGGACGTTTATATGAGGCTGTGTATGCTCGCATTTGTTTGTTCTGTTTTAGATGACGGATTCAATAAGGCAGGGTAAACAAAAAAAACTGAATTGCCCTTCAGGGATTAATAAAGTCGTCTGAATCTGAGTTTAATCACTAGCCTGAACGGTTGAGGAGTTAAAGCAATTTAAAGAGCACGAGTAAAATGGGAGCATCGGCCACAAAACCAAACCAGCAACTGTTGTATGACACTTTTCTGCTTGGATAGAGCTTCTTTAGCTATTACAAGAAACAAAATTAAATGCACCACTGGTGACAGAGAGTCTGACACGTCACCTCGACTCTGTCAGGTTGACACGGTTACTCGAATACAGCATATTCAATACTAAGAGCAAGGTGAGCACAGGTGATAAGAGTAACAAGGAAAAAGGGCTGGAGGGGTGGGTGTGGCCAACCTGAGACAGGAGCAAAAGAGACACAGAGACAGAGACGACAGAGACAAGCACACCTCGCTGCTGACAGCCAAACAGAAACAGAGATTCTAACATCACTAATGGTTTGACGGGAACACACGTCTCTGTACGCTGCAGACGGACTACAAAAACATGACAGCTAGGAGTGTGAACGGGCCTTTCACCTCCACACTGAGCAGCAGAACGACACAGAGTTGACACCTGAGGTCTCAGGTAGCTGGCCAGGTAAGATGAACCATTCAAATATGAAACTAAATTAAATATTGTGGAAGAAAATGGAGTAGCTTCTAACTTCTCAGTGGCCACTTCACAGGTTTTTATGGTGACCTTTTAAAGCGTTATATCATAACAGGTGTCTGCAGATATTTGGGGTTTGATTCCCTGAAAAACACCCTGTGTTTGGAAGCTTCAGTTTATTTTTATTTTCTGTGCAGGTGTTTTTGACAGGGCTTTAACACACCTGTGTTTCTTTTACATGTCAAAGTATTAGTTCGCATGCTGTGTGTGTGAGTGTGTTGTGAGATGACCCAGTCTTCTGTTGAATGTGCAGGTATGTGTTGATGCAGGAGAGGTGCGAGTGAATGTGAGAAAAACAATGTGGACAAACAGGTTCAGTGGCATCCATCCTTGTAAAGGGCAGAGCGCAGTGTCAGTGTGTGTTGTCTTCAAAAATGCTGATTTCGTAAGGAGGAGTGTGTGTGTGTGTGTGTGTGTGTGTGTGTGTGTGTGTGTGTGTGTGTGTGTGTGTGTGTGTGTGTGTGTGTGTGTGTGTGTGTGTGTGTGTGTGTGTGTGTGTGTGTATAGAGGTGGATGTGTCACAGTGGAAAACAAAGCTCCTGAAGTAGTTTCTATGATCTGGGAGGATGACACAGCATTCTTATCACGTTCAGATTAACATACCCACACACATATTTCACACACACCCCTGATGGACTAATCATGTCACCGATATAAATCATGTTCTAAATGACGTGTACATTTTTATTACAGGCTAATTGTGTAAAGCTAAAAAAGCTAAGGATGGGTACCTTTCACATTTGTTGAACTATACTAGAGCTGAAACGATTCCTCAAATGATTCGAGGTACTCGATTACAAAAATTACTCGAGTAATTTTCTCCGCCTCGAGGAATCGTTTAATTTAAAAAAAGATCAAAGAGTGGTATTTCAAATAGAGCTGAGGCCATATTAAGAGAGTCTTCAGACCCCTCAAGCTAACTCTTATACAAAATAGCAACTAGCAACAAATCTAGCTTCTTTTCTGGAGTTTGGAGACGAATGGGTCATTCTATACGAAACGGGTGCCATTTGGGTCTGCAACATTTGATGAGATGTACAAGATACACAAAATGTGTCAAAGTGTGTTTACAGATTTTGGAGCTACCAAAGCAAGTGCTCTTATTGACATGCTGTATCAGAAAATTCTATTTCTTAAAGAGAAATATTTTCATTAGAAAAATAACTGCTCTTTAACCAAACAAAAATGTGTTTTATCCAATTACTCGATTAATCGATGGGATTTTCAGTAGAATACTCGAATACTAAAATATTAGATTGCTGCAGCCCTAAACTATACAAACTTCACACTTAACTTAATTTAAATACCTTTAAGCATGAGTTTATTAAAAAGCTCTCAGGCTTAGCAGAATAAGTTAAATGAAAACTTAAAAAATTGATAGCTAAAGTTTTCTCCAGTAAATAAAGTTTTCCAGAGTTTTAATGTAACTGCAATAACTGTAATAACTGCACTGCTGATTGGCTGTTACCTGAGCCATGGCTCTGCTTGTAACTAATCAGATGGTACTGTGGATGGGACAGTGCTGGGGACTGAGTAGTGACTACAGACAGCGGAGCGGCTGCATCAGAGCAACACAGTTTTAAATTTGTTTATCGGACGTCGGATTAAAAAAAAAAGGCCGATGCCAAAATGCCTCAAAATGCCAAATATTGGCCCGATAGTTGGTCTATATCTTGCTTTAACACCCACCAGCGCAAACATAACTCAACACCAATGTTCCAGGGGATGGTGCAGGAATAACCACTATTCACTCTGATTATTAAACTGTGGGATAACATATGTCAGTGTGTATGCACGAGTTTCTGTTACCACAGTTACCAACTAGCGTTTGAGCCAGTGCAATTATTTAGAGCAATCAAGCTATTTGACCCTTTTTTTTAATAGATATCCTATAACACTTTTTAACAGACACCCTAAAACCAATCAGAATTGAGTATTCACCCAGATCATGGTACAAGTGGAAATAAATGTTAATTTGTTTAATAATAAAATCTCAACGTTTTTCATTTTAACATTTTTATCCTTTAGTATAACCTGCAATGCTGCGTTCATGTCCAGCACGGAAAATCAGCTACTCTTACACTCTCTCACAGTCACAAGGATGCGTTTAGGTACCTCAACATGATACTGTTTAGTTTTAAGGCCATGTCCACACGTAGCTGGGTATTCAGGAAACTGCATATTTTTTTATACGTTTACGCCTGTCGTGCACAAGAAACCGCAGCTTTACGTCACTAAAAACAATGTTTTCTGAAAACTCGGGCCAAAGAGAAGATTTTGGAAAACTCTGGTTTCATGGTTCCGCGTGGACGCTGGTAAACAGAGTTTTCAGTTCTCAAACGTCACAGCTGAATGACGGGGGCTCATTCTGATTGGCTGGCATGGGTTTTACATCAGGAAAATACTGCCCATTAAGGGTTTGGCATGCTTGGAGCCGGCAGATTTACCCGCTGTGTGTGGACGACAGTATTTTTTAAAAAGAACAAGAGGGGATACTCGTTTTTGAAAATACCCAGCTATGTGTGGACATGGTCTAAGTGAAACAGTACTCAGTACTACAAACAGAATTCAGTTGGCACCTGTAAAAGTACCTAATTCAGTACCCATCCCTGGCTAAAGCTTTATACATTCTGCAGAAACTAAAGTAAGAGTTATGAAATGATGTAGAAAAGACAAAAAATTGGCACAGGGTGAGAAATATTTGGGTCTAAAAATGTTGTTTTCAGGTCAGAATAGTCTGAATATGAGAAACAATCCTATTTCTGTGGGGGGGGTGTAATTTTATTACAATAAAAATAACCAGAAAAATATTTTAAATCTTAAAACTCAGTTACATTTAAAAAGATATTACAATTTTTCAAAATTATTTTCATTATTTTTTTCCCCTTTAAATTTTAGACGTGTGACAGCCAAATGAGAGAAAGGAACTGTTGTCATTGTTATCAGCCCGAGCACTTTGCAGTATTCAGCTCATTCCTTTATGTTCAATCTTAAATAACAAAAGTGCTCTGAGAACGAGTTACATGGCCTCCATGTTTAAGGGGTCAGATGTAGGTCGCAAATTTTCCGAGGCTCTGAGCTGGAAAAGATTAGGAACTACTGAAAAAGAGCATCCATATGTTACTTTGGCCTCTTGGGAAAAAGTGGCTGTAACTATTACATCACCAGAGTTACGTGTGATGTACATTACATGCTTTCAACATGTGTAAAGAGAAACAGTCGTGCATAAGTTGTAGGAATGAGAACTATGTCTCTGAACTGATCAGTCTGTGACATAACACCTCACTGGGAACAGGTGTTAGTGAAACAAGCCTTTAAAGGCCAAAAATCCAAACACCTGTGATCTTATTTAAATCAGAAAAAGTGCAGTAAAGCTGCGAGATATCGGCTGTGCTGTGAAACCTCAGCTTCATTTGTTAAAGAAATCTGACAGACAGGAGAAAAACAGTCGCCGTGCCTCTACCTGCTCAGAGTGGCTTCTGTGACTTCCCCGTAACCTCCTACAGGTGCTTTTCCTTTTACACGTCCTAATTTGAATAGATAATTTGCAGGTTGAGTTGCAAATGCTTTGTGGAAAAAATGTGCTCAGAGATTTGAATCAGAGCCAAAACACACAGAAACTCTCCCATCCTAAACACACACTCATTAAATCTTTAACTGCAGGGTATCTATTGTTTTTTTAAATACAGGATTTTATTTGACATCTAACGATAAAATGTTGAATCAGGTTCTGATCAAATCTCCCTCCTATTTTTACTACACCATGTCAAGATCTCTGACAGAGAACAGAGGGAGGGCAGGTGAGGTGACACTTTATGAAGAGTATTAATAAATGAAAATGACTCACTCAGATGATATGAATCATTTCTACCAATGATTAATGTTCTGTTTGATTTGTGCCACCAGCCTCGTGAGAGTAAAACTCACCATCTTCCCAAGATTTAACTAAAGGAATAACACTATACGGCTGTACAGCTGTTTTCCTGTTTTTATTCCTGAGTATAATCTTACATTAATCCTGAACATGTCTTTTTAGTCTCAATGAATTAGAGGATTCAGTAAAAAAAAAAAAAAAATGTTGAGGCAAGCTTTACTGTTCTCTCACAAAAAATCTCATCAACACAAAACTTGCTACAAGATTCAGGAACTCCCTCAAGTTTCTTGATTTAAGATCAACTTATAAAACGCAAGTTAAAAACAGGTCTTAACCAAATGAATGGCTCAGACTTGTTCAAACACATGCAAACACAATGTAAAAGAGACACCAAACAAATGAAACCACAACCCTTGACACAGTTAAACATCTTAAGACCCATTTTGTGTGTGTAATAATATGAAATACTCTACATTTTTGGCTCAAACACACTTAATTTGAAACATAAAAAATCATCTTAACCATACTTTGCTGAAACAGTTGTTTCTTTGCTTACATTAGTGATACTGATTTTGTCCCTAAGCATTGGTTCGTTGCCTTTTATTCAGTTTATTACTTGCACCTTGCTGCATAAATGGATAATTTCACAAGTTTAAGACATTTTCTCATCCAATTTTGTGTTTTTATCTTTTACTGAGCCTCTTTTTTTCAGTCTTCATGTCTTGTGATCTGAATATTATACATTCAGACTAGGCATAAACCTATCCAGCTTTTGGTGCTGATACCAATACCTGGGCTTTGGGTATCACCCATAGACTGTATATAGAGTGGACAGCGTTTTGAAGCCAAAATACCCCCGTCACAGGCGCAGCCATTGGCAGCAATTGTAGCCAGAGTCTGCGTAGTACAGACGATGAGGGATTCTGGGAGAATCTGAGAGGAGCTGGGTGACAAAAATAATATTTATTTTTTTCTTTTGAGAGTCTAATCACTTCTTGACTCTACCTCCCAACATATTTTACAATCCCCGAAAAAAATACACGAGAACGTCAGCTGTCAATCATCGTTAAACGTTATGTAAAACCTTGTTTTTAAACCTCGTATAACTAATGAAAACAAAACTTTTCAGAAAAAAAGAGGACTTGAGTACAAGACAGCCAAATGATATCTTGAAATCACCACAACAATCAGACGTGAGAAACATTTCTACGAGGTGTATTAATTTCTTAAAGTTTGACCACAGCCCATCTGGAATGACTGGTAAGCCGTATTTTTAAACCTTTGCTGCAGCCGGCCACCAGGGGGAGCAGTTTTTGTGGAGACCTCACTTTGAGCCGAGCAAGCGGACATCCATTTTTTTTTTACAGTCTATGGTATCAACTGATACTGATCCTGATCCGATACCAGTATTAAATAATAACCTGGATGCCCTACTGTGGGATAAGACTGGTAATGTTTTGAGAAAAAGACAAAAATGAGTACATATGCACTTACTGAAGTTAATATTTATTTTAAATGTAAGTGTTTAAATGTTTAATAGCAGTTTGGTTAAAAAAAAGGTGGTGGATCGGCGCTAATACCCAATACTAGGATTGGATCGATGCATCCCAAATTCAGACCTTAATTAACTAAAATTTCTACTTTTACCTGAGTTTTATCAGTTTATGCAAAGTGTTTTTGCTGATATATAACAGGGATGTGCATTTCAAGGACAAATACAAGGCCCTACTAAAGATTCATTGATAAATCAAACCCAACCCAGACCCATTTACGAGCAAAGTTGATGGAAACGATATAAAACGGATATGGTTAACATATATTTTAGTTTTACCAGCATTTTGTGCATTTTTCATCTTTTTTTATTTCTTATTTTTTTGGTAGAAGAAGCAAACGTCTGTGAGTTTTTCTGTTGCTCTGAACCTCACGCTGGCATTTAAGCTTTCTTAGATTATCAGGATTTCTTTGGTCATTTAATGACAAAAAGCAGAGATTTAAGATGTCCTTAAACAGTCTGGTTATATCACATTATAAGTGAGGGGAGTATAAAAGTCATCTGAAAACCCTGACTGTTGAAGCTGCTTTTTTCCTCCCTGCAGCAGAAGGAGCGAAAGTGTTGCTCTTCTCGTGTTGCTGTTTTTCACATGAGCGCATTATTTTTTACCCTTTAGCAATTTTTTAAAAATGTGGTCAAGCTGCTTTCTTCAGCATAAACAACACCTCACAAAAGCTGATCCTAAACCTGTCAACATGTTGAGTATTTATGTATAAACCGCTGATGAACGAGCTTTGAAGGAAACGTCAGTTCTCGGAGAATCAAGATAAAACACATCTGGTCATAATTTAGGATCATCTCTGTGATTTGAGACGTTTAATGGGCTGCTGACTGCTCGGTATTCCTTGAAGGTTTTTATGGATATGAGGTCACCGCTGAGAGATGGAGGAACACATCTCTGCTATTTTAACACCAACGAGACTAAAACCATGAATTAAATCTATTTTCAGACACCGTCCCCTCGATGATTTCTTTTCAACGTGTCAGAATCTGACTGAGCTGTGAACTGAACATGAAGTTATTAGACGGGCAGATCCTTTACCTGATCCCAGCTTAGGGGATTTAGTTTGGCTGCTGAGCAGAGGTAATACTGATCTCCTCCTTCACTTTATAGTTATGTTGATCTATCTGTTTTCCTCTCTTCTTCTCCAGGATGTCATCCAACTCCTCCACTGATAATCTGTGTGCATCGGATGACCGGCTCTGCAGTAAGGACACAACTCTTTCCTCAGTGTCTCCTTTTCTGATTTCTTAAGTCTGTCGTCTCTTTTTTTCCCCAAAGATTTATTCTCTTCTTACTGTTTTCTTGTTGCAGATTCTGTGTGTTTTTTTCCTCTGCTTTCCATTTTAACTCAAATATCATTAAATACCTAAGTTATCCCACATGTCATCCAGTGTAGAAGTCCTTAAAGCTCAAACCAAGCCTTAAACGAGAATGTAAAACTGATTTATGACATCCTGTAAATCCTCACCTCGCCTCAGAATGTGCCACAACCAGACCGCGATGTTTACACAGAGAAATGAGTTTTCATTCAAGCCCTTACCTTCTGAAAACACAAGATTAACATCAGGACTTTGACAAGAGGAGGTGTGTTAGATTAGGGATATAGCTGAGGCTACACACAACGTGCATTGCTGTTATGTAAGGGTGTGTTGTTCTGCAGTCAGACGGAGGTTTTCAGAAAGTGTCGGTTAAGGGTCGACGTGGAGGTGAGGCACAGTTATGAATCATGAGACAAAATCAAGAGTTCAGAGTTTAATTCATTCAATAATGGGCGGAACATTGGGTAAATATTAAGGCTGGGATGATATGCTATTCTCACGATTCGATTCTTTTACGATTGATTTTTGAGGTGCTTTAGGGTGCTGATTCGATTCAAATTGCTATTATTTGATTTACAATTTTTTTGATTTTTAGTTTGCTTTTCAACACCAGACCAAGTATATCGGTATTAATATCGATATATTTTGTGAACATATCGATAGGGCTGCGACCAACGATTATTTTAGTAATCAATTACTCTTACGATTAATCGATTAATCGATGATTCTGGGGGGAAAAAAAAACAAAGAAAAAACAAAAAATAGTAAAATCTGAAAAACCAAATGTGTTGTTATTTTAGTTGATGACTTTCGTTTGCTTAAAGATATACACAAAAAACACATTTAAACATGGTTAAACTGACCAGATGCTACATTTGTAAAGTAAAAAAAAATTATATGAATGTATCGTCACTTAAAGAATCAACAGTTTGGGCAAAAAAACAGAAAATATATTGTTATGTCATCAGATTAAGAACTTAGTGGGTCAAAAAGGCAAATAAGTAAAAATGTGTCCTCAGTCTTTTTACCTTCAGGTCAAACAGTTCACCCCCTCTGCCCTGACACTATCTGTAGCAGCTAATGCTAATGCTGGTTTAATGAACTGTTGTGGTTTTCAAACAGGGTGTCGATTTAATAAAAATACATGACGGGTCCTAAAAGACAAACCATGCATTTCAAAACAAAGAAAAGGAGTGTATGTGGGATTTCGTAGCTCCTCACCTCGCTGTTCAGCTCCTCAGCTCGTCATCGATGAGCCCAACATGTTTGTGTTTTAAGTGCTGGATCATTGCAGTCGTACTGCCGTGCCATGCCAGGTTATTTTTGTCAGTTTTTGGAGGAACGGCTTCTCCAGCTCTGCCGTTATTCACATGTTTACTTGTTTCCCTCCTCTGCCCACTCGGCTTCTCCTCCGCCACGCTGATCTGTTTACATGTGACGCATACAGCCCCACAGCTCAGGTAATCTACACTCCAGTCCAGTAGGTGGTAGTAATGCACATTCAACTAGTTGCCAACCGCTAAATAATCCAACAAAAAGGAGGAGACAAACAAACTGAAGAGAAACTAACACAGTGCATCGATTATGGAAAAACACTGTTGACGCTTTTACTGGTCGATTTTTATCGATTTGTTGTTGCAGCCCTACACATCAGTATGGCCGATACGTAAATGTAAATATTCGTAAGCTGCTGGCCATTTTCAGAGCATCTTGAAGATCTATTCAGACCCAAATAACATCTCTCTTCTTTTATGTTTCTCTTCTTGTTTTTGATCCTAAAGACAAAACTATCTTTTTTTGATCAAGTTCATCTGAGGCGCTTCATCCTTTGATCCTCTGCATGGTCGTCTTTTCTCACGATAACGCCGCTCTTTCTCTCTGAACTACCTCGACACATCATCTCAGATTGTTTTATTTTGTTTTTTAACCAACATTGATATCAGTAAATATCAGTTATCGGCTATAACAGCAATATTATGTGGCAGCAATAAATGTGGTGTTCCCCAAGGCTCAATTTTAGGCCCCATACTTTT
This sequence comes from Halichoeres trimaculatus, assembly GCF_033239565.1. Lineage (NCBI taxonomy): Eukaryota > Metazoa > Chordata > Actinopteri > Labriformes > Labridae > Halichoeres > Halichoeres trimaculatus. The sequence continues at coordinate 2,543,049 of NW_027437192.1, forward strand.
TAATATATACATGCTCCCACTAGGAGATGTCATCAGGAGGCATGGTATTATGTTCCATAGTTACGCTGATGATACACAGCTGTATATATCCATGTCTCCTGATGACACAGGGCCCATTGATGCCCTTTTTAATTGTATTCTAGACATTAAATCCTGGATGGCAGAAAACTTCCTACAGCTCAACCAGGGCAAAACTGAAGTTTTAATTATTGATCCTAAGGCTCAGGGAGAGAAACTTTTTTCAAAACTCCAAACCCTGTCTTTAACTCCATGCAATCAGGTTAAGAATCTGGGCGTCATTTTTGACTCTGAGCTCAATTTTATTCCTCATATTAAAAAAGTCAAAAAAACAGGGTTTTATCACTTAAAGAACATAGCCAGAGTCCGCCCGTTTCTCTCCCGGGCTAACACAGAGACGCTAATGCATGCTTTTATCTCCAGTCGTATTGACTATTGTAACGCCTTGCTTTCTGGTCTTCCAAAAAGAAACATCTCAAGTTTACAATTATTACAGAATTCAGCAGCACGTGTGCTGACGAAGACCAGAAGGCGGGCTCACATTACCCCGGTTTTAAAATCACTGCATTGGCTCCCTGTGTGTTTTAGGATTGATTTCAAGGTTCTTTTAATGGTTTTTAAATGTCTTAGGGGTCTTGGACCTTCTTATCTTTCAGAACTACTTTTACCATATGAACCCTCGCGGACCCTGAGATCCTCTGGCACTGGCCTCTTAATAATCCCTAAAGCTCAAACACGGACTTACGGTGAGGCATCTTTCCAACATTATGGCCCCCGTCTGTGGAACAGCCTGCCAGAGGACCTCAGGGCTGCAGAGAATGTTCATATTTTTAAAAGTAGACTCAAGACCCACCTTTTTAATTTAGCATTTAATTAATCCCATATTTTTATCTGTTATTATTTATTTTTTTATTTTATTTATTTATATAATCTCGCCTTTTTACTTGTTACTCTTATTCTATTACTATTTATTTCATTTACTAGTGTTTTATTTATTTATTTATTTTATGATTGCTAGCATATGTAGTTTTATGTTTTCACTCCATATCTCCAGTGTTTCCTCAGCAGGGGGCTGCCTGCACTGGGGGCCGCTGTTGGCTCTGGCTGGGATGTCTCTGTCTGTGGCGGGCGTCGTCTTGGCCAGGTGGGGGTCTGCAGCAGCGTTTTGCTGCAGTGGGCCCCTTGCTGGTCCTGTAGCGAGGCATGCCCGGGTGGAGGCGTCCTGGCTTTAGACTGTGGACGCCTCCATCTACACATTTAAAATCATGTATTGTGTGTGCATATGTATGTGTGTGTGTGTGTGTGTGTGAGTGTGTGTATATATGTGTGTGTGTGTGTGGGTGGGTGGGTGGGTGGTGCTTTGGGGTGGAGTTTGAATGGGGGGGCGGGGACTGTTTTTTTTTTTTACATGTATAGCACTTTGTGCTGCATTTCTTTTAATGTATGAAAAGTGCTTTATAAATAAACTTGATTTGATTTGATTTGATTATTAATATCGGTTTTCGGTATCGGCCAAAATTTCTTTACGGGTGCATCCCGATTATCAGGAGACATATTTTTCCATGAGATGCATATCACATGAGTCAGAGAGAACCATTTCACCCTCTGCTGGAGAAAAGTGGGAACTTTTTTCCAATGCAGTTTATAAATAAAGACTGAAATGAAGAATTTGAGTTTGAAAAAAAAAATCTATTTTTTGACAAAGAATCCCAATTTTGATATTGTTAAACAAAAAATCCTGATGCATCATATTTAGATTTTTTCACCCACGCCTAGCAATCAGAAAACCTCATTCAGATAAAAATCACCCCAGTTGTGTAAAACTCTTAGACTCAGCTTGTAAAACAAAGAGATTCAAAAAGGGAAGACAGGAAATAGATGATGACAAAGACTGGTTTCCGTCTGACTCGAATCCTCTGAATGTCTCTTAATGTGTGACCTGATTACAGTCTAATTGGGTCACGATGACAGCACAGTCACACACCAGTATTTTCACAGCCAAGTGAAGCAGAGGAAAGTAAACACAGTCCCTGAAAACAGCGAGAAGATGATCAAGGCTGCCCACATGCCTTCAAATCATGCTGATCAAAGATCATAGGGGCAGAAAGATGAGAAGTAGGGCAGATATCTCAGATTATCTGAGATGTACTCATGAGTTTACTGCCTGAAGGAAAAGGAAAAGGGTCTGGGCCTGTGACTGGCTGAGCCAGACTAGCATCAAGCCCCTCCACAAACAGCCTGTCAGAGTATTATTAATCAAACTAACTCTTCACATATTCTATTAACTTAAGAGTGCCACTGCTTTCCTTAAACGCATGATTACAACCCAGTGATGGAGGAAAGCTGCCAAAAAGTCACCCACCAAACTGGTCTGCCTTGTTTTGGTTGGAGTGAGCAATACGTAGTGAAACTACTGCTTGATTCATTAAGTGCTAGCTACTGGGGAAAACACCAGAGCCTGTATAAATACTAGGAATGAGTCATGATATTCAAATAGTCGCTCATTTGTAAAGATTGAAACCTGAAATACTTTGTGCCAGAACCCCTCTGAAAACTGTCACACCGGCAAACCGTACCGAGCTTCTGGATCTCTCGGCCAGTGTGACGGCTAGCGTGCGCATGATTCACTTCTCTGCTTTGGCACGCTTCAGAGAGGTGGGCTCCAGCACGGTTCACTTCATGCAGGGGCTCAAGCATGTGGACGACATGTATGATCGATGACGCCACTTTCAACAGCAGCAGGGATGTTAGAGGGCTGTCTGACCAAAACGACTTTACATAAGCTTAAAAGTCTCTAAAGTTGTAGCAGGGCTCTCTGTGTCTCATTGTGCTGACTCTAAAGAGATCACTCTTCATGTAAACAGACGCTTCACAATGACGCAGGCGAATCATGTATCCACACAAAGTCTGGTTCATATTGATGCTGCTGACCGTACTCTTCAGCAGGGTAACGGCGCTTCAGGTGGGGGGCAAGTGATGAGTACAGCCCAGTTTGAATGGCCAGTGTGACCACGCCCTGAAACCAGTAGAAGAGGAAGAATGCAGTCATCCCAGGTCCCAGTAAAACTGATGTGGTTCTGTGAGCCAGAGAAAACTCCAGTGTCTGCCGGTTGTCAAAAGTCTCTTTGACAAACTTCTTTGGTATAATCAAAACTAAGGTCAAGGTCAAACTTTGCTCGGCTAAAGCTTGGATCAAATCAGTCCAACTCTACTACCAACACCTCTAAACAGGAAGTCAGCAGGTTAGCAGAAAGGGCAGCAACATTTAGATCAATCATTCATTCTGGGTGACTGTTTGACTAATTCATCATCATAGGAATGTTGGCGCCTTATGAGCCATCTCGAAGCCTCAGATCTTCGGGTGGAACTCTGCTGGTTGTTCCAAATTCAAGACTCTAATCTGACCCCTAATTCACACACAAAGCTAGAGCACAGCGCAGCACAGCACCATCCTTATAGAAAGAATGTGTTGTGTCGTATAGAATGATGACGTTTTTCACAACCAAGATTAACTTTCCTCGTCTAAAAGCTCTGATTTATTCAGGATCTGACCTACTGATGACTTCTGGCCACGTGTCAGAGACGTAGTTTTGATAAACAAGAACTAGATTTACCATTGGTAGCCAGAAAATGGTGCTTTATCTTGAAATGACCGGATACTCTGATCATTTTTGTGTCCAATTTCCTGTTTGGTACGATCTGCTCTGCAGCGATTGGCTCGTTTCTGCAGCGCACTCCGGCCAAAAGAAACTTGCAGTGAAGCGGCCAACAGCCGTTGGTGATTGCGGCGCTGACGGACTGCAGTGCATGCTGTGTGAATGCAATGATTGACTAGAGTGGTTTGCAAGTACAGCGTAATGTGCGTGGCGCTCACGCTTTATGTGTGAATTGAGGGTAAGGGTGACTTTAGAACAACCTTCTCAAGGAGATAAGTGTAACAGAGTCAGTAACATCTTCAAAATCTCTACTTAAAGGTTTTACAGACTTGCTTTAATGAAATCTTACGCTTTTAATTATATCTTAATTTCTACTTTACTTATTTAATTTGACCTTAATTTCTACTTGTCTTATCCTCTTAATTGCTTTCCTTATGTGTCCAGACATCATTTTTATTCTTACACTTTTAATCATTACTTGGTTGTTAAATGTTTTTATTCTTTCATCTCTCTCTCAGAACTTTTTCCACCTGATGTGATGTTTCATTTCCCCCTTCTTTCTTTCTCTATTTTTGATTTTATTTTATTTTTTATTGTTTTAATTAATTTATTCATCTTTTGTTTTGTTGTTTATTTTATATCTCACTCACCTCTAACCTCCCTAGCCTGATATTCTATTTTTGGATTCTCTGTCATGTTTTTCTGTGTCAAAGCGCTTCATAAACAATTTATTTTTAAAGGTGCTATATGAATAAAGAAATATTATTTATCTATTGCTTGCTTAATCATATTCCTTACTAGATGGAGTATCTGGCTTAAGTAAAGCAAAATGTTTATCAAAGTTTTAAGTGATTTTTGTCACAAATATGATTAACTGATGAACTGATAAAAACCCTCGTTAGGTTGTTTTTAAAAGCATCTTTGCTGAGATATTTTAAGACAATAAAAGTGGATTCGTTTCAAAGCTAAATAACTTTGTCGGTTGGTTTGTGTCGTAGCAGGACTCAGATCATGAACATAGGCACAGTAAGAATATTTTTTGCATGCATCCAAACACCGATTTGCTTGCTCTGTGTGGATGAGGGATGATGTAACATCACAGCTGTAAACACTTCAGAGGTGCACACTTCATAGCTCCCTAATGCAGCAGCTGTCAACAGCAGCACCAGATGAAAGATCTTAATCATCAGAAACCAGATGAAGACTAAAACTGCACCTGCAAACCAGACAAAAATCCCTTTAGGTCCTGACAGTTACAGATAACCTTCTCTCTTCCTGTCCAGTAACGACGCAGCATGACCTGGCCATCATCATCGTCCCCTGCATGCTCCTCCTCTTCTTCCTTGTTACCTTGGTCCCCATCTGTGTACTGAGGTATCGTCCCAGACAGAGGCACATCCGGGTCATAGCGCCTCAGCACCAACACCACAGCAACCACCACAGCAACCATCACAGCAACCACCACAGCAACCACCACAACAACCATCACGGCAACCACCACAGCAACCATCACAGACGAACTCAGAGGCACAACCGCAGACCTCAGCTGCAGGGCATTGATGGTCAGTGCGCATTCATGTGTCCTCACGTTATCTGTTTGTTTTTCTTTCTGAGACAAAGAACAACGAAAGCAGATTAAACATAGATTTTAACTCTGCTGTAATATTTCTCCTCCACTAAAAAGCTCCCCCAGGAATAAACCCGCTGGAACATGAAGAGCTGCCAATGACAGTTCAACAAGTGCAGCAGAATGTCAGGCCAACTCTGGCTGCAGTACCTCAGACGCCCACAGAGAGGCAGAACAGAGGCTTCAGCCAAGTCACTGCCCTGCCTCAATCCTTCTCTATAAAGCCTGACGACACAGTGAACCTCTACAGAGCCCGCATGGACAACCGGGACGTCATCCTGAGGGCGCTGAAAGGTTAGAGTCACAAACAGAAGTCTTAATCTTTTTCAAGACCAGCTTAACCCGCTGAGTGCTTCTACAAAACATGATGCAAAAATAAAGTCTGATGTCTCACCTCTTCCACAGAGACAGCGAACGCTGAAGAGAGGCAGAACTTCTTTGGATTCGCCTCTTTCCTGTCAGGGCTGGGGCCTCATCCCTTTATTCCTGCTCTGCTGGGAGTCGTTTCTGTGCCTTCGCCTCCAGTGCTGGTCGTGGAGGAGCTGCAGCACAGAGACCTGCTGGGCTTCCTGTGGAGGTGTCGACAGGTAAAGGAGTCTATTAGTTAACAGAAGCTGGAGAAGTTAAGAAGTAAACTTTTAACTAATTTCTTTTCTCTTTTATTGCTCTTGCTCCTCTTTCTGAAGGATAACCAAGGTGCTGGGTCGTCATGTGACATGACAGAGAAGAGAATCTTCACCATGGCAGGACAAGTGGCCTCTGCTCTGGTTGGTAAAACTGTCCTTTGATCTCATATATTGGGCCAAGAACAGTATTTGCAGGTCAAAACAGTGGTCATAAGAAAAAATTATGATAGTCTCCAGTACGCCTGTCACGATAACAAATTTTGCTAGACGATAATTTTCCAAAATATTATTGCCAATAAACGATATTTTTGTCAATATTATTTTTTTCCATTTTTTCATTGATGTAATTATGATAAATGGGATAATAAAGTGAGTACACCATATCAAAAGCAAGAAACTTTAATTTCTTAAGAGTATTCAACTGTAATTAAAAGGTCAGGATCTTTTAAATAAAATAAATTAAACAAAAAATATAATAAATTTAACAAACAAGAAAGAGAAAAAAATACAATGAAAATGAAATGGACTCTCATTTAGAAAAAAATACATGTCAATGAAAATAATTAATACTAATCAAAAACAATAAAACATAGACCCTGTCTCTAAAGAAAAAACAAAACTCCAAAGAAACAACAATAAAAACTATAGCCTAAATAAAAGGGAGTTTATACAGTTCCTGAATTGTTTGTAACATGTCCTTTTTCCACAGTCAATCCGTACTGTCTGTCAAACATTTTTAACATTTCTGGCTTTCAACCGTATTGAAGGGCTGCATTTCTTTGGCAATGTATCTGTCTTTGAGCGCCCACCATTTGGAGCTTTTATTTCTATTTACTTTGCCGACCAAAAGCCTCAGTAAGAGCTGATTGTCAAAGAACAAGGCTCCGCTGCACCTCCCCTTCTTCTTCTTCGTCGCCACTATTTTCAAACAAATGCGACATATCAGCTCGTTGGTGTTCATGAGCTCACACTTTGTTCATTCTGATAAAAAACAAAATATTCCCACACTGGGACTGTGGCAGGCGGCTTAAGAACTGTATCTTTCGTGCCATCACTCATATTAGCGTGTGTTTCCTCCTCACCCCTCAGGACGCTCGCTTCAGCTCTCTCCGTGTGTACGCGCAAGCAGCCCCATCTTCACCCCAAAGATCGCATTTTTGACAGATGCTCACTCTGCTATAAATCCGCTAAATCCGCTATAGAACTTATGCACCACGATGTTAGAAAAGACAGACGTAGTGTGCCATCTTCTCATTCAGCCTCTTTGGTCGAAAGAGAGGAGGAAAACAAACATGCATGCACTGTCAGTTTATCGAGGCTGGCAATTGATTTATTGATTATCGTGACAGGCCTATCCTAAAGTTTTAAGCTTCACTCTCTTTTCCAAACATCTTCCAGGAATATCTTCACACTCAGGGCTGCATCCACGGTAATGTTGCAGCCCGTAGCGTCCTTGTTGGTAGAGACCTGACGGCTAAGCTGTGGGGACTGGGCTCGACCTACCGCAGGAGGACACAAGCTAACTCACCGGGGGAAGTCGGGGACATGGAGCTGAGGAAGTGGCAGGCTCCTGAGGTGCTGAGTAGGAGGGTCTTCAGTCAGAGCAGCGATGTGTGAGTGTCCAGGTCCTCTGTGTGAAAATAAAATGATAAAATGATAAATGATGAAAAAGTGGAAGCACAAAGTGGGTATAGTTTACTGACTTACACCCTGCTCTCACTCTTTTATGACAGATGGTCCTTTGGTATCCTGCTCTTTGAAATGGTCACACTAGGTGGGTATACTTAAATTTACTCCTCAGAAAATCATTGTTTATCCAAAACCCATGTACAATGGGTGAATTAAATCATAAAACTCCAATAAAACTGAGTTCATTTTTCATAACTTTTGTCCCAGGTGACCCACCGTTTGCTGAGCTCATGGGGACTGAACTTCTGCAGTATCTACAGAGAGGGAAACACCTCAGGCGACCACCAACCTGCTCCAACTCACTGTAAGAAAAACAGCAGACAAGTGTTTTGACTTTTTTATGTTAGAAATATTAATGTGCATGTGTTTTTATCAGCATTCAATCTCACAAGACCAGTATCAACACACCTAGTTTGATTTCCCATCATTTTTGGGGCGCTTGTTAATCTCAAAGCTGAAATGAATGTGTCAAAGTTCAACTTTCTCCTTTAAGGTATTTTTCATTTAGTTATTTTTAAACATATTTGTATGGAAGCATATTGCATTCACTTGAAGAAAAAAAAAACTCAGGTTTTTCAGAGTAATTTATTCTTTGGTTTGTTTTTTGTGGTAATTAATTTTGTTTTTCTGATTAATATTTTTTCATTGGTTTGTTTTTTGTTATAATTATTTTTTTAAGAGTAATTTTTTTTCTGTTTTCATTTTACTTTTTTCCTGTTTTTAAAGTAATTTTTTCCTGAAGTATCGAGATACTTAGAAATCCCGCAAGAACCTGCTGTTTTTCATGGTAATTTTCTCTCCTGTTTTTAGGAGTAATTTTTTTTCCTGAAGGGATTTCTAAGTATCTCGATACTTCGGGAAAAAAATTACTCTGAAAAACAGGAAAAAAGTAATCTGAAAACAGAAAAAGAAAATTGCTAATTAAAACAAAAATTATAACAAAAAACAAATCAAAAAAAAATATTAAACAGAAAAACAACACTAATGACAAAATAAAAATTACTCATAAAAATAAAAATAATTATAACAAAAAACAAACCAATAAAAAAATATTAATCAGAAAAACAAAATTTATCACCACAAAAAATTTACTCATAAAAACAGAAATAAATATAACAAAAAACAAACCAATATAATGATTAGAACAAAAAAACACCAATAAAAAATATTAATCAGAAAAACAAAATAAATTAACACAAAAAACAAACCGAAGAATAAATTACTCTAAAAAACCTGAGTTTTTTTTTTTTCTTCAAGTGAATACAATACGCTTCCGTATATTTGTCTTATTATTTTCACTAAAACTGCAAACGAGCTGAATACAGATTAAATAAGAAGGGTGTGTCAGGAAATAAGGAAATACATTATTAATACATGAATAAAACAATTTAAAAAATAACTGTAGGAAATGTATTAAATTCATAATAACCAAATTAATATAAAAATCAAAAAAGATAACACTAAATGAAGGTAGGTCTAAAAAGTGGGGTTTTAAGAAGGGATTCAAATGTGGCAGGTATCAGTGAAGCCAATGTAGCTGTCACTAGCGTGCTAATACATGCTAACTTTAATAACAATTGCCTGCATTTGATTCTATTTCCACTTGAAGTGACAGAAAAAATATGTATAGTGTAACCCTCCATTAAAACATATAAGACTTAAATCCACATCTCGTCCGTTAAACTGGAAAATGCTAATTCTGAAGCAACCGTTTTCATAGCCAAGTGCAAGCTAACGCTAACCTGGCGTGCACAGTTGTATTGGCCACAGTTATGCTTAATGTTGAAACTCGAATAAAATTGTAACAACATTAAACGGATAATAATTAAAAAAAAAACGAACATAAAATGATAAATAAGTCTTCTCTACCTTTATTTTTTAGGTACTCCATTATCCGGTCCTGCAGCAGTTGGAATCCTCAGCAACGTCTCTCCATGTCGGAGCTAATTAGAAAACTTCGTGCGGGAGAGCAATCAGCCAATGAGAGGACAGTTCTAAGAGTGCCTGAACCAATAAACATCGAGAAGTACCTGAGGGAGGCGGGGTATGGAGAGGCATACAACTATGCTGTGCTCTGATTGGCTGGAAAGGGCCAATCAGGACTATGTTAGCGCTGCTGTTGCTGCACTTTGGCTGAATCAAACAGGCTCTAGAGGATTTGATGACTGCTATGGGAAAGAAGAACTAATGAAGGACACTTTGGATGTAGAAGTTATATTTCTACAACTGGAAGAGCACACTAACTTGAGAGTAATATATTGACTGTAAATATGTATTTTATTTTAACATTATTTGACAAAAAAAATAATATACATATATGTGGCAGGTGAGTACACCTAAAAAGTTGCACTCAGAAATTGTCTGAAGGGTCAATACTAATGCACAATAAATAATGGCTGCTTCAGTTTCACGTCTGCTTTGTGGACCATCTCATGATAAAGATGCTAATCTTTGGAGAATAAACACACAGGGGCCGCAGTTTTAAAACAGTTCCTTAGTTATTTATTTGCATGATAGTATTGTTAGCCTCCCCCGTCTAACTCAGTCCCTCCAAGATTTTGCAGGTTTTTGATTATTGCAAGCATCAGATTTTCTTTGTTTAGAGATTTTGTGAAGGAAAAAAAGCTACCTTTGGGGAAACACTAATTGAATCAAAAGTAAAAATGGTCAAATTTACAACAAATGACAGCCGTGTCAGGCAGTACAAAACATTTTTTTGGTTATTTCACAATGTGCTGAGGGACCTGCTGATTTAAACACTACAAAATCCTGGAGAGACGGACACATGAACACACAGCTAACAGATTACCCCTTTTTGAAATAAAATACTGTAATAGCCACAGTCACTAACAATAAAGCCAAAGAGAGCTAGCTAAAAAATACTGAAAATACTGTTGGTACGCTATGTGACAAAGCTATGAGGAAGACGGGAAGTTTCCTTTATCAAGGTCGCTACTATTCAGTCACTTTTTTGGGGGAAAGGCAACAGATGTCATTGCTTGAAAGAACAATCGTAGAAAAGTAAGCACTAATAAAAACGAGGAATGATATGAAAAGCAGTTAAAAAACAGACAATCATCATCTAAACCTAGAGTAAGACTAGTGAGAAAGGCCACAAGGTTCACAGAGAGAGGACATGAGAAAACTCCTACGGTAAAAAGCTCAAACAAGGCAGTCCAGCAAACAATGTGCATTTAAATATAAAGGCAAATTTTACACTTATTACAGTATAGTTCAAGGACTTCTCATTCACGCGACTCACTCACTCAGATTTTTTCAGCATCCATCCGAAACGTAGGTCCACATGTGGCTGCCCGCCTTTTTTAATCACACTTTCTGGGTTTGATCAAACTTAATGTAACTTCAGTTCAAAGCTTATTCTCACAGCTCATCCCTCATCTGTTACAGCATTTTCTTTTTGTTGATTCAACAACGTCACAAACTCAAGCCTGTGAGCTCAAAATTGACCTCAGGAAAGATGAGCGGATGGTCGTACCATCTGTTAAACAGACGATTTTTAAATCGCCTTAAAAACATGAACAAATTTTCAGGATTTTAAGTTCTTTTTTGAAAAATCAACAAAAAGTTTCTATTAAAAAACTTCTTAAAGGGACTGAGCTGAAGTGTATGAAAGTGGAAACGGTGTTGGGTTCTGAAAAAGTTTTTCTAATGTTTGTAAGAAAATTTATCTGCAGGATTCATGTTTCTGCCAACTTCTCTTTTTGCACCATGAAAGATTTGGGGTTTGTTCAAACTTTGGTCTTTGACCTTGTATTATGATTTTCTTTACCCTGTTAATAGCAAAAAAGGCAACATTAGGAATTAAAAAGTAAGTTTTTCTTTGTCATCAGGGGCCTTTGTTTCAAAATATATCGGATAGAACATCTGTGTATCTGCCGGAATCAAAACAACAGAGTTATAACTTTAGGGTAGATTTAAATCCAGTTTTTGTGTTTTCTTTTGAAGCATTTCTGTTTAAATTCAGTCCTGATTGTGTTTTCATCTGGTGCAAAGTTGGAGTCGAAGTTACTTCTAAAGAAAAAGTGTCCAGCTGAAGAAAACTGAGATTCTTCTCACAGGCAACAAAGGAAGAAAGGGATAACGAAGCGATTGTTGTGTACGTTTTTTTCGAACCTTAAGAAATATAAAATGTAGCTTTGGAGCTGAAACATGAGAAGCACAGTGGAGATAAAAGAAGTGAAAGAGGGAAGAGCTTATTTCTACATAGCTTGTTAAAGAATTCTGTGCAAGAAGTCACTCCTACCTTGACCCTGGTTTAAATACATTCAAAATTTTCATTTCTGGGCGTTTTAACAGTGACAGTTTCTGCTGTTTTTAGCACAAAAATAGGAATTTAGAGAACTTTTATCTGTCATTTTGTGAGAACTCAAAGGGATGACAAATGAGCCACTGTACCTCAGTGAAATGTGCTCATGAGCAAAGAAACCCACACCAGATTTAAGTGCTGCAGCCTTGGCGTTGTTCTGAGAATGAAATGCAGCTCTAACATCCGCCTGCTCTGGATCCAGTGGCGTAAAGAACTGGATGTCGAGCAGGAACAGATCTGTGAAAAACCACCCACATCAGTCTCTCAGCGTGTTGATGTGGGCGCAGATCTTGAGGGCGGGGCCGAGCTTAATGTTCATGGTGGACATGAGATGCTCCTCCTTCAGCAGCAGCAGAGCCTGACCGTCGATCTCCTGCGACAGGAACTGAGGGGCGAGGTCCTCGCAGCCTGTGGAGAGGAGGAAGAGGAGGTGAGAAGAGACAGAAACAAAGACTCAAGTGTAACATCCTCTGGGTTCAGACAGCTCCTCCAACCTTGCAGCGAAGAAATAAACTGCGACACTTCCTCCACGCTCCACTGGGCGGGGCAGGCGGGCTGACAGCTGAGGGCGGAGCTCTCCGTTGGGATTGGCGGAGGAGGCGGCTGCTGGTGGCAGGAGGCCGAGGAGGCAGGCGAGAGGGACATGGGGTCATCTTCGTCCTCCTCTCCACTGGACTCCTCGTCTGAATGACTCGACTCTGAGCGGCACTGAAGGATAGAGACAGTCTGCTGTTAGAGGCAGTTCTAACCTACAGCCACCAGGGGGCAGACAAGCTAAACATACAGAAAATAGAAGCTTTACACCTCCAAATATTCCCACCTTATTGTTTGCTCATTTTAATCGTTGATATGTTCAAATTTTTTATAAGATGAATCATTTTTTTCTCACACTGCCTGCCCAAAACTACAAAGACACACTTTTATAAGACATATCTGTGTATTTCAATGAACAAAAACAGTCTAGAGCTGTTTTTCTGAGTCAGTACTGAATTTAAAATGACTAGGTTTGGCTAATCCCAACACAAATTTACCTAGAAAGCACATTTAAAAGCTAAAGCTGAACAAAAGTGTTAGAATATTAAATGATTAAAGAGGGGGTATTGTGCTTTTTTTTGTCTGAGACTCTTGATTTTAGCTTCTGTCTCTTTAAGGCTCCTTGCTCCAAAGACCCCCACCAAGGCCAGGGGGGGACCTTGGTGTATTTTTTTTTGTTTGTTTTAATTGTTTAACAAACAGATTCAGATTTTTCTACTACACAGGTAAATAAAATCTGCAGTATTGCAATTTTGGAACGCAAAGTACCCCCTCTTTAAAATTTGCACACCCCCTCTTCAAGATCTGCAAGATTAAAAAGAGACACAATCTTAATCTCTCCATTTTCATTGCACCTCTTCATTTTTGATTCTGTCTCTTAAAGGCTCCCCACCCAACAAACCTCTAGTTTTCCAGCCCTCTGGGGGTATGTCAGGGGCAGACTTTGGTGTTTGAGGCCCGCACATTTAGAGATCCTTATAGGATGGCACCATCTTCTCAGTAAGTCGAGTCAAGACTTTTCTTTTGATCAGTTTACAGACAGATTCAAGTTTTTCTAGATTATAGGTAAAGAAAATCTGCAGTTTTACAAAATTGGAAAGTAAATTATCCCCTCTTTAAAATTTTTATACCCTCTCTTTAAGATCTGCAAAATAAAACGAAACAGAATCTTAATCTCTCTATTTTCTCTGAGACTCTTCATTTTAGATTATGTCTCTTTAAGGCTCCCCACCCCACAAAGCTCCTTCTCCAATTTGCCAGCCTTCTGGAGGTCTGTTAGGGGTGGACCTTGGTGTTTGAGGCCTACATGTCAGGAGATCTTTATGTGATTGCATCATTGTTTCGGTTAGTCTCATTAAGATTTTGTTATGATCATTTTACGGACAGATTCAGGTTCTTCTACAACACAGGTAAAGAAAATCTACAGTATTGTAATATTGGAAAGTAAAAGACCCCCTCTTTAAAATTTGCATACCCCCTCTTTAAGATCTGCAAAATTAAACAATGAGACAGAATCTTGATCTCTCTATTTTCATTGAGACACTACATTTTTGATTCTGTCTCTTTAAGGTTGCCTGCTCCACAAACCCTCTTCTTTAATTTTCCAGCCCTTTGGGGGAATGTTAGGGGATGACCTTGGTGTTTGAGGCCCGCACATTAAAAGATCTTTATGCAATGGCAATATTGTTTCAGTAAGTCTCATTAAGACTTTCTTTTGATCAGCTAACAGACAGATTCATGTTTTTCTACAACATAGGTGAATAAAATCTCTGGCCCCTCTTTAAAATTTTCATATCCCTCTTTAAGATCTGCAAAATTGAACAATGAGACAGAGACTTGATCTCTCTATTTTCTCTCAGACTCTTTATTTTAGCATCTGTCTCTTTAAAGTTCCCCACTCCACGGACCACCTTCTTTAAATTTCCAACCCAATGGGGGTCCGTCAGAGGCAGACCTTGGTGTTTGAAGCCCGCACATTACAAGATCCTTATGCAATGGCATCATCATCTCAGAAAGTCTCCTTAAGATTTTGTTTTGATTAGTTTACAGACAGGTTCAGGTTTTTCTACAACATAGGTAAAGAAAAACTGCAGTATTGCAATACTGGAAAGTAAAGTACCCCCTCTTTAAAATCTTCATACCCCCTCTTTAAGATCTGCATAAGAATCTGAAAAGTTTGAACAACTCCTTCATTCTGCATTGTTTCTTCCTCCCTACCTTGACAGGTAAGGGTCTCCCTGCTATCTTGGCGCTGGCGATCTCCGAGCTGGTCCTGCGGGGAACCCTCCGCCTGGTAACTCCTCCTTCCTCGTCTGAGTTGGAGAGATGACCTTGGTGACCTTGATCCTGATCCGTGGCGTTGTGCCCGTGACCCTGCCGCACGCTGAAGTGCTGCCTGAAGCTGACGTTGTACCTGGGGAACCAATACATACTGTATCGTAGACAAAGAGTGACATATACGGTACTGAAGCCAAGACGAGCAACACATACAGTTTTGATCTCTTTGCACCACACGGTGTATGACGTTCATACGCATGTCGAGGGCAAAGGGATGAATGCAAAGCAGAGCAGAGGAGCAATGCAGACTGCGCATTGTTCATACCAGAAACACATGAGATAATACAACAGACTGTTTCTGTGCAGCTTGGCTCAATTTTTAAATAAAAACATAAATGATCATGCTTTTCTGCAGAATGATGAAATGACGCTGGAATATTTAAAAATGAGGACAGAAAACAGACATGCTGTGAAACGTGCAGCCGGAGCCACCTGAGAATTCACACCCTGCTGCCGCACGCTTCCTCTGAATGAACAGGTGGTTAAAGTCTTCGTGTTAAAGCTTTAAGATGAAGCTTCAGTGGTTTCATCTCTGCAGCAGAGTGTGTGTTTTCTAAGACAGCCCCAGCTGCGTATATTATATTTCATGCGTGTTGAAGTACCTCTTGGCACACGTCATGGAGCAGAACCTTTTGGTGCCTCTGAACTGGCTGGCCGGAGCAAAGTTTTTACAGTACTCACACTTCAGCACTGAGGGGACACAAACAGAGCAGAGGGTGAAACAGAATCACTGCAGTGAAACCGAGGATGAAAAACACAAACTGTGCTAAAAAAAAAAGGAGCTTTTGTTCCCGTGTTGTTGTCTTGCACTCCAAACCAGAGCCAGTCCAGCTTGTGATTAAAAACCTTCTGTGTTCCTCTGTGGTGACAAACAAAGGTTACGCAGGGTTCACTTTGGTACATATTGTAAAACCCGGCTCTCCGTGTCCGGGTTATATAAGATCTGGCAAGGTGAGGATGCTAATTAGCATGAGCAGTTTGCTGCCGGTGCAAATTAAGACTTGAAATGTTCACAATGTTCCTACCACTTTACCAAGAGGTGGTTTTGGCATGTTCTGTCTTAAGGAGTGACAAATCAAACATAAAACAAGAGCAAGACTGAGACGTTTTCTCATATCTGCATGCAGATGTATCAAGGCTGAGACACTCAACCTGTGTGCAAGATTAATATTCTACATGTGGGCCCATGACTCCTTTGCAGTGGCTCCCTTTAAAAATATATAACTGAAACAAAGAATTGTTATTTTTGCTAACAGAGGGTATTGATGACTTATGACACTAAATAAAATCATGCATTGACATTTAATTTAGCTAAATCTTCATCCCATCTGTCAATAAAGCCTGCCACCGCTCTACTTCACCTCCTACAACATCAACAGCCCACCAACTTTCCATGCACCTGTGGCTAACCTCAAGTTTTACAGCCCTGGGAAGATAACTACATCTACAAAAAGACTAATCTGGAAGAAAATACTGATTTTAATTCTGTGTGGATGGATTCATTTATGTGCTAATGTGCTGGCTCAATATACATGATTGATATGTGGCAAGACTTTAGCAGACAACAAAAAATGATTAGTTACAATATGGACATTACTTGTTATCAAATTAAAGTTTAATTTTTTAAGTTTTAACATTTCTGCAAATTTTTAGAAAATGTTCTTTGCAAATTTTTGAAATTTCAAGGTTTTTTTTTATTTTTGCATTTTTAGTTTTTATTTTTTTGCAAATTTTAACATTTTAATTTATATGAAATTTGCATTTTTGAGATCTAAGAAAAGATATAAATTTTGCTACTTTTTGACAATTCAAATTTTTTTATTTTTTGCAAATTTATCACATTTTATTTTTTTTTTAATGTTGCATTTTTAAATTCTTGAAAATATATAGATATATAAATATATGTTTTTATTTGAAAAAAAAAGTTATTAATTGGCAAAATTTTTCAAAGTGTTTAAATTTTTTGAAAGTTTTTAACTTTTTTACTAATTTTTATAAATGTATTTTTTATATTGGCAAATGTATCAAAAATAAAAAAAAACCATGATATTGCATGAACAATTTTTAAATTAAAAAAATAACTCCTTGTGTAGATTATTATACACTAGATGCTATCTTTGTGCAGAATTTATACACTTTACAGTCTTTATTGTGAAGATAAAGTAGATTTTGCGGCTCTGAAATGACTTTATTCCATTTGAGCTGAGGCAAAATGAAAGTATGAAAGTAAAGGTTGCAGACCCCTGAGCTAGCATGTTGGTTGAACCATCTTAAGAGGCTCAATGTTTGACATTTTTGTTCAAAAACCTTGCACATGAAAAACTCCCAAACTCTGGCAAAGTCTTGCACTACACTGCTGGCCTCTGGGACCAGAAATGTAGCAAGAAAATCTAAAACTATTGCTGCAGATTTGATAAACGTTTAAGATGACACCTTTCCTAAATTAACTCTTCACAATTTTTTTTCAGATATGATGAGCTAATGACTCCAAAATGCTGCAACTTTGTACCAAAAAACTCTTATTTTAGAAGATGATGTAGTGATAACTTAAACTCTGGAGTCACAGCGCTCTCTGCTGGACGTCCTACTCCAAGACACGATTGTCAAATCACTTGAAGCAGTGTTTTCTCAGACTGCTAACCTATTTCACTAACTTGTAGCACACATGTAGAACAGCCTCCTGCCATTAGCTGCAGGTGTAGCTCTGGTTATTAGCAACTCCCAGAATGCTCTCTGCACAAAGCTCTACTACCTGTATGCAAACAGGCACAGATGACTGGTGGCTTTTTGTCACACTTTTGGAGTGTTGTGGAGCTGTTTACAGGCTGTGTCGAGTGAAACTAGCATCTGGATGCTACTTTGCGAGGAGGAATGAAAACAGGTGGAGCTAGCTCTGCTAACACTAGCCACACTATGCAAACAGTTTGTAAATAAGAGAAAACTAGAAAGGATTTCGAGCGGTTACCTGTGGCTGTTGTAAGAGTCTCTGATTGGTTCGTATCCAGACTGTCATTGGTCAAATCTTCACCAGCTGAGTCTTTGACTGAACCACACACCTGTCAATCAAAGGACAAGAAGTCAGATCAAGCAAATCAGAGTCAAACACACCTGGGTTTTAAAGAACTACAAGTCCCATGATGCACTCACAGGGAAAGGCTCCGCCCCTTCCTGGATGACAAAACCTTCTATGAGGTGAGTGAGAACGTTCGGTTTGACCACAGCTTGAGGGGGAGGAGCTCTCTCCCCTTGACCACAGACGCCACGGGACACTGTCAACACCGGCGAGGGGGCGGGGGGCGGAGCTTCAGAGGCTGGGGAGAAAAAAGTAGAGCAATACGAGGTGAAGATGGTGGAGAAATGTTTTGCTCTGTAACTGTGTGTCTTTCTATGATCCTTTGCTGTTACCTGCTACGATGGGATTGGCTGCTAACGCTGAGGGGTGTTCTCTGATTGGCTGTAGCCGAGGAGGGGAGGGGCCATCTTCATCATTGGCTGAACTGGAGTCTGTTTTTCTCTTCAGGGGGCCGCTCAGCTGCTTCTGAAACGGAGGAAGTGAAAAAAGATAATAAATACGATACGCTATCAGAAATGACTGAGTGAAAAATGGCGTGTTAGCTGCTGACCTGTGGCGTCTGACTTCCTGATGAGTCCCCGTTGGTTGTTGCAGCAGCTGAAGCTTCTTTCTGCTCCTCTGCCACCAGGGGGAGTGACAGAGCAGAGCGAGACATGGAAGATGGAGGGGAAGACACAACGGGGGGCTGTGAGGAGGCGGGGCTTGATGCCAGCGCCCCGTTCTGACTCTTTCCAGAGTTCTGATTGGCCTGTGGGTGCACCTGAGGCACCTGAGCCAGCGGAGGCGCCTCCTGAGGGGAGTGAAGCGTCTTCAGCCCCACCCCTCGGCCCACCACCCCGGCCTCCCTGGAGGCGATGGAGGCCACCATGGTGAGGAGGCTGGAGGAGCTGCTGAGGACGGCGGCCCCGTCCTGGCTGCAGCTTCCTCGAGCCAGCGCCAGCGCCTGCGTGTTTCCCAGCGTGCTCTGCCTCGCTCCCACAATCTGGACTGGGATGTGCGGCGGCTGCAGGGACTGGGCGGAGCTGCTGGTGGGAGGCGGAGCAGGGAGGATGGGGGGAGGGTTTCTGGAGGGCAGCTGGAGGGGCAAACGCAGCCCCTGCAGAGTTTTTGGTTGGATGGGGATGGGTCCGTTCCCGTGGCCGGACTTCTCGTTGTTGAGCGAGGTCTTCTGCAGAGGCTGCACCACCAGAGTCTGTGCGTTCACCGCCGGTTTGATGGTGGCGGTGCCCACAGGGTACCCGTGCGGCTGGGTGGCGGCGGTGGAGGTGAGGACGAGGGTGTGTGCTGCTGTGGGAGCCGTGGTTCCTGTGGCGAGGGTCCGGGTCCCGTGGAGGAGGAGCTGGGAGAGAGGGATGGAGGAGGTGGAGGAGGAGGAGGCACCAGAGGAGGAGGAGGAGTGGGCTTTCAGGTTGGTGGGCTGGGGGTATGTGGGGATTTTGATGTGGGGCGGCTGGGGCTGAGGTTTGGTAGGGGACTGGGAGTTGGACTGAGGGGAAGGATGGACGAGGGAGTACGCTGCTCAGAGACGAAAAAACAGAAAAAAAACAGGAAAAAAAGTGAAAAATAAAAAATTTTTAGCCTCACTTCACAAGATTTTAAACAAAATGTTCCTGTAGTATCTTCAGACTCTTCACAGCTTTAACCAAATATTTCATTTCCTCCTCACCTGACTCACTTCGCTCGGGGGCTTCCGTCTTCACACCGACTCCTTTAGGGCTGGACACTCCTCTCATCGCCAGATTCTGCACCTGGAGTGAAAAAAGGTGATAAAACTGATCAAATACTAAACTTATAACTGGTGCAAAGAGCTGTGAACATGTTCACGCCACACACCTGGTCGTTATCCGTCTGGCTGGCCGAAGAAGAAGAAGAAGCTGGTGCAGCTTCCTGTTGCTGAGCCTGAGGCTGCTGAGTAACCGTCGCCACGGCGGCGGTTGCCGTGCTGCCGGGCATGAAGATGAGCTGAGAGGAGATGGGCGCCCTCAGGGAGCGGTTCACCTGGAGGACAACAAGGTAGACAATAAACACACAGAGGGAAGACAACAAGAGAAGGAAAGAAGAACTGAAGGATGCAAAGAAGGAGGGAAGGTGGGAAGAAAAGAGGATGCAAAGGAGAGGACAAGAAAGGAGAAGAGAGAAGATAATGGCTGGAAGTTTGAAAAAGAGGAAGGGAGAGAAAGAGGAGAATATACAAGGATGGAAGGGTGAAAAGATGAAAGGATGCAAGGAAGGAAGGGGATAAAAAAGAAAGGAAAGATGGGAAAATGAAAGAATGAAAAGTAGAAAGAAAGGAGGGAATGAGGTGAAGAGATGAGATGAGCATAGATGGATGGACAAGGGGAAGGGAGGATGGATGGAGGAGAGAAAAGAATAAAGGAGGTAAGAAAGGAAGGATGCAAGGAAGGATGCAAGAGAGAGCACAAGAAAGGAGGAAGGAAAAGGATAATGGTCAGAAGGTTGTAAAAAAGAGGAAGGGAGAGAAAAAGGACAATAGACAAGTAGGAAGGATGAAAGGAGAGAGGAAGGAAAGAAGTAAGGAGGCAGAAATGGAAGGATTCAAGGAAGGGAGGAATGAACTGAAGGAAGAAAGAAAAAAATATAGGCAAGGATGGATGGAAAAGAGGAAGTCAGGACAGATAAAAGAGAGGAAGATAATTAAGGATGCAAGAATGGAAATAATGGAAGGTTGTAAGGTAGGAAGGAAGGAAGTAAAATGTAAGCATGAAAGGATGGAAGTGAGGAAGAATAGATAAATGGAAGGAACGCCTGAAGGATGCAAAGAAGGAGAGAAGGAAGGAAGAAAAAAGGATGCAAGGGAGAACACAAGAGAGGAAGAGGAGAGAAAGAGGAGAATATACAAGGATGTAAGGGTGAAAGGAGTGAAGGATGCAAGGAAGGAAGTTCGGAAAAGAGAAAGGAAAGATGGAAAAAATGAAGGGAAATGAAATGTAGAAAGCAAGTGAGGAATGAGGAAGAGAAGAGATGAGCAAAGATGGATGGACAAGAGGAAGAAAGGATGGATGAAAGAGAGGAAAGAATAAAGGAGGCAAGAATTTAAGGATGCAAGGAAGGAAGGAAGGAAGAAAGAAAGACTGCAAGGGAGAGCACAAGAAAGGAGAGAAGAAAGGAATAATGGTCGGAAGGTTGTAAACAAAGGGAGAGAAAGAAGAGAGTAGACAAGGAAAGAAGGATGAAAGGCTTAAAGAAGGAAAGAGGAAGGAGGGAGAAAAAAATAGAATTAGGTGGGAAGGAGTGAAGGATACAAGGAAGGAAGGGGACGGAGAGAAAAGAATGGAAGGATTGAAAATTTGAAGGGAGGAAGAATAAAAAGCAAAGAGAAAGGAGGGAATGGAAGAAAGAGAAGAAATAAGCCTAGATGGATAGACAAGAGGAAGAAAGGACGCATGGAAGAAAGGAAAAAATTAAGGAGGCAAGAACGGAAGGATGCAAGGAAGGAAGACAAAATATAACAATGAAAGGATGGAAGTGAGGGTGAAAGGATGAAAGGGAGGAAGGTCAGAAGGACTGAAGGACACAAAGGATGGACGAAGACCAAAGATTAGCATGGAAGGTTGAAAAGGAGGAAGGGAAGAAGGAGAAGAGAAGGAAGGAAGAAAGAGGGAGGGAGGAAGGATGAAGAGAAGAGATAACCTTTGAAGAGGGATGGAAGGAGGTGGGGAAGAAAGGAAGGAAGGAACTTTCTATCCTCACTTAATGAAAGTGAAACTCAAAAACTCACTCTCGCATCACTTTTTAAGATGAACCAAACTCACTCAGGGTGATGTCAGAGAAATAACTCACCCTCAGGTACATCTGTCCCTGCCCCCCCGCCGTCCCACTCAGCAGCACTGATTGGCTGATGGTGGACGTTGCTGAGGCGCCTAAAGGACGGCTGCTGGTCGTGGATCCGGGTCCAGAGGTCACACTGGCCTGGAAATAAAATAAATGATGGCGTCAGGATGAAGTTGTTTTGAGTTACTGTCTTTGATTCAGAGTTCAGTCAAAGGATAAAGTTCCTGTGGGAGTGGACGCTGCAGCGTGGGCTCGTACGTGACGCAGCGCGGCGGAGGAAATGAGCACTTACAGCTGTGGTGCTGGTGGTCTGAGAGGAGCTGCTGCTGGAAGGACTGGACTGACGACTGGCTGCCAGAGTCGCCTGAGCAGAAAGAGACAGGGGGACACGTCTTCAAACTTTTTCTGTTTCCATTGTTTTCTTAAAATTGACCTATTTTTTAATCTTTATAATAAAAGATGACTCTGTGTGACTTTTTTTAATGTTGGGAACGCGTACACACCTTGACCTGTTGCACGGCTGCCAGGTTCTGCAGCTGGGCGTTGTTGATCTGCTGCTGGAGCATCAGCTGCTGGAAGTACTGAGCTGCATTCGGCTGTCGCTGCAACGCCTGCAGGGCCTGAGGGAGGAGGAAAGGAGACAAGGAGAGGGAACGAGAGGAGGAAAGAAATATATCAGAGAAAAGTTTGAGACACAAAAGAAGTGGAATAAAAGAGAGATTACAAGAAAGAGGAAGAGGAAGGAGACGGAGAGCATGGCCCCACAAAACTATGAGAAAACAGATGAGAGGAGAAGAGTACTAGGAGGGAGAGAAAATCAAAGAAGCAAGGAGAGGAAAGGAAGGGGGGAAATAAGAAGGATGGAAGAAACAGATGATTCAAAGAAAGAAAGGGAAAGAAAATTGGAAGGAATGAAAAGAAGGAAAGGAGGTAGAATAAAAAAGAAAAAAAAGGAAGAAAGAAAGAAAGAGAATGAGGAAATCATGAGGAAGAAGGAAGGAAATGTATGAAGAATGTAAAGAAGGAAGAATGGAAGGAAGGTAGCGAGGAAAACAGGGAGAAAGGAAGAAAGAAAGAAAGAAAGAAAGAAAGAAAGAAAGAAAGAAAGAAAGAAAGAAAGAAAGAAAGAAAGAAAGAAAAAGAAGATGAGGAAAACATGAGGATGAAGGAAGGAAATGTATAAAGAATGTAAAGAAGGAAGAATGGAAGGAAGGTAGGTAGAATTAAGGTAGGAAGGTAGGTAATGAGGAAAACCAGGAGAAAGAAAGAAAGAAAGAAAGAAAGAAAGAAAGAAAGAAAGAAAGAAAGAAAGAAAGAAAGAAAGAAAGAAAGAGAGAAAAAAAAAAAGAAATTGAAAGAAAGAGAAAGAAAAAATAAAGAAAGAAAAGGAAAGAAAGAAAGAAAATAAGTAAAACATGAGGAAGGAAGAAGGAAATGTTTGAAGAATAGAAAGAAGGACAAATTGAAGGAAGGAATGAAGACAGAAGAAAGAGAGAAAGAAAGAAAGAAAGAAAGAAAGAAAGAAAGAAAGAAAGAAAGAAAGAATTGATGGAGGAAGGAAGAGAAACGGGGACAGGAAGGAAGAAAGAGGGGAAAAGGGGGAAGAAAGGAAGGAATAAAGAGAAAACAACGGAGGAAGGAAGGACAGGAGCAAGGAAGGAAGGAAGGAATGAAGGAACAAGGAGAGAAAAAAGAAGGATGAAAGAAGGAAGGAGGGAAAATGGGGAAAGGGAGGTAAAAACAGAGAAAGAGGGAAGGAAAAAGAAAAATGGGAAAAGAAAGGAACAAAGAGAATGGAACAAGGAAGTTAGGAAGAACGAAGAAGGATAGAAGGGAGAAAGGAGAAAAGAAAGATTGATTTAGGAAGGAAAGAAGAAAAAGGAATGTTAAAAACAAAGAAAATTAGAAAAAGAAATAAAAGGAAAGAAGACATAAGGAAGAAAAAATACATGGAGGGATGTGAAGGAGAAAGGGAGAAACAAGGAGCCAAAGATGGAAGTAATTAGGAGCAAAGAAAGAAAAAAAGACAGATAAATGAAATAAGGAAGGAAAGAAAAAATGAAAGAAGGAAAAAAGAAGGAAGAAAAAAGTTAACCATCCAAGAGAGATACGGGGGAGTGGAAGAAAAGCGAGTATGAACCGGGTAAAAGTACGGCTTCATAGAAAAAGAAAAAGAAAGAAGAGAAGAAAGAAGGAGAGGAAGTCGTATGGAAACAGGAAGTGGAGTACCATGAAAAATGAGAGGAGGAGGAGGAGGAAGCGGAGTGGGAGAAAGGAGGGCAGAGCAGGCAGGGTGTGGGCTGCCAGCTGCTTGATGTACGAGCCGAGGCTGCTGCTGTAATAAGTCGAGGGATGAAAGCGAGCGTGGCGGGCTGGATTAGAGTGTGCACGGCGACAAAGACAGATGGCTGAGCGCGCTGACAGCAGCCTGAGAAAATTACACAGGGACTCCATCAAAGCAGAAAGACTCCATCTCCACCTTCACCTCCGTCTTTCTGCATCCATCCCTGCATCCATCTCTGCACATCTATCACAGGTGCAGACTCCTCCGACGGCACAAAAACTGACTCTGTTCACAGTCCGAGCAGGAAAATCTGCTCCCCTGATAACAAGTTTACAGGGAACATCTATTCCAGACTTTACGGTAATTACAGCTTTATTGCAGGCAGCGTCGTGCCTCAGAGACAAACAACGCTTTAATGAAGGTTTATTACCCTAAACCAAATTAACCTCCCTGAGATTAATCACAAACAAACCAGGGAAGAGTGACATTAATCAGAGAGTTTTTCTGTTTTTTTTTTTTTTTCTGAAAACCTGCTCACATTGTCAGAAAAAAAAGGACTGGCAGATTATCACAGATTATCACACAAATGTCATATCACACAGTTTCACACACACACACACACACTCCTACCTGCACAGCCTGTCTCTCATACAGAGACATTGAATTCATAGGAGAGGGGCGGGAACTCGTCCCCGACGCGGCGCTCCCATTGGTCGAGGCCCCCTGCTGATTCTGCTCTCCGTCCGTCTCCATGGCGTCTGAGGAGACACAAGGAGGCGTCCATCAGTCACACACACACATACACACACACACATACACACACACACACACACACACGACACTTTGGGTGTTGGGGAAGCAGTGGTTACCGCTGCTGTCACACACACTCTGCCTCACAGAGGAGAGACGGCGAGTGGTCCTGAGGAGGTGACTTCCTGTTTCCAAACGCCAGAGCAGGTCAGTGTTTGGGAAACAAGAGTTTACCCTCATCACACACACACACACACACACACACACACACACACTTTATAAATCAAAACAGAGCCAGTGACATTTACGAGGGGAACATGAAGAGAAGTAAATCGACCACAGAAGATAACGGCGATTAAACGGCAGGAGGCTGGACAGTAGTGGAAAGAAGTAAGAGATAAGATAACCACCTTCAAAACTAGGAAGGAGGAAAGAAAGAAGTCTGGAGGGAAGGAGAAAAGGAAGGAAGGGAAAAAACAAAGAAGGAACAAGGGAAGTAGTAACCGAACAAATGAGAAAAGAAAGGATGGAGGTAAGGATGGGAGAGAAAGGAAGAGAAGAAAGAAGTCTGGAAGAAAGTAAGGAAGCAAGAAAACAAAAGAAGGAACAAGGAAAGGGGTAAGGAAGAAAAGAGACACCGCAGAGGAAATGAGGGCAGAACAGGAAGCAAAGAAGGGAGAAGGAAAGGCAGCAAGAAAGAAACAAACAGAGCAAGATGGCAGGGAAGGAGGTGAGGAAGCATTGAAAGGAGAGGAAGAGAGATGGGACGATAGAAGGAACTAAGGAAGAAAAGGGTGAGGAGGTTAGGAAGGAAGAAGAGAGGAAGCAGGGTGATGAAGAAGGGTGGAAATGAGGGAGGAGTGAAGGAAGACGGGAAGGAGGGATGAAGAGGCAGTAAAATGGAAAGGAAGCAATCAAGCAAGGAAAGATGACGAAGGAAGGAAATGAGGGAAAGGGTAAAGGAAGTAAATAATGTAAAAAAGAAATAAGGGAGAAGGAAAGGAAGCAAGAAAGAAAAGAACAGAGGAAGATTGTACGGAAGGGGGGGGGCAGAAGGAGGTAAGGAAAAAATGGAAAAGAGGGGAAGAGTGATGGGACAATAAAAGGAAGGAAGGAAGGAAGAGTAGGGAGATTAGGAAGGAAGAAGAGAGAAGGCAGGAAAAGAGAGAGGTGGCAATAAGGAAGGAGTGAAGAAAGGAGGGGAGAAAGAATGGGGAGGCAGTAAAAGAAAGAAGGAAGAAATCAAGCTAGGAACGATGAAGAGGGAAGGAAATGAGGGAAAGGGTAAAGGGAGAAAATGAGTAAAAGGGAAACGAAGGAAGAGAAAGACACGAAGAAAAGAGTAAGGAGGTTAGGAAGGAAAAAAAGAGGCAGCAGGAAGAAATGGAGTGAGGAAGGAAGGAAGGATGAAAAGGCAGTAAAACAAGATAGAAACAATCAAGCAAGGAAAGATGAAGGGGGCAGGAAGGAAAAGGGAAAGGAAGGAAATGAGGGAAAGGGAAAGAGAGGAAGAGGAAGAGAAGAGTAAGGAGGTTAGGAAGGAAGAAAAGAGGCAGCAGGAAAAAAGGAAGAAATGAAGTGAGGGAGGAAGGATGAAGAGGCAGTAAAACGGGAAGGAAGCAATCAAGGAAGGAAAGGTGAAGAGGGAAGGAAATGAGGGAAAAGGGAAAGGGAGGAAAGGAAGGAAAGGGGAAAGGGACAAAGAGGAAAAGGAAGGAGGTTAGGAAGGAAGAAAGGGGACAGAAGGAAGAAAGGGAAAGGGAGGAAAGGAAGGAAAGAGAGGATTAAGAGGCAGTAAGAAAGAAAGTATGAGTGGATGAGGAAAGGAAGAAGGGAGGAGGAAAGAAAGTAGAAAAGAGAAAAGTCTGGAAGGGAGTAAAGAACAGGAGAAGAAGGAAGGAAACAAAGAAAGGGAAGGAGATGATTAAGTGGGGAATGATAGAAATGCTAGATTCCAAAGGAAGGAGGGAGGAAGAATTAAAGGAAGGAATGGGGGAAAGAAGGAAGGAAGGGTAATAGGAAGAAAGAATGAAAGATTAAATAATGAAAGGGGAAGAAAAAAAAGCTGTTTCCATTCTTGATGCTGAGGTGAGAAGAAGGCTCCTCTCACCTGTGTTTGGTGGATTTCCTGAGTCCTGGTCTGACAGTTAGGACTAATTTCACTGATGGATAAACTCCAACCTGACCCAGACTAACACCTGAGCTCATGAGAAGTTTTTGCCACTCTCCTCTCCATCTTTCCCCCTGCAGATTATCTCCAGCATCACTTTTAATCACCATGAAAATCCCTCACAGCATTTTAAAAACATTGTTAAATGAGTTTTAATATTCAGAAGATCACTTTTTGATTTTAACTGCTGCTTTAAACATCTCCTTAGCTTCACCCTGACCTGTGAAAATCTGCTGTAATGTGATTTAAATCCCTGCATTATCTGTGCATCACCCCTCCCCTCCTCCTCCTCCGCCTCCCACACACACACTCTGTACGCACACACACTCACACACTCACACACACACTCCTGTCCCACAGCAGTCGGTCTGTAAAACGCTCCTCTCTATCTGCAGCTACCCTCGCAGCTAACGTTAGCAGCTATCCTCCATGTTTCAGACCTCCATGTTTGTGCACAGACCGGGGGCTCCTCCTCTTAGCACCCCGCTAACGGTGCCTGCTGTCTGGCTCGTTAGCGGGTCTCTCGGTTCGTGCTTACCGTCGCCGGTCCGCGTTCCTCCGCCTGCTCCTGCACCGGCTGCCCGCTGATGAACGGCTGTGAGCGGCTCTGCGGCCCCGGAGCCCGCTGTAGGAGCTGTTTTCCGCCTCTGTGGAGGAGCAGCAGCAGCTTGGGTGCTTTTTTTAGTGTTTTGCATAAATTTGCAGCTGATGTTGTTGGAGGGCAACGCCTCCTTTTTCCGCTGCTCTGCCTTTTCCGGCGCGACGGGATGACGGAGCTGCAGGACGGGGAGAGGGGGACACTCAGCCCGGTCCACCACAGACAGCTCAGCAGAGGTGGCTTCAAGTGTCACTCATGGACAAAAATTAATTAAAAAAAAAAGTAATCTCAATAAAATAATATTTACACATACATCGAACAGGAATGAAATCTGCACTCATTTTATTAAAAAAAAAAAAAAATCAACATTCCCCATAACACCCCAAAGTACAGAAGCCCTAAAAGGTATAAGCATATTTTCATAAATATAAGCATAAGGTAAAAGCATATTTTCCTTTCTTCGTTTGTGTTTTTAAAGTAAAAATATCCAAAAACAAATAAGCTTAGATTGTTCAAACTGTGTTAAAAAAAATTTCTAGGGAGGCCCTAAAGGTCACAATTAAATACATTTTATTTTCCCCATTTTTGTCATTACACATAGTTGTTTTCTTGATAGCCTGACATTATTGTTGGTTATTTGTTCTTTAAAGGCCTGAAAACACATACAAAA